>NC_089803.1:26801118-28173618 GCF_029633855.1 Hoplias malabaricus
TCTGCTTGAATGGTCAATTCCTTGCTTGCCTATTTTGCACAGAGGAGGAAATTAATGCTGAACATGCTCTCTTTATCTCTAGTTCATTCTAGCAAATGAGTGTACTATGCTAATTTGCATCTGCCAGACCCTTCGACCCTAGTATGTGTGAGCAGAATTCTCAGATGTTTAGTGAGAAATTTTACTTTGGAGACAACATTGTGAGAGACCTTTAGATTACCATACTTCCTGTGAAACTGCTCATGAATATGTGCAGAGTTCAGGTTGCCTCTAGCCCTTCCTGGATACACCAGTAAATGCCAACTGTGCCTGCCAGTTTAGGCAAGTATAAACAAGAGACTACGTGAACTGTCCTAAATCTATCATGTGTACTTGTGCTTTGCACACCTCTTTGTAAAAGCATTGGAGCGCCTGCATTTGTATACATCACTGTCAGGACCAAATGGAGAGGCTCTAGGCTAGTTTGTGTGGGGTGTGATTTGTATGGAGGCTTGTTTTATTCCATGTGCTGATGTGTTGAAGCTATCGCTAATCCCAGATGGATATGACACCATAGTCCCTAGAGCTATGTCTGAATCAACAGCTCTGTTGTCAAGATAAAAGGAGGAAAACACCTACTCAAATGATCAGCATAAACACACATAAACAGATGCTGTGGCACTATTCCAGTGGTAGTTTTCCAAACTGGGCTCAGTATTAAGCTCCTGACACTTCATTTTTTTCTATTACAAAGTGTGGAAATAAAAAAGACAAAACCTCTTAAGAATAAAGTTAACCTCTAGATTTATATACATTCAGCATGCTGGTTTTAGCACCATGAAAAGATATAATCTTGCACATAGCTGAGTAGTAAACTTTAATAAAACATTTTTTTTATTATTATTAATATTATAGTTTCAATTGACAGTTTCCATGGTAGAGTTTCACATGTGTAAATTGTAGTTCTGTAAAGTAAAAATAGTATATTTCATATTCATATTAAATATTTCATGGTCCTGGTGGTGTATCCAGGAGTAGGGGTCCAGCACTTTTTGATTCCAAGTGCACTGTGTTTATTAACAAGACTAAACTGAGCCCATTTGTTATGGGACACTACCCGCATGCAGGGTGGCCATTTGCTGACACTAAAAGAGTCAGCCTAAGGTAAAATATGTGTGGGTGTTCACACTTGCATGAAAGATAGAGAGGGAATCCAGGTAAAGTCTCACACATAAGGCCACATACATGCACATGAACCTGTCAGCGCTGAGGTGTGTGAACACACTAAAATTATGTTCATTCACAATTCATTCATTCATAAACGTAGGTGCTCAGACAGGCTGATTCATCTGTCTAGGACTTGGGTGACAAATTCAGAATACTGGTGCAGCATGCTTCATATGTGGGTGCCAGTGATCCTGTGGAAGCATCTAAAGTTTTACCCCTTCATCTTCTATTCACTCTTTCTTCACCTCCCTCTCAATGTCATCTCACTTCACCCTCATTCCACATTCATTTTCTAAACCTGTTTTTTTTTCTTGCTGTTATCTTAACTATTTTTGCACATGGCAATCCAGTACCTAAGCGGATGTAGATATTTTTTACATGCACACGTTACATTGCACCTATTCTATGATCTGTTTAAGGCATATTACACACTGAGCTTTAATTTTTATACTCTGAATTTGTTTATTTAATATTTTATTGTTTCCAGCAACATGCAACACTCTCAGTCTCAAACTGTGCCTATAACCAAAGCTTTTGATTTAAAATTTTCTTTGGCTCACTATTGAAAACCTGCATGAATTAGGGCCTGCTTAATGTAAATGAGGCCTGGTTGGCTAGCGCTTGATTGCACAGACTGAAAATGATTCACCAACTGCGCACAAATCTCTGTTTCTTCCATGTCACAGGAAAAATGAATGAATCAGATGATGAATAGTTCATACATCATTCTCTGGGGTCAAATCTGCACTGATTTGTACGCAACATTGATTATAGTGCCAGTGGTAACACATTTATATATTCACAAAAAATGGCTAGTTCAGAAACTTGATATTTCTCATAATAATGTGAATATGGTCATCACTGCCATAAGTATGAAACTCTTCAACTGAGTCTAATGAATGTACGGTGAGAATGTGCAATGCAACTGCAACTCTTAAACGAGAAAGAGTTGCAGTTTAAACCATGGCTGACATAACTGCAGACATTTCAGTTACTAATTCTGACAACCAGCCATGCTCTTCCTGTGCTCATGCTCATCCTGTCCTGTTCTACTGTAATTCTACAGGTCTACACTTGCTACCTTCCAAGTATTTTGTAACATTCTGTGAAATATTGCTAAATAATAGCTAAATAATTGTAATTACATTACAGTATTGTTATTACTATCCCATTTTACATGTTTTCTTGATTTTGTTTGAGTGGTTAAGCATTGTGTTTTCAGCCTTTGATTTTTGGCGCAATCACAATCCCTGCTTTTTCTCTGAGAGTGAATACAGTGAACTAGGTCAAGGATGTTTGTATAGAGGAATGAGGAGAGGAAGACTGAAGTGTCAGATTTGGAGTTGGAATGGGAATGCTGTAATGACCCTAAGGACAAGGAGATGTGAGTCACAGTGCTCCAGCTGTGTGCCAGCTGTAGAAGCTAGAGGAAAAAAAGAGATGAGGAGAAGAAGTGCAATGGAGTCTATAGAGCTGCTACAATGCAGGTGGAGAGATGGAACAGGTGGTCAGAAAGAGTCGGGGAGACATGGGTGGTCAGTGGGCTAGAATGCCATTAGAGGGAGGAGTGGGGTTGTAAAAAGCGAGGTTATATCTTATGAACGGTGGCCATAGAGTTTAAGCAGAGCTCAATTTTAATTTCTCCACTTTCTTCTAAGTTTACTCCCGGTAGTTGCTGTTTTCCCCCAACTTTAAATCATGGCACATGTACATTCTAATATGCAGTGGGTACTTCAAATAAGGAGAAGAGATAAATGTGATTATGGAAAATAGAACCCTGTGTTTTGTACTGATGTATTCTTAAACTGAATAGCGCAGCCTTAAAATAAGTTCAGTATGGAATTTGTACAATCACTTTGAAGGGTATGTAGGGTATGTTATAGAGTGGACTAATGTCACCATTATTATTACTAAAACTTTCAGTATAAAATTTCAATATAAACTGCATATACAGAGTACACATGTGCACAAATATTTAACAGTGGTATGACAGGCACAAACAGGTTTTCCCTTTGAAAAAGGCCCCATAAAAAGGCTCAGATGTGTGAGGACCAAGAGGTGGGCCAGCCAGGTTAGTGGGGTCAAGAAGCGTGCACTGTTAACTTTTACCCATTTTCCTCCTCTGTAAATAACCTGCGTGGCCTTCTCTCATTAAAGTGCTATAATTTCAAACACATACATTAACATTCAGATAAGACATTTCTATTTCACTGTGCCAGCAGAGGTATTTTGTTGAGCTCATATACTTCAATTGTTTCTCTATCCAGAACATCAGATGTAAGATTAGTGATGGTTGCATTTAACTTTAAGTCCGTTATTATGAGTGGAGCACTAGAGCTGCCCTCAGATCAGCTGCACGCTAAGTTGAGTCGGAGAAAGTCACAGCAGTATTTTAGATTCAGCTTCTGTATGATCCCAATGAGCCTCATTTCCTTTTTCACATGTAGCTCTAAACAGTCAAGGATATGAGAAGAAAGAGTTTTATTATATAAACCATGTGGGACTCCTCCGATGCAGATGGACAAGGATAAAGGAATCGGAAACTCCAGGACACACATGCTATGTTCCTTTGCCATATGATGTTGGCAAGAAACAAGTACTTTTTGGCTGTCAGGAGAACAGGAAGTCTTGACCACACTAACACCCTTGCTTTGATTTCTGGAAATAATTTATGCTTTATTTCATATGGTCCTCACCTTGCACTTTGCATGCTGCTATCTGACATGCAGTGGCAGTGATATACGAGATGGTTTCTGTGGTCTCACACTCAGCCTCTTTTCACTCAGAGGGCCAAGTGTGTGTAGCGTGTACGCGTGTCTGTCTGTGGTATGGAATGGTACGCGGTCCCTGATAGCGGCTGGAATGCTTTTCCCAAAGACAGCGTGGTAAGATATTCAAGAAACGCCTCAGTTTAATTCCCTTTTATGGCTGTTGCTTTGAGCTATTCTGTGTTTTTGCAGCCCTAGGAAAGCAGTCGTGCAAAATGTTAACACACTATTAAATCATTACTTGTCGACAGCATTATCATAAGGTTGCTGATCCTGGAATATTTAGATCAGAATTATGCAGGGACTCTAGGAGCTGTTTTGCAATAATTGAAGCATAGTAATACATTGCTGGAGTATATGTCTTTTTCTTTTAGCCATATAGGGTGAATCCATTATCACCATTTGGCCCTACCCCTCTATTTTGCCTATTTTGCCCAATTCTTGTTGATAAAGGGGAATAGGGCTGAGGGGTAGAGGTATATACCCCTTATAACTGAGATTTTTCAGTGGCACACATCAAAAGAAAGGTTAAGAATGCCTTGTTAATCACCAGCAATATGTCAGTATTTTATCCTTCACAAATTATGATTTTGTTTTTAATTTTCTTTTTTAAGACATTGTTTATCTTAGTTTAATGTCATTTAAATGCATTATGTCCTTTAACTTCATAACAATCCTAAAATGTTGCTAGTAGTTTGCCAGAGTCTCGAAATTTGCAGTTCCACCTTAAAATGCTGAAGCAAATATGTTGTAGCACCTCTGGCTACTGCAGAATTTAATGTGGAACTGGAAGTTTTGAACAGAACGCTGTTGAATAAGCAACTGAATTTATATCACAGAAAGTTAGAAGTGGGTGATAATATAATGGTGGAATGTTTTTGAAAGCAGAATGCTTTAAGTTTAATTATGTTAATATCCAGAAGCTCTGATATCACTGCAGTATGGCAGCACAGCACCTCTGAAGCCCTGCTCTTTAGTACTTTAATGATGTATCAGACCCTTGAAGTGTTGAAAAGTATGTTGTACGAGAAGATTTTAGCCACTACACCTGGTACCTCAGTTCCAAAGGGCAAGATACCACATGAAAACCAGGGATAGTGGTAAAGTTAAGAAATAGGATTTCACCCATATTTTACAATATACAATTGTTCCCAAAAGCTAGAAGTGAATTATTGTCCAAAATATCTTGGTATAACGAAGCATTAAGGTTTTCCTTCCCTAAAACAAATGGGTCTAGTCCAACCCCATAGCATTATCTCTCCTCCACCAAATTTGTGCTGGCACAATGCTGTCAGGTAGGCAATTTTTACACCCTGTGCCTCTCAGGATTCTATAACACCTTTCTGTTACTTTACATGGTCTGCCATTTTTTGTCTGAGTTGCTGTGGTTCCTAAATGATTGCACTATACAGTAATAAAAAGAAAAATACTGAGGAACTTAAAAAACTGACTGGTTGCAAGAGTGGCATCCTATTACAGTACCATGCTCAAATTTAGTGTTCTCTTTAGAATGCCCATTCTTTCACAAATGGTTGTAAAGGCAGACTGCATGTTTAGGTGCTTAATTTTATATAGCTGTGGCAATGGGAATAAATGAAACACCTGAATATATTTGTGATATATTTGTATGCATCTTTAGCATCCCACACTCCTGAGACAGAGGTGAAATTTCAGTGGTAAGGGTATATCAGTCATGTTGCTGACTGATCTCTGACCTTGTTTCTCAGAGTAATCAGACCCAGAGGCATTGTTTGTGGTGCACAAACTTCCAGGTATGCTAAAAACATATCCTGGGCATGTCATATAAAGGCTTTCCCTGGCCCACTCCTGAGTAGAAAAGCCCAGGCTTTTAGACTTCCCTTCAACAATGACACGTCTAATGGAGAGATCATCTCCTGGCTGACCTCTGCCCTTCTGTATGAAGGGCTTCTTATTGAGGCATGCTTAAGGGACTTGCTGTAGATGCAGTCAATGCAAAACACCTGGTAATAGGGGTTAGATTTGGATTTTCCTTTTTCTGTAGTACTGTTACAGCACAAAAATATTTACATAAATAAACACATTCTCTCTCTCTCTCTCTCTCTCTCTCTCTCTCTCTCCCTCTCTCTCTCACACTCTCTCTCTCTCTCGTTCTCTCTCTCTCTCTCTCTTAGGGCCAGAAGCACTAAAAATATTTGTCAGTTTGAGTTACAAAATGGGCAGGTTTTCCTTTAAAGGTGATATATCCAACATTCAGCTACCCACTTCCCTTCAGCCATGCCTCCCAACTCCAGTTGTGTGTTTTTAGCACGATGCCCAGAGATGTCCTGCTTAACACTGATGAGTACAATGTAGCTCAAAATATTCACAACAATATGCTAATGTTATTTTGCATACTTTACTATGCAATATAGTCTAGTTACTTATGCATCAAGAGGAAATGCCAGTTCATTGTCAGGTTGAAGGCCTTCTGCAGTTCTTAGTGTTGTTTTTTATGATAAAGCCAGTCCAAAAGTCTAAATCGCTAGAGGAATAATTGGATGGATGCTTTCTCTTGAATGTTTCATACTGCACTAAGCTAGTTTGCAAAATAGCACATGGGGAAGGCTAAAGTTCATGAAAACAAAGAGTAGAAAATAAGAGCATGACTTCATTCTCTTTTTTAGGATGCCTTTACTCCACTCTAAATTGACATTGATTTTAGGAGTTTGCTGCTGTATTAATGGTCATTGTCAGATATATCACCTTTTACAATGGCAACAGATGGTGTTCATGCATGAGCTACAAACAAATTGACACTGTTATTTCTTTCAGGACAAGATGTACATACATGAGAAAATGAGATGCAAATGTGGCCACAAAAAGCACATGCCGTACATATTATCATTCCATAAACTCTCAGCCAGAGTAAAGTAACATCCTTGCAGAATGTTTTTCATTTAACAGCACTAAAATCTCTATACGATATTTCATTTTCAGTTTTGTTTTTAGATTTGATATTTCTATTAAATCATTGTACCTGTTAAATCCTGCACATCATAGACCTGCAGGTGGTAGTTAAGGCTATGCAGAGTTTTGAGTAATACGATACAGTCTTACTAAATCAAACGTTAAACATTGTGAGTGCATATTGTGGTCCCATCAGTGTGCATTTTGTGATTTGTCTACCCTTGTAAATGGCCCTCTGTCTTCCTCTCCCTACTCTGTCTTTCTCTCCCCCCCGCCCCCCACCCCCACATACAAACACATATAGACTTACTTATGCTGACATGCCTCACTTCAGGAGATTTCTCCCTAGCTGTTATCACTGTCTATCAGCGTGTTCCTCACAGTGGTAGCGGTTAAGTGTGTGTCTCAGTGACAGGCTAAATAGCTTCACTCCTGAGAGAGTGGGAGAACAGCAGTTGAATGGCTCAGCTCAGGTTTCCGCTGCAGTCCGAGTGTGCTGGGAGTAAGCCACCTCCATTATACTGCGCTTCATGTTTCCACAAGCTTTTACTCCCACCGTTCTGATTATTAAATAACATGCTTGCTCTTTGCTGTTCGTCTGGCTCTCGTCATTGTGGCTGATAGCTCCTGGTACTGCTGAGGTGGTGTTTTCCATTCTCACCCACTGAGTGTTCTGGAGAAGCTGTTCCTTTCACTGTATGTTTTGTGCCATGCTGATTTCCTAATAATTGCAGTATTAAAAATTGATGACATGCATTTCTCACTTATTTATGATGAGCTTAAGCCATACTTTTCAGGGTGATTTTGATTGTGATTGGCAGAATATTTTACATGGTAATGAGTCATGCCGTGCCAGTGTTCCCCCTCCTCAGTGTCACACACAAGGAAAATCACAGCAGTTCAGGCCTCGGGCAATAAATGTAGTCACAGTAGCTGCAGACCATTTCCTACACACACTAGCACGGGTCAGGTAGAGTGAACGCTGTAAAAGCCACCGCACCGTGGCTCTCATACACACTGTCCTGCTGGGCTCAGGCCAGCAGTGATGTGATCCGCTTTGAGGTGGTAGCGGCTGTGGCAGTGCTCTGTGTGTGTGTGTGTATTACTGGGTTTTTAGTCTGGAGAAATGATGAAGTCTGCTCCACTGTCACCTCCCAGCCTGGGCTTAGTGTGGACTTGGCCAAGATTTATTGACCTATTTCTGCACGCACACACACACACACATACACACACACACACACACACACATACACACACACACACACACACAAACACATAGAGGTTAGGTGACGTAATTACCGTTCCATGCACTGACATGTTTGTTTGTGAAGTACCTTTTGGTGAATTTGTTGCAAATTAAGGTTACATAGTGGAAATGCTAAAGAGACGTTATTACACATATTCCTGTTTTTCTGCAATCAACATTTTGACAGCTTATTTTCATGCTTAAATTTATGACATTTCATGCTTGAATGTATGAGAAGAAGTACATGTAGGATAGTATAAGAATCGTAATAAAGTCTCCCATATATATATAGGAGATGAGATGAGAGAAAGAGAGAAGATGAGGAAATAAATTCCACTTTTAATCTTCGTGCAGTCTAAAAATAGAGTCCCTCTCAGTGCCGGCTGCCCACTGGGGCATGCTTGTTAAAAAAGTCTGGTCTCTGCTAAGAATGCAGGATGCAAGGAGAAAGTGAGAGGCAGAAAGAGTGAGTTCATAAAGTATGATTCCTGGTGCCGTCTGCTGCTCACATCAGACGCCCATGCTGTCAGTGAGTGTTTTCAGACAGTGGAAAAGTGGCCTGTCAACCGGCCGCCTGCCTGAACTAGGCAGGGGAGTCCGAAAGCTGAAGAATAGGTCAGCAGCTTCCACAGCATGAGCATGATTAAACACCTTTTGCCCTCAAGGATTTTGTGAGTCTTACTGAAGCAGTAAAAACAGCTAGTGCTTCGAAACATGCAATAACACACAGGGTTTTACAGGGCCAGCGGTGTGGCAGGACACTTCCTCACTCTCTTTTTCTGTCCTTTTCTGTGAGTCAAATAAAAAGAATCTTTTCAGATTTTGTCCTTTCATATGCTCTTCTCTTCAGTTTAATTCTGATTTATAAAAATCTCATAATTGTTGTTATTAAACAGCACTTGAATATGCCAGCTGCCTTTTATATATCATGTGAATTTAATTTGAGGAGTGTAAAATTTAGTTAACATCTATGTCTTTGGGACATTTTGTAAATGCACATAAAACCAGAATCTCTTGAAGTTCTCTTGAAGCAGAAAAAGCACAACAACAAAAAAAGATTGTTGAGTCATTCTGTTTTTACAGAATGACTGAAACTTATTTTGTACATATTTAGAGTTTGATGCCTGCAACACTCTCTGAAAATTTTGAGACTGCGGCAAAATAAGAGTGAAAAGTTTATTAAATTTTCAAGAGTCTTAAAATATTCCATAATAAGTGATTGTGTAGAAAAGGGCCTTCGACCAAAGGCTCACTTTTTGCTGGCAAAGATGAATTGTGTCTCACCACACTGTGCCAAACTTTGTGTGAAAATATCAGATAGTTCCAAAACAACATTTAAAATGTTAAATACTAAAGGTCTACTGTACATAATATTGTAAAAATATTGAGGTAATCTGGAGAAACCACTCCACTGAACACTGCTGAACTGTATGACCATTGAGCCCTCAGACAGCATGGCATGAGAAACTGTCCTTCTAATTTAATAAATATAGCCAAACAGGCTTTGGTGCACTTGGGAAAACCCTTGTCACATAACAGTCCATCACTTCACTAAAAAATGCAACCTATTACACAAGGCAAAAGCCATACTTCAATTCTTTGTGGAAACTTTAATGGGTTGTCTGGGCCCAAGCTCATCCCAGATGGCCCAGCTCAAATGAGTCCATGTTTCAGCTTGTTTTTATAAAAAATAGACATTGTTTTTCATGCTAATGAAAAATGTGACCATCCTTCTGTCTGCGATAGGTGCAATCACAGTATGTGTCCATCTTATTTAACTGCTATTCACCGCACCGGATCTCTCTGCTCGCCATATGTGGGCATGTCTGTGATGTTTCCAGCTCTGGTATAAGATGGCTCTGATGATGTACCCTACCTACTCTTGCCTGATTGGGTACACTCAGTGTGGCGGCCATGTTCATTTGCATAAAGTTGAAGTGTTTTTTTTTTTTTTTTTTTTGCACATGCCGAAATGAATAGGATGCAGAGAGTCGAAGTGGCAAGTGGACATGCACCATCAGTGAGCATGGCATGGGTGACTTGCATATATGAGAGGTTTCCATTGATGTGGAAGCAAACATTTTGTTGTGACAGATGATGCCTTCAAGACCTCATCTTAACCAGGGAAGTCCATGGTTATTTCAGCAAGACATTACCAGGCATCATTCAGTGTGTGCAACAACAACATGGTCTGTCAGCAGTAGAAAACTGACTAGTCTGACTGCAGTAAAAATCTGTCTCTTATGGCGCATAATGAAGAGGAGAATCAGGCAATGGCAACCACAGACTATTGAGAAGCTAAAATGTAATAATTCATTTTCTCAGTTCCTAAATTATGAAAAAGTGTGATTAAATGATGTAATTAAGTGATGTAACACAGTGGTAAACATGCCTCCATACCTATTTTTGTCTGTGTTGCAGGTGTCAATACCTAAATATGTTTATATTCACAAAATAAAATCAGGTGATTCAGTGAAAATATTAGAGTTGGGCAGTATAACTATAATACCATATACCGCAGTATTTAAAAATGTGGACGGTATCTCAAGATAAGGGCAGTATCTATGACATGTGTGTGGTGGGTCAAATTTCTGTTCTGTCTCTTAAAAAGTTGGCTAAAATATTAATGTGAATCTAAGAGAGCCACAGGGAGGGGGAACTATGGGAGCTCAATGACTGCTGATGTCACGGTCTGAAAACACAAGCCCAGTAGCCCACTGCAGTTGTAAGTTTAGAGCTGAGTTTAGGTTAAAATAGAGAGGAAGAAAACTGTAAACAGACAAAATTCTCTGAAAATCCTTCTCTCGACTTTGTGCTCACAGGTTTATCCTGTAAATATTTTCAGGCTCAATTCACTGAAAAATATGCTGTGATGTGCTAAACCACAAGTGCCCGTTAGCGCTAGCTGTGTTTCTAAACAGTGTACACTGGGTTATTTCGCTTATTTTCTAACTTTTCTGTTCCTTCAGCACCAGTTGCTGAAATTTGCCCTCCCAAAAATGGGTTTTTATTGTCAACACGTGTGTCTGTGTGCACTATTGGGCTGTGTTTAACTAAATTTACTCAACTTTGTATTCAAAGCTATAAGGCTCAGCGCAGACCGACAGAGCACCCCCTCCCCACGGTATAACTGTATACCGAAATAATATTTTGAGACAGTATGACGGTATGTAAAATGTGGATAACGCCCATCCCTATATAACATTGGAAATATTTTCTTTGTATTTTTGTCATTTAACCAATCAGAGATTATTGTTTTATTGAATTTTACAAAATGTCCCTACTTCTCTTCTTACCATTTAACAAATTAAGCTGTTATAGTTTCACATAACCCTTGACCAAAGCAGCCCTTATGGCAGATGATCTGAATTGCCATAAAAATGTATATTCCAGGTTAATATGTATGTGTAGGAATGTTTAATTGCATGTTTGGGCTGCCATGTAAGTGTTCTGTAGGTGTCATACATACAGCCTTAGAGAGCCAAGGATAGTTCAGTTGACATATATTATCTTATACTCACTAAACATTTTTTCTCATATAATGAACTACCATTTTAGAAATACCAAATTTCCAAAAGTGGTGCTGTGCTGTCCTCCATTTCAACAAGTGGATTGTACACGGACCAGACAGGACTAGTGCTGTTTGTTTTTTAGAAGGGTGGAGCAGACTTAGGCCACAGACTTTCATGAATGAAAAGGCCTGTAAAGGTTCTAAAGTACCTCTGCCTTTGTTCCAAACACTAATGCTGCACCTGAGGCTTGGGCACATACCTGTGGAAGATCACTAGAATACATTGCAAGGTCAAACTGCCAATGGCCACTCAACCCCCTAAGATGTCAGAAAGGGTTGGAGACCCTTTTAGACCTGTGACCCTAAAGTTCATGCTCCATGTACAGACATGAACACCACCAAAAAGAGAATTTACACAGAGCTCTAATTCCAAGCCTTTTCCTATCCCTCCAGTCTGCACTGACCTGCTCAGCGGTGTTGGCAGGCCCTTTCCCTACGAGCACAAAATTCCAACCTCAACAGGAGCTGCCGAGGACGACACCTCACTTCCTCTCGCCTTCTCCTTTTTCAACATCTCCTTTTCTCTCTCTCCATCCTCCCCATAGTGCGCCAGTTGCCAGCAATTACATTCTGCTCAGACGTTTGCTCAGACAACTTAGAGAGCCTGCCAAGGACACGATTACAGAGGCCGCAATTACTGTGCATAGCATAGCATAGCATAACTGATAAATGAGTTTAAGAGCTTTTCAGAGTTAGCCCAGAATACCAGAGGCATGCAAAACTCCTACTCGCAGTCTTTCCAGAAGGTCAGCAGTGCCTTTGTTTGAAAATTCCAGTACAACGTCACTTTTCCCACTCAGACCTGAACGTGTGTTATTTTACAATGAAAAATCAGCTGGAGTGGCCGAATGGGAGGATTGCGTCACTGATCGGCACTGATCAGTGAGCATACAACAGATATGGGCAACAGGCCCAGTCTACCGTAAACGCTAGCACACTAACATGAGCATTTTTTTTTTTTTTGCAATAAACGAGCTGAATGTTCTTGTTTTTGTGAAAATCTTTCCATCCTTTTGCTTACTTTGCTCTGACCCCTTAAAGGGCTGTGGGGGGAGATGTCATTTTTATGTCCTCTGAGGTTGTTCAAACTTTTTAATGTTTTAGAAATCTCCCAAAACTTTTACGAGCCTGTATTTCATTTTAATCACCTTCTTCTTTGGAGGCAGCATGGAAAAAACAGAGAGAGGCTCCCCTCAAATGGGATTGTTTTAAAAAAAAAATAAAAAGAAAAGAAAGGCAGCCACCTTTTTATCATTTTCTCCACTGTCTTAGTAAATACCCTGTTTTGAACAGAGCACAGAAGGAAAGCAACAGAAGATGTATTGTTGCTCTAAAATTCTTTGTCTGCATGCTACTGCATAGTTTAAAAGGCAGGCAGAAAAGGGTACCTAAAAGAAGTCTTTCAGGAATTCTTAAAATAATTCACTCTGCGTGTTTGTGTTTTTATGAGTTTTTGTTTCAGTCGTGTGGATCTCATGGTTTATTTGTCAGTGTGCATATTCGTGAGAAAGCAGCTCATTGACAGTATGTCTGACCCATAGGCCTGGTCAGGCCCCACCCTCATTCTTTTTACAGTAGTTGGTCTCACATTTTTATGTCCATAAGATTCAGCTGCCAACTTAAATGTATGGAAATGTGGCAGACCATGGTTGATGTGCTGCAACTAGCAGGGACAAGGGTGCATTCCCAGCTGGGATGGAGGGATAAGAGGGGAAAAGAGGGGCAAAGATGATGGGGATACAGACCACAGCTTGTCCTACAGCTGGGACTTCTAATGTGTATCTGATCTCAGTGGGCTCACTACCGAATGGTTTATTCATCAGAACACACCAGGGTGCTACAGTAGCATGGCCATACCATGGAGAGGAGGTGCGTAAATTACACCTTACATTCTTCAGCTCATGCCTTCACTTCTTGTTTTGTTTGGATGGATTACTGAACTGCTTTTTTTCCTCCCACAAAGGTCTATCCAGGAAATCAGTAGGGCAGAAATGGTAGTAGAATCGTATCTGATATTATTTTATGGTTAAGCTCCAATAATGATGTTTTTAAAGACAGGGTCATATTCAGAATCTTTAACATTGATATTGACAGTAATGAGAAGAGCATGTATAAACCTATGGAGATCCATATATCCAGATATTTTATGAGGCATTCCCACAGTCATGCATTTCTTTATGTTGGTTATGGTATTCTTTTAACTTTTTGGAAACTCAACGTGACCTTCAAGACTTCTGTCTGTTCACTCCCCTTTTCCCCTTTTCCCTTATTCCTTACTATTCCTGACATGCTTTAGATGAAGAGATTGGGGAGGAATGCAGGAGTAATATTTCCTAAATTTAAACATAGCTGCTCAATATGCTCATGGTAAACACATACACACACATACAAATTCATTGCACAGAAATGTATTTGGCCGATATTTTATATTTAGTATGTGCCAACCCCTGTGAATTGTAGATAAGGAGATGGTCAATAGATCGAGTGATTTCCTCTGCGCTGTTACTACACAGGAATAAATTTGCATCTCTCTACATCAAGGGCCTATCCTTACACTAGAGAAACAGCAGTGCATACATATACAGTGCAGTTCTCTTATAGTGTGGCCAAGTAGAGTAGCAGGACACAATGGAAGAATAAACTGCAATCAAAGTGTTCTTCACCTCCCTCCAGTTTGTAATTTGTATTTTTCCTAGTGTTTAATGTTTCTTTTTGTTTTATTTTATAAATGTTTTGCTTTAGCCACCCCTGAGTGCTCCGTTCTATTTTCTGAATTGAGGGTCTTCAGAAAACAAAATCTAAACTGGAAAGACCAAGGGCCTCAAATTTGTTTATGGTCTGCACTGCCAGATCATTTAATTAGCTGCTGAGGGTCTGCTATTTGAATGAATCACATGTATGTGTATCTGGTATTTGTCACAGCTATTTGCATTTCAATACTTGCATTAATCTTGATCCGATTAGTGCTAAAATGCTTGTTTTAATATGCCATTTATGGAAGTATTTGGGGAGTAGGTAGATCAGAAATGATTTGCATGTGTTATGAGTATAGTATGGATGGTCCAGGCCAGTCAAACTGATCAGGGTTCTGGGGCATTTTCCAGCTGTCTGCTGGACACAAGTGTTCGAGCAGATCTGCCGGTGTCCAGCTGTAAAAATAAGAATAGAGAGAGGGGAAAGTATGATTCATGAGCAGAGGAACAGGGTTAGGGCATGCTGTGCAGATCTCTTTGTTGTAGAATGGGTCTGTCTGCTGTCTGCTTTGTTGTAGAGGGCATCTGTCACCTAAAGTCCTACAGTCCCCACAGCCTAGGTAGCCTTTCTTTTTCACCAATGCCCCAGACAAGTTAGGCTTCAGACAGAGAGAAATACATCTGCCATCATTTATGTTTACTGAGTTTGTATCAGGCAAGTCTTGACTAAGTCTTATTTTGGGAAATGTCATATTTCGGGAGCCCCCTAGCTGCAGCAGTGGGACAGTTGTATTAGCTGTCAAGGGAAATGAATAATGAATAAATAACACATTTTTCTATTATCTGTTATGAACATATTTGTGTCATGTAGGCTATTAAATGTTTTATTTACAATATTTACCTATTATTTAATGACTTTATAAATCCCTGGTTCTGACTTCAAAAGATGAGATTCAGTCATCACTGATTCTCTAAAAAAGGCTCTTCTCATATTGTTCTTTCCAAATTCAGAAGCATTTGTTGAAATGTTATCTCTGCTCGCTCAGAAAGTGGTGACATTTCATAGGCAACCGGCTGTTTTTCTGTCAGTTCTCTATAAGCGTTCTATTAAGTACTTTTCAAAGGCTACATTTTCTATAAGACCTGGATTAGCAAAAGAGCAAAGCTTCCAAAATACACAACTCTCTCTGCAAGTCGTGCTTTAGTTTGGCTGAGTCTTTCACCCCACACACAGGCCACAGAGGTCTGCTGGACAGAGGACACTTTCTCCAGCCAGGCACCAGGTCCACACTCTCTGTGCCCAAACAGAGCTGTGCCCAGTGGGGGCACAGACCACGTCTCGCCCCTGGGCACCTACACACATACGACCAGTACAGACTCTTGTTTGTCATTGACCAAATGGTGCTGCAGGAATGAAGAGAGACGTCCAAGAGGACTGGCCATGGAATATGTGGAGGGTAAACAAGAGCTGGTGGATTAATTGACTCAGCATCTGAGTTTTATGTCTGTGTTTGGACTTTATTGACCCCAGTAAATTGTGACTCAGGTGATGCTTACATGAGCCCATAATTTTGTTATGAGAATGGAATGATTGTTAGAGCAGAAAAATATATTGTTTGCTAATCATTTATCATAATAAGACACAGAAGAGCCTCTAAACATAAGCGCTGTGAGCATTTTGAACAGTCTTACTTATTGTTTTAGAGTTTTATTGGAAGTCATATTATCCAACAAAATACACAGGCATGATGTATAATATTTTGATCAAAACAATTTTGGTTATGCATATTTTTACATATGAAGCACTAAATAGAACAGGTTTTTATTACCTGACTCACAAACATACTCACTCACTCACTCACAATTAGGAATTGCACCACAAGGGTATGCTATTTCTCAAATACTCACTTCCATTTAGGGACTGCTCCATAAAGGCATGCTACTAACTACAGTGAACCTGCACTATATAGGCCTATGAATTTGAATTGAGTTTCATCTTTGTGTATGCATTCTTTTTTTTCCTAATGTAGTCCTGTAAGTTAGGGCAGTCATATCTTAATGGAATGGGAGTGATACTGGAGCTGTGTCAATACTGTGACCCAGTGTAAGTTCTGGGTCACTGCCAGCATGGCCAATCACTTCTGATTCCACTTCAGTCTGTCTGAATGACTGCTGGGCCTGTCTGTCTTGAGTAGGAGATCAATACCAGTTCTATGTTACAGAGAGTGGATCAGTACCATTTCTGTTCAAGAGACTCTAGATTGGCCATGTAGGCCCTATATGGCTGGACTTGGGGCTATGAATGGCTCCTTGCAGTCACTGTACAGAGCTTCATTCTTCTCAGGCTAATGCAGGACTGACATCCGAGGGGAAACCCAGGGAAAGTTGGGGCAAGCTGGATGTTTTCCTATTCCCACTGGTTGGAGGGGCCATATCAGATGCTGTTTTAATGTGTTTAAAGCCAAAAAATAAGGTAGTGTCCAGTGGCCTGGTGAGGAGCGACACAGGACAGCAGGTAGAGGCCCTTTTATTCTTTCCCTCTCCTTCTCCCACTCTCTCTCTCTCCCACTCAACCATCATCAAATGAATGAAAGAGAGAAGAAAAAACATCCAGGCCTACACTAGTCCCGTCATTAATGCCCCAGGGTTTGTTTGTGTTCGGAGTTATTCACCCACTTTGCCATTTCCCCAGGAATCTTAAATAGCCCCGGCTCGGCTCCCTGTCCCACACGGAGTAGGGCCTCTGCATAAATACAGCTTAAATGGTGTCTCAATCTCACAGGCCTTGTCTCCTGCACTGTGGTCAGCCCCAGATGGTGCTTTTGGATTCCAGGAATAGCACCTTAATACCTTCAGCGTCCCTCCATACCTGACTTTTTGTCCCTCTCTTTAAACATTATCTCAGAGATTGGTTTAAAAATGCCTAGCATTATGGAGATCAGTGGTATCTAGATGGGTTATCCAGTGGCAAAATCACAATCTGCAGTGAGTTGTTAGATCCCAGTCTGCTTACAAATATTTGGCACTCAAAGGAGTCCAATAATACAGATCATTAACTTGATGGGGTCTCTAAAACACACACATATGCATAGCACAGACATACACACATGGGCATGTGACTGGAAGGCCTCAGATCTCCAGCAGCACAGAGAAAAGCTAGCATTTGCTCTCTCATTGATCTCAGGGGCTTTCACAGGGGAATATTTGTGAATTTGAAAAATAAAGTCATCCTGGAGCAGCAGAGGAAGATGAATGGGGTTCTGTGCTGGGGCAGCCGGGTGGACTGAACCCCTCTGTTTTGTTTTTTTTTTCTCTCTTTCCTCCGTCAGAGCGGGTACACTGGGCCGCCTGTGCGGAGCAGGGGCGGAAGCAGGACGTGGCTGTGTAAGGCGATCTGCGGCCCTGCACAGAGGCCCTTTTCAGCGCCGGCCACTCGCCGTGCCGCTGCCACACATCAGGCAGTCCTCCGGCCGCATAAACAGCAGCTCACATCAGGGACTTTCGCAGCATGCACCAGCACCCCGTCGCCATCCTCAAAGGCGCTCCGTGAGAGAGAAAGCCATTCAGCGCCAGGGCCAGCAAATGATAGACCCCTCAGCTACCGCACTTTAGAAAGGAATAGAATACTCTGGTGTTTTCAGAATGTTGAAATAATTAATTTGATTATGCTTATTATTGTCATTTGTCATAATTCCTCAGTTGGAAGGGGGTGAAATGGGAGCGCTTCAGGCTGTTTTTCACTCAAAGAGAGCATCTGTAATCGTTCTAGGCTTGTAATCTTCACTTTAGTGCCATATTCTGTTCCTTAGTAGTGTATGTCTAGTTAGGTTGTGTCGTTGGGTTTCTGACCTGACCTCAATTTGGATCACTGTCCATGAGGATTTTGGTGTGTTCTCCTTTTGTCTGCGTGGGTTTTCTCCAGGTACTCTGGATCAACTCCACAGTCCAAAAAACACATTTTATTATGTGGATTGTCTATTCAGAAGTGTCCAAAGTTGTGACATAGGAGTGTGTGATGCTGTGTCATGGACTGGCGCCCAATCCAGGGTGTATCCCCATGATTACAGACCCACCGTGACCCTGAAGCGAGTACAGAAAGTGAATGTGAAAATGCTTGACCTCTGCTTTCATCACATTTCAGGGTGGTGCGACCGCCCATGATACACTAGTTCTCGCTTTCATTAGGTTATTATTCTGAGGTTGCACAGCTGTACAAGTATAAAAATGCTTGTCCTTCTTGGAGAGGTGGCCGAAGCCTCTGCGCTTAGTCTAAGCACCACCTAGGAATCTGAAACACTCCAACCAGTTCATCAGTTTCCCTTTATTTTCTCTTTAATTGCTTGGATATTTCCAAACCATTACCATAAAGCAGTTTTGAACAGGACGCATACCACTTGGTCTCCCACAGCACAAAATAAACAGTCACAATAAAAGGATATAGTTAGAATCAGCGAGTGATGTGTGCAGAATTGGAGTAGAAAAGGCACTGGCTCTGTGCTGAATGAGTGAGCCCTTTGTTTGAATGGAGTCTACTTATTATTGTTTCCAGCTCTGTCAGAGGTGCCTGGTGTGTGGGTGTGTTTGAGCAGCATGCACATATGTTTGTGTGAGCATTTATGTAAATTGTTACTCATTTTTAATATGTAAGAACAAACAAACATCTAATAAATGTTTGTTTAAGCTAACCAAAAGAAAATAAGACTGTTTACTTAACAATACACATTTTAAGTTCAGTCAAGTTCAGAATTCATGAACTAAATTAAAGCTGAAGAGTAGGCCGCTTTACAGACACAATGACTATTATGTGCTCCTTGGATTCTTTCTGGCAGAATTAACCCAAAGTAAATCACATTAAGAGTATTAAGGGTCTGTACACAAGCTTTTTACTGCCAACTTTTCTCAAATACCGCGTCATGAACTGGTATACTTAGAAAAGCCTGAGTTGTAATTAGGTCATTTGGACATTTCCTTAGACTATTTAAAGGCAACGTGCTTTAGGAAAATGCTGGTACAAAGTGACTCATGCATTCAGTGCCCGGAATTCCCTTCTGCTGTTGGCTGGGCAACTACTGTTTGGGCCCCGCTGGGAAAACTTAAATAGAATGCGACAAATAAATGAAATAATGAAATGTGACAGCAGTGAGCCACTAGTCTTTCTGGCACCATCTATTATGAGAGACACTCAGAAGCTGGTTTAGAACAAAGGAAATTACAAGTGGAGCAGAGAGAAGGCTTGCTTTTGCTTCCTCTTCATTTATTACTTTCCTTAATTCTCACTTTCCCTTTCTCTTACTTCAGCACACTTCCCTTTAAACAGCTCATGTGTATGCTCACCTTTTAAGTGTGTCCTCTAACTAAACTTTGCACTCTTGCCCCTGGCATTTAACCTCAAACAGCCAGTGAGATCATTTTGCCTTTGGAGCCTCGTTTTCACCCTGCATTTCTGCACACTCTAAGCTGCATGGTAACAGTGAGCTGACCTGCCTGCCTGAGGCCTGAGCTCATTCCATCTTACTTACACTCACACCCCTACCCTCCCTACAGCTATAATCTCACTTCTGTGTGAATAGAGAATACAGAAACAACAAAATGTAGGGATTAAACCTCCTGGTTTGTGCATGATTAATGGTAGGAAGAAAGTTCTAGTGGAAGGAAGTGTTGACCTATGGGATGTATGACCAGACAAGGGGATGGAAGATCACTAGAAGTTAGATAGACAGACATGCAGAGGCTCAGTGTTACAGCAGGTCTCCTCCCAGAACATCAATCAATGGATCCTGCCAGCTTTATAGGAAATGTCAGACTTCCTGACCATCAATCCTCTTTTTCTTTCCTGAAGGGGCATCACAGTGCCTGACTATGTGCATGTGAGTGTGTAAATATGGACGTACTGCTGTGTTTACACCCAGCCTCTACCACACTGATCTTTACTGATGCCCAAATGACCCTCATGCGTCAGAAAACACACTGAAAGATGTGTAAGGCCAAGGAGAGTTACACTTCCACAGAGAACCACAAAAAACACCCTTTTGCATGAAGTGGGGGGATAATTTACACATAAAATATATTACATATGTTGTGATATAAGCACAAGTAGACAATACAGACAGATGCAATCAGATACATTAAAATATTCAGACGTTCTATAAAAACTATGTCTGAATCCGAGCAAAAGCATGCCTTGCTGGAGATGTGTTTTTACTGCAACGTGGTGATTAATTACACTGCTGTGACTTTATTTGTGGGCTTTGATTCAGTCAGCTTTCCATGTAATAACGCTTATGAACAAAAAGGGTCAAAGCCCAAACCTTTAATGTGTGTATATATGTATACCATCGAAACTGGAAATTCATGGAAATGATTTTTTTCCCCATTTCTATTGTAAAACATCATCAATCATTGGAAGTCACTGTTGTCCATTTATTTAATTTTGTAAGGATTATTTTTTTCCAGTCATTAGACATTGATATTATAAAGTACCATCAAGTTACATATCACGAGTGCTTAAGTTCTCCTCGTCCCAGCCCTCAACACATATTTTTTGGTATTTCTGCAATCATCTTAAAAAGAAAACATTATTTATTTTTTCTGAAAATAACGTCAATAAATGTCAATATTATATAAAAAATGTGATTTGCCAAACAGTTTAGCAAAAGCAAACTGAATGTGAAGTTTGTTGATGTGCACATGAAGTTGAAAAATTATTCCATTTTAAATAAAGCATGTCAGGAATGTGTCAGCAGCAGCATAGTTCTAATTTAGTGCCCAGAAAGATTTTTCCTTGCTTGTATTCCAATTAATTTCACTTCTCAATACAAAATGCACAACTCTAGAACCAGGGTCTAGGGTTTATGAAGCATGTGTCTGTGTCTCGTTTGACCTCCCATGGTTGGGAGCTGAGTACACCATGTCATTCCTTAGTGATGTGATTGGCCATAGCTGAGCGTGCCCTCACATGTTGGGTGTAAATAAAAAAAGCTATAGGGAGACACTTACAGGGTGGGGCACACTTTGGTTGGAGATAATCCAACCTATAGGCACTAAGACTTAGGCTGTTGTTTCACCCGAGTCTGTCCCTAAATGAACTCCATACAGTGCTCCCAGTGAAACAGAGTTTGAGAGAAGCAGCTTTATGCCTCATGCAGGGCTGGGCTGTTGAGAGGATATGGAAAGAAATCTCTGCCAAGGTTCTAGAACTCACTTATCATTGGCCTGAGCCAAACTTCTAGAACGTCGTCATGTCCTCTGACAAATGTTCCCTCTTTGTGATTTTCTCTCGCACACACAGTCCCTTTCAGAGAGAAAATAAAAGCAAACCAGGGGCCAGGAGCCAGCTCCTGCGATGGATGAGTCTGATTTTAATTTCTAATGAAAAGCCCTTGGCAAGATAAACTGTCAAATATTAAGATGGATTTCACTGAAAACAGTACTTTGCTTATGAAATGATGCAGAACGGAAGATGGTGAATGGATGAATGATATCAATAAGCTAGCTGGAGTATGTGGATGAATATCACTCCGTACAGGGCAGGGATGTGATTCTTCCTGCTCTCTTCAGCTGACTGGCCTTATTGTCTGCATCCCACGCATTTTGGACTTCATTAGACCAAACATGGCACGAAGAGAAGTTTTATATTTAGCTCTAACTCCTCTCTCTCTTTCACTCTCCTTTTACTTGGCAAAGCTCATTTTACAGTTAATAAAATCGAGCCTCTTTGGAGGAGCAACCAAATACTCTGACCCAGGTTGGAGCACGGAATAGAAAATATTGATGCTTTGGGTGGAAAAGGGACACTGGAGGCTGAGATTTTCAAGGACTTAAATGGAGTTAATCAGTGGCAAGGTTATCAGGGGTTTATACTGGAACCAGAAACCTTCTTCATTAATATCCTGCCTGTTGATCCATCCATTGTTTGTATAACAAATTTTTCCCATTTGCTTAATGCACAAGTCATGACTAATGTTCCATGGCATTGTAGGCATTAGGAAAATTGTGTAAAAAAGTGGGAAAATCACTTTTTAAATGCCCTGAATCGAAGATTCCATCATGTTTGTGGAATGGAGTGGTTAGCAATATGGAAACAGACTGGGTCAAAAATGTGGTGGTAATAAAAATTGTCTGAAGGAGAGGAAAAAGGGAAACTTGGGAGGGGGTAAGGGGCGCTTCTGGAATTACACACTGCAACACCCTCACCACACGCACACACACACACACTCCCAAATGCTCTGCTAACCACATTTTGGAGAGGGAGGGGTGTGAGACAAACCTCCAGTGTTACTCGTGGGGGAGTGTGGATCACTGTCTAGGTTCCTCCAAAAATAGGCCTATAACCCCTGATAAAAGCCTCTCTCAGAGCAAGGCAGAAAACTAAATAAACCATTTTCTCAAGCACATTTTATGCATTTTACAACCAAGTGCTAAAATAGGTGGCTATAAAGTTGCAGCAGCATTGACATACCAGACCTTTTTAAATATCTGTACATCAAAAATGTGAAATTAGCCAACGTAGAGTTTTTTGTTGTAGTGCCGAGGGGTATTATTATACTTTTTGTTCTCTTTTTGAGTGGTTGGCTGGGGCTGGGAGCAGCCTACTGCCTCCTCTTTCTGACATTTCCCAAGTGAAATACTCTTGAAAAGCAAATTGCTCAGATAATGGATGTTTCTAAAAATAAATAAGAGTAATCTCTGCAGAAGGTTGGTTTGGCTATGGGTCTGCGTGCTGGCAGAGTGCCAGACGTTTGGGCAAGTGGTGGTGCTCCCTTGGCCCATGGCTGTGTTGGGAAGTGTTAGGAGTGCAGTCTGAGAGGACTTTAGCTGTTACCTGATCCCATTCTCTCAAAGTCTGCTCTAAGAGTTGCGACACAGTTGGGCTGCTCTGTAAGCAACTGCAACCTTCCTCCCAGCCTCCTTCCACAAGGGTCTACTGTATTTCTCTCTCTCTCTCTCTCTCTCTCTCTCTATCTCTCTCTCTCTCGTAACTCTTCTCTAGGCAAATGGCAACTTCCATGAGAAGATACTTCAGTGTGCCAGGTGTCTGGAAAAGCTGACAGTGTCAGGGAGGCTACCCAATGCTCCTTACTGGTTTACAGTCAGATGAAGTGCGCCATTGTGTGTAAAGGTTTAAGGACCTTGAAGATGCAGACCTGGTATTCGTTCGAGCTCAGATGGATGGACAGCACTTTTGTTTTTCCACGTGATCTAGAGGCCTGCATAATACTTTATTATTCCCAGTTATGTCGCTCTTGTAGAACATCCTGTACCCAATGGAAAATGAACGTACCTGCATGTGCACATTAGTGTATGTGTGAGCTCACATTCATGCATTTGATAAAGCATGTGGAAAGGTTCAGACGTTAAAGATGGACGCTTTATTGCTTCATTGTCTCAGTTTACCCTATAAGCAGTTTGGTGTGTGGTTTTATCTCTCAGCGGAATGTCAGTGATGATTATGGACTCTTTTTATGTATGCGTTTTAAATGACATCCCTTGAGTAACATGGCTCTCTATTGGGTGGAACTAAGCCCACATTTATCAGCATTTAGCCCAACTCAGTCACACACAAGTGAATTAACATTCATTAGTTAGAAAGAAATCATTCCGAGGTCTCAGGGGTTCACACCTTAGAGCTATAAAGACAATTTATGTCTTTATGTTAACCTGAATAATGGAGAAATATGTTCTGGGGTGCCATATGCAGCATTAAATAGACAAAAACGGTAGTTTAATGTTGGTTGATGAATGGTGTGAGAGCCTCTCGGTATAACAAAAGTACTAATAGCACATTTTCTTTTTATCCTACAGACTTACATAACCTGCGTAGTGTACACAGCGTGGCCTTAGAGAGGTGTGATGTTATTACTCCTAGAAATCAAATGACAAAGATACACACACAGACAAACACACAGAGACAAGGACACCAGAATGTGGAGTATTTACATTTAAGATTGCACTCACACACAGAGCATGTTTACATTTTAGATTCAGAATGAGCTCTCCTCTAGTTCCATCAGCCTAGAAAGGCATCTGACTTGTGTGTGTGTGGTGAGGCCATATGGAGCTGATGGTGGCATGTGTGAGGCAGGCTGTCTTGACACCAGGCCTGTGGAACACACAAACGTGCCTTAATTGACTTGTAAAACTGCCTAAGATGCTGTTTTATGGTACCATTTTAAGACAGCTCGCATTGAGTTTGATATCAAGTCATGCTTAGCAATCAAATGTGTCACAGGCACCCTTTATTTTCCAGCCAACCTCTCATAAAGTTTAATCTGCTTTGAGAAATGTAAAAAAAAACTAAAAAAATAAGGGAAAATAAGACAGAGTCTATCTAAATCCTGACTAAATTGGCAGTTTCACAGTGTAACAGCATTAAGAAGCTGAGATGGTAGAGCAGAAGGCTGGTGCATATAGATTTGGACTGTGGAAGTCAGACTGACAGTTGTGAAGATATAAATGAGGCTGCACTCTTTGTGTGCTGACAGCTGTGGATTTGGTGCTACTTCTTGTAGGCTCCTGCGATCCTAGCACTGGCTCTTTGTTGTCAGAAACGGCTCGCGTTCCCTTCACCACTGATCGGAGGGGCTGGCCAGCCAGGGCAAACAAGAAGGGGATGTGATGTATGGCCTGGTGATTGATGGAGCGCTGCTACCCAAGAAGTTCCTGCTGGGTGATTCGCAGCCCTCTGCCCCACAGACACACAGATTTCAGCTTTGACTTTAGCTGGACATGGAGAGGGGATGTGACTTTTCACAGACTGATCCAAGGCACAGCCTAGCCTCCAGACCAACATGCTAAATACCAGCGCTAAACTGAGGACAAGGTGCTGGAGATAGCATTTCCCAAGGAGCCCTATCAAAAGGCAGAGGCAGCAGTGACTGCTCTTACTGTTGAATTTCAGTCCCTGATAAAAGTTCAACATTTTATTTATGCCATAGTGCAATTTAGATTTAAAACACACTATACAACATCATTTATACAATTGATGATTCAGTTCAGGTGGCAGGGAAATCTGAGCCATGGTTAAGGGACAGGCTGCCATCATTTAGTTTTGCACTGAGGTGCATAAAGGTGTCAAGCCGATTGGAGCCATTCAAAAGAATGCAGAACGTGAATAGGGTAGTGCAAAATGTCATTTGACTTTTAAGAGTCTGTTCATCAGAATACAGTGTCAGTACAGATTTTAGAGCAGATGTTAACTAGACACTGGAGATGTTATTGATACAGCAGCTTAGACTAAGGTGCAGCCCCTGATTAAAGTTTAGTTTCCAGATTTTGGCACTTATGGATCCGTGTGCCATGTAGATTTCTTTGAAAAAAGTGTATGCTGTTTAACAGCTAGAGAGTGCTGCATAAATCCCAGAAAAAATGCACACTCCAGCACCCATTTCCACTGAAGGATTATGCTTATAGCAATTAAAATTTAAATGCTGTGTTGACTATATGCTCCTCCAATAAGATCTTAATGACTAAGAAAACTAAGGTGATTGTAGGAAATCGCTTAAGCCTATTGAGATTAAAAGATTTTTTTATTTGGTAAACATGTGATTTGTCTTGCTCGTGCTTTCCATAAAAAGAAGAGTATTTATTTGTTTGTGTGTTTGTGAGTCTGTAGTTATTACCTTATTATGATAATTACCACGATATTTTACGATATTTTATGAAGCAAGCTTAATATACATTCTAAATCCTGCCATGTTAATACACAAAAGTATTAATTGAAATCTTATATATATTATAAAATACGTTAATATTATATATTTTCCATATATTTTCCTGTCAGCACAAACCTTACATCTCCATTGACTAATTTTTCAGGTTTTTAAATTATTTGAAAATATTAGCTGGCCTTTACTTACAGGAAGGAGAAGAAAAACTTTCATTATATCATGAAGGGTTTTTTTTAATTATTATTTTAAGGCTAGATGTTTTGTTCTGGGGCGGCACGGTGGTGCAGCAGGTAGTGTCACAGTCACACAGCTCCAGGGACCTGGAGGTTGGGGGTTCAAGTCCTGCTCTGGGTGACTGTCTGTGAGGAGTTTGCTGTGTTCTCCCTGTTTCCGCATGGGTTTTCTCAGGTTTCCTCCCAAGGTCCAAAAACACATGTTGGTAGGTGAATTGGCGACTCAAAAGTGTCCAAATGTGTGAATGTGTGCTGCCCTGTGAAGGACTTGCGCCCCCTCCAGGGTGTATTCCCACCTTCGCCCAATGATTCCAGGTAGGCTCTGGACCCACCGCGACCCTGAACTGGATAAGCGCTTACAGATAATGAATGAATGAATATTTTGTTCAGGTAGCACTAAAAAGATTCATATTTGTATTTTTTGGGAGCCAGGAGATGTAGAGGTAAAGCATAACAGTTTAGATATTATTAGCTTAAAGGACAAGTTCAGGGCTGAGTGCCAGGTTTTGAAATACATATATATCTTTATTTATATTCTATTTATGTCTATGTTTAAAAAAAAAAATTGTTCATTTTAATACTTCATAGTCTTTGGAAGGCCTCGGTGCTGTTTCTTGTAAAAGTTGGTTGGTACAATTAATGTTCCAGATAAACAGACAAATTGTCTGTGAATCTCTAAATATCACTCTGCTTGGATGATAGCAACTGTTACTAAGATTCAAGAATGAAGACTGATTTTTTTGGCAAGCCTATGCCAGGCATCTCTGTCAGCAGGCTTCAGAACTTCAGCTGCACTGTCAGGCACTGTTCTTTAATCCCTCAGGATATACGCTCTGTCCTAGTATGCAGTCTCTCTGCCACTCCCTTTGCAGCCTTACATTGCCCATGAAATGTTCAGCTATTCTTTAATGTCATCTTCTGCCTTTTGCTAATCTGCTACTTTCTTTTATATAAGAGATGTGATACCTAACATGTTTTGAAACAAGACACTGATCCATGGGATTGACTACTCTGTCAAAATCAAACTCAGTAATCTACCCCAAGGCCATTTAAAAGAAGCTATTCCAGGGCAAAAAAAACACCTGCTGAATTTCATGTCCAGGCTTGTGACATTTCAGTGTAAAAATCATGAATATATATATATATATATATATATATATATCAGAAAAGCTCTTTGTTTAATGTACAAATTAAATATTTTGAAAGGGACAAAAGACAACCACCTGTTTTTTAAATGCAAAGTGTTAGAAATATTTAAAAATCTAAGACTTTTTCCTTTACTTGCTTCCTGAAATGGGGTCACAGTGTTATTAAAAAAATGTTTATTTCAAACACAGATTAAACCGGTTGTTGGAATGAAGCTTGGAATGAACCAGTCTGTAAACTGACCTTTTTGTTTAACTACATAACTAGCTTAATGGAAGGTACTTTTCATATTATCATTCATATCATATTTTTCATTCATATTTCTAGAGTAACAGTTGTAAACTTCACTGTGATATATTTAGAGAGACAGATTGAAAAGTGAGAGTAAAAGAGTCCTGACTGCTTTTTCCCACTGTCCCCAACCACACAACGCCCAGTCATTGTCAGCCCTGTGTAATTATGGGCCTGTACCATACTGTTAATTATAAAGGGTCATTCGTGTCACAGTGAAATAAAAGACCATGTGATTAGTCTGTGAGGGCCAAACTTATCTGTGGCTCGGGGGAAACACTGGAAAGGTTTAAAGGCACTTTACAAAACAATATGAATGGGGAATTTGGATTAATAGTATTTCTATTATTTATAAAAGCTGGTCACTGTTTACAGTCTTTATAAGGTCCGTTCATTACATGCCACAGTGACTGAAAGAGAGTGACAGTGTTGGCGATGTTTGTGGTAACTGGTTTACTTTGACTTTCTGAATTGAATATTCACTTAAACTCCTGGGGGGGTATGAAGCCATATTAAACTGTTATTTTCTGTTTATGAGAATAAAGATCCAAAGATTAAGTCATCAGCGAGTCTGATGGACTGATGGTAGACAAACAGTGAATGTGATGAGTTCCTGGTGTGTGACAGGGGAGCTGAGCAACAAACAGAAGTAAGCCTTAGTTTTAGAAACGGTTTACTCTATTGAACAACAAATTTGAAAAATGTTGAGTTGCATCATGTAGCTTACTTTTCAAGTAAATAAAGACTAGGTCATTTTCTCTGTTTTCACTTACATAATGACCAGATTAGTCCTCTGATATACAACTCAAATTACAGCAGTCAAAAAGGGTATACATTTTTGTGAAGGGCA
Organism: Hoplias malabaricus; assembly: GCF_029633855.1. Taxonomy (NCBI): domain Eukaryota; kingdom Metazoa; phylum Chordata; class Actinopteri; order Characiformes; family Erythrinidae; genus Hoplias; species Hoplias malabaricus. Next base: position 26,829,717 of record NC_089803.1, read on the forward strand.
TGAGTATGTTTTGTATGAACTATTTCTTCTCAGACTTTCTCACCAACTCATCTTGCTTCGGTATTATAGTAGGTTTAATTTGTGGCAAAACTGATTTAATACTGCCCTCTCCTGGTTAGACGTGGTATTGCTCAGCCTCAGCGTGGATTTTTGTTGCTCTCCTCTCTACCTTTTCTTTAAACCAACGTTCACAATTCTAAGCACTGTGAATGTACAGCATTGGGATTTGTTCATGAAATAAAGCACTTTATCATGTTCATTGTTAGTCTAGATCTCACCACATGCTAACTAAATCAACATGTTATGTCTATGACAAGGAATGATGAACTATTCTGACATGTTTTTCTCTCTCTCTTGCTCTCCCTTTCAAGGACTTCAAGATGATGACAGATGATTATTAACTCATGGAAGAAATGAGGACATCAGAGAGGGGAGATTAATCTTGTGCTTTCTGCTTATGTCGCTGGAGGCCCATTGATCCAGACTAGAGCACAATGTCATTGTGTCACAGACTGCACAGATAAGGACCAGCAAGCTGAACCAGCCACGCTGGCACCATGGCAGGAGAGACTAAACGGACATATGCCACCAAAGAACTGGACACAGAGTTTAATCAGCAAGAAAAGGGGACTGCAAGAGAGCAGTTCAAAGAGAAAGGATTAAAAGAATCCCCTAAGCACTTTCAGAATGTGAGTCTGGAGTCGCAGACTGTTACCAATGGTGCTAAGTTTATAGAAAAGGAGAGAGAGAACACTCAGCAACGTGAAGCTGTTATCCGGCCACAACAGGCAGGAAAAATCGACTTCAAGTCACTGCAGAATCGTTCAAAGTTCACCAGTGACAGATCATGGCCTGGTGGGAAGGGCAGCCCTCAGTCCCCCAGCGGAAAGAGTCGTAATCGGGATAAGGCTAAGAAATCAGGAAAAGGAGAGCGTGGTAACCCACAGCAGCTGTACAGGCTGAGTATTACAAATCCACGCTCCAATCCTACAATTGGGATCGCCTATCCGCAGCAGAAGGTTTCACCTCCCAAAAAGCTGGAGGCAAGCCGGGGCCCTGTCGCAGGCAGCTACAGGTTTCACGTGCCAAGTATCCCCGAGAGAGAGGCCGAACTGCATCAGGAGGAACTCAACTATAACCGCTGCTTCCAGGAGAGTTCCTCCAACCTCACGTCCCCAAGCTATACCTCACAACCGGTGGGCTCTGCAGCTGGGGGCCCTGCTCACCAGCACCCACCAGCCACCACACCACAGCAGCAGCCTGGTCCACTGGAGACCAGTAACCCACAACCTGTCAGCCAAATTCTGTTCACTGACTTTCAGCTGAGTGGAGCTGACATGTGGCAGTCTCCTGACAGGACTTTCAATAATTCTAATTTTGGGGTCCCATCACAAAAACCTAACACCCTTATGGAAGTGAACAAAGCAAACGGGTTTGTTCCTTTGTCATTTCAGTATGGTTATTCATTATTAGATGATGCTGCCTCAGATCCCTTCCCCTGCGATCAGAACCCACAATCCCAGGACTTCATTGAAACATCTCTGGGTCCAAACCAAAATTCATTTTCTTTTCAATCTTCTGGGGAGGAGCATGATAATGTTCAAAGCAATACACAGTTCAGTACTGAAAAGTCAGAGGACAGACCACCGTATACTGTACACTCCAAACCTCCCCAGTATGTGCAGTCTCCTCACGGTATACCATCATCTGTACATTGTACAAGGGCCATAAGTGAGGATGTTAGCAATGGTGAGAGCTCAGTATCAAACAGCCACCAATCAGAGCAGAACAAAAGTGTTTTACCTAACAAATCAGACACGTATTGTTCAGTAGACAATAGGGACACGAGTGTTACTACAGGTGGCAAAAGAGACTGCCTTTCAAAAAATGGTGCTTGTACTCAGAGAATTCTTATTCAAAGCAGCGTCCATCACGTCAGAAATATTGCACAAAGTCAGAGTTCACAGATGCACTTTTCAAACAAAGCTTATAGCAGCCCTCCTTCTAACACCATCCACATGGGCTCTGCACCTCATGACAAAAATAACAACAAAAGCCACAATAGGGCAACACAGTCATGGGAAGGGCCCAACAAGACCTTCTCATCATCCATGGACCAGAACTCCACCCCATTCCCAGTTCAGTGCCAAACTCCCCTTGAGCAAAGGCAGAATGCAGGAATTAACAGTCGCCTGCCCTGGCAGCAGATACACCTCACTTCAGCCATGCCAAACCAAAACAGGATTGAGCTTTCCAGGCAACTTAGTAATCAGCAACTGACCTTCCTCTTAGCTCCCTCTGACTGGCAAGAGGATAGTAAGTCTCAGAAAAGTAACACTCAGAAAAGCTCCAATAATTTTCCCAGTAAAAGACCATGTGAGGCTTTTTCAAACCTAAGGCAAGACGGTACCAAACAGAGCTGTAGTACAATAGCGCCATGTCAGTTTACAAGCAAAATGGAACCAGTCCAAGGTCAAGTTACTGATACAAAAAATAAGTCATTGTATTTTGGTATAAACCAGACAATTCATGGGTCCTCCACAAGGACCCCCAGCTACCCACCATTACAGGTTCCAAATATTGGACTGATGATGGTGTCTCCTTATGATTCACCCTCACATTCGCCCATTCAAAATCCAGCATCTACCAGCACTTGCTCTTCCCTTTCACCAGAATCTACAAGCCCTGCCAACAGTAGCTCTGATGACAACCAGAACACAAAGGTCCCTCCACCTCAGTTTTATCACCAGCATCAGGGTAAGACAACCTCCGACAACCTGAACTCTAATCAGCATCACTACCATTCAGACGTCACTCACAGCCTGCACTACAACCAAGAAAGAGCCAAAGAGAACATTGTGAGCTTTTCTCCAAGTATCAGACATCCAAAGCATGGAAATATGGAAAGTGTTAAAGGCTGTATGGATGGCTATAGTATGGAGCACCCTCCACCTCCCCCATATTCAGCTCACCAACTACTTACCAGTTCCTTAGCCACGGCAAATCTGGACCAACTGGACGTGCTCCTCACATGCAAGCAATGTGATCAGAATTTTAATAACCTGGCTTCATTTCTTGACCATAAGCAATACTGTGGACAGCATTCATTTGCACAGAATGACTTCAAAGACATTCGCAAAATGGAAGATACAAGAAAATTTAATTCAGACCACGCTAAAGCCATTTCATCTGGGAGCAATTTTACCATGTCAAGAAGTTCGTCTGATTTGCATTTGTCCCTGCTAGGGCTTAACAAGAATGGAGAGATAATGCCAGACACTGAACCCAAAGGTGATGCAAAAGATGATCCTATGAAACTCATGCTACCGTCTGCACCACTTCCTGATTTGGAGATGGAAGACGCTAAGTTAGACAGCCTTATCACTGAAGCCCTGAATGGTCTGGGTTATCAGTCAGACAATGCAGAGATTGATAGTAGTTTCATTGATGCATTTACTGACGATGAGATCACCACTATGAAATGCTCGTCTAATAGGCAAACTCTAAAAACCAAAGACTCAATAGTATTTGAAAGCAGAAGTAAGCATGAATTCACATCCAGTGAGAAATCACTAACACAAGGAAAATATTCCTTTGACGTAGACTGCCTCGGTTCTGAGAGCAAACACACTGATGTTATCCACAAAGAAAATAAAACGGATTCTGAGGCATGTGAGAAAAGCGCCAAAGGGGAAACAGCCCTTGTGAAGAGAGAATGCACCTCTGAGGAGTCTAGCACACATACGGAGTGGGTTAAAGGAACTTGTAAATCAGACAAGACAGCAGAAGACAGTGAGCGGGGTCCAAGGTTTCTTTTGTCCAGAAATTTTTCAGAAAGATGTGGACTTAAAAGCTCACAAAGCAGCACACCATTAATTAAAACAACAGTTCCTCAGTCACCTTCTGCCACAAGGAGTCCCACATCTCAGAGACCAGCAGTGAGGGATGGAAAAAGAAAAAGGGCCAGTGGAGGGAGTTGGAGTAAAGAGCTCATTCACAAAATAGTCCAGCAGAAGAACAAGCTTCACAAGCTCCATGTGAAGGGGACTAAAAACATGCAGTTCTCATTGGTGATGGAGAGGGTGACACCCACAGTACAGAACCCTACATTCAGGGAGTATGACTACGTCTCTGATTCAGATGAGGATTGTGAGCCTGTGAAAATAGCCAGCCAGGGCCATCTCAGCCAGAGCATCCGTTGCAAATACACATACACAAAAGAATGTAAAGGAAGGATAAGAGCAGACAGGAACAGAGACAGTCAATGGAAGCAGGACAAAATAGAGAGTTTTGAATCCAAGAAACCTGAGGCTGTCTCGCCATCTTCAATTAAAGAGACCTCTGGTCACCAGAGAGTGCGAAGACGAAGCAGCAGATCCTCCACAAGTAGTGAAATCAGCGCATCTGTGAGCATCTCCAGTGAGAGCATCAGCAGCCCTAAAAGCATTGATCGCACGGATTCAGACTGTGAGAAAAGAATGGAGATAAGAAAAAAAGATCAGGACTCCTGTGAGCAAGAGAGCTCTCCACAGAGGGTACTAAAAGAGTCCAGCACGTCACTGGCTTTGACCTTCACCAAAAACACAAAACACTACAGCACTGACAAGATTCTACTCTCAGAACTCAAAGACAGTTACTCTGCTTCAAAGTGTTCAAACGTCATCAGCACATCACAAGAGACAGCATCAGAACATACCTTGACTAAAAGTACTGTTAGCCTTTCAAGGTTCAAAACAACCAGATTAGAGGTAGAGGAACAGATGGACCAGTATGGCTGTGAAATAGGCATTGCTGCTGGCAACGAAGAGCCAACACAACTCAGTAAGGAGTATAAAGATTACATGGCTGGCACACACCTTAGAAAGACTGGTGTAACACTGAATTCAGTGAAGACCCAAAATGACAAGGAGAGGGCCCACCCTGGTAAAATCAAAAGAGATAAAAATGACATTTCAAACGAAAAATCACTGCAGAAAAATAGAGAGGGTCATAAGTCACATCAAGATCCCGAATGCTCGCCAACTACTTTTGAGAACAGCAGTGACATTTCCTCAGTCAAAGAAACAAAGCCTAGTTTGGGTGACCTATTTGCTGAGCCACCAGCACTTTCCAGTTCAGTCATGGACGATGTGTGTGTATCTACTGCTAAACTTCATGATACACCCTCACAAAAAGACAGAACCTGTCTTATGCCCTACTCTTTAGAGCATGACCAGAGTCTTATGAAGTCACCCCTATCATTTGATACATCTTCCATGTTTGGTGATCTCACAGTAGGTGGATTTGACAACAACCTGTACCCAGATATTCAAATAACTAAAGAGGGATTTGGACCTATAGAGACGACAGCACACAAGAAAGACCTGTTTGAGGCCCCCTTTTCACCACTGACAGAGCAGAGGGACTGGAGCTTGATGGTCGACGTGACTCCTGAGCTACCAGATGAGATTTCTCAGTACAAAGAGAGCTCAGATATAACAAATGATAAGAAGACCAGATTTAACAATGTCCCTTTCACACTACCAGAGAAAATAATAGACTACCATCCAAATCTTAACACCTGTGTCTCAGAAGATGAGCTTGAGATAAAAAGAATTGTAACAGAGCTTGAGAGCCAGCTCCAGACAGCTAAGCTAAGCAGCCCCTCTCCACTTGACACTGAGACGCCAAAACATCTGACTATGAGTAAATTTTCACCATTGAGACTAGGCCATGAAAACGAGAGTGAACAGAGTGGCCTGGATATGGATTGCTCATCAGAAAGCTTAGCCCTTGCTGCACCACCGGACTCTCATCCTGAGCTTTTCTCTGAACCTGACCTGCCATGGTCCAGTCCAGTCCAATTTGGGCTAATGGGTGGACAGCAATGTCTTCACACGCCGACTCACTCCTCTGTGACAGACACCCCAATTAATCTAGGCCAGGAAAAAACTGATGAAAAGGATGACAGAGACCTACAAGTTTTATTCACTGAGAAGCACCAAGCACTAAATATTGAAGAAAAAACTGAGAGCAATGATTCTGTGGGCACCGACAAATCAGAAGAAATGATTGAGCATGAAATATACACAGAAAACCTCATGAAAAGCCTAGAGGTGATGTCGGACTCTTTGTCTTCAGGCCTAGAATCATCTCGATCACCTCTTCAAGAAACAGAGCAGTGTGTTTCTGAGCAAGAGCAAGAAAAAGAAGACAATGATAGAACAGAACCCACAGATGAGACCGTAAGAGTTGAAGCAGAAAATTTAGCAGTAGATTTTACAAAGTGCGAAATAGATCTGAACAAAAAACTCTCAGAATATCAGCACAGTCCTATAACACAAGGCATTAATGAGTCAAAGTCAGATGGTGACTTGGTCACAGATGAAAACATCAGTGCTGCCGAAAACAGTGACATCATTCTGCATGTTGAAAATGTACATTTGAAAGTGCAACCTGATGAGAACATCTGTGCAAGTACTTCACCCAAAGATTGTGAGGAATCATCAAATACAATTAACCTATCAGAGTCGCCTCTAAACATATTTGAACCCAAGAGCTGTGAACAATCTGTTAGCCATGTAGAGACTGGGCAAGATGGTTTTGAACCTCAAATTATAGAAGATCACTCCAAGAGCTCTCACAACAATCCCAAAATTCCTCAGATTCTCTCAGATGAACTAAAGGAGGAAAAAACTGTGCCTCTCAAACAAGAAAGCAGCCAACCTGAAGAGCTTAATGCTACAAAAGATACAACATCAGCTAAGAATAACCATCAAGTTTATAAGAATGAGACTGACACAGTAGAAAATGCAAAAATCATTGCATCTCCTTATAGTAGCGGTGTCCACATTCATGAGATCCAGGAACGTGACAAATGTACTATTCTTGAACAGCCACAAATGGAGAAAGAGAATCAATGCTGGGAACCCACCTTATATATGACTTTTTCTCCTGTATGTTCTGCTTCCGAAGAGCATGTACAAAATAAAGATGACTCTAAAGAAGAACATGTGCCACCAATGACTTCATCATCACTGAGTCCTTTACACATTTCCTCAAAGAAGTCCACTGACCAAGCAGACAAGAGTCCATTAACAGTGTGTTGGGGTGACATAAGCATGATTACCCATGGTTTGATTGAAGAAAGATCAAGCCTTGAAAGGCAAAGTGCTGAAGACATGGATGTTGGTGGGTCACTTGGTAATTTTGAGTCATCAGTCAAAACAACAGAGATGGATAATTCTTTTGTTACCCATATGGACTATGCAGAAACAACAGAAAGTAAAATATCTAGCCCAGGAACAATTTTAGCTGTAGAGAGCATCTCTAAACAACCCTTCAGTGAGGCTAGTGAGAAGTCTGAACAATTGGATGTTGCTCAAAATAAAGACACACTGTATGAGTTCAAACTAAGTCCACTGAATTACAGTGAAAGTCATTTCAGCGACTGTGGCTCTAAAATCATTAGTAATGAGATGGATGCTCCTCCCAATGTAAAGTCAAGCCCAAAAGACAGCCTCAACTTCAGCAGTTGTGCACTAACTCTGAATGCACAGTTGTCTTCAAATTGTCGACTAAGTCCGATTCATGTTCAAAATGAGCTTGAATTAACATCTCGAGATAATTTAGTCAAAAATGACATAACACATTTTCCTGACACAGCCTGTCAAAATAACAAGTACTCCTATGTTTCAACTACCCACCACCTTCAAGGTGAAAATACAGCATCAACAAACATGGAACAGCTCGCAAAAATTTCCCAAGACGATATTAGTACTTGTCATGTACCCCTTAATTACATAGACCTGCACATTAACCTAATGAAGAAGGCAGAAGCCGAGAATACGGACAGTCACGTCAATACTTTCAAGCCTGATGCCATGCCCAGTGTTCAAGAAACACTCAACTGTAAAGAACAACTATCAGCAGCATCTGTAAGTCTCACAAACATGCCTGCACCAGTGATGGGACAAAGTACAAAGCAGTCCTCACCCAAAAAAAGTGGTGCACAGAACACTATTCAAGGCAAGTTTCAATGTGAAGTTTGCTTGATGTACTTTCGTACTGTACCAGGACTTAAGAGACACAAAGCTATGAAGCACACAGTAAAAGCTGAAGGTGTCACGGTTCAAAACACAACAGTGAGCAACCAAGGGTTTGTGCCTGTTTATCATCAGTCAGTGAGCAAAGACTTGAAAGACAGCACTGGGATCCTTGATCCTGTGGTTATGTTGAGTCCACACAGAGACGGGGTGCCAGCTAGACCTGAAGATCAAGTACCTTTGGCTTTAGTGTTTAAAGACACAGTAAATGAATTAAATGTTTTAAAAAGTGCAAAGAGAAAGGACAAGGAGGATGAGCATCTCCTAACTCAGACACCAAAGAAAACTAGCAAAGTGATAAAAAGCAAGAGCATAGATATCAACGATGAAGGATTAATTCCTGTACTGATCAAACAAGACACATTTTCAGAGGAGCTACTCAGTATACTTAAAACTGATATCCTCCAGGAGATTTCTCCAGATTTCCCTTCAGTTCAACAACCAGAATGCCTCAGGTCTCCCAAAACACAAAGCACAACTGACATTCTAAGTTGCCAAGACATGAAAGCAATAGAGGAGCATCAGGACACAGAGAGAGCCAAAGATCAAGAAATAGAAGCAACATCCACAAAGCATCCTAACTTTTATGACCATGGAGCTGCAGAAGAAGATACAACAACAATTGCACAAACTTGTGCAATGTCAGGGACAGAAAACAATGAGCAGGAAAAACCTCAAAAAGAAATTGCAGATACAAAGGAATTTCTTGATGTAAAAGAAATTTGTGATCCATGTGAAGATCCTGTAGTGGCAATCAAATGTGAAACAAGCACAGGTGAAAATGACACCAACTCTGAAGGCTGTAAAGAACATTCACTATGCCCAAGTGGACTGGATCCTGACCTGAAAGCTCTGTTTGACGATGAAAGCACATTCTCCCAGTTATTCCCAAGGAACGATGAAATGAAAAGGAAAAAATGTGCACGTGTTTATGGGAAAAGTAACAAAAAGCAGAAACAAATGCAGAGTTTAGTCCCAGATTATACTGGCCCCAGCATGTTTCTGGATAAGGATGAGGAGAATAAGAAAAACAAAGACAATACTTTTGTCAGCAGTCTCAGTGATAACTGCGAATACGAGACTATATCACTTGATGATGCCAACATGCTAGAGATGTGCCAAAAGAGCATGCTCAAAAGTTCTGCTGAGAACAATGCAGCAACCGATGGCCTAACAGATCATCAAACAGAGTATGAAGACACTCCAGAGGTTAGCATTAAGGATTTTTTATGCCAAACAGAAGATGCACTTAAGAAAAATTCCATGCATTTAGAAAACTCTGAATCCACAAGTAAAGAGAAAGCAGGATCTTCAGGTAACCAGGGGGACTGTAAAGCAGAGGTTCCTGCCAGTCCTGCCCTTCTGGAGTCGGCCTGTGTGCAAGACGATCTCACTCCACATCCAAGCATCGACATTCAAAATCTAAACACTACATTCCAGCTCCCTGAAATACAGTTCTTTGAGCCTGGAAGGAATATTCCTTTGGTTGAGGATATTGCAAGCAACAGTACTGAAGTCAAAGAGCCTGACAAATCCCCCAAGAAACCCACAGAACGCAAGGGTAGGAAACGCATTGAGACTGGACTGAAACCCAAGGATAAGCAATACAAATGCAAGGTGTGTTTCACATGGTTCCTCACCTTAGGTGAGCTGGACTTCCACAAGCTCTCTCACAATCCCTCACCTCCTCCCACTTGTTATATGTGTGTCCAGCGCAAATTTAGCTCACGTGAACAACTTCGAGACCATCTGAGGGAGAAGCATGCCAAGAATAAAGCGGGTGTCTGGACTTGTGGTATGTGCTTGAAGGAAATCTCAGATGTCTGGATGTATAATGAGCATCTTCGTGAACATGCTACACAGTTTGCTCGAAAGGGTCAGTCTCAAAGTTCCCTGCTAGACATGCCAGGCTGCTTAATGCAGGAAAACGCTGTGAAGAACTTCATCTCTTCAATTATGCAGCATAGATCAAACAAGTCTATGAAAGGGGAGAATGCTAAATCATCTAAAGAGGAGAGAAAGGCTCCTGTAGATGCCCCTGGAGTAGAGCAAAAGTCCTCCAACACATGTGAGTCTGCAACTATAAAGACTAAGGTCTGCACTGGGGGAGGAAGCAAACACAGCACACTTACACCTCTTGAAGTTCTTCATAAAGCAGACACTACACCTAAAAATGTTGAAATGCATCCCAACTGCAAAGATCCCTCAAGGGACTGTCATCACTGTGGCAAGCAGTTTCCAAAACCATTTAAGCTTCAGCGCCACCTGGTAGTTCACAGCTTGCAAAAGATTTTCATGTGTCACAAATGTCCAGTGTCCTATCAGGAAGCAAAAGAACTTAAAGATCACCTGAAAAACGAACATGAAGAACTGGATGAACTTGATTCAAAGCACACTACACTTTACACCTGTGAGCTTTGTGCTGATGTTATGCATGTGATCAAGAAGTCTTTCATCTGCAGTACCTGCAATTATACTTTCTCAAAGAAAGAGCAGTTTGACCGTCATATGGAGAAACATCTGGCAGGAGGGAACAAAATATTTAAGTTTCGGGGGGTTATAAGACCTGGCAAGCCCCTCAAATCAAAAGATGATGAATTTGACATCCCACCAACCAAGAGAAGAAAGGTATTGAGTGAAAGTTCACTAGACAACAGCTTGGACAGTGGCATTGCCAGTGTTGCATCGGTACACTTAAGTCAGTCTGTGGACTCACAGGGTCTGAAAACAATTGTGGAAGACTTTCCATGCAACAGAAGTGACGAACAGTCCACTGAGACAAATAACACAAGTGTGAAAATGGAAGATGAGCATGAGGACCTTTCTGTGGTCCTGGAAGATCAAGGGCATTGTCAGCCCATAACAGAGCCAGATGAACACACTCTTCCCACAAATACAGTGCCCAAGGAAGAAGACAATGAAAACAGTCATGCACATGAACTCCAAGACACAGACACCAGAGAAGTTGGTACAGATAACAGGAACTCTCCGGTTGAGACCTATAATGTCAAAATTGAGGAAGAGTGTGGAGCAATTCCAAACACACCACCAAAGCTACTTTCAAATGAATCAAGTGTTCTGGAGATCAGTGTGAATGAATGCTCAGGTCTTTCAAATGCAGACAATATGATTCAGAATGAAAACTCACATCTGTGCGACTTGCAACTTTCTGACCAGACAAGTGAATACATGAAAAGCCAACAGACAGAAGGTACCTTGCCTACTGAGGGCTACCATCTTGAATTTGGGAAACCGCTTTCGCCATCTCATAACATAAGACAACAACAGCTGGATCAGTTAAATGAGCATTCATCCACTGACAGAAATGAATGTGAGCAAAACACAAATATTGTTGAACAGCCAGTATGTATCCTGGTTAGGGATAAGACATCCTCTAAGTCATGTGAAAACAGTAAACAATGTCTAGACAATAGCCCAAGGTTAGGAAACCTTGGATCCCCCGACACTGTAAGTGTAAATCATTCCAAGATTCCTCCCAGCTCCATAATATGTGAGGACAAGGACTCCATAAAACAGAAGAAAAGAAAAGACCTCAAAATAACACAAAGTTCTCAAAGGACAGCGTCCCCTGCTACGAGGGAGAACCTTGGCATTGACCCTAAGGTCAAGAAGAAGTTTCGACCAAACAAATGTGACAGTGTCACAGGTCAACGGAAAGCTGATGTCTGTGGTGACTATCCTGTGCTCACATCAGTAAAGGATGACACAGCGAGTAACAAAATTGTCTCTAAGCACAAAACAGGAACTCTGGGTCTACAACCCAAGAAAGGGTCTCTTGATAGTTTTCCACCAAGGAAAGGAGAGCTTGTCCGTCATTTGAATGGGGACTGTAGAGGGAAAAAGGGGGTACCTGGGAGATCCATTCATTCTCCCACTCCCAAGGTGTCAATAGCCTCCTTGAACAATTCATTTAACAAATCTCGGCACAAGCCAGGGTCTAAGTCTGTGGAGACTCACTCGTATCGTACTGCAGAGTCACAGAACAACCTCCTCAGCCAGCTGTTTGGCCAAAGACTCACTGGTTTTAAGATTCCATTAAGGAAAGACACTTCTGAATCCATTAACTGAGAATTATAAGGATGCTACTAAAGAGGAGGGAGCGGTGTTATCCACTAGTCCGATCATCAAGGCAATATTTAAATAAGGCTTAGATTGTAAGCCCCGCCTATGTGAAATGGTTTCACTTTCTAATAAGTCACTTTATTACCTTGTATCTTCTTGTAAATGTTTTCACATTAATGTGAGGACCAGTGATAAAGACTAGTTTATAAATATGAAATTGCTGGTGGCCAGCAACCTTATACAGATAACTTTATTTTCTCTATTCTGAAGTCATGTTACAGAGACTGTATTTCATTACAAAAAGAAAAGATTTGAAAAAAATGGTTACTTGAAAGAGAACTGAGATTTTTTTCAAAATATGCATGACATTTTTACATTGAATTTTTTATTTTTTTTGTTTTTTTAACAACAGGACCAAATGACATTCCAGTTGTGGACTATGTCAGTGTGCCTTTTTTTTATATGCTTCTGAGAATTACTCTTGCATATTCTTTTACCTTACTGTATGGCAGTGACATTCAATGTATTAGCTTTTGTATAAACATAAATTGGTGCTATGTTATTTTATTGTAATGTGAACACAAATGTCCTCTAACTGAAGGGAACATGTAGCGGTTACATTCACAAAATCATTCTTGCTGGTACTCAATAATTTCTGAGGAAATGAGGAAAAATACTGTGTAAAATTCATTATGAAAAGGGTTCATTTGTCCAAGCATCCATTTGGTCTTTTCAGAAGAGGGCATTAAGAGAGCCTTTTTTTCCAAGACTAAATTCAATTTGATTTCATCTGTCCTATGAACTCAGGTGCTAACAAGGACAATCCTTGCGCATGAACCCCTTATTAGGAATTCCTCCCATGCACTGATGTTACCACACACCAAATCCACACTCGGTTATCTAGATGTCCTCCAATTGTTTTATTATTACTATTATTTACTAGAACAAAAAGGTGCTTTATCTTGTTTATATGTATCTTATATTGTATTATATTGTAGGTAGACTATCTCTGGTGCAATGCATAATGTCAAAGTTCTATTTTAATAATGTGCAACAGATGAAGAGAAAAAGGAAAGGGAATTGTAAAGCCTGCTGAAGGCTTATAAGTGGTTCACAAAGTGCCTCATATAAAGGTTATTAAAAATCTGCATCGTCTTCCTTTGTTTCTTTGTCTTCTCTTGTGGACAGTGAGTTGCACTGTGTTATTATGACTGATTGACAAAACATTTGAATAATTGCTTATCAGTTTTAATTAAGATGAGCTATATTAGCAACCAACCATGAAATCTCCACCACACACACACACACACAGATACAGCCAGAAATGTTACTGAATATGAATTTGCTTTTTGCCTTTTATTGAAACATGTAGCATTGTTTTGAAGGAGTTTATTTAACCATTCTGCATCTGTAAGATAATTCTCTGATCATGGTTGTGTTTGTTGTTAGAACAGTCTGTAAAATACAACAGCCTTCTCTCAGAAGTACTTCCAAACTCACTCCATTCCATTAGAATACAACAATAATAAAATGTATAACATTTGCAAGGCTATACAGTGACTTGTATTTCAGATCATATCACAGTGATAGGCAATAGTTGTGATAGGATTCTTGCCTGTTATTGACTCTTACTGATTTAGTGTGGTGTGATTACCCAAAAAGGGACTGCTGGGTGGAATTCAGTGGTGTTACTCACTACACTATACCAACCACTACAAGTATTATTCTCTTCAATATAATCTGCTTAAATAAGTGGAAGCATTGCTTGTATATATAGGTCATTTTAAAGCAGGCTGTTCATTTTAAACCTTTTAAACTTATTTTCTGCTTCCAATTCAGTGTTATTTTTCAAAGCAGATGTTCACTTTTTGCTCTAAACAAACTATCATCAAACATCTGGTAAATAAAATCATTGATTTCCTAAAGTGTAAATAATGGGAATTATAAATATAGAAATGATCAATTATAAAGAAGTCTTGGGATATTTGATCAGAAAAAGTCCTGTCATTTGCAGGCGACAGTTCACTGTGTGTTTAGTGGCTTGTATCCCTACATGAGTCCCATTCATTATCACATAGGAATAAAAAGCCATAAGACACAGCAGCTGAAACAGGGACACACCATAGCGGGAGAAAATTCCCTGGGTTTCAAAATGAGGCTCTTTCTATGCACCTGGCAAAAAGGGGAAGCAAAGAGAGGGAGAGAAGAAGAGTGGTATAGCAGAATGAGAGGTGTCAGTTGACAGACAAACAAAAGACAGAAGAAAAGCAAGTGATATTCATCTCAGAGGCACTGCACATCAAAGTTGCCAATTCTGTTTTGAGGCATTCGTCTGACAGCTTTTCAATCACAGCCCTTAGAGCCCTAGAGGAAGGAATTTTATTTACATACATCAGATGCCATTTTGGGAAGAAAAGGGATTGTTTTTGCACTATTAGTGGCGAGTGGTTGTCCTTTTGGGTTGCCATCAAATATGTTTATTATATGACACAGAGGATGCCCAAATGTGGGACAAAATGATTATGATGTAGGTGGAATGATTCCAGAGAGATATGGTAGGCAATGAAGGACAATGAAGACAGTGAAGGACATAGATGCGCAGCGAGCTTTGAATTCTCCTTTGAAACATAATTTCTAGTCAGACCTGTAACGCGACTTAATCAGGTGAGTTGTCTTCCTGATGATTTACTCTCAGAAAAAAAAAAACATCAGAAATGTATGACAGATTGTCAAACATTATTTCAGTGACGTATTTATATTAATGATTATCAATCAATCAAGGCCAGGAAAAAGAAAGTCTTAGTGTACTTTTCTTGTGTTGAGTGGTAGCTGCAGCAGTAATTGCATGGCTCCTTTTCAGGCCTGATCTGATCATTTCATCTGTGAGGGATATCTCTAGGGAAGCAGGACGGCTTTGCTCTTTGAAGTGGAGTGACATTATCAGTGTGGCTGGCCCTGAAATAGCACCGGTTTCCCTGGCCGCTGGACTGCCATACTGCCACTCAAGGAGGGCTGCAGATTGCAAGCAGATAGAAAGGGACAACTGGTCAGCGGTAATGACATGGAGTCTGAGGGGAGCAGGGTCATCTGCACCCCCCTTCCCCCACCCTCTCTCTCTCTCTCTCTCTCTCTCTCTTGTTCTTTCTCTTTTTTCTGAACAGAAAACTTGGCTTTTTGGAGATGGAAAATTACTACAGTGCCCCAGTGGCACACACACATGCACACACTATCTATCATCTATCTTATATATATATATATATATATATATATATATATATATATATATATATATATATATATATATATTGTCCAAGGCTAATACCACAGTTACTATCAATACTAATAAAGATAGTATATATCTATATATAGTATAGTAGTTGTATTAAATCTAGGGATTAATTTTGTGAGGGATATCAGGCCACCATCTCATACATCTACAGGTGCAGCAGCCGCAGATGAGGTGGGGGAATGCAGTCCCTTACGTGAAATAATTGAAAACATGGCACATGAGAGGTGGTAATACTTAAGTAGGAAGATGGCACTGTGTAAGTCAGCATGGGTTTGGATGGCGGTTTTGTCTGTATCAAAGCTAGCTTGAAAAACATCACCACAGGCACTTCATACATTCATGTAAGCCTCCACATAAAGTCATATGGGCCCTGGTGAGCTATAATCATCTTCCCACCAGCTCTGGTGGGACCTGTTTGGGCCAAAAATCAAACACAGCTTTTATTTCCATTCCATTATTGTTTGAAATGTGAATCAGCGATCAAAGGTTTGCTATTCACCGCCTCACACTCTTCCTATCTGATCTCCTGCTTCCTGTGAGAGTTTTCTTCGCCTGTCAGCGCAGCGAGATGTAGAGGGAGCCTTTTATAGAGACACAGAGGCAGCGTGAAGTAAAAGAGTACACAAGAGCCACTGCCTATGGTCCTACAAACTGCCTCTGTGTGTTCAAATCCGTCCCTACTGTTTATTTAAAGCTTTGAGAAAGTGTGCTTTGAGTTTTGTGTCTGAAATAAAACACTGCTCTTTTCCAAGGCTCAGAAATACAGTCAATGCAGGTCCTTTACAAGCTCTCACACATAATCTCAGTGCCTTTTTTTTCCACCTGCAAGTCGAGCATCAGGGGCCTTGATCATTAAAAAGAGCGACATTTTACAGCCTCTGTCT
Source organism: Hoplias malabaricus (assembly GCF_029633855.1). Classification (NCBI taxonomy): domain Eukaryota; kingdom Metazoa; phylum Chordata; class Actinopteri; order Characiformes; family Erythrinidae; genus Hoplias; species Hoplias malabaricus. The sequence continues at coordinate 26,846,057 of NC_089803.1, forward strand.
CTTTGTCTTCTTCATTAGTGTCAAGCTCTGCAGGAATGGAGAGGCCTCTGCGTCTAGTTCTTTCAAAGTCTGCGTTTGATGTTCCAGGTTGAAGTAAATGACTAAGGCTGCTTTGGAGCGGAAATGTAAACAAACCAATTGGCTGCTGGGGCTGCCTGGCCTCTAAGTCTCAGGTGATTGAAACTCAGCCACTGAACAGCAGCTCTGTAATGAGGTGCTGCCCCCAACACCATCATCTAACATGTGTCTAGATTTAGATCTGCACAGGTCCTGACTGCGGCTTAAATTGTTTCCACAGCCTAGAAGGAAATCTATGTTGCTTCCCGGCTCGTATAAAGAAAGCAAAGCGTAATCAATAGTGTCACTAATGAACTGGCCAGAATTTTTCTCAACAGGGAATAACAGCTTAACTCACATAAATATCTCTGCGGCGTGTGGTTTGACTGTTTATTTAAAATTGGATTTTATTAGAGACGTACCTTCAAAACAATAAGAAATGTAATTTCCAAAAGTTGCAGGAGTTATTTTTGACAACTGTGTTTGTGAAGTTAGAGCAGGGCCATTGCTTAGGACCTCAGGCTCTATATAATGCATACATTTTTTATAGATCTAACCTGAAACAGTGCAACCATTAGGCCTTTTGCACAATGCATCTTCTTCCCATCTGTCATGCCCCGAAGGCCTTTTCTCCTAATGTGAATAGCAGCAGTGTGCCTTGCATCCATCCACACACACTGTATGTGTGCCTGTGTGTGTGTGCGAGTGTGTGTGGCTCTGCTTTGCAAGAAATGACATGGCCCATGGCGATGACATCCTCATGACATATTTGATGGGTAAACCCCAGCTTTGATTATGACAGTGATCTGATTCAGTCTAGACGTCTCACTGCACAGACGTGGTTGACGTTCCATTACATCATTTAAAGATTGACAGCGTTGAATAATTGAGCAAGTATTAATGCATGTATGTGCAGTGTTAGCAGGAAAAACAAGCAAACATTTTTCAGAACTGACAAGTGACAACATCAGCCATGTGTACCAACCGTGCAGTGGAAGAGAAAACATCATTTCGGCCATGGGAAAGTGTTCAGAGAAACAGCTGCTACAACACTGATACCATACATCAGGCTCAGAGTACTGCACATACTGTTGAAGGAGTTGGACTACTTTACGATATGTAGACTTTAATTTTATATCAGAAAATCACTGATTAACCTTCACCTTGCAATTTTTCTGTTAATATTTCACAATTTTGATTAAATATCTTTGGTGTCAGTACACTTTAATTTAAACCATATGTTCTGTATTTTGAACCTCTGAGCTATAGCCCTTTTGATTAGAGCACGTTTTAACACTTGAATCTGCAGCGTTCCAAGGTTGTAGAATTACAAGAATTTTTTTCTTATGTTTCTCAGGAGAACTATCCACACTGACACTAGTAGCGTGTATCTTTTTAGTATTCGGAATACGATTTTTGATTTCGTCATGCTCTTTCCTCCTAACGAAAAGCTTCAGCTGGTATGACTTTAGGGGGATGCTCTAATAGACTATGGAAAGCTGAGGTTTTGCTTTAGATCCGGCTTTGGCTCTACAAAACCCCCTCTGAAGTACTGAAAGAACTCTAGCTTTACATTTCAAGGCCATGAGATATTCAAGTGTCCCATAGCTCTGAAACTCATGGAGCCAATGACATCTATGCAGTGTAGCTGTGGTAAACTGATTTGCGATCATCTGCATAACATACTTTTCACAGGCACTTTTAGCCTTACTTTGACTAAGCTCCCCATGACTGCAGGCAGGCAGAGAAATGAGAGAGTTTCTAAGTATTACCTGTCAGAGTGATGACAGAAACATCCTTTACTCTATTCACTCCTGATCCTGTAAAAATAAAAGTAGATGAGTTTAGCTCAGTGTGGAGCATTCACACGCTGGCGGACGCTAATAACTAGGACCGGCAACATTGACACAAACAGAGTATTAGGTTTAAAGTGACTATAAAAGTGGTCTATAGAACACTCACCTGTGCAAGTCCCCGCCACCTGTTTCATTCCTCTCCCTCTCTGCTCGCCTTTTACTTTCTCCTCACATCCTCTCCTCTGCTTCCCTCATGCTCTCCCTGTCGCTCTCTTTTTTACACAGACTCTCTCTCACTCTCTCTCTCTCAGACGGGGATGAGTTTGAGTCCTCAGCTCAGCGAGTCGGAGATTGGGGCTCAGCTGCAGAGACTGACATCATCCTTACAGCAGAGCAGGTTTTCCCCTCCCGTCTCTCTCTCTCTCTCTCTCTCTCTCTCTCTCTCTCTCTGCCTCACTGCTTTCTCCACTCACTTTCCCCCACCCCCAGTGTCATCACTATGGAGTAAGAAGCCCCGGTCTGAATGGAACAGGCTGGAAATGAAAATGAAAACTGGGTGTGTTTAGCTTTGTTTTCTTTCCCTGAATTCTATATTTTATCAGAATCCTAGTGCATAGGTGAATAAAACAAGCCATGATCCACTATCAAGTGCATTTCTTTGTAACAAGTCCTGTGGGGTTAGATATGCCTTACTCAAAAAAAAAAAATAATAATAATAATATATATATATATTATTCAGCATAAATAAAGCATTGTGTTCACTTTTCACTACATAGTCTTTGTTAGAGTGTTATCTGTCTGGAGAAGGAACATGGATCAACAAAAGGATTTCTTGTTAAGAATTAGAAGACACTGCATCCTACTATGTCATACTAATTAGATACAATTTTTTGGCATGGTTTCAATCCACCTAAAAATGACTTTAAGGGTAGTAATGATTTGATTTACATTTTTTGAAAAGCAACCAAATTTGCATTAGCCTTGTGGGGCCAGATGTGATCTTGTAATAAGACTGATTTCTTTTTTTAACAAGAAAACTTGTCAAACTTGGTTCTGTAAATCTGATGTTAACAAGGGAATACAAAAATATGAAAAATGCAAATTAAAAGCAAGAAACTGTGATTTGTCGATCCTCTAAACTTGTTATTTTAATCGCCAATGTTTTCATTGAGCATCTACCATTCATTATTTTGGAAAATATTCAGGAAATCTGTAGAAATCTTGTCCATGTAAGTCAAGGCAACTCGTAACTCTCTGAAACAAGGAGTAAACCATACATCAGTTCTGTTTGAGAGCTGCTGAGTTCTCTAGGCTTATTTCGGATGGTAAGATGTAAGGAAACATCTAGACTTTTGAAATCAATGAAATGCACAGAAACCAGCATTTGTCATGGCACAGCACATGTGACTCTGTATGTGTGAGGGTACCATTGATGTGGAAGTGTATTTTGGGATTATAGACAGACATATGCTGACATCAAGGATACACCTTTCCTGTGGAAGTCCATGGTTATTTCAGCAAAACCATGCCAAACTTTACAATGTTACAACCGTGTGGCATTGGAACTATTTCATTTGACTTTTTATTAATTTCACTGATAAACAATAGATTTGTGTGTGTTACTGCATTTTATGAGAATAAAGCTAATGTGTAGTGTGATTTAACCAAGTCTGGTTTCTTTGTAAGAGGTAAAGATTGTCATGTTCAGTTTTGATAGTTGTCCCCAGAAATTTTTGCTATGGGATTTGAGAAGCTCAAAAGTCTAATTACTGTGAGTGTTTATATGTATTACTGATAGGGGTAGAACAGATGTAAAACAATCAATAAGAATATAATGTTGGTGTTAATATTTGCCTTACAATTCCCTGCATATATTTCTACTCCATGGATAGAGTAGGAAAAAATGTTCTGGACCACGTGAGATAGCACTGTCTAGATCTTATCCTTGATTAAACAGCTTTATGTGAGGGGGGCTTTCAGAACCACTCTTCTGGTTCCTCTCTGTCTCTAGAATGGCACTTTTGGCAGGAACTTTGAAAAAAGCCTTGAATTACTTTTATATAGAAAACGTGTGGCATAGGTGTGGAGGAAACCTCTGCTGTCCAAGGTTCTGAAAGACACCATTAAAACCAACACAGACCAAGACAGGAGAATTTTACAGGTAAAAACAGAGGTATTTATGTCATGGAAGAGAAACCATACTTTCTTACACACACCTGTTCACATGTGGCCAAACCCACTGCAACACACCACACATATTGCACAACTATATGCTGTACACATATACACACACACACAAACACACACACATTTCTCTATCCCCTCTCCCTCCCGAAGGAATTTCCTGTCCTCTGTCATTTAGATTTTCATTTATCATTGTAAGGTAACACTGTGGCAGCTGTTATTAAAATAGATTACCCCTGCTAAAATGGTGTAATGTGTACTGCATTGAGACACCCCCTACCAGAAATGCACACATAATGGTGAACAGGCACACCCCGGCACACTTGAGTGTGTAAGCTGTAAATAAGCTCATATACTAACACACACAGTGTTCTTCACAAACACAGATTACATATGTCTGTTTCACATGCTCCAGTCTGGCCGAGTAAATGGGCGTGGGGGGGTGACAGCAGAAAGCAGGACGAATGTGACAGAGAAGACAGTTAGATAAGGCTGTTTTATCTGCTTGTTTACGTTGACAGTGGAAGCGACGCAGATGACGTTATAAATGGCTTTGCCACAGCGTGCCACTCACTACTGTGGATTACTTTTCTTTCTTTTTTTTTTTTTTTTGTTGTTGTCTGTACTAGTGCTTCTTAGGAGGTTGCATTTAGAATTCCTCCTCTTGTTTCCATAGTGACACTTTTTCCTCCTTTGTATAAGTGTGTATCTGTGTGTTTTTGTGTGCATGTGTCTGTGTGTGTGAGAGAGACAGAGAGAGAGAGAGAGAGAGACATAGACAGAGAGAGTGGCAGAGGGAGAAAATCAATCAGGGTTTTAAGTGAATCACAATAAGGAACTTAATGGCTGTATGTAATTAAGCACTGTGAATTAACAGGTTGCTACTATTATTTTCAATCTTACACTGTAATCAAATCACACCATAAAAACAGCTGCAAAATCTGTAGCAAAGGCACATTACCGCAAATATAAACATATTTTCCATTCTCTTAATTCTTCCTCCATGAATCAAAACACAAACCGATGGATATTACAGCATGATGTAATAAAATCAGAGCTCCATAAAGATGAATAGGGTCTCTCAGCCTCTCAGAGGAGGGTGCAAAGCAATTACCCAGCTAAAAATGCATCTCATCTAGATGCGCTACGTGCAGTTAATCAATGCCAGGGGCAGGGGTGGGTGGTGGAGGAATGTAATCAGCACAGCCACGCCGTGAGGAGCAATGGCACTAAAGGACAGGCTGCTGGTCCACAATGAAGACTGAGAGTATGTGAATGGACGTGTTGTGCTATTTCTCCCACGGTTAAGACCATTAAGTGATATTAGTCATTACACTAGCAAAAAAAATCTGACAGAATGGGCTTTCCTGTGCAGTGTCTATCAAGTCTAAAGTTTGCCCAACAGGTGTCACGGCTGTGGTGAACAGTAATGAATGAGAATGATGTGAGTCATCCCCACCAACACGCAATTAGATCAGCCACAATGAGATATTCCCTGTGTTTTGATTACTTGGCCCAACACTGTAACAATGCATAAGCATCAGACTGGAAATTGGCCCCACAGACTGATACCCTGCCCATAAACACACACACACACAGAGAGAGAGAGAGAGAGAGAGAGAGAGAGAGAGAGAGAGAGAGAGAGAGAGAGAAGAGGAAAGGTTAAATGGATATTATTATTATTATTATTATTATTATTAATAATATATATTCCTGCAATAATCCAATTAATAACAATTGCACATTTGTCAGTTCTGTAAAACTAATATTGAACTGATTTGAAATGCTTTGAAAGGTTTAGAGTGAGGAGAACGAGGGAGGGACTGAGAGACAGAGGTGCAAAATATATTTTGTCAAAATGCAGAGAAAGAGTGGGAGAGAGTAAGAAAGAGAAAGGTTAAAAGAGACGCAGAATAAAGAGAGAAGGAGAAGTAGGGATATTCCTACAGAGAGAGAGAGAGAGAGAGTGAGAGAGTGAGGTGAAGTAGAGAAAGAGAGAGGGGGTACAAAGAGTAATAGAAAGAATTAGTAAAGGAGACAGATAAGGAGGGAGAAAGAGAGAGAGTAAGAAAAGTAGAGGGAGAGAGGTACAGAGAAGGAGTGAGTGATGGTGAATCAGATGAAGTGGTGACTGTATACGTGGTGTGTGTGTGTGTGTGTGTGTGTGTGTGTGTGATAGCTGTGAGAGATGTGGTTGAAGAATCAGAGTCTGAGAGCAGGTGTGTGGCTCAGTGTGTGAGTGGTGTGCAGCAGAGTGTATAAAGCATTAGTGGGGTTTCTCTGTGTGTGTGTGTGGCTGTATTAAGCTGCAGAGATGAGAAAAGGCTGGACGCGTGTCCAGACACAATGTGAAGAGTGGAGAGGGAATCTCATTAGATTCAGCATTTATATCACATACACCACCTAAAATGAAGGTATTCAGTGAATCTTATAACAAATCCCAAATTCTTTCGCAGCCTCCCTCTAGTGTGTGTGTGCGTGTGTGTCCTTGAATCGGTATTCCTTTCTTCACTTTTCTATTTTGTCTTCAATCAATCCTTGAGGTGTAACAGTAGCTATTTCTCTGTGTATAATTGGACTGGATGACAGCCACATTTGAAGTCAGCAGATGAAAGCGTCTCTTGACAATGGAGTGTCTGGCCTGTGACATGACTTGAATGAGGAAAAGACTTCACACACACACGTGCGCGCACGCACACACACACACAGACACACACACAGTCTTATCTTGTATAAGGTAAATGGTAGATATCACCGAAGCTCACATGTCTATGCCAATTAGATCAAAGTTTAAAGTGACATATCCTGTATTATTCTGGCATTTTACTTTTCTCACAAGAAGTTCATGTCAACTTATGTTTGTGTGCTTTTATATTTTAATTTATTTATATATTTTAAAATAACAATCATGACTCACATAATCATACTACAACATTAACTTATTAGTTATAATTTAAGAGGCTGTTTCATTACTGTGCCCTTCATTACATACATAAGGCTGTAAAATAAAAAGGCTGACTTTTATTTAGTGTCCAGTCAAAACAGCTTTTAGTACAAGTTATTATACATTACATTACAGATAAATGTCTCCACTGGCACAAAAATGGGAAACAAGTGAGAAACTGAGGTCTCTGAAACTGGAGTTTAAAAAATAACACAGAGAATATGCAGGCAATACCTGGTAGACACTAAAACAGCCATCATTAAATAAACAAAAAAATCAACAGGAAATCTCCACTACAGAGAACCAGTTACAAGTTGTAGTGGTTAAAGTCTTCCCCTATGAAATGGGAAATCCCTTCAGGAGCCGATACATGATTAGACCAGAAATAAAGGCCGCGCTTCAGCAGAGCTCTGCTGCAGATCTGAACGATATCAGAGAAGTGCTGCTGGACTTTAACGTTGTTAAAATATGGGCATCATGCCTTTAAAAATGTTCCACAGTCATATAATATCACCCACTCCTAAATCTCTGTAATATGAAGGTAAATTCAGCTGCTTTTTCTGTTGCTTTCTGTTCATAACACGTCGTTCCACCTTAAATGTTGTGGTAGCCACAGGCGCTACAATGTAATTGCCTCAGCATTTAAGGTGCAATGTTAGCAATGTTTTGTGCCTATTGTGAAGTAAATTGACATAAAGATTGAAACTACATTAAACTGAGGTTATACAATATGTCTAATAGTTTTTAAAGCAAAAAATAAATTGCTTTATTGAAGTCTGTTTCAAAGGGTATATAGCCCTACAAGAGGTGATACCCCTTTACCCTTAGACACAACAGAAGGGTAGGGCTAAATGGAAATGGGATTCACTTAATCAGTCATTAGGTTTAGGTTTAGGAATTTCCTTTTTAACAGGTTGATATAGATTTCAAATATAACTTTATCTTCAAAAAATACACTGCATTTTGTGTTTACTCATTTTGCTCAAGTTGTTCATTGATACATTTGAGTGCAACTAATGCAAAAATAGAAAAAGTGAAATGGGGCAAATAATTTTTCACAACATATTAAATTATTAGGGCCCTTCAGATACTGTGAAGATAAAGTACCGTGACATTAGAAATGACAGCAGGTCAAAGATGTTACTTTTAGGGACCATTTTCAAGAAAAACAACTACAATCTCAACTTAAAGAGCAGAGAACGCTTCTAAAAGAACAAAAAAAAAAACTGTTTTGAGCGACTCTGTATTTGCGTTTCGCTTTGTCGCTAAGGTAACCGGCATTACCCAAACATCCCCAATCCACTGCCAGTCGCTCGCATTAAAAGCATCATTTTCCCTCATGGGTGCACACACACACACACACACACACAAGCTCCAACCCCAGCAGCCATGCCACAGGTAAACATCCTCAGTCCACTAATTTATACATTCAGCCAGTGGCAGTGAGGAGAGTGAGTGGCATTAATATAGCTAAGCTAGTGCCTAACCACAGCAATCTTCTGCAGTAACACTTCCCGGTAAACACACAAAATAGCAGTCATGCAAATTTGGGCCAAACAAAATGAAGCGACAGACTAAACAACCACATTCTGGACTCTGGGTATATTGCTAAAAAACTATAGCATGAAAGTGGGAGAGACTTAGGCACCTACTAGTGACAGAGCAGTATCGATATCAGTTCATAATGATTCATAAGTAAATCAGCAGATGTTTACTGCCACAAGCAAAAAAAATACTTTTACCTATAAATAATGTTGTTTTGGAATATGATTGAGATTGTGATAGACTATCCAGTCAAATAACAAGTCTGCAGTGCTGTAAGATTACATAGAATACCATTCAACAATGCAGGCAAACAAACGAATATATTCATTTCTCTTCTTATCATAATAATGTCATGTTTCTTAACTGATGTCATGTTAGTCAACAATTACTAATAATCTGATATGCCCCCATCCTAACATGCTGCAATCTTTGAATATTCCAAAATAATAAATATTCCTAGAATGATCCATTGCTGAATTCTCCTTAACAACTGTGTCCTTCGGCGACTTATATTTCCAATCACACACCAAGCTCATGTCTCTCTTATCATTTATTAATGATATAGAAAAATGTGGCTCATGCAAATTCATGACTCGGTTTATGTTTTCACTTGAAGAGCTCCATTTACGGCAGAATGTCAGACAGCACTGAAAGCCACCTGTGTTCTATAAGCCTTTCCGCAGTGAGGCTACATTTTAGCACCTCTCTACAAGCTGAGCTGATTACAGCGGCTACAGGAAAGAGGGCAATAACAGAGCAGAACTCACTGAGGGTGAGCTGATTCACAGAGCGTGAGTCTAGAGCTAATACTACTATCTGAGAGAGAGAGAGAGAGAGAGAGAGAGAGAGAGAGAGTGAGAGAGAGAGAGAGAGAGAGAGAGAGAGTTGGTAAGAAACAGCAGATAAAAACAGAGTTTTTAGAAATAGGAAAACAAGAGGGAAAGGGGCTTTTGGGGTATTTTTTGAGGGAACTCATCTCTGTTGTCTGCAATCTGAATGATGACCCTTGGCTCTGGTTGTGTGTGTGAGGGATGGATGTAAATTTACAGGTCAGTGTGGAGCAGGGAGGTGGTCAGGGAGGCAGGAGGAGCGGAGGCTGGCTGCAGCATTGAACAGATGAAGCGATGGTGATGGATGTGGTAATAAAGGGCTGGGTGTCCTGCCTGCTGCCTGGGATGAATCTGTTATGAATCACCCGTCTGAGACCGCTCAGAGCACAAGGAAGAGGCAGAGGAGAGAGCCACGGGCGTGCACACATACACACACACCCACATACACGCATACACACACACAGGCTACGTGAATTCCCCTGAGCATCAGAAACTAAACTGTTAAAAAAGCAACAAAGGTTCAAAAGAGGGAAGACACCAGCAAGAAGACACTCATCTATAATTTAGTTTAACTAAGAAAGTGGGGCTTCGAGTAGTACAAAGGCATGTGTGTGATTGAGATCTGCAGCTGTGGCAGCCTGCCTGACTCACCTTTGATTTAATCATGTTTGACAATAATCACCACTTTGAACTGATGGCGGGGATGAGTATAAACAAGTCTGTTTAATGTCTGTTGCATCTGAATTTCAACATGACTTTGGTGATCCAAAATCATTATCGTCACCATTGCTGCTTCACTGTTGAGCTGGTGATAATACAGAGGTGGCCAGTAAACTGTGATATTTACTCAGCTGCATTTGCTCAAGTTCACTGGACAATGTCTGTACTGCTTCAGAGTTCAGAGGTTTATCCATTTTTGAGCAATATGTGATACACAGAACCAAACATTTTCTAATAAATAAGAAATAAATAGTGTACAAAAACATTGTAGTGTTCTCGTGCAGTGTGTCGAAACTAAACACCAAGTTAAACCAGAGTCAATGAAGACTGAGCCATAGTAAGACTGACCATTTACTGTCAATCTTCCTCATTAACATTCAGGTGAAAACTGTAGAAAATAAACAATACAAAATATTGAGCGTCTGCCCTCTTAATTATACATCACACTGTACATAGTTGCAAACATAACTGCATATATTATTTCACTGTACCAACAATGGCTGCTAATAGGGCTGTTAGCTTATACACATGTAAATAAACTGCTTGTATGTATTCGTTTTAACTTATGTCTTTTTAACATATGAACATATTCACTACCAAATGAACCCACGGCATTGCCTCCACGATGCTCCACTCAGAGCATGAGATGCACGTCCGCCACGCCCTACTTTCCCCGGCCAATGTCCGCAGCAAAACCGGAAGTGACGTCATCACCGGCCGTGGAAGCCAAACCAAAAGTTCCCACATAGCCACCATTTTAATATTGTGCTGGTCACCCCTAAACCAAACAACAAATTATTATTCATTCCAACAATAGGGAAAGAAGAAACCAAATAAATGCCTCAAGGGCAACACAAACGTTCTGCTGCTGTTCATAACATACTCTCTCACACAAAATATGTAATTTAATGAATGTAGTTTTCTAATTTCCTTTAATTCAATCATTTTTTTTGGCAGGCGGACGTTGTAGTTACCTTAGATCTTGAATATTTATTTTAAAAAATGTCTTACTTGTTGAAAGCTGATATTTAATGTCTGTATCACTGGGGTAATAGTCTTTTTTTCTCCCACATGGCTCCATTTATTTCACTCCATATTATTAATATTATTTTTATTTTCATTATGTTCCAAAACTTCATGTATGAACTTCATTCATGTCCAAATATTAGTCTGAGTCTGATGCAGAGTTCACTGAAAATGCAGAATGAAATCCATCATCTAGATCAAAGGTTTTAAGGGCTTTCAAACGGCTTTACCGCATAACAATCTTTTAATATTTGGAAAATAATTTGTGCTGGAGAAAGTTAAGCAGATTTTTGACCTGCTAGGCCATTTTGGAAAGGGACTCGTATGCCAGACGTTATTTCATTAATGTGAGAGCTGGAGTATTTCGACTATTTCTTTAAACATCACAGTACATTCTTCTTAGTTTTTGGATGACCTTTTATCATATCATCTTATTTTTGTCATGCCGGCATTGGTTTACACAAGGAAATGTGCTTTAAACAAAAGTAATTTGTGAGTGCATACAAGGGGCCTGTGTAAAGATCAACAGCCATGGGCAATTTATGTAATCTGTATATAATGAGCTGGAGAACTCACATTGCTGAATGTCGTGCAATGTTTGTCTGTGAAGGCATCATGTCTATTTTTGCATTCTTTCCAGCATCATTTGAAGCTTCCAGAAAATACAGTCTTCTCATTACCGGTCAGTGCAAAGTTTGGGTTCACCTTTAGTTGCTTCTTGGACTGAAGGAAAAAGCATGGCTCATTAGTAACTGAACATTTAGTCTTCCTACACTAACAAGGTCAGGACCTGGAGTAGACTATGCAAAATTCAGTGCGCACTTAAACAGGTGGAACACAACGACGGGGGACAGGGGGGGGGGCAGTGAGAGAGAGAGAGAGAGACAATGTTGAGAGCGATTCTTCATTTTGGTTATACGATTGCTGTGAGACTGGCTGTTATCAATTTTTGAACATTTGCCATTTCTAGCCCCACTCTGCCCACCAGAGAGTGGGGATTGGTTTCAGGGGGCGTGCGTGTGTGGGTGTGTGAGAAAGAGAGAATGGTTTTTATCGGACCTGCAGGCTCCTCAGTGCCATCCCCAGATTACAGCAGTGGAGAGAGTTTGATTGACAGAGTCTGGCCTAAGCTGGCCTCGGGGGACTGGCAGGGATTTGCTCTGACTGTTCAGCCTTCTATTACCCTTACTGTTCTCCAGCACCAGCACTGAGAAATGCATGCAGAACCCTCCCCCCACCCCCACTGCATAATTTAATGGATCACTCTCTATCTTTCTTGGGTTTCTTTCTCTTTTTCTCCTCTCATTGGCAGGAGGGGGCTTCCATTGTTCCCTGTAAAGGTTAACGAGGGATGTGTGCAAGAGTTTATCCACAAAGACTTGTTAATATGATAATTGAGGGAATGCTACAGTGGCCCTTTACAACACTTCAAATCTCATTTGTTTTTGAACATAAACCCTAAGAGAGACAAAAAAAAAAAGAAAAACTAATGTCAAATGCCATTGACACTAATGTGTCAAGAAGTCTAACAATAGACACAGCAATAGTGATCAATATTAAATGGATACTTATAGGAGCATCTCAGTGAGGTCACACTGTGTACATGTAGACCCTGAACCATAATCACATAACACTATTTTCCCATTGTAATGTGTATGTGTTTCCCAAGCAGTGGGAGGGTGTCAAATCTCCATCTGTATGTAAATAGCCACAAATAGGTTAAATGTACAGTTCTTTTAATGACTACAGTCTACATTATTTTTCCATTAAATGTTATTATTGTGTTATTTTTTTCTGTGCTTTGCGATACTAACTGTAAACACACAGAGCTGGTCTACTGCTAAAGTGCAGTGTTTGCTGGAAATGTTTACTCAGATATTTGGTCAATTTTGCAGCTATTTGCCTCTGTAAAAATCTTCTTACACACGAAGTATGATTAAATGAAAGTCACATTGCTGCATAATTGATACACCTATAAGGCTTGGGAGAGAACAGAGAATCAGCACCGACTCCAAATTAACCACAAGTACAGTCATGAATCCTGCAGGGTCTAATAAATGCTCTGTGTTGGTCTTGGCCAGAAAAGAACAGTGTGAAAATTACTTAAGAAAGTATGTAGAGCAACACATTAACTACAGCCTGTAATTGTAGAACTACAAAATGCAACTATTCATGGGGTGCAGCTGACGTCACAGTACAGAGTAGCCATCATATTGAAGACCTACTCATTACTCAAACACACAACAAATTGAAGAAATTTAAGCCGAATCACATTTGTAAATAAAGCTCTGTTCGTCTGTGTCAGTAGAGGAGCTTGAGTTGTGTCCTAAATTAGCGACAAACTCCCTACATGGTGCACATCACAGATTATAAAACTAATAACACAGACAGTAATTAAATGCTCATTCAGCAGGGAAACTTGAACCTTAAAGGAAAAGATGTATCACATGAGAAGTTTGTTGACACCACCATTTTGGGAGTCAATAGTGGCTAAGGCTGTACTGAGCAATTTCTCTTCCATTTACCAATGAAAATTTTTGATCGAATTGTTTGCAAGATTGCAGTACTAAGTCCCACAATGAAAATATTAAAGACGCTACCACTAAGAATGATTGTAAATTAAAATCTTTTGTTAAAATCTTTTGTTAATTTTAACTTCATCTTAGGGCTGTAAAGAGCTAATATGTGAAATTATACCATACAAACCTGGAATATATTCTGGTTTACTTTAGTACTCCGCCAAACATTGATTTATTTCATTCAGACAGAATATATTTATTAGATTTATATATTTTATTTGATTATTTTTTATTAGATTTATATATTTCTATCTATGTAAATATATATATATATATATGGGGTTGGGTTTGAACAGTGGCTCTGTTTAAAGCCCCAGGGAACTCATTTTGAAATTTAGATTTTTTTGTGAGTAATTCTAAGCATTTTTGTTATGTGAAACTTTCAAAACAGAAATATGATAAATCTCACCTCAAAAATGACTAAAATACGATCCTCAGAGCTCTCTGAGAACGGTGTGAGTGTGGTCCAATACTAATGACCGTGCGTGACTGACAGCCCTGTTGCTGTGTCTGAAATGGCTCCCAATTCACTATTCTCCATATTACTCATTATACAGTGCACTATTGTAGGGAACTGAATTCAGGAAAGGAATGGTTTCTGACACTAACTCATGCAGGTTTTTACCAAACAGCACAATGTGATATATGTATCTGGTATGCACTAATGTCAGCTAGTGTACATGTGTTGTACAGTAACTTTTTCAGTGCATTTTAGGATTGTTTGAGTGAACTGGAAATTCTGCACTAGGTTTTCAAACAATCATACAAAATGGTGGAACCCAAAGATATTGCGCTATAAAATGATAAGGGTGCTTTTTCGGACATGCCGTCTATCACGGTAGAACAGAATGCTGTTTATGTTACCATGGCATGGTTTGTTCCTGGGTTTACTCTGAACAACAGTTGTTATTTTACCCAATTTACACAAAAAATGGCAAAGGTGGGTAGAATTGGCTTTATACAGCCATTCATTTATGAACCTGTGGACATTTTTTGTCTCTTGTGTGGTTTCATGCAATTATTTTGTTAACATCACTGTACAAACTGGATACCTTGTAGACTGTCTCCAAATTGGTGCTTTCCCCCGCTGCTACTCTGCTGGACTGCAGACTGAGTGTGTCTGCCTTCTCTGCTGCTACTCTGCTCTGCGCACCGGTCCAGTGCAGCTGCTATCTCCACTGATATTTCATAAAACACCCCAACGGAGTGTTGCTGCAAACTCTGCTGTACTTTGACACAATCAATTCAGGCTCACTCTGTATTGTTTGTTTACTGGGTTTCCTCTGTTTATGTGTTTCGTTCCTTGGGAAAAGCATGATGAATAACCAGATAGCTAGTTCACTCGCTAAAATGGCTCCTAAGCTTTAGCTCATCGACTCAGAGAGGAGGCATGGCTATGGTAGCCTTGTGATTGCTCAGGATAGTACTGACCAGAGCCGTATAGAGGGAGAGTTGTGCCAAGGGAAGTCCAAAATGCTTGGGGGTCACATGACTCATGCAGGAAGCTCTAGGTTCCAGGAAGCTCTAGGTGGCCAATTTAAATGCATAGAGTCAAGGAGAGAAATTGTGCATTTTTGGTCATTAGTCTTCAATAAATGCATTGATTTACAATACTTCTTCAGCACATTGACCTGTGTATGTTGTTATATTTATGCTGAAAAGAAAAAAAGCAAAAAAGAAAAATGAACTAAATTTCAAAATTAGTGTGAAATCCTGGCGCTACTTGCCTCGTATGTACATTTTTAAACTATATTATCTCAGTTAGTATCTGAGATTGCACTTAATAAAAACTTAAATTATAATTACTGCTTTTTAAAATTGTAAAGTAGTCAGTATATCAGATTGGACAGAAGGTGGAGACTTTGTGCAGAAATCTTAAAATTGTTTAATAAAATATCACATCCAGCCAGGACATTAAATCACATAAAATTTGTTAGAACGCATAAAAATATATTACCTTGCACTTATTACCACAATAGATAAATAATCTATTATTAAGTCTATTTCTTTTTACTAATGAAAAAAAAGAAGAAAAAACACACTAAGAGTTATGTATTATTTGTAGATAATGCTTTTCAATTCAGTAGAATGAATCTCATTGACTCATTGAGAATGAAACTTACATGACTAAAGATTACAACAACAAATAAAATATGTTAAGTAATGTTCAAACACCTACACATTTCATGCAAAGACCATTGAGAAGCTTATTTGCTTTATTAAAAATTATCAAGGCAAAACTAGTGTTTTAGTGTTGAGACTCTAGGTGCAGGATGAAAGTGTTCTTTCTTTTCTGTTTAAAAGTGTCAGGTACGTATTATATCCGATTCTACATAATCACAAAAACAATTCTGTTTCTTACTGTTGTGTAACTTTAGCTTAACCCTGATAGATAGCAAGGAGACGGCGGACCACTGTAGACCCACTGAGGGCAAAGTTGGAGGTCCACTAGTGTTTTGCACATGGTTTTCAGGGCGGACCGCCGGTGATTAAACAGAATTTTAGACAAAATGCCACATTTTAGCACTTTTCCATTGACAGTCCTATTTACATTTTTTCCCTTCATTGGGTTCTTTTGTTATCATTTATAAATAAGATGAGTCAATAATTTTAATCCAGCACAGTGTCAACATTTTTAGCATTTAATCATTTTATATCAGGCTTATACTCATTATTATATCTCTCATAGTTGTTGGTAATATTTGTATTAGTTTGTTTTCCAGAATAAAAGTCTCTGTGAGTTTAAAAGGAGATTATAAATGAGTTATATCCGGTACAGGACAGTAGTCTGAGTTTTCCGATGGTGGACCAGCAGTGGTCTACAGTCAGTGGTGTGCCAGCCTTTTAATGCCAGTGGACCGACATATGCTCGCTGTCTGGATAAATTCTATTTCAAACTACATCTTCATTTCACCTTCTCCATTCAACTCTACACTCATTCTCCCAGTTACATTTAATTATTCCAATTACATTCTCTCCAAGACAAACATCACGCTAGAATAATTTTCTCTAATTTCCCAACGGAATAAATCATAACAGGTAATTTCCAGGCTGTACGTTATGCTTTTATTTTACTCAGAGTCCTATACTAACCTTCCCCACATCCACTAATTTAGTATGAAATTCACTAACTCTTTTTAACACATTTGTTAATTGGAGATGTGCTGATAATATAAAATGTAATTCTCTAAACGTCTTTAAATGCGTATCACACTCGCATCTGTTCTGCGGTAAATCTAGGGCGCTGCTGATGTCTGCCGCTAACTTCCGAGAACTATTGAGAGGCTCCATGATCCGCCATTTCTGTTCCAACTGGTCCATTGGAGTCGACTGATTTGACGCAACTCTCTCTCTCTCTGATACTGACAAAATCATTTCCCATTTTTAGGACTACGTCTAGAGGAGAGCAGTACTTGTCATTTTTGAGGACTTTTTTTTCAAATTTCTTTTGAGAGTTTTTTTTTTATTATTTAAATTTTGCTGAACGTATCATAAACACCCAGTTAGCATTATACAAAAATTTTCGAAATGGGTTTCCAGGGGCTTTAAGATTATGTCAAGCTCTGATAATAATGTGTAATGTATTCATTTTGCTTTATGCAGGTGTCTAAACATAAGTGCAAATGCAGGTTTTCACTCCAAACAGAGCACACCTGATTCTACTCATTTAATCAGTCAGCCTTCCTCTTCCACACCGGCAAGATTTGGAAACCCCAAATTAACGAGAGAATGGCTCTCGACGACATCTTACCTCGCTTGTTGCAGTCCTTAGGATGAAATGTAAACTAATTCTGCAACCAGTCGTTAAATTTTTCATTTTGACTACAGTATTGCCATAATTGCAGGCTGGTGGCATCACAGGCAAAAATCACGTCACTGACAAAGACCAATATGGCGCCCATGCCACAAACATTATATCACTGCAACCCATGAAATGGAACTAAAAGCATTGATAATGATTTTATAAACAAGTAGGTTATTTTAATGTTTTGGGTGATTTGTTCTGTTCTCACTCTGTGAGTACTGATATTAGATATTATCTGCTCATTTACTGTAGAACTGTGTTGTGTCCAGTCTGAAATGGTCCATTTTTAAAACCAATTCTTTTCAATCATTCAGAAGAATATATTAACAAATCTGGGCAGCACGGTGGCCCAGCAGGTAGTGTCACAGTCACACAGCTCCATGGTCCTGGGGTTGGTGTGTTCACATGGGTTTCCTCCCACGGTCACCAAAAAGAAAAAAAGAAAAATAAAACCACACAGGTTGGTAGGTGGATTGGCATCTCAAAAGTGTCCTTAGGTGTGAGTAAATGTGAGTGTGTGTCGTCCTGTGAAGGACTGGCGCCCCCTCCAGGGTGTGTTCCTGCCTTGCGCCCAGTGATTGTAGGTATGCTCCGGACCCACCACAACCCTGAACTGGATAAGTGCTTACAGACAATGAGCAAATGAATGATATTAACAAATTTGACATATGAATTTTTGCCAAACACATTTTAATTGTGATTACAAAGTACAAAAATCTCAGCAACTGAAGTAATTTCCCTTTGTTTATATATATATATATATATATATATATATATATATATATATATATAAACAGCATTGAGGTCATCGTGTTCAATCCTACTGGTTGTGGTTCATTTGTGTCACCAAGATAAAAGTGCCCTTGTTTTGAATGGTTTCAAAAAAGGAGTTAGCATCACCAGAGCACAGTTTGGGTAACAGCAGCTGGTCATCTCAATGCAGTCCAGTGGGAATAGGGGTTAGTATTAACTAGCTGAATCACCTCATGTTTAAAAATACTCACCTAGGCAAAAAAGTTCTATATCTAGATGTTGTATAATGAGATGTGATTTTCACAACAATATTTTAATGAAAATACCCAGCCGTATCAGATATTTCAGATATGCAAATTTGGTTGGCTTTTTGTGGGGCATCCTGAAATATCTGGTTTAATGTTGCCTTTTAACAAGAAACAAACTGTCAAATAGGTTATAACATCTTATTACACCTCCAACCTGTCAATGATATAAATCCTGCTTTAAAAAGGCATCTTAGAAGAGTAAACTAGAAGACTACAGTAATTATCCCTGATCAGACTGATATGTTCCAGACCCACACTATCATTGGTTCCCAGTTGTGGACATTTGATACAGAATTGTGGCTTTCACGTTTGACTAGTTGAAGACACAGCTGCTTCCATGCAACAATAAGCAACACTACCTTAAATTAAATAGTATTTTTTAAAACCATGATATAGTTCATTTCAACAAGGATCCATTATTCGTTCCTCAAGCAGAAGGCTGGAATGGATGAATGCCAATTTTTTTAAATAATATTTTACATCTATGCCAATGTTACATAAACAATGACACTATCCATCATCCAAATTTTAATTAAAAAAAATAAACAAATACATTTCCCAGCACGTTCCTTTTATTGATTGCAACTGAATTTGTGTATTATTAATGAGAAATGCTTCATCAGATTAAATAAAACACGGGCTTACCTGATGTTAAACCAATCTTGAACAATGCTTATTTATCTCACCACCAGCTATATAAGCTGGATTTCAAGTCTAATACAGAGCTACAATTTAATTTCATAGGGTCCATTTAATTAGGCCTCCAACCTTTGAAGATGATACACTGCTATAGATTAAATCAGGCAATATTCATGAGTGTGTAGTTTTAATCCAATGATGGAGACAGCATAATGTTGGCCTGAAATATGGCCTGGTTTCTACACGTGAGAACAGCGCTCTCTGCTGGACTGGGCTTGGAATGTAAACAAGGAATTATTTAAAAAAGGAGATCATTCACCTGTACAATCCAGGCCTTACTCCCAGTATGACATATTTACAAATACCCAGATTTTTACTCCATCCAACCAGTAACATACTATTTTCCTTCTAAACGTAAATACAGAGGCTGTCAATCATCTTTATCACTTTATTATACATTAAATATGAGTGATAATGTCAAAAAAAATAATTTGATCTGGGAACCACCACACTGATTGTAGATCAGCATGGCGTTATAACTGGTCATTCTCACTCAAACACACACCAAGAGCCTCTCTCTCATTCACACACAAGTCACTTACATAGAGAGTTCCTCTTAACTATTAAAGTGACATTGACTTCAACAAACAAAATGAAGCACAATTTACAAAATATCCATCTTTCAATATCACAACTGTACAAAGTTTTTTTTTAAAATATGTTTTGCTATTGGCACACCGAGAGAGAGAGAGAAAGAGAGAGAGAGAGAGAGATTTGCACAGACTTTCTACGGCTAATTTGACTACAGAGTGCTATTAAGTCACCTTATTTTAAAGGGAGAAAGGTAACAAAACAGCTTGAAATACCCTTTACCTGCATTAACATTGCATAATAATGTTTATCCTGATTTCTGTTTAGCCTCCTTGAGATGCAGCATTAGCAATAAATCAGACATTTTCACTTGTGTAATAATAAAGGGTTTAAGTAATAAAAAAAAAAAAAAACAATGATTAAGGACCCATGGCATTAGAAAAATAAGATGAATACCAAAAGGCAATATTGTAACATCTCTTACTTCTGAAATGTAATTGTTGTTACGGTACATATTGCCATTATGTGTTTTCATCAGCCATTTACATTTCAAAAAACTTCAAAAGGCAGTCCTGCAGAGCCAATTCTGGAAAGACTTTGAAAAAAGCAGACCACACTGCATTCTTTCACTCATTAACCCATTGTTCGGTCTCTGAACACATACAGATGATGACACACAAACAAAGTAAGCAACTAGAGTCATGAATTGGGCTTCTGCAAAGCCAGTGTTAAAATCTTTATGGCAGCACTTTGAAACAAGGCATTTGTTTGGTCTGTTTGCGCCCCCCAAGCCCCTCCCCCAACAAATCTGCATCAGTAGATTTATAACTTATTACTAGTGGTCAACTGCCTATGTCGAGGTCATGATACTCTCCTCAGAAAAAAAGAAAATCTAATTCCACCCAGAGGCTGTTGGTTTTTAAAATCTTACAAAAGTAACACCCTCTGCTGGTAAGAGAAGAGCAGTGAGGGACCTCCACTTATTTGAAACTTCATTAGAACACTACAACTACAAACCTCAGTGGTAGGACTGGGACACCAACATTTTAAAGTTTACTTTTTCCATTTCAACCTTTATGTTTACATTAAATTAACCAACACTGTTAAAGACCATGTCAGCATATTAAGAACCCAAGGGGGTTCAACTTCCCCACATTGATGACATTGTTTGTTTAACACAGTATTTTCCTTGTCTTTCCCAAGAGAACACGGCAAAGAACAGCATGCATATGAAAAACAGTCAGTGAGGTTAAGAGATTATCACCCACACACTAGCAAACTCTTACATGTTGATTTGTTAATAGACTACAATGGAAGTTCACATGCGGGAGAACAAATGTGAAATCCCAAAAAGGGAATCAATATTCTTCTATTACACAGTGGAGGGATATCAAAATTCAACCCAAACAGTGCTGGTCCTATTTAAGGATGCATCGTTATAATCAGCGTAATATCCAATGCCTTCAAATTCAGCCAGCAGATGTTTTTACAAAGTACAGAATGCACTAAATATTTAAAAATTGATTTCTACATCCATCCAGGTCTTAATCTGCACTCATTTTTCCATTAAAGCCTTAGACATAACTCATACTTAAACATATTTCCATGAACTACTGAACTGTACGGACTGCCAATTTATTGCCATTTGCTGAAACGCTGTCAGTTTTTTGTGTGGTTATTTCCCCCCCCCTTCATTTTTAAAATCAAAACCTTGCCCCTCTTCATATATGGGTGATTTTGTCTTTCAGGAAAAAAACAAAATTACATTATGAATATGCCTTTACATATTACACGTACATGGTAATGCAGGACCAACACTTTGGGGCAACTGGCACCAGACAATAAAAAGCTTATTTGTAAGATAGTTAATGAAGGAAAATGGGAATCCATTCTGTATGATGAAGAGGCTAATAATTTAGTGTAATATACAAAATGCAGTTCCTTAATACAGCTGTTCAGAGTTGACACTGAAAAGGAGGTGTTATTCACATTAGTATACACTTTGTCTTGGACTTCTTTTTTTTCTTCTTGCCTTCCTTACTCATCTTCTCCTTATGCTTTCGGATTTCCCGGACTAATGTGTAAAAGGCATCATCAACACCCTTTAAAAAAAAACAAGTAAGAGGGGGAAAAACAAATTTAAACATGTGTAAACAGACAACACAACACTGATGTCACCACATTTCATCAGAAGAAAAATCAAAACTGCAGAGATACAGGAGCCATTCCTTTTAGCCCCAGCAGAAGTTGCCCAGCTATGCTGATCTAGAATCAGCTACAGTAAATCCTAACTTTAACTGGAGGGGGAAAAAAAAGCAGCATTTCTCAGATCAGCTTACTAGGGCAGGTTCTACCGCTCTCCCCAGCACAGCCCACACTGATTGGTTGAAGTTAGGAGTGTCCCAGCAGCCAGTGGCTGGAGAAGCCCACAGAAGGGCAAGAGAGGGTCAAGCTCAGCCCAAACTTACCCCTCTTACATCACAACACATTTTTTAAGTGGGATGCAGCGCGGCGTCTTTTCTTCTTTGCTGAGTTTTTTCAACCGGTATTGCCTGATCTCCCGGACCAGAGTGTAAAAGGCATCCTCCACTCTCTGTAGCGCAAAACACAACTCCCTTCAATATTAGGGGATGCTCTGGGTGTCACAGAATGGCAGACATATGGAATAGGGTGCGGGGTTGAATTTGGCTCCAGGAGGACGCTAGGGCTCACACTAATGTTTTCATGACAGGGAACTGCCCTCATAGATGTTTTGACATAATACATATAAATGCCCAGCAAATTACACCACGTGGATGCAGCCAAAAATAAAGGTAGTGTTCCCTTTAATGAGTTGAGGCAGAATTTACCTCATTAAAAAGTAAACATTTAAAATTGAAACAAAACATTCAAGCAGGTAATGAAATGGATTCATGGATAAAGCAAACAAGCGCCATTTAATCAGAAATGTTTTTTTGCTTATATTTCAACAAAGCAGAGAAGTTGAAAGAGAATGAATCAGTAGTTTATTTTATGTCCTCAGCACCACAAGGAGTTGTGATTTGAGCACTGCAGAGAAACAAAAGAGGAGCTATTCAACATCAGAGATTTCCGAAAGAGCAGACCTGCACAACCCCTCCCCCGTCTCATTTATTTAATCTGTCTGCTCCCTTTTTTCATGAAAGAATAAAACTGAATTTTATTATATGCATGTATTCTCTACAAGGGTCACAAAACCTGTACATTATTAGCCACAAAGTGATAGTGTGCCTTCAAGTTTTCATAATTAACAAGGAGAAGAACACCTGATTCCACCTACTTAATCTCAAGTCTTTAAGAAACATGTTGTGTATGTTGGAATAAAAATTTACTAGCCTACAAGTATTCATTTGATCACTGTCCCATTTCACTAATGATCTCCCATAGTTAAAGACGGAAACCTGATTAGTGCAAATCAGGTGTTGTGGCCAACTTAATTAAAATCCAAACAAAGCCACAACTGCGTTAGCAATAAAACTGTTCACAATGCATGAAGCAATTCATGAAGATAGAATCAGTACCCCTGCTGTAACAAATCAAAAGGAAAATCAAGCACGCACAGCAAACAAGTGTTCATAATTATTGGTCTGCCATACAGCACCCGAAAATACAGCCAGCTAGACACCATTAAGATACAAACATGAATTATGTATTAAAGTATCCTGATTATTAGTATGTTTACTAAACATTGTGTACTAAATGAATGTACTATTCAACACTACTTGCAAGGGTGCACAGCTGCAAAGTATTGTAAAATTGTATAGTAAAACTCATGACTATATACGCAACAAAGAGCTTGGGGTAAAAACTTTAAAAAAATTATCTACATCAATGGGATTCACCTTTTTGATTAGAATATTAATTAGCTGTTTGGCACCATGATTAGCTTGCCATAACTGTCCTCAGCAATCTCATGTCCAATATTAAGATAAACTCTTGAGTTATCTAAGTTGTATCAGTTCCATTTCAAACACAGGACTCAAAAATAGAGTGAGTGGCTGGTTAAAAATACAAGCCTGATCTTGGTTTAAAAATCTAAAGATGACTGCAAAAAAAAAAGTTTGTAGTTTTTCACTGCTTCATGAAGTGTTAAATTAATGCATTCTGCAGATGTCAATGACATGTACCTGTCTTGTTTTTGCTGAGGTCTCGATGAAGGGAATTCCGTAGCTGCGTGCTAAATCCTGAGCCTGCTTCGTATCCACTGTGCGAGAAGGCAGATCACACTTATTTCCCACCAGAACCATGGGGACATCCTCAGAGTCTTTCACTCTTTTAATCTGCTCTCTGCAAGAGCACAGAAGACACAGCTACATGGTAAACAGGGTGATGCAAAAAGAGAGTCTACCATCGAAATGACTGCTCGTTTTCTCTCATTGCTCAAATTGAGTAGTCAATACAGTAAAGGGTCAGAGGAGGTATGTGATCCAATTATGTGGCTTTGCTACTCATAACTCTATTGATCTCACCTGTAGTGGTGAATGTCCTCAAAAGACTTGGTGTTATTGATGGCAAAGACACAGAGGAAGCCCTCTCCTGTCCTCATGTACTGGTCTCTCATGGCACTGTACTCCTCCTGACCTGCTGTGTCCAGGATGTCCAGTAGACATGTCTCTCCATCAATCACCACCTGTTTTCTGTATGAATCCTACACAGGAGTAATACATAACAATTACCAGTGGTCACTTAGGTTGTCATTATTAGTTAGCTAAAAGGACACATTAAATAAATTTTAAATTATGAGGTCAAAAATATATAGTGTGCAAATATAAACCATGCATTTCTTTTCAAACATTAAGAGCAAATTCATTACGGTACAAAGTAACTATGGAAAATGTAAAAGAAGGTGTTTTGTTTTTCATGCAATAAAGATCTGCTTAAAAACATGAATAAGCATTAAGCAAATTGACGATACACATCTCCACGTCATGTAGACTGTAACTGCTATATTGTAAGGGAGTAATAGTGACAGCCCTATTTTACATCATTGAATATTTCACCATGGAACTGTCATGGTTGCAGTCATGTCACTTGCCACTCAAACCCCTTAAAGTTGCTCCCTTATTTAATATGTTATGGCTGTCCAAAGAAAAACATACATCTGCATTTTTGGTTTACTACATCATTTGGAGACAGCGGCTGTCCTTCATGTGATGTGACAATTTCATGATGAATAGACCAAAAGGACCCATTCAAGTCTAGGGTGTGTTTTTGTTTTGTACCCAGTGATTCTGAGTTGGGTCTGGACCAAACATGACCCTAAACTGGAAAACCAGTTTCAGACAATGAATGAATGAATGAACGAACAGGCAAAATATCTGTCATGCAATAATCTACAAAAAATGGTGGCAATGTTGGTAAAAGTGTTACAGGTACACATTCACTATGGAGACTTGGTTTATAAATTATCCTCAGGCTGTTAGACATCACAGGCTTGTTTCTTAAGGCAGAAAACAGCTGTCTGGAATCTTATAATTACTTAACTACTGAATCTAAAAGAGACCATACACAAGTGCCACTTCAAACACTTAACACTAGACCAGGAAGTTGAAAGCCAATGGTTGAAACCAGAATAACCAGCTCTCGCTTTTTTTTCCCCTTACACACCATTCTAATTTTCTGGATTGTTGCATATGCAGGTTAGCTTCGAACCTTCATTTGAGAGGAGACTAAACACCACTGCATTTCCATAAGTCAAAAGTTAACAAAACATACAGATGCACTTTACCTCTATGGTTGGGTCATATTCATCCACAAAGTGGTTCTGGATGAGCTGTATGGTTAGAGCACTTTTACCCACGCCTCCAGCTCCCACCACCACCAGCTTATATTCAGTCATTCTTTACCTGAATTGAACAGAACACAAAATTAGTTAATTATTTAAAATGAAACAGGGTACCATAAGGTTTGTATAATTCCTCGTTACATTTTACCCTTTAATCCCACCAAAAGAAATATTGTCTTAAGCAGCATGTTTCTCATCATGCTGACTTATGCTCTCACTGAAAATGAGACAAAATATTTTCCTTGCATTCATAATAAGTTATCCATCATATATCTTTAAAACACTGAGCAGTGTAGAATCACACACAGGTGTCCAATACAATACAAAGACCTTAGCTATAATTACAGTATATGAATTTCAGCCAAGAATATAAGTTGTATTCTAGTGAGATGTTCTTGTTCAGTTGAATTTTTATTGCCTGTGAGTCACTCAAAAGCAAACACACAGGTCTGGACTAAAACTAGTCACACCACACTGTCTAGGATACTGGTTGTCTTTACATGCAAACCTGTTAAAAAAGGCTAAGGAAAAAAGGAAAGGTGGGGGGTGAGGGGAGGGGAGGGGGTATTTCTGCACATAAAGACAAGTAGAAAGTGGACTACAATATTTTTAACTGATTTCTCGTTAGGTGTAGCAATGAGACTGGGTAATACAGTATTAAACTAAATTAGGCCCAAGCCTATCATGAATACCACTGTGTGTCAATCATTCATTAACATTCATGACTAAGTTTATGGAAAAGTGCCAGTGTCCATTGTCACCCTATTCAGGAATACTGCATCAAACATTGCAGATAAACCCTGTCACAGATCACGTGAAAAAAATCCCTTAATTTACAAATTACCTCAAAATGATAAAATAGAACAATTGGACACATTCTAGGCAGATCTACATAGTAAGGCATGTATAAATACACAAAAATGTGCTGTACCTTGGGGTGGAGACAATATTTTGACAGACACAACGCACTATTTCATATACAGCAAAGTAATACGTCTATGTGCTATATTCTGTTATAACTGAACTACTATTCAGTGATTTTAATATATTTATATATTGCTTATCACGGTAAGAAAAAGTATCGTGATTACGATAAAATGGTCGCCCACCTCTCCAGTAACGTTAAATTCCAGTCAGCTCGGGGAAAGACAGCACTAAAGCGCATTTTCGTAGGACAAACCGAGACAGAGGTGAATAAAATATAAAAGAAAAAACAGGACACGGCCCTCTTTATAAGTTAATCTGTATTTAGTAACGGGTTTGAAGGAGTTTAGCCGCCAAACCACAGGGGCTGCATTGCAGGGCCCAGACCCTCTGAGTGGAGTTGGCTTCCTACTCGAATTTTTCCGTTCCACCTTAAATTGTGCATGGGTAACATGCAGAATTTACAAAACAATATAACCGCCGCTCAATTTAAGGTGGAACTGCAAATTCAAACAAGAAGAGTGCGAATTAGAAGCTAGCGCCAGACTTAATGTTCGCGCTGGTAAAAATAATACAATTTCTAACAAAAAAACGTTAGACAAGTCTACAGAACCGACAGTGTTTTAGAGAAATCTGGTTAAAGGACCTCAGGTTACCTTTGCCGTTTTAAGTCCCGCGTCCGCGAAATTAGACAAATACGCTGAGCTTAGCCTGCAGTCCTCCCCTTACATAGTTCCGAGTGTTATTTTGGTGATGTAATGCTGACTGCCCGCGGTCGGGACATTGGTATCGGTCTTATATCCGCTACAGCTCCGGCTTTTCTCGGCCTGCTGCTCCCTGCACTCGACGGACGGAGCTCTGCTCTTCACACAAATATGGGCGGATACGTTAAAGCTAAAGAGCACTTACCCACAGTGCACAAACGGGGGTTTTCAGCTGGTTTCGGTAGTTCTTAAAGGCTGGACTGTGTTTAAAACGTGTGCATGAGCCGTGTAACCCTCTCAGTCTGTCTGTTTTGAGCCCCAGCTTGCATCTTTCATTGTGCTCGCTGCCTTACGGGCAGAAAATGTGGGAATAAACACAGTCGAGTCCAGATCGATATCCTTTCAATAAGAGGCGATGGGCGTTATCAACTCATGAGTAGGTGACTGTTTTGTCAACAGTTTTCTGGTGTCACAAGCTAAATAAAAAAAAAAACACTCTGGATCACAATAAACTTGCTAGTGTAACGTAACCGAAACGAAGTACAAGGGGGGACAACTATAGCTCGGTATGTTGTAACCGGCTTTTAACAATCTCCATTGAAAGCAGCAGGTCGCTGAGTGTATCCGAGTTTAAATAGGCCCTAAATATAACCGGGACGTGTTCGACACACGTCACACTTGCACCACTATGTGATTGGCTGAGCCTCCTCTCCATCCTGAGTGTTTCGAGCCAATGCATATCTCGAATATGCCGCAAGGCTCCTCCTACTTGTGTATTAGCTAGACAGAGAGATGATGCTTACGTTTTTAAAAAATTACTTGATGGCCCTTTTCCAGCGAAGAGAACAATAGTGCTGTATGGAATGTGCTTATTTGAGACTAAAGAATGTGTGTACTCTGCCTACATTTTTGGGTAAGCGGAAGGGATTAAATTCAGTTTCGACTACGACAGAACCTTTGTTCTCTCCTTTTTCGAATTTGAGGTGTATGTTCTGCCAGCATGTGCCTCGCTCAAAAAAACAAAATCACGTTTTTTTAAACACACTCACAAGCATGCTGCAATTCACAGTTTAATAAATTATAGCATTTTCTTTGTAAAACATTTGTTTTTGTCTTTTTTTCATGATTATTTTGTCCTTTATTTGGTTAAATTATAATTAAACCACTTATGCATACATTTGAGTATCCAAAAAAACATGCAACCCCAGAGAGCACTGTGTGTGGATTGAGTGTTGAATGGAATGGCATTCTGAGCAGTGTTGATTGAAAAGCGTACTTGGGTATCTAGAAAGGCGCTATTTAAGTGTAAATCAGCAGCAGCAGTAGTATTAGTAGTAGTATTTCAACCAGGACAATTCCAGTCTAAGGCGCAGGGTGTCAGTGTAGACATTCATTGCACCTATTTGTTGAGTTGACTATTTATATTGGAGATCTTACATTTTGAATTACCATTGTATTTATAAACAAAGGCTGAGTGCTACTTCTATACATATAAACATAGAACACACACGCCTTTTGTATTACATTTTTTTCAGGAGCAATTTTCTATGAGATTATAATTATTAAAATATTGGCAAAACATGGGGAATTTCAATGGAGTTAAAATCTGACAATCAAGAAAGACCTGGAAATTCACAGCTACTCTCACCATAAACGTTTGTTAAAGGTTTCATCTTTGTTGCACAGAAGAAAATCAGTGTCTCAGATCAGACATTTAGAGGTGTTTCACTCCCTTTTGACACTGTGAACAGAAGATTTAACATTACAGGACTGGTTAGTATATGTAGCTGTCAAAAAAAAATAGTTGTGAAAGGACATAGACAAAAAAAGAAAGGTAAAAGAAATCAATGTGGCACTGGTGTAGTCAGAAGTGGGACAGCATCTAACTATTAAGACTGAAGACATGGGAAATTTGTTTGCAGATTTAAAAAAACTGGAAGAAAATATACTAGTTAAGGTATCTATTATAAAGCCTACTAAAAAAATTAATAAGCTGAACAGTTTGATGTGCTGTGTATTTTTTTGTGATACTGAAATCAAACTGCAATTAATATATATACATATATATACATCATTAAGTGGTATAATGGAGACCTCTTGCCTCTTCAGCCTTCAGCAGTTTAGCCCTAGCCCTGCACATTCACTGAAGTTATAGGTCTAATATAATATATGCGGCCACGAGAGCAGAGAGTTCCAAATCCCAGTGGCTGTATCTCAAGATGAAACTTGGCTTTGAGTATAGTGACCTGAGGCTGATGTGAAGCTTCTCCCGAGAGCTTAATTCTACGGGGCAGTACTTGTATGTGCACAAACTGTGTGTATATAACTAAACACGAATTGCGCAATATAAAGTAGCTGGATTCACTAATTAGAGGGCGTACGTGTGCATGAACGTTTGGACATTGTCTGAAATATGGCTGATTTTGGTTCACCAACGAAAACAACATCTTTTGGGCATTATGTTATGTTTGTGTGTGTGTGTGTGGTGTGTATGTGTGTGTGTGTGTGTGTGTGAATGCAAGAAAATAAATCAAAGCTGCTTTTATAGGTGTAGCTCTCGTTTCTGAAGGTGGGTCTCGAGATTCGAGTGTCGCTTTAAAAGGGTCCGGCATGCCTTGCGCTCTGTGTCCGACCCCACTGTTGTAGGACTGGGGGGGCTTTTTTTCCTTTCAGCTGCTTACAGTGCTGAAAGTTCTCTCGCTTTTTCCTGTGTGTGCGTCTCTCTCTCTCTCTCTCTCTCTCTCTCACTCACTCAGAGAGAGCTGCGAGGAAGTCGTGCTGACCACGCTCTGTGTGGTTTTCTGCTTCAGGAAACACTCCCGCTCTCGTTTGCGAGGTCCATAACGGATTTCCACATTCAGGGAGTTTAGTTACACTCTGGAAAATGAACGCAGCGCTGTGTTCTGCTGTCTCTGACTTCAACAAACTCCAGACCGGGTAACGGCCAGTAGGAGCAGGAGGAGGAAGGAGAGGGAGAACTGAAATAAGGTAAGACACTTTAGATGGAATTGTCTTTAAATTATGTAGCCTGAAGAGAAATGTTATGGGGGAAAAATACATTTCAACATGGAGCACTAAACTTACCACGCTTCACACGCCCCAGTAGTCAGTTTTCAAACAACAACACGGGATGTCTGGCTTCAGCTGAACGTTACCTGCCTCACACAGTTTGAGACTGTCTCAGGGTTTCAGACCCCATCACACTGTTACTATGTTTAAATCTAACATTGTCAAACTGTCTCAATGTCTCACGCTGTTTCAAGCTGTCTCACACTCACACTTTGAAGCTGTATCACTATTTAAAACTGTCTAAACTTTTATAACACTGTTTCAAAGGGTCTCACACTTTCAAATTGTTTCATTGCCTAAAACTCTCACTTTTTAACCTTTTTTTTAATCTTCATACACAGTTTCAAATGATCTCACATTAAAACTTTTCAAACTGTCCCACTAAAAGTGTTACTGTAACTGTCCCACACTAACACTGCTTCAAACTGTCTCACTAACACCCCCCCCCCCCCAATAACACAATTATTATTATTAACAAGCAATGTTTGTGCACATACAGATTTATTCACGGTAAAAGTAGGAGAGATTTAAGGAAAGGGCTTTTATGGATTGTATTTATATGTACATGATAAAAACACTTGCTCCTGTAACTTTGTAGAGCTTTTTGTGTAAAATAAGTGGACAAGCAGCAGTCATTTTCATGCTATTAAGTATTTTAACATTATCTGGCTGATGGGTGCAGAGCTGAATGAGAGTGCTCACTGGTGTACGTTTTATAATGTTGTAATGATTTTTTAGTGACTCACAGTAGTCCAATAAGAACATATTCTTTAGAAAAAAGTGGAATAGAGCCCTACAGGCTTTAGTCCCTTTGCTAACAGATGCTGGATGTATTAAGAGGTTTCTCTGTAAGTAGTTTAGTACTTTTCTGAGCAGCTTCTTTTTGTGCTTCTAGTCATAGTTTCTTTAGAGTAGAAGCTATTCAACCCACTGCTATGGGTTACATAGTGTGGAAAAAGTTGAGGTTTTCTACTAGATCCGTGTGGTTTGTTGTGATGATGATTTGGCCACAGTGTAAGTTTCATGTCCATGTTTGTTGACTCTTACAGGTGTGTGATATGCATCTTGCTTCAATGCAATAGTATTTTTTATGTAATGTATTCTAAATAATAAATAATCTGATACATGCCTTAGTAATTGCAATAGCCTGTTGAGACAGTAATCAGCTTGATTTAGACTATAAACATACTTGACATAATTATTCTAGCTGTATATAATGTTGAACGTTTTCTTTTAAATGAGAGATGTTGTGTTTTCCTCAAGCTGTACCTGTTTGTAATATGAAGGGGATTGAGTATTCTAAATCATACCCAAATAACTGTGCTTTATGGGTAACGTCTCAAACAGATGAGATCCGAGCATATTAATATTAACCACATGGACAAACTTAGCCACCTTAATGCTTTCTCCAATACTACTTTCTCCAGCCTGGAGGCTGGTGCTTCAGAGCTGGCCTGCCATTCACAATCATGGCAAAAGAACAAAGGCGGCATTATATCCAGCTAAACGTGCCATCCAGATGTTAACATGTCTGCCAATTCTGACCTTCTAACTTTGGGGAGGGGGAGACTATTCTCAAGTTTGTTAAAACATCCCAGCCAAGACTCCAGAAACTTTGAAAAAGGTTTACAAAGTCAAGGCAGAGCTCTGCAGTTAAATTCCACAGAAGGTACACTGGCCTTGTCTGTGAAGGAGACTTCTGTTTGAAAGGTCTTTCTCAAAGTCTGGGGCCTTTCTTTGAGTGGTCTGATTTCCCAATCCAGAAAATATGGTGTTTAGCAACAGTCTGGGGGAAAAAAACAGATTTCCTGTGGTAAGCGTGTATAAATATGTATATTTATACATTTATATTCTGAATCTTAACTTTTTAGTTCTCTGGTGCTAAACAGAGTAGTGGCTATTCAAGAGTTATAGAATAACAGTGTTATTAAAGTTTGAATTATCAGTGATATAATTAGGTGTCTCTGTGTTTGTCTTTGTTCCAAACTTCAAGATTTAACACTGAAAATGCCCCGTAGTTCTCTTGCTTTGTTTACTTTCCCTGAAGTCAAAGTCAGGTTGTTATCTTTACAGGGGTATATGAGGCTAATTGTTTTCCTTCCTCTCTGATCTCAGACTCTAGGTTTATTGGGGGCTCTGCTCTCATCTGTATCAGACACATTGTAGTACATTCTCTCTCTTTCTTTCAGCTGTTCTTGAATATTGAACTACTATAATATTATCAGAGTGTCAGTTTCAATTCACCTCTGCAGTTCTCTACAAAACCCACAGTATTGAACAAGCACCCACAAAATGTGCATTGGGCACAAGTTTACTCTATTAATTCATCCTTGAGGATTTTGTCATGTATTTTAGTGAAGTAATCCGTGTGTAAAATTCAGTTGTGGACTTGTGCTATTCTAATGTTCATGGCCTCAAATTAATGTTGGTTTGTTTTAAGTTCAAACAAACTGACTGTAGCTACATTAGCAGAAATGGTTGTCTCATTCCTTCTTTATTCTTACCCCATTTGTTGTCAGTGCTGCCACAGATACTATATGATGGAGTAAAAAATGGGTTTTAAAACATTAACAAATCATTAATAATGTGAAATTCAGAACTGAGTCTGATCAATATGACAAAATATAATACCACTATACCTACAAATATTTTTCTAATGCACAGTACTTCCTTGATATTTGATGTTATTTGATGCTTTGCAAACAACAAAGCTGATTTGAAATGGTATGAAAATGGTGATTGTCTCTCAATGGTGCACGGTGGTGCAGCAGGTAGTGTCACAGTCACACAGTTCCAGGGACCTGGAGGTTGTGGGTTCAAGTCCCACTCCGGGTGACTGTCCATGAAGAGTTTGATGTGTTCTCTCTGTATCTGTGTGGGTTTCCTCCGGGTGCTCGGGTTTCCTCCCAAGGTCCAAAAACACATGTTGCTGCTCAAAAGTGTGAATGCGTGAGTGTGTGTTGCCCTGTGAAGGACTGCCTCCCAGGGTGTATTCCTGCTTTGCGCCCTTTGATTCCAGGTAGGCAACGGACCCACCTCAACCCTGAACTTTATAAGCGGTTACAGACAATTAATGATTGTGACAAGATACACTGTACCCAAATAAGGATTCATCATGAATGCAATCATCCAGGCCCAGGCATCACTCAGAACATTCCTGCCACTCTTTCCTAGCTATAAAAGCAAGCATATCAACAGGAGGATCATAACTTCAAGCCTTGCTGGTCTTTAGATCATGGAGGGGGAAGAGTGGGAAAGCTTATCTGAGTCATGGCTCATAGCCTGCACAGCAGTGTGGAATGTGCAGCCTCAATGTTATCAGTTTCCATGGTTCAAGATCAAGGCCCATATCAAGATTGAACCTCTTGGTGGTTATAAGCATGTAAGCCATTTCAATAATGGCAAACACCGGAGTGACTTTTTGTGAGTTCTGCTTAGTCACACATTTTGTTTAATGTTGTTTTTTGTTTTTTTCTAATGTAAAGTAGTTTGACTTCAATAAGGCACTGTTTTTGTTCAAGAACACTTTGTCACCAACAGTTTTTAACGCTTTTCCACTATAGGGAACACCTCTTGGTTTTAGCGGAGCATGTGCTGTTTTTGTGTGTGGTTCTGTTTCAGAAGAGGCCTGCAACCAATTACTTTGGAGTGCATAAATTGCTTGTAATTACATGTAGCATGGCAGCTAAAGCTAGCCCAAGCAGAATTAAAGCTCAGCTGGAAATAGCTGCAGCACAATACTCACGTTACAATAGCTAAGTAACAATGTTAATAATGATCCATTCCCTGCTTTTGGGCCATTGTTTTGTGTTATTTGTGTTCATTTGGTCTTTTCCTGTAGTGATTCTCGCTCCTTGCTTGCTGCAGGAGTTCCTTTGTCCTCTTGTGCTTTTGGGAACAAAGGTGTGTTTATTTGGAGGGGACCAGGCTAACGAAAGTGGCCCACTAAGGAAACAATAAAAGGACACTTTTCTGGTAACTAGACTTGAGTAATCATTTTTATTTATGTATTTATTTATTCATTCAAATGTTACAGTTGGTATAATATTTAAACACTGAATTGGGTAGTTATATCTGTAAAACAATTTATCATAAGCAGGTTTATATGAACTATACTTTTTTATAGAATGGCTCAGGTCATAGGATACTTTTAGGCTGTTGAATATTGTGTATAATGCATGTGTTATACCTGTAAATGCTTAGGTGCTTCATGAAATTTCAGATTGCCCTAAGATTTTATTAGATTTATTGTTTTGTTGCAGTTAGTTTTAGAGTAATTATTTTAAATATTATATAATGGAAAATAAAAAGCAAAACTAATAAGTTTAAGACAGAACATCTACAATTGTGGGAAAATTGTGTTCTGGTTTGTTTACATTCAGAAGCTGTATCTCTTTTAAAGTGGAATGGTATGTTTGAGAGAAAACAAACATACATGACTGAAGTTTAGTTTGTATATAAGTTTTTATTCATTGCTTGAACTACCGCAGAACTCATTTGTAATTTTGTAACTAAATATGGAGTCTGTTTCACATTAAATAATCTGAAACATAAAAAATAAGTCAATATTACCCACATATGGAGCAAGTATAAAGCAAATCCTTATCTCTTTTAGTGATTTTAAATGTTTGGAGGTCTCTTTGTCGTCTAAACAGCTCCAGATTCCATATTATACCCTGAGCAGGGAGAGAAAGCCTAGCATATCGTACTGGGACCCTTTATGTTTCCAGCAGGCACGCAGACTGCAGACTGCAGAGCTAGCAAATGATAGAGAGATGATAGATAGATTAGTAGATAGATAGATAGATAGATAGATAGATACTTTATTGATCCCCCGGGGAAATTCAAGGTCTCAGTAGCTTACAGACATCACATACAACAATCACTAACAGCAATAGACTAATTAAAAAACTAACAAAACAAACAAAAACCAACAAACAAAAAAAACCCTAAAACAAATATCAAAATCGACATAGTACTTCAATATACTATGTAGGCTGAGTCATGTATCAAATAACAAGAAATCCAATACCAAGAAGTTAACATAGTGTGCTTAAGAATGATCAAACATCAAAGAATCTGTGATACAGTGAGCAGCTGAAGATGATCTCTTGAGTGCAGTATATAGTTTAAAAGTTAAAAAGTGTGGATAGTGCAAAGGGTATGGAATGTGCAATATCAGTACAGTGCAATATCAGTGCAGTATCAGAATTAGAAATAAATATATATATATATTTTTTTAAATAAATTAATTAATTAATTTATATTAAAATCTGGAATGTCACCTTTCAAATGTACTATTCAATTGGTAAACAGCCAGAGAAATATTTGAGAACTAATGAATGTGTTATTGTGTGTAAAATTTATTATTATTATTAATATTATTATTATTATTATTATATTATCATATCAGTTATAGTGAATGCATTTAATCATAGTACTTTAACGGTTGCTAAGGGAACTTGTTACAGACTAAAGTGAATGTCTCTATGTCTGTTCTCTGTCTGTGCTCTGGGTCCTGTTTGTGCACTCAGGCCTTGTCACCTTCTATGCCTTCTCTTCTTCAACTTCTCTTTCACCCTAATGACAGCCAGAGAAGAACTTTGCAAACTTGAGTATGCTTAAATGGGATTTCCACAATTAAATCATAAAACCCTCCAGAGTGGGCGGACCTGAGATGCTCATGTTCAAATAAACATAGAGTCAGAATAAACTATTCCTACCAGTAGTGATGGGAACCAGACCTCTGAAGGAACCAGACCTTTGTTTTTTAAATCTTACCCTTTTTCATATTTTACTGTTATTGTTGTAGTATAATAATAAAACAAAAAGCTATGTTTGCACTACAGACTTTATGAACCCCTGGTACTTATCAACACCCATGTAAATAAAATCTTGTAATGGTGCTCTCTAGATTGGACAACTACAAATTAAATCAAACTGAATTATAATTATTTTTACCTCAAAAATCTAATTATGCTGAAATTCTAAGAGTCTTTTATTTATTTCTATTTAAAAAACATTTAGCATTAAGTTTAATATTTTTAGAATGTAAAACTTAATGGGTAACAATGTGTGAAACAAGACTAACACATTTTTACTATATATAGTACTTACATAACGTTTGGATGTCATTACAAATTTTTTTGCACTAAGGCTCAACATAATCAAGCAAGGTGGGATTACAAGGACGGTTTTGTACCTAATTTAGTCAAAGGATGTTGAACTAAGTGTGAAATCACCCGTTAATTGGGCTGGCTTACCTTAGCGAGACTTCCTGGAAAGAAAATCCTGAAAGTAGAAACAAAGCATTCAAGCTTGCACATAATATTAAAGGTTTAAAAACAGAGCATTCGGTATGGAGGTAGAGAATAGCTCAGTGTTAGCTCTGTTCCTGCCATGATTGCTCAAGACCTTAACATCAGTGGAGTTTACATGTGAACTTCTGGAACCCTCTATGATGTTCTGTGCCCCAAGTTGAGTCAGACATGAGTTTACACAATTAAATATCTTACATTAACTTCCTTAAACTGTCATACTTACACAGGAAACAGCCCAGCATTTTACAGGTAAAGGCAAATGCGAGCTGTCCTTATACTTTGGACAGTGTGTATATGTGTTTTTATTATGGCCCTTCGACAATATTTAGTCATCTGATAGTGTTGGAAAGGGACTTTTCAGGTTGTCCTAACCTTGTGTCTGGATCTGCCTTATGTCAGGTTAGCAGAGTACTTTGAGCCTTGAGACATTTTTTTTCTGTTGTCAGTGAGTGAAGGTCTAAATAAAGGGCCAGAGGTCTGGATCAGCACAAAGCTAATGGCTTACAATCCTTTTAGTGCATGACACTCAGAACATTTACTGGCAGCCAGCTGCAGGGAAGTTTAATTGAAGCATAAAAGTATTATTTAACCCACTGTGGTTGCAAGAATACAAAAGGAAATTTTTGTAGCACAGTGAATATCAATACAAAAGTCTAGTGGTTTGTGTTGTGGAGTTTAGGGATAGAAAATAATCTTCAAAATATTCCATTTATGGGATTATTAAAATCTAAAATAATAAATTGAGCAAATTGAGTAATCAGCATGTTACTTTGTCCACTTTTATGAGCCATTGCACAAAAACACAAATTTATCAGTCCTAAGAATATTTCAAAATATAAAAAAAATCTCTGTATGGAAATTCAAACAATATACACTCCTCCTGAAAAGATATTCTCTAAGATTCCTCTGTCTTTCAGTTCCTTTATGGCAATACAAGGGAGCATCTTGGTTGATTGCATGCTGTAGTACACAGTGGTTCTTCTTGGCTGTATTGTGCTTTTGCTTGTATTGCACCAAGTTATGTGGTTATAAGAGAAGGGCAACCATTGAAGGGTTCCAAAGCCCTCAAGATGAAGACCATATGGCATTGGACAGTAGCACTGGCATTAATGTCCTTACAGGAAATTAATAACATGGAAGAGGTTTTTGAATGGGAGAAGTCCATAAAACATTTTTAAAGGCTATTGATGGCATTAGCAAAGAATAGAGGGAATAAAATGATGTAAATATGACATCCTTAGATTTTGTCATTTTAACTTTTTGTTAGGTATGGGGTTGGGTGGTATAACGGCAATACTGTATACCATAGTATTTAAAAATGTGGATGGTAACTCACAATGAGGGTGGTATAGATGTGTGTGTGGTGTGTCAAATTTATGTTGGGGGTGCTGTGGGTGCTCAAAGACTGTTGATGTCACACTGAAAATACATGGGGGGTGGGCAGGAACCCAGTAGCCCACCACATTAGCACTTTTAGCCCGAGTTTGGGTTAAAAGAGAGAGGAAACTGAAACGGACAAAATACACAGAAGACACCCTACTTGACTTGGAGCTCACAGGTTTGAGGCTTTATCCTCTGAATATATGCGATTTGAGCTTCATTTCACTGGAAAATCATCTGTTGCGGTGTGCTAAACCACATGTGCCGGTTAGCTGGCCAGCTATGCTTCTAAACAGTGTAGGCCTGTCTTATTTCACTTTCTTTCAAACACTTCTGTTCTTCCAGGGCTCTGCTGAGCTGAACTACACAGAAAACCCTTTACTCAACCCACACAAATGAGGATCTTGAGTGACTGAGAGAGGGTTGTTGCATTGTTAGAGATAGCCTTGATGATCATTTACATAAGAGTGGAAAAAAAGCCTTTGCTTGGTTATAATAAATGCTGTAAAGAATATGTTGTTAAATTCTAAATCACTCTTGTAACAGGGATGGGCGGTTTTCATACAGTAATACAGTAATACCGTCTCAAAATATTATCTCGGTATACAGTATTACAGTGGGGAGGGTGTGCTCTGTCAGACTGTGCTGAGCCTTATATCTTTGAATACAAAGTCAAGTTAGCTATCTCTCTTCATAAACTTTTAGATGTCTGATACAAGGTGGGCTCTGGATCCACCATGACCCCGAACAGGATAACGTGATTACGTGATTATCCAGCTACTAGGGGTGCCAAAATATACATAGTAATATTCTTTTTTTTTTTTTTCGATACAGAGGTTTCGATACAATACGTGCAATGGAATTTTAGGGCCATGGCAATTAAAGAAAAGAAATAATAAGAACACTTTTGAGAAAAATCTTGGAATAATTGAGTAAAAAAGGTCAGTATAATTTCAAGAATATAGACAGAATATTTAGAGAAACACTGTTTGGGGTTATTATTTATTATAATATGTAGACTGACAGACTCACAGTGTGTGTGCCTTAGAGTGAGTTGTGAAAGAAGCAGTCAGTGAAGTGTAGAGAATTATTTAATAAACACATCCACACATGAGGAATAAACCCATCAGTGCAGCCTCTGACTGCGACGCATACGGCTTAATTTATTGTACGAGTCCATGAGCCATGACGCGATGGAGCCTCATGGGCACGCCGGGGTTCCACTCGCTCTGGATCCATCATTTTCGTAATCATTAATTGTATCCTATGAAATTACATGCCCTCTTCTGAATAAATGTGTTCTTGCACCAATTCAGGGTTTAAATACAAATCACAATCAGTTCCTGATGTGACAGAGGACTGAGTATTTATTCCTGAAATCTATACCATAGTATGACTTCAGCAACACACAGCATTCCACACTTTACACTGTGTGTCTGCTCCATTATATATGCAGCAAATTATTCCGAGATTATTCTCAGAATTATTCAGAGATTTCATTTTCAGTGGGAGGAAACCCACCCAGACACAGGGAGAACACACCAAACTCCTCACAGACAGTAACCTAGAGCAGGATTTGAACCCACAACCTCCAGATCCCTGGATCTTTGTGACTGTGACACTACCTGCTGCACTACCGCGCCGCCCTGAATCGAATACATTAAGATTTTATTTTAAAAACTATTCTGAGCCGTTTGTCCACCCACGTTAATGAGTTGCAGCCATTTGCAGAGCAGGACATAGTTTTGATAGGTGCTGTAGGTTCATGCGACATCTAGTGGCACGGTGTGTAATAGGAATACTGGGTTATTATGACGATGCCGGAGAAGTGTTTAGAGCTACTGGGGAAACAACGCCATGGTTTTGTTGTGGTTATCCTGTTGGACGATTAGCTGGATGTGAAATGGTAAGGGGCTCCTAAACAGAGAACCCACTTCTCATTGGTCGTCACCTTTATTTAGCCAATCAGCAGCCAATGAAGTCACAGTCCCTCCTACAGAAGGTTGTTTTGCTGCGGAGCATAAGTTAGCACCATGTTATGTTTGTTATATGTTATATTTATATGTTAGCATACTTATGTTAGCACCATGTCCCCATATATATATATATATATATATATATATATACACGTAGAGATCAAAGAGGCCAATACAAACACAGTATATTCAGAAAGGATGACTGCTACCAGAATATATATATATTCTGAATATACTGTGTTTGTATTGGCCTCTTTGATCTCTACGTCAAAAACTAAAAAGGGAAATAAAATCATGTTCTTACTCCATGTTGTATCAAAAAGAGTAATATGTATTTTATTGTGAAATTTGTGTATTGTTGCCCCCTGCCAGCTACAAATTTGTAAAAATCTAACAAAGCATGTAATTTGACCATGGTGTTTGATGTTTTACATACAAATGTAAACCAGGGTGTAGCATTACAGTACATTTTAGTTTGTGGTTTGTCTTGCAGCTTTGCGTCTACCGATTCTATTTATTTATTTATATTAATTAGTACTAGTATCTAGTACTCAGCTTTGGATGGTGATCTCTGTGTGGTGTTATTACAGCAGATGCTATATTTCATGCAATGGAGATTATGACTGCATGTTGTCTTTGGCTGACAGCAATATTTTAAATGATCTTCTTTTCCATTACAGTGCCCTGCACAGGCAGTAAATCGTCCTAGTCCCGTTTTAGGAGTCAACAAAAAATCTTACATTGCTGTTAGAATATTCTTGTGGGAATATCTCACCTGATATGGAATGGAAAGAATAATGAAAGTGATATATTTGCAAAGGTATAAAGTGAACCTAAAAAAAATATTTTTACTATTGCAGTGCTTCTGCTTTTTGAGTTCAACCCAGCTTTTAAATACAGTTTTGTTTTTAAGACAGAAAATGTGGTACGCCGCATATTCCCTGAGTGAAAGTTGTCTTTAGTAATATATGATTTGTTCATTGCTTTAGTAATATATCATTTGCTTATTGCTTGCATTGCAGCAACACTATTCTGCAATTAAGCATTTTGTAAAGAAATCCAAAAACAGTTTTGCAGGCATATGGTTCTAATCAGACTGAGGCAGGCTCATTAAATGAAAGCTATAGGTTACTTCCATGAGAGAGAACATAAGTGTGTGTGTGTTCAAAACTCATTGTTTAAAAGTTCCAGCTGAAGGTTTCTTTCAGGCATAACAGACATACTTTTCCTTATGCTTTTACAGTTTTAATCCTAAAATCACAAAGCTGGCTTCGGTATGTGTTGTGCAGCCTGTCGTCTTTCTAAAAATGCTCATAGAAGTGGGAGGCACAGAGTGTCGGGTCCAGCTGGTCCCGCTATCCCCTGCAGCACGTCTACACTGTGGCCAACTGTTTTCACCTATCCCACCCCCCTCTCCCCACCAACACAAACACTAAACAGAACCAGCCCTGATTCATATCTGACGTTAGCGCTGTTCTTAGAATACATTCAGGTTTTGGCCAGTATGAACTGAATTGTATTATATAAAGGTGGTTAGAAAGAGGCTTGTTGACTTTCAAAATTCTCTCTTTTTGTTTTTCAAACCTGGAGGAGGAGCATTTTTAGGAAGGAAACATGTTCTTCTGAAAGAGCCCAGAGGTCTCCTGCTAGCAACACAGCCGTTTCCTTTTACAAAGCTTTTCCTGATTGGAACAGTCCTTGACTCACAACATCACACTTGTATTGTCTGCAGGCAGATGGAGTTTTGCTTCTATTTTTTCTTTTCTTTTCGCACTTTTAATGGGCTTTTGTTTTGGCAACAAATCGGCTGAGAAACAAGCACAGATACTATCTCCTTTTGGGTGTTTTTTTATTTTTTAATAAGGGAATATAAGAACTCTGACACCACAGTGGAATATTTTAGCAGTGACTGGAGGAACTTGAACATAAGCCAACTGACTAATCTCTCCACGTTTATGCTTCATAAGAAGGAGATTTTGGAGCAGTGAAGTGGGCACTGTGGATTGAGAAACTGAAAGGGGGAAAAAGATGACAACACACTGAAGGCCATAATCAGGCTGTAAAATCACAATAACCAGCCTTGGACAAGCTGAAAGTTTACAAATAGAGGGAATGGTGAGGGTGCACAGTGCCATGTTTTTACTATTTGTGGTATTGTCATGTGCTGCAAGAGCACAAAAATTGTTTATTTAAATGCTGATTTTACATGAGAAACATGTAACAGTCCTTGGTTCAGTGGCTGTCTGTTAAAAGAGATATCATTTTTATTTAATATATAGAAGTTAACTGTTAAAATAAGGTTTCTAAATATTTGTGTAAAGCCTGAATTTTGTAGAAGCATGCTCACTCAGAAATGCATGTGCATTTAATATTACAGCAACAAGAATCTTCTTACATATAGCCATAGAATAATGCTAATGTAGCAGTGGTGCACTTTGTCTAGAGAAAGAATGTGTTAATGGTGATCAAGGCTTAGGGCTGACTCTTGATGATAATTTTCCACTTACAAAGGAGTAGTCAAAAACCTACTACATGGCCAATGTTAATTAAAAAAAAAATAGCAGAAGTGTGTTTTCTCTACAGTTCTGCAAATATATACTACAAACACTAGATGAGGCGCCAGTCCCTTACAGGCCATCACATATTCACTCTAAGAGCCCTATGGACTCTTGCATAGTCAATCCATTTACCAGTTTTGGAACTGTGGGAAGAAAACTGAAGCACAGAGGAAACACATGCAGACACTGGGAGAACACAGCAAATTCCTCACAGAGAGAATCCTGGAGCTGTGTCACTGATAATACATGTAGCACCACTGTGCTTCCCTAATTATATAAATCTCTTGATGTTTTGGGTAACTTAGCATATGTTTGACCTGTCTCTGTCCTTATTCAGATTAACTGACTGTAAGAAGGCCTACAGCTCCAGGCTGGAGGAATGAAGGAGCACAGCTAAAGGCTCTGACCTGCAGTGCCTGAGCCAGG
Organism: Hoplias malabaricus; assembly: GCF_029633855.1. Taxonomy (NCBI): domain Eukaryota; kingdom Metazoa; phylum Chordata; class Actinopteri; order Characiformes; family Erythrinidae; genus Hoplias; species Hoplias malabaricus. Next base: position 26,888,994 of record NC_089803.1, read on the forward strand.
ATGGAGCTGAAGGTGTGGGTGGATGGAGTCCAGCGTGTGGTTTGCGGTGTCTCAGAGGCCACCACCTGTCAGGAAGTGGTCATTGCTCTGGCTCAAGCCATAGGTAGGCAATATGTCACTGAAAAAAGAATGCTCCAACTCTGCTCTGTGTTTTAGCGGACTATATGGCACCCTGGGATGGTGGAACTTTACTGGTAACCTGATCTGCCTGAATGGCTAATGCAGATGCTGCAGTGTCTGAGCAGTTGCTAATGTTTTTAAAATGTCTAGTTTCCCATTTGATCAGTTTTTTTTTATGATGTTGTTGTTTTATTAAAAATGTGCATATGCTCTGGCCACCCAACACACAAATCTGTTTAAAGTCACTGTGTATGTTTTTTCATACAGATTTTTATATGGGTTTTGGACAGGTTCAGGAGACACTGAAAAAAACAAGGGTTGAGACTGATTGCATAACCAGTTAAAATGTATTTCTGATTGAAACCCGTATTTCTAGCAGCACTCAAATAGAGAGTGATCTGTAGGCCCCCCATCACTTTAACAAGAAATGCACTGAGGCTCCAAAAGTGCCTGTTGAAATGGAAACACTGAGTCATCCTCCAAATCTTAAAAAAAAAAAAAAAAAAAAAAAAAAAAAGCAGCAGCAGCAAGGACTCTTGTATCTTCCTTCACTCATTATTTTTAGTTATATTTATATATAGTCAACCAAAAGAAACTTTAGTTAATACATTTTTATTGTTATTCTTTAAATATGCTTTAAAACTACAATATTAGGTATTTGTGGTTGATTTGTTTAAATCCAGTCAACTCCTACTAGTCTAGAATTATTATTTACACTTGTCTGCTACTTCTATTTGCTTCGTTGTACAAATAATATGGACAATGACTATGTCTAGCAAAAAGTTATCTTTAAAATAACAGTAAAAGCTTTATTATGAACATTTTAAACTTTGTTTAAACTTGTGTGTCAGAAACAAGTGATTTTTAACGTTGTAGCCCTGTTCCCCCAGGCAGAACTGGTCGATACACACTGATAGAGAAATGGAGGGATACTGAGCGACACTTAGCTCCTCATGAGAGCCCATTGGCCTCCTTGAACACTTGGGGTCAATATGCTGGCGATGTCCAGTTCATTCTTCACCGGACAGGTCCGTCTCTTCTGGATCGACCCCCATCTGAGGGGCCAGTTCTTCGGGGTCCTGAGCGGGGCCTACACCGTCAGAGTCTCCCCATTATGGCCAAGTTGCGTACTCCAGGTGATCGCTCTCTTCTGCGTCGACGTGAGCCCCGCCGCAAGTCTCTGACTTTTACTGGTGGTCCACGGGGGCTCCGGGACATCCTGAGTGGTGGCCGCCTGGGGGACAGCAATGCCAAACGACATGTGCTTCTGGTTCAAAGCAGTCAGCAAAGCCCATCCATGTCCCCTCGGCTATCTGGGAGTCGTCTGGAGGATTTGAGTCGCCTGGTCAGGCTGCAGAGGGAGACTCTGGCCGTTTTAGACCAGAGGATGGAGGCTTACGAGGCTGAGCTACAGACCTGGAGCATCAAAACTGAAGCAAGAGATGAAGAATCCTGGACTGTGGTGATGGATGAGATTGCTTGTTTAGAGCAGCAACTGCGAAAGAACCAGGTGGAGGTGGAGGAGGAGGAGTTTTGGGCAAGCGAGCTGGAGATAGAACGAGAGAGCGAGCGGCAGCTGGAGGACCGACTGCAAGAGCTGCGGGGCCGGGTGCATGCCTGCGAGTCAGAGCTGGGTCAGCGGCTGTCCTGCCTACAGGGCATGGAGGCCGGTCTGGAGGCTCAGCGGATCCAGAAGGAGATGAGGGAGACACAGCAGGCGAGTGAAGGGGAGGTGAAGGCCAGACTTCAGAGGGTGAAGGCCGAACTCAAAGCTCAGGCTCAGCATACAGCACAGCTAGAGAACAGCTGCAGGGCTGTGGAGAGATCACTGAGCCATTCGAGTAAAAGGCTACAGGTAGGTGAAATATTCATAAACATGTGGCATGAACCTTGGATGTAAGTTTTTGATCTGAGCTGTTAGATTTAAAATTAATTATTAGTAATGAAAGCAAGTAAGGGGTTAATAAGTTGACCTGGATATATTGCAGAGCAATTTTTCTGAAAAAAGAAAGAGATTCAAATCCTTTGCTGCAAATATAGGATGAAATTTTCCAGTGCTAGGGTTGAAATTTTTTAACTGTTTGTTATGAAGGTTATAAAGCTGTCTTTTATATCTTTACACAAATTTATTTTTTGTGCATCATTTGAGTAGAGTAATTGTTCTTAACATTTGGCTTATTTGAATATAGTTTAAAGGTTAATAAGAGTCTAAATTTACATAAATACATTATAAAAATATTTGGCAACAAGCTTCATTATTGATTAAATGGTCTATTGTTTATTACTTAGTAACAGGGATAAATATTCCATCTGTTTGTCAATCTGGGCATCTGCAGCTGTTTTGTAAGATCAAACAGACAGAGAGGTTGCAAGATGGGCGTCCCCTCCTCTAAATATTGAAGTCTACTCGCTTGAAATATAGATTGTATACTTTATAAAACAAGTTATCTCCACGCCACTAAAGAGCAGCAGAGTGGTAGAACAGTCAATCTTTCTGTGCTTCTAAAGTTTGTCATGCAGTATTCAAACGAGCAGCAGCTTAAAATCTGGGCACTAACATTACACACTAAAAATGGCCATGACTGGCAGAGTTTACAAAACAGCAGAGCTTTTCCACTGCATGATATCTACTTGACTTGGCTTGTTTGCTTTTCCATTGCTGAGTGGGGACTAAGCATGACGTGTGAACATGGCAGAGGTCTGAGAGCAGCAGAGAGACTTGTCTTCAGAGACCTCCAGGACAAACTAGTCACAAATTAAATCTCTAAGCTACAACTGAGATCTCTCTTTTTTTTATTATCCAATTCACAATGGCAGATATTAAAATTAAATCATGGTCTTTTGAAGGGGATCAAACATTCATTGTAATTGTGGCTGACAAAACAGAACAGCAATAGCTGGATGGAGCTACAAGGAACTAATAAATTCTACTGCTTTGTCTGATCAGGGCACAGAGCAGTGTTCAGTCCCAAAAAATGTGTGAGTAAACATTACTTAACATTACTGCCACCATTGTTGTAGTTTCCAAAGCCACATGTTAGAGATGATGTTTTACAAGATCGTTAGCTAGATTTGGAAAACCCACCAGTAATCAAGCAGGTAAAGAATAGGTCAGATTTCATGCAGTAAATATGCGAGCTTCAGGACTCAGTTTTAATCACAAAAATAATCAAACCTTTCGATATAAAGAGCTGTGTTTATTTATGGGTTGCTGTTCTCTCGTCTCCCAAATTAAGAATACGGTGGGGGTACTCTTCTCTACAACAGACAGTATAGCTTCAGAAAACTCTAGCCCAGAACATGTGACATGTTAATATATTTGCTCTTTAAAGAAAAGACCAAGTAGTGTGGGAAGGTGCATTGTTCATTACATTTCATTGAAATGATAAATATACAGTTGTCGTTGTTTTTTTCCCCCAAATTAATAGACTAATCTATGAGCTGGGTACATATCATATGGCAACTGTGCCTTTTTCCCTCAGGAGAGTCAGTATGAGCTGGAGCAGCTGACAAAAGATTTAAGGCAAGTGAATCTGCAGCAGTTCATCCAGCAAACTGGCACTAAAGTGACTGTGCTGCCTGTGGAGCCCATTGAGGCTGAGGCCAACCCCACATCTCAGGATACAGGTTTGCCCTCTTTTAAAACTTTTGAAAACAGAATTAAGCTCAGACATTTCCATTCTATTTTTTTTTTTCTTTTAGAGAAACGTCTTTATTGATTCTATTAGGGAAATTGCTTCTCTGCATTTGACCCATCTCTTGTAGTGAACACACAAACACACACTAGTTAGCAAATCTTCACAAACACACAACCCAAGCAGGGGCACACCGGGAGCAGTTTGGGTGTCAGATGTGAATTAATTTGTCCTTGCTGGTCGGGGGAATTGAACTGGCAACCTTCTGGCCTCAAGCTTACTTCTCTAAGCTCAAGGCCACAGCCCCCCCCCCCTTTATACAACAACAATACCTTATACCGTGGTATATAAATGGTGGACAGTATCTCAGAATGAAGATAGTTTTTTCAAAATTCTGAGATGTCTGCGGTGTCGAAAGCCTGATACATCATCAACAGAGGAGAAGTACACTGCAGCAGCCTCATTGCTGGACCTCCAGTTAATATTAGGCCATCATATGCATTCCGAAGCATACATTGAAATAAGATAATACAAGGTTATCATAGTTTTTAAAAGAGAAAATATTTTGTGAGATGGTTTGGTCGCTTACAAACATCTTGCTGGTGATTTTCCTAACGTTGTTTGAAATGTGCCTCAAAATGTGCTCAAAAATCTCCATTCATAGGCCCATTTAGCGCTAACATTTCACACTACACCTCACAACAGGATCTGAGACACCCTAACCCTAGGCAAAGTGAAGGGATAGGGCTAAGTGGTAGGGGTAAATCAGACCTCCTTTGTAATTTTTCCCGCCTTTCCCATTATCAACATTACACAATTAGAATAATTCCAATTTGGATAATGATAAAATCCTTCTACTTGTGTTGATCATCTGAGTCAATACATTTTTACACAGCCTTTCATATATTAAAACAACCGGAATAGTTTGGGTTACATTCAATTTTGGAAAACCGGTAGAAAAAACCTAATGTAATTAATACGTGCAGTAGGTTTTTAAGAGTTTAGGCTGAGTATCTGCTAGTCAGTCATAATTAACATGCTGTGTTTTAAGTAGTGCTACAGAAGTGTACAGACTTAAGGAAGTTTAATGAGAGCAGTAACATTCCTGTTGGTGTAATAATGTTTATTTTAATACCCTCCGTCCACCTGATGCTGCTGTGAGCCATTCAGAGCCACGCCTGAGAGCTACATGTGTTCACCAACTTATGCAGGTTACCATGACAGTGACTACTAAGAGACAATTTGACCACCGTCACTAACCATAGCTTTCTCTGGCAATTGCTGCTTCCAGCCAGGTTTTTACAATGTAGCAATTTAACAGTTATTTAACAGTGGCTGACTTTATAAGCTTTAAACTATTAGACTATATGACTTTAAAGAGAATATAGTCAAGGGCACAAGGACTGTCAGCTTTGTGTGATAACATGCAGTTTCTGCAGAATGTCTTAGGAGTATGTGACTCCATGCAGAATGCATCTAAATTGCAGTACACTACGCATATCATAGACTAACTAAAGACTTTGTCAAAGACATGCTGAGACAATGATTACTGTAATTCTTTTTACTGTTAGAAACCATATTAATCTGATAGCATTGATTTTAAAGCTGTCAAATGTACTGTTATTGCAATCTATTCTTTACATCAATGCCAGGGAAAAAATTTCCCACTGGGGCCAATTGAATATTTACATATCTGGTCATTGTGGTGCCAGAATGAGTGTGTTTCTGCTATGTGCTCAATGATTCAGGGTAGATCACAACGTTTTTACAAAAGATGAATGAATGAATAAATGAATGAGCGAATATCTGGTCATGGACTTAATATTGTACAATGGCCTTTTCATAACATGAAGAAACAAAGAATAATTTGCTCTATTAACATAATATTTTAAAACAACAAAACTGCTCTAGCTTCTTCCCACTGTTCAAAAACACAAGTTGACTTCTTCCCGCTTCATTAAACATAATAGTTTTGGTTCTTTTTCCTTTCAGATTTTCCATCCCTGACTGGTTCTCTGAAACGTCCAGGAATATCTCATGGTATTGGAGTAAACCTGCGTGTGCTGCACAGCCCAATCACCTCCGCTCTGAACCCTGAGGGCATCTATGTCTGAGAGATATAACTTTTAAAAATGTACTCCAAGTCCATATACCACAAAACACCTGCACAAGTCCACATACCACACCTTCCTACGTTTTTTTTTTTTATTTCTTGATTGTTGCTTATGTAACCATATTGTATTTTGCACCATAATAGGAAATGGAAGTGGTTTGTTAGTTAAGGTAAGTGGATACAGTATTGCGCAAGACTGAGCAGCACAGAGATTTATTACAACTGTGGCAACACATTTTCTGGCTTCAGTAAACTGTAAATATACCTCAACACAAGAACCATCTGCTTGCTGCTTGGCTAATGTACAGCAAGTATCGAACAAGCTGATTTTTTCTGATGTAAAGGTGATGTTGACTATCCGAAAATAATCCCTGTAGGTTATTAGAAGGATACATTTGTAAAGCTACATTGCAAGTTAATCACAAGGACATTTGTTCATGGTGTGGCACATGCACATATTTTGCATTTTCTTCTGGCATCAGTTTTTATGGTAGGGTTTGTATACCGCCACAGTTGGTATTCTTTTCATTAAATAAAACATTTATTTTTTGCAAGTTGAGCCAAAGATATCTGCTAATGTGTATATATCTGGTAGCCATAGCTAACTGCTTGGTTGCAGTTGTATAGCAATAACTCTCTGAAATGTGCAAAATGTCATTATTTTACCCTTTTAATATATACTAAATATGCATTTTATACATAAAGACTGCCATCCATACACAGAAATGATCTTTGCAATGAACAGAAGTGAAGTATTAGCAAACCGCAGTATTACAATATATTATGCTTGAGAAAAACCATGGATTTGGAGAGATAATCAGTTTACAGCTCCATAGCTGTACACAACTAGTGTGACTAGTGCCTTTTAAGCTCTCATGAAGCTTGACATTTATTTAGTTAATTGGGATTGTGTATATTAGTAAATTATATTGTAGCAAACAGTAATTGAAGTGTATTGTATATTGTTTTAAAGTTCATATGCTGTATCTGAAATCACTTTGATTAGTTTCTTATATCTAGTTTACCTGAAGACGGAACCACTTCAGGTGTGGGCAAAGTTTCACTAAACAGGAAGTGGTGTTGTGAGTGCTGGGCTTTTAAATTATTTAAACAACTTTTTTTTGGGGGGGGGGGGGTGTTTCATGCAGAATGGGTGGATTATAAATTTTTAATACATGAAACATTAACATATTTGGTGCAAAAATGTGTTTCCTGACAACAACAGAGGGTCAGAATTATACAAATGGGGTCAAAATAGTAGTACGCTTAATATTTGGTAAAATGTATGTTTAGCTGAAAGTTTCAGGTCATATTGAAGAATTGAGAATTCCTTCATTATTATAATGTAATGATGTGCAATTATTTGTAATTGTACAATGTACAACAAAATGTGTCTTTTGCATTTAACCCATATATGGCAGTGAACTCACACGCGCGTGCGCCCAGGGAGCGTTTGGGGTTTAAGTGCCTTGCTTAAAGGCAATTCAGCCATGGATGTTCCTGCCAGTCCTGGGGATCAAACCGGCAACTATCCGGTACCAAGGCTGCCCCCTCTGTTCCATTCCATCCACTTTAAGCAATGCACCAGTGTCATCAGACACAACTTCAGTTGAGCTTGATTTTTTTTTTTTTTCAGCATGGGTATTTTGCATAGCAGTGTCTTATCTGCAACATGGACTTTGAAACTCACTTGAGCAGCCAGATCTATTTCCTCTCAGCTGAGGTTGATAGTTTGGGTTTTCTTTCAGAATTTGGCAAAGTGAGCTCAGCTCCAAATAACATGTACTTATAAACAGTTGTTTGGACTGTTGATCTTGGAAGATTAATTTGCTTGGAATTTTCTTCGTGATGTTCCCGATTTGTTCAAATCTGCATTGAACATTTTGAACTTTTCCAGTAAAATGTGATGGTTAAGCAGTACTTTCAAAAAATAACTCTTTATAAAAGACACAATGATTGACAATGTCTGGACATTTTCTAATCACCAACAGGAGGCTTTAGAAGCATTAAAACATAGTAGATATTTTGGAGCTTTCAGCAAAACTTAATTAATTACGGAGATAAAGGTATGTATAATTTTAATCGTTTGTTGTTTTGAGGATACCCAGAATCAATTTAGTCCAACATATTTGAGTATCTGTTTTGTAATATTCATAATGTCCAAAATTTCTGGCATATGAAAAGAACAATTGCAGAAATAACTGAAAGCCCAGCACTGCAATGAAAAGAAAAAAAAATTATATATATATATATATATATAAAGTGTGTGTACGGTGGAGCAGCAGGTAGTGTTGCAGTCACACAGCTCCGGGTGACTGTCTGTGAGGAGTTGGTGTGTTCTCCCCGTGTCAGCGTGGGTTTCCTCCGGGTGCTCCGGCTTCCTCCCACGGTCCAAAAACACATGTTGGTAGGTGGATTGGCGACTCAAAAAGTGTCCGAATGTGTGAGTGTGTGTGTCTGACTGGCGCCCCCTCCAGGGTGTATTCCCACCTTGCGCCCAATGATTCCAGGTAGGCTCTGGACCCACCGCAACCCTGAACTGGATAAGCGGTTACAGATAATGAATGAATGAATGAATATAAAAATATTAGTGTGTGTGTGTGTGTATGTCCACATTTTAATGAAACTATGTAAGAAGGGCATTACCCCTGTCTCTCTGTAACTAGCAAACAGTAATGATATGCAAAAACATATTGGTTTATCAGACATTCAAAATAGAAAATGTTGTATGTACTTACAGTTGCAAAGAAAATGCCTTGAGTCATGGTCTGTAGACTAGACTAGATTTAAATAACATGCTGAAGAAGAAATTGGACAATCCACTAAGTATTCCTTGACAAAATAAGGTGCAATAAATCAAATGGGGAGTGACTGCTGTCACCTTGTTTTTTGGCTGAATTTTTGTTTAGCTCATTATTGTGAATATTATGGGTTTTTTTCCACTTTTAAACATAACTGAGTAGTGTGTAGAGCCATTTAACATGTAAAATGTTTGTTTGTAAAGCTGTTTGTTTTATTGCACTGTTTTTCAACATTAAATATCATATTAACCCAGATGTCACTAATGATCAATGATCTTATTTGTAGCTGATAATCATTTTGTAACTACAATTTAAAAACCTTGCAACAGAAGGTTAAACTAAGAAAAGGCAATTCCATCACTGTAGTGTCTCATTGCTCACCCCCATGAGAGGTGCCTTTCATAAAATGTAGTCCGTCATCCCACAGTATGTGGGGTTGTACTGTGGTTAGGACAGGACTGCGAGGGGCTCCAGCCAGACAGTAGGCTTCATCCACGTAAAGACCCCAACCTCTGAGGGTCTTCAGGGCTGTAGCAGAAACATCTCTGGAGCCCCATACTGTAACAAGTATGATATGGAGAGGGCTGTCTTCACATCCAAACCTTTTCCTCATCTCACCAATCAGCATTGCAAATTCTCTAATGCAGCTCTAGAAATTAAGGGAATATGATAAAATGTGCAAGGCTATGATAATTAAGCCAAACAATTGTAAACTGCTGACATTAGAATCTTGAATATACCATATAAACACACGAACACTGGGCCACTTAAAACAAAACTAATGCTTTGTGATTAGTATCAGAACTGATGCATTACCTTTCCTGCTTTGAAATTCTGTATCTGGACATCACTGAAACCCAAATCTTTAAGGCTGTCTATGGTGTCCTCTGAATGCGCAATGAGATCTCCTGAGAAGAGCACTTTCAGCTGATCCTGGATCTGTTGGCTCACCTGCTGGCACAGCAAAGCAGCAGGAAATCCTAAAGATGCCACAATTAATCAAATTAAGCCCAAAATGACAGGATTTTCATTAAGCACAACAGTTTCCACTCTTATTGAGGTCTATTCAGTTTCTTTATATAAAAACGGATTTTATGCACACTGCAATGTTGAGCATATTTTTGGAAAGTACCTGCTTTTAGTGCACTGTAAACATCATCTCTGTCTGTTGATAGAAACAACTTTACTTTGTTTGCTTTCAGTGTTTCTATGAAGTCCTCTCTGGAGCAGAAGTAAAATCTGCCAATTTCTAAACCTGATTAAAGGAGAAACAAATACATGAGATCTAGTTGCCTAGAACACATCAACAAGAATTTTCAGCAATTTTATCTGTAGGTCTAACCTACCATAATGTTTTGCGCTATCAAATATATTTGATTTAATCTGTTCTTCACAGTCCTTTCCAAGCAGGATCAGCTCAAACTGCAAAGCCTCTTTTTCATTGTGCATTGCAAGTCTTTTGTTGACTGCTTGTACAGCCTGTTTGATACAGAACGTATGCGTAAGGTTTAGATTTAAAAATAAAAAAATACAAAATATTTAACCTCTTACAGATAAATCATGGTACAACTTTAAAATAAGACTAAACCCTGTAAAAAAGACTACATGTGTTTATTACATGGTTATTAATTAGGTTGTAAACAACTTAAATCATTAATAATCTAATGAAGAAGGCAAAGTAAGGTCAGCACCTGGCAAGATCTGAGGTTTAACTGTGTAAATGGATGTGTGTTCACTATTTGCCAAATAATATGCCACTGTTACCCTTTCTGTCTCTGTGTTATAAATGATTATTAATGACTGTATTTAAAACCCAACTATAATAACCTTTTACTAAATATATTGTAATTAGATAGATTTAGATTTTAATCATATTCACATTAAGTCACACATTTTAGACATAATTGTGACTGTTGGTTCACTGTGCATACAGAGCTTGCATGTCACTAACTGAGTACACAGGACCTTTATAAGGAAGTTTAAGTCAAACATGTCACTTTAATTGTTTGCATGTTATGTATGATACACAATGAAAACCAAAGGAATGATACAAAAGGACAAGTTAGTCATTTAACTAACTAAAAATTTACATCCCTGAGTTTACAGGAGATGTCAATTTTTAGTTAGTCTTTGAAAATGAGGACAGAGCAAGTTTTCCTTTTGTATCATGCAGCAAACAATTACAGTGACATGTTTGCAACTTCTTTACTTTAAGGTTCTGTGGCTTTTGTGCATCAGTACATTGCAATGTACATATCTGTTACCATTTTGTAAAAATTGGTATGGCCAGATGGTTAAGAAGCCTCATTATACCTACCTTGATGAAAGTGAATGCTGCTCCTTTTCCCAATGTACCAGACTCTGTTTGAGTGTGTAGGTCGAAAATGTCATAACAGGACACAGCAGTCACCAACATAGCGTCACTCTGCAGAGAGAGAGAGAGAGAGAGAGTTTAATAACTTAGACACTTGACACAAAAACAATGGCCACTAACAAAGTCAGTGTACAAACTCTTCACTAAAGTCATATACACCGTGTTCACAAACATTCTTTGTATACAGACAAATATAGGAAGACACACACAGTCCCAGCAGCTCTGTAACAAACCCATTGAGTTTCACCTTCACTATTGCAGTCTTCCTTACTTCTGTGTCCATTTTCAGAAACACTGAGATCGGTAATGAACTCCAACAGAAACAGAAAACAAAACAAAAAAATAATTATGTCACTTCCTTAAATATATGGTTCCCTCCACCGCGGAGCTCAGACTAATCACGACCATGAGTTCGGCTCTGTCTGGGCGGGATAGGAAGGCCAGTTGCGTTTCTAATAATTGTTTTTAAAAGTTTTGTTCCAAACCGTGGCCTTTCAAAATCCTCCGCGATTTCTCCCCTACACTTTCCTTTACCGCGCCACTGTGGCGCCACCTGCCGCTCCGGAATGGTCTCTACAACTCAAAAGAGCGCTCTGCGATTTTATTTCATTTTCTAAATTGTAAACAAAAATATGACGAAAGTAGGTATAGTAATGCCATCAGCACAAGTGCACTCTGTACCTGCGTAATCCTGTTTGAACGTACCCTCTGTGATGGCCTGCGTGTCGTTGTTTACACTGACCTCCAGTCAGTTGTATAAACGGACCCACCCCAACGCCCATTTCTCCGCCCCATCTCCATTTGTTTAGAAAGTAAATAAAAAAGAAAGAAAAACCAACAATAAAGCACATGTAAAATGGATACTCTTCATATTTTTACTCTTTGTAAAATTAGGCGGGAAACTGGGGTCAAACCATGAGAAGGCTGCAGGTTCGCCACCTCGAGGGCTGGCTTTTTAGAGTTTCCACCTTCAGTGGTCCAGACTGAAACCTCTTTACCATATAACGTGGAACATGAACTTTGAATAAGAAAAGAACATTGGTTTTATATTAACTTCACTGTACTTTAACTTCCAACAGGAGCTTTTAAACTAGCTACAAGAAATGCTGAGGCTGTTTCTGTAAGCCCAACATCTCTGGAGACCAGCAAAGTAAGAAGTCTATGCATCACCAAGTGTGTACCAAGACTGTATAATTGTCCTAAAACAGAAAAAAAATTGTCCTGACATAGCAAGCACACCAAAGAAAGACAAACGTGGACATCTCCTTTTGAATAATAGACAACTCACTCAGAATGCACTGACCCCATTATTTATAGAAATATGTCACTTTTGTTTGTTCGCAATATATATGTCTGAGGGGAGGGGTTTGGGGTGGTCCTACTCCCAAAAGTGTTTTATTACATAACTTCAATAATGGAATGCAGCACCATGAAAGTTCAACGGAATCCAACTGAAGTGTCTTGCGAAATATGAAAGGCAAAGTTCACGCGGCTACTGCCGCTCCTTTTACGTAATAACGGCTACAGCCCTCTCTTAAATAAATATGCAGCTAGGGCTGGCTCCGTTTGTTACTCAGAGCTCAGAGCCAAGACATGATCGCGGAGTACTTACTGCTGTGGGGCGTGATAGGAGCCGCTCTCCTTAACCCAGTGACAGGAGAAGACCATGGTAAGAATCTGCGGTAGTAAAACTTTAAATGATATGTCCACTGAAGTTTCATCTTTCTTGAAGACTGTAGGAGAACTCGTGTGTGACTGCGTAAGTACAGGCTGTGAGGCATTTCAATTCAATAGGGCGAAAGCTGACTTATTGCACACAGTGGAATGCAGCCCATTAAAGACTTTAATGTCTAAACTTCACACACACAGGGAGTGTGTTTCTGATAATCCTTTCTATAACAATAATACATTAATTGAATGCAATGTTTTGTGCTGTACTGGTTAAATCTTGCATTTTTGTGTGACAGGACCTGTTGTTCAGACAAAGTTAGGGGCTCTAAAAGGGCAGTATATGACAGTAAAAGGGAAAGATACAGTCATCCACAGCTATTTGGGTGTGCCATTTGCGAAGCCCCCAGTGGGTCAACTGAGACTCACCCCGCCACAAACTGCAGAAGCATGGGACGGAGTGAGGGATGCCACACAGCATCCGCACATGTAAGGAAACAAAGTTCCACTGAATACAAACTGTATTCCAAAAAAGTTGGGACACTAAACTAATTGTGAATAAAAATTGAATGCAATGATGTGGAGGTGCCAACATCAAGTATTTTATTCAGAATAGAACACAAATCACAGATCAAAAGTTTAAACTGAGAGAATGTATCATTTTAAGGGAAAAATATGTTGTTTCAAAATTTCACAGTGTTAACAAATCCCCAAAAAGTTGGGACAAGGCAATTTTTACCACTGTGTGGCATTCCCCCTTCTTACAACACTCAACAGACGCCTGGGGACAGAGGAGACCAGTTTCTCAAGTTTAGAAATAGGAATGCTCTCACATTCATGTCTAATACAGGCCTCTAACGGTTCAGTCGTCTTTGTCGCACCTTCCTCTTTATGATGCGCCAAATGTTCTTTATAGGTGAAAGATCTGGACTGCAGGCTGCCATTTCAGTACCCGGATCCTTCTCCTACGTAGCCATGATGTTGTGATTGCTGCAGAATGTGGTCTGGCATTATCTTGTTGAAAAATGCAGGGTCTTCCCTGAAAGAGATGACGTCTAGATGGGAGCATATGTTGTTCTAGAACCTGAACATAGTTCTCTGCATTAATGGTGCCTTTCCAGACATGAAAGCTGCCCATGCCACAAGCACTCATGCAACCCCATACCATCAGTGATGCAGGCTTCTGAACGGAGCGTTGATAACAACTTGGGTTATCCTTGTCCTCTCTGGTCCGGATGACATGGCGTCCCAGTGTTCCATAAAGAACTTCAAATCGTGACTCATCTGACCACAGAACAGTCTTCCATTTTGCCACACTCCATTTTAAAAGACCCCTGGCCCAGTGCAAACATCTGAGCTTGAGGAGCTTGCTTAGAAATGGCTTCCTCTTTGCACTGTAGAGTTTCAGCAGCCCTGATAGGGACATGAAGAGGCTAAATAAACTGGTCAGAAGGGCTGGCTCAGTCTTAGACTGTCCTCTGGACTCCATGGAGGAGGTGGGGGAGAGGAGAATGTTAGCAAAACTGACATCAATTGTTGATAACCTCTCTCACTCCCTATATGCGACAGTGGGGGCCTTGAGCAGCTCCTTTAGCAGACGTCTGTTACACCCACAATGTAGGAAGGAGAGATACCTCAGAAAAAGGTCATTCATACCTACTGCTGTTAGATTATACAACACTTACAATATGTAATATATACTATTATCTTGCATATATTTTTTGCACTATCTGTCTTTGCAATACCAGTATTACTACCTCTGCCTTTTTCCCAACAATGTGAATAATCATGTGCAATAACTTCTCATGTGCAATCATCTCTGTATGGTTGTTTGGGTTATATGTTTTGTGAGTATGTAAGTTTAAGTCTTTTCCTCCATTGTTTTTATTGCGTTACTGTCTTTTTTTCCCCCACTTCTTGTCTAATGCCTAAGATTGCGTGCTGCTGTAACGAGTGAATTTCCCTGATGTGGGATCAACAAAGTCAAGTCTAAGTCTAAGTCTATACCCAATCATGTTGTCAATTGACCTAATTAGTGTTAATTGGTCTTCCAGCTGTTCGTTATATGCTCAATTTCCTTTTTCCAGCCACTTATTGCTACTTGTCCCAACTTTTTTGCAATTTGTTCACACTGAAATTTTGAATCAACATATTTTTCCTTTAAAATGTTACATTTACTCAGATTAAACTTTTGATCTGTCATCTATGTTCTATTACGAATAAAATAGTGACATTTGCCATCTCCACATTATTGCATTCAGTATTTATTCCCAATTTGTTTAGTCTCCCATCTTTATTGGAATCCGATTTGTATGTACATGCTGTTCAGTAACCTGTACTGTAAATGAAGCTGTTGTTTGTTTAGTCAATGTACATTTAAATTAACCTACAATCTCAGGTCAATAAAACAACCAATGACAGAATTCAACTACAATAAGAGTACTATGGGATTATTTTGATTCAGAAAAATCAGACATAATAAAACGTTTCTTGGTTTGTTTTAGATGCATTCAAGACAGACCACTACTTGTGCAAATTGTACAAAACATTCTTATGAACACGGAAGTTCCAGAGATGTCTGAAGACTGCCTCTACCTCAACATCTACACGCCTTCTAAACCTGGCGAAGACAGTAAATTACCTGTAAGTCACTGGGAACCTTTAAATTGTGCTCACAATTTAGTATAAAAATGATACATAGAGTCTTCTTAATATTACAGTATCTTTTGCATAAGTTGTAATTTTATTCCTCTCAAGGATTGCATAATTGTTTGCTTGGTAAGGAGACACCACTTCACTATATCCAGCCAATTAAGGAACACCTCAGGGAGGTTGGCATATCATTGTTAAAGTCAGCTAGCAAGAAGCATTTCCAGAGGCATAAACATAGAAGGTGTAGTTCAAGATGCAAACCAATGTTAACACCAAAGTAAATTCAGGCCAAATTTTCTTTATTGACTGGTCAAAATGGCCCTTACATTTCGGAGACTCAGTATAAAAGTAACAGACTCACACTTAATTAAAAGACTTTACTAGGTCACACACCTCCTTATTTATGTCATTAAATACCTAATATATTTATTTGTGTACATTTTTCTTTTGGCATGTCTTTAGGAATTACACTTTGCCAGTCCTAGACAAAATGCTCATGCACCCTCTATATAAGTTTTGTTAATAAAATACTATGTTTAATATTTATATCATTCATAAAGCCATATCATTTGATTTCAATTAAAAACAGTGCCATTATTTATCAATAATTTAAATACCCCTCTCTTAGGAATTTTAAACAGTAATTTTCATTTATTTTCACAGTACCATTATCCTCAGTCAAAAACAGAAATTGTATTATTTTTAACAAAATTGTATAAAAATCCATTCAAATATATTTCAATCTTTGGTTTTAGTTGAAAACTTGTTTGGTTTTAGAAGATTCCACAGCATGTAATGTTTTACCTTTGCATGTGCATAAAAATGATTCCCTATAAACTCTGTGTGCAAGCTCTTGTGAAATACTGTTTTTTTTAATTGCTGGTGTCTCATAGGTCATGGTGTGGATCCATGGTGGAGCATTAACCATAGGTTCGGCCTCCATGCAAGATGGAAGTGTGCTGGCAGCCTATGAGAATGTTGTTGTTGTTGTGATACAGTATAGGCTTGGGTTACTTGGATTTTTCAGGTAAATTAAGAAGAATTGTACAGAAATCTACCTCGTGAGATTTTACACTTGAGTGATTCATTTCAGTTGAAGAGTACATTTGAAGAAGGGATTATTCTGAGTCTGAACTGGCTGAATAGATCATTCTCCTTTTAGCACAGGGGACGAAAATGCTCCAGGAAACTATGGTCTCCTGGACCAGGTGGCCGCACTTCAGTGGGTCCAGGAGCACATCAACAGTTTTGGGGGAGATCCAGGTTCAGTCACCATCTTTGGGGAGTCTGCAGGAGGATTCAGTGTGTCTTTACTGGTAGGGAACTAAAAGATTTTGAATTAAAGTAAGCTCTAAAGGACACAATAACATATTGCCTCTCAGATCAATTTATTTATTTTTGGAATGTTTTAAGTTTTATTACCTCTCTTTGTACAGATTCTTTCACCATTATCCACTGGTCTCTTTCACTTCGCCATAGCAGAGAGTGGCACTGCAGCAATGGATGCTCTACTGACCTCCAACCCTTTACCTGTAGCTCAGGTGAAGAGCATATGTTCTTTAGTGACCACACACTATGATGTGACCATAACACTTCAAGGCGTTTTTTTCCCAGAATATTGAATACAAAGCATATTTCTTTTACCTGCTCATAAATTATGTCAAATATGTTTCTCCTTAGCGTCTGGCTAAAGTTTCTGGCTGTGACATCTCTTGTACGAAGAAAATGGTTGACTGTATTATGCAGTTGTCAGAGGAGGAGCTTCAGAGGACTGCACAAGCAGTGAGTTTCTGATAAGTTCTGTATCATTTTTATGGTTAGTTATAGTTCTCCTAAAACCTATATGCTCCAGGATTGTTAGTTGTTAAATATTATGATTTATTTTTGTTACTTTTGTTTTTCAGGAAAGATTGGTCTCTGTGCAAGTGACAAAAGATGGACAATTCCTTCCCAAATCTGTGTATGAACTTCTTAAAAATAAACAGTTCAACAAAGTGCCACTTATTACAGGTGTTAATGATGATGAAGGTGGACATGGACTCATTTATGTGAGTGAATGATTACTTGAGTGTGTCAAACATGTTACTGTGAAAATAGTACACTGAATAAAATGTGTTCTATGTTAAATATTATTTTATAAGAGGCATTATAAACGAAAATTAAAAAAAAATTCTGCAGTTCCTTGCTTCACCAGAATGGACCACTGGCATAAACAGAGAGGAAATCATGTCAATGATGTCTTTCTTTTTTCCTGATGTAAGTAAAACTATAAATCTATATTGTTGCTGAATACTTATGAATACTGCTGAATATATATTAAATTGACTGTCCTTGCATTTCCTCCAGCCCAGTGAGAAATGGATTCATGAAGTAGTGGTGAATGAGTACATAGGCTCCACAGATGATCCAATCAAAATCCGAGATGGTTTAAGAGAGATGTATGGGGACTTGATCTTTAATATTCCTGCTCGCAAAGTGGCAAAGTACCACAAAGGTAAAATAAATCCATACATTTCTCAGGTACAGTGGGTAAATAATAACTGATTTGTGACAATGTTAATCGTCTTATGCAATATTTTCTTTGTTTGTTTTTATCAATTAGATTCTGGTGCACCCGTATATCTGTACGAGTTCCAGCATACTTATAACGAGCTCAAGAAAAGGAGACCCAGCTTTGTTGGGAGTGACCATGGAGATGAAGTTTATTTCGTTCTTGGCAGCTGCTTTTTCTACAATGAAGCTCCTGGTAAGATGATGATAAAAAACAATGTGATATTTTATTTCATTACAGTGATGATCTTTAAACATACTGCTTTGAAACTCAATATATCTAGGTGCTAGGTAATTTCAGTTATAATATTTAAAAAAAGGTAACACTTTACATTTAATTAATTAATGAATCTTAATGAAAAATTTCACTTTACTTGGATGGACATATATTGCAGTAATTAATGGTAAACTAAGAGGAATTTAATAAGTAATTAATGGTTACGTACCAGTAAGTAAAGAAGCAATTAAGTGTTAAATTAGAGAAATGTATTATTTTGAAAAAATTCATGGTGAAAAATGTAAATAAAGTAATGGTTATTATTTATCAAAGTAAAAAAAGGTGGATTTTACCACCTTTGATATGAAAGTAGGAACTATTCTGCATCTAATTCATAAAACTTTTGTACAAGGGGAGATTAGAGCATAAAGCTTGAAAGAGCACCTTAAGTCATGTCCATGCTTAAAGCATGTCCATCAGTGAATGAATGAATGAACTTAACACTATTATAGCGCCTTTCTAGATACTTAAGAACTCTTTTACAGTTAAAACTCTACACAACACACTTTACAGTCAATATTCGACCAACACACACCGGCAAGAAGCAGCAGCCAATTTGCCAATTTGCACACAGCGTGCCACCGTCCACCTGGAGGACTGCATCGGCCACTACATATTCACACAGCATAAAGTGTCAATCCATATCTGGGCATACACACATTCATTCACACATATTCATACATGCAAACACACGCATTCATTCAAACCAGAGCAGTTTACAGCAGCCAATTTACCTGACCTCCATGTTTTTGGAATGTGGGAGGAAACTGGAGGCCCAGGAGGAGACCCACACAGATAGGAAGAGAATATGAAAACTCCACCCAGATCGAGCCTTGAACCCAAGAGCCCAGGGCTGAGAGGCAAACGTGCTACCACCAAGAAATCTTGAAATTATTAAAGATAATAATAATACTTTTTGTTAGTTAATGACAACGCTTTACTCTCAAACACTCAGTAATACCCAACACAAGTTTACAGATAGACCAAAGATTCAATTGATGGATCACAAAATTATCAATGAATTTGTGTTTGATGAATAAGGACCAATGTGAAAAAACTGACACAGCTAAAAATGTGGGGTAATTAATAGATAATTAGCAGGATTACTCTATAAGATACAGTATAAACTAATATACTTAATAATAAACCAATTAGTAGTATATTTATTAATAATTAATAAAATAATTAATGATTAATTAGAATAATTAGCGGCATTGATGCATAACTACAATAAAGTTATTATGTTACTAATTTATTAACAATGGGGTAAGTAGCAGTTAGTACACAGATAATGAGTTATTAAGATATCAGCTAACCTACTAATTACCAATTTAATTAATTACTAATGCCTAGTAAATTAATCAATAATGTAACAGATAATGAATTGAATGAGTTAAATATTGAGTAAATAATGTGAAATTAATCATTATGCATTTTATAATTAATGATTAATTAGCAAACCTTAAGGTAAAGTGTTAGGTGAAAAAGTTTTAATCTATAATTTTCTTCTGGATATATTTTCTGTCTCTCTTTCAGGTCAGTTCACAGAGGAAGAGAATGAACTGTGTAGAACAATGATGGCCTACTGGGGGAATTTTGCTCGCACTGGGTGAGTAATTATACAGTCTTCCAGATTTTAAAAGACAAGAAGCCACTTATGTCTCCAAACCTAAGCCAAATCACACTGTTTTTCTCTTCTTTTGGTCTTTAAATGAGAACTTTTTAAAACAGCCCGTGTTTTACGGTGAACTTTCTCTATGTCTACAGTGTAACATGCCACGTTTTAGCATGTACTTTCCTGGTACTAACAGTGTAACTTCTCCATAAGAATCTACGTTTTACAAAGTGGTTCCTACGTGTACTAAGATTTGTGTACAGAAAGCAACAACACAGTAGCAACTGGAGACTTAGGTAATACAATGTAATTTATTTCTTTCATTTTTTAATATATAAATGTGTGTGTGTGTGTGTATGTACAGCAGCAGGTAGTGTCACGGTCACACAGCTCTAGGGTCCTGGGATTGTGGGTTCGAGTCCCGCTCTGGGTGATAGTCTGTGAGGAGTTAGGTATTTGGATTGGCAACTCAAAAGTGTTGATATGTGTGAGTGTTTGTCGCCCTGCGAAGGACTGGTGATTTGCTCAGTGATATGTACACTGTTAGTACAGTACAAAGTACAGTCTAAGGCACAACATATTACACTGCAAGTGGAGGAAAATACACTCTAAAACACAGGCTGTATTATAAAGTGTTACCAAGAAGGCATACAATGAATTTAAACACCATCTTATTCCATAAACTGCACCATAGTTTAAACATTTTTTCCTGTGTGTTTGAGTGCAGGTCTCCAAATGGGCCAGGCCTGACACTATGGCCTGAGCATGGAACTGAGGCGGAGTATCTGGGCATTGGCCTGAAACAGAAACCTGGCAAAAACCTGAAGGGAAAGCACTACAAGTTTTTAACTGAGACTCTTCCCCACTTGAAACGAGAGAAAAAGGATGGTAATTTGTGTTTATTTGCCTCTGTACTTGTTTTAGACAATTGCTGTTAAACTAGTTCTGCTTTCACAATGTACTTCACTTGCAAAAGTACAGTACTGTGTTTCACTGGATTTATATCACCACAGCTGAAGTAAAGATGCAGAGTAACACATTGTACATCTCAGAAACACTCGGACTTCCCTCTTCAGTCCAGACACAGGAAATACATTTAGGGAAGTGTGTGCTAATACTACATTCTTAGTTCTCATTGTTGCACTAGGTCTTTATCTCAGCAGTGTCTGTTTTATATATATTCTATATATTGTTTATATGAGCTGTGAGTCGTCAGGCAAGACATGAAGTACTTTTAGATTACATTTATGACATGTTGTGCTGTACTGCTTGATCTAAGCTTCACTTATCATCACATCATCATTTGATCTTGAGGCAAATATAGGTTAAAGATTTAAATGACTTAACATACCATAATTATAATAATTTTATTACCAGCTGATTTATTTATGTACATTTCTAACGTGAAATGTCTCTGCTAGGACCTGTTGTGCAGACTAAATTAGGATCTCTAAAAGGCGAGTTTGTAACGGCTAAAGGAAAAGATACAGTGGTCCACAGTTATTTGGGGGTACCATTTGCAAAGCCCCCAGTGGGCTCTCTGAGATTCACCCCACCACAACCTGCAACAGCTTGGGAAGGAGTAAGAGATTCCACACAGCAGCCACACATGTAAGATATGCTAATTTAAGAGTTTTGAATTCTTATTTACGTTCACTTTTTATTTAATCACTTTCTTATTTCATTTTCATTGTAAGGTCACTCACTGGTGATTTATTATAAACAACCCGCATACAATGTTTAAAGAAGTGAAATTGTAGAAATGTGGATTATACATTAGTTGATTTCTGCTTGAGAGCACTGACCTATTGTTGCTGTCTCAACAAAAACATGTATGTCCACTACTGTGGATGTTTAGGTTCTTACAACATAGGTACACAGCAGCGGACTTTTAAACATTGTTTAAAAATGTAATGATGAATGGACCAATAGAAATGATCCAAAATGACATGGGATTATATCTTTAAACAATGATTTCCACTGAAAGTCAAAAAGGTTTTTTCCTTCTGCTGTAAATTTACTATTTTGGAGATACATGTTTTTCATTGGGTGGCACAGTGGTGCAACACGTAGTGTCGCTGTCAAACCCCACTTTGGGTGACTGTCTGTGTGGGTTTCCTCCCACTGTTCATAAACACACGTTGGTAAAAGGACTGGCGACTCAAAAGGTTCAGAGTGTGTGAGTGAATTTGTGAGAGTGTTTTGCCCTATGATGGAATGGCGCCCCCTCCAGGGTGTGCTCCTGCCTTGTGCCCTCTGGACCCACTGCGATTCTTAACTGGATATGCGGTTACAGACAATGAATGAAGGTTTTTCATTGGATAGCCACAGTATGTTGCATTTATTGATTTTTAAGAGATCACTATGTGCATGCTGTGGAAACACTTTTTTATTCAGCAGTGCAGTATTATGATATTCATCATCACAATATCCATGTTTTCAGGTGCATACAAAACAGGCAAACAACAGTGGACCTATTTGCCAGTGTTACACTGAGTGTAGAAGTCCCTGACGTGTCAGAAGACTGCCTCTACCTTAATATTTACACTCCTGCAAAACCTGGTGAAAATGCCAACCTACCTGTAAGCTCCAAACCATTTCTTCACCTCTGTTTTACTCACTTATCAAAACCACCCCAGCCGTGTTTACTCTACCTTTGTCCCTTCATGATGTATATGTCTAAAAAGAA
Organism: Hoplias malabaricus; assembly: GCF_029633855.1. Lineage (NCBI taxonomy): Eukaryota > Metazoa > Chordata > Actinopteri > Characiformes > Erythrinidae > Hoplias > Hoplias malabaricus. Next base: position 26,911,488 of record NC_089803.1, read on the forward strand.
TGACCTTTTGTACTTACAAAGCTTGGGAAAAATTGTCTGAGTCATTACAGGTTGACAAAGTAATCTTTTTATTGCTTATATTCTTTAGGTCATGGTCTGGATTCATGGTGGGGGACTAAGTTTGGGCTCTGCTTCTGTTTATGATGGATCTGTTTTGTCTGCATACCAGAATGTTGTTGTTGTTCTGATCCAGTACAGACTGGGTCTGTTTGGATTCTTCAGGTAAAGCTGCAGCAGACACAGCTACAGAATTCTTAAATTACATTTTTTAAACCTGTTATTGCTTTAAATGAGACTTTTAAAAACAATATTGCATATTAAATTTGCATGTCCATCACATTTATTATTTTACAGCTCATTACCAGTGACAAATCTCATTTGTTTGTGCCACTACCATATCACATCATTAAACTGCTGTTTATCTCCAGGCAAAATTAATACAATTTAATAAATATTAATTAAAATAAAATATTGGTGCTCTCAAACAAGTTATGACATTCCAGCCACTTTATTACTTCTACCGACTACAGATTAGTATGTTTTACTTTAAAATACACTACTTTCTCCATGTAAGTACTGTTCCTTTTAGCACAGGGGATGAACACGCTCCAGGAAACTATGGTCTCCTGGACCAGGTGGCTGCACTTCAATGGGTCCAGGAGCACATCCACAGATTTGGAGGAAATCCTGGATCAGTCACCATTTTTGGAGAATCTGCAGGGGGTGCCAGTGTATCCTTTTTGGTGAGCAGCTCATGCATATTCATGTTGCTTTGATCAGAAATTCCTTTAAAAGGCAGAAATAAACTATTTTTATTTTTGAAGTAAATCTAAAAACATATGGTTCTGTGCATATAGAGAGTTGGTCTGGAGTTTTGTAGTTTAACTTTTATGTCTGTAACAGGCTGCTCTAGTCCAGTTGTTATAATTGTATTTACACATTTTCTACTCACATTTATGAGCAATGCCCCTGAATTTATTCCTGTTTATTAGCAGTGCACTACATCACTTGTGACTGTCCTTTTTGTACTGTCTTTTTTTAGCTCCTTTCTCCATTGTCTGCTGGTCTCTTCCATCGTGCAATAGCAGAAAGTGGTTGTGCTACAATGCAAGGCATTGTAGCAGATCCCCTTCCAGTAGCCCAGGTCAGCTTAAGGCCTTGTTCATGTTCATAATATGCCCTTCATTCTGGCAATTGTTGACATTTCTTTATGTATAATTTCAGCAAGTGGCTAATCTATCAGGTTGTGACTTAAGTAGCACAAAGAAAATTGCTGAGTGTGTAAAGCAGTGGCCAACAGAGGATGTGATAAAGCTTTCAGAAGAGGTGAGAAATCTGAAGAGCCTTGTGTGAGTGAAAATAAAAGAGTTATTTATGTAGAAGAGATGGGTCTGGGAAAGAAATCCCACTCGCTATTGAAAACTATGATAAAAATATCTCCATCTGACAAAACCAGGCCTGCTTTATGTATTGTAAATGTGAAAAAGTACTTTATCAACATACTGAAAAACTGTTTGTATATCTTTAGCAAGTGATGCTGCACTTTGTAGTGACAGAAGATAAAGTGTTTCTTCCTAAGCCTGTGGAGGAGCTTCTTCAGAACCAGGAATTCATTAAAGTACCACTCATCACTGGTGTGACTGATGATGAATTTGGTTGGTTGATGCCCAGTGTGAGTAAACATTGTATAATCATTTTTAACAATAATTATAAACAGTTGTAAGTTTATTGTATGTGGTGATCATTGTTTATTTGACACAGAACTGACCACGTTCCACCGAAACTTTATATTTGGATTAATCTTAGATATATAACATTTCTATTAGACTCCAGCAGTTTGTTGATAATCATCTGTTCCCACAGTTCCTTGCACCTCCGGGATGGCATAATGGAATGGATAGAGAACAAGTCATTTCCTCAATGGCAGCTTTTATTCCTGATGTAAGAACACAAATGAATGAATCAACAACCACAAACTAACTAATCACAAAGCTTCACATTAAACAAAATGTTCCCAATTGATTACGTAGTCTATATATTTTTTTAATTTCCACATAGTAGTTCTTCTTTTGTTTTACTCAGCCTCTTATTTTATGTTGAAATATGAAGTAAACATAATAAATTGGTGTCTGCTGTGCTTCCCTTTTTTTCTGTGAAGCCTCAAAAGCAGTGGATCAATGAACTGATGGCAGATGAATACCTAGGCTCCACTGATGACCCCATCACAATTCGTGACAGTTACAGAGAGATGATGGCAGATTTGGTCTTTACCATTCCTGCTCTCAGATTAGCAAAATTCCATAAAGGTAACATTCAGTAATCAGAAATATTTCTTGAAATCAGAACTGAATCATAGTGATGCATTCACTTTGGTTGCTCTAGAAATCAGAGATTATAAGGAAAGTTCTTTGACTTGCATACTTTGTATACCATCACCAACTTTATGTTCTCAGTAGTTTGAAAGTTGCAAAGCTCATAAATGTTGTTCTGTCAGCTGCTGGTGCACCAGTTTACCTGTATCAGTTCCAGCAGCCTCCCAGCATTATTCAGAGACCCAGCTTTGTTGGTGCTGATCACGGAGATGAACTTGTCTTTGTTTTCGGCCTGTGCTTTGGGAACGCCCACGTCAAAACAACTGGTAGGAAAATGTTACGTTTAATATCACCAGTTATCACCAGTTCTAATCTGAGATTCAGTCAGAGGTACCAGTAAATTTCACAGTTTCAGTTATGGGATTAAATTGTAAAACAAATGCATATAGCTTTTTGGAAGCAACCATTTATTATAAAACAGTATGGGACTGGCTCCTTCTTTCTAATAATATACTTTAGTATTATAATGGGCAATAAACAACACAAATCAAAATCCTAACCATGTCTATTTTCATTTTTAAATCTTTTGTTAGCTTCCTTCACAGAGAATGAAGAAGTACTGTGTAGAACTATGATGAACTACTGGGGAAACTTTGCTCGCACTGGGTGAGTAATGTAGATCATTTCAAAGCATTTACACATTTAAGTGCCAAATCCAAGGACCACAACAAATATTGTTCTTCCAGAGACATTATGAAAGTAAATAATAATTCCCAATAGAGTCTGCAGATGCACTCTCTGCCACAATGACAGAAACGACAGAGTGGAACGGTTGTTTGGTTGTTTCAGCTTAATGGGTTGAGAGATTATAAAACGGTGTAATGGTGAGTTCTGGTGCTATACATGATGAATATTATTAGTGTAGCGATTTCTGATGCTATACAATGCAGCTAGAAAAATTCCATTGAATGTGCAGCAGAGCAGTAGCTTACTATTTTTGCAAAAGAGTAAATAATTAATTAATGTTTTTTTTTAAATACCATTTGAATCTAGATTTATGATACCATAAATTTAGTAGACATGAGCACTTTGTAGTGTGCTGCCTCACTCTCTCTTGGTAGGCTTGAACATGCCTGGATCACATGTGTGTTATGTATATCTTTACAGTCCAAAACCCCTAGCAATAAAGCAGTTTTGTTTTGTTAAACTTGAGTCTTTTTTTGAGCTTGTACTTTCAACAATGAGTATGACAAAGCTAGCCTCCATTCAGTTGCAGTCTTATAGCCCAACAGTAAGTGGTCTCTCTCTGCTCATCAGAGTGACAGGATTTACAGTGCCTTGTGAAAGTATTCAGCCCCCTTGAACTTTTCAACCTTTTGCCACATTTCAGGCTTCAAACATAAAGATCCATCCATCCATCCATTATCTGTAACCGCTTATCCAATTTAGGGTCGCGGGGGGTCCAGAGCCTACCTGAAATCATCGGGCGCAAGGCGGGAATACACCCTGGAGGGGGCGCCAGTCCTTCACAGGGCAACACAGACACACACACATTCACTCACACACTCACACCTACGGACACTTTCGAGTCGCCAATCCACCTGCAACGTGTGTTTTTGGACTGTGGGAGGAAACCGGAGCACCCGGAGGAAACCCACGCGGACACGGGGAGAACACACCAACTCCTCACAGACAGTCACCCGGAGCTGGAATCGAACCCACAACCTCCAGGCCCCTGGAGCTGTGTGACTGCGACACTACCTGCTGCGCCACCGTGCCGCCCAAACATAAAAATATAAAATTTAAATTTTTTGTGAGGAATCAACAAGTGTGACACAATCGTGAAGTGGAATGAAATTTATTGGATGTGTCAAACTTTTTTAACTAATAAAAAACTGAAAAGCGGGGCGTGCATATTATTCGGCCCCCTTGCGTTAATACTTTGTAGCGCCACCTTTTGCTGCAATTACAGCTGCAAGTTGCTTGGGGTATGTCTCTATCAGTTTTGCACATCGAGAGACTGAAATTCTTGCCCATTCTTCCTTGCAAAATAGCTCGAGCTCAGTGAGGTTGGATGGAGAGCATTTGTGAACAGCAGTCTTCAGCTCTTTCCACAGATTCTCGATTGGATTCAGGTCTGGACTTTGACTTGGCCATTCCAACACCTGGAAACGTTTATTTGTGAACCATTCCATTGTAGATTTGGCTTTATGTTTTGGATCATTGTCTTGTTGGAAGATAAATCTTCGTCCCAGTCTCAGGTCTCTTGCAGACTCCAACAGGTTTTCTTCCAGTATGGTCCTTTATTTGACCCCATCCATCTTCCCATCAATTTTCCCTGTCCCTGCTGACGAAAAGCAGGTCCAAACCATGATGCTGCCATGACCATGTTTGACAGTGGGGATGGTGTGTTCAGGGTGATGAGCTGTGTTGCTTTTACGCCAAACATATCGTTTTGCATTGTGGCCAAACAGTTCGATTTTGGTTTCATCTGACCAGAGCACCTTCTTCCACATGTTTGGTGTGTCTCCCAGGTTGCTTGTGGCAAACTTTAAACGAGACTTTTTATGGATATCTTTGAGAAATGGTTTTCTTCTTGCCACTCTTCCATAAAGGCCAGATTTGTGCAGTGTACGACTGATTGTTGTCCTATGGTCAGACTCTCCTACCTCAGCTGTAGATCTCAGCCGTTCATCCAGAGTGATCATGGGCCTCTTGGCTGCATCTCTGATCAGTCTTCTCCTTGTTCGAGATGAAAGTTTAGAGGGACGGCCGGGTCTTGGTAGATTTGCAGTGGTCTGATACTCTTTCCATTTCAATATGATTGCTTGTACAGTGCTCCTCGGGATGTTTAAAGCTTGGGAAACCTTTTTGTATCCAAATCCAGCTTTAAACTTCTCCACAACAGTATCTCGGACCTGCCTGGTGTGTACCTTGGTCTTCATGATGCTGTCTGCGCTTTAAACAGAACCCTGAGACTATCACAGAGTAGGTGCATTTATACGGAGACTTGAGTACACACAGGTGGATTCTATTTATCATCATCAGTCGTTTGGGAAAACATTGGATCATTCAGAGATCCTCACTGAACTTCTGAAGTGAGTTTGCTGCACTGAAAGTAAATGAAAGTGCCGAATAATATTGCATGCCCCTCTTTTCAGTTTTTTTATTAGTTAAAAAAAAGTTTGACACATCCAATAAATTTCATTCCACTTCACGATTGTGTCCCACTTGTTGATTCTTCACAAAAATTAAAATTTTATATGTTTATGTTTGAAGCCTGAAATGTGGCAAAAGTTTGAAAAGTTCAAGGGGGCCGAATACTTTCGCAAGGCACTGTACTTGTGGTTAATTTTCTAAATCCCTGTGTCATTACTGAAATTCATAAGGTACAAAGCTATGTTTTTATTTTGTGTAATTTTCATATCTTTGTACCAAATTGTGGTTAAATGAGATGAGGTAAAACAGTACTAAATCTTTATTTAGTATTATTTAGTACTGTTTCTTAAACCACAGTTCTGAAAACTTTTAAGGATTTTTCATATTAAATGAAAAAGAAACTTGAACTAAAATACAACTTACTTTAAAATAAATAATATGCCAAAAACACATTAATATAAAAAGACATTAGACACCAGATGATATACTGCTTAAATCAGTGTAGTCTTTCACACCAGCCACGCATGTGAAGCACAAGTGTATTCCTCAACAGACACAGTGTAATTCAGTTTCCGTAGCAAAGAGTGCACTGACATCATGAATAGGCTGCCAGCGCATGTGAGGCAGAGAGTGCAGCCAGACCCTTCTCAATAATTCTAAACTTTCCAAACAAAGTGAGTCCACTACATTGTGCCATTGGTCTGGTGCTGTAACTGTGGTGTTTTGTCTTATTGATGGCAGATCTCCAAATGGGCCAGGCCTGACACCATGGCCTGAATATGGTTCTGAAGTTGAATATCTGGGTATTGGGCTGGAGCAGAAAGCTGGCAAGAACCTGAAAGCAGAGCGTTTCATCTTCATGACAGAGAAGCTTCCAGAGCTGATCCGTTCAGCTCAGGAGAAGAGGGAGCATAGTGAGCTGTAGATGTCAATGTAGATACTTTTTAATACTTTATATATATATATATATATATATATATATATATATATATATATATATTATTATTATTATTTTATTATTATTATTATTCATAGAGTCAAGAACTAAATGCTGAGCAATCTTTGAAAAGAAACAAAACTGAATTTTTATTTTAAATGAATACACGTAAAATAAATACATAAAACAAGCAAGGCTGAGAGGAAGGCCCTACAAAAGATTGTGAAGTTCGCTCAGCACATCACCAACACACAACTACCTGCCATCGATGACCTTCATCACCAGTGCTGCAAGCAAAAAGAGCATGCAACATCATCAGGGACTACTCTCACCCAAGCCACTCAACGTATAACCTCCTGCCCTTGAGGAGAAGATACAGGAGCAACTATGCCAGAACCAGTCGGTTCAGAAACAGCTTCTTCCTCTCATTAATCACACTATTGAACTCTTCAATACTCAACATACAAAAATACACTGGACTCCATTCCACATTCGCGTTACCTCTGCTTCACCATATATACTGGACTTATTTAACAGTCTGTGATGCTGTCAGGGTTTTTTTCACCCACCCCTCTCACCTGCATCCAATTTCCATTAATCAGGGTCATGTTTTTTTTTTGTCAAGTTTTGCCATGTCTACTGACCCTTGAATCCCCTTTAAATTTTCATGTTTATTTTGGATGCAGACGTGGGCTTGGTATCTTTTGAGTACTTTGTGGACAATCTCCTCAGAGTTTTTGCGTTTTTGGATATTTTTGTGTACCTTCTTTGCATTTTTTTTCCTGTTTTGTGTATTTTTGGCTCTTTTGTTGATGTATTAAACCTGCATAATGGATCCTAATCCTGTGTCTGAGCTCTCCTCATTAAAGATCCCTATAAATACAGTTTTTGGTCTGTCCTCTTTTCAGTCAGCTGCAACCAAGGACTGGAACTCGCTTCAAAAAACACTAAGATTGGTCAACTTTATTTCAAAGTCAGCTTTTAGGAGTTCTGTTACTGCTCTTTTAGCTGATAAATGTAACTGTTACATGGATACTCACTGATGTCATTTCTCATCCTCATCTCAGTAGTGGATGTTTGTTTGTGTCTCAAAAGGCTTTGCCTTTGGCTGTCTTTGTAAATACGTTGTTCTTAATGACGTGCCTGGTGAAATATGAAATGACTTGAATGGTAAAAAAATGGCCTGTATTTCTGCCTTTGTTAGCTGATTTTATATCTGAACACAAAAAGTCATATTTCATAAAGTGCTTTTTCTATAGCCTACATTATGATGTTCGTTATTTGTCATTACTAACAGCACTTATACTGGAGAAAAGCATTTCAAATGTTACACACTAAACAATCCTCCAAACATAATTGTAAAATAAGGCATTACAGCAATTTTATAAGCTTTCACTTTTTGACTTGTTATGATATAAATGTGCGCATATATTAGCGTGTAAAGTAGAGAACTTAAAAAAATACAAACCATTTTAATCCAAATATCATTATTACACTATTAGTAACATTTCTTAGAGCTTTACTGAGGTTTTCATAGCTACTTTACCAGACAGGATTTAATGCTGGTTATACCAAACATTAATAATTACTAAATAACTAATTAACAATATAAAAATCTGATTTGGGCACAAGAGGAAGAATTGTGATGTTTTCAGAACTGTGAATCTAAAACTATGATTATTTATACCCCTAGTTCATGTTTAATATGCCTATCCTGAATCTGGAAAAATTTCAGTCTGTAAATGATTCTAATGAATGGAGTAAATAAATACTCTGTTAAACTGACTGCAGTCACAGTCCTGAACTCGGTCCTATTGAAGTGAGGTGAGTAGTTTCAAGCAAGACAAGTTTTAAACAAAGATTTAGATCACATATGCATTTAGGTCACATATGACCAAAGATTATGGTGCCAAATTGCACTGCCCAGTGGGGGATGCCATTTGAAACCATTGATCTAGAAATCCCAATCATTCACAGTGGTTCCCAATCTCCCACAGCTGTATTTCTAAATAAGGTAAAATTCTAAAGTAAGCATTGTGGATAAAAGCAGGAGTTACTATTAAAAGAAGAAACACTTCACACAGTCAGGTCAGGTTAGGATCACTGCAGACCCCTGCTCATCAGGCCAGTGTGTGTCCATCTTCCACACATGCAGGACACAGAGGTGTACAGGGCTCCAGGCAGAAGGTGCCCTCATGGCTGATTTATATTGAGCTTCCCCAAACTCTCTCTAACCCCAAAATCAGTTACATTAATGTCAGCGCATTGTTTCCAAATCAGCAAGAAAGGGCAACCTCTACCAAGCACCACCTAGAGGTGGCCCCTTAGATGAACCACCCCATTCAGCCCTCACACCTGGTAGTACATACAGTGGGTGTATACATCCCGATAGTCCATGTGCTCGTAATCTGGAAGGAGCTTCATAAAGCGTCCTGACTTCACCCTAGGGTTCACACCTGGACAGGTATACAGGTGGACACACCACAGGAGGAAAGGAGAGGCAAAAGATGACCACTCAGTTGAGGCAGAAACTGTGCATGTTTTATGAACATGTGAGGTGAGATTAAAGGGGCCACAAAGACAGGTTTAAAAAGAAGTGGAGAGGAACGAACAGTATTACATCTGCAATGCTTGTGTCATTAGAGTATGACATGCACAATTTCATAATTTTCTTCTACTTACTCACTCTATTGTATCTAAAATCTAAAAGATATCTAAAAAAATGAATAGTATTAATATTATTCTCTTGTTTTACTGTACAGCCATGAAGAAAATTACATGGAAGACAGCTTACTAAAAAAAAATTATTAGATGCATTAAGGTAGTGCAAAGTACGCCTATATAATGCGGGGTCAGGGACAGGGCTGTCACTATTAATGAGCAGGGGGGCTAAGCTATAACCAGGGTAGTCTGGGGTAATTGCCTCATTGCAGTATATTTCTTTGACAAGGTACATATTAAGCCACAAAGAGTTAATTCATTCATTCATTATCTGTAAGCGCTTATCCAGTTCAGGGTCACGGTGGGTCCAGAGCCTACCTGGAATCATTGGGCGCAAGGCAGGAATACACCTTGGAGGGGGCGCCAGTCCTTCACAGGGCAACACACACACTCACACCTACGGACACATTTGAGTCACCAATCCACCTAGCAAAGTGTGTATTCAGACTGTGGGAGAAAAACGGAGCACCCGGAGGAAACCCACGCGGACATGGGGAGAACACCAATTCCTCACAGCCACCTGGCATGGGACTCAAACCCACAACTTCCAGGTCCCTAGAGCTGTGTGACTGCGACACTACCTGCTGTGGCACTGTGCCACAAGGAGTTGCTGCCTTTATGAAAAAAAATTCTAATATCCCTCTACAGGTAAAAAAAAAACTGACTTGTAAACAACTATTTACTCATTATATACATGTATCTGTAAAATATACAATCATAAACGTCAGAAAGAACACAAACATCAGTTCAGTCAGCTCTAAATACTGCAGTGTTTAATGCATGAAAATTTTAATTACTTTTTCCAGCAGGCTTACTTTACCTTCACCAATTCTTTAATTAATGTCTTTGTTTTTATTTTTGTCTTGTAATGACAGCATCAATAAACTCACTACACCTTCTCCCTGCATACATCGCGTACGTAAGGTTGCCAATTTTCTGAAATCAAAATAAGGAACGCTGAGGCCAGGGGACCAGTATTCACCTGTAAATCCTTTCTGACTGTAGTAAATCAGATAAAACATTTTTGCTGTGAGACTTTTATTAAGCCTCTCATCATCAGGACAGTCAGTGCCTGTCAGTAGCCTTTTTGAACAATGGCAAAGCAGAATCTGTCTATGTATTTTGCAAATACTGTAATACCAGTTTGAAATAACTGTATTATTTTAAATTGATCATTACTTACAGTAAGACCTGAAGTGAATGAATATTGTCTAAAAGTTTCGTCCTTATTACATATGTCCAGTCAAAATGTCATAGAATTAATTGCTTATTTAAGACTAATATTTGTCTTACACTCTAATAATTTGTTAACATTATTGTCAATCTTTATTTTATCTAATGTGATTTTCAAATAATTAATTTGATTCAAAAATGTTTCTGTGATGTGTTGCGGGAGAATGAAATGTAGATTCTCCAGGACACAGTGCTAACGATATTTCTATCTAAAAGTGCCCAGTTTTCAGCACTGACCTGCTGCTCTCAGCGCGGCTGCAAAACAACCCCCTGTAGGAGGGACTGTGATTCCATTGAATGTAGCATTGAATGATGGACAGATAACTCTGGCTGCTGATTGGCTAAATTAAGGTGACAACCAATCAAATGTGCGTTCTTTTTTTAGGAGCCATGGAGAATCTGCCCCTCACTCCGGCTGCGAGAGAACGTTGCATGTTTCTGACACAAACAATCACCAAAAAAGTATGATCTCAAAAATACGGAACAAGATGCGTCCAGTATCGGTTCAAAACAGAACGCATTTTACGGGACGATTCCGTAATTTACAGTACGTTCCTTGCGGCCAATGATTCCAGGTAGGCTCTGGACCCACCGCGACCCTGAATTGGATAGGCGCTTACAGATAATGAATGAATATGGAGACAGAGGGAGCCGTTGTTGAAAATGAAAAAAAAAAATAGGTCCATCAAGAGACCCGTTTGACCACTTGAACAGTGATGAATTCGAAATGGTGTAAATAAATTTCACTTGCAACATAATGTAAATTACAGTCAATCAACCTGTAACATCTTGCAAAATATGAAAGGCAAAGTTCACATGGCTGCTGCTGCTCCTTTTACGTAATAACGGCTACAGCCCTCTCTTAAATAAATATGCAGCTAGGGTTCAGTTTGTTACTCAGAGCTCAGAGCCAAGACATGATCGCGGAGTACTTACTGCTGTGCTGCGTGATAGGAGCCGCTCTCCTTAACCCAGTGACAGGAGAAGACCATGGTAAGAATCTGCGGTAGTAAAACTTTAAATGATGTCGGTTTTTAGTGACACTGAAGTTTTAGTTGACTTTAAGACTGTTTAAAATTCAAAGGGAGAGAAACTGAGCTTTGGCACACAGTGGAAATCATACAATAGAAGGCTTTAATGCCTGAAATTCACAGAAAGAGAGTTTAGTAAAGGGATGTCAGAATTCTAATAATCCTTTCTAGAATAATAATAAATTAATTGAATGCACGTTTTGTGCTGTACTGGGTAAATGTTTTTTATTCACTTTTGTGTGACAGGACCTGTTGTTCAGACAAAGTTAGGGGCTCTAAAAGGCCAGTATATGACAGTAAAAGGCAAAGATACAGTCATCCACAGCTATTTGGGTGTTCCATTTGCGAAGCCCCCAGTGGGTCAACTGAGACTCACCCCGCCACAAACTGCAGAAGCATGGGACGGAGTGAGGGACACCACACAGCATCCGCACATGTAAGGAAAAAAGTAGTAGTGTACATGAAGCTGTTGTTTGTTTAGTCAATGTAAATTTCAATTAATCTACAATCTCAGGTCAATAAAACAAACAATGACAGAATTAAGCCATGATAAGAGTACAGTGGGATCATTTTGATTCGGAAATATCAAACATAATAAAATGTTTCTTGGTTTGTTGACATTTGTTTTAGATGCATTCAAGACAGACCACTACTTGTGCAACTTGTAAATGACTATTCTGGGAACATGGAAGTTCCAGAGATGTCTGAAGACTGCCTCTACCTCAACATTTACACGCCTTCTAAACCTGGCGAAGACAGTAAATTACCTGTAAGTCACTGGGAACATTTTAACATTTTATTATAAATGTGATATTTATGGTCTTCTTAATATTACATTATATTTTGCATAATTTGTTTAGTTTATTTCAGTGTTTTGGATTTAAATTGAAACAGTGATATATAGTAAAGCTGTTGCTAGAGCATGATTGATTTGTCCATCCTTAAAGTTGTCCTCACCACACAGTCTTAACCAACGAGATAAAGAATGTGTGGTCAACAATAATATAACAATATAAAGTTGACCCATAACTTCACAACAAAGAAACATATAAAGAAAAACTAATATTTCCCAATATATCCCAGTGTTGACTTTACATTTGTTAACTGTCTGTTAAATGGGAGGAAGTGTTAGAAGTCATCATTAAGCTAAAAATGAAACAAAATCTGAGAGACAAGTCAGCAGTTTTGTATGTTCTTAAAAAAAAAGAATGTACTTTTGAGCACATAAACACCAAAGGCCTAAAAGACCATGGAAGACTTTAGTGGGAGATAATTTAAATAGCAGAATTCACTCCTTGGAAAAGAAACTATTTCACAATATCCAGCCAAGTCAGGAACTCACACAACAAAGTAAGCATACCAATGTTTTAGTCTGCAGTCAAGAAACACATTGAAGAACCGAAATATTAGATGCAGAGCAATGATAAGAGCAAAATACAGGCAAACCATTTTTTCTTTATTCATTGGTTAAATGGCCCTTAGAATTTGGAGACTCACTATAAAACTGAAAGATTAAAAAAAACTTTACTAGATGAAACATTTCCTTATTTATGTCAATAAATACGTAATGTGTTTATTTTCATATTGTTTTATATTTTTGGCTGTTGGTCCAGCAAAGGAATTACACTTTGCTATCCCAAGACAAACCGTTTATACCCCTGGGATATAAAGTTTTGTATTTCTACACATTAAAAAAAATGCTATGTGTTATATTTGTATAATCCATAAGACCCATATAATATGATTTAAATTATAAACCACAATTTTTTATCAATAATTGAACATCCCATTTTTGAGAAATTCTTTCACTGAGGAATTTTAAATACGAATTTTCATATTCACAGTACCAGTCTCGCCAGACAAAAATAGTACTTTTATTATTTTTAGCAAAATTGTATAAAAAAACAATTCAAATATATTTCAGTCTTTGGTTTTAGTTGAAAACACCATTAATTGGTTTTAGAAGATTCCGCAGTATGTCATTTTTTACCTGGAGCTGAAAAGCTTTTTTGCATGTGCATAATGATTCACTATAAACTCTGTGAACAAGCTCTTGTGAAATACTGTTTTTTTTAAATTGCTGGTGTCTCACAGGTCATGGTGTGGATCCATGGTGGAGCATTAACCATAGGTTCGGCCTCCATGCAAGATGGAAGTGTGCTGGCAGCCTATCAGAATGTTGTTGTTGTCGTGATACAGTACAGGCTTGGGTTACTTGGATTTTTCAGGTAAATTACATTTTTTTTATATAGAAATCTACCTCGTGAGATTTTACACTTGAGTGATTCATTTCAGTTGAAGAGTACATTTGAAGAAGGGATTATTCTGAGTCTGAACTGGCTGAATAGATCATTCTCCTTTTAGCACAGGGGATGAACACGCTCCAGGAAACTATGGTCTCCTGGACCAAGTGGCCGCACTTCAGTGGGTCCAGGAGCACATTCACAGCTTTGGGGGAGATCCAGGTTCAGTCACCATCTTTGGGGAGTCTGCAGGAGGATTCAGTGTGTCTTTACTGGTAGGGAACTAAAAGATTTTGAATTAAAGTAAGCTCTAAAGGAAACAATAACATATTGCCTCTCAGATCAATTTATTTATTTTTGGAATGTTTTAAGTTTTAGTACCTGTCTTTGTACAGATTCTTTCACCATTATCCACTGGTCTCTTTCACTACGCCATAGCAGAGAGTGGCACTGCAGCAATAGATGTTCTACTGACCTCCAACCCTTTACCCTTAGCTCAGGTGAAGAGCACATGTTCTTTAGTGACCACACAAGACGTTTTTTCTAGAATATTGAATACAAAGCATATTTCTTTTACCTGCTCAAATTATGTCAATTATGTTTCTCTTTAGCATCTGGCTAATGTTTCTGGCTGTGACATCTCTTGTACGAAGAAAATGGTTGACTGTATTATGCAGTTGTCAGAGGAGGAGCTTCAGAGGACTGCACAAGCAGTGAGTTTCTGATAAGTTCTGTATCATTTTTATGGTTAGTTATAGTTCTCCTAAAACCTATATACTCCAGGATTTTTAGTTGTTAAATATTATGATTTATTTTTGTTACTTTTGTTTTTCAGGAAGGACTGGTCTCTGTGCAAGTGACAAAAGATGGACAATTCCTTCCCAAATCTGTGTATGAACTTCTTAAAAATAAACAATTCAACAAAGTGCCACTTATTACAGGTGTTAATGATGATGAAGGTGGACATGGACTCATTTATGTGAGTGAATGATTACTTGAGTATGTCAAACATGTTACTGTGAAAATAGTACACTGAATAAAATGTGTTCTATGTTAAATATTATTTTATAAGAGGCATTATAATCAAAAATAAAAATAAAAAAATCTGCAGTTCCTTGCTTCGCCAGAATGGACCACTGGCATAAACAGAGAGGAAATCATGTCAATGATGTCTGTGTTTTTTCCTGATGTAAGTAAAACTATAAATCTATATTGTTGCTGAATACTTATGAATACTGCTGAATATATATTAATTTGACTGTCCTTGCATTTCCTCCAGCCCAGTGAGAAATGGATTCATGAAGTAGTGGTGAATGAGTACATAGGCTCCACAGATGATCCAATTAAAATCCGAGATGGTTTAAGAGAGATGTATGGAGACTTGGTCTTTAATATTCCTGCTCGCAAAGTGGCAAAGTACCACAAAGGTAAAATAAATCCATACATTTCTCGGGTACAGTGGGTAAATAATAACTGATTTGTGACAATGTTAATCGTCTTATGCAATATTTTCTTTGTTTGTTTTTATCAATTAGATTCTGGTGCACCCGTATATCTGTACGAGTTCCAGCATACTTATAACGAGCTCAAGAAAAGGAGACCCAGCTTTGTTGGGAGTGACCATGGAGATGAAATTCATTTTGTTTTCGGCAGCTGCTTTTGCTACAATGAACCTCATGGTAAGATGATGATGATGATGATGATGACACATCTCTAGGATCCTAGCATTGTGTTTTCAATTACTGCCACGTCACTGTCTGAAAGCAGTTTTGGTGTGTTCTTGGTGTGTGTGTTTCCTCCGGGTGCTCTAGTTTCCTGCCACACTACAAAAACACACATTGATAGGTGGCTTGTATAGTCAAAAGTGTCCATAGGTGTGAGGGTGTGATGCCCTGTGATGAACTGGTGCTTGGTCCAGGGTGTGTTCCTGCCTCCTAACAGAATAATAATAAAAACAATAATGTGATATTTTATTTCATTACAGTGATGATCTTTAAACATACTGCTTTGAAACTCAATATATCTAGGTGCTAGGTAATTAATATATATATATATATATATAGTAACACTTTACATTTAATTAATTAATTACTCTTAATGAAAAATGTCACTTTAATTGGAGGGACACATATTGCAGTAATTAATGGTTACGTACCAGTAAGTAAAGAAGCAATTAAGTGTTAAGTTAGAGAAATGTATTATTTTGAAAAAATCATGGTAAAAAGGTAAATAAATTAATGGTTATTATTTATCAAAGTATAAAAAGATGGAAAGTGGGAACCATTCTGCATTTAATTCATAAAACTTTTGTACAAGTGGAGACTTAAGCATAAAGCATGTCCAGCAGTAAATGAATGAATGAACTTAGCATTACTTAGCCTTTCTAGATACTCAAGAACACTTTTACAGTTAAAACTCTACACAACGCACTTTACGGTCAATATTCGACCAACACGCACCGGCGAGAAGCAGCAGACATTTGCACACAGCGTGCTCTCTACCAGAAGTGACCATCCACCTGGAGGACTGCATCGGCCATTACAGATTCCCATTAAAGAGTGTCAATCCATATCTGGGCATACACACATTCATTCACACATATTCATACATGCAAACACACCCATTCATTCAAACCAGAGTGGTTTACAGCAGCCAATTTACCTGACCTCCATGTTTTTGAAATGTGGGAAGAAACACAGATAGGAGGAGAACATGAAAACTCCACCCAGATCAAGCCTTGAACCCAAGAGCCCAGGGCTTAGAGGCAAACATTCTACCACCAAGCAATCTTGAAATTATTAAAGATAATAATAATACTTTCTGTTAGTTAATGACAATGCTTTACACTCAAACACTCAGTAATACCCAACACAAGTTTACAGATACGCCAAAGATTTAATTGATGGATCACAAAATTATCAATGAATTTGTGTTTGATGAATAAGGACCAATGTGAAAAAAATGACACAGCTAAAAATGTGGGGTAATTAATAGATAATTAGCAGGATTACTCTATAAGATACAGTATACACTAATATACTTAATAATAAACTAATTAGTAGTATATTTATTAATAATTAATGATTAATTCAAATAATTAGTGGCATTGATGCATAACTACAATAAAGTTATTATGTTACTACTTTAAATGAATGAACATACTTACTAATTTATTAACAATGGGGTACGTAGCAGTTAGTACACAGATAATGAGTTATTAAGATATCAGCTAACATCCTAATTACCAGTTTAATTCATTACTAATGCCTAGTAAATTAATCAATTACTAAGTAACAGTTAATGCTTAGTAACAGATAATGAAGAGTTAACTACTGATTAAATAATGGGAAATTAATCATTATGCATTCTATAATTAATAATTAATTAACGAACCTTAAGGTAAAGTGTTAGGTGAAAAAGTTTTAATCTATAATTTTCTTCTGAATATATTTTCTGTCTCTCTTTCAGGTCAGTTCACAGAGGAAGAGAATGAACTGTGTAGAACAATGATGGCCTACTGGGGGAATTTTGCTCGCACTGGGTGAGTAATTATACCGTAATTATAATTTATGGTGTACTACAGTGTGTCTACAGTGTAACATGCCACATTTTGGAGTGTACTTTCCTGGTACTAACAGTGTAACTTCTCCATAAGTATCTACATTTTACAAAGTGGTTCCTACTTGTACTAAGGTTTATGTACAGAAAGCAACAAGACAATAACAACTGGAGACTTAGGTACTACAATGAAATTTCTTTCTTTCATTTTTAATATATAAATGTGTGTGTGTGTGTGTGTGTGTGTGTGTGTGTGTGTGTGTATGTACAGCAGCAGGTAGTGTCACAGTCACACAGCTCCAGGGTCCTGGGATTGTGGGTTCGAGTCCCGCTCTGGGTGATAGTCTGTGAGGAGTTAGGTATTTGGATTGGCAACTCAAAAGTGCCGATATGTGTGAGTGTTTGTCGCCCTGCGAAGGACTGGTGATATATATATATCTGGAATTGCTCAGTGATATGTACACTGTTAGTACAGTACAAACTACAGTCTAAGGCACAACATATTACACTGCAAGTGGAGGAAAATGCACTCTAAAACACAGGCTGTATTATAAAGTGTTACCAAGAAGGCATACAATGAATTTAAACACCATCTTATTCCATAAACTGCACCACAGTTTAAACATTTTTTCCTGTGTGTTTGAGTGCAGGTCTCCAAATGGGCCAGGCCTGACACTATGGCCTGAGCATGGAACTGAGGCAGAGTATCTGGGCATTGGCCTGAAACAGAAACCTGGCAAAAACCTGAAGGGAAAGCACTACAAGTTTTTAACTGAGACTCTTTCCCACTTGAAACGAGAGAAAAAGGATGGTAATTTGTGTTTGTGGCCCTCTGCACTTGTTTTAGACAATTTCTGTTAAACTAGTTCTGCTTTCACAATATACTTCACTTGCAAAAGTACAGTACTGTGTTTCACTGGATTTATATCACCACAGCTGAAGTAAAGATGCAGAGTAACACATTGTACATCTCAGAAACACTCGGACTTCCCTCTTCAGTCCAGACACAGGAAATAAATTTAGGGAAGTGTGTGCTAATACTACATTCTTAGTTCTCATTGTTGCACTAGGTCTTTATCTCAGCAGTGACTGTTATATATATATTCTATATATTGTTTATATAAGCTGTGAGTCGTCAGGCAAGACATGAAGTACTTTTAGATTACATTTATGACATGTTGTGCTGTACTGCTTGACCTAAGCTTCATTTATCATCACATCATCATTTGATCTTGAGGCAAATATAGGTTAAAGATTTAAATGACTTAACATATCATAATTATAATAATTTTATTACCAGCTGATTTATTTATGTACATTTCTAACGTGAAATGTCTCTGCTAGGACCTGTTGTGCAGACTAAATTAGGATCTCTAAAAGGCGAGTTTGTAACGGCTAAAGGAAAAGATACAGTGGTCCACAGTTATCTGGGGGTACCATTTGCAAAGCCCCCAGTGGGCTCTCTGAGATTCACCCCACCACAACCTGCAACAGCTTGGGAAGGAGTAAGAGATTCCACACAGCAGCCACACATGTAAGATATGCTAGTTTAAGAGTTTTGAATTCTTATTTACGTTCACTTTTTATTTAATCACTTTCTAATTTCATTTTCATTGTAAGGTCACTCACTGGTGATTTATTATAAACAACCCGCATACAATGTTTAAAGAAGTGAAATTGTAGAAATGTAGATTATACATTAGTTGATTTCTGCTTGAGAGCACTGACCTATTGTTGCTGTCTCAACAAAAACAAATATCTCCACTACTGTGGATTTTTAGGTTAATACAACATAAGTACACAGCAGCTGACTTTTAAACATTGTTTAAAAATGTAATGATGAATGGACCAATAGGAATGCTCCAAAATCACATGGGATTATATCTTTAAGCACTGACTTCCATTGAAAGTCAAAAAGGGTTTCTCCTTCTGCTGTAAATTTACTATTTTGAAGTTACATGTTTTTCATTGGGTGGCACAGAGGTGCAACAGGTAGTGTCGCTGTCAAACCCTACTTTGGGTGACTGTCTGTGTGGGTTTCCTCCCACTGTCCATAAACACACGTTGGTAAAAGGACTGGTGACTCAAAAGGTTCAGAGTGAGTGTGTGTTGCCCTAGGATGGAATGGCGCCCCCTCCAGGGTGTGCTCCTGCCTTGTGCCCTCTGGACCCACTGCAATTCTTAACTGCGTAAGTGGTTACAGACAAAGAATGAATGAATGTTTTCCATTGGATAGCGACAGTATGTTGCACTTATTGATTTTCAAGATATCACTAGGTGCATGCTGTGGACACATTCTTTTATTCAGCTGTGCAGTATTATGATATTAATCATCACAATATCCATGTTTTCAGGTGCATACAAAACAGGCAAGCAACAGTGGACCTATTTGCCAGTGTTACACTGAGTGTAGAAGTCCCTGACGTGTCAGAAGACTGCCTCTACCTTAATATTTACACTTCTGCAAAACCTGGTGAAAATGCCAACCTACCTGTAAGCTCCAAACCAGTTCTTCACCTCTGTCTTACTCACTTATCAAAACCACCCCAGCCGTGTTTACTCTACCTTTGTCCCTTCATGATGAATATGTCTAAGAAAATGACCTTTTGTACTTACAAAGCTTGGGAAAATTTGTCTGAGTCATTACAGGTTGACAAAGTAATCTTTTTATTGCTTATATTCTTTAGGTCATGGTCTGGATTCATGGTGGGGGACTAAGTTTGGGCTCTGCTTCTGTTTATGATGGATCTGTTTTGTCTGCATACCAGAATGTTGTTGTTGTTCTGATCCAGTACAGACTGGGTCTTTTTGGATTCTTCAGGTAAAGCTGCAGCAGACACAGCAACAGAATTCTTAAATTACATATTTTTAACCTGTTATTGCTTTTAAATGAGACTTTTAAAAACTATATTGCATATTAAATTTGCATGTCCATCACATTTATTATTTTACAGCCCATTACCAGTGACAAATCTCATTTGTTTGTGCCACTACCATATCACATCATTATACTGCTGTTTATCTCCAGGCAAAATTAATACATTTTAATAAATATTAATTAAAATAAAATATTGGTGCTCTCAAACAAGTTATGACATTCCAGCCACTTTATTACTTCTACAGACTACAGATTAGTATGTTTTACTTTAAAATACACTACTTTCTCCATGTAAATACTGTTCCTTTTAGCACAGGGGATGAACACGCTCCAGGAAACTATGGTCTCCTGGACCAGGTGGCTGCACTTCAATGGGTCCAGGAGCACATTCACAGCTTTGGAGGAAATCCTGGATCAGTCACCATTTTTGGAGAATCTGCAGGGGGTGCCAGTGTATCCTTTTTGGTGAGCATCTCACGCATATTCATGTTGCTTTGATCAGAAATTCCTGTAAAAGGCAGAAATAAACCATTTTTATTTTTGACGTAAATCTAAAAACATATGGTTCTGTGCATTGGTCTGGAGTTTTGTAGTTTAACTACTATGTCTGTAACAGGCTGCTCTAGTCCAGATGTTATAATTGTATTTACACATTTTCTACTCACATTAATGAGCAATGCCCCTGAATTTATTCCTGTTTATTAGCAGTGCACTACATCACTTGTGACTGTCCTTTTTGTACTGTCTTTTTTTTAGCTCCTTTCTCCATTGTCTGCTGGTCTCTTCCATCGTGCAATAGCAGAAAGTGGTTGTGCTACAATGCAAGGCATTGTAGCAGATCCCCTTCCAGTAGCCCAGGTCAGCTTAAGGCCTTGTTCATGTTCATAATATGCCCTTTCATTCTGGCAATTGTTGACATTTCTTTATGTATAATTTCAGCAAGTGGCTAATCTGTCAGGTTGTGACTTAAGTAGCACAAAGAAAATTGCTGAGTGTGTAAAGCAGTGGCCAACAGAGGATGTGATAAAGCTTTCAGAAGAGGTGAGAAATCTGAAGAGCCTTGTGTGAGTGAAAATAAAAGAGTTATTTATGTAGAAGAGATGGGTCTGGGAAAGAAATCCCACTCGCTATTGAAAACCATGATAAAAATGTCTCCATCTGACAAAACCAGGCCTGCTTTATGTATTGTGAATGTGAAAAAGTACTTTATCAACATACTGAAAAACTGTTTGTATATCTTTAGCAAGTGATGCTGCACTTTGTAGTGACAGAAGATAAAGTGTTTCTTCCTAAGCCTGTGGAGGAGCTTCTTCAGAACCAGGAATTCATTAAAGTACCACTCATCACTGGTGTGACTGATGATGAATTTGGTTGGTTGATGCCCAGTGTGAGTAAACATTGTATAATCATTTTTAACAATAATTATAAACAGTTGTAAAATTTGGTTTATTGTATGTGGTGAACATTGCTTATTTGACATGGAACTGACCACGTTCCACCGAAACTTTATATTTGGATTAATCTTAGATATATAACATTTCTATTAGACTCCAGCAGTTTTTTGATAATCATCTGTTCCCACAGTTCCTTGCACCTCCGGGATGGCATAATGGAATGGATAGAGAACAAGTCATTTCCTCAATGGCAGCTTTTATTCCTGATGTAAGAACACAAATGAATGAATCAACAACCACAAACAAACTAATCACAAAGCTGCACATTAAACAAAATGTTCCCAATTGATTACGTTGTCTATATATTTTTTTAATTTCCACACAGTAGTCCTTCTTTTGTTTTACTCAGCCTCTTATTTGTGTTGAAATATGAAGTAAACATAATAAATTGGTGTCGGTTGTCCTTCCTTTTTTTCTGTGAAGCCTCAAAAGCAGTGGATTAATGAACTGATGGCAGATGAATACCTAGGCTCCACTGATGACCCCATCACAATTCGTGACAGTTACAGAGAGATGATGGCAGATTTGGTCTTTACCATTCCTGCTCTCAGATTAGCAAAATTCCATAAAGGTAACATTCAGTAATCAGACATATTATTTGAAATCAGAACTGAATCATAGTGATGCATTCACTTTGGTTGCTCTAGAAATCAGAGATTATAAGGAAAGTTCTTTGACTTGCATACTTTGTATACCATCACCAACTTTATGTTCTCAGTAGTTTGAAAGTTGCAAAGCTCATAAATGTTGTTCTGTCAGCTGCTGGTGCACCAGTTTACCTGTATCAGTTCCAGCAGCCTCCCAGCATTATTCAGAGACCCAGCTTTGTCAGTGCTGATCATGGAGATGAAATTGTCTTTGTTTTCGGCCTGTGCTTTGGGAACGCCCACATCAAAACAACTGGTAGGAAAATGTTACGTTTAATATCACCAGTTCTAATCTGAGATTTAGTCAGAGATACCAGCAAATTTCACAGTTTCAGTTATGAGATTAAATTGTAAAACAAATGCATATAGCTTTTTGGAAGTGATCATTTATTATAAAACAGTATGGGACTGGCTCCTTCTTTCTAATAATATACTTTAGTATTATAATGGGCAATAAACAACACAAATCAAAATCCTAACCATGTCTATTTTCATTTTTAAATCTTTTGTTAGCTTCCTTCACAGAGAATGAAGAAGTACTGTGTAGAACTATGATGAACTACTGGGGAAACTTTGCTCGCACTGGGTGAGTAATGTAGATCATTTCAAAGCATTTACACATTTAAGTGCCAAATCCAAGGACCACGACAAATATTGTTCTTCCAGAGACATTATGAAAGTGAATAATTCCCAATAGAGTCTGCAGATGCACTCTCTGCCACAATGACAGAAACGACAGAGTGGAACGGTTGTTTGGTTGTTTCAGCTTAATGGGTTGAGAGATTATAAAACGGTGTAACGGTGAGTTCTTGTGCTATACATGATGAATATTATTAGTGTAGCGATTTCTGATGCTATACAATGCAGCTAGAGAAATTCCATTGAATGTGCAGCAGAGCAGTAGCTTACTATTTTTGCAAAAGAATAAATAATTAATTAATGATTTTTTTTTTTAAATACCATTTGAATCTAGATTTATGATACCATAAGTTTAGTAGACATAAGCACTTTGTAGTGTGCTGCCTCACTCTCTCTTGGTAGGCTTGAACATGCCTGGATCACATGTGTGTTATGTATATCTTTACAGTCCAAAACCCCTAGCAATAAAGCAGTTTTGTTTTGTTAAACTTGAGTCTTTTCTTGAGATCGTACTCCCAACAATGAGTATGACAAAGCTAACCTCCATTCAGCTGCAGTCTATTAGCCCAACAGTAAGTGGTCTCTCTCTGCTCATAAGAGTGACAGGATTTACTTGTGGTTAATTTTCTAAATCCCTGTGTCATTACTGAAATTCATAAGGTACAAAGCTATGTTTTATTTTTTGTAATTTTCATATCATAAAATAAATCATGTGCCAAAAACACAATAATACAAAAAGACATTAGACACCAGCCTCGCACATGAAGCACAAGTGTATTCCTCAACAGACACAATGTAATTCAAATTCCGTAGCAAAGAGTTTACTGACATCATGAATAGGCTGCCAGCGCATGTGAGGCAGAGAGTGCTTGTCTGCAGCCAGACCCTTCTCAATAATTCTAAACTTTCCAAACAAAGTGAGTCCACTACATTGTGCCATTGGTTTGGTGCCATAACTGTGGTGTTTTGTCTTATTGATGGCAGATCTCCAAATGGGCCAGGCCTGACACCATGGCCTGAATATGGTTCTGAAGTTGAATATCTGGGTATTGGCCTGGAACAGAAAGCTGGCAAGAACCTGAAAGCTGAGCGTTTCATCTTCATGACAGAGAAGCTTCCAGAGCTGATCCGTTCAGCTCAGGAGAAGAGGGAGCACAGTGAGCTGTAGATGTCAATGATGTCAGTGTTGTTATTATAATTATATATATACATATAATTATTATTTTTATTGTTATTATTATTCATAGAGCCAAGAACTAAATGCTGAGCAATCTTTGAATAGAAAAAAAATAAATTTTTTATTTTAAATGAATAAATAAATAAATAAATCTGGAGTGTGTTCATTATTAGTAGTTCATGTAAACTGTGGTCTGAGCATCTGTATCAGAAGGGCACAGGGGATTTTTCAGATAACTTAAGTCTCAAAGGGAGACTAATCCATACCAATGTCCCTAGCCTCACATTTGTTTGAGACAAGTTGACTTTAATCTTATTATATCTTTTTATTTGTGGCAATATATGTGATTCTGAATAATTGCTGTTCTTACAGCAAAACAAATTCAGTAAAAGTTCAAATCAATTTGGAAGTGCCTATTACAAGCCCTTTTTTCTTATTCTTAGTTAAATATAAAATGATCAGTTATTATTATAGGTACACCAAGCTACATAGGTACATACTCGGCTACACCAAGATGCTAATAATTGGTTACCGTATCGGCCCAAAAAATTTAATATCATCCATCCATCCATCCATTATCCACCGCTTATCCGGGTCCGGGTCGCGGGGGAAGCATTCGGAGCAAAGAAACCCAGACCTCCCTCTCCCCAGCCACCGACTCTAGCTCCTCCGGGGGTATACCGAGGCGTTCCCAGGCCAGTCGAGACATATAGTCTCTCCAGCGTGTTCTTGGTCTGCCCCGGGGCCTCCTCCCCGTTGGACATGCCCGGAACACCTCTCCAGGAAGGCGTCCAGGAGGCATCCGAACCAGATGCCCGAACCATCTCAGCTGGCTCCTCTCGACGTGGAGGAGCAGCGGCTCCACTCCGAGTCTCTCCCGGATGTCCGAGCTCCTAACCCTGTCTCTAAGGGAGAGTCCAGACATCCTGCAGAGAAACCTCATTTCAGCTGCTTGTACCCGCGATCTCGTTCTTTCGGTCACTACCCAAAGCTCGTGACCATAGGTGAGGGTTGGGACGTAGATTGAACGGTAAATCGAGAGCTTTGCTTTTCTGCTCAGCTCTCTCTTCACCACAACGGACCGGTACAGAGCCCGCATTACTGCTGATGCTGCACCGATCCGCCTGTCAATCTCACGCTCCATCTTTCCCTCACTCGTGAACAAGACCCCGAGGTATTTAAACTCCTCCACTTGAGGCAGGATCTCACTTCCAACCTGGAGAGAGCACTCCACCCTTTTCCGGCTGAGTACCATGGACTCGGACTTGGAGGTGCTGATCCTCATCCCTACCGCTTCACACTCGGCTGCAAACTGGTCCAGCAAGAGCTGGAGGTCCCGGCTCGATGAAGCCAACAAGACCACATCATCTGCAAAAAGCAGACATGGAATCCTGAGACCACCAAACCGGACACCCTCCGCCACTTGGCTACGCCGAGAAATTCTGTCCATAAAAATTATGAACAGAACCGGTGACAACGGGCAGCCCTGACGGAGTCCAACTCTGACTGGAAACCAGTCAGATTTACTGCCAGCCATACGAACCAGACTCCTGCTCTGTTTGTACAGGGACTGGATAGCTCGTAACAAAGAGCCCAGTACCCCATACTCCCTGAGCACCCCCCACAGAATACCCCGAGGGACACGGTCGAATGCCTTCTCCAGATCCACAAAACACATGTAGACTGGTTGAGCAAACTCCCATGCACCCTCCAGAATCCTAGCGAGGGTAAAGAGCTGGTCCTGTGTTCCACGACCGGGGCGGAATCCGCATTGTTCCTCCTGGATCCGAGGTTCAACTATCAGTCGGACTCTCTTCTCCAGTACCCCCGCATAGACCTTACCGGGGAGGCTGAGGAGTGTGATCCCCCTATAGTTGGAACACACCCTCCGATCCCCCTTTTTGAAAAGGGAAACCACCACCCCAGTCTGCCAGTCCAGAGGCACTGCCCCCGCGATGTCCACGCGATGTTGCAAAGACATGTCAACCAGGACAGCCCCACAACATCCAGAGCCTTGAGGAACCCGGGGTGAACCTCATCCACCCCCGGGGCCCTACCGCCAAGGAGTTTCCCTACCACCTTGGCCACTTCAGCCCCAGTGATAGACGAGCCCCCCCCGGGGTCCCCAAGCTCTGCTTCCTCTGCGGAAGACGTGCTGGTGGGATTGAGAAGATCCTCGAAGTATTCCTTCCACCGTCTGATGACATCCCCAGTCGAGGTCAACAGTTCCCCACCCCCACCATATACAGTGTTGGTGGAAAACTGCTTTCCCCTCCTGAGTCGCCTGACGGTTTGCCAGAAACTTCTTGGAGCCGACCGAAAGTCGTTTTCCATGTTCTCACCGAGCTCCTCCCACACCCGAGTTTTTGCCTCAGCGACTGCCGAGGCCGCAAGCCGCTTGGCTCCCCGGTACCTGTCGGCTGCCTCCGGAGTCCCCTGAGCCAACCAGGCTTGATAGGACTCTTTCTTCAGCTTGATAGCCCCCCCTTCACCCGAGTGTCCAGAACATATGGCCGCAGGTCAGATGATACGACTATAAAGTCGGTCATCGAAATGCGGCCTAGGGTGTCCTGATGCCAGGTGTACTTGTGGACACCCTTATGTTCGAACATGGTGTTCGTAATGGACAAACTGTGACGAGCACAGAAATCCAATAACTGAACACCACTCGGGTTCAGATCAGCGGGGCCGTTCCTCCCAATCACGCCCCTCCAGGTCTCACTGTCATTACCCACGTGAGCGTTGAAGTCCCCCAGCAGAACAATGGAGTCCCCAGAATGAGTGTTCTCCAGCACTCCCTCTAGGGTCCCCAAGAAGGCATGGTACTCTGAACTGCTGTTCGGTGCATAAGCACAAACAACAGTCAGAGCCCTTTCCCCAACCCGAAGGCGCAGGGAAATTACCCTCTCGTCCACTGGGGTAAACCCCAACGTACAGGCGCTAAGCTGGGGGGCTATGAGTAAGCCCACACCTGCCTTACGCCTCTCACCCTGGGCAACTCCAGAGTGAAAGAGCATCCAGCCCCTGTCAAGGAGATTGGTTCCAGAGCCCATACTGTGTGTCGAGGTGAGCCCAACTATATCTAGCCGGTACCTCTCAACCTCCCGCACCAGCTCATGCTCTTTTCCCACCAGAGAGGTTACGTTCCATGTTCCAAAAGCCAGTTTCAGTAACCGAGGATCAGAACGCCAGGGCCCCCGACCCCGACCGCCACCCGATCCACAATGCACCAGACCCGGATTACTACCTCTCCCACAGGTGGTGGGCCCATGGGAGAGAATTTAATATCAGTGCATCCCAAATAAAATATGTGATTTTAATTTCAGTTTCAATTGTTTTATTCGTTAATACTTTTAGTCAGACGTTAACATTACAGAAATATATGTATGGATCCATGAAACTTTTATCCTCGTCACATTTGTAAACAGAGCTCTGTTCATTTGTGTCAGTCAGTAGAAGCTCAGGCCCAAAGAGAATTGGTCACCCATATGGCAGCCATGCCAAAAGAAAAAATCACGTGACTGCACCCCATGGACACTCACAGGTGGATATAAGGGGTAAAATATAATACGTTAACAATGTAAAATAAGGTCCATGTGTGCAAATCTGACCTGACCTGACCACACTGACCTGAATGTCTCCTTTGTGAGGACCCTTATGGCCGTACATGCACTCCACAGTGGCTTTGTTACTCTTCCACATATGGATACGGAAGAGAGGACGGCGGCGCATGGGATCCTCCACACGGGGATCATGAGGGGGCAGATACATCCAGCCAATTATGAACAACCCATCAACCTACCCAGAAACATTACCAAACAGACACAGACTATTTCCAATATGACACACTTAAAATAAATATATAAAACAAGAAAGGCTGAGAGGAAGACCCTACAAAAGATTGTGAAGTTCGCTCAGCACATCACCAACACACAACTACCTGCCATCGATGACCTTCATCACCAGTGCTTCATGACCTTCATCACCACCCCCCCCCCCCACACACACACATACACACTTTTTTTTTTAATGAATATATTATCATTTAAAAACAATTTTTTGGGTTTCTTCATGTTTGCTTATCTTTTTCAGAGTTTTACCACGTCTCCTGACCCTTGAATCCCCTTTTAATTTTCATGCTTTTTTTGGATCCAAATGTGGGCTTGGTATCTTTTGAGTACTTTGTGGACAATCTCCTCAGAGTTTTTGAGTTTTTGGATATTTTTGTGTATCTTCTTTGCATTTTTTTCCTGTTTTGTGTATTTTTGGCTCTTTTGTTGATGTATTAAACCTGCATAATGGATCCTAATCCTGTGTCTGAGCTCTCCTCATTACAGATCCCTATAAATACAGTTTTTGGTCTGTCCTCTTTTCAGTCAGCTGCAACCAAGGACTGGAACTCGCTTCAAAAAACACTAAGATTGGTCAACTTTATTTCAAAGTCAGCTTTTAGGAGTTCTGTTGTAACTGTTCTGTTGTAAATGTAACTGTTACATGGATACTCACTGATGTCATTAAACATTAATAATTACTAAATAACTAATTAACAATATAAAAATCGGATTTGGGCACAAGAGGAAAACTTGTGATGTGTTCAGAACTTTGAAGCTAAAACTATTAATATTTATACCCCTAGTTCATGTTTAATATAGCCTGGAAAAATTTCAGTCTGTAAATGATTCTTATGAATAGAGTAAATAAATACTCTGTTAAGCTGACTGCAGTCACAGTCCTGAACTCAGTCCTATTGAAGTGAGATGAGTATTTTCAAGCAAGACAAGTTTTAAACAAAGATTTGGTGAGAAGGTGCTGTCTTTTACTGCAGCCGACGTGAGGAAAACTCTATGCAGAGTCAACCTGCGGAAAGCTGCTGGACCAGACAATTTTCCTGGCAGAGTGCTCAGAGAATGTGCAGACCAGCTTGCTGATGTCTTCACTGATAACTTCAACATTTCTCTTAGCAGCGCCGTTGTTCCAACATGCTTCAAGAACACCACCATCATCCCGGTGCCTAAGAATTCTTCTGTGTCCAGCCTCAATGACTATCGTCCCGTTGCACTCACACCTGTCATCACAAAATGCTTTGAGAGGCTCGTCATGAGGCACATCAAAACCCTACTTCCCCCCACACTGGACCCTCTACACTTCACGTATCGTCCTAACCGTTCAACTGAAGATGCCATATCCACCACGCTCCACCTGGCACTCACCCACCTGGACAAGAAAGACACATATGCCCGAATGCTGTTCATAGACTTCAGCTCAGGATTCAACACCATCATTCCTCAGCACCTGATTGGGAAGCTGAATGTACTGGGCCTTAACACTTCTCTCTGCAACTGGATATTGGACTTCCTGACTGGGAGACCTCAGTCAGTCTGGATCGGTAGGAACACCTCCAGCACCATCACACTGAACACTGGAGCCCCCCAGGGCTGCGTGCTCAGTCCACTGCTGTTCACACTGCTGACCCATGACTGTGCAGCGATGCACAGCTGAAATCATATCATCAAGTTCGCTGATGACACGACTGTGGTGGGTCTTATCAGTAAGAACGACGAGTCAACATACAGAGAGGAGATGCAGCGGCTAACTGACTGGTGTGAAGTCAACAACCTGTCTCTGAACGTGGACAAAACCAAAGAGATGGTAGTAGACTTCAGAAAAACAAAGGGTGAGCACTCGCCGCTGAACATCGACAACTCTGTTGTGGAGATTGTTAAGAATACCAAATTCCTTGGTGTTCACCTAGTGGATGATCTCACCTGGTCCACTAACACCAGTAACATCATACAGAAAGCCCAGCAACGCCTCTACTTTCTGCGTAGGCTGAGGAAGGCGCATCTCCCCCTCTAATCCTCACCACTTTCTACAGAGGAGTCATCGAGAGCATCATGACCAGCTGCATCACTGTCTGGTTTGGAAACTGCACGGTGGCAGATCGCAAGTCCCTCCAGCGGATTGTGAGGACAGCTGAGAAGATTATCGGTGTGTCTCTTCCCTCCGTCACAGACATCTACACCACTCGCTGCACCCGCAAAGCACTCAGCATTGTGGGAGATCACACAATGGATAATGGCTTGGAATCTGCAATATTCATGCACATCACCAGGGCACTAGTTCACCTACACTGCTTGCCAAGATGGTCTTATTTGAAATGTTAGAAAACAAAGCAGGCAACATGTTAAAGACTTCATTCCGAATCGGCTCCTCCTTCCCTCTGAATACTGCCTTGATTGACAGCATTGCACCCATTTAGACACAGCCCTCCTTGCTTGTTTCGTTCTCTCTTATCCTCTCTATGCATTATCCCACCCCTCCCTTCATCATTCCACCCCTCCCTTTATCATCCCAACCCCTCCCTTTCTCTTCCTCTACATCTGTTTCTATGCATCATCCCACTCCTCCCTTTATCACCCCCACCCCCCCCTTTATCATCCCCACCCCTCCCTTTATCATCCCATCCCTCCCTTTATCATCCCCACCCTTCCCTTTATCATCCCCAGCCCTCCCTTTATAATCCCATCTTCATCCCACCCTCATCTTCATCCCACCCTCTACCCCATGGCAGCTGCTGCTCTATGCATCATACTTTCCAGCTCGCACCCCCTCTACAGGTTGCTGTTGTGGGCCTGCCTCCTGCCCGGCCCTCTGGGCACTCTATGCAGTCTCCTTGCTGCACAGCTTCCTCATCCTAGATTCGCTCTCATCCTATCGTCTCATTCTCCCAAGCTCTACATCAGCAGCTTGTGTACTTCATGGACGCTCATCCCAACCCCTTCAATTTGTGGCCGTGCCATACCTTGCCTCTAACTTTACAGTTCTCACTTTTCTATTCATGTGCTGCTGTAGCCTGGTAACAATATTAGAATTATTTCGGTTTAATGGTGATTGTCAATTATAAATTATTATTAGTAGTAGTATTATTATTACTGAATTTAGATAACAACAATATTAATACTTTATCAGAAACTGGGATACTGTTCATGCTAGGGAGTGAGTTTCAGGATTTTCAGACTTTATGAAGAGACTCCATACACAGTATTATTTCAAATCAAAGAATAATTTATTTAAAAAAATAATAATTATTTGATGCATAGCATGATTATCAAATTCTAATGGGGATCAACAGAGGTGAAGCCCATCTTCTGGCTTAATAATCAGCTAGGCTACATAACTTGTGGCTAATATGTGTTGCTAAATGAAGTTAATTAATATGTAACTTTATCAAGAGACTTAATAAAACATCAGCTTCTGAAAATTATATTTTTATGAGCGAATGTGATGCAGGTCGACCACTGCCGGGTACAGCAGTTTGTGAGGTGATGGCAGAGGGTCAGAGCTTGGCCCTCTTGGTTTTCCGTTTGTGTTGCTGTGGCTGATTCATCTCGGATGTCATCACTTTATGGGGCAGGCCACTTCGAGGTGCCCTCAGAGCATTGTGATGCCAGTTGAAGAGTTTCCGCTGACTCGCTGTCCTGGTGAGACACTTTCAGGAGCAAGGTGTGTCAAATTAAAAGCCCTCTGTTTTCTCTCATTTTCAGAAGAGACATCTTGAAGTCAGTATATACCATTAATGTTCTAATTATCAACTAATCTTAAGACTTAAAAAAATGTCCAGGTGTAATTTCACAAATGTCCAGGATTTTGTTTTTCTAGAGCTTACATAGAATTTGGAGAAGCGTTTCTTTCACAAACTAGTCCCACCCTCCCCTACTCGTTGGTTCGCTGGTGAAGTAGCCTAAAATCTTTGGATTGGACGGTCTGACTGTAGAGCTACCATTATTGGTCAATAACCTTCTCTGTAAACATTTAATTGGTCAACCTGCATGTCAGTAGTCATCTCGTCCACCCCCCTGGAGACGTGTCCTCTTTTTTACCATCTCAGATCTGGTCACCCTAAATTATCAACTAATCTCAGCGGTGGCCCTTATTCTGGCCAAAAAAAGGGTTCACCTGCTTTGATCAGCCTTGAAACGAGGTTTTGATCGGATAATAAAAAAAGACAAACATAAAATAAGTTGAGACTCACTGACGGAGCTGGTCCTACAGGTTTCTATATGACTCAATCACTGTTTTAAGCAATGCTAACTGGCCCATGGTGTCCCTTGTTTGTTCACATGAAGATCAGTCTCTTTTTAGAGTCTCCTTGGCAGTTGGCTCCATCAGCTGCAGAGAGGAAAAATAGGGAGTCGAAAGAATAAGTCAAAAAGAAGCAAGAAGGCAAGAGATGGCTTTTCAGGGCGCCTCCTGTTTTTCTATGTGGTGCCATTATGCTTACTTGGGAGGTAGCCATTCTCTGATTGAGAAATAAAAATGACATAACCCATACCTCGCATATACTTGAATGTCCCTCATCCTGACTACTCTGCTGCTGTGCTCCTCCCACCCTCTGGCTTCCAGTTTATACTCTTTTCAGATGCTACTGTGGACTATCGTACCATACCCTCCCCTGTGCTGCCTTGCTGCTCACACTCTACAGCTTCTAGCTTCTGCTCTGTTTTCAGGTGCTTTGGTGGACCTTCACTCCCCACTTATTGCTGCTGCACTACTCCCTGACTTTCCAGCTCATCATCTTCTTGGGTGCGGTTACAGGTCATATCCTAATCCTCTCTCCTTTTCAGCTGTCCCACACCCCGCCTCTTCATTTACAGTGCACCCTCTATCCTAATGTGGACCTTCATCCTAATCCCCTTCCTCTTGCGGTTTTGCTTCATCCTGCCT
Organism: Hoplias malabaricus; assembly: GCF_029633855.1. NCBI lineage: Eukaryota > Metazoa > Chordata > Actinopteri > Characiformes > Erythrinidae > Hoplias > Hoplias malabaricus. The sequence continues at coordinate 26,944,201 of NC_089803.1, forward strand.
CTTCCTTTACAGCCGTCCTCTCTCATGCCACAGACCTTTGTCCCAACCCCATAGTGGCTGCACCGCCCACCTCCAACTTCACAGCTTGCACTCTCTCCTCAGAAACTGCTGTGGACACTCATCCCTATGCCTTACCCTCACAAACAAACAGCGCCCTGCGTCCACTGAATGGCATGCACTCGCTCCTGCTGGGGTGGTTTCACAAAGTCTCCTGACACACACTGCTGTGGAATGTGGCATTCCGTTTTCTTCTTTTATATAAAAAAGTCTTAAAAAGGTTTAGCTTACCTGGGCCTTCCTCCACTACATTCCCCCCTTTTTTATTTTTGCGGTCCGGTAGGGAACATGGAGCTGGAAAAAAATTGCTGATGTCTTCGTATCAGTGTGTATGGTTGCATATTAAGTGTTGTTGTTTGTGTAATGAATGAATTCTAATTACTTATGGGTAGGTCTTGTTCAAACGCAACCTCGAGAGCTGGTTCTTCGACATTGCCCTTGGCTTCATATCTAAAACTTGGGGACCAACCTCTCCGGGCTCTCTTGTGTCTAACAAACTTAACCATTTTATCAGACCAAGTTTCTTGAGGGCTTGAGTGCGTTTGAAGTAGAGCCATGCTATACCAAAGGTCAAAAGGTACCCTATTCAGTGCCACCAATAAGGTGTCTGGAGTGGACCATGCATAGGTGACAGGCTGTACTTGCCAGAGGGGTTGAGATGACAGTTCTTTAAGGGTGCTATATAGGGGTTAGGTTAATGACTTGGGTTCCCTCATATTCTAGGTGAATTAATGTTTTGGCATCTAGCTCGATGGTGTGCTTGGAGAAGAAATCTGAAATTTCTATGTCACTCTCATATTGGTCAGGGTTCAGATGATACAGGGCCAGGTCTCCTACATGTAGGATTGCATTTACGGGGACATCTACTCAGAAAATCTGGCTAGGAAGGGGTACGCTTTCTGAGGTGTCATGTTGATCATAGGTTAATAGGGCCTCTCTAAAGTGGGTGTTGACCAACCAACGGTCTCCAACAATCTCAGCTTGTGTACTGCTTACCAATCGTCGAGGTGTGATGACCACCGGGCACTGAGTATTACTCATCATAGGCTTAAGGCCACAAATCCCATTCATGCTGTCACAAATAAAAGGTTTGCTAGGGCACAAGTAGTGGATGTCTTTGGTGAGTGTGCACATAAGCAAGTTAGGCACCAAGTATAGATCAGGGTTATCATCCTGGTATGCTACAAGAGTTGTTGTCTTTACACGAACATAGGCAGAATCCTGCCAGAACCCAACATTAATAACAATTAATAATGATGGCCTTCAGAGTATTCACTGGTTCTGCTCCCATCTACCTCAATAGACTCTTAAAACCATACATTAGCGCCCGCCCTCTCCGTTCCTCAAAGGAGCGCCTACTAACACGACCAACCCCCCGTACAGGTCAGTTGAGGCTATTCTCATCTCTGGTACCACGCTGGTGGAACAAGCTTCCAAGCACTATCAGAGCAACAGAAACCCTCTCTTCATTCAAGAAATCATTGAAAACCCAGCTCTTCCGAGAGTATCTTTTGCACTGAATGTCTTTCTTTAATGCACTTATTACTTCCTGGCATATTGCACTTAATGTAAGGTATTTTGTATAATTTGTGCTGTAGTTCGAATGTTAGATCCTCTTTTGTAAGTCGCTTTGGATAAAAGCGTCTGCCAAATGCATAAATGTAAATGTAAATAACACCTTTCAAACGGTAGATGTTTTTGGGCACCATTATGGGAAGGTTAATGATGAATGGTAATTCTCTGTCTTGGGGATTGACATAAATTGGGATGGTGCTACCTAAGGCATAAGCTAGGTGGGCCTGGAGATCAGTGACTACTTCTCAAGTTGCTGTAGAGAGAATCTCCTGTACTAAGGATAGAGGAACCAGATAGGGGGAATCCTCCCCATGGCTAAGCTATCCACATAGGAGCTGATTTCTGATTGCCATTAGCAATCCCCCTATGAAACGTTAAGATCGTTTATTAAAACCACTTAATTCTGATTGCGTTATGGTAAATGTTTGTAGCTGGTGTAGCATATGAGTTACGTCAGCTTCTGCATGGCTGATAGCTTCCTCAGTCCATCTAGCTCCATTCCGGCCAGTGTGCAAGGCGGTTATCGGTAGGTTTTTCCTACATGCTTCAGCAGGATTCAACTGTACAAATACTCTCTGGGTATGTAGGCGACAGTTAGTGATTAGCAATCCTGGCTGGTCTTTCAGTATTATTCTGGAGTCAATCACTTCAGGGAGTAAAACGGTTCCTAGGGAGCCGATGATCAGGAGAATGAGCAGCGGGGCCATCCTACCAGGAGAAATGATCATAATTAGATTTGAGTAATTACGGCGAGTCACTTTTAGAAAAATCTATCACTATACCCACCTTTTGATAAAGGTTTTATATCTAGGATAAACACTCTAAAATAATTAACAATGAGGGACTAGGATCTTGCACCCTGAGTGTCCTCGGTCTGGCTAGAAGCTTATTGCCTGCTGAAGAGTGAGAGGAAGAGGGGAAGAGAGATAGAAGGACTAAGGTTGGGAGTAGAAGGCTGTAGCTGGTTGTTAACCAACACCCTTCTTGCCTTTGGTTCTATTGTTTATGACCCAACACAAACGTTAGTGTCCCCTACAGGTCCCATGGGGGTTTTGTGTGGCCTGATTTGGATTGGCACTGCCCTGACCTTCGTTGATTTTGATCTGGTACACAACGGGGGACAGATTACCCTCTGTTTTTCGCAACCTTCCATCAGGTTGGACAAAGATGTAGTACCACACCTTGTCCCCTATTTGGAGTTCGTCATGGGATGCCTTGTGATCATCGTATGCTTTGCGACCTTCTGCACTTTTTCCCGTTTCTGCTGGGCAAATGCAAAAGTGGCTTTGAGGTGTTTCCGCAGATCCTCCATATACTGATGAGTGGTGTAGGCTACTGCTATGCTAGCTTCACCTGGCTGATAAAACAGATGTAGAGGCAGAGTCATCTGTCTCCCTGACATCAACTCAAAGGCTGAGACCCCGACAGCATCATGTGGCATCACACGTATGGCCATCAGTACAAGGGGTAGCTTGACATCCCAGTCTTGCTGGTTTGCTGCTACATACTTTTTCAGTATGCTAGCAACAGTTCTGTTGACTCGCTCTATCTGAGCCATGGGCATGCATCAATATCACCCCCCTGTGGCACTGAGGAACCATGAACGCAGTGTGCAAGTCAGTGGCATGAACAAGCAAGCCTTTGATGACCTGGAGTGACATTCTGGCATCATATAGGTCTTTAAGGCCTGGTATGGTGTCAAGATCTTGAACCGAGATGGGACATGTAGATGGGTCAGAGAAATGCATAAGCATTTTGGAAATGGATGGGTCCCGAGCCTGGAGAGCAATTAAGTCGGTGTCAGAAAAAGTACGGTTAATGGAGACAGTGGTAATTTTAGCATTTTTAGCACTTTTAGTCAGGTGACACTGTCTCTACTGTTCGAGACTGTATAATAGCTAGGACATTGGTGTCGGGAGGGTTTGGATAAAGGGAGGGATTGAATGTCCATGATGTGCCTTCACGGGCCCCTTGTTTGGCCAAGCTATCTGCCTGGTCATTGAATTCTTTGTCATCTCCCGGGATTCGGGAGTGGCCCCTCACTTTCTTCCAGTAGATCTGCAGGTCATTGTCTACCAAGTGTTCACATGCCGCGAAAAGCTCTTTGTGTTTGACTGGCTTTTTGTTTGATGTGTTGTAGTTGTTGGTTTTCCACAGTTTCAAATGGCATGTGAAGCTTAGGCATGCATAGTTGGAGTCTGTGCAGATCACCAACGTTTTTATGCTTTTCTGGACCGCAGACTGAATTGTGATGATAATTCCTGCTATTTCAGCATATTGGGGGGACTGAGCACCCAATTTGAACATTAGGGGTTTGTGAGGCCACCCGCTTATTCCGACAATGCCCACCCCTGCCATTAGTGTGTGTTCTCGACGGAACGAACAACCATCTATGTATGCAGTGACAAGGTCTTTGCATGTGTTAGAGTCGAAATAGTGGTGGTTAGCCATGGTAGGTACAAGGGTCTCCAGAGTCTGTGGCACTTGGGAAGGAATGTCTCATTCGCATCACCTGCAGGAGGCAAGGCCTGTGCCTAGAGGGCTCTTGTAGTTTTGAGCGTAACATACCTCCAAGTCAAAGCTTTGAAGAGCCATTAGCCAGGAGGCTACTCAAGCGTTAGTCACTACACCCTCTCGAATTTGTTGGCTGTTTAGGAAAGTGACTGGCTGATGATGAGTTTCAACAATCACCTTCTGACCACCTAGGTAGTTGGAGAAGTGTTTGACTGCACACACTGTTGCTAGTAGTGCTTTTTCACAGTCACTATATTTGTGTTCAGCAGCCAGCATAGTTTTACTACTGTCGGGATAGGCAAGGCATGGGGCCGTACACAGTTTTGATTTCAGTGCCTGCATGGCTTGTTCCTGGGCTTTGTCCCAGGTGAATTGGGAATTCACCTACCTTTTTTAGTAGGTCATAAAGTGGACAGGCTAGGTGTGCATAGTTTTTGAATAGTGAACTGGTGTGAGTGATTGCATACTCCTAAGAAACTATGGAGTTCCTTAAGATTGGTTGGTGCTGTGAGGTCTGTTACCCCTTGCACTTGACTCATTTGTGGTTCAACGCCATCAGTGCTTACGAGTAGACTGAAGTAATTCACCTTTGTTCTGCACCACTGTCATTTGGAGAGTGATATTTTCGCACCTGCTGTCGTGAGCTGGTCAAAAATATTATCAATCTCGTCAATGTGTGCCTGTAGGGAGTGGTTATGCATGAGTATGTAATCCTCATATATTAGGGTGCCTCGCTCATGGGCATCAGGGCATGCTTTGTTCAAGAATATGTTGAATTCTGCTGGCAAGTTGGCGTACCCGAAGGGACACAGAGTGAATGTATACTGTCGGTTCGCAAAGGTGAAAACTAGCTTGTTGGCCTTCTGCTTGCAACGGGATAGTCCAGAATCTAGAGGCTACATCGATGGTGGAAAAGTATTTAGCGTTTCGGACTGATTCTTGCTCTAATTGTGTCATCGGCCTCTGAGACAATGGAACCTGTTGATTTAGTTTCCGATAATCAATGGTCAGATACCATTTACCATTGGGTTTTATGACAGGCCATAATGGTGCAGAGTACGTGCTGTTGCAGGGTCAAATTATGCCCTTTTCCAGCAAGTCATCAATGATTTTCTGTACCTGTCCATATGATGCCAACGGGATTTTGTATTGGCGGACAAACATGGGTGGTGCTCCTGGCTGAGTGGGAATGTGCACTGAGTGAAGATTTTTGATATTTATGAAGCACACCACAGAGTTTCTCACGTTCTTCCTCGATTTGGAGTGCATCGGCCTTCTTTAGAACTTGTTTGACTTGAATCATAAATTCAGAGTCAGATAGTTATTTTGAATTGTGGGGACTCAAGGTGTCTTCTCCCATTTCTGGGAAAAGGGATGGTTCCCAGGAGGATTGCAGGGATGAGTCCAAAGAAAGGACCATGACCATCATCATCAGCTAGATCTATTCTGCAAATGGTGTCTTTGCTCATGTCCAGAGCCAAGAAGAGAGCAACGGCTCGTGTCGGTTGAGTATAGAACAACTTTGGTTCTGGGTGATCAAGGACCGGGGACTCAGGCATTGGTACTATAATAGGGATTCACAACTCAAAGTCATGGATTTTTGTACTGACCAACCAACCCAAAGGAGATGAATGAGGAATTGTTAAGGGTTGAGTGGTTTCATTTCGTACGAACAGATAAGTGGATCTTGCTCATGTTTCCACCAAAGGTGAGGCTTCTAAGGTGAGACCTAGTTCAAAGAACTGAGGTGATGGTTGGAAAAGCGTATTAGTGTGGCTGAAGTGTTGGCCAGGTCGCATGACCAAGCTGATGGGTACATTTGCAGTGTTCACGGGTACCACAAAGGAACCTTGGTTGTCAACCTGATATACCTCAGGATAAGTTCGTCCTGAGCCTAGGTTGCTGGGATCTGAGGACCAGGTTTCTGTCAAAATTTCAGTCAAGGACTACAGCACATTATTGTGTCTGTGGACATTAAGGCGCACCAAGAAGTCACTTCCAAGTGTCATGTGGCAAGTTAGGGATGACCAAGAAGTAATGGGTGAGTACCCTTTTTTTCCACTGGATTGTTAGAGCACAAATTCCATCAGTGGGTGACATTACTTTTGATGTTGTGTTGAGATGAGAGCAACAAGGACTGCTCACCAAAGGAATATTTGGTTGAGTGAGGCTCAGGGTCTCAAAGATTGTTCTGGTTATGGTGGACTTGTCAGTCCATAGAGCCAGAACGGCATTGTCAATGTGATGATCTTACATTATGAGGCCGTTCACGATGGCAAGGCTGGGAGTATCTGCTGTGGAAGGCTTAGTGAAAGTGCACAGAAATGTGCTCCGCTGTTCTAACATGGCATTAGGGGGCCAAGAAGAGACTGCAGTCTCTGGTGTGGCCACCATGGGCTCAATTTCCTTCTCCTCGATGTGAGGGGTCTGACTTGGTGGACCTTCTATTGATTCAGGTCGGATTTCAAGGCGGCAACACTGAGCTTTCCGGTGGTGTGGGGTGCAGATGGGCAAAGGCTCACGTCAACCAAGTCAATCAGTGTTTCAAATCGATTAAGGAGGTCTTTGCCGATGAGGAAGGGAATTGTTTCAAGAGGAGACACGTGAACTGGATGCACCAAAGTCATCGGTCCAATGGCTACGTGTATTAGCGCAATAGACTGAATTGTGAGGCCTGCATGTGAGTACGGCTGAATTTTAAGAGAACAGTCTTGGAGCTGTAGCTCATTATTTTAACGCCGCGCAATGGCTCGAACCTGGTGGAACAAGGTCAAAGACATTAGGGTGACATCTGATGCAGTGTCCAGCAGGGCCTCATGCACTAACCTTCCCTCCACAATGGTGAACAAATAGAACTTACGTGCAATACATTTTTCAGTTAAATGTCCCATGAATTGTTGGACGGATGTATCGCCTTCAATGACCGAAATGTCATGTGGCATTAAACCTTCTCTGCCATCTAACTGAACAACCAAGACAGCACTGGAGGGTGTTTGTGAGTCACCCCCCTGTACCATTTAGTTCTCAGTGCTTGTCTGGGTCACAAGGAGATCGCACTGTACACTAGAAGATGGAGCTTCACTTGTCACCTCTTCTACATAACTTTACCATTTCTGAGGTGTTAGAGGATGGCTCTAGGTCAGATTGCACAGAGCTGATAGAGAGAACATCAGGTTTTCAGGCCATTTGTTTGCATATCGTTGGGATTTTAGGAAACCTCTAAGAGCTAAGTCACGCAACTGTCTGCTAGACAGGGTACGAGGGCAAGCTGAGACTCCCAGCTGAGGACTAGTGTGGGAATGGAAGTTTTGGATAAATAATGATTTAAAATTGAACTCTCCCTCCATTCCGGAGTCATTTGTAGGTCCGAAATATGCCTGTCTGTGTCTGTTATAATACTGCTGAGGGGATTCTTGGCATTGCTGTTTTACATTCAAAGCAGCGGCCAGTCCTGTCTGTCACAGGTAATTGGAGAATTCTTCCTCCAATGCTTGGCAAAGCACTTCATATCACGCTTTCAGATAGTCTGGCTGGCATTCAATGAAGTTACTGACATCTCGGCTAGAGGTCAGTTTAATCACATAAAGTTTGTCATCTACTGTGATTCCGGGGAACCGTTGTAGATAGAAATCAATATCTTTCAGATAAGAAAAGATATCATTAGAACCATCTGGTTTGGGACCAAAGCATGTTATATTGCATGCAATTTTGTCCAGATCCTTGTATGAGGGACTGGGAGAGTGTAGAAGTTGAGGGGGCCAGGCACTGGGTTGCAGTGCTCTGGGCCTAGCAGGGCATTGGAATGGACGGCTGACAGGAGACACAGGGGCCGGCGCAATACCTGTTGATACCAGAGGAGGTGCTGTAGCAGCTCTAAAGTTTATGGTCCCTGAGTCTGGTTCCTGATCCTCACTGTCTTCCTGCTGGTCCTGTTTTTTGCTAGCAGCACTAGGTGGCACATTAGGAGTGACATGTGGCAGGGTGTTCCCTTCAGCCATTTCTTGCTGAAGCTGACTTAATTCCGCCTCTACCCTTGCCCGCTGTCGCCATGATACATCAAATTCACGTTCACTGGCCCTGAGCTGTACTACAGCTAGGGTGGCTATTTGACCTAATGCCTCAGTTAGGGGTTTGCCCTTGAGTATGTCTGTTAAGTGGTCATCTACCCACTTGGCCACCATGTGCTCATGACTGACCTGTGAAGCTTTCTGCTCTATTTCTGCGAGTCCAGGTATCACATCACTGGTGAGGCTGGTTAGGGCAGAGAATGCCTCATCCCACAAGCTATCTCCATATACTTCTGAGTGAGAGGTCCCTTCTGCCATGTTAGCTGTGCCTAACTGTGAGGTGTGCTTTAATTCTATTTAATTAGGTTAAATCTTGTTAATCCCTTTTAAATACACCTGAATTAAAATTCACCTGTACTGAGTACCTTAAGAATAAATGCTAGCCTGTATGGTGTTCTAGTCCACTTGTGAATTTCTAAAAGGAAAACTGTTAGTGGTAGAGTGAGGAGGGGAAGTTGCTATATGCAAGTGAGCAGAAAGGGATCAATTTTTTTTTTAATAATTAAAAAATTATTTTAAATGTGTTTATAAACTGGTATCAAGTTAAAATGACAGTCTCTAATTACTGCACAATGTATGTTATAGCTGTATCAGCTTACTGTGTTTCAATGCCTTATTCACAGTTATTTAGATATGCAGGGTTTAGTGACAGCCACTCAAAACTGTAATACCAGGTTTGTGAATGAGAAATAACCAAACAACTTTAATTGCGATAGCAGGTTTCTCCACCAGAGGACACTGAAAGGAAATCTAAACAGCAACAGCAAGCTTCATCATTGAAGTTGAACTTGAATAGCAATACCAGACCGGGACACCAGAGGGCGACAAGCAAATTTATAATGTGATGGCAAACAATGAACACCAGTCGGCGCTGATGGAGATTCAAATAACCACAACACGAGCAGACACAATGCAACACGAATGGGAATCTCCACTGTAGCGGCAAGCTTTAACACTGGAGGGTGCTAACAGGAAAATTTTAACATGGGAACGCAGATTTCAAACACTAAGGTACATTAAAAGGATTTCAGTTGTAGTGACAAATTTTAAACACCAGAGGGCTGACAGACAATTTAGGTTGTCTCAGCGAACAACCTCCAAACCACTAGGGGTTGTACGGGGAATCAAAACGTCAAGAGTAACACCACACTTGACCACAAGGAGGAGCACGGGAAAATACACTCTTCAATTTGCGCTAGTTATGAAGTGATTTCCCTGTAATTGCGCACTTTAACCAGGTGAGGGAGTTAGGCTTCCTCTGTGTTGTGGGCATTTTGAATTTCCACCCTCAGTTTTAGCTCCGCCCCTTGAAAGGGGTCCGTTTCTTGAATCATGAGGTCAGTTCTCAGTGGAGAACCGCTGATGGAGACTGTCCTGATTCAACAATAGCGAGATTTCAACAGACACAGACCGTAGTCTCACGGCGTTCAGCTCACGTTCTCTCCGTGGATGTGTTCTCAATATCCTCCAATCGCCTAGCGTGCAATTCGTTTAGCCTTGGTAGCAGTCCAAATGTCTAAATGAGCGGAGGGAGTCTAGGGTCGACCCGTAGCAAATTTTACCACTGCAGGATAATGGGAATTTGCTAAGGCCAATTAAAGTTTATGCATGCAAAATGCCGCAGGGCCACGCACTTCAATAAAAGTTATTGTTACAGTATATACCACAGCAACAGATATATTCAGCAGTAACACACACACACACGAAATTGCCCACATCAAACTTTTGAACATCAACCGTTATCAGCGACAGATATGTTTATGTAATGCAGGGCAAACCAAGCTGAAGTTATTTTCAGTGTATATAGTCTGTTCATAAAATTATTTTCTCCTGCCTCGTGTGGGCACCAAAAATTTATATGTACATGTAGCGTGGTAACAGTATTTGAATTATTTCTGCTTAATGGTGATTATCGATTATAAATTATTATTATTATTACTTAGTTTAGATAACAACAATATTAACTATTTATCAAAAATTGGGATACTGTTCACGCTAGGGAGTGAGTTTCAGGATTTTCAGACTTTTATGAATAAACTCTATACACAGTATTATTTCAAATCAAAGAACACTTTATTAAAAAGTAATAATAATTATTTGATACATAGCATGATTATCAAATTCTAACAGGGATCAACGAAGGTGAAGCCCATCTTCTGGCTTAATAATCGGCTAGGCTATATGACTTGTGACTAATATGTGTTGCTAAATGAAGTTAATTAATATGTAACTTCATCAAGAGACTTAATAAAACATCAGCTTCTGAAAATGTTATTTTTATGAGCAGGTCGACCACAGACGGGTACAGCAGTTCCTGGGGTGATAGCAGAGGGTCCGAGCTTGGCCCTCTCTGTTTTCCATGGGAGTTGTTGCTGAGCCTGATTCATCTTGGACGTCGTCACTTTACGGGTCAGGCCACTTCGAGGCACCCTCAGAGCATTGTGATGCCAGTTGAAGGGTTTCCGCTGACTCGCTGTCCTGGTGAGACACATCCAGGAGGAAGGTTCATCAAATTTAAAAGCCCTCTGTTTTCTCTAATTTTCAGAAGCGAAGTCTTGAAGTCAGTATCTACTGTTAATATTCTAATTATCTAGGGTGACCAGACGTCCTCTTTTACCCGGACATGTCCTCTTTTTTAGACTTAAAAAAATGTCCGGGAGGAATTTCACAAACGTCCGGGATTTTGTTTTTCTAGAGCTTACATAGAATTTGGAGAAGTGTTTCGTTCACAAACTAGTCCCGCCCTCCCCTATTCCGTTTGGTTCACTTGAGTGGAAAGGGGGAGTGGTGAAGTAGCCTAAAATCTTCGGATTGGACGGTCTCACTAGAGCTTCCGTTATTGGTCGATAACCTTCTCGTCAGCCTGCACGTCAGCCCCCCCGGAGACGTGCACTCTTTTTCACCATCTCGGATCTGGTCACCCAAATTATCAACTAATCTCAGCGGTGGCCCTTATTCTGGCCAAAAAAAGGGTTCACCTACTTTGATCAGCCTTGAAACGAGGCTTTGATCGGGTAAGTAAAAAAGACAAACATAAAATAAGTTGAGACTCGCTGACGGAGCTGGTCCTATCTGACCAGGTTTCTATCTGACTCAATCACTGTTTTAAGCAATGCTAACAGGCCCAAGGCCCTTGTTCGTTCGCATGAAGATTGGTCTCTTTTCAGAGTCTCCTTGAGAGTCGGTTCAGTCAGCTGCAGAGAGGAAAAATAGGGAGTCGAAAGAGCAAGTCAAAAAGAAGCAAGAGGCAAGAAGGCAAGAGAGGGCTTTTCAGGGCGATTCCTGTTTTTCTATGTGGCGCCATTACGCCCACTTGGGAGGTAGCTGTTCTCTGATTGGCTTCTGGGTTTGGGAAGTACACATGACCGTCTCCAGTTTCCAGAGATATAAAAATGACATAATCCATACCTCGCATATACTTGACTGTCCTTTTAAATTGAGAGAGAAATAGGTTTTCGTGATAAAACCTAGATTCACGTTACTCGATTCATGTTTAGTGTACACTTACCCAAGAATAGTATATTGTCACATGACTCCACAATAATAATGATAATAATACATTTGACAATGCATAACTGGATTCAGGAAAGCATACATGTCCAAGGTAACACGAGAGGCAGGGAGAGAGAGAGAGAGAGAGAGAGAGAGAGAGAGAGAGAGAGAGAATGCTTCTGGTGGCATATGATTTCGCAAATGTCTTGGGGGCACTGTTGGTCCATGCTGTTCCGGCTGGGTTGAATTCAGATGTTTTGAGAACAACATTAGCGGCATATGGCGATTTCCTGATAAGATTAAGTCCGAAGCTGAGGGTGATAGATGCTCCTGGGGGTCTTGGGTCTCCCCAAGTGGTAAGCTTATGACTCAGTTCCCAGGCTCCGTTTGAGTTATCTTTTGGGTTTAATGGCGTTTCTGGACATCATGTCAGTGTGAGCTTCTCCAGTCTCTGAGAGAAAAGGGGGTTTTATAGACTTTCAATCTTCAACAGACTCTGTGTATGTGTGTGTGTGGGGGGGTGCGGGAAGGGGGGTTCACAATGTCTCCTGACACACACTGCTGTGGAATGTGGCATTCTGTTTTCTTCTTTTATATAAAAAAGGAGAGTCTTAAAAAGGTTCAGCATACCTGGGCCTTCCTCCACTACACTGCGGACCCTCATCCTGACTCCTCTGCTGCTGTGCTCCTCCCACCCTCCGGCTTCCAGTTTATACTCTTTTCAGATGCTGCTGTGGACTATCATACCGTACCTTCCCCTGTGCTGCCTTGCTGCTCACACTCTACAGCTTCTAGCTTCTGCTCTGTTTTCAGGTGCTTCGGTGGACCTTCACACCTCCCCACTTATTGCTTCTGCATTACTCCCTGTCTCTGACTTTCCAGCTCATCGTGCTGTTACAGGCCATGTCCTAATCCTTTCTCCTTTTCAGCTGTCCCACACCCCACCTCTTCCTTTACAGTGCACCCTCTCTCCTAATGTATAATATCTTCATCCTAATCCCCTTCCCCTTGCGGTTTCGTTTTATCCTGTCTTTTTCTTTACAGCCGTCCACTCATGCACTATATGCCACCTCAAATTCAATTCACCTTCTTACATGCTGCCTCTTCTCTGGCCCCTGTTTTTCATTACCATCTAGGCATTTTCACTATATTTGAGTCAACTTTCTACCTTGCCCCCTTGCTTGAGCTCCTCAGCTCCTTTGGATTTTGTCTCTTTCAGAGTTTTCTCCCGCATGACAAACTGCCTTCACTCTATCTTGCCATTCCTGTGGTGTGGACCCTTTTTGGGCTTCTTATTTGGCCTCATCTGTCATCCCTCTATGCCATTGGAAAGGCACCACCAGGGCACACTTGCCAACAAAGGACATCTCGCTTTATTAATGCTTCCTCTCTGTAGTACTTGACTTCAAAGCTGCTACCAATCCACTTTCCACCTATTGTTGCCAGCCTCAGCCCCCTCACCATTACCCAACCACCATCAATTACACTGGACTTAGCAACACTGTCCAATGCTTCCAGTATGATGCACTATCATGCTGGCCCCAGATTAATGTCACTTACACTGTAGCTTAATGGCTTAAATTTAGCTGGTAATACTTTAAAATTCTATTATTAGTTGATCAATTTGATCGATCGATTGATTGATTTCGGCCAAGGCGATGATCTTGGCCATCTTAAGACCAACTCTGACTCTATTGCATTTCACTATCATTTCCCCTTTACTGCTGTGGCATTTGAATACTCAATACTCAGTCACGCTAGAATTTCTGTCATAATTAATAAAGGACATTCAACTTACTCAACCTAATGCTATTTCTCTATCGTCTCACATGACACTCAGTCATGCAACAGTTTATTAAAAGTAGTTCATTCATAGACTCACTAACCCCTTTCATTTACATACGCACGATCCAGGACACCAATCAAACCCTTCACCAGAGTACCTGAACCTGTCCATTCTGTAGCACTTAATGACCAGCATTCCTGTACATTTTTGGGGGTCCGGCTTCATACGTATTCATAAGCCATCATGAACTCCTCCCCAAAGATTTCTGAGTTCACCTTCCTGTTTCAGCCTCTACGGGCATGGTCTGTACTAGCAAATACTGTAATACCAGTTTGAAATAAGTGTATTATTTTAAATTGTTCATTAATTACAGTAAGACCTGAAGTGAAAGAATCTTGTCTAAAAGTCTCGTCCTCATTACATATGTCCAGTCAAAATGTCATAGAATGAATTGCTTATTTAGGACTCATTATTGTCTTACAATCTAATAATTTGTTAATATTATTGTTAATGTATATTTTATTATCTAATGTGATTTTCAAATAATTAATTTGATTCAAAATCAATATTATTTGATTTTTTTATATTTTTTTGATTATTTGATATTATTATTAATAAACCAGTTGTGTGATAAAACCAATCCTTGGTTATTGGTATGTGCACCAAGTGTAGTTCAGATTCAATTTCAGAGCCAAAAACCTACAGAGGGACAATTAGCATAATTCATTAATAATAATTATTCATTCATTATCTGTAACAGCTTATCCAGTTCAGGGTTGCGGTGGGTCCAGAGCCTACCTGGAATCATTGGGCGCAAGGCAGGAATACACCCTGGAGGGGGCGTCAGTCCTTCACAGGGCAACACAGACACACACACACATTCACTCACACCTACGGACACTTTTAAGTCACCAATCCACCTACCAACATGTGTTTTTGGACTGTGGGAGGAAACCGGAGCACCCGGAGGAAACCCACGCAGACACGGGGAGAACACACCAACTCCTCATAGACAGTCACCCGGAATGGGAATCGAACCCACAACCTCCAGGCCCCTGGATCTGTGTGACTGCGACACTACCTGCTGCACCATAATTATTTTATTTTAATAATTATTTTAAATTATTAATAATACATAATTCCAGCTAATTCTGCTATATAATATGTAAAGTCACCTAACATGATGACCTACTTGTCTAAGCTAAAATTAGACAGGTAAACAAAATACATATTATTTAATGGCTCCCAAACATGGAATTAATTAATTATCATTGACTCCGCTATGTAGTATTTATGCCACCGCAATATGTGCATAATATTTCCACTACACAACATAATGGATTTTACAGTCAGTCCACCTGTAACGTCTTACAAAATATGAAAGGCAAAGTTCATGTGGCTGCTGCCGCTCCTTTTACGTGATAACGGCCACAGCACCCTCTTAAATAAACATGCAGCTAGGGTTCAGTTTGTTACTCAGAGCCAAGACATGATCGCGATGTACTTACTGCTGTGGGGTTTGATAGGAGCAGCTCTCCTTAACCCAGTGACAGGAGAAGACTATGGTAAGAATCTGCGGTAGTAAAACTTTAAATGATGTGGGTTTTTAGTAACACTGAAATTTTAGTTGACTTTAAGACTGTTTAAAATTCAAAAGGAAAGAAACTGAGCTTTGGCACACAGTGGAATTGAAGGCTTTAATGCCTGAAATTCACAGAAAGAGAGTTTAATAAAGGGTTGTCAGATTTTCTGATAATATTTTCTAGAACAATAATACATTAATTGAATGCACTCTTTTGTGCTGTACTGGGTAATTCTTTTTTATTCATTTTTGTGTGACAGGACCTGTTGTTCAGACAAAGTTAGGGGCTCTAAAAGGGCAGTATATGACAGTAAAAGGGAAAGATACAGTCATCCACAGCTATTTGGGTGTGCCATTTGCAAAGCCCCCAGTGGGTCAACTGAGACTCACCCCGCCACAAACTGCAGAAGCATGGGACGGAGTGAGGGATGCCACACAGCATCCGCACATGTAAGGAAAAAAAGTCGTATTCCACTGAATGTGTACATGCTGTTCAGTAACCTGTAGTGTATATGAAGCTGTTCTTTGTTTAGTCAATGTAAATTTCAAATAACCTACAATCTCAGGTCAAAAAAACAACCAATGACAGCATTCAACCATGATAAGAGTACAGTGGGATCATTTTGATTCAGAAAAATCAGACATAAAACGTTTCTTGGTTTGTTGACATTTGTTTTAGATGCATTCAAGACAGACCACTACTTGTGCAACTTGTACAAAACATTCTTATGAACACGGAAGTTCCAGAGATGTCTGAAGACTGCCTCTACCTCAACATTTTCACGCCTTCTAAACCTGGCGAAGACAGTAAATTACCTGTAAGTCACTGGGAACATTTTAATTGTGTTCACAATTTAGTATAAAAATTATATGTACAGTCTTCTTGATATTACAGTATCTTTTGCATAAGTTGTAATATTATTTTATTTATATTTATATTTTTAGTAATAAAACTTATGCTCTACAATAATAACAAAATTAAAATGTTGACTAATAACTTCATATACATTCAGATCCAGAATTATTTCAAAAGTGACACAATTTTAATAATTTAGCTTTTGTGCACTACCATAACCAATTTGAAACAAAGAAACCAAATTGTGTTTTTGTTTTTACATAGACCCTCCATTTTTCACAGGTTTAAAATTAATTGGACAGTTGTCTAAAACTTCTAGAGTTGATTCCCAATGTTAAATTTGCATTTGTTTTCTAGTCGTGGGATGTCTTAATACACCATCCAGAGTGATGTTATGCAAGTGCTGGAATTCATTATTAGTCAAATTTGATAGATTGCAGAAACTGTAGGAGTAGCCAGGTTTAATACATTCTTACAAAGATAAATGTGCTGTCAAACTCAGAAACATCAAAACCCCCTAAAAGACCATGAAATGCAACTACATGGATGATCGCATAATTCTTTCCTTGGTAAAGAGACACCACTTCACTATATCCAGCCAATTAAGGAACACCTCAGGGAGGTTGGCATATTATTGTTAAAGTCAGCTAGCAAGAAGCATTTCCAGAGGCATTAACACAGAAGGTGTAGTTAAGATGCAAACCAATATTAACACCAAAGTAAATTCAGGCCAAATTTTCTTTATTGACTGGTCAAAATGGCCCTTACATTTTGTATAGAATCAGTATAAAAGTAACAGACTCATTAAAAGCATTTACTAGGTCACACATCTCCTTATTTATGTCATTAAATACCTAATATATTTATTTGCATACATTTTTCTAGACAAAATGCTCATGCACCCTCTATATAAGTTTTTTATTTTTACATATTTAAATAAAATACTATGTTTAATATTTATATAATTCATAAGGCCATATAATTTGATTTCAATTAAAAAGAATGCCATTATTTATTAATAATTGAACAACTCCTCTGTTAGGAAATTTAAACAGTAATTTTCATTCATTTTCACAGTACCATTATCCTCAGTCAAAAACAGATATTGTATTTCTTTAACAAAATTGTATAAAAAATGTAATATTTTAACTCAAGCTCTTGTGAAATACAGTTTTTTTTTAATTGCTGGTGTCTCACAGGTCATGGTGTGGATCCATGGTGGAGCATTAACCATAGGTTCGGCCTCCATGCAAGATGGAAGTGTGCTGGCAGCCTATCAGAATGTTGTTGTTGTTGTGATACAGTACAGGCTTGGGTTACTTGGATTTTTCAGGTAAATTAAGAAAAATTGTACAGAAATCTACCTCGTGAGATTTTACACTTGAGTGATTCATTTCAGTTGAAGAGTACATTTGAAGAAGGGATTATTCTGAGTCTGAACTGGCTGAATAGATCATTCTCCTTTTAGCACAGGGGATGAACACGCTCCAGGAAACTATGGTCTCCTGGACCAAGTGGCCGCACTTCAGTGGGTCCAGGAGCACATCAACAGCTTTGGGGGAGATCCAGGTTCAGTCACCATCTTTGGGGAGTCTGCAGGAGGATTCAGTGTGTCTTTACTGGTAAGGAACTAAAAGATTTTGAATTAAAGTAAACTCTAAAGGACACAATAACATATTGCCTCTCAGATATATTCATTTATTTTTGGAATGTTTTACGTTTTATTACCTGTCTTTGTACAGATTCTTTCACCATTATCCACTGGTCTCTTTCACTACGCCATAGCAGAGAGTGGCACTGCAGCAATGGATGCTCTACTGACCTCCAACCCTTTACCTGTAGCTCAGGTGAAGAGCATATGTTCTTTAGTGACCACACACTATGATGTGACCATAATACTTCAAGATGTTTTTTTCCAGAATATAGAATACAAAACATATTTCTTTTACCTGCTCATAAATTATGTCAAATATGTTTCTCTTTAGCATCTGGCTAATGTTTCTGGCTGTGACATCTCTTGTACGAAGAAAATGGTTGACTGTATTATGCAGTTGTCAGAGGAGGAGCTTCAGAGGACTGCACAAGCAGTGAGTTTCTGATAAGTACTGTATAGTTTTATGGTTAATTATAGTTCTCCTAAAACCTATATGCAACCTATAAGCTGTTAAATATTCTGAATTACTTTTGTTTCTTTTGTTTTTCAGGAAGAACTGTTCTCTGTGCAAGTGACAAAAGATGGACAATTCCTTCTCAAATCTGTGTATGAACTTCTTAAAAATAGACAGTTCAACAAAGTGCCACTTATTACAGGTGTTAATGATGATGAAGGTGGACATGGATTTATTGCTGTGAGTGAATGATTACTTGAGTATGTCAAACATGTTACTGTGAAAATAGTACACGGAATAAAATGTGTTCTATGTTAAATATTATTTTATAAAAGGCATTATAAACGAAAATTAAAAAAAAAAAAATCTGCAGTACTTTGCTTCACCAGAATGGACCACTGGCATAAACAGAGAGGAAATCATGTCATTGATGTCTTTCTTTTTTCCTGATGTAAGTAAAACTATAAATCTATATTGTTGCTGAATACTTATGAATACTGCTGAATATATATTAATTTGACTGTCCTTGCATTTCCTCCAGCCCAGTGAGAAATGGATTCATGAAGTAGTGGTGAATGAGTACATAGGCTCCACAGATGATCCAATCAAAATCCGAGATGGTTTAAGAGAGATGTATGGGGACTTCGTCTTTAATATTCCTGCTCGCAAAGTGGCAAATTACCACAAAGGTAAAATAAATCCATACATTTCTCGGGTACAGTGGGTAAATAATAACTGATTTGTGACAATGTTAATCGTCTTATGCAATATTTTCTTTGTTTGTTTTTATCAATTAGATTCTGGTGCACCCGTATATCTGTACGAGTTCCAGCATACTTATAACGAGCTCAAGAAAAGGAGACCCAGCTTTGTTGGGAGTGACCATGGAGATGAAATTCATTTTGTTCTTGGCAGCTGCTTTTGCTACAATGAACCTCCTGGTAAGATGATGATGATGATGATGATGACACATCTCTAGGATCCTAGCATTGTGTTTTCAATTCCTGCCACATGTCACTGTCTGAGAGCAGTTTTTGGTGTGTGTGAGTGTATGTGTGTATGTGTGTGTGTCTCCTCCAGGTGCTCTAGTTTCCTGCCACACTACAAAAACACACATTGATAGGTGGATTGTATAGTCAAAAGTGTCCATAGGTGTGAGGGTGTGATGCCCTGTGATGAACTGGTGCTTGGTCCAGGGTGTGTTCCTGCCTCTAAACATAATAATAATAATAATAATAATAATAATAATAATAATAATAATAATGTAATATTTTATTTCATTACAGTGATGATCTTTAAACATAATGCTTTGAAACTCAATATATCTAGGTGCCAGGTAATTTCAGTTATAATATATATTTTTTAAATTTATATTTAATTAATTAATTAATCTTAATGAAAAATGTCACTTTACTTAGAGGGACACATATTGCAGTAATTAATGGTTACGTAAGAGGAATTTAATAAGTAATTAATGGTTACGTACCAGTAAGTAAATAAGCAATTACGTGTTAAGGAAGAGAAATGTATTATTTTGAAATAATTCATGGTGAAAATGTAAATAAAGGAATTGTTATTATTTATCAAAGTAGGAACTATTCTACTTTGATAAACTATTATCTACTAATTCATAAAACTTTTGTACAAGTGGAGATTAGAGCATAAAGCTTGAAAGAGCACCTTAAGACATGTCCATGCTCAAAGCATGTCCAGCAGTGAATGAATGAATGAACTTAACACTATTATAGCGCCTTTCTAGATACTTAAGGACGCTTTTACAGTTAAAACTCTACACAACACACTTTACAGTCAATATTCGACCAACACACACCAGGGAGAAGCAGCAGCCAATTTGCACACAGCGTCCTCTCTACCAGAAGTGACCGTCCACCTGGAGGACTGCATCGGCCACTACAGATTCACCCAGCATAGAGTGTCAATCCATATCTGGGCATTCACACATTCATTCACAAATATTCATACATGCAAACACACCCATTCATTCAAACCAGAGCAGTTTACAGCAGCCAATTTACCTGACCTCCATGTTTTTGGAATGTGGGAGGAAACTGGAGGCCCAGGAGGAGACCCACACAGATAGGAGGACAACATGGAAACTCCACCCAGATCGAGCCTTGAACCCAAGAGCCCAGGGCTGAGAGGCAAACGTGCTACCACCAAGCAATCTTGAAATTATTAAAGATAATAATAATACTTTTTGTTAGTTAATGACAACGCTTTACACTCAAACACTCAGTAATACCCAACACAAGTTTACAGATACACCAAAGATTCAATTGATGGATCACAAAATTATCAATGAATTTGTGTTTGATGAATAAGGACCAATGTGAAAAAACTGACACAGCTAAAAACTGTGGGGTAATTAATAGATAATTAGCAGGATTACTCTATAAGATACAGTATACACTAATATACTTAAGAATAAACTAATTAGTAGTATTTTTATTAATAATTAATGATTAATTAGAATAATTAATGGCATTGATGTATAACTACAATAAAGTTATTATGTTACTAATTTAAATGAATGAACATACTTACTAATTTATTAACAATGGGGTAAGTAGCAGTTAGTACACAGATAATGAGTTATTAAGATATCAGCTAACATCCTAATTACCAGTTTAATTAATTACTAATGCCTAGTAAATTAATCAATTGCTAAGTAACAGTTAATGCTTAGTAATAGAAAATGAAGAGTTAACTACTGAGTAAATAATGGGAAATTAATCATTATGCATTCTATAATTAATAATTAATAGCAAACATTAATAATTTTCTTCTGGATATATTTTCTGTCTCTCTTTCAGGTCAGTTCACAGAGGAAGAGAATGAACTGTGTAGAACAATGATGGCCTACTGGGGGAATTTTGCTCGCACTGGGTGAGTAATTATACAGTCTTCCAGATTTTAAAAGACAAGAAGCCACTTATGTCTCCAAACCTAAGCCAAATCACACTGTTTTTCTCTTCTTTTGGGCTTTAAATGAAAACTTTTTAAAACATCCCGTGTTTTACGGTGTACTTTCTCTATGTCTCCAGTGTAACATGCCACATTTTGGAGTGTACTTTCCTGGTACTAACAGTGTAACTTCTCCATAAGAATCTACGTTTTACAAAGTGGTTCCTATTTGTACTAAGATTTATGTACAGAAAGCAACAAGACAACTGGAGGCTTGGGTACTACAATGTAATTTATTTCTTTCATTTTTTAATATATAAATGTGTGTGTGTGTGTGTGTGTGTGTGTGTGTGTGTGTGTGTGTGTGTGTGTGTGTGTGTGTGTGTGTGTGTGTGTGTATGTACAGCAGCAGGTAGTGTCATCGTCACACAGCTCCAGGGTCCTGGGATTGTGGGTTGGAAAAAAGTTGGAATTGCTCAGTGATATGTACACTGTTAGTACAGTACAAAGTACAGTCTAAGGCACAACATATTACACTGCAAGTGGAGGAAAATACACTCTAAAACACGGGCTGTATTATAAAGTGTTACCAAGAAGGCATACAGTGAATTTAAACACCATCTCATTCCATAAAATGTGCCATAGTTTAAACATTTTTCCTGTGTGTTTGAGTGCAGGTCTCCAAATGGGCCAGGCCTGACACTATGGCCTGAGCATGGAACTGAGGCGGAGTATCTGGGCATTGGCCTGAAACAGAAACCTGGCAAAAACCTGAAGGGAAAGCACTACAAGTTTTTAACTGAGACTCTTCCCCACTTGAAACGAGAGAAAAAGGATGGTAATTTGTGTTTGTGGCCCTCTGCACTTGTTTTAGACAATTGCTGTTAAACTAGTTCTGCTTTCAAAATATATTTCACTTGCAAAAGTACAGTACTGTGTTTCACTGGATTTATATCACCATAGCTGAAGTAAAGATGCAGAGTAACACATTGTACATCTCAGAAACACTCAGACTTCCCTCTTCAGTCCAGACACAGGAAATACATTTAGTGTAGTGCTAATACTACATTCTTAGTTCTCATTGTTGCACTAGGTCTTTATCTCAGCAGTGTCTGTTTTATATATATTCTATATATTGTTTATATGAGCTGTGAGTCGTCAGGCAAGACATGAAGTACTTTTAGATTACATTTATGACATGTTGTGCTGTACTGCTTGATCTAAGCTTCATTTATCATCACATCATCATTTGATCTTGAGGCAAATATAGGTTAAAGATTTGAATGATTTAACATATCATAATTATAATAATTTTATTACCAGCTGATTTATTTATGTACATTTCTAACGTGAAATATCTCTGCTAGGACCTGTTGTGCAGACTAAATTAGGATCTCTAAAAGGGGAGTTTGTAACGGCTAAAGGAAAAGATACAGTGGTCCACAGTTATCTGGGGGTACCATTTGCAAAGCCCCCAGTGGGCTCTCTGAGATTCACCCCACCACAACCTGCAACAGCTTGGGAAGGAGTAAGAGATTCCACACAGCAGCCACACATGTAAGATATGCTAATTTAAGAGTTTTGAATTCTTATTTACGTTCACTTTTTATTTAATCACTTTCTTATTTCATTTTCATTGTAAGGTCACTCACTGGTGATTTATTATAAACAACCCGCATACAATGTTTAAAGAAGTGAAATTGTAGAAATGTAGATTATACATTAGTTGATTTCTGCTTGAGAGCACTGACCTATTGTTGCTGTCTCAACAAAAACAAGTATCTCCACTACTGTGGATGTTTAGGTTAATACAACATAAGTACACAGCAGCTGACTTTTAAACATTGTTTAAAAATGTAATGATGAATGGACCAATAGGAATGCTCCAAAATCACATGGAAGTAAATCTTTAAACATTGATTTCCACTGAAAGTCAAAAAGGTTTTTTACTTCTGCTGTAAATTTACTATTTTGGAGATACATGTTTTTCATTGGGTGGCACAGTGGTGCAACAGGTAGTGTCGCTGTCAAACCCCACTTTGGGTGACTGTCTGTGTGGGTTTCCTCCCACTGTCCATAAACACACGTTGGTAAGTGGACTGGCGACTCAAAAGGTTTAGAGTGTGTGAGTGAATTTGTGAGTGTGTGTTGCCCTATGATGGAATGGTGCCCCCTCCAGGGTGTGCTCCTGCCTTGTGCCCTCTGGACCCACTGCGATTCTTAACTGGATATGCGGTTACAGACAATGAATGAAGGTTTTTCATTGGCTAGCGACAGTATGTTGCATTTATTGATTTTCAAGATATCACTAGGTGCATGCTGTGGAAACACTTTTTTATTCAGCAGTGCAGTATTATGATATTCATCATCACAATATCCATGTTTTCAGGTGCATACAAAACAGGCAAGTAACAGTGGACCTATTTGCCAGTGTTACACTGAGTGTAGAAGTCCCTGACGTGTCAGAAGACTGCCTCTACCTTAATATTTACACTCCTGCAAAACCTGGTGAAAATGCCAACCTACCTGTAAGCTCCAAACCAGTTCTTCACCTCTGTTTTACTCACTTATCAAAACCACCCCAGCCGTGTTTACTCTACCTTTGTCCCTTCATGATGAATATGTCTAAAAAGAATGACCTTTTGTACTTACAAAGCTTGGGAAAAATTGTCTGAGTCATTACAGGTTGACAAAGTAATCTTTTTATTGCTTATATTCTTTAGGTCATGGTCTGGATTCATGGTGGGGGACTAAGTTTGGGCTCTGCTTCTGTTTATGATGGATCTGTTTTGTCTGCATACCAGAATGTTGTTGTTGTTCTGATCCAGTACAGACTGGGTCTGTTTGGATTCTTCAGGTAAAGCTGCAGCAGACACAGCAACAGAATTCTTAAATTACATATTTTAAACCTGTTATTGCTTTTAAATGAGACTTTTAAAAACTATATTGCATATTAAATTTGCATGTCCATCACATTTATTATTTTACAGCCCATTACCAGTGACAAATCCCATTTGTTTGTGCCACTACCATATCACATCATTATACTGCTGTTTATCTCCAGGCAAAATTAATACATTTTAATAAATATTAATTAAAATAAAATATTGGTGCTATCAAACAAGTTATGACATTCCAGCCACTTCATTACTTCTACCGACTACAGATTAGTATGTTTTACTTTAAAATACACTACTTTCTCCATGTAAGTACTGTTCCTTTTAGCACAGGGGATGAACACGCTTCAGGAAACTATGGTCTCCTGGACCAGGTGGCTGCACTTCAGTGGGTCCAGGAGCACATCCACAGCTTTGGAGGAAATCCTGGATCAGTCACCATTTTTGGAGAATCTGCAGGGGGTGCCAGTGTATCCTTTTTGGTGAGCAGTTCACGCATATTCATGTTGCTTTGATCAGAGATTCCTTTAAAAGGCAGAAATAAACTAATTTTATATTTGAAGTAAATCTAAAAACAAATGGTTCTGTGCATATAGAGAGTTGGTCTGGAGTTTTGTAGTTTAACTTTTATGTCTGTAACAGGCTGCTCTAGTCCAGATGTTATAATTGTATTTACACATTTTCTACTCACATTTATGAGCAATGTCCCTGAATTTATTCCTGTTTATTAGCAGTGCACTACATCACTTGTGACTGTCCTTTTTGTACTGTCTTTTTTTAGCTCCTTTCTCCATTGTCTGCTGGTCTCTTCCATCGTGCAATAGCAGAAAGTGGTTGTGCTACAATGAAAGGCATTGTAGCAGATCCCCTTCCAGTAGCCCAGGTCAACTTAAGCTCTTGTTCATGTTCATAATGTGCCCTTTCATTCTGGCAATTGTTGACATTTCTTTATGTATAATTTCAGCAAGTGGCTAATCTGTCAGGTTGTGACTTAAGTAGCACAAAGAAAATTGCTGAGTGTGTAAAGCAGTGGCCAACAGAGGATGTGATAAAGCTTTCAGAAGAGGTGAGAAATCTGAAGAGCCTTGTGTGAGTGAAAATAAAAGAGTTATTTATGTAGAAGAGATGGGTCTGGGAAAGAAATCCCACTCGCTATTGAAAACCATGATAAAAATGTCTCCATCTGACAAAACCAGTCCTGCTTTATGTATTGTGAATGTGAAAAAGTACTTTATCAACATACTGAAAAACTGTTTGTATATCTTTAGCAAGTGATGCTGCACTTTGTAGTGACAGAAGATAAAGTGTTTCTTCCTAAGCCTGTGGAGGAGCTTCTTCAGAACCAGGAATTCATTAAAGTACCACTCATCACTGGTGTGACTGATGATGAATTTGGTTGGTTGATGCCCAGTGTGAGTAAACATTGTATAATCATTTTTAACAATAATTATAAACAGTTGTAAGTTTATTGTATGTGGTGATCATTGTTTATTTGACACGGAACTGACCACGTTCCACCGAAACTTTATATTTGGATTAATCTTAGATATATAACATTTCTATTAGACTCCAGCAGTTTGTTGATAATCATCTGTTCCCAGTTTCTTGCACCTCCGGGATGGCATAATGGAATGGATAGAGAACAAGTCGTTTCCTCAATGGCAGCTTTTATTCCTGATGTAAGAACACAAATGAATGAATCAACAACCACAAACAAACTAATCACAAAGCTTCACATTAAACAAAATGTTCCCAATTGATTACGTTGTCTATATATTTTTTTTTTATTTCCACGCAGTAGTCCTTCTTTTGTTTTACTCAGCCTCTTATTTATGTTGAAATATGAAGTAAACATAATAAATTAGTGTCTCCTGTCCTTCCCTCTTTTCTGTGAAGCCTCAAAACCATTGGATCAATGAACTGATGGCAGATGAATACCTAGGCTCCACTGATGACCCCATCACAATTCGTGACAGTTACAGAGAGATGATGGCAGATTTGGTCTTTACCATTCCTGCTCTCAGATTAGCAAAATTCCATAAAGGTAACATTCAGTAATCAGAAATATTTCTTGAAATCAGAACTGAATCATAGTGATGCATTCACTTTGGTTGCTCTAGAAATCAGAGATTAAAAGGAAAGTTCTTTGACTTGCATACTTTGTATACCATCACCAACTTTATGTTCTCAGTAGTTTGAAAGTTGCAAAGCTCATAAATGTTGTTCTGTCAGCTGCTGGTGCACCAGTTTACCTGTATCAGTTCCAGCAGCCTCCCAGCATTATTCAGAGACCCAGCTTTGTTGGTGCTGATCACGGAGATGAACTTGTCTTTGTTTTCGGCCTGTGCTTTGGGAATGCTCACGTCAAAACAACTGGTAGGAAAATGTTACGTTTAATATCACCAGTTTTCACCAGTTCTAATCTGAGGTTTAGTCAGAGATACCAGCAAATTTGACAGTTTCAGTTATGGGATTAAATTGTAAAACAAATGCATATAGCTTTTTGGAAGTGATCATTTATTATAGAACAGTATGGGACTGGCTCCTTCTTTCTAATAATATACTTTAGTATTATAATGGGCAAAAAACAACACAAATCAAAATCCTAACCATGTCTATTTTCATTTTTAAATCTTTTGTTAGCTTCCTTCACAGAGAATGAAGAAGTACTGTGTAGAACTATGATGAACTACTGGGGAAACTTTGCTCGCACTGGGTGAGTAATGTAGATCATTTCAAAGCATTTACACATTTTAAGTGCCAAATCCAAGGACCACGACAAATATTGTTCTTCCAGAGACATTATGAAAGTGAATAATTCCCAATAGAGTCTGCAGATGCACTCTCTGCCACAATGACAGAAACGACAGAGTGGAACGGTTGTTTGGTTGTTTCAGCTTAATGGGTTGAGAGATTATAAAACGGTGTAATGGTGAGTTCTGGTGCTATACATGATGAATATTATTAGTGTAGCGATTTCTGATGCTATACAATGCAGCTAGAGAAATTCAACTGAATGTGCAGCAGAGCAGTAGCTTGCTATTTTTGCAAAAGAATAATTAAATAATAATTTTTTTAAAATACAATTTGAATCTAGATTTATGATACCATAAATTTAGTAGACATGAGCACTTTGTAGTGTGCTGCCTCACTCTCTCTTGGTAGGCTTGAACATGCCTGGATCACATGTGTGTTATGTATATCTTTACAGTCCAAAACCCCTAGCAATAAAGCAGATTTGTTTTGTTAAACTTGAGTCTTTTTTTTGAGCTTGTACTTTCAACAATGAGTATGACAAAGCTAACCTCCATTCAGTTGCAGTCTTATAGCCCAACAGTAAGTGGTCTCTCTCTGCTCATCAGAGTGACAGGATTTACTTGTGGTTAATTTTCTAAATCCCTGTGTCATTACCGAAATTCATAAGGTACAAAGCTGTTTTTATTTTGTGTAATTTTCAAATCCTTGTACCAAATTGTGGTTAAATGAGATTTATTTATTTTTATTTCAAATATGAGGTAAAACAGTACTAAGTCTTTATTTATTATTATTTAGTACTGTTTATTAAACCACAATTCTGAAAACTTTTAAAGATTTTTCATATTAAAATGTTATGAAAAACAAACTTGAACTAAAATAAAACTTACTTTAAAATAAATAATAATACAAAAAGACATTAGACACCAGATGATATACTGCTTAAATCAGTGTAGTCTTTCACACCAGCCATGCACATGAAGCACAAGTGTATTCCTCAACAGACACAGTGTAATTCAGTTTCCGTAGCAAAGAGTGCACTGACATCATGAATAGGCTGCCAGCGCATGTGAGGCAGAGAGTGCAGCCAGACCCTTCTCAATAATTCTAAACTTTCCAAACAAAGTGAGTCCACTACATTGTGCCATTGGTTTGGTGCCATAACTGTGGTGTTTTGTCTTATTGATGGCAGATCTCCAAATGGGCCAGGCCTGACACCATGGCCTGAATATGGTTCTGAAGTTGAATATCTGGGTATTGGGCTGGAGCAGAAAGCTGGCAAGAACCTGAAAGCTGAGCGTTTCATCTTCATGACAGAGAAGCTTCCAGAGCTGATCCGTTCAGCTCAGGAGAAGAGGGAGCATAGTGAGCTGTAGATGTCAGTGTAGATACTTATTATTATTATTATTCATAGAGTCAAGAACTAAATGCTGAGCAATCTTTGAAAACAAAATTGAATTTTTATTTTAAATGAATGAATAAATAAATAAATCTGGAGTGTGTTCATTATTAGTAGTTCATGTAAACTGGGGTCTGAGTTAGCATTTCTATCAGAAGGGCACAGAGGCCTATTTTATTAAGCCCAAAATGAATCTATTTTATCAGACTTTATCAAATTAAACCTAAAGACTAGTATATCATAAGACTATTATAAACAGGATTTTTCAGATAACCTATGTCCCAAAGAGACACTAATCCATACCAATTTCCCTGGCCTCACATTTGTTTGAGACAAGTTGACTTTAATCTGATTTTATCTTTTTATTTATGGCAATATATGTGACTCTGAAGAATTACTGTTCTCACAGCAAAACAAATTCCCCCTTCAGTTTGTGTAATATATATTATTTATATTTTGTTTTAATCCTTAAAGGTGGAATCTCAGTAAGAAGCTGACTAGGCTTTTATGATTTAAGTATGATTGAAAATTCCCAGAGAAGCTCCATTGCAACTCAAGCTGTTTAGTTTTGCAGCACGTTCATGTAAAGTTAACAGTCTCTCACATTTGGAATCAGTTCCACCTTAAGAAAACAACAATGAAGTTAATGGAATCAGAGACAGAGATGGAAAGTTGAGTCTGGGGATGGAGGGCCTTCTCTTCCCCTTCCACAGTCTTATACACAAGCATTAACATCCCTGGATCATTTTACAGCATGCAAAGAGACAAGAGAGGTAG
Organism: Hoplias malabaricus; assembly: GCF_029633855.1. NCBI lineage: Eukaryota > Metazoa > Chordata > Actinopteri > Characiformes > Erythrinidae > Hoplias > Hoplias malabaricus. Next base: position 26,972,990 of record NC_089803.1, read on the forward strand.
CAAATTGTTAGGAAACATTCTCTGAATTATATTAAAAGTGTATTGGATTACAATAGTGAATATCACCTAAAGAAGACTGCTTTGGTTTTCCCTGTTCATAAGCCAATTGTTAATAACTGTCAACAGTTCTTAATATAGTTGACCAGAAACAGCAATTTAGACACAAGCATGGTGACATATTACTTTAATTTATTGGGAAGAGAAGAACACATCTGCTTCAAAGCTCCCTGAAGTTGTATGCAGTTAAGTTTACATTAGACACAAATTTCCTCTCTTTAAATTTAAGAATTTATGTGGGTATCCCATTTGAGTTCCTCTAATAGTAGAGGTCATACAACAGACAGGTGGTATGCTTAAAATGAACATTGCAGTTATGTGCACAATCACTCCTAAACAAAGCTGAAATATATAATTAAATATTTTCATTCACATCACATATATATTCTCTTTAAATTGTAGTGGTTAGTCTTTGCAAAGCTATTTTTGAATACAAAAGTACAGACAGAGGAGTCTAGTCTGATCAATGCCTATGCTGCTTAGGAAAGAGCACTTCAAGAGAAGCCACTGCACAGCTTTATGATCGAACCTCATCACAGAATAAAGAAGAATTTGTTTTTATCTGTTGGTCCGCTAGAGGAAATTGCCTGAAAATGTCTTAGACACTAAACAAACACATCTTTTTTTTATTCAAAATATGATGTAAAGGCTGGTGAGAAGGCATGCCAACGTTGATAATATTAAACTTGCCAAACAAAGCTTTTGCCCAGGTGGGGGGAAATATTACTATAATTGATTTAGCCAGTCAGTGGATGATAATGGAAATCCTAGGCATTCAGTCAGCCTGGAAAATTATTTATTAAATACAAAATGGGGGAGATAATCTGCACATGCACTTGTGCATTTTTCCAGAGACCCCTTGTTTGCTCAGTGGTGCCATTACTTCTCTATATTTTGAATGACAAAAGCTTGGTTGGAAAATGTATAACTGATGTAAATCCATGTGATTTCTAATCCTTCACAAATATGTTTCACAATAATTTAGAAAATGTATAACACACTTAAAGGACATTAATAACTTAAAAGAATAAATAAATAGGTATGGCACCTGAGAAACAAAGCAGTTCATAAATCTGTGATGAAATAGCAATTTTCTAATTAAGCAATTTCGCCCATATGTATTATTACAGCATGCCTATTCATGAAAATACACATTCATATGATGTGATTTAAGATGTTGCAACTAAATTACCCAGTGTTAAGAACATTTTCAGGGCTGTTGTAAAAACAGAAACTGGGCAAACTTAACCCATAGAAAATGTTGATTTAGCTCCAGAGGAAACTATCAAGCTAAACAATGGCTGGTTTTGAACAAAAACTCCAAATACATAAATTTTGGTCAGGCACAAGATGTCATAAAAGCATTAGTAGAGTCTTCAGAGGTCTGCATAACCAGTGCACTGTTGTGTATAAGAAAAACTGCACTATAGCCAGTGAATGATCATCATATTTCTCATGGGTCAATCCAGGTTCAGATACTAACAATTTTTACCGTGTACCACAGGCCATGTCAGTTATTTCTAAAAAAACATTAAAATCAAATCATGAAGGCAAAGTATCCTCCACATGAGCAATGCTGGCCAAGAGGAATAAAAGCAATGCAACAGCAGTACCGATTTAAAAACTTCACAGAATGAAATCAGACAAAGGACACTGCATCAGTTAAAAGCTACCACAAACTCAAAGGCTGAAATAACCCACGCTTGTGAAAAGACAAGACATATATAACTTAAAATCATTTCAAGGGTATAGGCAGCTACAAGTTTCTAAGAGTAGTCTTGGGTGAAATAACATGGCAATGATACAGAGGCACACTCAGCTTGTTCCAGAGTATGTGGGTGAATTGTCATATCAACCTCATATTTATCATCTCCAGGTTACAAAAATAAATTAATTAAAAAGCTGATAAGAAAGCCTCAGTATAATACAACCTGTATGAACATACCTTTGTGGCAGGATAATTCTTTATGTACGAGTGTGATTATCAGGAGGTCTCTTAAGGTTGTGTGGGGAGTGTGAGTGGCAGAGTGTATAATCCTGGTTTTAAGGGCAAGAGGAGAAGGTATGGCTGTTTCCTGTCCTGGGAGACCTCAACAATTTTTCTGTGCCTGCTCAATTGATTAGCAGATTGGCACGAAGCTCATGAGTTGACTCAGGTGAGCTGGAGGATTGGGTCTGCAGGGCTGGAATTGCCAACTCCTTTGTAGGGTGTTTGTGATGCATAAGGAAGGGGGCATTGCCAAGGAGGAGGTATGGGCTATCAGGATGTCCATGATTGCATGTTGCGGAGCATGGCCTCGAAGCGTTCCATGTTGGGGGCCTGAGCGTGCTCCAACTGGTCTATCAGCCGACTGTACAGGCTGAAGGACTTCAGCTCCAGCCAGATGAAGCCAAAGCGGTCATCATCAAACAGAACAAACAGGCCTGGCGTACGTTCTGGACTCGTGAAGCCATGACCAGCTATGAGGCCTGTTCCATAAAAACTGACACATATTCAGAAATCAGTCAGTCATTCAAAGGAAAATCTATTTAAAAATTGTCTTGTGTATATGCTCCTCTGAAAAAAGATATTTTATAACTGATCTCACTGAAGATTGAGTTAGATCATAAGAAAATTAAAAGCAGTACTTATATAAAAGTGAAATGTCAACATTATGCAAATCAGATATGATTATATAACAGAAAACTATTAGATTTGAATAGTAAATATCATTTTTAACTAATACAAAAATGTAGGTAACTAAACACTTTGAACTGCAGCTAAGGGCCTGAGTGTTTTTTAGCTACATGGCTAAAGATCTTTGCTACATATAGCATAAAAAACAAATTGGTTTGTCATATACAAACATTTATTTCTTGTTGCGTTTAGCACTGTTCCAATCTACTGCACTGCTGATTTAATATAGTTAAATGTGATCTTTTAAGTCTAATCAGATAAACCATTCAAACAATTTTCAGAGATATGTTTTACTAGATGTTGACAAAGTGCACAGATAAGACAGCAAAGCTAGTCACACTTACCACATCTTGCACGTGCGTGGGTACACGTCATTGCGGGCCATGACTCCTAAAGGCAGGACAAACGGATGGGGGTCAGAGCTAGATGACGCTGCTCCAACACCAGACTCTTCTGCTTCTGCATTGTGGGCAGGAGGAGCATCTGAGCCCTCTGCCCCAGAAGAGCTCCCTTCTGCCTCTTCTGATGCAGCAACAGCAGCACACTGGGCACCCCTCTGGACTTCTTCGTGCACCCCCATCACCAGGCGAGAGAGCTCCTCGATGCTCCGCTGGTGCTCCAAGTCAGGCAGCTGCACAGGCCGGCTCAGGTCTATGTCTAAGGTCATCTGACCCGCGGGCACATTAGGGTCACCCTGAAAGACAAGCAGAAGTTTTCAAATGCAAGAACATAATGCTTGTCCCCTGTATTAAGCTGTTTTTAACATTTTTGTAAGAATAGCAGGACCCTTATTTTGTCTAATGCCCCATGAGGCAAGTCAGATTTATGGGTGCCATATTGCAGCACCACTGCAGGAGTGTAGGCTTGAGACACACTGCTTGACGATAACTAACCCACTGGCTTCTCTACCCTGGTCCATTTCTTGGTTTTGCTCTACTCTCAGTTATTACATGACATTTGTCTTTTACAGCACAAACCTTTATTTAACCACAATGGTTTCACATTGAAACAATGCGTAATTTACAGTGTAATTTCATGACTATTGCAGGACACACCAAAAACTAGAATGAGCTATCATTTTAATGATGCTAGTGATGAAATACCAAAATAAATTTTTGCTATCATGATTTTTTTTTTTACATTTGAACCAAGAATATATACAGATGTGCTCACTGTAAGTTTGGTGGCTTTGGCCTGAGAGCCATGGAAGCTCAGCATGATGATCTCCAGGCCATGACTGCCATATGTGCCTTTAAAAAGGCCCGGCTGCAGTAGGTCTGAAGGTAGGCACGGGGGAAGGTATATTCGTCGGTACGTCAGGCAATTACTGCAAACACAGTATACATACTTTACAAATACAAAGCAAAAACACCAAAGAACAACTTATCATTACACTCTTTATTAAGAATTATGACATTAACCCATCTATGAGTGGCTTATATACCGTGCATATGTATATGCACACAAATACACACATGCTCATTACATGTATAATTAATGTGACAATCCATATGATTTTGGGATCAGAGACTCTGTTGACCATGTTTAATTGTGTAATTGCACCAGGTATTTTGCAGGTAATACCACTGTACTCTACTACATCTTAACACATGTATAAATCCACAGTAATGAAGGCTTGGCTGCTTGTTTTAGTAGATAGTCCTTAGAAATTTACAATATCCTGTTTAGCAAGAAAAAAGCCAACACAATCGCATTTTTGAATCCCTTCAGACTGCAGGAATAAACATTTGACAGGACCAGAACTCTTCCAAAACCTACCAGACTGTTTTTAGAATTAATGGTTTAGACTTGACAGGGATGGTCGCATCAACACATTGATGCCATTTAATATAATATTTTGTCTTGTTAACACTTAGGATAATATTTCTATCAATTAGAAAAAGAAAAATTACCTGAAGCTTTAATATGACTAAACAAAGCACTGCATGCAAATTATCAGTTACAACTGAGTAACTACTGTACTGTCTGCTCACAGAAGCTTCAGAACCTCCTTTTACATGAACAGACTAAAAGACATACTCATATTGGCTGGTGTAGATGAACTTCATGAGGATCAGCTCCTGCATGTGTTCATGAAAAATGTCCTCTAATGTCCGTCCCCACTCCTCTTCTAGCCATGTGCGGAACTCCTGCATACACACACACAAAATCAGACAAGCTATACTTCATACATACACTTCACCAGAAATACCATAAAACACCACCCCTGAGAATAATAACACTCAATGCTAATCCTAATACTCCGCATGAACTCAATGCAATGCCTACCTCTTGTCTACCCCCTGGCATTCGATGGTGATCGGTTTGGTTGCACTTGGTAGAGAACTCATCTTTTTTTACTGTCTGCAAAACACAAGCATCACATGTTACAGCTCTTTACTTTCATTTCTGTACTAATGCCTTAAGAGACCATATATTATGAAGATCTTGCCAAAATCACCTAATGTATAATGTGTCTCCTTGTGTAAAATTTTATAGCAGTGTAATGCAAATTTTATAATATTTATTATTTAAATATTTATTATATAACCACATTGTAACAGAATTCACAAATTGTTTTTGGCCATCAGTTTTTCCCACTACAATCCCCAGCATGCAGTTTGCAAAAACAACCACTAGAGATCACCCATAGCAACAAAAAAAAAATCCTAAATACTGCCATGGCCACTATAATAAATATAGATTAGTACAGATATATCTAACAAAAAATAGAGGCAGAGACTCTCAGAAACAAAGATGAACAGTGGTTCACCAATCTGCAAGAAATGATCTAAAACTAATGGAACAATTTCAGAGAAATATTCCTTAACATAAAATCTAACATAAAAACATAATATCTAATTTAAGCCTAAATCAATTTGGAAGTGCCTTTTACAAGCCCTTTTGTTTTTTTATTATTCCTTAGTTCAATATAAAATGATCAGTAATTAATATAGGTATCGGCTACACCAAGACGCTAATAATTAGTTATCGTAAAGGCCGCAAAAATTTTATATCAGTGCATCCCAAATAATATGTGATTTTAACTTAATTTTAAATGGTTTTATTCGTTAACACTTTTAGTCAGACATTAACATTACAGAAATATATGTATGGATCCATGAAACTTTTATCCTCGTCACATTTGTAAACAGAGCTCTGTTCGTCTGTGTCAGTCAGTAGGAGCTCAGGCCGTGTCCCAAAGACAATTGGTCACCCATATGGCGGCCATGCCAAAAAAAAAACAATCACGTGACTGCACCCCATGGACACTCTCACACGGTGGATATAAGGGGTAAAATATAATACGTTAACAATGTAAAATAAGGTCCATGTGTGCGAATCTGACCTGACTTGACCACACTGACCTGAATGTCTCCTTTGTGAGGACCCTTATGGCCGTACATGCACTCCACAGTGGCTTTGTTACTCTCCCACATATGGATACGGAAGAGAGGACGGCGGCGCATGGGGTCCTCCACACGGGGATCATGAGGCGGCAGATACATCCAGCCAATTATGAACAACCCATCAACCTACCCAGAAACATTACCAAACAGACACAGACTATTTCCAATATGACACACTTAAAATAAATAATACATTATGTACTTAACTAATGTACAAATGTACTGGAAAAAGAGCAAAATGCATTAGATAGAAGTGAAATAACGTACCACTACGTTGAGCAGACCTCCATAGGGCCCTATGTCTGGTTGCCAGAGACCCAAAATGTGTCTGTATGGATGGAGCACTATAAAAAGCAAGAGATACAGACTTACAGAACCAATAAAACAGAGGGCACAGTAACATGCTATAAACAAAAACCAACAAAGCATAAGATGAGAGGAAAAATGTAATTGCAGGGCATTTCAGCACAATGAATTAATTATATATACACACACAAATACCTAGTCTTTCTGGGTCTTCTGTGTTATTACATTGTCTCTGTCACTTGACATAATTCAATATTTTTGTTCTATAGCCTACATTGTGATGTTCGTTATTTGTCATTACTAACAGCACTTATACTGGAGAAAAGCATTTCAAATGTTACACACTAAACAATCCTCCAAACATAATTTTAAATTAAGGCATTGCAGCAATTTTATAAGCTTTGACTTTTTGACTTATTATGATATAAATGTGCGCATATATTAGCGTGTAAAGTAGAGAACTTAAAAAATACAAACCATTTTAATCCAAATATCATTATTACACTATTAGTGACATTTCTTAGAGCTTTACTGAGGTTTTCATTTCATCCTGGCTACTTTACCAGACAGGATTTAATGCTGGTTATACCAAACATTAATAATTACTAAATAACTAATTAACAATATAAAAATCTGATTTGGGCACAAGGTGAATTTACCTTTGAGGAAGAATTGTGATGTTTTCAGAACTGTGAATCTAAAAATCTAAAACTATTATTATTTATACCCCTAGTTCATGTTTAATATGGAGTAAATAAATACTCTAAAATAAATACTCAGTCACAGTCCTGAACTCAGTCCTATTGAAGTGAGGTGAGTAGTTTCAAGCAAGACAAGTTTTAAACAAAGATTTAGATATGCACATATGCATTTAGGTCACATATGACCAAAGATTACGGTGCTAAATTGCACTGCCCAGTGGGAGATGCCATTTGAAGCCATTTATCTAGAAATCCCAATCATTCACAGTGGTTCCCAATCTCCCACAGCTGTATTTCTAAAACAATTAGACAGAAAAGCAAGTACATTTTTGCAAGTAAGCATTGTGGATAAAAGCAGGAGTTACTATTAAAAGAAGAAACACTTCACACAGTCAGGTCAGGTTAGGATCACTGCAGACCCCTGCACATCAGACCAGTGTGTGTCCATCTTCCACACATGCAGGACACAGAGGCGTACAGGGCTCCAGGAAGAAGGTGCCCTTTTGTGCTGATTTATATTGAGCTTCCCCAAATTCTTTCTAACCCCAAAATCAGTTACATTAATGTCAGCACACTGTTTCCAAATCAGCAAGAAAGGGCAACCTCTACCAAGCACCACCTAGAGGTGGCCCCTTAGATGAACCACCCCATTCAGCCCTCACACCTGGTAGTACATACAGTGGGTGTATACATCCCGATAGTCCATGTGCTCGTAATCTGGAAGGAGCTTCATAAAGCGTCCTGACTTCACCCTAGGGTTCACACCTGGACAGGTATACAGGTGGACACACCACAGGAGGAAAGGAGAGGCAAAAGATGACCACTCAGTTGAGCCAGAAACTGTGCATGTTTTGTGAACATGTGAGGTGAGAGTAAAGGGGCCACAAAGACAGGTTTAAAAAGAAGTGGAGAGGAATGAACAGTATTACGTCTGCAATGCTTGTGTCATTAGAGTATGACATGCACATAATTTTTCTCTACTTATTCACCCTTCAACATTACACTGAAATCTAAAAAAACGAATAGTTGTATTATTAATATTATTCTCTGGTTTTAACGTAGAGATTTACAAAAAAAAAAATAATTAGATGCACTTCAGTAGTGCAACGTATGCCTATACAATGCCGGGTCAGGGACATGAGATATTATATGTTGTTATAAGCAGCTAGGGAGGGAACTGCAGCATTAATGGCAGTGCAGCATAGGTCCATCAAGGGACCCATCAGACCAGCTTGCTGAGTGGCGAACTCTAAATGGTGTAGTTGAAGCTAAAAGCCTGAACAACTATGAGGTCAGAGCAGCCTTCAGGGTGGATGCAGTATAAAAACCACAAAAAGCATTCCTGACTACACATGTGAATAGGCTATACTTAATCTATTATAAACATTATAATGCAGGGGTGCCCAGATATTTTGCATTGGGTGGGGCAAAATAAAATATTTCTGATAGGCTGAAAGCAATATAAACATGTTTTTTAAAAATGTAGTCCATAATAATTACAAATTACATCTAGAAAACAATACATTTGACAGGAGAAGTATTTAAAAAAATTAATTTGAAGGAAGCTTTGAAGCATTTATTTATTCCTAAATGGACCCATTTATTGAGAAATGTTGATAACATCAGTCAACTGGGTTTTCACATTTGGCCAAAAACCTGAGATAAAAATGGAGATGCAAAATATTCCCACTAGTGTTGATGTTGTATAAGTGTATTTTGTTCTCTCATTAGGTGAGTGGGGTTAAACGTCCAACAATCAAATGTACACACAGACTAGATTTGCCACTCGAGCTATCTTTGGGCAGATCTGTTAAAGTGTCTGGAACTGGCTTTTATTTGTGTTATCAGTTTAAACCTGCTACAATTAATCAGCCACAGTAGCCTAACTACAGCTCACATTTACTCTCCTTTCTGCTGACATGGCTTGTCTACTGAGAGGGCACATATTCTGAAAAAAGATCTACTGAGACAGGTGACTTGGTATAATGTACATACTCACGCTTTACATAAAGCTCCCTGCTGGACACACCTACAACCTCCATCTTCCGCAGGTCATCCTTCATGCCAAACTCTGAATAAGACATGAGAGGCAGGGCATTAAGCAAAACAGGCCATCAGACTCATCTCTGTACAGCGCTTATTATTCACACCCATGCTAAAACTTTATTTATAATGAATTTTGATCACTAGGTAACATTTGGCAGAAAACAATATAAACACATGACAAATAACATAAGACACTGTGCTAAGAATGATTATGCATTTGATCTATTTAAATGTTTGACATGACTATATTCATTCGCACCTTTTGAAACTGTCCTTGAGAAAATGCCTCTATACAAATCCAAATTGTCCTCATATTGTCTACCCCGTTCTAGGTTATTATAATCCGCTATGATTGAAGAATATCTGAATCAGGAAATTCTCTAGGATGTTAGTCACTTACAAGTGTAAAAGCTATAAACGTTATAAAGCCATATCCAAAGGTTTTGAAGTGCCAAGTGGATAAAGTACAATCAAAAAGAACAAAGAGTTTTACATTCTGATAAATCTCAAAGGCCATGGTAGGAAGACAGAATTGACACCAGGCACTGGCGAGAACTGTAGCACAATAGGCCAAGAAACCTGGACTCCATTGACTTCAACCAAGGAGAACTTCACTTCTCCAAATCAGGCACTCAAAAGCTCAACTAGTCTTGGCAAAGCCTCACTTGGCCAAAGACAAAAGATTTGTTCATGCATTCTGTGGCCAGATGAGACGTAAATTTAGTGGTTTGGACATAGGGACATTGCTTTCATTTGGCGAAAAAAAGAAGAAAATTCAACCCTAAGTAAACCATCTCCATGGTCAAGCGTTATTGTAACAATATAATGCTTTGGGGTTTTATTTCAGACAGTGGGCCAAAAACATTTCAGTGTTAATGGCATCATGATAAAAAAGAGGAGCATATTAAGATTCTGTACAAAAACATTAGACAGACTACATAAAAAAAACTCAGCTTTTGGAAGCACTGGACCTTGGACAATGATCCAAAACATACAGTCAAACTGGTCAAGGAACGATTAACAGAAAACAACAATAAAATTTTAGAGTGACCCAGCCAGTGTCCAGACTTTAACCTCTTTGTTAAAAACCAGGAAGCTAGTCTTCTAACCTTAAAGACTTAAGAGTTCATTGAGAAGAAAACTGGTCCAAAATAGGGGCAGAATATGTGCAGAAACCATAATAACAATTAAAGGAACACTATGTAAGAATGTTTCCCTGTTCCTGGGGTTCCCTCTAGTGTAATTAATTTTTACAACACTGTACTGAAATCAATGGTGAGGGGGGGGATGGTTCCTACCTTCCTCCAAATGTTACATTGTGTAGTTTCTCCAGTACTGAGCCCAGGGTAGTAATGTTCTTCCAATTACAGTTCAGTGAAGCATCATAATGATTTTGAAGCTTTAATTTTAAGGTAACAATTTTACATAGTGTTAAAGGGAGTATTGGATTTCTGTGTTTTCCAATAAAGCCATGGATTAATGAAAAACGGTGTGAATAATTTGGAAAAGGCAATTTTGAAGAAACGTTAAAACAAATACTCAAATTATTTTTTTGTTTTAGACCTCTAGCACTGTCCTGACTTTTCATGACATTTCAAGAGAGAAACAAAATGCTCAAATGACTATTAACTACAGCTAAATATGAGTTATAAGTATAACTATAAATAGATAAATGTATTCCAAAAAATATTTAAAAAAATACACATCCGTCTAGAATAAAATACCTATTTATAGTGAAATTGTTGACTACCACAGATCAGTAGGCATTTCCAAATATGACCAGAACATAAATACACAGTCTGCCTCACGGTCACAGAGCCCAGAGCTGAAGAGTGAAAGTCGGTGGTGTTTGTATCCTAGCACAACCAAACACGACCAAAGTCACAAATGACCCAAATACATACACAAATAGTGCAGCGTCATGTCAGGCACCCTATCCCCACACACAGAGCTGAGTTTAGCACCGTGTGTGGATTAGGGATGAACCTAGAGTTGGCCCTTGTTCGAATTTTCCGTTCCACCTTAAGTGGTGCTGCAGTTTTAAATGTACATGTACGTAATGTTTACAGCTACACCAGTTAAGGTGGAACGGGCAATCCTACAATAACAAACCTTATAGTGTCTCTACTGTAAGGCCAACTTCCACAATTTAAGTTAGACCTGAAATTTTAAAGCTGCTTACCTCAGTCTCACAACGAAACATATAACCCATTTAAGGTGGAATGAAAAAATAATACAATAAGCCGGCGAATTTGGAGCCTCAACCATAGTTACAGCACTTAAGGTGGAAAGGAAATTCGAATAAATATGAACCGCCCGCAGTCGCCTTCTGTTGTTGTTGTTTGTTTGTTGTTGTTGTTTACCTTCTATGCACCTTCTCCTCCAGATGGTCTCGGTGCTGAGGATCTGTCTGAACTTCTTGCATACCAGGGCGAGACTGGGAAGCGCGGTTCCAGGTAGAGAGGAGAAGATCTCCACCAACAGCTCCGGGGGCAGCTCAAGAAGGCTCTGCGGACTGTGCGGGGCCTCACCTGGCCCCGGGACGCCGCCGCTGCTGCCCCTTAGCTCGCACACGATCTTTTCGCCCTCCTCGTCATCCATATCGGTGTCGGAGTCGCTGTCGTGCTGTCCCTGTCTCTGTCTGCGCCGGCAGCGCCGCGACTGACCCACTCCACACAGGCGCGCGCACACCGCCATCCGCTCGCTCCACTCAGCACCAACGACTCATCACATCGGTCACACCTGCCCTGCGGAGCCTCTCCGGACCCACTGTTCTCTTCTTCTCTCTGTCTGTCCGTCACTGCGCTCCTCTCGCAGGCCCTCAGTTCGTCCTCCTTCGGCGAAGCGAAACGTCGACACATACGACTCAGTCGAGCTCAGAGCCGATCAACAAGGAGAATCGACTCTCCGATTCCAGGGGCATTTGTTAGTCAAGAGTCAACTCCTAACGAGATGTTCACGCTGCAGGTTACTGAAGGTAGAACACGAACTCCATGTTTTTGTTTTTTTTAGGGGGATGTATTCACGTTGTATGTAGGGTAAAAAACAACGCAAATGAACTGAAATAAGTAGACACTTGACAACGTTAAAACACGAAATAAAATGTCAAATGTTTGTTACAACAGGAAATCAGCTTGCGGCTATTTGTATTTTCATATGGTTCATAATTATTGTGTGGAATCAAATCGACTCCATCGAGTACCCGCACTTTGAATTAGAAATGTGAGTCGACTCTGGTTCAATCCTGTACTCCAACGTCTTCAGCAGTCAGCGAGGAGAGCTCCTGGGGAACGTCACTGGGCGGACGAGAGTGACGCGCACTGCTAGACCGGCTGGATTTGCTGGGGCTCAGTGGTTTGGTAGTTCTTTATTTTCATTTTCTTTAACCGCTTCATTCCCTTCTTGTCCGGAACCAGGATCACCGGGCATAAGGCGGGATCACAGCCTGGACGGGGCGCCTGTCCAATGTATTGACATAATAACCTAATTCATTATTGGAGATCTAATAGCTCAGTACTCACTCACTTTACCCCGTTGTGTCTGCCGTATTGCTTTATATTCGACATTCTCCTTTTGCTGGGCTCACTTCTAAGTTATGGTTAGAACAAACAGAATATTTTAGATGACCTGTAGGGCTACACATTAATGCTGAGTATCTAAATAATGCAATTTAGTATTTTATCATAACATATAATAGAGTAATACCACATATAAACATTAATGAGATAATAGTTGTAAAGTAATGCCACGAAAAACAAAGCAGCTACAGTTGAATACCCGATTTGCCAGGATTTAAGGTGAGTTGGTATGTCACAAAACACGATGTTAGTCCGTACATTTGGAAACCATCACAAAAACGAGTCTCAGCCCAATTATCTCTTTATTTTTTGGCTGACGTTTTCAAAATGCTAGACACATTGCCAGGACTGAGATGTAAATATGATCCAGTCAGGAGTCGAACCTCTAGAATCTTCTGATTTGGAGTCAGACGCGTTATCGATTCTCCCACTGGCTCAGCGAGGTACGGGGGCGGGGCGAAGACTGACAGCCAATGAGGATCAAGATAGGGTTCTGTCTCAGCCAATCGTATATTATCATTTTGACGCATGCTTTTTAAGGTGCCAATGACGTGTTCAAATTCTAGGTGATTTTAATTAATGTCAAAACTGACCATGGAAGCGATTTTAAAGACGGTGAATGTGTTCTTTAAACAGGCGTAATAGTAATATGTTTCAGTTGAGACATTTCAAATGCACAACCTGTTTAGAACGTGTATATATTTTAATTATTTCTAAAAGTGTTTAACTGTGCACACAGTTTATAAAACATTATATAATATATTACACAGAGTTTGTGTAATATTAATCCCTACAGAAAACATCTTACATGTATTCCATTGCCATATAGAATTAAATGGTAAATCAAAAATATGCCAATACAAAGCATAACCTATTAAGCCTACATTGGGCAGTGAAGCAATGATCTCTGCAATGACTGACTTCATCTGACACCTTCAGAAGAGACTTCCTGCCCTCAGAAAATGAGAGGGCCGTGCCCGTCAGTGTTTTTTGGAATTATGATTTTGATTTTTATTGTATTGACATATAGACAATGTATTTGTATCACATGATTTGCAAACACAACACATTCTGATGTTATTTATTAACACATTTTAAAAACGAGGGATTTCATCCCCCCATTAATCACGTAACTGCAAATTATAAAAATAACACTGGGACAATATTCTCTGGGAGAACATTTCTAATGGTTTTACCACCGACACTTAAAAAGACTGCAAAACATAAAACACCTCTGGGAGAATGATCAGTGTTGGAGCTTCGTCACTGGTGATGTGAGCTCACACTCCCATCACTTCACTAATGGAATTACCGATGAAGTACTCTTGAGGTCATACCCCTTAGCTAATTTGACCGCTGTGTAATTTTTAAGATAAGTGACAATGAAACGTACCATACTGAGGTAATAGGTGAAGTATAAGCAGGATGTCCAGTTATACACAATCTGTTTATACAGAAGAAGAATCAGTCATACAGAAGATGTCCAGTTATACAGAATCTCATAAAAGCCACCCCTTCACCAGCTTATTACATTTTTTCCATTCCTTAAGTATTTGCTTTGACCTTGTTTTGCTGAAGTATGCAAGGTCTTCCCTGAAAAATACATTGTCTGGATGGAAGCAAATGTGACTTTCATAGTAAGATCACAGATGTGCAGGTCACAGATGCCATATACACATCAAACCACAAAATGCTGCCTTTTGAACTGTGTGCTGATAACAAGCTGGATTGTCCCACTCCTCTGTAGCCTGAAGGAAGCCTCATCCATGATTTCCCAAAAGTATTAAAACATTTGATTAATCAGACCACAGGACACTTCTACCCCGTCACCTCAGTCCATCTTAAATAAATGTGGACCCAGAGGAGGTGTTTCTAGACCTTGTTTATATGTTTTTCTCTTTGTGTGATACAGTGTTATCTTGCATTTGTGGACACAGACACAAACTTTGTTCACAGGCAAAAGTTTTCAGAAGTGTTTCTGAGCCCACTCAGTTGCCCAGTCAGTGTTTCACATCTTTTTGGCTTGAACCATTTCAGAAATGTCCTACTGGCATCAGATTGAAAATGGGCATATATTTTTTCCAGAAGTAACAATTTGCATAATTTTCTATTTACATTTTGCATTGTAACAATATTTTTAGAAGTGAGTTGTATGTTCATCATTAATCCCTATAGTAGTATATATTACTCATTTCTTACATATTGTTATTTATTTCATTATTTGGGCTATAGTCCTTTGTAGAGGAGAAACATTAGGAGAGCAGGTGTCCATAATCTCTTGGTGTACACAGTGAGTCGCCTTACCTCAATGGATATTGGCTTTGATGGAGGGAACCGACACGTCTAATAAACCAGTTCAGAAAAACGAAACGCACTAACCGTATTCAAAAGAGTCGAGCCAGCCAGGAGTCGAACCTGGAATCTTCTGATCCGTAGTCAGACGCGTTATCCATTGCGCCACTGGCCCGCGGACCAATAGGTATTCAGGACGCGATGTTCCTTGTGATTGGTGAACACAAACGGGGAGGAGGCGGGGCTTAAATAAGGGACCAATCAGGATGCTCCATGGGATGCCGCGGAAAAGGAAAAAGAGCTGAGGGTGAAGTGGCGGGAGTTTTCAGCGGAGGAACGGTGTTCCTCAGAGAAGTGGGACACACAGCTCCTGTCTAAAAAGCCTGGAGGAACACATGTAAACACCCCCAGACTTCACCACACAGGTAGATACTACTCCTGTCATTGCTCTGGGGGCTATTGCACAAAGCATGATATCTCAGTTAACCAGATAAACCAGCTCAAATCTGAGGATTGTCCAATAGCTCTTCTGCTATTAGACAGTATTGACTTTGGGCTTAATTTATCGGACTAAACTGAGAGATCCTGCTTTGTAGTGTCTGTGTGTTTAAACTATTCGAACGCTTTGAAAGCAGGAGGCCAGACAATGGCTCATCTGCGTTTACAAAGCTAAAGCTGTACACCGTTACCTCAGGTATAACTTATAAATGATAAACCTGGTTCTCCTGTAACGTTTAGTGACGCCGAAAGTTCAACGTCCTCCGTGAGGTCCCGCGACCTGGGGAGAACGGCGCTAAAGATACAAGGTTACTTTATTGTGTTACAGATTATATGTTGTGTGTGTGGTGTTTTTTTAACTGAACGCTAAAGAAGAAAACGGAGGAGCTGTGTAAGAGGAGCTCTGTTTAATCAGTGATGTGGCGCACACACACAGCAGGTCTCTGAATAGAGAGAAGAAATAGCTGATATATTAGCATTCCAGGACTCCCTCCAGTTAAAGTCCGGTGTTTTACCTTGTTGACATGTTCGTGTGATGTTGATTTATATCCTAGAAGACGTAAAATAGGCAGTCAATTATGGCTTAACGTTTAATATGTGAAACCATGTTTCAGAACAAACATTTAAATGGGCGAATTCAGACAGACGGTGTTTCTGACATCATTAACCTAAAGAAAAAAATAACCCTGTCAACACGTAGGAAGGTGTTCTTCTCAAATTAAATTGAGCGTGAGATTATTGTATATTCACGGGTTTGTGTGCACTGAATGAAGGTGAAGTTGTAGAGTTACATATAAGACACTTATAAAACATTAAGCGGGTTTTATATTAGAAACTAAATTACTTTAACTAGGTCGCTCTGATTGAGAAAGGAGCTCTAAGGGGTTAATCTATAAGTGCAGGGGACTTTTCTCTTGCTTTGTTGCCTATTTTGTAAACTTTGTCACCCCCTATTGGGCAAAATGTCTATGATGCATATTTAATTACAAATAACACTGGTATAATTTATATGGTGTTTTATAGCAATATGTGAGGTCAGCACTGTACTATTTATGACATTTTGAGGAAAGTTTGTTATATTACATCAGTAAATTTTTAACAAGGGGAACAGTCTGCATTTTATTGCAACACCTTTCAGACTGTTCTTTTATCTCATGTAACTGTTTAAAATAATTGATGTTTTTTAGTAAAGGTGCTCAATTATGGCAAAAAAAATAATGCTCACTAGTTTTGGAAACGTCATGCTTTTAATGAACTTAAAGGGTAAAAAATACATGTCTTTTTAACAGTGTCTGGGATGGCAGAGAGTAATTTTGGACTTTAAGGGAGGGGGGAGACTGCAGTGCAGGAAAGCAAATGTTTTTGTCTTGATTGTTGGTTTGATAGTCATAATTCATTCATACATTCAGTATCTGTAACTCTTCATGATCGACGTAGGTCCAGAGCCTACACTGGGTGCAAGTCAGAAACACAGCAGCAATATCTCACTAAAATTGTAACTGGAAATTAAAATTTGATTAGTCACTCAGCTTTGATTTATAGTAATCTACGTTGGAGTGCAGACATTCCTAAGCAAAGCAAACTGTGCCAAAGGGCAGAAGACTAAAGCATATTATGTATGTTATAATCTTCAAAAAATGATTTGGGTGCTCCTTGATGTTTTTTGTCTGTTCCATTTTATCAAACCTGACAGAAATGAAATATCTTTATGCATGATGCTCACTTTTACTACAGCTAACAGTCATTTGACAAAAAAATAAAATGTTTTTGTAAATGTCATTAAGCCATCTTTTGTCATTATAATAATTCAGTCATATGAGATGGTAGGGGTAGACATGTCCTGTTGCATAGCAATGTGTATGAAAACAGGTAACAGCTGTTTTTTTTTAAACTTGCCTTTTATTTTTATAATTGTCAGTTTTTCAGATCTGAGGTGTGCAGTATGAAGGCAGCCATTGACAAGGTTCTGTCCTTATCTGAGGGAGATGGAATAAAGGAGCTTGAGCATCATCTCTCAGCTCTGTCTCATGACCAGGTTTGTAATATAGGCAAAGCAAGTTAAATTTGTTAACAGTGATAGAATCTCTCAAAACCTATTAGTATTAATGAACTGTTGGGAAAACAGGGTTACAATCAACCTCCAAGAAGGCATTGAATTTCGCAGCAAAGGAAGATGATCACATGACTTGTTTCACAAGGAACCGGGGAGTTTGTTTCTGAATTCATTGTCTCCTGATTAAAAAGACATAATCTTGGTGCAGGCGTAATATGAAATGTTAACTCTCTTTATTATGCTAAGGCATAAATGTGTGATGCTTTCATACACTAAATTGCCAAAAGTATTCTCTCATCTGCCTTCGCATGCATATGGACTTGAGTGACATCCTATTCAGTCTCCACTCTAATTAAGCCCAAAGGTGTTCTATCGGGTTGAGGACAGGTCATGGACCTTGCTTCGTGCACTAGTGCGCAGTCATGTTGGAACAGGAAGGGGTCATCCCCAAACATGGTAGAATGAAATTGTCCAAAAGTCTCTTGGTATGCTGAAGCATTAAGATTTCCTTTCACTGGAACTAAGGGGCTGAGCCCAACTCCTAAAAACAACCTCAGACCATAATCACTTCCACCAAACTTTACATTTGGCACAATGAAGTCAGACAAATATCATTCTCCTTGCAACCACCAAACCCAGACGCGTCCATTTACTCATGAGAACACATCTTTACTGTTCTAGAGCCCAGTGGCGGCTTACTTTACACCATTGCATCCAACATTTTGCATTGTGCTTGGTAACGTAAGGCTTGGATGCAACTGCTCTACCATGGAAACCCATTCCATGAAGCTCTACACACCATTCCTGAGCTCATCTGAAGGCCACATGAAGTTTGGAGGTCTGTAGTAATTGACTCTGCAGAAAGTTAATGACCTCTGTGCACTATGCTGACACCACTCTTTCATTGTTCGTGGCTTATTACCTCATTGCTGTGGTTCCCAGTCTCTTCCACTTTGGTATAATACCTCGGAAATTTGACTGCGGAACATTTAGTATTGAGGGAATTTCATGTCTGGACTTCTAAACACAGTGCCACGCTGGAATTTACTGAGAGCGACTCATTTTTTCACACATACTTGGTGCTTGGTTTTATACACCTATGGCCATGGAAGTGATTGGTACACCAGAATTCAATTATTTGGATAGGTGAGTGAGGGAAAGATGAAATTTATATTAATATAAATTTTTTTAATTAACAATGGTTTATGTGTATGAATTTGGATTGTTTCTCTTGATCCATTTGCCTTGAAGTTTTCAGGCAGTGTAGAGGCTGGTATTATCTTATGTTATATACCAGGGGTGCCCAACTCCAGTCCTGGAGGTCCGGTATCCAGCAGAGTTTGGTGATTGCTCTGCTAAAACACACCCCTTAAACCTGGCAATTAACAGATGAGTTGACTCGGGTGTGTGTAAGCAGAGGTATAACCAAAATTTGCTGGATACAGGCCCTCCAGGACTGGAGTTGGGCACCCCTATTATATACCAATGGCCAAAATTGGGGCACATGTTGCTTCATTAGCCATACGTTTCCTGTGCTGTCCTATGTGCCTTTTTATTTTAGAGTGAGATAATTTATGTGCTTGGGATGTGTCTTTAAAAAAATTCTGCTTGTCTTTTTGCAGTTGACTGAAATGATTACAAATGCTGCTCTGAAAGGAAAGGATTCAGCAGCTTTAATCAAAGCCATATTTAAAGGTAATTTAAATGTCATTTGAATGGCACTCCTATCATAGCATTTGCCAATTTATTCTTAATACTGATCTGCTTTTTATAAATTATTCTTCATTTTGTTTCCCCCTCTTTGGTGCGCCCTTCTAATTTAAGCCTCCCCGGTAAGTAGTTCAGTAGGAGCCAGTCGCAGGATGTGTGTGTATAAACATTGCATTCCTCTCTGTGAATCTGGGGACCTGAAGAGAGAAGTGGCTTCGGACATAATTGGACTGTTGATGTTGGAGGTAAAAAAAAACATTCAGTAAAAACACTGTTCTTTACTAATATTGACCATGCACATCTAATGGTACAACCTCTGTTTTCTTTTGGTGAACTCTACAATATTCACTCACAGGCAGACAGAAAGGAGTCATTTCAAAATCTTGTTTCACTGTTTTGTATTACAGACACATACTCTGCCTGGTGGTACACTTGCAGAGTTAGCATCTCTCTTTGTGGATGCTATTAAAGGAGGTGAAATGAGTAATGGCAAATCATTGGAGCTCTTCCCCACTGTCTTGACTGCTCTGGCAGCTAAAGAGGCCATAGCCTATGGCAAAGGTAAGTGTGGGTTTTTGTTTTTTTGTTTTTTGTTTTTTTTCCCCCCTCTACTTCCCTCTAATTTTTCTTTTAGGATTTGACACTATTCAAAATGTCCCAATCTACTTTACTCTTTTCTGCCTCTTTGTGTGTTTAGTGGAGTTAAGTGGAGAGGAATACAAGAAGCACCTGATCAATAGTCTTTGCTCAAGCAGGTAATAATTCTGAAGTAATGTGTTTAAATGCTACGGCCTAACAATTTGTATATTTCCTAGTTTGATTAGATTTTTGATTCTGAGGCCAATTTATAAATACTTAGTTATTTTGCCATGTTTTGATGACACAGTGGTTTCCTCAAAAACAAAAAAGTAGCTCAGATTTAGGGCTGTCGTAATAACCACAGTAGTGTAATTTTTCCCAACTGTTGACATCTGAACTGCTATGGCTGAAAAGCTAAGTGCCAGTATTCACTTCATAAAATGGACACAATGGCTGGAAACAAATGCAACTTTGCTAGTTTGGGACCATTTCGGCTTTCAACCAAATGAAAAGGGAGAACCAGGCACTTTAGGTTAGGCAACATGCAAAATCTGTGCCAGAAATGTCACTGAAATGAGGAAATGCAAATTTGAGATCTCATCTAGCTACCTATAATCCAGCTATCAAAGTCCAACTGCCTTCACCAGGACCAAGTCATGGAGCAACCTCAAAAGAAACAGTTCAGGCCAGTTTCAAGTTGGAACAGGAAAGGGCCAGGCCCAAACTTGGGAGCATGAAATTGTCCAAAAGTCTCTTGGTATGCTGAAGCATTAAGAGTTCCTGTCACTGGAACTAACGGGCTGAGCCCAACTCCTAAAAACAACCCCAGACCATAATCACACTTCCACCAAACATTACATTTGGCACAATGAAGTCAGACATATATTGTTCTCCTTGCAACCACCAAACCCAAACTTGTCCATTTACTCATGAGAACACATCTTCACTGTTCTTGAGCCCAGTGGCAGCTTACTTTACACCACTGCATCCAAAGTTTTGCATTGTGCTTGGTAATGTAAGGCTTGATGTAAGCCAGGTGACAGTTAAGAGAGTTGCCCTAGAAACAGGATAAATTAAGTAATTTTGGGCGGTAATATCACACACCGCAGAATACTGTTAAATCACCAAACAGAAAATTCTTTCACAACAACAACTCTACTCCCAAGTAACACAGTGTTCTATTACTGAAAATCTGCACTGCCACAGGTGCATTCAAGTTCCAGGTTAATGTGTTATTTTATATGATTGTGAAATACAGTACAGCTGAGATGGAATACCGTATTCGTTTTCAGCTTGTATATGTTCCTCATTGTAGCCGAGTTATTTCACGATGACCTTGAGTATTCTATTGCTTTATATAACAGTTTAGGTAATAAATAAAAGATAAAACAAAAACCAAACCGTGAAAGTGGTATCAAATATGTTTATGAAATTGGTATAATGTGGTCCTTCCACCAAATTATATTTCCTCAGCAAGTAGCTTGTTGTTGCGTCACAGTAGCAAACAGCATTGCAATGCACTCACTGCACAGATCGGATCACCTTCAGCTCACTAACAACTCACTACAATATCACTAACCTGCTGAGTAAACTACCCACACCACTAATCTGCTAAATAAACCTGCTCCAGATAAAAACTCTTTTGGTCAGAAGTAAGTTTATGTATCCCAGTGTGCTCGGTTAAGCTGTAACTATCTCAGATTTCTATATGTTCTAATCCTAGTGCACTGTAAGTAGAGAGGAAACATAGCAGTTTTTAATCCAGCCAAAGAGTGCATTATATATAATTATATTAACCCATGGCTGCATGAATTAATTTTAAACATTCTGAGCTTGGTTGTAAACTTATATGTAATGTTGGTGCACTCTGTAGGAAATGATTTGAGACATGCCCTGAATGTGCATCTAAAATGTCCTCACCAACGCTAAAGAAAGATTTTGTGTTTTGTGAAACTTACTTTAGTGCCCCAAGTCTCTATTTTTACGAGAAATAAGTTAAACATGCCTGTTTGTAACAGTGAAATGACTATAATTAGTACATTTATATCAGTATTAGTAAAAGTGTATACTTTCGAAGTAAACTGAAGAAATGTGATACGTGAGCTGAGGTTTGTCTAGTGGTGAAATATATGACAGCTGCAGTGTAAAGAGTTGTTAGCAACAGTTCAGTGAAGTGATACTGTAGTTGTGAAAAAACGGTTACAACGCTTCTCAGCCAGTCAGTGTGCGTAACCAGATCTAACTTGTATAAAATGGCAATTAGGCAATTAATGATACCTATGCATATTGTGTGTGTGAAAAACCCAATAACTGAAAATTGGGTTAAATTAAATTGTTTTGTTTTCTATAACCTACACTCTTCACAAAGAAACGCCATATATCTTTTTTTGATGTGCATTCCTTGCAGATGGGTCCCCCAGTGTGTAATACACCTCACCACAATGTTCAGGTCAGACACTTGTTGAAGGCTCCTAAATCATTGAGGGGTTCTGATTATCATAGCTTTGTTTTAAATCTTTTAAATATTAAACATAGTAATACATTTTACCACTAATTATCTTACCGTAAATGTATTGTTGCATCATGGTGCTTCTGAAAAAAAAACACTCTTTGTTTGCTGAGCTTTGTAGTATGTATTCTTATTTCTCAGGGACGTGCCCTTATCCCCAGAGGAGCTGCAGTTTTTAACAGAAAAAATCTTGAGGATGTTCCAGAAGTTAGACTTGCAGGAGATTCCCCCACTAGTCTACCAGTTGCTGCTTCTATCTGCCAAGGTCTTCTATTCTAACCTCTATACATTTTGATATTATGTAAAGTACAGTATTCATGTGTTGCAGCTGACGTCACAGTACAGAGTATCCTTCATATTGGGTACCTACTCATTACTCAAACACACTCAATAAACTCAAATAAAAACTGCTTTATTCTGTAAAGACTTGTAGTCCTCATTTAGACATTAAAATGAAAGAAAGCTGAGTGTAGATCCCTGACCTATTTATTCTGTGACATTTGTAAACACAGCTCTGATTGTCTGTGTCAGTCAGCAGAGGAGCTTGGGCCATGTCCATACTCCCTACATAGTGTACATCACAGATAATAAAACTAATAATACAGACAGTAATTAAATGCTCATTCAACAGGGAAACTTGAATAGCTTTTGTCTGACTATCTTTAATTAAATTAATAAATATTTTGATTAACATTTTGATTTTGATTAAATATTTTGACTAGTCAGAATGCACAGTTTAAGATTCCTGCACTTACATTTGAACTAGTAAGAACAGTACTTTAAGATATCTACATTTATATTTTGACTAGTCAAAATGTCTTAAATATGGCAAGCCGTTTAACCTTTTAATACTTATTTTCTTGATATCAAGAATTCAATTTACATGTGAAAATTCTCGTTACTAGTAAAAAAAAAAAGTTTATTAGTCAGAATTTAAATCTTACTAGTAAGATTTCAGTTGTCACTAGTGAAAATTGAATTTCTGATATCAGGAATTTAATATAAAATTAAACTTAATTTTTACTAGTGAAATTAAATTACATTTGTACTTGTCTCTTTTGAGCAGGGATGTAAAAAACTTGTACTAGAGGGAATAGTTAAATACTTTCAAAAACAGGACCTGCACCAAAAGGAGGAGCAGAAAGAAGGGGAGTAAGTAGCTTTAAGTTTTTAGGCTTTTATGTGGACCTCTCGTTATGATAGGATTATTATGCACAGGAATAATTGATTAAATATGCTGTGTTCTCAGGAGTATGGAGGTTGAGGTGCAGACTATCCCACAGGACCAGCTTAGGCACGTGGAAGGGACTGTCATTTTACACATTGTGTTTGCTGTTCGCCTTGACCATGAGCTTGGCAGAGAGTTCTTAAAAAGCCTAAAGGTAATTTCTCTTATTTCCAGCATCTTTGTAGCTTGTGATTTTAAACAATTTTGTATCTTCCCTAATCAGTTTTTTTTGCAGATGGTAGTTTTACAACTACTAACAAAGACTAGTATTTCCACATGGCATAGAATTTAAAAAGTATTACATGCGTGTGTGTGTATACACACATACAGGTGCTGGTCATAAAATTAGAATATCATGACAAAGTTGATTTATTTCAGTAATTCCATTCAAAAAGCGAAACTTGTAGATTATACTCATTCATTACACACATTATTTCAAGTGTTTATTTCTATAATTTGATGATTATAACTAACAACTGATGAAAACCCCAAATTCAGTATCTCAGAAAATTAGAATATTACTTAAGACCAATACAAAAAAAAGGATTTTTAGAAATGCTGGCCAACTGAAAAGTATGAGCATGGACACATGAATCAAGCCACTTCCAAAACTGTGCTGGAAGAAAACTTGCTTCCTTCTGGTCTGACAATGTTCCCCAACCCTGAAGATTGTTTTTTTCAACAGGACAATGTTCCATGTCACAAAGCTAGGTCAGTCAATGTGTAGATTAGGGACCACCAGATCAAGACCCTATCATGGTCAGGCCTAATCTCCAGACCTGAACCCCATTTAAAAACCTCTGGAATGTGTTTAATTTTCTAAAAAACAAAAATACAGTTATTATAATCATACACAAGATAAGATGTAAAATATCCTATGCCAATCCATGAGAGCTTCACATAGGGCTCACCACACTCTCTTCCTATCTGCAGTCACCAAAATTCCTGTTGAATCCTACACCTCAACACTAAAGTTGCAGTGGCCGTTTATGGTCCGATCCAATCTGGCTATTCTTAACAATTATGGTTACTCTTTTAACCCATGAGTTCCCAAACCAGCCACTGTATCACTAGCTCTTCACAGGGGTCATCAGGCAGGCCCCTCCTCTCATTAGTGTTTTGCTGAATTAAGCCCACGACATCTCCAGAAAGCTCGACAGTCTGGTGTCCCAGACCCACCCCACTCCAAGCTAGCTTTACAGTCCTACCTTACCCTTGACCATCAACAACCGTAAATCCACACTGGCCCGCTGATGACTAAGGCTGTACCTAGCTCCACTGGCACTGTTAATGCATGCTCAGTGCAAACAGTTCCATGTGATCTTTGTGCTACATCACCAACCACCACAACAGCACCTAGCTACCCTTAACATCTACGGTTACTCATTAAGCCCATCACACCACTCAATGCATCACTAGCTCTTCACTGAGGTCATCAGTTAGGCACCTCCCCTCATCAGTGTTTCGCTGAATTAAGCCCATAGCACCTCCAGATAGCTCAACAGTAAAGTCTGGTGTCCCAGACATTACTCCCTCCAAGCCAGCTTTATAGTCTTTAATCATCAACAACCGTAAATCCACACTGGCCTCCATAGAGACTAAGTCTGTACCTAGCCCCACTGGCACCACTGCCAACAGTTCTATGTGAACTATACATGCTACATCACCAACAATCCCAATAGCACCTCTACAGTGCATTTCCGCAAGTAATCTGTGCTCTCCTTATCCACAACCACTGACTAGATCTTTCAGCTGTTTCTGATAACGCCTTTACAGCTGCCCTTAATTTCCGACCCCTGATGCTGAACTGCACATGCAGGGAAGGGGCAGATTTGGCTACAAATCCTCTAATACCTATCTCAACTGGTCTTACATGTGCCTGCCACCCACATTCCCTCACCTCAGCCACCAAGTCTGCATACTTCAGCTTCTTCCTTTCGAATGCTTCATCTACTGCATCCTCAAATGGAACCGTTAACTCTATGAAATAAACTATTTGTTTACTTTCAGAGTAGAGCACTATGTCTGGCCTCAGTGTAGTTAATGCAACACACTCTAGGACCTTTTTCATATGTCCACCAGCCATTTCCAATCTTGTGTTTCACCCCGTCTATACCAATATTTGTAGCCTGCTCACTTTCTCAAAAACATTCCCCCTCACACAAAACTATTTTATTACTACAGCTACTCGTCAGTGCTTTAACCTCTAGCCGTTTGCTGTCCAATAAACATGCTAAAACTCTTAGCACCTGATTGTCTCTATGTATACCGACCCTGTGACAAACTAACCTTATAAGCTAATAGAATATGCTTCAGCGTGCCAACCCCTGTACATAATCCACAACTAGGGTCTTCACCTACCCACTGTCCAAGATTTTGTGGTGTTGGAAGGATGTGATAAGTTGCTTCCAGCAAAAACTTAATACGACCTCCCTCCATTGCCCACAACTCTTGCCAGAAAATCTTCAGCTTCTCTAGATTCTCCCATTGAAGCCACTGGCCTTGTTTTGCCTGTGAAACTGCTGTTGCCGTGCCTCCTCTTCCTGCTTGTGTATAAAAGTAGTCAATTTTTTTTAATATAGATTTTGGAAGAAATGTTGCCAGTAATTTATAGAATAAAACAGAACTGCTCAGCCTGGTCCATCAATTATAAAAGTAGAAAAAACTGATAATTTTGTAGTGGTCTCTCTTTTTTCAGAGCTATATATATTGTGTGTCTGTGTATTTATATATAGTTTTTATATTATACGTTATACTGTTGTAAATGATAAGTGATAAACTGATGAATAATGTTTTTTTTTCTCTTGTCTCTTTTCTTTTCTTATAGGTATCTCAGGGTTTACCACTATGTCCCTTCAGTGTTGCCCTATTGCTTTCTGTGGCTCGCATCCAGCGATATGAGGAGCAAGTATGATGTCTTTTATTTTTCATCTTCTCTTAGTTTTTGCTTCATCAGTATGTTATCTCTCATAAATTATATTTGTTTCATTGAATTGTTTGTATGTGTCAGAGAAAAAATGTCAGGGCCTCCAAGATGTTCTCAGAAAGCCTAATATGTTTGGGAGAAATAAAAAATAAAAAAAATTTGAAATGATTAACATTGATATCACATTTTCTTCAGGATATATGTTTTAATTCCAGCCTTTGCTGAAAAGCTTTCCTTGTTGAAGTATAAATGGAACCAAACAGAACATTTTCCAGAATCCACCTCCCC
This sequence comes from Hoplias malabaricus, assembly GCF_029633855.1. Lineage (NCBI taxonomy): Eukaryota > Metazoa > Chordata > Actinopteri > Characiformes > Erythrinidae > Hoplias > Hoplias malabaricus. The sequence goes on from NC_089803.1 coordinate 26,999,848, forward strand.
ATGCCTTTATTGTGGGAACATTACACCCACTCCTGATTATGTGGATTCCAGTGGGAGTGCTTTGATCTCTGGAAACCTTTCTCTGTGGTCCCTTAGCTCAGTGCTTAATATTAGGAGAAAAGGCATGTCTTGCAATGAGGTTATTCTTAGCCTTTTCAAAGGAACACGTTCTGTTTTGTGGGACTGTGGCATTGCAGGTAGAGTTGCTGCCACAACTATAGGATCTCAGGGTCCTGGGAGGTTGCAGTGACTTCCCTGTATCTGCATGTGTTTTCTCAGGGTGCTCTGGTCTCCACAGTCTGAAGACATTGATAGGTTAATTGGCTGTGCAAAGTGCCCACAGTTTTAAATGTGTGATGCCCTGACATGAACTAGAGCCCTGTTCAAGGTGTTTTTCTTACCGTGAACAGTGGTTCTGGGTAGGGTCCAGACTCACTGCAACCCTGAACAAGATGAAAATGAATTAATGAATATGTTTTTTGTGTATGAATATGCAAAGAATGTTTGATCTCTGTTTGTCTGGCCTATCTTAATTACTTATCTAATTTATTTATTATGCCCAGGTTTTTGAGTTTCTCAAAGGAGCCATTACTAAGAATTTCAAGGATGAGCAGATTCAGCAAGGATCTAAGTTTCTGCTTGATTTGCTACCCCCCTGCCGCAGTATTTCTCAAATGATTCTGGACACGGTCAAAAACAGGTTAGCATGAGCACAACAAAAATTAAACATCAGCTCCTGAAAGCCTGCTCCAGGAACTATTTTAACTGATTTTTTTTGTGATGTGTTTCTTAATTGAGGAATTAGGCTTTTTTGACATGATTCTCAGGGACTTTTCTTTTAGCCTTTTCCTTCCCCTCCATTTTAGTGTTGTTGTTTTTTTTTAATTAATTAATTTATTTATTTATTTTGTGTTTTACACTTAAAATGTACCACTGCACAATGGCAGCATGTTTTATTTGCTATAATTCTAGTTAGAGTTTTGTTGTGGTCATTATACAGTGTGTTTGGCTGGGATCATGTCACACAGAGCCTAGTACAGTTAGGCTTTATCCTCATGGACTATTTTGGACCAAAGCCAGGACCTTTTGGAAAGACCACTGAAAATTCCACTACTATAGCTAAAACCCCTTCCCAGCTTGCATGTCGACTTGGTGGTCAAGTCCTTCTGGAGAGTTTCAAGGTATAGTTTATTTAAAAAAAACGTCTTCAGCATCATATTTTGCCTTGCATTATATTGTAAATAAAGCTTTAAAAAGTTGTCTTTTGCCCCAGATGCATGAGTCAATCAGAGTTGAAATCCTGGAACAAGTCCTGAATCGATTGGTTACTAAGACAGCTTCACCAGTCACACATTTCATTGGTATGGAAACCCAGAAAGTCCCAACACCCTTATTCAGAAACTCTTTTCTGTTTTCTAATATGTTTTATCCTGTTATTATTTATCCATCTTTCTCTTGGTGTAGAGCTCCTCTCCAACATTGTTATGTCAGCTCCTATGATCCTCCTGGAATCCTCCTCAAAAGTGACAGAAACCTTCGATATGCTATCTTTTCTGCCTCTTAATACAGTGCAGGGACTCCTCAAAGCTGTACAGGTAGGTGCAACACATGCATTAGCAGCTCAAAATCAATATTAAATTTTAAAACAAAATCATTTAGAACAAAAGGTTCACTTTTCAATTTTTCTCTTTTCAGCCACTGCTCAAGGTCAGCATGTCTTTAAAAGATGCTCTCATTCTGGTTCTGAGAAAAGCCATATTTTCCAGGTATGAAATGGGTATACACAGCTTCAGTAATCCCTTGAAAAAGTTTCCTTAATTAATCATTGGTCACCGTTATCCTTATCATTGCACTCTATCTGACAAACAATTAACAGCATGTAGCACCCATAACCTGTTAACCATAACCTGTTACAGGTTTAAATGATGTATGTAAGGGGACTACTACCTCAGATATTATACCAGCTGTAGCCTCACTGATCATTAGCCATCAGGAGCAATCAAGCATTTTACCACCAGTATCAGAAAACACTTTTGATTAAATTGACTATTTGTTGTTTATATGTTTTTCTACAAAATGCATCTCACATGATATGAAGAATCAATTGTCTTGAAGTACCTACATTGGGGAAAATAATTGTTTGATCCTCTGCTGATTTTGTACGTTTACCCCCTTGCAAAAACATGAACAGTCTATAGTATTTATGGTAGGTTTATTTTACCACATAAAGACTTTAAATAAAGGTTATAAATTAATTTGTATTTGATTTTGTGAAATATGTATTTGATCCCCTACCAACCAGCAAGAAGTTTGTGGGGTAAAGATGATTCTGAGAAAGGTGAGGCCTCAGCCCAGAGGTACACAGGAGGAGCTTGTTAATGATCTCAAGGGAGCTGGTAGCACAAAGATAATCATTAGTAACACACTTCGCTGTAATGGACCGCAGTGCCAACAAAGTTCCTCTGCTCAAGAAGGCTCATGTACAGGCTCGTCTAAAGTTTGCCAGTGAACTCCCGAATGATTCAGAGAAGACGTGGGAGAATGTGATGTGGTCAGATGATACCAATGTTATGCTTGAAGGCAAAGAAATGCTGGATATGACTCCAAGAACAATGACCCTATTGACAAACATGGAGGTGGAAACATGCTTTAGGGCTACTTCTCTGCAAAGGGTACAGGAAGACTTCACTGCATTGAGGGGCTGATGAACGGAGCCATGCATCATAGAATCTTGAATGAAAACCTCCTGGCCTCAGCCAGAACACTGCAGATGGGTCATGGATGTGTATCAGGCATAACAATAACCCAAAACATATGGCGAAGGCAACAATGGTTTGGCTTAAGAAGAAGCAGCTTAAGATCCTGCAATGGCCTAGCCAGTCTCCAGACCTCAATCCCATAGATTATCTGTGGAGGTAGCTCAAATTTCGAGTTTCCAAGCGACAGCCTCTAAACCTTCAGGACTTGGAAAGTTTCTGTAAAGAGGAGTGTGCCAAAATCCCCCCTGAGATGTGCGCAAACCTGGTGACCAGCTACAAGAAACGTCTGACCTCTGTGCTTGCTGACAAGGGTTTCTCCACCAAGTAATAAGTCATGGTTTACTTAAGGATCTAATACTTATTTCATGTTATCAAATACAAAATTATTTATAACTTTGTTTTAATGGATTTTATTGTTGATATTCTGTGTTTTGCTGTTAAAATCAACCTAATATAAAAGTTATAGACTGTCCATGTATTTGTAATGGGGTAAACTTACAAAATCAGCAGGGGATCAAATAATTATTTTCTCCACTGTATATTAATCAGTTTGTGCTCCATTGGATGAGTCACCCATATGTTTAAATCAAGTTTAATACAGGTCCTCATCTGACACATCCTGACCACTAGGTGCCTGTTTGATTTATAAAGCAAAGAAGAATATTTGAAGAAAAACACTAATTACACATTTAAAATACCATTATTATACTTAGTGATGCCTTCATTTTAATCAGAATATCTTCTACTCCCTCTAGTCAACTGGATGCACGTAAATCTGCTGTGGCTGGCTTTCTCTTGTTGTTGAAGAACTTTCGGGTGCTGGGGAGTTTAGCTTCTAGTCAGTGCAGTCAAGCATTGACTTCTAGCCAGGTGAAAGATCTGCCAGTCATTACAATATTTATGATGTACACTGTAGATCTGCTTCCTGGAGCTCTGTGTCTGTGTTTGTTTCTGTATGTAAATACATGACATACCCATCATTTATTTAATTTTCTGGACGTTTGACCATTGAATGTGTACGAATGATGTGTACTGTGTTTCAGGTCCAGGCAGATGTGCACTCACGCTACAGCTCCACCGCTAATGAAGCTTTCTGTTTAGAGATCCTGAGCAGCCTTCGCCGCTGTCTTGGCCAGCAGGCAGATGTGCGGCTCATGCTCTATGAGGTATCACTCAATATTATTCTGCCCCGATCTGCATTGTATTCGGAACATTTCTCAATTCAAACAAATTTGCGTGTGCTGTGGATGAGCTGTGCGGTATAGATGGAAATGGACCACTGATGCATGGTAATTCTGACCACAGCGCATATTATGCATTGTGTTGTTAGAATCTGAGCATTTCACAGATATATGATTAAAACATTAATGCCATCAGCACAATTATCAGATCTGATTAATAATTTAAATAGACATTAGACGTATATGTATTAAGAATAATATAGGAGGTGATTTTCAGAGGTAGATAGATGTAACTTATATTTAAAATAGGAAATGTCAGTATTAGTGCAGAAATCCAATATCAGTGCATTTCTATAATTATTATGATTATATGTGTATGCTTTTTAGTAGTGTTAGTGTACATTGTTTTAATAATATTAGTGATTTTAAAGGGCTTTGAAGATGTTCTCCGACGTAATTCCCAATTGGCAAGTTCCATCATGCATACCCTCCTGTCACAGGTGAGTGGACATGATTGGTGCTTTGTGAGTTAAAATCTAAAAGAGAATGGACAAGACCATTATTGCCACTTGCAAGTTTCTAGTTGATACAATGATACCATTTGACAGCTATTGTCAGGCATTTATCTTTTCATGCTTTAATCTCTATCATTCAGCTGAAGCGATACTATGAGCCAGAGCAAGACCTCTTGCCCCCTGTTAAGCTGGAGTCCTGTATAACAGCACAGGGAGACCAAGTCTTCCTTCAGGAACCTCTGGTACTGTGCCTTCAGATTTGTGACTTCTGCAAAATCTTGTTGTAGATTTTGTGAATGAGTCTTTATATCTGTAGTAAAACTATATCTTCATCTCTGGTTTTACGTCTACTGTTTAGGCTCATTTACTCTCTTGTACAGTCCACTGTGTGTTGTGGCATCAGAGTGTAAGTGAAACCCCTGGAGAGATTGATGAAGATGAAGATGATGATGAAGATGAAGGAGGGTTCCAGAATGAGCTCTATACCATCTTGGACAGCATAACAAGACGAATGATCAAGAGTGAACTTGAGGACTTTGAGCTGGTATGATCCAAGATGACTTTAGAATCATTTAACCCTGCATATTGGGTTTGGGCCCCCCTCCCTTTTGCTTTCAGATTATACAAATGCTCTTTTGGACAGTGTGTATAATAATTTTGTTTTATACGGCTTTGATTCAAGTTCTGTGTTCAGTGAAATTTTTCATTGACTATAAGATCCGTTTAATTTCCGTGTGCAGATAACATTTTTTAAGATGGCACCTATTTGCATAATGTGGTCACTTTAAGGAATAACAGACAGATCTATATGTATGAAATAGTGATTTATGGTTATTTTTCAACAGTCCAAAGCGATTTGACCTCTGAATTTTACGTATCCGTGGCAGTGAATAAACACACACATACTCGCACACACAAAAGTGATAAGAGGCAGTGAACACACATGCCTGAAGCAGCGGGTAGCCTCCCTCGGCACCCAGGGAGCATTTTAGGGGTTTAGGTACCTTTTGGACAAGGGCCCTTCAACCATGGATTTTCCTGTCGGTCATGGAGATCAAACTGGTGATCTTCCAGTCCCCAGCCCACTTCTGTAATCATTAGGCCCTGGCTGCATCCAGTATATGGGTAGGCATAGGTATGACAACACAAGTTGCCTTATTTTGTTGTTAGTAAGCACTGGTCTGCAAAACAATAATTGTAAATGGGCTTTAGCTCATTTACTGTCTGAAATCAACAGTCCAAAATGATCTGTGTCTTACAGGATAAGTCTGCGGAGTTCTCGATGACATCTAGTGTTGGGATGAAAAACAGTATCTATGCTGTGCTTGTGATGGGAATATATGAAGTCCTCATAGAATACTGCTTCACCATAGGCAACTACAGGTAATCTGACATGTTTGGGGTTTTCTAGTGTTCTCAAAGGCTCTTTGTTTTATAATTCAACTTGAGCCGTAGTAAAATTAATACTTTTTTTTTTTAACGCAGTAAGAATCGTTTTGAGGAGGTATTGGAGCTTTTTAATCATTACCATAAGCTGGCTGAGATCCTGAGAGAAAAGTCAGGAAAGGCCCGCGCAGCCCCCAACAAAACTCCACGCAGTCTACTCTCTATGGCATTTGTGTCCACCCTTCTCACTGCTCTCTTCCGGTAAGTAGAAGTCATTGCACAATGAAGAGACACAATTTGCTTTTTTCAGTTTTGAGTTTTTCGGCTAGAATAGAAGAAACCTATTCGCTTATGCTTTCCATTTATAGTGAATAAACATTCTTCAACACCAAAAACATGTATGTGTTTAAAACATTTTACATTAATAAGTTTAGTTCTGAATAAAAACACTTATTTGTCATTGTACAGTATGCAAATAAATGTCTTCCATGGTAGTAAACACATGCACACAGTGCTCCAGGGACTGGAGTGGTGGGCAGCCATCTGTGGTACCCAGAGAGCAGTTGAGGGCCACCTCAGCTGTGTACTGAGGGAGGAGAACAGGGGACCTGGTTGGGACCTTCCTGTTTCAAGCCTGTTTCTTTGTGAGGTCATGACTGCCCCAGTTGAGTAGGTAACATATTAATTTGTCTTCTCCTATGCAGAGACAGTGCTCAGAGTCATGAAGAGAGTCTGTCAGTGCTGCGATCCAGCATGGAGTTTATGCGCTACAGTGTGTCTGTAGCCCTACAGAAGGTCCAGCAGTTAGAGGAGACAGGACACACAGATGGTCCAGAGGGGCAGAGTCCTGAGAAGACCTTTCGCCACCTTTGCAACATCACTAAGTCTTTGTCTTTTCTGAACTACTTCATTATTGCATCCAATTTGGAATTTTCTGTAATTTTTAATTTGTTAAGTAAACTAAATACATGATTCTAGAAATCTAGTAAAAATGTACAGAAGGGGCTCTGTGCAAACAGCTCAAGAGTGTTTCTTTTTTTGGTTATTTCCAGTGTATGAATATTTATTTTACAAATTTATTGGTATCTGTTGATTCATACACTTTGAATGTACATTTTACCCCAACAGATTCCATTTTTTTTAATTGCCATAAAAAGTGTATGGTAAAAAAAAAAAACACTTTAATATGCCAGGTTATTATGAAATTTGACCAATTTGCTACTGATTGAATGTTTATAATTTAGCTCTTTCAACACATTTAGTTTTTTTCTAAGTAACAATTTTAAATAAAACAATGTGAAAGTACATGCCATAGATATTGCTGGGAAAATGAATTTCTAAATTTATTTTAGAATTAGAATTTATTTATTTAATTTCTAAAAATTAACACAATATTTTGTCCTTTCCTCAGTGTACTAATGTGGCGCTACACAAATATTCCATCAGCCGTGGAGGAAGGTGGGAAGAAGGACAAGAGTCAAAGTGTTTCTCTGCTATGTTTGGAGGGGTTGCTGCACATCTTCAGTACAGTGCTACAGCAATACCCCAGCAAGGTGGCCAACATCCTGTGCTCTCTGGGTGGGTCATGTCATCCTCCTGGAGTGACTGTTTTTTCCACTGTGCAATTTAAAGTGTTCTTAATGCATCTGAATTTTAAACAGTATAAATTTGTCTCTATTACTTTCAGATGTTTCTGGGGAAATGGAGGAAGAAAGTGAAAACGCCAACCTGACGGAAAAGGCCGCTTTCTATATTCGTCAGTTTCAGGTAGAGCCGTAAGGCCTTGCTTTAAAGATGATCTTCAGTAGAAGATAGAGGCAGACAGTAATTACATAATCATAGATCCTTATCTGCTACTTTTTGTCATTAGTGGAGTTATTTTTATGTAAATATGTTACACGGAGGGCTGGTGTGGCTGCAGGTTTTCCTTTCAACCCAGCAGAAGTCCAACACTACTGAAAGTCAAGATCAATTGATTAAAAACAGGTTGAATGAGGTGTCACTTCTGCTTCATTGGAAAAAAAAAAACCCTCCACGAATATCAGCCCTCCTGGGATTTGGTTAGACACCCCTGGTTTAAATGCTTCGTCGCATAAACACAGTTGCACAAAAACTGTCAAATACATATTACAATAAATGTGTACTTGACTTACAAACTTTCAATTGCTATCAATTGGATGCTTAAAATCCAATATTATAGAATAATATTTGTGTGCTTGTCCTGGCCGTCAGCGTGCCCTTTTCACTCAGCTGAGTGGAGGAGAGGAGGACTTCAACAGCAGAGAGGCTCAACTGCTGGTCAGCATTCTCAGTCTACTCTCCCGTCTACTGGAACCCTCCTCCGAACAGGTAGCTGTTCATGTTTTATTCTAGGTTTCATGGTACTGGTGTTTTGTTTCAGTTTGTCTTTGTGACAGGCCTTTTAATTTTTTTTTTTAACAGTTTGTCCAAATGATCACATGGACAGTTAAGATTTGCAAAGAAACCAGCTTTGGTAAGACATGCTTTTTCCCTCTTTTGTGACTCACTGTCACTCTCAGTTATATATGTTCTGTATATGATATCTCTCTCGTTCTCTCTCTCTCTCTCTCTCTCTCTCTCAGAGGATATATCTTTCAGCAAGGGTGCACTGTCTCTGCTTTTCAACCTGCACATACTCTACAAAAGCCCTGTGTCTGTGCTGTGGGAGCTGTGTCAGGACATCCATAGTGTGCTGGGAGACATAGATCAGGTAGAGTGGACAGAGATCAGCTACTAAATTAAATAAATATAAAGCTGTGAAAGTGTCATGTTAATTCCAATACAGAGAGCTTAGTTTCATGGAAGTTGTTTTTTTCCCCCATCATACAGTAACTGTGAGTCTGTAAAGGATATGTCAGCTGTGTATTTTGAAACCACTCCTAGTGTGGGCTGCTTTTCCAGACAGTATTTAACGGATCCTTCTGACTGGTACGGGCTTGTGTGACATAACAGCCAAGAAATGCCTACCTCAGCGGCAGGTTACACTTTAAACTTGAGGTTCTATTTTTCCATGTTGCATCTTTGCAAATTTGTACTGTGTATGAATTTTGTAAAGATGTATGTCCTTTGATATCTCTGTTCAGCACAAAAAAATTATATAAAAATATTCATACTTAATCAAGATTTGTCTATTAAGTGCAGGGGGATAGTGAAAATGACAGTGTAGTAGCCAAGACGGCATAAAAAATACAAATATGCGCTTTCAGAAAGTGTTTTTTTTTTTTTTTTTTTTTTTTAATAAAGCCATTACTACTTTGATTTCTATCACAGTTAACATGTTAGCTCTCTCTCTGGTAGCCATTCAGGACCAAAAGGCCAAACGTAGATGTGTGTGGGTAGTGCTGTGGTAAGGGGCAACTGATTTAAACAATTAAATAAAATAAATAAAACATTTTAAAAATCAGGCCCAGTTCTGATCATTTTGACATCCGTGTCTTCCCGTTCCACTGGATGGTTGCTTGTGGACTTATTAGAACATAATATATTAGTGTATGGGAGGCACAGTGGTGCAGCAGGTAGTGTCTGTCACACAGCTCCAGGGACCTGGAGGTTGTGGGTTTGAGTTCCCCTCTAGGTGACTGTCTGTAAGGAGTTTGGTGTGTTCATCCCCTGTCTGTTTGTGTTTACTCCCATGCGCCACAAAGCACATGTTGGTAGGTGGATTGGTAACTCAGTGTCCATAGATGTGACTGTGTGAACTGGATAAGAGGTTACAGATAATGAATGAATGTATGTTAGTGTATATAACTGCATTCAAATCAGTCTGAAAAGTGGAATATATTCATCTCACGGTCTCTCTGAACAGGATGTGGAGGTAGAGAAGCAGTCTCACTTCGCCATCATCAGCACGAAGACAGCAGCATCCACCACAGTAAGTTTTCTGGCCTATTCTCTGTTTTAGTAAAAATGTTTCTCAACCTGACCCAGAACCATGGGGTTCTACAGTAAATGGGTTGAGAACTGGGCTACAGCAAATATGTAAAAATATTTTGACCTAAGGACTGAATTGAGAAATACTGTTGAAAACACAGGTTTCCTGATTATTAACAAAGTTACTGTAGAATATCAGAATGGACCTTTTAAGATATTAAAGGTAAAAGATTGCAGTTAATAAGGTTCTGATTCTGATGTTATTTTTCCTCTCTCCCCAGCTATTAGTCTTGTCCCAATTGAGGAAGGTTTTGGATGATGTGGACTGGCTTATTGCCAAGAAGAAAGTACAGTCTACTTCTGATGGAGTGACTTCAGGTGTTGCACCAACACATTTTGGCTGTGTTCACACAACAGGCAAAAGTGGCCCAAATCCAATTTATTTTTGTTTGGCTGTTCACAATACATTTTAATATAACATTCTGAACAGGTCATTTCATTAAACTTAAATTTATGCAAAAAAGAACAGTGATTCATGCGCTCACCTGAGGTAAAGGTTTGATACACTCCAGAGCATTTTTATAAAATGAAGGATTAACGGGAAATGGCCTAATGTTTTACTTTGCAGTGTGCTACATCACAAAACAACCCATTGTCTTCTTCAAAGGTAATAATGTGAAAAAGTAGTGTGATATAAATACACAGAAGTATATTTCAAACTTATTTTAAATCAATGATCTTCCATTGGTGTTTGGCCTTTGCAAAGAAGAGGATGGCTGAATTCACAAAAGGAGTTTTAGTACGTCAGGGAAGCCATATTAAAACAGCCTTCATACAGATCTGCAAAAAATGATTAAGTAAAGAATAATAGCAATTTTCCCAAATTTTTCCATGAATGAGTGACATGAAACTGGATTAAGAAAGTTGTCAGATCTTCTTTGGTTCCTCTATGGGTTTTCAGATATAGTCCTATTTTTGTGTATCAGATGTGGACTGGATTTCAGTTCCTTATGAAAGTGTAACATGAATAGATGTTTCATTTATGTTGTGTGAACCGTAAAGAAAAAACACTGACAGATTGGATTTACTTTTGCTGCTGTGTGAATGTAGACTTAGACACACACCCTAGTGAAGTGTCTTTGGGAAATTGCAGCTTTTCTTGACCGCTGCACTAAATGGACAATTTTATTATTATTTTTTTTTTATGTATAACCAGAATGCCTGTACTGTTTTGTGTTGTGTGTGTATATAATTACCATTACGTGTGTATGTGTATATATCAGGGTGTGCCACCCAATCAGCAGGTCAGCAGGACCCTGTGGAGAAAGCAATGACTCTGCAGTTGGGGACTTTGCTGACAGCTCTGAATGAATTGATGCAGACCGCCCTACCTGCTGGAGCCTGCACAGACACTCTGCTGCGAGAACTCAGCCGGACCTACACCATCCTCACCACCCTCATCAAATATGTAAGAGTCACACATGGCAATGTACCGTATAAAAAGAAAGTTCAAATGAAAGTGATAAACTTTCGAAATCTTTAAGGTTGTTCTTTAGTGGGTAAACATTATGGCCATGACACAATATCAGATGAAAAATGTAGTAAATTGTAAAGCAATAGTATTTTGTGCAATAGGACTGGAATGTTTTCTCTTCAGGGACACAGATGTGGGATGCAGCTATTTTGCGATAGTGAGACTTTGAATTTTAAATGTAGCTGTACACTTTAGAGTACGGTGGACAGGTAGTGTCGCAGTCACACAGCTCCAGGGTCCTGGAGGTGTTGTGGGTTCAAGTCCCACTCCAGGACTTTGGTGCATCCTCCCCGTGTCCGCGCGGGTTTCCTACCACGTCCAAAAACACACGTTGGTAGTGGACTTGTGTGTGTGTGTGTGTGTGTGTGCAGGACTGGCACCCCTTTCCAGGGTGTGTTCCTACCTTGCGTCCAATGATTCCGGGTAGGCTCTGGACCCACCGCAACCCTGAACTGTATAAGTGCTTACAGATAATGAATGAATTGTATCCTTTAGGTTGGGTTTCTGCTATGAGCTTCAGGTATCTTATATATAAATACAGTCCCTTAATCATGGATTAACTGCTTAAATCATGTCTCTCTTACTCTGTCCTCTTTTCTGCCATATTCTGCCCTTCTTCAGCCCTCTCTAAAAAGCTTTTGTCTTTATTGATTTATTTGTATATAGAAGTTTAAATGGGACATATTGTACTTTTTCACAAGACAAACCAGCTCTCGTGGGTTTTAATTACATTGTTGTGACCTGCTTGGCTCACTATACCCCAAGGATCAAACAACACAGTGCTATTCTCACCATGTTTAAAGAGCCCTGTTCAGAACGACCGGATTGAGTGCCCACAAAAACTGACTGTTTTAATCTTTTTTGAGAATTAGTTGGGATTCTAGATACCAAAATGCAAGATATTTTTGTGAATATCCCACCTTCTCCCAAGAGAATAAGTATATAAAAAAAAAGAATAATCCCTTCAAGTATGACTATTTTCTATTCCTGATGCAAACCTAGCTGTCAAAATAAATGCACCCTTGATGATGGAACACAAATGACAGACAAAAGCTGTAAAGGACTTCTCTAACTAAATTTATTCCTTCTACAGTATATCCAGATGTGTGCAACTCATCCTGGCCAACTGCCTGCTCGAGTGGAGAAACTGGTGAGAAGACCTTTCTAAAAATTGATTCATGGCAGTGAAAGCTTATCGTTAAAGGTGCTTATTGTTTAATTTAGCAACCTTTAGAATTGGGGATGTGCAAGGGGAACTTGAGTACTTCGTTAACCATTTAGCTGTCAGTATTCGAATAATGAAATTGAAGTTCATTCCATTACCATTGGCTCTTGTCATTCAGAAAACATTGTTGAAAAAGAGAAATCATGTCTGGCAGCAGTTTGACTTAGAAAACAACAGTTTACTTCCAGACCATGAAAATGTGATTCCCTTGCTCTGAAACTGACAGCAAACTTACAACTGATCGCAACAATGTCAGTGACAACTGCCCCTCAATTTTGTAGAAGGTCTTTAAACAAATTGAATGGTGTTGTGCCAGAGTATAAAAACTGATGCCACAAAAGTGAAATTTACCGTATGAAAAGAAAGTTCAAATGAAAGTGATAAACTTTCGAAATCTTTAAGGTTGTTCTTTAGTGGGTAAACACCTGTCCTACATGACAGTAACAACATAATTACATGTGGAAACGAGTTGTGTTGCAGTTGCGCTGTTTTGAAGAACACTGCTCCACAGTGAGGTACTCAGCCTCTATGGGGCTCACAATAACACATGGTTTAGTAAAGTTTTGCCACTCCTTGCTGGAGAAAAATGGATTTGCTGTTTTTATTGTTGCTGGTTTTGGACTTTTTGATCTCCTATTGGTTTACCATTCATTAACTGTTACTAGAAAATAAATATGGAATGCACCTCCTAATTTATAGACATCTTATATACATTACTGCATGTTTTCTCTGTATGCATTTGTTTACTTGGCTGTTACAAGCTTAGCTATTGTGTGTTTGTCTAGGTGAAATTGTCAGGGTCTCATCTCACTCCTCAATGCTACTTTTTCATCACCTATGTACAGGTAAAGTCATTTCATCTCCTCCTTTCTGGACTAAGGTATGCTGTGCATTGTGGGTCTTTCTGCCCTGTTCTATTGACATGAGGTGTTATTTACAGAGTGGTGAGTCCAGCATAGGAGCAAATGATAAGAAGAAGAAAAAGAAGGAAGATGAAGCTGTTTTGGCAGCATCTGTAAGGAATATAACTCCTCCTGTATATATATTTTTTAAATTAGTTTGACAATTGCATAACAATTTGTAAATCATTTAACAACCCCCCCCCCCCCAACCACATTCTCTAGGCTAAGGTTCTTCGTGAGACCAAAGCCATCCCCACCTTGATCTTCAATATAGAGCAATATGAGAAGTTTCTAATCCTTCTCTCCAAGAAATCAAAGGTATGGGGAATGATATCTACAACACACATTTCTAAACAGTGAGTTTAATAACTTAGTAAACTGAGGCCTTTTCTTCAGGTGAATTTGATGCAGTACATGAAGCTCAGCACTTCTAGAGATTTCCGGATTAATGTTGCCACTCTGGATGCGGCACTGCAAGAGCAGCAGGAGGAGAGCCAGGAGGTCAGTTTACTCTTCATCTGCATTTTATGAAAGCCACACTTCAGAATGCTGTGACACTAAGAGACAATGTCCTCACCAGGCAATAATACTGAAATATGTTTAGTTTATTCAGTTTTATAACAAAAAAACACTCGATTCTGCAGTGCAGAGTCAATACCAACAAATATAACAAAACAGATCCTTACAAAGGATACTTTTACACTCAACATTTCAAAATAGAAAGTTCAACTTAACAGCTGCTGCTATACGTATAAATACCTGTCAATATCTTTTGGCCTATTGATGACACACTTTGATTCTCTCAGGCTGAAGCCTCTCAGGATTCAGAAGAGAGTCAGGCCCCCAAGAAGAAGAAAAGAAAGAAGTGAAGAAAGCAGACAGTTCTTGTTTAAAGTCTAAGAGGACTTTTGAGCCGCTTCTCTTCCTTTGGCCAAAGAACCTTTGGTGATCTCAATTATCTGATATATATCCAAGGCTTCACCTGTTGGGTGGGGAGAGGATAAAAATATATGTGTTTTTTTTTTTTTTTTTTGGATATACAAAAGCTTGAAAGTTTCAAATTTTGTACATTATACTTTCTGCTACATTTGTGTAAATGTAAATGTTTCTACTATTAATATTTATTCCCATTGGCTGAAAGTTAGAGTTGCCCAATACAATCTTTTTCAATAAAAGAAATGTATAATTTATAAAAGTTTTCTTTCATATATCAAAAAAGGAAATTGAAATGCAAACATGCCAGTGGTTGTGGCCTGTGCTACAGTATTCAATGCATTTGAAATGATACAATGAGGAAGCCAAACTAAGGAAAATTAAAAAGGACATTTCTTCACAAATATTGTTTTACCTTACAATGGTATTTCTCCATATCAGTAAACATATGTCTTCTAGAATACAACCAGTAGGATCTCACCTTGTGGTAGCCCATATCGGCGTTCAAGTCCAGTGGGATTAGATGGAGTTACGCAGTCCATTGTGACTTCCTTTCTTAAGCACTGGTCAATGTCGACTGCGCTGAAGAAAGCCACTGACTGAGGGAGATCCTTCATCCCCAACTTGTATGCAAACATACATCTGAAGAGATAGGGATAACAGACAAACCCCTAGGTCATTTATATAAAGAGTATCTCCAATGTAGAGCACAAAATTGTATAGCACCTTTCATACATAAAACCATCAGAAAAAGTGGTAAAGTGTACTAACCGGGTGAGCAAGTTTGTGATCTGTAAAGCGAGTGCTGCTCTGTAGCGGTCCTCGCTTTTAATCAGGTAGCGCACCTCATCATGAATACTAATACAAAAACGGCCATCGATGTCGTACTCTTCCAGGAGCCACCTCATAGCTACCAGCATCAAATGCAAGTAATCTACAGCTGAACTCTGAACTACCCAGTTCACCCTGCTGGTGATGAACTGAAAATACACCAAGAGTACTGGGTTACAACGGATGATACAGTACAAGACCTTTGTTTAATAAAAAGTAAGGAAATGTGTGTTTGGTAGATTATTTCTTGTAACAATGCTTCTTGGCAATAAATCTTATACCGCTGGAAAGCCTGTTCATTTCCCTTATAAATTGTGCCACGTTTTTAAGAAACATGCATGTGTGGGAGGAGCAGTAGGGCTAAGAACCATACACAACCACAACAGCCTGGCACCTCCCCCTCATGCTGGTCACACACGGCTGTGGGATAGTATCCCACTTTTCAACCAGCATTTGTCACAAGTCAGCCAACGTGGTTGTGTTGGCCACTCTGGCATAAACATGGCCAAGCTGATCCCACAATTGCTCAATGGGGCAATCTCCACTGCCAAACTCAGGAGGTAGTTTCTGATAAACCCCACTCTGTGGGGGCGAGTGTTGTCATCTTGGAGGATAGAGTTCGTAAGCAGAATCTGGACCATTGCTGAACAATGTTCCTCCACATGTTCAGGTTTCAGTGTACGTGTTGCTGACACTAGTACAACTGAGCCTGATGGAGAAGGGCAGTAATGGCAGGTCTCCTGGCAGCCTGATGAGACCGGAGACTGGCTGCATGCAAGTCTGTTCTCAATTGCCTTGGCAGAGAGCAGTTGGCTATATCATCCTGCAAACATTGACAGCAAATATGTAGAAGTCAGCCTAAGGTACCCAAGTGCTGACAGGGTGAGGAAAGCAACTTCTTGGGATGTTGTCTTCTTAGGACGTCCTTTGCGTGGACATCCCCCGTTATATGGAACTTTAATTTGGAGATGGTACTAGGGCTCACTCCAAATAATGCCGCAGCTTGGTTTTGCGGAACACTAGCTTGAAGTTGCCCTATCGAACTGGCCCTATCCAGATAAGTCAAGCGTGGGATGTAGATTCTTGGAGCAGACCCCTACTGACCATTGTAGCAGGGCTCATGCTCACAGGTGCTGCCTTGGCAGATTGGCAGCATAATCTACCAAACACATATTTCCTTTCTTTTTGTGCTAAGTGAAAGAAAATGAAGAGAAGGAGAGGAGGGAAAAAAGCATACTGTGATTTGAAAATGGTACCACCTCTTCCTTGACAGCAGCAGGTTCCAATGCTCTGGAGATCCTGCAGCCCAGTACAGGAGTGGCAGGCTCCTTTGAGTGAGCAATGCTCTCTAGCTTGTTGAACATCTCCGACTCTGTGCCTCCAGCCCACACTCGCTGACCTGCCACATCCCACCTCCTCTTATTCCGGGAGCTACTAAAACAAAAACAAAAAAAAAGGTCTTTATACCTTTCACATGCTGCTCAGACAGCCGTAAACATTTTGATGGTTCATTGCCTCCATTTCAAATAGCTGTGAGTAGTAGGCACCCGCTGAGCTCACATTCTTGTGGTCCACACTAAAGGCCAGATTAAATGTGCTATGTGTCACTGAAATGCATTATGCTTTTAATCTAAACTGAGCCATTGTAAATTACCTTATTTTAAACACATGTACAACTAGGCATCTTTACAGCTTGAAAATAGCAAAGGTCTGGGCAGAACGTTTACTCACAAAAACTGACCTTTTGCTTGCCAGTTTAGAAATCCTGCGAAGTTCCTCTCTGGAAACAGTGCCATCTTCATCCTTGGCCACATCCAAATCCAGTTCCTTAACCAACCACTCCCCCTCCTCAGACAAATGATACCTATGTCCACAGAAAACTCAATAATTTGCGTCTGTATGCTATGCTTAGCTAGACACAGCCCATTAAATTAAGAGTCTAGCTGCCCTACCTGCGCAGTCCTTTAGTCAACGCATACATCTGCTGTGCTTTATTTGCTGCAGCAGGCTGGCTAAGCCGGTGGTTAAACTGCATAAGCAGGCGTTCAGCAAAGGGCTGTCCTGCTCCATAGATTCGGCCATAGTTGAAAACCTTGGCATGTTCACGACTGATACCCACAGCATCTGCAGTGCGACTGTGCAGATCAGTGCCCTGACTTTTCTTACCCTGAAGGGTCATCCATCCAAATGCAGTACAGCCTGAACAACAAACAAGATGGCAATGAGAAATTTGTTCAAACAACACTTAACACCAATGTTGGCAGTATTGCAGTGATTGGATACTATCATTTTGTCCTGTAACAAATCCAGTCCTTTGTTCTGTAACAAAGTAGTATCATGCATTAATTACTCTCTAAACAGATATTTTGTTACTTACGTTACAAAAATAGGCAGAAAAGTTCTAAAAGCTGCATAGTTCTTATATTTAAAGTGATCCATGTCTGTACTTATGTAGAAAGTTGCTGACTGTGCAACTTGGATCATGAATAGAATATGAACATGAGCACAAGTACAGTAAAAATTCTCAGTTTTGAGAATCAAAACTGTTGATGGGTTAAAAAAAAGTTGATGGGTTATCTCTTTACCATAGAAGAGGCACAGTTCTTGGATATTTGTGGGTAGTTTACAGGATTTTCTACAGCAGAATAACACTTTATAGTTTTATCAACATAGCTGTATGATGTGACTGAAGCAGAAATAACATTTAAAAAATAATAAATAAATAATAATTTTTTAAAAAGCAGCTCATGCATGTAAAGAAAAGGTAATTATATTTACATTTTCTTTTTTAAAACAGATGTTTGAGATGTGGCTTTTGCTGTACTTTGAGTGGTTGCCAGGTCTGTTTACAGCTTTAAAGAAAATGCTGACCTGGGGAAATGAGATTTTCACACGTAATATAACAAATTGACAAGTTGCTGATTGAAGCACTTGGCTGTGGAATTAACTCTTTGGCTCTAATAGGACTTGAGAACTAAATCAATATGGCTGAGCTCACCGTGCATGCCAGCAAAGTGAGACTCTCCCAGAACAGCAGCAATCCATAGCTCCTGAGAGTCAACATCAGCTCCCACCAGGTGATAACCAGGGGGTACCTGCACCATGGCTTTCAGTTCACTACCTACACGATCCCGCTGCGAAACACAAACACACTTCAGCAGTTAACTGCAAACTAATATATTTTATATTACTGAGAGCATAAAACTGGAATATAAGCTTATTTTTAAGTTTCTTAGAGTAGAAGTGCGGATCTAGGATCTGATTCTAAATCAGAATCACTTTATTTGGCCACGTATCACACACAGATTCGGATAAGCTAATGCTTCTTAGCTTACCCGAGCATTACTGGCAGTCAGCCACGTTGGCTCCACAGCTCTGCGGGTGACCGTTCCAGCAGTAATAACCTGAGGCAAAATGGCACCATACTGGCCCTCTTCATCATAGTTGTCATGTCTGTAAGAAAGAAGAAAAGAGATCTGAAGCTTTTAAGTGGGGTAACCACAATGTTGTTACTGAATAAAGTATCATTGCCATACCTGCTAACAGTGCGAGGAAGTTCCCCCTTACGAAGCCAGACTACCATCTGAGAACTACAGAGACCAAAGGCACAAAACAAGTTATTTCACAAAGATCAATGACTGCTCAGAAAGGCCAAAGTCAATATCACTGGGCATTTTACAAGCTCATTACTGGAAGAACACTCAGCCAGGGGCACCTGATGCGTTTCTGGGCGTTTCTCCAGAATGACATCATCTTGTTGATCTCCAGAGCTCGTGTTGCATTAGTTCCCCCTCGACCTGCCTGAAGGGTCCCATCCTCCATCTTAGACAAGAAGTCTTTAGAGAAGGGGCTGCCCACGTTATTCTCATTCCCATCCTGTGTAACAAAAATCACACTCATCAGCTATCCATACAAGATACCATTAATTCATATAAAGAAAACAGATAAAGGAGAGAGGATTTACAGCACCTTGTGAGGTAACTTGAAAAACCAACATCCAGCGATGTTGACATCATTGTATGGCCCATTACCGTGGTGATAGGGGCACTCACTTCCTCCTGCTTCCAGATCATGTGATACCTGATGGAAAGAAAGGAGAAAAATCTTGACTATTTTTAATGAAAAACAAAAGCCCAACAAAATGTAGAAATTTTCCTAAGTGACCAGTTCTTTCAAAGAAATTTAGTACAGCTGAAATGTGAGAGCTCACCTGGGCTTTTCTGGATCTCACTGTTCTGGGCACTGCTTCATCATCAGACACTGTCTCAAGCAAACTCAACTCCTCCACCTAGAGGACACCACATGCAAGCACATAAACATATGTATGACACCCATTGCAGCTAGTTTCAAATTGAAGTATATCAGAACCGTTTCGAAATTTAGTAAATGCACTGAATATTGTAATAAAAATGCGGTGGGAACACTTTTTACTGTATACTGCTAAACTGAATATATAAACATGTTTATACTGTTTAGGTTGCTGTATCAAGTCAAATGTGCCTAATAAAACCACATTAAGTATGAATAATAACAGTATGACCTTTGCAGCCCTCTGTATTAATACAAACTGTAAGCAAGTAAAAAGTCTCACCGTTTGCCACACACCACTGTCAGTCAGTAAGATGTCTTCCAAAGGTGGGCTGTCCAGACACTTTGGTTGCTCCTTTCCTTTCTGCTCACAATACTCCCTATAGATAGACTCTATTGACCTGAAGACAACAGAAATAACTCATAAAAATTCAAAACATTCCTCCTGCAAAATGAGATACACTTCAAAACTTAAAGACCATGTCTCATATAGAAGCACTTTCCAGATTTCTGCTACTGTACTTTACCTCTGAGTGTGCATAATGAGACAAAATTAAACTCCTTCACAAATAAATCTGAGATTCCATTACAGTGCGCAGAAATGCACAATGGCTACCGCAATTTAAAATGGAAACGCAAAGGCCAAGTTTAAACAGGTATTATTTTTGCAATAACGTAAAACTAATAGAAATCTTAGCCAAATGCTGTACACAGTCAATATGTTCTTATTCATTAATACAATCACAAAAACACATGCCGAGGTGTAGACTGTCCATAGGTGTGTGTTAATGAATGTGTGATGTTAACTGAAAATTAATAAATGAATAAATAATTCATACAATCATATTAAAAAATTTGGGCGCCCTTGATGAACTGATATGTTTTGTTGAATTCCTAAGTGAAAATAACACACATCCTCTAATCCTCTGGACAAAACACAATGAAGTGGCCTGTTTTTTCCTTTCCACATTTATGTATTATTTATGTTCCAGATTTAAGCTTGAATTAATTAAATTGGACAATACAGCTTATAGGAAATGATCAAATGGGTATTTATTTTTACTTTCAAAACTATTAAGATGATATAAAAAATTAATAATATGAAAATAACAATCAGTGCTGATGTAGGTCACCTGTAGGGGCATACAGGTCCCTCAGTATCCTCTGCAGCTTCCAGGTTATCTCTGCGTCCTGGGACCAGGTAACCCCAACCATGTTTTTCTGTGTAGTGCAGGGGAAACCCATCCCACGTTAGGCCCATCAGCTTTGGCGTGATCCTCATCTGCAGACTAATAAGACTGGCTCCAGGAGACCAAGCCTCATCCTCTTTATTTGACATGCGAGCACACAGCTTCCGATACCAGCTGAGGGAGGTTCAGCAAAGAAGGCAAAACAGTAAAAGCACTTGCCATCACATGGGTATGACACACATAATATATAAGTGAATGGAAAGCATTAGAGCTTGCAAAGTCGATGGGATTATTCTCTCTGAATCTCAGTGCTCACCCTGGGTGTCCAGGCATGTGCTGTCTCCTCTTAGGGAGGCAGCTCACTGTCCCCTTTAGATGCTCAACAAGCTCTCTGCTGGGGTCGGGCCTCCCCTGATCGTCCTCTTCAGGGGGTCCAGGATCTGCAGTTATTTAACATTTAGCTCTTATACAGAATGATTCACAGCAAACGTTATGCAAGTGATCAACAATTAACAATATATTAATATATCAACACACATTAATATTACTCAGATTAAGAATGCTTTATACAGACATATATAGACAATATACTTTATTACAGACACATGTCTTACCTTCATCCCAGACCTTTCCTGGGTTTTCACATTTAGAAGCTGCTGCGGCTGCTGCTTTCTCAGCCTCTTGCTTGGCTTTTTTACTCTTGCTCATGGCTATTTTCTTCTGCTTGAACTCTTGAACGTCCCATTCTAAATCCCAGAGCCAAGGGTCCTCTTTGTACCTAATCATTTAATAGATAGGTACTATGCATGACTACTAAGACATATGTATTTAATAAACAGCATTGTCTCTGACGTTTACACAGCACTACAAGATATATGACTGTCAAGATGTAGACACATTCAATAAGCATGTAATATAGTTCTCTGAACACCAGAAATATTACCCCTGGAAACAAGTTCTATGTAAATATGTCTCAGAAATTCAGCAAACCAAGTCTTTGGGCACCTGTCATCCTGCAGTAACTGGCAGGCATCATCTGCCAGAATCATCAGAGACTTCTTCATCTCTCTCTGCAGCTCTTCATATGTGTCCTGGGCATCCTCCACATATCTCCCCCAGCTCTGATTGACAGGCAAGTAACAGACACCCATCTCTAGCATCCCTGCAAATGTCACTGGATGAGGACACCTGAAAAATACCAATCTGAAATCAGTATGAAGGCCACTTTTTCTTGTCGGGCATAATGTGGGCAGAGTAGCTTAAATGTGGAATATGATTACCGCTCCAGAAAGAGAGAAAGTTGTTGGGTGAACACCTCATGGGTGGCCAGTACATCTGTAGCACAATACTGCATCAGCTCCTTGAAAACAAATAATAACAGATTTGTGGCACTTTTTTTTTTTTTTTTAAATATCTTTATTTAATTGAATATTACACAAGCATCTCTAAGATACCTCTAGCTTTAAAACCTCTTTTTGAATTACCTGGAAGTTGTTCCTAACATCACTCATGCTGCCCTTCACAAATATATCCCTGGGCTCTTTCTTTAGGGGATCCCCTCCAACATAGAGAGCATGGACATCAGCCAAGTTATTAATACTGCTGATGTTAACCCAGTCCCAACAGCCAATCTGACAACAAAACATAAAACAGGCCACGATGATTCATAGTGAAAACTTATGAAATTCTGAAAAAAATGTAATCTGAGTGTTGCATGTAGGTAATTAGTCTGCATTTAAATATCCTGGCTAAAGGCCAACAAGAATCACAATTACAGTAAAAATTAAATATAAAATGCTATAAATCTAAAAAATAAATAACTGGGGTTGGTGTTAGCAAAATAGCCATGTTTTTAAATCACTCGATTGTAAATATACAGACCGCTCGGCCTTCAGAGCGGCGACCAAGCTTTTTCATATGCTCCTTCACTTCATGCAGACCTCGTCTCTTCCCGTGCCTGCTGGCCATCCAAAGGGTACGCTGAAAACCTGTGAGTCCTGAAATAGCCATGTGGAGGCTCATAGTGTCCAGGAAACGCATCTTTGAGCCCTGATTATGAACACCATCACAAAGAGAATAAATAATGTATTAACTGAATACATTTGTAGCACAGTTTGAAGGGATTCATCTCATAACACACTACAGACAATTTGCATGTATTTTCTTGTTGTCCATGCTATACGTTGTAAAAATCCATGATCAAGTGGCTAAAATTTACCAAATACAAAAATAATAAAATAATAATAATAATAACAATGATATATTATGATTATTTGCACATTTGTAAAGTGTTTCCATTACATGTCTTTTGTTATTCTGTTTAAAAATGAATTCAAATTTTAAATTAATTAGGAAACAATGAACACATTAAAATTAATTTGTAAAAGTATCTCTAAATGTTTTGAATAATAAATTAGCTTTAGCATAGATAAAACTTATGTATACATGAAACACAGATGCATACTTTCAGAAGGTACTGTTCTTTAATGTGTGCTCTATCAAAGCTGACATTGTGTCCCACAATGAGTCTTTCTTTCCACTGGCCACCCTTAGGCCTGCTGGAGTTTGCTGGAGTCTCTAGTGGGATGAGGTCTGCTAAAGTCAGCTGACTGGACCAGGTGTAACGTTCTTCAACCAGCCTCTTACTGCACCATGAGTACCTAGAGCATCAACAAAAAAAGAGAAAAGAATAATAAATAAGACACTGATCACATCTATTTCATTTAGGCTGTAATGAAAAATCAAATAAATTAAATCCATCCATTATCTGTAACCGCTTATCCAGTTCAGGGTCACAGTGGGTCCAGAGCCTACCTGGAATCATTGGGTGCAAGGCGGGAATACACTGGGGCCAGTCCTTCGCAGGGCAACACACACATTCACTCACACCTATGGACACTTTTGAGTCGCCAATCCACCTACCAACGTGTGTTTTTGGACCGTAGGAGGAAACCGGAGCACCCGGAGGAAACGCACGCAGACACAGGGAGAACACACCAACTCCTCACAGACAGTCACCCGGAGCGGGAATCGAACCCACAACCTCCAGGTCCCTGGAGCTGTGTGACTGCGACACTACCTGCTGCTCCACCGTGCCTCCCATAAATTAAATGTACTTATATGTTTTTCCATTAATTTCAATTGATTAGTAGGCTATTTGAATAACAATAAAATGAAAATTTAATGATATGATCATTTAACCTCTCCTCAGGGGCTGTTTTACAGTAAAAAGCAGAATGTTGCGAACAACATACATTTCTAGGAATATTTGCAGAATAATATCATTTTAATTTAGTGCTTCCAAGTTTACATTTTTTCCAGTGAATTGTTAAACATTTGAACTTATTTGGATGGGATGTTATTTTAAATATTGTTTCTATTAATATTTTAATTAATCACCTGTTTACACAAAACTAATATAACTGATAAATAAATTATCATCAGTTAATGCAACATCATCTTCATTATTCATTGATACAGTAATGAGAGATTGTACTCTTTTGTCATTTCAGTATATTTTACAAATTTAAATAATCCAGATAAAAAGAGCTGAAGGACCCTGTCTCACCAGGTCGTTGGAGAAACAGCTACTGCCAGTGTGGGACAGTGACCCTCAGCCATGCAGACTTCCACATCAAAGACCAGAGCATTCTCCTCTGGGAAATCCACCTTCTTGTGTTGCCCGTCCAAACCATACTGTGTCCAGCCCACTTCCCAAACCCATTTTTGGGGCATCTGAGGGAGATCTGTTTGCTGGAGCCAACTAGCCGCCTCCAGGTAAGGCAGGCTTTGTTTTTGGGCAAGAATACGGAAGTGGCCATCTATGTCTTCCCCATACATCTGCGGCAGCTTTAGTTCCACATCGGGTAGCAATACTGCCTCCTTCCCCCAGAGTTTATGCTTCTTTAGATGTTTGATGCTTCCTTCCACATCCTCATCTGTGTACTCCTGCACTGAGTTGTGAAAGATCTGCTCCTGCAGGTTCCTGGATAGCATCTGAATATTGAGGGGGTTCATCCGAGTTTCTCTGGAGCTTGATTGGAGTTTGGCCTTGGCTGCAGCTGCACACCATCGCCTCCACAGAGCTGCTGATGAATATCTCCATGGCTGATAGGACAGTAGACGGAGCATTGCCCTTCAATTTTCACAGATACCCCTTTAAGTATTCAGCAGGTCCTGAAAAACAAGCACTAAAGTCACACATTCGCCGTCAACACGACAGAGCCATAACACATCAATCTCGTCACTGTTTTGTGACCTTATAATGACCATATATATATATATATATATATATATATATTTTTTTTTTCTAATCTGTACAATTAAAGAGAGTAAGATCAACTCCCTTGAAAACAAAGTATAACTTCAGCATCGATGGGCTGAGCTGAACTGCTGTAGGCTGACTGAGTGGATGTGCTGCTACATAACTGTAGAACTTGAACTTGATATGTACCTGATAAAAAGAGGATGGTCCACATGTTCAGGGACGTGGGTTGAGTCTGTGCAGTCACTCGGTCTTTTAGAGATACATTTGCCCAGACACTATCAAAGTAACTGAAATAGCTACTGGCTACACATTAAAGACAGAAGTCCCCTCACGTGTGATTAAAACCTGCTACTCTGTAACAAAGTCTAACAATCAGCACCCTTCAAACACCAGACTTTTCCGGACGTTGCTGGTATAATTCACGTGTAAAATCTCGACCACTAAAAGTTCACACTGCGGTAGTCGTGTTGTATACTGAGCTCATTTTGAAGAGCATCTCCCATACCCTCATCGGTGTGTGTAAATCAGTCGTCTCATACAACAGTTGCAAGACAAACTATTCAGACACACGCTAGATACACCGCCCCCTCTCCCTTTCAATCGCTACGGCAGAATCCCAAATAGCTCCTTACTCCCTACGTAGGTACCCTACGAGGAGCCCGTGGTACTAGGAGTAGGAGTTAACTAGGAGTTAACGTAGTACCACGGGCTCGTCTCCCACAGTGTACACTACACGATAGACACAAACACTTACGGCTTGCGGTTGTATATAGAAGGATTTCTGTCCGACGTATAATTTATTGCAGGCGTTTAAACACTTTATTTCGTGACCTGTATAGTGAACTGCGTAGGGTACAATGTGTGCTTTGAGATTACGCCTCGCTGTTGACATATGAACGCCATGACCTCTTGCAAAAGCGCTCCTTCTCATCCACAGCGCCGCCACACGGTCGAGGGTTTAATAACAAACTTCTCACTTAAAACGGGGAACTTCACCCATTCTCAAAATGTTTATCGAAACCGTGTCAAGTCAAAACTGTAGTGTATTTAATCGTCTGAAGATATCCCCCACAGATCGATTAAAACCCATCACAATGACACATTTTAAATTATTTCCAAGAAAGTGAAAAAACAGCAAACAAAAAATTCACTAATACCTTAAATGTGTCTGAAATCGATTCTTAACTAGCACCAACTTAAATTCTTAAGTCTGAATCTGCAGTTGTTGGAACACAGGTCTAAGATGTAAATGCTCGGCCATTAAGTTTAACGCTTACATAATTTGCTCATTATACGTCGTCGACCACATTAACACAGCGCATGGACATGTTCACAAGGTTAAAGCACTGATTTGTACTGATGGCGATTTAAGATCAATAAACACTGATCTTCCCTCAGCTGGACGCAGTGGAGCTTTAGGACAGTTATTACAGCACCATTTATTATAGCAGACAGTTATTATAGCAAACATTTTCCCGCCTTTCTCAGTGGCCTCGTGGCCTAATGGATAAGGCGTCTGACTTCGGATCAGAAGATTGCAGGTTCGAGTCCTGCCGGGGTCGACTTTTTTGTTTTCTTTCAGTGGTGGAAAACACCCTTTAAGTAATACAAAATTACACGAACATGTACCTCTGCTCTCTTTGTTCATTTTGATAGGGATATTATCTGTTTATCATTTTACATGTTCCATCTGTGACAGTAAAATGACACAATACACCGAGTGGAAAACAGGATTCCCTTCATTTTTTTCTGAAGAAGTGACAACTGGATTGAAAGTTAAAATTAAAGTTTTCATTTGACACATTTTCTTTAAAACAAGACAACCTTAAAGACGATAATTGTTGGTGTAGTATCTTACTCTAACCGCCAGAGGTCAGGCTCGTCTCACACACACACACTATCCAGCGTTACCTTGGCGCAGAGCCTTGTTTAGAGTTGTTCGGTGCTGCTCCTCACCGTTATGAGGTTTTATAATTTGGCCGTTTTGTACAGCACTCTACAGTTCATGTTTTCACCGTGAAACCCACAGTGTTTGTGTTAAACGGTGTACACTGAGAGCAGTGTATATATTTTTTGTGATGCTGTATAAAACTGAATGTGGTTGAACACTAATTCTCTGAGGACAGGTTCAGCAGGGTGAGCCTGATTATTAGACCGATCATTAGATGTTATATTTAGTTTCTTGGTGCGGGAGCTACAGATTTTTTATTTATTTATTTTTTTGAGTATTTTTGTCTTTATAATGTGTTCATTCATTCATTTATGGTCTGCAATTTGTTGATGAGACACACAAATGAGCCTGGAGGATATAACTCATCGAAACACAGCGTAATCTGCGCAATTAACGTAGTCACAGAATTGGAGGCCCAAGCAAGAGACGTAGCCAAATAACGTCTTTTACACACGTCCGGATTTGATTGTTTGGCTGTTTGATTGTGAATGTGCAGGCTCATCATTTTTATATCTCTGCATCTGCACGGTTTCAGAAACTGTAGTGGTTTATCTGACCTCAGCATGCACACATTTAGTCCTAAATATAACAGGTATATTCCGATTTTAGAATATATATATACATATAATTTATTATTATTGTTACTATTTACTGAAATGTGTAGACACATTAAGAGTGAGAAAGAGACAACCACTCTTCTTACTGGAGACCTGAATGCTATTTGTTTTATCTAATATTAGATTAAATATAGCCAAACTAATATTAAAAAAGTACATATTTTTAAAATCCTGGGGACATATGAATGGCTTGTGCTTCAAAACACTTTATAAACATTTTTCACATTTTGTAAATACACTTAGACATTAGGCTATAGTTTTCAATGTCTGCTCATTAAAATAAATGTAAATATAGAACTACACTGTTTTGGAATTCAACACTCAATCTCTCAAAGATTGAAATGTATGATGTCACTTACTAATATCACACTGGTGAGACGTTATTTTAGAAGCGATATTTTCATTATTAATAACATTTGCTTGCTTCAGATATTTACAATATCAGGATTTTAAAAATAATTGCAATAAATAGAGAGAGTGTTGGGAATATTGCTTTTGTACAACAATTTTTTCCCTCTGCTTTAATGCAACAAAGGGAAAGAAGCCGAGTAAACAGGCGAGGACACAGCTCTCCCAGTGAATGGGCCTTTGTCTTAGATCAGACCCTTAATTTCCCTAAAGCTCAGGGGGCTTGTGTGAGGGTGTCTGTGGGAGGGGGATGCCTTAAACAAACTACTGGGAGTGTGTGCAGAAGAAGCCATGGTGAGGATACGTTAAATCAGCATGCTTAGGAGCTCAGGCACGTCTTGGAGCGACTGAAAAGCCCAGCCAGCCGCTGACTGATGCTATTCATGGCCAAGGAGAAAGGTCAGGAGGCCAGGGCAGTTCACAAGCTCCGCCACCATTCTTATGCTAACCTATAACACAGCTCTACATCCTTCGGCGCAGGACTCTGAGGCTAAGCCATGGAGAAATGCTCTCTGGCTGCAAATAGGAGTGAATCTTTAGCAAGCCCAACGGAACAGAAACAAGAGCTAGAACTCTGCTGAAAGCTTAACTCTGAGGGCCAACAAACAGTGAACAAAATAGTGTTTAGACATAACAGGGCTGCTATTCATCACGGAAACAGAAAACTAAGATGGGCATGAAATCTAAGGGCAGAATGGGCTAAACCAAAGCCTAAAACTGTCAAAAGAAAGACAAAGTGAGAAACTATAAAGGCAAAGGAACAGGAACTTTTCCGGTCGATCAGCGCCACTTCACTGCCTTGTTGTCTCAGTCTACATATTTAAGGGTCTTGTAAAAGCTGGTGGCATATTGTTGGCAGGCCACCGTCCACCTCAGTCACAAGGGAATAAAAGGAAATGACTTTTAATTAGTGGTTCTTGACCTGTGGTTCTGAGCTCTGACCTCTGGCCCCTGTGCCCTCTTTATTGCCCTCTAGGGGACTGGCCAGAGGGAGACCTTCACCCACCAACTGCTCCCTGTCCACCCCACCATTAGCCGACAGCTTCATTCAGCCCTGGGTCAATGGCAAACAGGGTCAATCAAGTGTCCATTTAGTGCCCGAGGGAGTCAAGGTTATTACCACTGACCGCCTTCACTGGGCTTTATGGTGAGGAATCTCCAGCTGAGGTGTCAATGTGGACTACTTTAAAAAATAATAATAATAATAATAATAATAATAATACATAGGACGTTTCAGTTTAATTTAAATATCAAATTAAAACATAGAAAAAGCATTGTGGAGGTAAGGGGTTTCCGTAGCTCCAGCTCCAGTTTAAGAGGTCTATTTATTTCTGTGGTGCCTGTGGTAAGATGGAAAACTCTCTGTTGAATGGAGCAGCCTACTGGGCCTGTGCCACCATTTGCTCTTCTGCTCTTCTGTGTTTCTAAAGCCTGCGTTAGATTCATTAGCGTTAGCCACGATAGCTCAGTTTACATTTTGTAAATAAATATAAGCTCTGGTTCTGGGAAGCCCCAACGACGGTGACGTCACTGTCACACGATACCGGATCTTTCTGATCTAGAACCCAAGATGTTCTAGAGCCCTCAGTGTGTAGAGGGTCCAAATCTGAGTAAGACCTGAGAGCCTAACACCAGTCAATTTCCTGAAGTCAGTCTGACAGCGTAAATAACGCCAGCCGTTTGGACAGACTTTTAATAGCGAACTAACACGGGCTACAACTGAAATCACCACATTTTACATATTAAAAAACAAACAAACAAAAAAATATTAATAATAAACGATAGCATGAATTTAAATGTGAAAAGTAGAATTTATAATATTATTTTTTTTGTATAATCACAGCTATATTTGGAGCTACAGGTTTCTGTCTGAAAGTGTGACAGCGGGAAGAAGTCCTGAGAAGGTTTTATAATTGACAGATTTTATATAAATTCGCTTATAGGTCAATTATGTAGACTTTTAAATATTCCTTTATTTCACTGGTTGTAAACTTATTTTTGCCCGATCTGTTTTTGTTTTGAAACCACAGTTTCGAGAAAAATATGTTGTTTATTGCTATTGTTTGAATGACAAAAATATCCCCGATTTCAGTGAGGATTTCAGACCTTTTGGACTTCGTAATAATTATGGATTTATTTTTATTAATCAGCGCTGTCACGTTTCACATTGTTTCATCTCGCGTTTCTCTTTATTTCGTTTTCTTAATTTAACTAAAGTAATTTATTTAAATAAAAATAAGGAAACGCAAACAGTTCTATCTCATAACGAACAAAGACGAAAACCCGTATATTTAGATTTATTTTAGGCTACATTTGACCCCTGAGTTATGTGGCAATAATATATTCGCATTCAACAAACATAGACTACGTTTTAATTTTTCTTTTTTTCCTCAGTCTCTCTCTCTCTCTCTCTCTCTCTCTCTCTATCCGTAGCCCGCTGTCCTTGGTGCTGATGTGATATGAACTGGGCAGGTTCGCCTGGATTACTTATTTTTTTAAAATTATTATATAAGTTTAATATTTACCGGAATGTTTCTCATCCAAATTATTGCAAGGTCTGAACTAACAGAGGTATAATTTATGATTTTACATTTGATTGTCTGCAAACCACTCAGCAGATTTAGACAAGGGTTTATTAAAAAAAAGCTTTATTGACAGAACCATATCCCAAGTCAAATATAAAACAGTGAACATTTAGAGTCATAGATTTCAGACATCCAGTAAATTAACATTCAGTACAAAAGATGTGATGTGCTATACACATATGACTTTGCTTATATAAACTGTCAGGAAAAACTGTCACTGTGTTTGTACCATTTGCTGACACTGTGGTACCCTCCAGGGTCCATATGCAGCACCTTTAATTAAGTATTATTATTGTACCATATTCTATATATATTTCATACACACCATTTCATCTCCAGGACATATATACAGTTATTTTATTTTATACACAGTTCTATAATGATTTCTTACAAAAGTCACCTCTTCTTGAGGAGAAGAGAATGTATTGTACCTTTAGGGACCACAGCTGGACTCTTAAACCATTGTTGTTCCTTTAAAAGGTATGTTTACAATGTACCTTCAGTGACAATAATGCACTTGTGCCAAAGCTTTTTTTCTGAGAGTGTACATCACAGCTTATATTTTAAAATCTGAACAAAAACTTGCTGAACTTCTAACTGAAATATCAGAGTTCTCTCCAGGAAAATTTCAAAGCTCAATGAAGTTGTCCAGTCTCTTCTGTTGCAGTTAACTGCTCAGGAATTTGGAGTTTAAATACTCAGCCATATCTGGAAAAAACAAAACAAAAAGAAGAGGAATAAAAAATCCGTAAGATTAAGGTCACATCACACACATTATTAACAGTTTAAACAGCCAGAGGTTTGTAAATGAGCAGTAGTAATTTTATGAAACAGGTGCAAGTGAATGAGCATTAAACTTTAAGATATCTGTAAGAATGTCTGAGTGGAGATGTACTAAACCAGCGGCAGAGTAATGATCATAGTGGTTTAATGTGTCCATACATTTCTTGGTATTCAAATACAAAATAAAGGATGGTCGATCAATCTTTTTTTCCTCTCTTACAATAAGACTTTACAAATAGAGTGTCAACTCTTTCACAGTTTGGAAATGATACACAGAGGATCCGATCCCTTTTATCACCATAGGGGAGCAGATCAGACTCTTTCTCTGTCAATTTCACCCCACTCTCCCATGCAAGCTTCGCCTTTCTCTGCTCTGTCTGCACAACGCAGGGTTTGTCCTTTTTGTCTTTTTGTTGCTCTTTGATATCTATTTTTTCACCACGCTCACTATTTGGACTTCATGCAGCTTATGCAAATCACTTTCCTTTTATTTCTCCCTCCCCTCCCAACATTGTGAGGGACTAGAATGGAAACTCAAAACACACACACACACACATTGAGAACTGTAGTATAGGCACTCTCTAGAAGACGTGAAAAACAATTGAAACTGTTGGGCTTAGTCTCCAGTCTTAGTCGTGTGTCTCTTACAATTGAAACAATTGCTTCATCATACTCCACATTAACCATACACTTTGCATTTACATTCCCCAACACGTAAGCACAACAGTTGTTGTGCATTTCAGGATGTGTAGCCATACAATAAACCCTGTGCTGCCACTATAAAATGGGAACTCCACAAGAGGAGGGCAAAATAATAACTTTTAAAATATATGAATAATATATAATTAGCACAAATTAGAACAAATATAATAGCATTTCTTCTGGTCCATTCATACCAAGACTGTGAAACACACACACACACACACACACACACACACACACACACATATATATATATATATATATATGGATCAACTAATGTGTAATCAGAAAGTATAAGCCTCCTAATCTTAACTTTACCCAGATGATAACTGCACTGTTCACTGCTAAATTCTTCTGGAGAAATAATATACAAATAAAGAGAAATGGTTGACTTCAGTTCATTGGTTCATTAAGTTGGGCACCAAATAAACACATTATTATCTTGGCAAGTCTGAGCAGAGTGACTTTTGGTTAAAAAGTGAAAAGAGATCTTACTGAACTCTTACTATAGCAGTAGGAAACTCTTCTTTTTTATGTCCATGTCATAGTTTTAGTGTTTTTGTGAAAATATTTGAAATATAAAATAATTCTTTAATTTAATAATAACCTTTCTTTTTACTGTTCCTTTTTTTTCTTACATTTACCAACATTATTTTACAGATTGTTTAAACAAACGCACATGGTATACTACAAATTTATATTTTTCTTTAACATTTGTCCTGAACATATATTTAAAAAAACAATCAATCTCTCTCTCTCTCTCTCTCTCTCTCTCTCTCTCTCTCTCTCTCTCTCTCTCACACACACACACACACACACACACATATGCACACACACGTCCCTCCTTTTTGTGTGCTATATGTTGAGGCTGGGACTCTCATGATAAAGCTTTACACTAGATTGGGAGGTCCCCTGATGTTGAGGGTGTACTGGGGTCTGTGTGCAGGGGGCTTCGAGTGGGGCTGCATGGCTGGAGACAGAGGGCTGAGGCAACGGCTAGACTAGAGCTGTGGGGGGGCTGTGGTGAAGGTGGGGTGCAGCAGTGTTGGGGGTAAGTGGGGGGTGTCTGCTGAACACGAGGCTCTGACATTCCCAGGCTCCGGGGCTGTGCCCAGCTGCGGAGGACGAGAGGCGAGGGCTTGTGGGGTGTGTGTGGGGGGGGGGGTGGGGGCACACATCTCGAGACAGCCCTGACAGCACCGCCTTTTCACAGCCACATTACTGAGGCAGCCAGACTCCCTACCATAGCAACCTCCACACAGGTCAGAGGGTGAGCGGCTCTGACTGAGACAGAGAGAGCGAGAGAGACAGGGAAAGAGAAGTGTAGGGCTGCCCACAGTCAGGATGCTTCAGCAGCAATGAACTTGAACTTGATGGACAGCTTAAGGTCTCTTTTTCTGTGCAAAAGCAGATACACAGCTGTGCACATATAATATGTGGGGCACCATAGAGTTTTATTTTAGATAACACCTTAGTACTAAAAAATCCCAACATAGTTAAATTAATATTTCAAATTTATTTTAGTATGAATACTTAGAATTTCTATTATTAATTTTCATAAATATTAGGAAATATTAAAAGTACCAGTATGCTATAATGATAAAATACTGGCCAACTCCAATTGCTGACTATAGAGCTTTATTAGTCATGCTTCAACAAAGCATTGGCTGTACTTTGGTTTTAACAAATTAAATGTAAGATAAAAAACTAATTAGTCAGTAAGGGGTGGAGGATACAAGATAAGTTTGTTGGTGTATAGTCATACAAAATACGCGCTCTTAGTTGGCACTGAAACACATTAATACATTTCAAATGTCTACATTTGACTTCTCAGAACTAAGTAGCACATGAGGACCCAGGTGATTCTATTTTTTTTAACATCCATGTTTCTCTCTTCATAAATGAAATTTGAGAACTGCACTTTAATATATATTTCTTGCCAGACTCTGATAATAAAAAGAACATAGCATAGAACATGTGTCTAATCGGCTGTGCACAATAAATCAAGGACAAAATAAAGAAGACAATAAAAAATAAACTTAATAAAGATAAAAAAAAAGCAGGTCACACTCCAGCCCACCCCTCCCATAACCCGCTGTGTGATTATCCAGTAGTGCAGTATTAGCAGCTTTGGCTAGCTCTAATTCTTCCTTACTCTCATTTCACTCTTGGTGGAGGACCCCTGCCTCTGGGTCCCTCATGCAGACAGCCTCTAATCTGAAAAGCCCGGACTGGAAGAACTTCTCTGTCTTCCTGGGAGATACTTAAGACATTCTTTGTGATAGATTAGTCTCGGCCAAAGTTGCATTAACGGACAAAGATTAGGCTTGACCTACATTGGATGTCATCCAAGGCTTTGAATGGCATATGAGGGCGGAGTAATACTCCTGCCAAAGCTGGTGAATCCTCCGTATTGTCCGCACGTACAAGCACTAAAGGCCTTGGCTTGATGTGACCCAAGCACTGACCTCCAATACAATTATAATGATGTCTCTTCTTCATCATAAAACACTGTTTAAGGGTTTACTGTCTGAGGAACAGTTTCCTAAGTTGGTGAAAACAGTGCAATCTGTTTGTCAGTTGTCCAGCTATTTTGAACACCCAAACAGACACTCCTAACCGTCCCCTGTTGTTGTTCCTCAGTGGAAAATGAGATAAGGATTTACCGTACCTCATTAAGGAGAGTTATCAGCAGTGGCCCAATGACACAGAAAGCCTGAAATCTTACAGTTTGACCCCTCAGGCACTTGACCTAAATTTGAGCTAACTGTCTGATCTTGAATTAAGCAAATCACATTTTATTACAACTATTACACCACATACATCAATTGTTCAATCTTTTTTTTTTTTTTTTTTGCATTACTCTTCAACAAAATGACCCACTATTAACATTATACAATGCACAAATGTATATAAATATCAAATATGTTCAACTTTAGCATATGTTAATAAAACATGAATTTATAATGCTCTGTTTTTTTCTGTTGGTTTATTTACCATGTTATGTTAATTGAAATATGGATTAAATATGACAGACCATTTTTATGCAAAACTAAAACTGCTTCCTAAAAATAAGCACAGAATATGTACTGTAAATGTCTTTGGCCTCAGCTGAGTGCAGCATTTGTTACAGTACCGACAGACTGACCTCCCTGGACCCCACACATGCTTTGGGATTGCAGGCCATAATGCTGCGTAAAGGTTTGCTAAGCTACTGCTACAATACAGAGCTCCTGTTTACAGTAGCGAGGACGAAACTAAACATGGCGCCTCATCTCCCTGTCAATGTCATATGCTCCCCCTCCCTTTCTTCCTCCTCTGAACAATCTATTTCCAAACACCCCCCAACCTCTTCTCCTTTCCATACTATTTCACTCTGTCACCTTTCCATGCCATGCTTTTCATACTGTATTTCTCCTCAGCAGGGTCTGTCCTTTAGTAGGTAGTGACCCATTGTTCTCTCATTTTCTGCTGTGTCCTCTCTCTCTCTCTCTCTCTCCCTTCCTCTCTGTCTTGTTAAACATTAATCTTTTTACTGTGAAGAGTTAAAACTGCAGAAACTTCTATGTCTTATGACCTTTTGTAGGATATGTTTGCACACTGGTTCTGTTTCTATAACCAAACTAATATGGGTGTTTTTTGTTCACTAATCAAGTCATAATCAAAATGGGAATTCCACTGTTACAAAAAAAAATAATAATAATAAATTATCTATTCTGTGTGGATCGATGTAATATGGAGAGATGATTTATTGTTGATTTCTTTACAGTGAAAGTCTAACCACCAGTAAAACCAACTCCCAGTCTTGGGAGCTTACACAACTGATAGTGGTAAAATAGCATTGACCAAATGTAATATATTATTATTGTTAATAATAATAATAATATTTATAATTGGCATATGTCTTTGATTAAAATCTAAAACTTGATTAATATAAAACTTTCCAAAATCATCTAAAGCTATAATAAAATCATAACTGTTTATAAGAATTAATAATTTATTCCTCTGCTTCCTATCACCACTAACGTATACAAATCTCACCAAACCACTATGAATATAAAAAAAAAAATACCCTGGTGTAATGCTACACTGTAGATGTAAAAACTTTTAGGGAATTAAGAATACTTAGGTGCGTAAATCCTTATTTTTCAGTAAGCAATATACATTATTTAGCAACTAACATGAAGCTGATATATTAACTATTTAGTTACAAGAATGGAGAACTGAAATTCTGGGACAGCTGAAACATTTAACTCTAATTTTTAAGCCAAATAACAATAACAAGCCGTAACATAACAGTAAAACTTTACTACTGATGTAGTGTATGTAGTGTGTGCATTTACTGCTGCAGAGCGAATGTACATTTTGCATGCTGGACAGGAGCCACATGCCCCTTTCAATCGGACCACCAAAACCAACATCTCCATCTCTGCCAGACAAGCATTAGAGGCGAGTAGACCAATTAACATGATCAGGTGGCCTATGGCCTGCTCCTGTACACACACACACACGCACACAAATACATGCACGCACACACACGTATGTACACACACACATATGCTCTTGCACACAAAAGCTCGCCGATCTGCATAACAGTCTCATGTCTTTGGCATCTGGTCGTGTCTGGTCTGCTTCAGTCTTTCCCACCCTGCCCCCCTTTGAGCAGTGCTGGAGAAGTACCAGTCCTGACAATGGTGGGAACGACGAGGTTCTTTATGAAGGAGGGAGCTGGGGGGGAGGTGGGCCTCCATTGAGGGAGGGAAGACGCGAGTGGGGCAGAATAATAATGGCAGACACCACGTTCTGTTCATTAAGGCATGGTGCTGCAGCTGCCGGTCTCATGGCAGCCTGCACCCATCTCACCCTCGCTCTGATTCAAAATGGAGGCCTAGAGCGCCAGGGGCACGGAGGTGCTGCTTCAGCTATAGCCTCAGAGCCAAACGAACAGAGGGAGGGAGTGCATCGCTGCAATACTTCCTTTAAGCATATATAATACACAGCCATGTAAAGTAGTCATTAAAATAAATCATGATTAATGGTGGGTAATAATATCACAATAAAATCACAAAAATACATGTTTTATGTATGTATACATTCTCAGTACACTATGCATCACAATTTGATTAAATGGAATAGACCACAAAGGACCAGTAGTGCCACCATAATAAAAAATATGGGTTCTGTCATTTTTATTCAATGTTTTTTTATTCACACACTACACTGATCTATGTTTAATTAAACAGCACTAGTTATGATCTGTTTATAATGAAACATACAGTTGATCAGTATATTTCAATGTCTTAAAATGAAAGTCACCTAAAACTTGGACTTACAATGTTAAGAACAGGCCATTATTCCATAAAACATCATAAAAACATCCACTGGAGGATTCTTAACTGAAAATAGAATCACTTCAAAGAATACTTTTTTAGCCCCTTTTTAGTATAGAAAAGGAAATTGAATTGTGTATGTCCTAGATGTCAAGCCTCTGCATTCTGGAGGATTTCACAATCAAACTGATGTTAATGCAGATACAATACGACTACAATGACGCTAATAATGCATTAGACATGACATCATAGCAGACTAAACTTTAGAGTGAATTTAGATGATGGGAATTGTGAAGGATTTTGGAGATCTATTCATTCGCTCATTCATTCATTCAATTGTTCATTCTTTGATTCACTTATTCAACCAACTGACATTTTTACAAGCAATGAATCCTGACTAAAGTCTGCAAAGGAGGAGGGATTGGAGAAGAGTGAAAGCCGCAGAATGGTGCAAGGTGCAGTTTGCACAGAGTGTATGGGAAGTGCCTTTGGGATGCTGCCTCTCTCATTCACACACGCATGCTCAGGCTTTGGGTCTTTCTTCCCTTTCAATGCAACTATGTCAAGAGGATCTTGCTCGGCCCCACTCATTAGCAGCACTAGTTGCTTTATTGTCTCCTCTCTATTTTCCTCTCGTTATCCACCCCTGACTGCAAACAAAACTATTTACTTTAAGAGAGAGAGAGAAAAAAAAAGATTTGAATTGTAAATAAGTGCAGTATAGAAGCAAATTTCTCACTGCTCTGCCCTAAAAAAAAGTTTCGCAGGGAATTCACTACATCAACAATCTCAACAAATATACATTCAGTGAGCTTTATCGTGGTTATGTGCTTTATAGGGAAACGTTTAAGACATTTAAGATCAGAGGTTAAAGAACTATTAGACGGGTTAATATCCATTTTGCTTACAGGCTAATATTGCATTTGAATGTACAATATTCAGACAAGAATATCAACCCCCTAGCCCTGGTCTATAAGCCCAAAACTATTATATGGTTCCTACCAACTTAGTTTATGTTTAGTTAATTTGGTCAGTACATTTCAAATAGAGCCAAATAAGATCCCACTGAAAACACAAAGTAGCTAATTAATCAATAAGCTTTATTTTATTAGTGTAATACTGCACTGCATCATTGTATTAAATGTGGACATATAATATTGTATCTAATTATATGTAATACTGTAGAATATTCCACAATACATTATACTATACAGCATGCTGTCAGTGTCAGATCAAAATGTAATGTTACCAGGTTTCCAGACATTACTAGTATACAGGAATTCTGAAAAGCTACTTGGATATATATATATATATATATATATATATATATATATATATATATATATATATATGTGATGATATACAATATTGTGTAATAAAACTACACTTATAACCCAATAAAAGCTTTACAGCTACAGTTTTTCTTATTTGAATTAGCACTGGCGAAAAACTGAATTAGATATTTAATGTGATGGAATTACGATTCCAATGCAAAGGTAACCGTGTAGCAACAACAAACACTATCCAGCAGTTAACGAACGGTGCTTGATGTTCATTCACATGTTCGAGGTGCACAAAGCGATGCTAACAAAGGAAGATGGCAGGCTGTGCTGCAATCGGTGCCAGTTCATTTGTTTTCTTTGCATCCCCTCCTCCTGTGCTGCACTCTCCCCGCTCCCCCCTCCAAAAAAAACCCTCTCTGCTAATTAGTATAGTAAGATCAGATCTCAGGCAAAGAAATGAGCCTCAGTGGTAAATCACACGCACACACATGGACATTCAAGCATTCACACACAGGTACAAACAAATACATTCAAACACCGACATCCTCAAATAAAAAAATAAAAAAAGACCATGATGCAACTCACCCTGTGTGCCAGTCCAGCCATCTTAGCTGTTTCAGGGAGATTTCCCTCAAGATGGCCTCCCTCCCTCCCTCACTGTGTTTGGCTCCAGAGAGCTGACAGGGGGCTTTGTCGCCGGTGGCACGGGCATGGCTTCCCTTGTCCCCCAGAGGGCCACAGATGGCACTGGAGCTCTCTAGGCACTGAGGAGGAGGATGGTGGTCAAAGGCTAAGGCGTATTCACCCTTTTCTGCCTGCCTCTGTCACTGCCACATCTACAGCAAGCTGCCTGTGCTTCTGTTATGTTCTTTCATTACACCATGTTCCGGATGGGGAGAGCACTCTAAGGGGAGAACCAGAAAGAGAAAATGAAAATGAAGCATCACTAAACAATTCTTGTAATTATTGCCAAGCTGGTACCATGGCAACCGTCTGTCCATTTGTCTCTCAGATGCTGCATTGCACATGTTTCATTACGTATATGTTCAACTGGCACACGTGACATTAGGTCCAAGCGCCATCTTGCCACAGAAGGAGGGCTAAAAGATCAATCAGTTTTACATCAAAATCGCAATCTGAAATAGTGCAATATTCAAATCCAACAGCTGAATTTTTTACTCTATCCTACATTATTTAATGATGTTTAATCATGTTTAAGGGGCGAGGTTTAACCTCATGATGCAGAGCTCATAAACTAGCAGTGCATTCTGTGTTCAGATCTCATGCCAGGAAAAAAACAAACAAAAAAAAACAATGTATGTGCTGGCTTTCTTGAGGAAATAAAACACTTAGAGCTAAATTTATGAAGATAATCAAAAATAATCTGTGACACTTGGGAAAACAATCAGAATGAAATATTTCCCCAAAATCAGACAACTGTACATTAAACTAAACCGTTCCTTAAACACTGAACTTTCTTGTGTAATGTAAATTTAATATAAAATTGCTTTTCAACAACAACATGCTTATCATACTCATGTATGAATGTTTTATATAAATATATATATTTCCAATGACAACAGTTGAGTGCAGCAGTATGAAGTTAGAAGTTGTGAGTAGAGGCACTGAACTTCAGCACAGGGGTTAAATCTAATCATTCATTACTGACCATCACTGATTAAAAAAACAATGCTGAAAGAGAAGTACTTATCTAACCATCAGGGATTCATCAATGTATATATGAAGCTGGTTGATATGATTTTATACGTTTTATAAATATATTATATATATTTTATATTGCCGTTTTGCTTTAGTGCGTCCACAACACACCGAATTGTCTTTGAGCAATTAAAATAAACCTTCAACTTACCTATTTTTACAGTTACGCAAACATCACTTACAGCACTTTCTTATAAATGTACTCAGAACAAATATACTTCCTTTTACTTTTACTTACCATACAAACGTTTTGCTTTTCTTAACTTTTGTGTTCTATAAGCATTAGGATCAAATCATAAGAGATGGGAATATCTAAAAACATTCACACATCTATTTCAGGCCTGAGTTAAAAGAACAACAACAGACGTGTAATTCTCTACCTGTAGAGAAGAGTCCAGCAGCTTCATTAGCAGCAGCTGAAAGATCCAGATACTGCTCCAGCATCCAACACCAAGAAGGAGAGTTTGAGAATCATTTCTACTTTCGGTTATCTAGCTTTATGAAACGTGTTAATACTCATACAGCTAGATAACCAAAGACAGAAACCAACCCCCAGCCTGCTCAGTGCAAGTGATGAGAAATTTCCAGGAGGAGAACTGTCACGCTGACAAACTGAAAGACAGAACAGACAGGAATAAAAGATGCAGGCTAATTCCTTTAATTGGTGAAATACTTCAGCTCTGATGGGATAGAAGACACTTAGGTCTAACAGACAAAATTTCTAATCTCTAATTATCATCTAAACAGGGAATGCCATGGCCCCCAGGCAAAAAGCAAGACAAAAATCAACCAACCACTCCCTTGTAAAACTGCCATACTCTGCCAGTAACCTGCGGCTTAAAGTTTTATTTGTAATCATTTAAAAGCATATAGTTGTTCTGCATACTTTAATGAGTGATCCAGTAAAATATATGATAAGATCAATAGCCCAGAATAAGAAAAAGGACTTTAAGCATAAGTTCATACCCTCCATACACACACACCCCAGATTATTTCCAGCTAAAAACTGTTTTTTTTTTCTTTTTGTATTTGTAAGGGAAAAGAATATCCACAGCGCAAATTCAATTTGTACAAAAATTCTTAAAAATATAATTTCTTTGTGTAAATTGTAGCCTGCCGTGTTTAATTCAGCTTCATATAAAATCTAATTTAGATTTTTTTAAAAAGTGATATTCTATAGCACTCTACACAGACATAACCTTTAGATCTGAACCATCAACACAGGCACTAAAGGTTTTATTTTTCTAAATTTCTGAGCAGGTTCTGAACCATAAACATCACTTTTATTATTGGTTAATTTATCTCCCTATTAGGAGAACGCCTTGTGTTAGATATATACAGACACAACCGCACACACACGCGCATCTTTACTCTTTAAAAAGAAAAGAAAATACAGCATGCTCTCCCTCATTACAGAAAAAGATTCTGTGTGAGGGCAGTGTGAATGTGAATGAAGTGAGTTTATGAATGTCTGTGTGTGTGTGTGTGTGTGTGTGTGTGTGTGAGTGTGAGTGAGTGAGTGAGGGAGTGAGGGAGGGGGGGGGGTCTCTTTTCTCTGTATGGTCCGCGTGCTCATGTAGGCCATTCTGTACAGATCTGAACATCTGCACCATTAGGCAGCTCCCACATACAGACACACACACCAGTTAATTTAGCTCATACACACACGCCCTCATATTCATACTTCCGTCTGCATATTTTGTATATTAAAAATTAAATGGTAATAGAGAAGAATACAAGATTAATAATAGATCAGTTAAGTCCAAGCTTTTCTAGATATCTCCATTTTCACTTCCCGGAGGAATATTACAACAAGTCGATGGAAAATGAAGAAATTAATACCCAATACACACACACAATTAGTACATAAAGGGGGTCTGTCCTTAATATGTGTATACAATAACTACAGTGAAACAGTGAAGACTAGGGGGGAATTTGTAGCTTACAATATGAAGAAAAAAAGTGTTAAGGCAACTCCCTTCACACACACACACACATTATAGAATATATATAAGTGATAAAGTACATTCATTGTTTAATTCACTGCATTCCTCGCTCCGTGTGATTATTCTGATAATTTTCCCAGAATAAGGGCCCCCACAGAACCTCCGAGGCTGAGTGGACGAGGGCCTGTCCACTGCTGAAGAGGTCAGAGATGGAGGTCAGAAATCTGACAGATAAACTCTTCATGTAAACCCTGAGCACCACATTC
Organism: Hoplias malabaricus; assembly: GCF_029633855.1. Classification (NCBI taxonomy): domain Eukaryota; kingdom Metazoa; phylum Chordata; class Actinopteri; order Characiformes; family Erythrinidae; genus Hoplias; species Hoplias malabaricus. The sequence continues at coordinate 27,042,360 of NC_089803.1, forward strand.
AATCAGCCAGAGACACAGCTTGGAGAACAGCACGTCTTCATCTCTGCCGTCTGTTCCAACCGCTACATAACAGCGGCTGGCAGGGCTTAAGTAGGTCGTCTAAGACCAGGCTGTAATATTAATTGTCATAGTAATATTAGGCTACAGCTACAGAATAAGATGACACAGAGCGATGCTGCATAATTTCAAAGCCAGCCTAAACGCACATTCTCGGGAAAAAAATATGATCAAAGTGAGGCAGAGAAAGCAGTGACATATGGTTTTCCTTCCTCAGACGGACAGAATACCTCTCGAGTCCAGTGGCAGCACCACACGGCAGCAGTAGCAGCATCAGCAGCGTGTTTTCCTCTCCAAACGTGCAGCAGTGTTGCAGCTCCTCCATTTCTCCCCTTTTTCTCTCTGTGAATCCTGTCGTTATCTAAAAACGGAGCTCGAGTTAACTCTTTCATTGTTATTTTCCCCTCCAACGTCCTCCCACTCGTCTCTAGCAGTTCGTGTGGTTCGCTCCTCGTGTATGTGACTGCTCACCCTCCCTCTCTCTCCTCTCTGTCTCTGTCTGTCTCTCGCTCAGCTTCCCTCCCTTGCCTCTTCTCGCCTGCAGTGACGTTAGCGCTCCAAGGGACCAATCATGGCACAGAGCGGTGGGTGGGGTTGGAGTCAACCAATCAGAGAAAGGGAAAAAGATGAGCGCCCTCTCTCAATTAGCGCTACCTGTAGTCGAGCTCCCAATTAGGGACAGAAAAGCCTGTTGAGAAATCTGAACGGGATGTAAAAGAATATAATCTCGTTCATATAAAAAGAGACACATTTTAAACACACTATTTAAAAAAAAAAAGTAATTAATACATATATAAATGCAATAAAGTATATGGCAGCTGGGGACCACTTTACTGTAAGAGAACCCTTACATTTATTGAGTGTTTTATTATCATTTATTAATTAATGATTATTATTTAGGTCAAATACAAATTTTAAAAAGATTAGCACTTACTACACACTAAACGGGCAACATATGTTGCATCTTATTTGAATATATATTGAAGCTGATAGAAATGATGCTGACTAATGGAGAAAAAAAGTAAGCAGTAAAATCTAAACTTTAACTTTGTAGATGATTTTGGGTTCACTATTGATCAAAAAACGTGTCCGTTTCTTTTTGTATTCATGTTACAGCTGCTAATGAATGTTTCTAAAGGCATGTATGGGATCATTAATAACAGTTAATATATATATATATATATATATATATATACATATAAACCATATATAAACCCATTAAAAATATTTTTAAAGACTTTATAAGGATTAATAAGGACAAGATGAACACTTTTCAATGAGATTAAAATGCAGTTTACAATTAGGTGCCCTTGTGATCATTTAGATTACATCAATATTTTAAACCCTTTTCAAAAATCAGTTATATATTTTTTAATTCCGTTAATCCCAAAAACAGCTAATATATTTACGATTATTTGATCTGAATTTAATCAAAGAACATGTTGAGTCTGGTTGAGTTTGGGAGCAGCTTCTGCAGCGCCACGTGTTTTGTGGATCCGAAAACGTGACATTACACACCTAAAATAATAAGTAATTAAATGCGAAAGCAACGAAAGCTCGTCGTTTTTTTTTCTAAAATTCAGTCAAATCAGTGCTGCGTGGATTAAAAAGTAATGCATTTGATTATTTTCTTTGTGTTGTTTTTGTACTATAAGCGTAGAGTTTTCATAAAAAAATGTTAAGCTTTCTGAACCGATTTCTGAATAAAGATATCGCAAGTAACATTAATTCAGTTCGACTAAATACCTCTGCGTCCTAAATAAAACCTCTCTCTCTCTCTCTCTCTCTTACAAACACAGACACACACACGCACACACACAAACAAACAACTTGTTCAAGATAAAAATAAAATAACTTTTAAAAATAAGGCTTTCTCACACGTCATTATTAATTTCTGAGTCATATCGGGCTAATAATGCAATGTTGTTAATAATTAACCCTTACTTGTGATTCTCAGTCTGGGTTTTAGATTCAAACTTTCAAAAATGCAACCGAAGCCGAAGTTGAGTGTGAAAAATTCTATCAAATCTAGCCCTTACACTGCGCCTGGCACCAATCTATATCTCAACACAATACACTGTTAAACCTAACCATTACCATAATACTGTCGATGATCAAATAAAACATGCTAATGTTCTGGACATATTTTAATCGCGTGGTCCATTCAGGCGATTTAAATATGAACAAAATATTAGCATATTTTATTGTAATTACATTGATAATAATACTTCTTAGTTTAAAAAAAAAATAATAACAACAATAACAACAACTAAAATAATAATAATAAGTATTATTATCATTATTATTATTATTATTATTATTATCTGCTGAGATGTTTCAGGAGTAAATGCAATATTTTTATATTTCTTAGTCATAAATTCATATGTAAATATACGAACTAAACGTCTCCAGATTTAAGCTCCTCGGGTCTGAGGCATTCACGCTATTTTGTGACAATATTAAAGCAGTGCATTCTACTTCATACTGTCCCTGCCGCTCGAGTGCAGTTTAACTGTGTTCAGGAGTTGAGCTGAGCTTACTCTCGGACAAGCCGAGCTTTAAAATTCCCATCTCACTAAGAAGGGGCTGAGGACGCTCAGTGGAGTCCTTCTTTTAAACGAAAGCCCGAAAAACCTGGATTCGTTCATCCAGTCGAAAGATCCCCAGTGAGAGTCCATCACCGTTCTCTGCGGCGAGGAAGACCGAAGACCTCTGGGTTTGTCCTGGTAAAAAAGACCTAAAGAAAAGTTAAGAGTAAAATGACCTAAAATCCGTACCCAGTAGAAACTCCTTGTTAAATATCTAAGGCATCTCGCCGAGTTGTTTCTGTTTACATTCATTAGGTTTGCTTTACCGCCTTGAGGCCTAATAGGCGCCTTTACGTAAATTGCTTAAGTTACGCATGCGTTCTCCTTGAGAGTATGGCAACTCTAAGTGACTTTAGTTAAGTCCCATTTTTACATTAGTCATTTTATTTAAAGCACAATTCAATTACATATTGATACTATCTGGATAAGCGGTTACAGATAATGAATGAATAAATGAATGAATGAATGATACTATCTAGGCAAGAGCTGTTTAAACAACAGTAGTAAGTATATAGATACCCAGTAGTGTCGTTTATAGTATAGACACAAATAACATAGACAGGATTAAAAATAATTAGCTACTTTAAAATAAACATATAAAGTGTTTATAGTGTAGAATTGATTGACTTGACTGTTACAATAACTGTTTGGTTCTGTGATCACTTACAATTTTGTTTTAGTTTTGGGAGCAGTTCTCTGCTCCAGCTTCTATGAGACTGTTGTAGTAAATGTATTACAAATGTTAATGTGAATAACCTGTTTTGTGAATGTGAATAACCTGAGCAAATGGTGATATGAACAGATTATTGCTGTTTAGTTGGGGGACATAGAGAGGAAGCTCATTAGATCACGGTGAAGAATTAATCTAATGCAAAACATTTAGAGTACAGTATTATATTATTAAAGCCTTACATCAGAGAAAATATATTGAGCACAACACTGTGTGAACGTTTAAGGACCAAAGTGATGTTATTGTGTAGATGCTGAATTCCTCCCCAGTTTTCCATCACACAATGTTCGAGTATTGGAGATGAAATAGATATAAAATGTATTCAGAAACCCTCTTATTTACAAAATGTGAACTGGGTAAAGGGCAGTGGTGTGGACACTATAGGAATGTGTGTATGTGAATTCCAGTGCACTATGTATGTGATTATAATGCCACACTGATGCAGTGCTGTGTGCTGAAGTGACTGAGGGTGTTGACCTCTGCCCCCTGCTGTGTGTATGCTGCTGAAATGGGGGCCAGGGGACTAAGAGATGGAGGGGGGTGGTGGTGGTGCTGTCTACCCCCGTGGTCCTCACAGCCTCACAGTCCTGGAGCTGTGCGTGAGGGGCAGGGGCCCACTGTGCTCCTCTGTTCTTTCTGTCTGATTCCTCTCTGTCTGATTTCTCTCTGTCTGAGTGGCTGTATGGGATTGGGAGCAGGGTCCTGATCAGGGCGTGGGGGCTAGACAGAGGGAGTGTGATCAGAATTGACAAACACAGGAGGAAAAACACACATGGTCTCTGTGCCTCATGGGATCATGTATAGATAGATAAAAAAGAAGAAAAAAAACACCCTGCAAAGAATTATCAAGGGACAAGGGAGATTTTCCCACAATCTCTCTATATGCATTGAACTAATGTGAAATCACTGCACTGTACCTGTGATGTAAAATAATATTTAGATTTTGTTTAACTTCAAGGAATGTAAACTTCATATTTTGTAATACTCTTAAAATGGCAACTTCATAACTATCAAACAGTTATTTTAATTCAGCTCAAATAATTATTGAAAATAAAAAAAATTATGTCACAAAATGTACCTTTATAAAATTAATGTGAAATATTTTATCATTGTGTGTAAATCAGTAAACAAAATGAGAGACATTTCAAATATCCTCATCTCAGATTCAAACCTGATCTAATACAGTGTATCCTAAATTTAAGCATCAATTAGAAATTTTGTTGTTTTGTTCAATGCATATAAAAGCTATATATGAAAAAAGCCATGTATGAAAACATTCTTTAAAGTTATAATTTAGATGAATAACATGGAAATTTCACATCAGCGCAAATTTCAAAACAATCAGTTTCAGTTGTCTTTATATTTGTTCCATATTTTGGCTTTGTACAAAGAATATACTTGTTGATACAGTAACTGATGATTTTCCCAAGGAACGACAAAGAATCTTATTCCTCATTCAACTGTCTCAAATGCTTAAACATACAACAAATGTGCTATCAACACAGTTACACAATGTAATATATTTTATTCATGTACAGGCATAGGATTTTAATTTCGAAATTCAAACCATGGTTTCTTCATCGATATAAGAATCTTCTTTCATTGAAGTTTCCCTCATGTTTGTTTTGTCTTTCAAGATATGTAAGGGGAAGGCATTAAGAAATGAAGTATATAATTCATTAAGGTACCGTCACTGTTGGGTCAAAACACTTTTTTTTCCAATTTCAAAGGAAAAAATAAAATCCATACTTTTAATGTAAGTTATAAAGAACTGTGGACCCTTATTATTTGGTTTGTTAGGAAACGTTCACATAATTTGTAAATGATGCCAAAAAATGATGCTATACTACATTTGTGAAACATTTATTACTTACCACAAAGAATCGTTGTAGTGATTTACATATTGCAGTTTACTAGAAAGCAAATTAGACTTTTTAAATTTCTATTGTTACTACCAAATCATGTAGGCTTCTTTTGTTTTACACCAACAAAGAGGTTTTAGCTGTAAGAAATGGACATAGCCGACAGCTGCCCCATTCATCAATAATCTCACATAACTCATCAGTTTAAACTGTTTTTAAACATCTTTCTATAAGAAAATATGCTGAAAGTAAGCCATTATTCATTGTAATTCTGAAAAACTATTAGTAGAATGAAGAGAGAGCAGAGCTGAGAACATTATAGTCGAGCAGAGCTGAGAAAAGTATAGCAGAGTACAGGGCAGAGCAGAACTAGAACACTGTCACACTGTCAGATAAACTGCCACTGTGGTGGTACCTTTTGCTTTAATTAGGGAATATATATATACTTTATTCTATTATAATAGTAGATTTTAAAATTGTGATTTCATACGCACAACTTATTCTCCAGGACTTATGCACTTTCATTTAACACAGTTCTATAATGAAATGCTACAAAGAGAATTCAATGTACCTAAGAACATTTAAGAAGCACAACTGGACTCTACCACTGCTGTACCTTAAAAAGGTAAATATACTCTACCTTTAGTAGTAAATAAATTCAATTACATTTTCAGCAGGAATATAAGATGTGTCTGATAGCCTAATCCCATAGAATTTGTTCATTATTAGATCAGAATCAGTGAACACAAGGAATGCTTTCACATCCGACATGAACAATAAAATACATGACTATATGAATGTACAGTTATAAATACATCTCATGTGTTGATATTTGGTCACATCTGTTGCTAAATCAGGTGTACATTTGTACATAAACCAGGTTTGTATGGTCTCTATAGCACAATAAATGCATTGGTCAACAAACTGTAAACTCAGATAAGCAAGCAGAACTAAACAAAATGAAGGCAACCTTAATATTTCTAACTTCATAAACTCAAATGTCATACACATTTATTTAAGTGTCTACTGCTTGATACAACTGTTACTGAATGCATACTAGTTTTAATAATTAGTTTTGACTAATGCATTTCATTTTAAATATTTCAACTATATATTTAATGTTGTTTAACTTCTAATTTAACCATAAATAATTCATTCGTTCGCTGTAAGGTCAGGGTTACTGTGGGTCTAGAGCCCACCCAGATTCACTGGGCGCAATGCAGGAACAAACCCTTCACTTGGCACTAGTCCATCACAGGGCACCACGAGGGCTGCACACTACATTGGACGACATGCTTGCACAAACTCATAACACTATTAAATGAAAACTGAGCATTTTGAAGAGTGTTAAACTGTAGCACTCAAAGTGTTAATTTAACATTAATAGTGTTGATTTAACACTGGGGAATTCGCTGAGAATCATATACAGTGCTTTTTAATTAAAACCCACAGGACTCTGCTAAATCACGACTTTACAGTTTCAAAAACGCAAAACAAAATTGTTGAAGATAATTTGTTGGTGAAATTGACTGAGACATAAATATATTCATTCATTCATTGTCTGTAACCACTTATCCAGTTCAGGGTCATGGTGGGTTCGGAGCCTACCTGGAATCACTGGGTGCAAGGCAGGAACACACCCTGGAGGGGGTGCCAGTCCTTCACAGAGTGACACACACACACATTCACTCACACCTACAGACTCTTTGGAGTCACCGATATATTGTGGGAGGAAACCGGAGCACCCAGAGGAACCTCACGCAGACACGGGGAGAACACACCAACTCCTCACAGACAGTCACCCAGAGCAGGAATCGAACCCACAACCTCCAGGTCCCTGGAGCTGTGTGACTGCTGCACCACTGCGCCGCCCCACTAAATATATTGAATATATTTAAAAACAGAATCACTCAAATCACTTAATTCATTTGAACATCAGTTTACAGTGAATGGGTTGCTCTGGAATTGGTACACATGAACCTACATTGTCAGAAAAAGTGTCACAGTTCTACAATAAAATCTTACAAATATTCACCCCAGAGAATATAATGTACCTTTAAGGAACACAACTGGACTTTAACACCACAGTTGTATCTTTAAAGGTACATTTACACTGTTTGTACCTTTAGTGACAATAATGAACCTAAGGTCAAAATGCCCAATGCCAAACACAGGCTAGGAGGGTATAAAGCCCCTCAGCATCAGGTTGGGGAGCATTGGAACAGTGTTCTCTGAAATGATAGGTACTTTTTAATAGGATATACAGTGTTGCTTGTGATCTAGACCTAATCATCCAACATAAGTGCTTGTTCTAAGGAATGGGCCTTTTCCTGAATGCAATCAAATCCTCACAGAAAATTTCAATATGTAGTGTAAAATTTACCTTTTTATACCACTGATTTTCAGAACAAAAATGTGTCTGTCCTCAAACTCTAGGCCTTATAATGTATAATATAATTCTCCTATTCACAGGTTCACACTACTGTTGGTAGATTAGCTGTATAAATTTAAGAGTAATTGTCTGTATAATAAAATGAAAGAGAACGTCTTAGACCATAAAGTTTCACAGAGGAGAAAAGCAGTGGCATACGAGCTGTTGCAGAGATGATGTCCTCAGTTCCATATCTTTAAGCAACATATTTATTTATGTATTTTTTTTTTTACAATTTTCCAATTACCATATTCTCTCATCATCTCTCATATTAGGGAAGACCCCTTACCTAGTTTCAGTTTAGTGCTTCATTATAGGTCCTAATTCCTAATTTAACACTGTTTTGCTTTTTCTGTGTCTGGCCTGCTCTGCCAACATAATCTCCAAAATGTATTACATATTTTACTTTGATAGTACAGACCACGCCTGTGAAGACTTAAACGGGAGGTGAACTCAGATATATTTTTGGGAAGGAGTTCATGGAGGGTTCAGAACGTGTATTAAAACCAAACTCTCATTGGATAGATGAATACAAAGGGTGGAGATGGGGTACATGATGTGAATGACGTGAGATGGCAGGGTATGTACAGGGTTGAGGGGAGTGTGTTCTGGCATGGTCCTACTAACAGAATTTTAGTACATAAATTAAAAAAAAGAGAGCCCAGGCTGGCTTTGCAGTGATCACACTCATTCTAGAGCAAAAAAAAAACTTAACCTTATCAGAAATACTACAACACTTATAAAATATTTTTATTTAAAAATATCAGTTACCTGTCTATTTTCAATTTGGAGTTAATTGGACTTCTGATATTAAACAAACAGAACAAGAATTTGTTTTGTATTCTGTTAGCCTCAGAATTGTAAGACATGAGCATTTTTTTAACAAACCTTGTTCATGACAGAATTTGATTTTTGATTTGAATTGATTTTGAAGGTTTGAATTGATATAAAATGCTTTCTTTTTTCATTAAAAACTTGTCTATATTGTTGTTTATTCAAATTGTTTATTACAGTTGAATAAATCAGTTGAACCAATTCTAAATTAACAGTCTCCTTCTGTCAGGGATCACGGAGCGGACTGACGGAGGTGGACGCACTTGCTAAAACACAGTTAAACTTTATTACAAAAAGGAATCACGAAACAGAGACTGGGACTGGGGCAAAAACCAAAACAAGGGAAAGCAGAAACAGACAGACTCGAGACTAAATGACGACAGGGAAACAAAACAATGACAGGAAACGAAGCGAGGCACGGATGAGACAAAGCGAAGAACAGACAAACTGACGGGGGCGATACTACTTATGAAACAACTCGACACGAAACACAACAAAGGTGAAATGTTCGACAAACAGGAGAGACACAAGGGAACTTAAATACAAGACACAGACAAGATACACCTGGACAGATAACGAGGAGGACAGACAAGGAGGCGTAACAAAGGTGGGACTAGGGCAACAACAAAGAGCCATGTGCTGAGAAGGAGCACATGGTTGGGAAAACAGACATGACAGGACCAAGGCGTGACACCTTCGGATAGTTTTACAGTGTCAAGGTGCTAGATGTTTCGTTGGAGGTTCCACTGCTTCAGTGCTTAAGCATTTTAAGGTCATTATTAATTATTTTACTTTTAATGCTGATAGATTTACCTCTGCTTTCAGAAGTGAAAAGATTTTTACTGGAAGATGGGTTTGTGCTCTTTTGGTAAATTGCATAAGACGGCATCTTAAGTTCAACCCTGGAAATTTCGTGGTGTAACATTAGAACAAAGTGCAGCTGAAACCAAAATATCTTTAGTGTAAACCATACATTCTTAAAGACAAAGTATATAAGTATACTGTGTCTTCATAAGTATATAATATACAGTATTTTGTCTCAAACATTTTGATGTAAACTCAGTGGAAGTCTACGCTTCATAGCACAGTATCAAACATGTAAACATAAAGTCTACTGGCTCTATTGCAAGATAAATTTCATCTATACTGTATCTTTAATAGTAATAGTGATTACAATTATGGTTTACAATAATTAATAACAAAATATGACTGCTAATATCTATTACCACAATTATCAGACCTGTACATATGCAAAGCTTTGTTATTGTTTGGTAAAGTATATCCAAAGAACTGTGTGAAAAAATCACAATCTTCAGCGTCTAACATGGCTCTAACATTAGCATGTCCAGTGCTAATTTGAGGGGAAACTTGTGTTGTTAAAACTTCCTCTACATGAAGCCAGACTTACAGATCTGCCAGAAACATTGTCTTTCTCTTATTCTTTAATTAGCCAGCATTTATGGTTTCAGTTATTGATTCTCAAAAATGTCTGTGCAGAACATCATGTGGAACCAGTTTTGAATAAAATATTGCCAATCTACACTCTTTTTTGTGTTTCTAATGTCTGTGCTAGTGATCTCTTTAATCTGCAGCAGCATTCAAAAACACAAGTTGAATGGTTGGCCGTATACACAATTGAGACACCTTAATATATAGCAGTGTATGTAACTAATTAAAAGCAGAAGAAAGTAAGGAGAGGAAGTAAGACAGAGACAAAGGGAGAGAGAGAGAGAGAGAATGGTTTGTGAAGTTGCGGTCGGCAGCGTGCAGCCACATGTCATTCCCACCTTAGCTCAGTGCTTTTTGCTCTCCTCCCGCTCATTCACGACACTCGCAGGGAGGCTTTGTTCTGAGCTACAGGACACACGCCCTGAAAGACATCCAGCTAAGACTCGGGTGGGAAGAAGGAAGGTGGTGTGTGTGTGTGTGGTGGTGGTGGGGGGGGGGGGGGGGGAGTGACTCTTTAGTCAGTAGATGATTCCTGTGCTGAGCTGTAAGTCACGGCTCCTCCTCTACAGAGGCTCTTGGTGTGTAGAGCAGAGCAGGAGGCGGAATGGATCAGAGCTAATCCTCTGCTCTAACAGCACACTTAACCAGCTCACACAGCACAACGGCAGGTGGGCCGCACTGAAACATGAGGCCTGCAGAGCAATAGCACACTGTGACTCAGTGGAGGAATTAAATAATACGGTGCCATGCAGAAGGGGCAAAGAGCAAGAAAAACAGAAAGAGAGCACAGGCCGCAAACAGGCAAGGAAAGCTTCTAAAGGCTGAAGGCTTATTGAGCTTTTAAATTTTGTCCCCAATTTATGTCGCTGACCCTGTTAGCAACATCTCCCAGAGTCACACAAGTTGTGAGGATGAAAAGTAACACACGCTTCCTCCAAGACATGTGAAACACCAACACTTCTTTAAATGAATCTAACACCTTTGGAAAGTTCAACGCGCTTGTAGGAGAACAGCTGCACAATTCTGTTATGGTAGGTAACACATCTGCATTAGATAAAGTTACACAGAAAGATGGACAAGAAGGATGGGCAGGTCATTTGTTTCTCTCATAAACTCTATGCCTTAGATACCTGGGGTCAAACCTAAATTACAGGGCCAAAGATGTGCCCAAAATGCTTTGACAGTGGCACCACTCTAGACCAATTTTACTCTCAAGGACTACTATCCTGAAACTACTATGCTGATGTATCATAAGTAAATAAGTACAAGTGTGCATGGGACAAACAACATTTTGTCAAAACACATTTAGGTTCAGTTACACTGTATGGACAGGACAGGTGTAGATTCTTTTTGTAAAGCAATCAAGCTAAGGTTAATATGATAACATTGTCATTTAAAAAAGCACTTATTTGTATAATTTAAAGTATGCTCTTGCTTTGCAAACAAACCAATACTTTGGTATTTGTTTAAGCAGTGTCCTGTCCAATCAGCACTGTCCAATGAAAAACATATCTCAGTTTTTGTGGATTTTAAGTTTTCTTCATCATTTGAACATAGCAGCTGTCCGTCACATTGTGTGAAAATTCCATTTTAAATGGACCTTTAGAAAGTACTTGGAATATATATTTTTAAATGGACTTATACTGCAAGTTATGTTTTTTCCTTTTCTTATAAAGTTACTGTTTTGGAGATAAATGTTTTTTTGGACTGCAACTGTATAAATATAACCTTTGAAATGTAGCCTTTATTCATAATTCCTTATAATAATGAGATTCTTCCCAACAGAATTAGAGCTGTTTGACTGTATGTGTTGTGAGTGGATAGAGGGGCTCCTGTTAATAAAAGTGTTTATGGACTTCTTTCAGGCGTTTAACTGGCAGTTAACACGGGCCATGGGCTTTAAAAAGTTTTCTTTTTTTCTTGGCATCCTTGGGTGACTTTAGTCACAAATATCGGCACATTTTGAAGTCAGAGAAACCAAATAAATGCATAGTGATATATCTATAATCAGTACACCATATTATTACAATTTAAATTCTATATATTACATTTATTTTGGGCATTGCTTATTTTCTGAGACACCAATATTATAATAAATAGAGATGACATTAATAAAACATACATTATATGACAGGAGAAATCTGGAAACCAAATTTTCTTCTTCTGTATCAATCACTTTTTTTGACAACAAACAAAATGTAACTTTTAAAACATGCTACCTACTGAGCAATTGTGTTTTAAATGATTTTAAGTGTAAATTACTTTAGCAGACTACTGGTGTATTCAAATATATATATGAATCTTTAATATTTCATATGATGCTTTTATTAATGCATATAGCTAATTAAGCTTCCTGCTCAGTCTCTAACAAGAGGGAATGATAGTGTATTGTATCTAGTGCTTAGCATGCACAGAGTAAACACCCCCATCCACAAAATCCCCCCACCGCTACCCACCACAATCCCAAACGTTGTTTCTCACACACTAACAGCTCCACCCAAGTGCGTTTTCCCCACTTTCCCACCCTTCAGCTCAGCATGGCTGTCAATCAAGCCAGAGCACTGATCCAGACAGGCAATCAGTCATCAGCCATGAAAAGAGCCCTCTCTCTTCCCTCCTTACCCTCTTTTAACGCTCTTTGCCTCCTTTATCCCTCCTGTCCCCTCTCTTTCTGAATGGGCGTGACAGTCTTAATCTCCCACACTCCTCCTCCTCTCAGTTCCCGCCGCCGTCTCGCTCACTCTTCGCCATTGGTCGCCTTAATCACCAGCAGGGCAGACAGTGCTGGCTTTTTTTGGGGGTACAACATCAAGCCCCCCTCATCTTCCACCCTCCCTTCCCCACACTCCCCACCGTCCAGGCCCCAAGCTCAGTGTCCTCAGGGTCAGGCCCCCCCTCAGCCTGGGGCCTTTTCAGCCCTGGCAAAAGGATCATGTCATGAAAGGGGCTTGATTTAGTTTTAACAGGGTGCTGTGTCCGGCCTTTAAGTGGCAAATGAATAAACATAAGACGAGCGAGAGGCCTGCGGGGAGGAGGAGTGGAGGGGAAGGCCCTGAATACGCAGAAGGCAGCAGAGCGAGCTATTGGAGCGAAAGAAAAATGGGGTGCGATCTACTCGCTCCCTCTTTTTCTCCACAGTCGCCCAGAAGCAGTTAATTAGAGCGCTTTCTCTCCTCACATGGCTGCTGAGATCAGAGTGCTTTACACCCAGGCCCCCTATAGAGACACATTACGGCCCTCTTTCCTCAATGCTTGCTGGAAGAAAAATATTTTTGATTGGCTTGGCTCACAAGCCGAATTGTAAGGTTTGCAGAAGTCTTACATGAGAAATACATACCATTCCACGAAGGCCAGTGTAAACAGAGGAGACCAAAGCAAACAGTTATCCTGTTCACAATAAGAGCCGATCAGTAAAATTTAGTAGAGTAAATGACAAGAGGAAATATTAGAGTGATTCAGCAATCTATCACTGGCATGGCACATCACCCAGACATATGCCATTGTTTATCCCATTAGTGTATTGTCTTTTTACCTCTAATATTTACAGTGGTCTGTAGAAGTCCAAAATAAAGTAAAATGAACTCGAGTGAATAGACCACAACCACAAAAGGATGGCACACTGACCAGACATTTGTGTTTGTTCATGTCGGTGCACTCTGAGCTTGAAAGCCTAATTTATTCTTCTATTTGTCTGTTCCACTGTATTTCATTTTTCTTTTACAGTTTTAATCAGTCAGACACTATTTCCTGGATATGATAATTACAAATGCTGCACTATCTGAATAAAATATAACCAATAACACAGCTCTCTTAATCAGATAACCTGTTGCACAGTGTAACCTAACCCGTCAACTCCTTAGTGACCTTTGCTCTGCCATTAAAACCCAGAATCAAAGGGACATGTGGCATGGTCATCTCTAACATCATTCTGGTGACCTACACACACAAAGGTCATGAACTTTCACCCATTACAAGTCCCAGTGGTCATTGACATGGACAGAGAAGCGTGACCAGAGCAAATCACTGCTGTCCAAATAAAACTTAAACCTCTCCAAAATGGTAGCTTAACAGAAGGCAGCAAAACGATCTGAACTTTCAGTTAAAGTTCAAGAAAAATTGTAAATTTGGACCATTGTTCTTGGTCCATTTGTCATAAAATGTCCCCATCATGCAAAGTATAGGTGCTGTGTTTGAATATTTTAGAATAATAATAATAAGTTAGATTAAAGAACATGCGACATTGTAATGTTAATGTATGGTAATATTAACGTACGGTAACATATATGTGTCTTACAAATATGTCTTCAGTATGTACCAAATATTACAGATGTGTCTCACAAAGATGTACATAAATCTATTCTATATACACTGATGTGTATTACATTTATTTTCACTCACAAGACATCCCAAAATGCTTTGGTTGCAGTTTTGAACATTGGGAAATTAGAGTCGGCTGCAGCAATTTATTAATTATACTCCAATAAATTAGACAAATAACAAATCAAATGAAAATCAAAAAATAAATGGTGAACCATGTACAAATATGGAGGGCGTATTGTGATATAATTGTGGAAATATTGCTTCTTCTTTTTTTTTTTTTGATCATGTGTCAGCATATTTAACACCTTATAAAAAGTGATATTAACAAAACATTATAGTGAGGATTATCAGCAATGATTTTTTGCCAGTATCATATCACAGCATTCAATAATGTGACCATGTTTTCATCTACTAAAGGTAGGCTTTAAATGTAACAGCACACATTTATAATAATAATAATAATAATAATAATAGTAATAATAATAATAATAATAGTAATAATAATAATAATAATAATAATAATAATAGATTTAAAGATATGTGCTAAATTTTTATTTGATTTTATTATTCAAGATTTTCTTACAACACCCCCATCCAAAATCAAGAATATTAGTTCCTTAATGTATTGTTTAACCTTCATTATAAATCAAAACAATGTTCCTTGTAAACAAACAAACACAAGACAAACTAGCAAAAAAAAAAAACAAACAAACAGCATCATTTTTTACTGATTTGACTGTTTCTAAAAAACTGGGATGGTGTTCAAAATGTGACAGATGTGCAAGTCACCCATACACTAATGCACCCCTGTGTTGTCATAGACGCTGGATTGTCTGTTTATGTGACACAAAGCTAGGTAATTTTTCAATTTACCTCAGGCCATCGTGGTGTTGTTTGTTGGTCATGTTTATATGTTTTCCTCCTCGCTTGACAGAGTTTTAACATATATTTGTGTAAGAGTTCACAATACACCACACGTAGGGTCAGTGGAACCACAGTGGAGAGAGTAAGTAGCTACAGGTACCAGTCCACATCTTTGAGGAGCTTACATAGAGCATACACATCTCTACCTTGGTGAAAAAGGCAAGGGAGCTCTTGTGTCACTTCAGGTGGCTGAGGGAAGTCAAGACTTAGACAGCGCTACAGAAAACAGTCTTAACTGCTATGATAGGGTCCATCCTTTCTGGGAACATCAGTGTCTGCTGTGGAAACTGCAGTTCACAGGACAAGAAGGTCCTTCACTGAGTGCATTACTAAGTCTGTTTTGCAGGTCATCAGCAAATCAGATCATCAGTGACATTCACCACCCAACCCTTAATCTATTCCAGAGGCTACCCTCCAGGAAACTACTCCGTTCTATCAGGGCCAGGACTGAGAGGATAAGAAGGGCCTTGTTCCCCCCAGGCCACATAGACACACAGTAAAAGCCACCTTTATATTCATTCTGTGAGCACGCTCTGATCATTTCATCTGATCTTTCATCATTTTTCCATTCTTTTTTCCTACATTTAAATTCTTAATTTTTAAAACAAATTTTATTTGCTGCTTGCAAACTGTAGTTTTGTTACCAATGCACATGTAACAAATCAAAATCTTGAATCTTGAATATGTGGCTGCAGGGATGAACTGTGTTTACAGACAGTGGCTTTGGGAAGGGTTCAGCCAACCAATATTAGAATTGGACTTTGTCCCTCACAGATAGAGATTTCTCTGGGTTTTTAAAATATCTTTTAATCATATTAGACTGTAGATGAGAAATTCTTTGCTGTTTAATGTTGAGAAACATGATTCTTGAATTCATTCTTAACCCACACAGTGTTTCACATAGTAGTGAACCCCTCCTCATCTTTTCTTTTGAAAAAATGTCTCTCTGAGATGCTCTTTTTAAACCCAGTTTTGTCACTGACCTGTGGCCAATTTGTAGCAATACATCTTCTTCTGTTGCACTGTCCCAACTTGATTCCATCAAATTTAAGATGGGCAAGTAAATAAAAATAAAAAACTATTACATATTTTTTATATTTGAAATATATTCTGTGTACAATTTTTCATATTTTTATAGTACTATTTTAATTTTACATTTTGCACAGAATCCCAGCTATTCTGGAAATGTTGTTTGTAAAATTAATTAAATTAATTTAGTCTGCATAATACAGACAATAAATTGCCATTTAAAACACTGGATTAACCAAATAATGTTGAATTTAAATCACATTTTTATTTACAAATGCATGTATATATAAGTGACAGAAATAAAGTATTTAACCTATATAAAAAATTAAGGACATAATGAAATCTCTTACAAAGTAAGAAAGATCCAAAAAGATGTACGTTATGGAAATTGAGATTGAATCTATATGAATTCATTCATTAAATGTAAATTCAATTATAATATATGATTCTAGACATTAAACAATATAAGAGAGAATCTAGGGATTAATACCTTGTTATGTTTTGATGTATAACTGGTATTAATATAATTTCATATAAGAAATGACAATTACATATGTATCTGTTTTTGAACTCACACTAATATATGTTTTAACTGTTAGCTTAGATTATATAATTTATTCTTTAATGCTTTACACATATATTTTCTGATTAGTTACCAACAACCAAGCAGTGACGAAACTGATCAAACAAAACAAACAAAAAACATACATCATTTTTTTTCCTGGATTCTTTTTAATTTTTATTTTTTTATCATTTGAACTCATTCCCTGATCTTTGTTTTGTGTGAAAATCTCACTACAAATGGGCCAATAATAAATATGGCTTTTAGGAATTTTAGGAATTATTTTTTTCTGTGGTAAAGTTTCCATTTTGGTGAAACAGTTCTTTGAACAATAATAAAATGTTTAGAAATAAAGCCATTGAAATACTAGAAGTTTTCTTTAAAAAACCCTATGTGAAGAACAATTCACAAACAGAATTGTGAATGGATATTCTCCATTGAATGGCAGTTCTAGATAAGGCTTCATCTCAGTCTGGGAAATAATCTATGTGCATAAGTACACAGCTTCAGACTACTTTTCACACCGACTGAATTTATGATAAGTCTAGAGAAAAAAAATAATAAAGATGAGTATTTGTGAAGATGGGCGCTTTGTTTGATGGGAAACTGTTGAGGAGTTGTTTCTGGACTGATGTAAAATACAGGATGGACCTGATGGCTTGAGAGTTTTGGAGTGAAGTCTGGAATCTACTGCTCCAGGATTAGTGCTGCTCTACAGTGAAGCGGGTCTCAGTTCTGTGAATGAAACAAAACGTGCAGTCCGCCTTAAAACACAGCTCTGTAACAGTCATTGGTAACAGTGGTAACCGTGCGCCATCTTGTGGTCCGAGAACTGTAGCATACAATGATAATAAGCCCAATAACCTGGCGTCTTTATTGGAGTTAAACAGATTGTTTTTATTGCTTCACCTGTAAGACTGCTATAATTAAATCACTGGGATTAATGCCATACATGGATCATATGGTCAGGGGAAAAGGATAACTGGTTTTGACACTTAACAGTATAACATTGAATATTAAGCGTAACATTTGGTATAGTCAGAGGCGAAAAAAAAATGCAATCTGTAATAAAACACTTTAGGAGCTTGTGCCTACTGATTGACACAAAAATACAAGAAATTAGCAAACACGGGCTCTAGAATTGGCTAATATACTTACTAGCTTGTAATGGTAGCATACAAGCTAACATCAGAGACATGCTCAGGCGGCCTGGAACAATGGCATCTTGGGGTTAGTCATCATAAGCTTCATTAGCTAGAGGATTTATTAACAACTTTTAACAAAATTAATATCTAGCCTTGCTACGTTTAGTGGTCATTCTTAATAGTTGTCAGAGAAATAGCTTGAGCAGTGTTGATAGGATAGAATTTTTTCAATGTTCATTATTTTAAGATAAGATCAGGTTCATTATTATCCAGGCAAAACAAACAAACAAAAATCTTACTATGGATTTTAAGAAAGCAAGTCATGCATCAATTTACAGTTTTCCATTCTAATCTTTAAAGCAGTGATGGACAGTATTTGAGCATACTTTGTTACCAAATTATAACAACTGTGCATCTGTATTTGCTTAAAGTTGGTCTAATTATCCTATTGCATTAAAATGGGATAAGCAGTACTTTATACTTCACTAAATGTACTTTATCCATCTACTGCACATATATTTATCACTCCTGAAAAGTCACCATGGCCTAACAGTTCTGCTCACTGACAGAAACCACCAAGTATACACCCCTGATTTCTCAGCCTCACATCTCCAGAATCCTGATAAGAATTCAAATTTATGATGTGGGAAATTAGTAGAGCTCTTATTTTCAATATAGTGGGTTAAGCTCTGACCCATAATATGTGCTAATATCAATTTGTATAGAATATGTTTTTGTTAAATCAAATTACAGATTAAATGCCTTTAAATACATTTGAATGTATTTGTGCCCCTCTCTGGGTTTACTGCATTAGGTGACACCAATTCTCTCCTTGCAGCAGAATGGGGTTTAATTCCCTGCTCAGGCAGCACTGCCACACTACACTATAGCTATAAGAGTCCTCGATTAAGACTCCTGAATGCTGTATTCAACTATCTCTGTAAAATGATTAAAAATGGTAAGCTGCTGTGTCTGCAGAATTATATAAACATAAATGTAAATTTAAAAGAATTACAATTGGAATTAAAATCATTCGTTTACTTTATGCCATATATATTTGCAAGTGTTCATTACACATACAAAAAATATTAACCTTACATTTAGCAGAAATGATACACTACATGCTAAATACACAATAGTCTGGAATTAAACTTTCCTGATGTATTACCATGTTTGCCTTGTTTTAAATATCATTGCATTAATCTTGTTTCTTACATCTCTG
Organism: Hoplias malabaricus; assembly: GCF_029633855.1. NCBI lineage: Eukaryota > Metazoa > Chordata > Actinopteri > Characiformes > Erythrinidae > Hoplias > Hoplias malabaricus. Next base: position 27,061,513 of record NC_089803.1, read on the forward strand.
CATTCTTGTTGGCCACTGAGTGATTAGTGTACTGTAAAACTGGTTCAGCATTGTCATCTTCTTCAGGCACCTGAATGAATAAAAAAATTATAAAGATTAATTGATTTAAAAAAAAAACGAATGACACAGAGGCACAACAGGTAGTGTTGCTGTTACAGCTACAGGGTTCTGGGGTTGTGTATTTGAGCTCTCATCCAGGTGACTGTCTGTGAGGAGTACTCCCTGTGTCCTCGTGGGTTTCCTCCTGGTGCTCCGGTTTCCTCCCAGGGTCCAAAAACACATGTTGGAATGTGTGAGTGAGTGTGTGAGTGAGTGTCGCCCTGCAAAGGACTGGCACCCCCTCCAGGGTGTGTTCCTGCCTTGCACCCAGAGATTCTGAGTAGACTCCGGACCCACCACAACTCTGAACTGGATACGTGGTTACAGACAATGAATGAATGAATGAATGAATGAATGAATGATTTAAAAGCATAGGCAAGCTGACACACACACACACACACACACACACACACATACAAACACATATATATTTACAGGATAAGATAAATCTTTCAGACACTTCTTCCGTCACTTCCCTCATCCACATGTTTCAGTGAGCCATACAATTGAAAGCCGAGACATTATGAAAGCAATCATTTTTAGAAATGATAACACACACCTACAAACACCTACTGGCCATGTGGGTTTGTCCAGTCCTGAGCTTATATAACCTTCACTACAGTCTGAAAGGTGAAGAGTGACTCATACTTAAACTATCAAGTTTATTATGTTTAAGTATGAATATACAGTAGTATATTCATACTTAAACATAATAAACTTGATGTGACTTTTCCAGAATCCTCCAATTTATTTATATATATATATATATTTTTTTTTTTTTTAATTTATATATATTTGGATTTGAATTATGTGTAATCTTACCTCCCAGTAGACTTCATCATCAAAGCAGTTATCATCTGTGGGATCTCCCCACAGTGGCATCCTCAAGATCAGACCTGTAGAGAAAAAATGCTGATTTATCATCTATCTAATCTTCACATCAGATGTAAACAAACAAACATAAAAATAGACCGATCATATTTAGAAGATACAGGATAGTGCTAAACTAATTTAAATTCATTTCCAAGAAATGTGATTTAATTATTGGATTGCACAATATAACTCCCAATTATTAGTTTTACAAACACAATGAAGCATGACTGTCTGCTTATATCCATGAGCCATTAATGCCTGCTATTTAACTTTGACATACCAACAAATGTTCCACCTCCTAATCCCAAGCACAAAGCCACACACAGTGCAGCTGCCTGGAAGCCACCTTGCATCGAAGGAGTCCTGTTCTTGAACGAATCAGTAAAATCAAATGTGTCTCTCAATCTGTAAAAAAATGAAAAAGAAAAATAGCCACTTAAAATGAGCCCTCCAGAATGAAGAAGAATCATACATTTACTGACAGTCACCTACAGGCAGAAAAACAAAAAGTAAGGAAGATAAACATTAGCATCTGTCCTATAACATGGCGTCTCACAGCCAATTAATCTTATACACTCATAGACCAATGTTTGTGTGCCCTGCCATTGGTAATTTGTTCAAGTATAAATACTATAAAGAATCTTTCATTTTCTCTACTGAGCTTTCTTCATGTAAACAGCCATTGCACTGACAAGTAGTGACCTGAATGCTTCAAAGATTTTGTATTAAACCTATTTTAATAAGATTTCTCATTTATCGCGGACCCACACAAAATTTTAAAAGAATATTAATTAACATCATTCAACATTAATTATTATTATTATAACTGATTAGAACTGATTGCTCCTTTAACATCTTCATTATTGTAACATATTTGTTGTTTATTTTTATTATGCAATTTATGCACTATATAATACAAATACATTAATAAAATCCCATACTGAAGTTCATACCTAGATACATTCATAGGTTTAAAGGAGGTTTCATTTATTCTGCCTCAGAATATATAATTTGAACTGTTCAAACTTTGCATAGCACTGTGTAAATCTATAAGATGATATCTCTGTACCGTATAGAAATATTTATATATAATATATAATATTTATAATAAGTATACCGTACAATTTGGACTGAGCTTACCCTAATTCTCCATATACAGATTCAGTAGCTGCAGCAGCTGATATAGCTCCCACAATGCCCCCTATGACACCAGGCATACCGTGAAGGTTATGAATACCGCATGTGTCATGGATCTTAAGCTTCTTTTCCATGAAGGGCTGGGAGAAAAGAAGAACATTTACATTTTGATATTTCTGTCCACATGACCAGCATTGCTGAAGAAATGTCATGAAAAGATTAACAAAATTATTTAAGTTTGCTTAATAAATGCCATGGATGTACTGCCCTAAAGGAAGGGTAGTTTCCTTAAAATGTAACTATACTGTGACTGTGTAAAAAGTATTGTTAAATGAATGTAATTATTGTGGCTTAGGATATTTTTACTGAGTGTCTATGTGATTTCATTAATATAAAAATGATATCAAATCAATTTGTTTGATGGTACATAGTTAAAACTGTTCTGTTATGATATTATTATTCTAAAGTTTTATAGGTTTCAGGAAGCAACAGGTTACAGGTGTGTAGGACGGTGTATTAATAAATAATATACAATAATCCAGTTCAACAATGATGAACAGAGATGTAGATGACTATATAATGGTTGAAAAAATACTTAAAACTATTCAAATAAACTACAATTAAAATGTAAGGATAATATCATGCTATTAATAAGGCAATTCTTATATATAGTGCAGTATAATAGTTATCATTTCACATGTGATTAATGTTCTCCAGCAATATATAAATCATACCTGGCTTATCTGTAATGTATGAGATATTACTGACTAAATCAGTTATTTATATGTGACTGCAAAAACTTAATATTAGCTCGGATTAGTAACAGGACAGTAAGTCTAAAGATTAAAAAAAGGGTTAAGAGCTCTTACTGTTAGAAATAAGTATCCAAGTGTGGAGATGAGCCCACAGAAGAATCCCACTATTAGAGACCCATACGGCATTAGCATGAACTCAGCAGCAGTTCCTACAGCAACGCCCCCGGCTAGGGTGGCATTCTGGATGTGTACCTGGAACAAAGCATCTTTGAAGTTATTGCCTGGGCAGCTACAGACCACAGCTGATTCTAGGGTATTAGAGACTGGGAAAGTAAATAAATAAATATAATTTAATGCAACTGGCATAACTGCTCTGTTCATCTCTTCAGTGTTGTAAAGGAGGAGACCTTTTATGTAGCATGGGATCCCAGAGGTGCTATCTTGTCGACAAAGCATAATTTCAGGCCAAGCCAATAAGTCATGGTTATGCACCCAATGAAAACTATTACTGTTAGTAGCACTGAAAGACAGGTGACCGATTACCATGTCCAGTTTTCCATGCTTCTCATACAGACTGGAGATGGCAAAGGTGGTGAGAACACAAGCGGCCAGGGACAGGTAGGTGTTAATGGCTGCTCTATGTTGACCATCTCCATGGTTACAAGTGGCCGAATTAAAACTGGGCCAGAACATCCACAGGAACAGAGTCCCTATGACAAAGAGTTAAAAATTAGGGTAACACTTTCTATGAAGCCCATATTTATAAGCCTTTATAACTACAGTTATAACCGTTTATAATTTGGTTATAATGCATCATAAACATACTTATAAACTCTAATAATGCCTCATAAGGCTCTTATAATGAACTAAAATTATTTATCTTGTAAATTATAAATATGTAGTAACAAAAGTATCGCTATTCATTATAATGCCTTTTAAATGGATAATAACCTGTGCATAATTATAAAGCACCTATAATACATCTTACCAGTTATAAACACATTATTAATGCTTAAAATGTATAATAGAGCACATATTTATAAGCCATTATAAAGGAAATGATAGCTCTTTGTAACTTGGTTATAATGCTGTGTAAGCATACATATAAACTCCAATAATGCCTCATAAGGCTCTTATAATTAACTATAATTTTTATTTACTAACTTATAAACATGTAGTAACACGTGTCACTATTCATTATAGAGCCTTTAAATTGGACAATGACCTGTGATAATTATAAAGCATCTATAACACATATTAATGATTACAAACACATTATAAATGTTTAAAATGTCATCATTGTAATTCTAGTTAACTATAAGAGCCTTATGAGGCATTATTAGAGTTTATATGTATGCTTACGCAGCATTATAACCAAGTTACAAAGAGTTATCATTTTCTTTATAATGGCTTATATATATGGGCTGTATTATACATTTTAAGCATCAATAATATGTTTATAATTGGTAAAATGTATTATAGGTTCTTTATAAATATGCTCAGGTTATTATCCATTTAAAAAGCATTATAATGTATAGCGACACCTTTGTTACTACATATTTATAAGTTACAAGATAAATAATTATAGTTCATTATAAGAGCCTTATGAGGCATTATTAGAGTTTATAAGTATGTTTATGAAGCATTATTACCAAATTATAAACAGTTATAACTGTAGTTATAAAGGCTTATAAATATGGGCTTCATAGAAAGTGTTACCAAAATTAGTTTTACCTCATTCTTCTGGAACATATAAAAACGCATACACATTTGTGATAAAGCGCTCTATTAACAGAACAAATACATCAGATAACAACTTAAATGTCCACTTCTATTAGAACCATGAAGGATACTTACCAATCATGGCAAACACATCAGAATGGTAGACTGACCCAATCAGCCGATCACTGTCCTTCAAGTTTGGCCGATAAAGGACCCAAGACAAGGCCAGGCCAAAGTAAGCTCCATAGACATGGATCACCATAGAACCCCCGGAATCTTTAGCCTACCAGATAATAATTGAAAAACAAAAAGGAAAAAATATATTTTCCTTTTATATATATTTATATATTATTTATATATTTATATATTATATATATTATATATATATATATATATATATATATATATATATATATATATATATATATATATATATATATATATATATATATATATGAAGGCTGGAGCATTATAGGCATAGTAGTAGTAGTAGTAATAATAATAATAATAATAATAATAATAATAATAATAATGTGTTTAGACTCACGTGTAGGATTTCAGTTATAATATATTCATCAACAGCAAACAAGGTGACCTCAAACAGGGTCATCACCATCAGCTGCACAGGGCTGACTTTTCCCAGTACTGCTCCGTATGAAATCAGACAACTAGCCGTACAAAAGTCTGCATTGATGATGCTAGAAAGATTGAAAACCAAGCATACATCATTTAAATGATAAAGTACAATTATTATTATTATTTTTTTTATTATTAATTTTTTTTACTGTAAGGCCATAGAACTACACGCAATGAACCACACTGGATAAAATGATAGAACATGTTGTGAATCTTATATATTTGCTTTGGAATTGTAAAACAGAGCTGAGGAACAAAGTCCTTTAGGTTCGAAAATTGGTGATTTTCCAGCTCAGCTGTGAATCAAATTCATTTCAAATTTTTTTAATTGTAAGATTTGTAAAATATATGAGTAAACGTGTGTCGCATTTAAGAACAACACCTTGTACCTCCAAAACCATGACTCTACAGGAGAAGGGATATCATTCTTTACTGTCAATGCAAGTTATTATAACATTGTCCTATTTTACGTGATTTTGGAAGATTTGTACTGAGCCATTGGACATGAAATTGTGATGCAGTTTAAACAGTAGCTAATATTTTAAATTTTTCTCAAAAAAGAAATAAATAACAAGCACAGAGCCACAAGGGCTTTTTTTTTTAATCCCAACAGCAACAATATGAAACGTTAATGTAGGCTGAGATTGTTCTCGTGAAAAATGGCAGCAGGTTATTTTAATGCTAATGAATCTGTTCAGAAGAGTTCTGATGACCACTCTATAAAGTCAATGAGCACAAATAATTAGGTGTACTAATATGCTCATAATTTTGTGATAATAGCCTACTTTTTCACACCAATTTTGATGAGCCCATCGGTGGGGTCGATGTGGGTAAACCAGCCTTGCATGAGTAGAGCCCACTGAAGCCCAAAGGCTGCAACAATGAAGTTGAAGCCTACGGCACCAAAGCTGTAGCGCTTCAGAAACGTCATGAGGTAACCAAAGCCCACAAAAATCATGACATGGACATCCTGAAAACCTGAGGGATGAGAGAAAATGTAAAGCATACTCTACACAAAGTCAGTCTTTTATTAAATAAATGTTTTAACACATGGTTTCTAGTGGCCATGCAATAATGGACTTAAAGCAGCTTTGTATCTTTCTTATCCTGTACTGGATAAGCGGTTACAGACAATGAATGAATGGATTAATCTGCTCATCTTAAGGAAAAATCTAATTGTTAGACAAGTATGTCACAGGAACAGGACTATGATCATTAAAGGCTGTTGCAGTGAATAAGTAGAGGTGAGCTAAGACCTTTGGTCAGGAATGTAAGGAAAAATATGGGCTAAGAGTGCTTTAGAGGCTTTGTTCTATATCATTTTAGACAGAAACTACACGTAGGGTGCTAACTGTATGTTGTCAATCCTGTCTACCTCAAGATGTGACTGGCAATTATAGATGCAACACAAGGACATCTATATCTCAATCTTGCAAGAAGGACTGGGACTGTCTGTGCTGACTCATTTGACTGCTTCTTATATTATAGCTGAGGCAGGTGAATGAATCTACTGATGCAGGTAGCACTATTTGTAAATTATAAAGGATCACATATTTGCACTATCAACAGTCTTTGTGAACTTTTATCACTGTCAGGGTCTTCTAGTCCTTCAAAAAAATCCTAATGATTTGTGGGGACTAGATTTCAGTTTGTTAGCTATAAGGGCAGATAAAGCCAAGCAGCCTCTCTCTGGTTACAACATCAAGAGCTGGACTGGGGAATATAGAATTAGAGATTAACTACCAGAAAAAATATGATTTAATAGTGGAGTTAACCAATGGATTTTCATTGTTTTGATTAACTTGAAAGAAAGTGAGATCATTTTTGTGAGATGAACAGTCAACCCTCGCCTTCTGGATGCTCTAGATCTATTTCTTACTGCAAATGTAGAAGTCTAACCAAGCTTCAATCCGTTGCTAAAAATGTAAAACAGCATCTTTGCATCTTAAGTTTAATGGCTAATTAACTATTTAGAAGGGGTGTGTAGAGAGCTTTCGACACATACTGTATAAACATCAAAGGATAAAATTAATTGTATAGGACAACCTTTGAAAAACTGTCTCTAGGCCCTATCTGGAGAACTATTTCAGACCGGTCATGAGGGCAGTTTATATGTAAACAAAGACACACTTGTGTGGCAAGCCTTTCAAACCTCCAGTTTGTTGATAGTGTAACAGAGGCCAATTACTCCCAAACAGGGGAACATACACAGTGCTTCTAAATGCCACTGTATGTGTGTAAATGCTACTTTCTGAAACAAGACACACTGTACTACATGTCAACAATCTGTATTTACTAAACTCTCCAAACTGTTCTCATTACCCTTGGCATTGACACAAAGCAGGGTGACATTATGACAAAGTTTATCCAGGAAAATAAAGAGACAAAATTCCATTTCAATGGTTTGTAATTAAGAAGATTAATAAGTAGTTTGTCTCCCTTTACTGCTGTAACAACTTCTATTCCTCTGGGATAATTCTGTGAGGAATTATTTCATAGTTCTTTTTCTCCACAAGTCTGTTCTGGGAACTCTAGTGGAAGCTTACCATTGAGCATGGTGATCTTATGCGTTCATCTATTTCTACAGAGATTATACAAGCCATGTGTTAAAACACTGAACAGTCAAAAATTGTCGCTGATGAGTGAACGTTAAAATAACTCTTTTTAAGTGATGTTACACATTTGGGCATATAGTGTAAGAGCAATGTGCAATAACAGGCTTTCTAAAGAAATTCTTTTTTTGTCTGTTCCATTTCTACATTTCTAACATGACTGAATACTGACTGATAGCTGGACATGGACAAATGAAGAAATCTTTCTCAAAGGACAATTTCACTTCTTTGGTAACTCTGTAAACACCCAAAACTTATTATTATTATTATTATTATTATTATTATTGTCATTTGTTGGTATTATTAAATAATAATTAACACATTATTTCATTTCAATTGGTCACGTTGTTAAAGATAACTTGCATTTAAAAAATTATTTAAAATAATTTATCAATTCATTAATCACCTTATTAATAAGTGAGATAAACATATCTTTCATAGTTTTATAGCGGGAATATGATCAGTTCAAAACCTAACCTTCAAAATAAACTTATAATTTTTTTCTGTGTGCAGACAACCACCTACTTCATGTTTGAATTTGACACATTAGCTTTGTTAAGGAATCCCTAGAAGGTTTCCAAGAAAAAATATAACATTTAGAAAAAGATACATCAAGATAAACAAAGTCATATAATAATAGAAAGAGTAGAAGTATAGCAAAGAATATTGTAAAAAAAAAATAATAATAAAAAAATAAAAATGAATGGGAGTGGGTCATTTGTCACTGATGGGTCACATCACAGGTTTAGTAATCAGAGCTGTGATGTAAGCAATTCTTATAACTACATTACTTATAGCTATTATATGAAATGGTTCTAAATATTTTGCCTAACATCAGAGATATTGAATCAAGGACAAAGTATCTGCATTATGTATAAGATACATTTGAGATATACCTTTGAGGTTTCCTGCCTAAATACACAATATGAACAAATATTTTGACAACTACTTATCTAATATTTCTTCTGAAATTAAAGGTATTCATTAGTAGTTTGTCCCCCTTTACTGCAGCCACAGCTACTGCTCTTAGAAGCTGTTAGACTAGATTTTGTGACGTTTTTGTAAGAATTTGATATCATTCAGTCATAAGAGCATTAGTGAGGACAGATAGTGGTACTGAATGATTAGTTCTAGATGACAAACGCCACTATAACTCATCCCTTTGCACATCTCTAGCTGATTCTAGGCATGGTCATCTGTGCAGTTGCTCTATTATAACAGCATCCCATTACAATTCTCATATTTCTATAGAGACTTTACAAGCTGCTTTAACTTTAACACCAGAACCTAAAAACCTTGATCTGAAGGATGTGGCTGGACATCGACGGCTATACAATGTTAACTCTGCAATGGGAACTCTGCAGTATTAAATTTAGTTAAATAATTTATTGCATGAAATTTAAATGAAATTGGTTACATATTCAAAGATAATATTATGCTTTCAATTATGTATTATATTGAATATAATATCATAATTATTATAATCTAACATTCAACATAACCTTACATTTTTTTACTGTGTACACATTGTGCAGATGACTATTGTCCAGCTTTGTCATATTGACATACTAGCTTTGTAAAGAAATCCTTTGAGTGCTCCCCCAAAAAAAGCATAATGCCTACACCTACATCAAACGTCTGGGCAAACAGTTATGTAAGTGTAGTCAGAGAAAGAGAGGATGAAATCAGAGCTAGAGACAAAGTCAGAAGCTTAACAAAAACAACTTCTAAACAAAGTCATTCAGAGTGGTTTGACAGGAAATGTTATGAGTCAGAATTGTTCACAATGTTGTATATCATAGTATATATACTATATATATATATTAACTACACATTTGATGCCTGTAATTCCTCTCAATGTTACATAATGTTATTAAACATTTTGAATGTAAAATGATATAATATGACATGAAAAACATTAATCACAACTCATTAAAGCACATCTGTAAGGAAATGGAGTCACTTACTTGGGTACCTGAAATAGAAGTCATTATCAATATCTGTTAGATTTTTTTTAATTTTGTATTCTGGCCAATGAGCGTCCACCTCTTTGTCGTATCGGACGAACACGCCGAAGAGGATGATCATGGCACATTCCCACACAATGCATATGGCTGGCAAAGTCCACCTGATTTTGGTGCTTTTGGGCCCATCACAGTAGGGCACGATGCAGTTCCCCATTTCAGAAACCGGAATCACTGAGAGGATGGAGAAGAGTGAGAAGTGACGAGGAGATGGCCTTTTAAACTGGGGGAAACAGAGGAGGAGGAGGAAGAATAAGGGGAGGGGCAGAGAGGAACCATTAGTAACTTACCTGACCCATGAGAAACACTGCTTTACCTGAAATCATTTGAAAATAACATAGTAGATGTATCAGTATTCATAGAAAAATATGAAAAGGTAAGGGCTATATGGAAGCCCAGGCCCTTGGTATCAACTTGTCAGTGACAACTAGAATCATTATTTATCTGAAGACCTAAATAACTCTTAAATTGTCTTAAATGTAAATCTATGACTAAATGTAAATCCATGATCTAAACTAATTTTACTGATTATTAACTCACCAGGTCCCATTACCTCTTATTAAATACACATGGAATAATAATGATGTTATTCTAAGGAAAGGTATAACCTTTATAATCATTAACTGACACCACAGGAAAATGCATGTAATGCTTATTTAACACATGACATTTTTCCACTCCATTAATGTATGAATTCTTTCAATAGTTATTATGTCTTCTTACAGTCTGAAGTATCATCACATCAGGAACAATATGGGCATAAATAACTGTCTGTGCTGCCTCTAATTATTCAGAGAGGACAGCATATTTTACAATAATACAATTGTTGTGTCCAGGATTAAATCTGAGATGTGATAGTACACAACACAATTCACCAGGGTGCTCACCGAGTGCAAATAGATGACACAGGTCTCTTCTGACTAACTAGTCTTATTCACAGAAGCTTTCACATGGAAATAATGAGCATTTGCTGCCAGAGGCTCCAATAAATCTCTCCTTTAACAAAGAAAGGAAAGGATGAGAGAAAGAAATGCATTCAGAGAAAATTTGGGACACTGTAAAAAAAACACTGTAATAAAATGAATTGCAAAATGTTACAAAGAAAAAAAAATTGATAAACATGACACTGATGCTTGCTTCTGACAGTTAATTCTACCCCTATGCACCTCTGGAACACACACATCACATTAATAATGCTCCTGTAGTTGAGCATTACTCCTGTGAAGATTGTCAGAGGAACAGATTTTGTAACTTCATATGAAAGCAAATAGATACCAAAGATGCAGGGCTTTAACAGAACACATTATACCCCTTTTCCACAAGTTAACACAGGTCTGTAACATATTTTAGTCAGAATACCACAAGAATCAAGCACCACAGCAAGAAGGACCTAGCAAGAAGAAGCAGACAGTGGGGTGGTACAATTCTAAAGTCTCTGTATTTGACATCAGTATTTGACATTTTGTCTCAAAATGCATTAAATGCAAAAAAGGCATTTAAAACGCTCCTAAATTTTGCATCATTTTGAAAAATGAACAACACTGCAACACAGTCTCATCAGGCATAAGGTGTCATATTGCATTGAGAATAAGAAAAGGTTGGTGAATTTGTTTTACTTCATTTTGAAAATATTATTTTAATTATCAATGGACTATATCAGCCAAATTATTATATGCCAGTGAATATTTACTAACAATAAGGCACACTACACAATATAAAATTTAAATTCATAAAGAAATAAGCAAATAAATTAAATCCACACAGGTTCTGAGTTTTTAGCTTGTTCTGATATTTCCATTAAAATGATTAATGACCAAATCACTTTCTGCCACAGTAAGGGTCAGGCCTGGGCTAAACCACTAGCCACTGGAGGGAAATGCAACACACCTCACCTGGGCACTGAGCTTTGTAACGGGGGTCCAAACTGAGACAAAAACTGTTGGGTCTTTATATTAAAGTTCTGGCAAGCTGGTAATTTCAGCATGCAGGAAAAGTGAGCACTTGAGTCCCTTTAAGTCTATATCCTCTGTGCTTTAGTCTGCTTGTGAAACTTAGACACTTAAGCTTTTAACCCAGACCCTGTTAATCCATTAAACACACCTCTGATAGCTGTTAACTTGCTAATCTTACAGCCTCAGGGTTGTGGAATGGGGATTGTATGGATTTTTCTCTTTTGACTCTTAAATTTTCTGAACTTCTCAAGTAGCTCATTGTTTGTGTCCGGTTTCACATACCCTCAGTCAATAGCACACTCGACGCACCTGGGTTAATTCCCCCTCAGGGTGAGCCACAACATTACAGGTACAAAACTGAGGAATATGATGTGGATATATATAGTACCAACAAATATAGCAGACATATTTGAACCTGCATTTGCCTTGCTTTAGTCCATGTTTATAGAAAACAGTGTTAGAAACTACCTGATTTACAAAAAAAAAGAAAAGATTTGTTAATTCAATTGAACCTTTATTTAAGTGGCAAATATACATAAAAATATGTTTTATAGATCATCTAGCAACTCAAACCACCTAGTGGTCTGAAATGTTATTATACATTTATTTTATTAGTCTTGCAAATTCTTTATATATCTACATTAAATCAAACAAACAAACAAAAAAAACATGTTTAAAGGACCATTATCTAAATTATCCTAGACCCTTCCAGGCAGCAGCATAAAGAAATGTATTGGCCACTTAAATCCCACCCCTGGTTACACAGGATAAAAAGTACAAGGGTGCTTGATAATGACAGAGACTTGTTTCCACTGAAAGGGTGCCACTAAAAAATTAACTACAGTCAGTTCCACATGCCATGACTTTACACCACTGCAGAATCACAACGTGCTGTTATTGGAATTTTAATTATGCGTGGCAAAAGAGTTTCCACTTAATTTAGCAATACTGATTCCTAGCTCTCAATGTTCGTTTGCATTTTACAGTAAAACTGTTTTTATTTGTTTACCATTATTAATATTGTCAGATATGAAAATGAAGCAAATGTCGTAAGTGTATGTCACTTAGCCCTGGCTACCTGCATGACATAGTGGACAACGTCACTGTATCACCTTGGCTCCTTAGACAATGTCAGAAGACTGTTGCTAGTACTAGCAGCATTGCACCCCACCACTGACTCATTTCACCTCCCTGTGTTCGATGCAAAGCACTTCATGGAACTGGTTTGTAACTCACTTACTCATTCACTTGTTGCATGTTTTACTGTTTATCATAAAGTATTCATAATTGAACCTAATGATATGGGTCCTGACCCACCATGACCCTGACCTGGAAAAGCAGATACAGACAATAAATAAATGAATGAAGGAATGAATGAATGATTTTATGTAATAACTATTTAACTGTATTCATTACAACACATATTTTGAATAAAAAATATTTTCTGTGTCCATGGGTGCTGTTCATACCAACTTGGGCTGTATGTAATCTGTACTCAGCAAACCAAACCAAAACTAAAGTGAGAATGTTAGAAAGTGCACAGAAATAATGCACCCCTGGCTATTTTCAAACCTCTTGGCTATGGCCAGCCAGTGATGTAGCAGAAAGCTCTGGTTAATACATTTATTTATTTTGACCTGCTGGTGTATATACCACTGGCTGGTCAACAAAAGGTTGCACATTGTAATATTTCATTGGACCTTATTTAGATTTCATTACTGGTACAAAAAAAGAAGCTTGTACTGATGACAGGAGAATTAAACCACTCCACAAAGTCTTCTCCTGCTGAACTGCTGGTCCTCCCAGCCAAACAAGCTATTCTCCACAACATCAGCATCAAGCTAGAGTCCCTATCAGTGGCTCCCACCAAGGTTGTAAGAAACCTGGGTGTCATGGTTGATGACCAGCTGCCCTTCGCAGATCACATTACCGCTGTAGCTCGATCATGCCGCTTCTCCCTATTCAACATAAGGAAGATTAGGCCATACCTAACTCAACATGCAACACAGCTCCTTGTTCAGACGTTAGTAATCTCCCGTCTTGACTATTGCAACGCCCTCCTGACAGGTCTTCCGGCCTGTGCCGTGAGACCGCTACAGATGATCCAGAATGCTGCAGCACGACTGGTTTTCAACCAGCCTAAAAGAGCACATGTCACACCCCTATTAGTTGAGCTGCATTGGCTACCCTTAGCTGCTTGCATCAAATTTAAATCACTAATGATGGCCTTCAGAGTATTCACTGGTTCTGCTCCCATCTACCTCAATAGACTCTTAAAACAATACGTTAGCGCCCGCACTCTCCGTTCCTCAAAGGAGCGCCAACTAACACAATCAACCCCCCCGTACAGGTCAGTCGAGGCTATTCTCATCTCTGGTACCACGCTGGTGGAACGAGCTTCCAAGCACTATCAGAGCAACAGAAACCCTCTCCGCATTCAAGAAATCCTTGAAAACCCAGCTCTTCCGAGAGTATCTCTTGCACTGAAAGTCTTTCTTTAATGCACTTATTACTTCCTGGCATATTGCACTCAATGTAAGGTATCTTCTATAAATTGTGCTGTAGTTTGAATGTTAGATCCTCTTTTGTAAGTCGTTTTGGATAAAAGCGTCTGCCAAATGCATAAATGTAAATGTTCTCCAGCACATCCCAGACACTTTCATTTGGGTTACACTCAGGGTTCTGTGATGACAGTTCATGTGTGAGTGTGACACTCACACAAAAAATGCTCTTTAGTACCAGTCCTGTGGGTTCTTGTCACATTGTGAATTTGGAAATGCTCTTGCTTTCACTATTAAACACAGTCAATTTGTTGTTATTCTATGTGACAAGTGATTCCACATTCCTTCTGGGTTTGAATAACGCACTGAATAGTTCTTAACCTAATTCCAGTCATTTCAGAAATCTCCATAGTTGTTTTCCTTGTTTGACACAGGCCATCTGAAACACAATAAGATCTTTTCATGGATCACGGAAAATGTCTTCTGACACTTCTGAAGTTAAAATCTACTCTCTGCATGAGTTAGGGTTAAAAGAAATGTTACCAAACTTAAAAATAACTGCAGTAATTTTCCAATCACAGGATCTTAATGTTTTGCATATTCTTATTCTTATCTCTTCATTTCATGTTATAATCTGAAGAAATATCTGTGTTCTTCCAGCCTATGGCATTATATTTTTTTCAGCCCTGGAAAAAAAATTCCCACACATTTTTTTAACTAAAATATTTGTATTTTATTTTATCATATGTTTATATACTTATTTATTTAAATTGATTGACTTATTAAAAAATTAATAACAAAAATATGTGTTCCATTCATCACAAAATGTTCAAGCAAAGTAAAAAAGCAAGTTTGAAATAGTGTAAATAAATGGGTTGGGGTTTTTCATAAGCTTATTTTCACCACACACATGCACGAGGAAGTGTGGGCAATGATCTGCAACAAGGGAACAGCGGGCAAACTTTTACTAAGCTACAGGACTCTTGGCTGGGCTTCAATGGCAAAATGAATTCTGCAAAAAGATCTTGGCCTGCCTTCTGAGATAAGGACAAACACAACATTTTGACTGGGTAAGCCTGTTCCTTGGAGAGAGATTCCTGGGAAAATAAGACAAAAGCTGATTAATTTTCTTTTCTTAGCATCAGATCATATTTCAGCCTTCAATGCTACACTGACATGGATGACTTTCAACCAGTGTATGTGGTTACTTCATAATATACATTGTTAAAATATATGCAACACTGAAAACAGGAAAGAAAAAACTGTTACATGCTTAATGTATGCCAAACAGTACGTAGAGTTAGAGAGATATCCAAAATAAACATTCGAACATTGAATAAATAAATTTTTTTCCTACTTCATCTATATATGAAACATGGTGAGGGTAGTGTCAGGGGAATATACTTTCAAACTGGCTCAATCATCTTCATTACTGATGCAGCTAAAGAACTAGTTACCATAATTCAAAGGATTGTTATTGCATGTTATCCAGTTTAATACAAAACATATTTTAGATTTTTTTTTTTTTTAATCCTCCTGCTGTCCCAACTGGAGGTCACTTTTCACTGTAACTTATTTGAACCTATGCTGAAATGCATTAACAAATAAACCTGTTATGACAGCATTCTGCCACGACATGATTAAAGATGCTAATAAAACATGCTACTTGAGAAAAATGAAGAAGGTGGATTGCTCCAGTATTACCACCTGGGTTTTAAATGAAGATGAACTCACAACTGCTTTTTTAGCTGGATGTGTCTGTATTCTAATATTTTGTGAGGATGAGACACTAAGACGGTTTCCTTTATCTTCACCTACATCAGATTTTGTTTCAGTTTCTTTATGGTCATGTAAACCTAAAACCATGTTTCGTGAGAACACATACTCTTGTCACATACAGGGATTAGACAATGAAACTGAAACACCTGTCATTTTAGTGTGGGAGGTTTCATGGCTAAATTGGAGCAGCCTGGTGGCCAATCTTCATTAACTGCACATTGCACCAGTAAGACCATGTGCATCCAATGGTTCAAACATTGTATCCTGAAGGTGGTGCCGTGTATCAGGATGACAATGCACCAATACACACAGCAAGACTGGTGAAAGATTGGTTTGATGAACATGAAAGTGAAGTTGAACATCTCCCATGGCCTGCACAGTCTCCAGATCTAAATATTATTGAGCCACTTTGGGGTGTTTTGAAGGAGCGAGTCAGTTTTCCTCCACCAGCATCACGTAGTGACCTGGCCACAATCCTGCAAGAAGAATGGCTTAAAATCCCTCTGACCACTGTGCAGGACTTGTATATGTCATTCCCAAGACAAATTGACGCTGTATTGGCCGCAAAAGGAGACCCTACACCATACTAATAAATTATTGTGGTCTAAAACCAGGTGTTTCAGTTTCATTGTCCAACCCCTGTACATCACATAAAGGAGGAGTCTTTTTCTTCTTCCATCGGCTGTTTCTGTCAGATTATTGATTTGGCACAGATTTTACGCTGAATGCCTTTCCTGACACATGAAGGAGGAGTAAATTACAAAAACCAAATGTATAATGAAAAGAAGAACCGAAAAGGCCATTTGTATTTAAATGTTTTCTAAAATGAAAAGGAGACATTCTGAATCTTTAATAGGAATCATTTTATCATAGAAGAAAGGACTGATTTCTAAAGCAAAACGGCATACAAGCATCTGTTTTAAAAGACATTAAATCATTTTACAAAGTCACAATCATGTAACACTTTCAGCTGACCCCCACTCATCTTGAAATTAATCAGTCCACTCTGCTTTCTTAATCACACAGCCAAGCTCTCCCCAAACAGCAACATATACAGAATACACTGCCATGGCTTGATAACAATTTACTAGGAAGCTGCAGTATAGTAGTTAATAAAAAGAATCATCACCAAAAATTAAGAATAAATAAGGATTTTTACACCATCTACAAACCAGTGGAAGGTCGATGCTGACTAGTGCCAGATGACTATGGCCTGCGCTCAACAGTGTAGTCAATAAAGATCTACTGAACAGCAGTGGCTTAATGTAAGGACTAGTGCTTATAAACTGAAGAGAGACATAGTCACTGAAGTGAGAGGCAGTAGCTTGCAGCTGGTCAGTCACCACTGAAAGTGGTGGACAGCAATGAGAAGTGGAGCAGGGTGTTTATCACCACATTCTTTGTATCATACTACACTCTTAAGTAGCCATGTGTGTGAAGAATTAGTCAAGTCTTGAAGACTGGCGGCTCTATATAATCTCGGTTCTTCAACAAAAGACAACGATGCCTATAATCTGATAAAAATCAGACAATGGGTTTCATTACAATGACAATCTCTACTGTATACAGCTATGTCTGTACTTACCTGACCATTATTTCTGATAGTGTAATACACGTTTACATATTGTTAATTGATTACACATTGCTGTTGTAATTTCTTAAACGCTAATAAGCACCAGTGAATTAGTAGGACGTATTTTACTCTGCAGGGAGACAGCAGGTTTTAAGGAATGCAATATACACTTCAGGAAATCTTTAACTTTGGCCAAGATAGCGTGAATGGGGAAATAAATAATTCTATAGTAACACTCAATCTGGCGTCTTGATGACAGCTGAAGACCAGTAGAGAGAGAAAACACAGGTAGAATGGATTTAAACACATTTGAAACCTCAATTCTTTTGTGTACGTCATGGACTCATGATTTACTCCTTGGTATCGGCATGGTCTCAAAAATCAGTACGTTACTCACATGAACATGTTTCCTTAAGGGACCTTTACAGGTGCACCTCAGTAAATTAGGATATCATCCAATTAATTTATTTCAGTAATTCAATTCAAAAAGTGAAATTATACAGATTTATTACAGAGCGATCGGTTTCAAGTGTTTACTTATTCTACTGTTGATGATTATGAAAACCCAAAAGTCATTATCTCAGAAAATTTGAATATTATATAAGACCAATTTAAAAAATGATTTTAATACAGAAGTGTTGACCTTCTGAAAAGTATGTACAGTATATGCACTCAGTACTTGGTCAGGGCTCCTTTTGCATGAATTACTGCATCAATGCAGTGTGGCATGGAGGTGATCAGCCTGTGGTACTGCTGAGGTGTTATGGAACACCAGGTTGCTTTGATAGTGGCCTTCAGCTCGTCTGAGTTGTTGGGTCTGGTGTCTCTCATCTTCCTCTTGACAATACTCTATAGATTCTCTGTGGGGATTAGGTCAGGCGAGTTTGCTGGCCAATCAAGCACAGTGATACTGTGGATATTAAACCAGGTAATGATACTTTAGGCAATGTGGACAAGTGCCAAGTTCTGCTGGAAAATAAAATCTGCATCTCGATAAAGCTTGTCAGCTGAGGGTAGCATGAAGTGCTCTAAAATTTCCAGGTAGAATGGGACTGACTGCTTTTTTTACTCATATGCCTAGTGTATAAACACCAAATGGACAAGTGAACATGGTTAAAAACCTCAATTTGACTGAAAAGAATATTTCATGTTTGAGTGTTTTATGCAGGAGTGTGTTGAATGAGGACCACAGATATCCTGCAGCAGGTATAGGCTTTCTACCCCCAGTGACCACAGAAATGCAGTAGTATCTAACATAGAATAAACACACGTATGTTCTGCTAGTTCAAGTTCATTTATGGCTGTTTTAGAATATCCAGATAAAGACATTTCCAGGGATGACTTTCCATTGGCAATAATTTAATCTAACACTAGCCCTGCCTGGGTCCAGGAAACCAACACTAAATAATCAAAAATATAATGTATAATGTTAAGGCATTCTCAAGCCTTAGGCATAACAACACATCTGAATATACTGTAAGCATTCAGTTTAAATCACTGTCCGCTTGTTAAAATCTTATACATCAATCACAGACCCACAAAGGATCCACTTCCATTTTGATTTTCATATTTCTGACTACGGATGGGCGGTATCCACATTTTTCATACCATAATACCGTCTCAAAATATTATCTCTGTATACAGTAATACCGTGGGGAGGGGGTGCTCTGTCGGTCTGCGCTGAGCCTTAAATATGTGAGCACCAAGTCGAGTGAATTTAGCTAAACACAGCCCGATAGTGAACACCGACACACGTGTTAACGATAAAAACCCGTTTCTGGGAGAGCAAACATCAGCAACTGGTGCTGAAGTAAAAGAAAAGTTAAAAAATAAGTGAAATAAGTCAGTGTACACTGTTTAGTAGAATTGTAGAATTGTAATGGGACATTGGAGGACTTTAAAATGACCATATTCAATGCTTAGAGTGGGACTGGGTTATAAAGCCCCCTAATTTGGACTGTGTAGCAGTGAAACTGTGCTTTTTGGAGCATCCTCCAATACTTCTGGGATGCACTGGAGTAGAGTGATCCAAACTTATCAGCACATTACCAATGTTTACATGGACCAGGGCAATCAAGTCATCTCAGAAATGTTCCAGAAAGTGGTGTAATGTTTTTCCAGACGAGTAGAAGGGAGAGTGAGTGCAGCAGGTAGCGTCACAGTCAGTCACTCAGTTCCAGGGTTGTGAGTTGCTGGGTTAAAGAGACTGATGCCCCTTCTTTGGTGTGTTCCTGTCTTGTGCCCAATTTTCAGAATGAAGTGGTTACAGTAGATGAATGAACTATTACATATTAATAGGAAAACATCTCTCCTCTGTCATTCAATGGCCATATAGGACTAACGGATCTGGGTGTACACCATTTATAACTTTCCAAGCACTCGTTTCTCCAGCTGTGTGAACTCGTGGTCGCTGAGGACGTATCTCTGGACGATGGCCTTTACTCCGTCCTCGTCGATGGTGTTGAAGTCCTCTTTGTTTTTGAAAGGAAGATGTCCAGCCAGTTCACACAGGGCCACGTTGAAGGCGGACTCTTCTTTGGCGCCAAAACAGGAGACTCTGGGCCAGATTAAGACCCGCACACCTCTTCTGAGGGCCGAGGGTCTTTGCTCTGCGTATGGGGGGCATCCTCGGGTCATGAAGAGGTTATGGGCGATGTTTTCTTCCACGAGGATGTCCGTGAGTCTGCACACGGCTCTGGCCGTTTGCTCCAGGTCCTGCGCCTCCGTGTAGAACAGGAAGGCTCTGGGGAAAGAGGGGAAACGGTATAAACCCTTCTTCGGGGACAGAGTCTCGGTGGGCGCCCACTCGACTTTTAAAGTGTGACTGAGGTAATATCCGTGAAGATGTAGGTGATTAACCGAGGCGAAGCCCCCCAGGCTGTTAAACCCGACCCGGTAGCCCGGGTCTGAACTCAGAAACACGGTCTCAATCCCGAACCGGACCGCCAAAGGCGTCAAGACCTGCGGATAACACCGGGCCGGCTCGGGTAGCAGCAGGCTGTGTCCCAATTCCAGCGGGCTCACGTTAATGATCACTAGACACGAGGGGGAGCCGGAGGAGCCGTTCTGTACACAGCTCTCCGTGGAGCTCGGTCCATGTTTATTTCTACACATCTCAAACAGAACCTCCTCTGGCTTTATTTTGTTGAAGTTGAACTGTAGCGGGTCGAAGATCTGCCTGATGCTCAGGATCTCCTGAGGTTTCCGTCTCTCGATTCCTCTCTGTATGTTGAGCTGAGCCACATAACCCGCTTCACCGGGTAAAACCCTCGTCTCTAACTCTCCCAGGTGATATCGGAAAAGCCCGCGACGCATCTTCTCTGACCACCCGGACCTCAGGGCTCGGTCAAACCTGGAAAGGTCTTGAGTCCGCTGTTCATATTCAGACCGGCTCACATCATGAACGAAGTCCTGATCGGTGTAACTGAAAATGGGACCGTGATCCTCCATGGCCAGACCGCAACTGGATGGTTTCCGCGCTTTAAACTTGACTACACTCTATATTTTATCACTTACAAGTCATACCAGACCTACAATCCGATTTCAAAACCACGAAACCCACCTTTTCCTCTTCTCCAAGTGAACCAAGAAGTTACCTCGCCCTCACTTGTATTTACATTCATTCCGTTCTCTGGAATACGTCACGACTATCCGCGCTGCTGATTGGTCAAAACAACCCGGCATGGCCACGAAACAGGGCTCCGCTCCAATAAACGAAATGTTCAAACAAGGGCGCCTAGGTAGTGCCCAACTTTATATTCCACAGAAGACGTTTCAGTTGCAGTGCACACCGTACCAGGCTTTCGATTACAGAATTACATCAACCACTACTCAGATAACCGAGGAAACATCCATCTTTGTTTAGGAACAACATTAAAAAATGAATTAATCGGTCTGAGGGGAGCGCCTGTCTGTGCTAATGTAGTTCACCTGCCTAACCACCAGAGGTCGCCCATCCTGAAATAATGTTGCAGGGTTTTTCACAACGGTTTGTAAAACGCTTGTAATGGCGCCCCCCAGTGGCCAGCTACTGAACCACAACAGAGACAGTCAGTCCATCTCTGAGTGCATTTTTTTTCAAGCACACGATATACATAAACTGATACAATTGCTAAAGTAACAAATTTAATCATGTATTTTTGATACATGTTTAAATAATAATCTTTTATTCACGTTTTATTATTACACATTATAAAGTTTATCCATCCATCCATCCATCCAGACCATTATCTGTAACCGCTTATCCAATTTAGGGTCGCGGGGGTCCAGAGCCTACCTGGAATCATCGGGCGCAAGGCGGGAATACACCCTGGAGGGGGCGCCAGTACTTCACAGGGCAACACAGACACACACACGCATTCACACACACACTCACACCTACGGACACTTTCGAGTCGCCAATCCACCTGCAACGTGTGTTTTTGGACTGTGGGAGGAAACCGGAGCACCCGGAGGAAACCCACGCGGACACGGGGAGAACACATTTTAAAGTTTATTTGTACTAAAAATAATATTGCTTGATGCACATTTATCTAGTTTCTATGAGTACTCATGGGGCTTGAGATATGACAGCAATTAATTAGTAATTTTAACAGGGCATACTTCTCACAGGGCAAGTAGAGAAAAATTATTATGAGGAAAATTTATGGAATTACCTTGTAATTTGCATTTCTAGACCACTTCTTCTTTCATTTATGATGTACGTCAGGGAAATTATCAGAGATGTACACCGAAATTTTGGACACTTTTTCATTACATAAATAGAAATTAGGTTTTGGTGAAGACGAAGTCGTCAGGGTGATTACGCATCTTGCCACAAAGCAAAGAGGGTTAAAGCTTTTCTTTAGGAAAGCCATATAAATCCAATAAAACAGAAAGCATACAATCTGAAACAAGCTTATTAAGTTTTATTTTTAATTAGTGAAGAAATTCAGCTGTCATGAACTACAAAGTTCACCTACCAAACAAAGAGGTCTCCTTTCATATTTGTGTTTTTATTTTTTATGTGAAGTAAAATAAACTCTGGTGAAGCATCTGGTGATTCAGTGTTAGCAGAAATTCAGGGTGTGGGACTGAAAAGTTTCACAAAACATGTATATAAAGGGTAGACATACCTTTAAGAGAGGTCACAGAGTGAAAATATATATATATATATATATATATTCCATGAAAGTCTTCCACACACTATGTTTATTCCTTAGATAGTTCTTTCAAAAACAGTATAAAAGCTCATCAAACTTATAGTTAATTAAAGGCCTGTAAAGGCACTGAGTGTATTGTCTCGCACTGCGCTGATAAATAAGTTTGTAGATAGAGGCAGCAAGCTGAACTGTGTGATTCATGAATATAACTGGGTTTTGTGGCTCTTGTTTTATGTAGAAAAAACCCAGACATTTAAAATTTGACAGATATTTATATGCGAATGAAAACAAATACATTTTCCACAAATCGCTTTACACATCACAGACTGCTTTTAAGTAAAAGAATGATTTACTGGAATGCAAAACAACAGTGCTTAAAAATAAGAGTGAAAAGAATAAAAATGCCTGAGTGCAAATGAAGGAATAATAATGAATTATTTGGTCTTAAAATGTGTGTTTTTTTCACTGTGAATAAAAAACAACACCACAGCTGGAATCAAGCGGCTGCAGCCCAGTTTAACGGATCCATGCGCTTTTCATGATACCTGTGAAAACTCAGGACCACTGAATGTGGTTATTTCTGTTTCATGTTCATTTTAAAAACAAAATCTGACTTGAAACAGAATGCAGTATACAAGGATAATCCTCTCTTGCCTGCCCTTGACACAGCCTCTAAACTGGCCATCCATACATTCTTAAGTATTTGTTTTGATGGTGTATACTTTGGGCTTATCACACATTAAATAAGAAAAAGTATTGCAAACAGTTTTTAAGACTTGTAGTGCGGTTTGTCTGCATGGATAATCCTTCTAATCATGGTACAGAATTACCATTGGCTTCCCCGTCATTGCTCCTAATGAGGCCATATTTTAGAGCCAGGTCTAAGCAGCACTGGGCAGCTCTGCTGATGGAGGTCTGGCTGGAATCAGATGCTTTTGCCAGAACCGAGAGGATCTCCATCGCCTCACTCTCCATAAGCTTCTCAGCCAGACTTCTCTCTGCCTGCATCATGTTCATTGTAATGACCACACCACGGTGCCTCAGGTCCTGGCTCTCACTCAGGAGCAGAGCCTGCAGAATCTCCAGCCAGTGACTGGTCTACAAACAGCAGGAGATATGCAGAAACACAATGAAAATGAATGGAAATGTAATAAAGTGGATCTGAAAAAAAAAAACAGTTTAGTTTCTAACACTTAGGTTAAGCATCTGTCAAGAATAATAAGAATATTAAGTGGCGTTCATTACTGACAAAGGAAAACTAGCACAAGAATAGGCTCAATAAGTGTCTGTGAAAATTACCCATAAGCTGTAACTGTAACTGTTCATATACAGTGACTCACAAGTTGATGTATTGCTCATTTTGAATAGTAAATAAAATGTTCATATTTTTTGGTAGTTTGTAACTAACAACATTAAAAATCAACAATCATATGACAACACACACGCACACATTCACTCACACCTATGGACATTTATGAGTAGTCAATCCAACTAGCAACCTGTGTTTTTGGACTGAGGAAGAAATCCGGAGCACGCAGAGGTACATGAGCGGTTACTCCTTGATTTTTCTGCATTTAGTTTTAGTTTCAAGTTCAGTTCAATGGTGACCTCAAAGACTTCTGATGAAATACTCACCGTGTTGGGAATCCTTGCACAAACCTCAGGCATTTCCCCAGTCAGCACCGCCAGAGTTCCTGCTGCAGCTTTCCTCAATCTCTCATCATCCTCACCACTGTACAGCACCAACAGTTTCAAACGGTCACTATCTGTGACCAGGTAAAGCTTCTGCACCTGAGGAATCAGAGAAATACAGAATCACACTTTTTGAACAAAAAAGGAAGAAAACGGACAGTTTCAGAACCAGAGTTAAACACCACCTCTTGCACTTCTTTGGGGCGAGTTGGGACATACCTCAGGACTCAGGATTAAGTTACACATGCACTCAGTGGCTGCTGCACGCACTAGTTCATGTTCCTCAAACATATAGCCCTCCACCTTGGGCACAGCTTTCTCCTTAATGATCTTTTGTCTGTACCCCAAAAAAGATTTACATGTATTAACCCTTAGTTTTTGAAACTACATTTAAAAAAACTGTAAAACCTTGTATTCTTTTTGTTTTATTAAAAAAACATTCTGTAACACATCTATCATTGTCTGATGTGCTTGAGGCTGGGTTTACCTGAGTCTGTCATTAATACCAGCCAGGTTGGTGAGAGCCATCAAAGCCTCAAAGTTCTGCAGGAGAGTGCAGTCCAGAGCCATTAGACTGACCAAGGGACGTACCACTTCATAAACCTACACACGCGCAAACATAAACAGAGATTATTAATGGTCAAGCTTACAGATGTGACGTTAATGCTTAATGACTGACAATATAAACCCTGTATACAGGTTTATATATATCCAATATATTAAAAAACATTTGCACTTCTAATATATCCTCTCTATGTCTTACTCAACAATCAGTGACAAAACATAAATATAAAGATAAACTGAAACTCTAAAGGCAGAAGCTTTAAAAACTGGTCTCTTACCCTCTCTCCAGGGAAGGCAATCTCAGGGTTAGAAGTGATGGTGATCTTGGCTAGGGCTTGTGCTGCTTTTATCTTGCCAGCATTTGTGTTCTCTGATGCCAGGGGTATTAAGGCCTGTAAAAACGATAAATACGTCTTATCACTCTCATCTACATAAATACTATGAAAAGAAAGATGCAACAAATGTATAAAGGAACATGTTTGTTTTATTTATTTTATTTTATTTTAGGGTATGTTTGTCTTACTTTTCCTCCTCCCTGTGCCACTACTATTCCTCTGTCTTCCTGACGCTCCACCAGAGCCAAGAAGACCCTGTTAGAAAGGAGGAAACCATCTGTTATAAGCAAGATCCAGCAAGATGAGCCAGAAAACGTGAAACACATTGTAAAAATCACACTGTACTTGATCCGTAAACTTCACTTTGAATTATTAGGCTCCAGAGGACTTTAATCTAGCACAGTTTTGTTATTTCTTCCTGCAGTGTGGCTCATTCAACAAAGCTTTGAGGTGACAATGTGTACTTGTACATGGAAATGCCCAAGCTGTGTTGTTCTCTAGTTCTCTTTGACTAGAATGGGATATTCTCTACAAAAGTAATTAATATCACAACCTGCTATTATTAATGACATTTTTATGGCTGTCAAAGTTAACACTAGTAACATATTAAAGTAATAAGTTATCATTTCATCACTTTAAATACAATATATCCATATTTTTGGATATATCAAAATGCTTGCATGATGTGTGTTGCTATGATAGAATCCACAACTCTAGAAGTCCATTTGTAAATTGTTTGAACAGATACAAATTGATTATTCATCAAGCAACAACTTACACAGACACACAAAACACTTTCACCAGATTCACTGCAAAACAATTTTACCAAATTACTTAAGGAAACAAATCTACATTGATGAACTACAATACTGTGCAAAAGTTTTAGGCACGAGAGATTGAGATTTAAAAAGATATTTTTCTGAGCAGTAAGTGTTTTTTTCTAAAACACAAACAAAAACAACAAATAACAGCCACCATTAGAATAAAACCAGATAACATTACTCCAGTGAGTGTGATACTCTGTGTGTGAATGTGTTTAACGTTTCCCAAAGCTCTCCTTGTGGCAGTCCGTATTATTTGAGGTTATCATCCAATACCTAGTTTTAGCAGTTAATAAATAATGAGTTTAAATAATGTGTGCTGTTGATTTTACAAATTGATGCAATCAAGGAGAAT
The DNA here is from genome assembly GCF_029633855.1 of Hoplias malabaricus. Lineage (NCBI taxonomy): Eukaryota > Metazoa > Chordata > Actinopteri > Characiformes > Erythrinidae > Hoplias > Hoplias malabaricus. The sequence goes on from NC_089803.1 coordinate 27,088,084, forward strand.
TTGAACAAAAAATTGTTTTTAAACTCACTCACACCTACTACTTTATAGAAAAAAAATCTTATATTTCTTATTTGTTTTATATTATTATTATTATTATTTTGTATTTACTGTGATTATATATAACTTTATACAAGCACCACATTTACTGAGCAGGCATTAGTTTAAATATATATAATTACCATAGGTGCATAATGTGTCTGCACAGTACTGTGTGTATATATCCACTCATAGAGCCCTAACAAAACACATTGCTGAGAAAACTGAAAAAAGACTCCTTAAATTAAAATTTGCGCAAATAACTCACACATACACAATGTACTATGTTTAACTTTACAGAACTAAATGATTAATTGGCTTCACTTTTTTGACGTCATTTTTTGTGCTTTTTTTTTTGCAATTATACAATGAGAAAAAACACTTTTAGTGAAAAGGAACAGACACAAACCTGGCAATGCATTCTTTACATGTCTCGGTAAGAGTAGGGCTTTCCTGTTTGACCATACACACCAGAGCTGACACCACTCCAGCCTCCAACAGCTTAATCAGCCGCTTCTCCACAAAAGGCTGAGCATCCTGCACAAGAAAACAGTAATAGTTTTTTACTTTCTAATTAATATAATTTCAAGTAGTGCAGTTTTTATACTGATACACACAAAAATACCTTTGGATGTTCTTCAGGTACATGCTGCTTGGCATATTTTGCCAATTCCACCATCTGCGGATCCAGCTTTTCAACCTCGTAACTGTTTGTGCAGTTTACCAAAGTGGATCCAATGGCAAACAAAACTGTCTTATCCTCAGCCTAAAAAGAGTGAAAAGTGAAAAGAAGCAAGGAACAAAGTAACTGACTGAGCCATTTTATGAATTTCCCTTTACTCCAACATTTTACAGGTGTCCTCTCCTCCAATAAACAACTGCAGATAGGGCAGACATTAGTTCTCACAAAGATGTTTGGAAATTTGCACTAACAAACATTTGCTTAGTATTACAGTGACATTATTCTTTTCATTTTACCTGTGAAACTGAAAACAAAGCACTTAGATCAGAAAATACAAGAAAAAAAATCCATCGGTTTCTAACATGTAACATTTGAGGACAGTGCCAAATTGTATTTTGTTTAGTTAAAAGTGCTCCATTCTGGAGCTCTCTATAAAAGATCCGACAGCTGGTAGAAACACATTTACTGAGGCCTTGGTATTCATTATTTTGTCTCTGCTCAGTTATCCATAAAATCTATAATAAGCATGTGAAGAAAAAGTGAATTTATTCAAATCAATCAGTCTATTTTTAACAGTCCATCTGTGCTCTGCCAAGCAGCTGCGATAGAGCTTTTTTGTTTTAATTATACATTTTCCCTAATATAGAATGAGTTTAATTCTGAATTAAATGACACCGTTGTGATCTTTGTAGTAAACAAGTTATTAAAGTTAAGAACACCTGTACCTTAGCCAGCTGAAACATGGCCTGCAGAGCTTTCTTATCATCCACAAAGTCCTCCTTCACATCAGCATCAAAGGTAAGGTAAGCCAGCCCTTCAATAGCCCAGCGCCGAGAATTTGGAGGAAGAGAGTCATTACACAGCCACCTGCCAAGGGAACATATTACAAGAGCCTGTTATCTACTGTATGCACTTTTATCTTTAAACAAGAGATTAGACTTATATGCATTGTAAAATAATACAAATGCTTCCATTTGCTATTCTATCCCTCAAATGCAAATAACATTAACTTTATGGGTATTTCATAGTGCACAGTATGAATTTGTATACCATTTTGGATATGAGCAACCTCAGTTAATATACAGCCTCTTTCTGAAAATTACTGAAGCCTGTTCACTTGCCAGCAATCTGCTTAGCAGGTCAGTTTTCTCTAGTTTGGACGGAATACAGCCCACTGGCCCAAAAAGAGCGTAATGAGGTCAGTGAAAAAAGTCTACTGAAAATGGAAAGGAAAATGCTAATTTATTTGCTAATGCCTGCTTTTGTGATAGTGATTAGTAATACCGAACCTTCGGAAAACAAGAAACATACTTCCTGCACTGTTTGGCGAGTTTGAGCGTTGACCCCTCAGCAAACTGCTTCATGCTGAAATCTGTGCCTCCAGCTGAGCCAAGTTTACATAATCCCTAAAAGATTACACACCCAAACAAATAAAACACCAAAATAGTTCACATTCATTGCAAGTCATATTATTTTTGAACTATTATTATTCTGTGACCTATTAATGTAATAACATTGCACATCACTCCCACAGACATATTTTAACATCATGTACATCACTTAGCAACCTATAATCAATGATGCACTGACATTAATAACAGTACAATCTTTGTAAAACCATCATCCATAATACAGACTGCTTTGAAGTAGCACTCACCACAAGAGCTCGTACTCTTATTTGCTCATTTTCACTCTGCTTATAAAGATCCTTCAGCAAGGCCACACCGTTGGCTGTGATAAAGGAGGCTCTCTTGGCCTTGCCTGCAGCATGGATGAGTGTTTCTACTGCTACCTGCTGATGGGTGATGTTTTCAGAGGCACACAGAGAAATCACAGCATCCATAATGCCTGACATCTCCAAGGTGCAGTTGCCCACATCACTTGGGCCTTGGAGTAGTACAGAAACAGTCTGAATTGCACGCAATTTACCTTCCAAACCCAAATGCCCAAAGTGGTACCTGCACAGAAAACATACTGTTGGACATTACTCTTAAATAAGATGCCACACAGCTGTGAAATATAGGAAATTCACTTTGTCCATTTTGCAAATTTATAATTGATTACTATAAAAGCCAATAAATGATGACCTCTTTTTTTAAAACTTGCACATCTCAGTGTATTTTTTTAATGTCTATGTTTTATTAATAACTGAATAGTCCAGTCATACTTGTGTATTCAGTCTCATTTCAACAAGGACACGGTGTCTTTGATGTGAAGCAAAGAACAGCACCCACTTATGGAGCAATTACTAAACATGAGTAAGTAGAGACACATTTAGAGTAGAGACATATTGTAGCTTTGTGAAAGCTAATACTCACTGGACATATTCCTCACACAGCTTGTTGAAGTTCTCCCTCTCTTTATCACTCTTCAGATCATCGTACAGCTTGTTTAGAAGCACAGAACAGTTCATAGCGGTGTTGTCAGTCAATAGCGGCCCATCTGTAATCTTAGGTATTGTACCAGCCACTTCTAGCATCTTCTTCAACCCTGTAATGCAAAGCACAGACATTTGGTAGAACAGATGTTAGTGTAGGAAACATTGTTGAAAGTGATTGCCCCCATGTACTTTCTGGTGTAGGCAGAATATGGATCCGAAAGTAAGGGACAAAATGTGCTGTGGTACTCACCATTGTCAATGACCCAGAGTGTAAGGGAGTTGTCTGGATTTTTTTGGGACTTTCTGGGCACCTGCTTGACCAGCAGGTTGAGGGCACTGTCACGTCCTGGCCCGGAAACATTAGCTGCAACAAGCATGTCGATAAGATGTCGCAGCATGGAACGCAGTTCAAGTGAGGGCTCTAGATCAAAGCACAAGTTTCGAAAGCACATTACAAACAGCTCCATAATCATCTTTTAGGATCATCTTTTAAAATCTTCTAGAATTTCATCAGGTTCACGTGTTCATTGGTAACAAATGCTGCAAATAGCTAACATTTGGGGAAATTATCTATAGCAAAGATCTATGCAAGGGTGCAAAGAATTAAGGTCTTCTCTACATCTACTCTTCTTCTCTAAATCTACTCTACATAATTCTGTAAAATTCTGGGTGCTCCGGTTTCCTCCCACAGTTGAAAAACACACGTTGGTAGTGTACACAGGTGTGAGTGTGTGTCATCATGCAAAGGACTAGTGTTCCTGCCTTGCGCCCAGTGATTCCGGATAGGCTCCAGGCCCACCGCGACCCTGAACTGGATAAGCATTTACTGACAATGAATGAATTCTGTAAAAAGGCACTGGAAATGCCAATAAGTTTCAGCTGAAGATAAATACAGTCACGGGCCATGGTAGTACTTTGGGAAATCCTTGAAATATAACACAGTTTTATGCTGCATCAAGAAACACATCCTGAAACCCTTTTAAAAACCCTTTCAACTTCTATTGAGGGACAACAGACATCATGGTTTCCATGCAAATGAAGAAAGTGACCATTCACACTGGTTGTAGTAACCATAGGTGCAAAAGCCAACATCTCTTAAGGCATGAGCGGTGTATCAGTGACCACTGCATGGGTGATTAGTATCTGTGAATTTTCCACTGATATGGAGGATTTTCAGAGACGTGTTAACGTCAAGGCGTGGTCTATTCCTAGTCCAGCAAAACAACTCAGGCCTGATTCTGTATGTCCTGTAACAACATGTGTTTGTAGACACTGAATGAGTGTGCTTGACTGCCCTGCCTGAAGTCCGGATCTCTCCGATATGCCACATCATGAAGACGAGAATCAGGCAGTGGCCACCACAGGGTGTTGAGCAACTGAAGTCTTGGATCATGCAAGAATGGGCAAAAATTCCACTTGCAAAATTTTTTAAAATTAATATCCTTGGTTCCCAAATAATTAAACGGTGTAATTTAAGGGAAAGGTGGTGTACCACAGTGGTAAAATGGCTTCTGTCCCAACATTTTTGGAATCAGTATATGCATGTATATATTTGTTTACATTTAATAGAAGTAAGCTTGTTGTTAAAAATATTTAAAATACTTTCTTGGTGCTTTTGTCTGTTAAATTAAGGTTCACGTGAACTAACAAATTCAGATTTCAGTTTTAATGGCATTTTAGGTTATGTCCTTTTTGGAAATATTGTTTGTAAATTAATGTCCCTTCAGTTCGTACGCATTTCAATTAAAAACAAACATGTCCAAACTTGTCCAATAAAAACACTTAAATCTCCTTTCTTAGATTAAAAAAAACAAAAAAGAAAAAAACAAAAACAAAAACAAAGATTATGTCTAATAGGACAATTTGGTCTTAATTATAGAAGAAACACACACTTATTTCAGGACTCTCACCTGGCAGTATAGCCTCATCTTTTCCTCTGATCTCCTTCATCATGTTTTCAGTGAGCGCTTCAAACATCACTTGAAGCAGGTGACAGGCAGACAGAGACACATTCGAGGCTCCAGAGCCCATGACTCCACACAGCTTGTCCATGCCAAGTTCATTCACTATGGCCATTGTCTACAGGCAAGAAGTATTGAGATAAACAGGCATTACTGCAGTGTGAAAAGAATCACAGCTATGTTTTTTGGAGTATGACATCTGTGCTGATACACAGATACATCTATTTAACAGCTAGCTATGACTGATTAGTTGGGAAGGCACATCTCTAAATTAGTTCTGCATTTGAAGATTTCAAAGCGCTTCACCCTTGACTGATGCCCTGTGCACAGGCCAACCAGTGTCCTGAGTGCAGACAGGACAAGGTCTTCCTGTTGAGAGCTCAGCAGCTTCTGCAGGAGCTTCACGCCATCATTTCTGAAGATCTGCTCTGCTCCTGCATCTTCACGAGAGAGCACCACCAGGTTCTGAGCAGCCTAGGACAAACAAATAGGCTTTCACATTACACAATTAACCTATTACAGGGAAGCACCAGTATGGGCATTCTGGGCATATCTAATGTTTTTCAGGTACATGTCGGCCAATGACCCATTGTGGGTTAATGCATTTGTAAATTATTTTAATGGTTATATCAGTTCATCTGTAAAAGCTTTATAGCTAGCACATAATCCCAGGATCGTCAGATCATTGTTTTCCTGTATCAAAATAAAGAATATAAATAAATGTTCAATCCCAGATTTTACTAATATCACAGAGAACTGATAAAATACAATATCAGATTTTAAGATAACACTCTCAAAGGTTTCAGTACCTTCTGTCTGTCTGACTCCGATGCAGAGTTGTCCAACAAGAGTTTGAACATCTGCTGAACTCGAGAATCTGTGGAAGAGAGCTGCACAGCCTAGAGGAATGAAAGCACATATACATTGTTGGCATCATGTCACCAACAAATGACATCCTAAATGTAAATAAATCCGTTCGTTTAAATACGTTCAATCCAAGCATTTTAAAAGCCATAAAGAATGTTTTATGCTAGATAAAAAAAGAACCAAAGGCACTTTCAACCATTAATTTCAATTCTTGTCTTATACATAACATTACTATTATCATCATAGACTATGCAAATATAACCAGGGTTATGTAACTGCCTTAGTTAGCAGCTGATATACCACTCATGAATGTGCAATAAGGAAACACTTGAGAATTTTCAGGCTGCTTTACACACCTTCTGCTGGATCTGACCACTAAGCTGTCTGAGTAACTCTTGAAATGCCTTATTCTTGGGTTCCAGCTGTGCACATTTCTGGGTATCCAGGAAGGCCTGATCCAGTCGGCCAAGCTTGTGCAAAGCCTGAGCCCTGCGGAACCGGGCCTTGATGTCCCCTTGGTTTGTGTCAAGAGCTAGATGAAAAGATAGGTTACCAGACATGTTTTTTTTTCTATTTCTGTAACTACAGTAACAGTTATATGTCTAAAAATTATCACAAAGCATTGCATTTCTGAAAGTAACCATCTCTATCACAAGTCTACCTTTGGTGGCATCTGCCTCAGCTTTGTTGTAGTCCTCTAGTTTGAGGTAGCATGCAGAGCGGTTGCGGTAGAGGACAGACTTCTCTGAGTCATTTTCACTGATTTTCAGAGCTTTGGTGTAGCAGCTGAGGGCTCCTTGAACATCGCCATTTTTAAACAAGTTATTCCCTTCTTCTCTCAGAGCTGAGGGGTCCTGGGACATCTAATGAGGAAAAGGTGAATACTGATTTATATAAAGCAGGCACAGTCATCTTCAAAATCTGTAGCATACTTAAGTGGTCCCCAAACTTGGTTGTGGATCAATCCTTACATTGCATATTCTAGGGGTTTAGTGCTCTAACACAATGAATACAACTAATAAGGTAATTAAAATGCCCTTTTGCAAATACAATATTTTTTCATATACCTGCATATGCAGGCTATAACGGATTAGCTCCACCCATTCACGCTGAACTTTAAGGACGTAGGAGTGCTATATTAATTGCTTTCTGAAAAAGGCATATAAAGTTCATACATACATTTGTTTGAGGGTTAGAGGATATGTTTCTGTGTTTATATATTTGTAGCTCAGTGTGTGCTTACCTGTAGTGATGCACTTGTCTGTCTCTCTGTATTGTTCTATATTTGTAGTAGTATATCTGTAGTGCTGTGTTGATGTGCTTGTCTGTAGGGCTGTGTTTGTCTATGTGGAGAAATATCTGTCTGTAGAGTTGTGTTTATCTGTCTATTTTGTAGTCCAGTATATTTCTGTAGTATTAAATCATTCTTTCTGCAGTGCCCTGTCTGTCTTTAGTTATGTCTGCCGTATGTAGATAATGTCCTGTTAGATGGATTCTCCGTAGTTTCATTCATAATACCTTCTCTTCTTGTGTGAGCTGCTTCTTCAATTTATTTACGCCACAAACATCCTTCAGTGTGCCCCAGTAATGTTAAACTAGAGAGACTGGCCCCAGTCCGAGAGCATGTAGACTTACTTCTCTGCGGTATTTTATTTGTTGTTTCTGGAGTATTCCGTGTTGCTTCTGTGTGGGAGCACAGTGATGACGCAGCCCGGTCAGCCCCGCCCCTCTCCGGAGATGCTTTTACCATACAAGGAGCGCAGAGGGGACCATAGTCCACCAGTCCAGACTGTACACTTAGGAGCGAACATGTTCGTTCATTCATTCATTATCTGTATGCCGAGCTTTTTATCCCCTAATTTTATTATAGGAGTGTGTCCGTTTTATATGTAGACAGTTAAACAGGGTGAAATTCAGGTGAAGTGTATGGGTTCAGTCTAATTCACATATATATAGGTGTTATTATAAGTGCATAGCTCAGGTGAAGAAGATCAGACATGACTAATTTACTTTAATTCACAGATATAGGAGGTATAACGTTATTCATTTCTGTAATTAAAAAAAAAATCCCTGACAATGTTCAAGAAAATCCCTGACATTTTCAAAAATCTTCAGGAGAAAATTAAACAGAATCTTTGTGAATTTTTTTTTGTTGTTGTTGTTGAGACTTACTTTCAACTGCAAAGCAATAAGTGAACTCAATGGAAGGATTTACAGAAACACTTGTTTTTCCAGATCTCAACCAATAGTGAATTTTGAAGCTCAAATATGAAAGCCTTTATAGCAGTTTATATGAGAGTGGTCCACGGAGGTGTGCTACTGCTTGCACTTTTTTTTTTTTGGAGTGCTATTTTCAAATAAAATTGATTTTTGTTTCTTTGGACCTTCTCATTTCTTGTGTAAGAGGACTATTTTATTTGGTTATTATCTAGCCATTATATAAATATCTTTGCCCCTTTTAATATCTGATTATTTTTTATTTATAAGGTTTCAGTAACAGTAAAAGGTATATTCTATAAAAGCTCATTTTGAAAATGTTTCTCTGTGTAGCAGGTTGCTTTGGAAACAGACAGGGGCCTAAATAATCTGGATACTCTTTGGAACTGGTAAAGCTAGATTTTGTTTCCCCAGGGTGGGAGCAGGCCCAGTCAAGCAGGAGCCAAGCTCCATATGTCCTTGGGCTTTTGCTTTGAGTCCCCCACAACTGAAATATGACCAGTGTAAGTGAGGGTTTGAATTGAAAGAAACAATATAGGCCTTCTCAGTGCGTCATTCTGGCCCACTTTACAGCAAAGAACTGGGGCATTTAACAGGTGGAATTATTAGTAATTATTTAGTGGAATTATTAGTATTATATGTAAAATGCAGGTATGTCCTTAAAACAGACGTATTGAAGTATGAAGGCTTTAGAACTGCAGCAAAACATTCTTTAGGCCTAACTGGCAATAAATTTTATTTATTTATTTATTTTTGCTTGGTAGCCTGTAGCCCATATAAATAATTGAGTTTTAGGTCAGCTTTTATCTCAGAGAGGCTCCCCCACATTACTTTACAGATATAGTTCAATTATGTACATTAATTATAGACCTCATATAGCCTATTTCAGTTACTGTGTGATGTGTCACAAACAATGAATTGTTTATTTTATTTTATGCATAACCTTTAGACATAAAATTATGACTACCTTCTTGTTGCTATTCTCACTCTGCATTCTTTCAGTTGTCCATACAGGAACACTTTGTAGTTCTACAATTACAGCTCTGCATACATTGTTTACACCTTTCACCCAGTTTTTCAGTGGTCAGGGCCCTCACAGTAGCACCACAGAGCAGGTTTGATCTGGGGTGGGATATCATTATCAGTGCTGCAGCAACAATGACAAGGTGGTGGTGGTGTGTTAGCATCTGTTGCATTTGGTTTTTCTGTCCCTCTGTGTCACTGCTGGACTGAGAATAGTCCACCAACCATCTGTGCAGAAACAGATAAGCTGCAGCACCGAGAATGATCCACCACCCAAATCATAACTGCTGTATGGGGGTCCTAACCATTGAAGAACAATGTGAAAGTTGGCAAACAATATGAGCAACAGATGGACTATAGTCTGTAATTGTAGAACTACAAAGTGCTCCTCTGTGGTCAGTGGAGCTGATGGACAGTGTAGAAGGTGGTGGTCAAAATGTTATGGGTGATTGGTCTAGATAGAAGAATATTTGTATATTATATTTTTTCAGACAAGCGATTCCTTGGTCCATTGGGCTTGCATTAATGAAAAGATATGCTCTACATTTGCATTGTGAAGGTATGGCAAAAAAAACTGTGCCATCTTAAGCAGCTCTGAATGAAACTCAACACTTTTGTATCTTTCAAAGAATTTGGTCCACCTCTGGTGTGCTTGTAGATTACTGAAGTCTAAATCACTGTTAATCCTCTCAATTAATTTCTTTAGATTGGTGACCTGGTCAAAGCACTTCGAATCATCAATTTCCACTCCTTTCCCGGCTAAGTGCCTGATACAGCCCTCTACGTCATTCCTGTCAGGAATTTTACTGAGATCCATGCACATAAAAGTGGAAAACTCTTCCATGGGTGCCATCCATCTCTCTAGACAGTCAAAACATGAACTGTACAGGTTATGTACTTGAGCACTGAAATGGTCACATCTTTCACCTTACCCATCCTTCTGCTTTTGTGCCAGCATACTCTTGGCTTTAAGAGGCATGAAGTTGTTCACCTAAAGTTCATGAAGCACACTCTGGACCCTGTTCAGAATCCTCTTTCCTTACAACACTGAATTGCTCTCCCTCTCCATCTCTTGAATATGCGACTGAAATACACACGAGTGAATGCATTTGCCAGAGGTAGATCTCACTGAACTCATCTTCAAAAAACTTCCTGATCTGCATTGGTGGCTTTTCCTGTGACAAAACGAATGCTTTCAAAGCATTCTCTCAATCCCTGGGAATAATGACAGCCACAGTTTCTTGCTGTGAGAGAGGAGAGTTTAAAATTCAACATTAACAAACTCACAGGACTCCTTCAGACTCTCTGTGCGCACAGTGTAGATGTGGAAGTGCTGATAAATTAAAAAAATGAAGTGCTCAATGTCAACATCTAGTGTGTCTGCTCTGTGCTGAACACAATTGTTCAGAATGTGTGCTGGGCAGCCTACACCAATAAGAGCAGTGTTCTGCAAAGACTTTTTTAAATTTGCAAAAACGTTCTTCCTGTCCTCATTACTTCAGATTCCTCTAAACATTGTATTGCAGTTGTCACCAGCAAATGCAATGCATTTAGAAAATATCCCATTCTTTTCCAGTGTGTCTTTTGTGTACTGTGCAATGGTGTCAGCTAATTCATTTGGGGTTCTTTTAATTTCAAGTAATTTACTTGGCACACCACTATTCTTCCAATCAAAATACTAAATGAGCAGAGGGAATATTTTCACTGCTCCATGATTGCTGCCATCTGTAGACATGCCACAGTAACGAATATCTTGAAGTGCTTCTAGAGCAACGTCAACAGAACGTGGTGCTATCACGTCATTTACAGTTGATTCTGTCTTCATTCCAGCACTTGAGAATTTTTGAGCTGTTGGAGAATCTGTGAAAACCTTTCTTAACAAGCCAGATGTGCAGTCCATTGACCTGTAGCAGTGTGAAATGTGTAGGCGCCCTCTGCTGCAGTGACAGCTGCACTCTTGGATTTACTTACAAAAATCTCTGTGACTTTTGATGATGAGCTCTCACCCCTTGCTGACATTGTATGCTTAGCTGAACCTATGTGTGCTTGTGGGTCGTTTACAGATGCATAAGTGCCAGCTTTACACGTCAGGCACTCTGCTTCATATGGATTGCGACCAAGACGAAAATATGGGAGTTTCTTTTTAAATTAATCCGAGAACTTACATTTACGTTTCGGCATAGCTGCTCAAGATGAGGGTAAATACATGAGCTTTGCCTGACGTAAACAAGGACTACTGATGTGCAGACTGACCAATTACATGTTTACAGAGAAGGCTATTGACCAATAACGGTAGCTCTACAGTCAGACCGTCCAATCCGAAGATTTTAGGCTACTTCACCACTCCTTCTCACTCAAGCGAACCAATCAAAGTAGGGGAGGGCGGGACTAGTTTGTGAACGAAACGCTTCTTGAAATTCAATGTAAGTTCTAGAAAAACACAATCCAGGACATTTGTGAAATTCCACCTGGACATTTTTTAAGTCTAAAAAAGAGGACATGTCCGGGTAAAAGAGGATGTCTGGTCACCCTAGAGTTACTGACCTCAAGCCCAGAGCTGGTAAACACCAACTTTATAAACCAGACTCTGACGTTGAATAGGAGGCCAGTGAAGCTGATGATTGGAGCCTCTTTATATTTGAACAGGCGCCTTAATGAAGGCTTAAAAAAGACCCACCTTCTCTGACTCACTGCCAAAACAAGTTAATCTCAGTGGTGTATTTTCAAAATAAATATTATGCGACCCATCCCTGGATCACCACCTTAACATGGTGGAGGGGTTTGCGTGCCTGCGTGAGCCTAGGAGCTATGTTGTCGGGGGCAATACCCCTGGTAGGGTCTCCCAAGGCAAATTGTTCCTAAGTGATGGGCCAGACAAAGAGTGATCCATAAGACTCTGATGAACAGAACAACAGAGACACAGCTTCCCTTGCCCAGAGTAGAGTTGCCGGGGCCCCACCCTGGAGCTCGGCCTGGGGAGGGGAACCTTGGCAAGCGCCTAGTGGTCAGACTTTCACTCATGGGGGCTCAGCCCGAAGGAGCAACATGGGTCCACTCTCCCATGGGCCCACCACCTGTGGGAGAGGTAGTAATCCGAGTCTGGTGCATTGTGGATTGTGTGGCAGCCGAGGTTGGGGGCCCTGGCGTTCTGATCCTCAGTTACTGAAACTAGCTCTTGGAACATGGAACGTAACCTCTCTGGTGGGAAAAGAGCCTGAGCTGGTGCATGAGGTTGAGAGGTACCGGCTAGATACAGTTGGGCTCACCTTGACACACAGTATGGGCTCTGGAACCAATCTCTGTACGTTGGGGTTTACCCCAGTGGACGAGAGGGTAATTTCCCTGCACCTTCGGGTTGGGAAAAGGGCTCTGATGGTTGTTTGTGCTTATGCACCAAACAGCAGTTCAGAGTACCATGCCTTCTTCGGGACCCTAGAGGGGGTGCTGGAGAGTACTCATTCTAGGGACTCCATTGTTCTGCTGGGGGACTTAAACGCTCACGTGGGCAATGACAGTGAGACCTGGAGGGGCGTGATTGGGAGGAACGGCCCCACTGATCTTAACCCGAGTGGTGTTCAGTTATTGGATTTCTGTGCCCATCACAGTTTATCAACTGCATCCCGGGGGATCTTTGCTGGACCAGTTTGCAGCCGAGTCTGAAGCGGTAGGGACCCAGGAAACAAGGAACGTCCCTGGACATTCAAAATAGGTCAATGGACGTCCAAAATCCATCTTAATAAGTTAGTTAAGTGATGACCAATCGATAACGTCAGTGGACATCCAAAACGCGTTTTATACAAGTAATTTATTTTGGGACAAATTAATAACGTCAATGGACTTTCAAAATACGTCTAATAGTCGTCTTTTCAATGTTTGTGTTTGGACGTCTTCTCAACTTTCATTTTCAACCTTAAGAGAATGTTGATTAGACGGCAGTCATTACGTTATTTCAACGTTGAATCAACGGCTAAATATTTACTGGGGATGAGGATTAGCACCTCCAAGTCCGAGTCCATGGTACTCAGTCGGAAAAGGGTGGAGTGCTCTCTTAAGGTTGGAAGTATGATCCTGCCTCAAGTGGAGGAGTTCAAATACCTCAGGGTCTTGTTCACGAGTGAGGGAAAGATGGAGCAGGAGATTGACAGGCGGATCGGTGCAGCATCAGCTGCATTGTGAGTGGGTGCGTTTTACTGAGTAAGCTTTATAGGCAAAACAGAAAGGCATTAATAAAGACAGGCTCATTAATAAAGTAATGCTTATTTCTTCAGACTCTTTGCGGCCCACCTGCAATACCCACACGCCCCACTAGTAGAGCGCGCCCCACATTTTGAAAAACAATCTTCTGGCCTAATATGTGGTTGATTAAATATATTCAGGGTAAAAGAACAATTGTTATTATATTTTCCTTCTTCAAAATATTTGTGGACAAAGTACAACGTGAAACACCATAACAGCCTAACTTTAAAAAAACATTGACCAAAATAATGAGCATTAACTTATTATTCACTCACTCAAGTTCGTTTCTAATGACATGTGAGAAACATTGAACAAACATTTAAGAAACAGTAAAGGGTTATTTTCATTAATACTGTTGGCTACTTTTGCGTGGTAAAAATCGTGCGCATTTATAAAGCAGTGATGTACACTAGACTGGAATAAAATAAACTATTCTGAGAGTTTAAGAGCAGGGGGTCGCCGATCATCCTTAATGTCCATTTTGTATCATTTGGTTCGAAAGTTTCCCCCTCTCCCCAGTCTGTGTGTGTTGAGTCACATGGCGCCTTCTCTTCCCATCATGCCTCTCTCTTTTCTCCGTGTACAGACTGTTCTGACCGCGGCGCTGATGGAGCGGAGACTCTGGGGCTGCAGGATTAACGGGTATACGCTGTTTTCCTTGCATTTACACTTGCTGCTTGCTGTATGTTTTGCTTCTAACAATAGGCGTTTTTTACAGACTAGAGGAGAAAGACCTGCGTCGCTAACGTTAATGTTGAGCAGCAAACCGAAGTAGTCGGACTGTGTCAAGAAAACGGGATTATTATTTAACGCTAGCGAGAGGCTGAACTGGATTCTTTAATCGCCAGCTTTTTATTCGAAATTTTCAGTTCCCCCTTAAATAGTGCATCAGTTCCACTCTGCCGCCTGTATCGTTTTAAGGTGGAACGGGAAATTCAAATAGGAAATGGGAATGGGAAGCTAACTGTGTGTTTGTGGTAAGGGTAACGGTAATCCAGCCCTGGTGAATGTGCCGTTACCAGGACGTAGGCTAGCACTTTAACGGACTTAATTTATGGCCGAATAACTGTCTTAATCTGTCATAGGTAAAGATACCTTCAGATAGATTTGTACATCTGCATATTTAACACAGTTTGTTTTGTATGTAGCCCAGTAAGAGACTCACATTAACGTTAGCGGGCTAAAGCTTCTCTGCCGTTACCCAGCTACCTTCACATACATAAACAAGAATGAGAATGAAAACAAAGCTGTAGTGCTTTTCTTGCCATTCATTATTGACACCAGAGGCATTAATATTAAGTTATGTAGCATATGTCCCTTCAGTGACTGTACTTGTGCCTGCGTCTTATTTAACTGTTTGTTTTCCATGTGGTCATCCACATAGTTTTTTTATATATCAGAATAGGCAATACATTTTTGTACGTCCTCCTATTAGCTTTTGTAGCTTTATTGCCCAACTGCATGCACCGTCCCCGTTGAATAGCAGCTGATCAAATTATAATGTATCATAAAGCAATTGTAAACCTGTTTTACACGTTTAACATTATTTATTATTTCCCCCCACAGATGTGTCAAATGCTCCAAGGACTCCTGATGTTGGAGCCAAGAGTATTGGCCGGATAAACTCATTGATAGCTTTTTTTTTTTTTTTTTTGCCTTTTTTTTTTTAAACTGATAACAGTAGTTCAAGTTTATCCTTTTAGATGACATTTCTTCAATTTATGTAGCTGGTCAGAGTATTATTTCTTCTTCACGATGTGTAGCTGCTCAGAGTAACATTTATAATGCAATTCAAGGAAGTGTGGTTCAGATTTTACAGCTAGCTCGGCACATTAGCCCCTTTAAATCACAATTCACCTAATGTAGCTGGCCAAAGTACTGTTTCTAATGTAAGATGTGGACACTCGTTTCACTGTGTACCACTCGCCAGGCCAATTTAAATGTTTGAATAGTAATCCCAAATCCCTCCAGGGACAGCTAAGTCAGTGACAGGCACTGAGCCGAGAAGATTAAGCTCCTATTAGGTTTAAGAGCGAAGTGGAGGAGATACACCTGTTTGACTAAACAGCCAAATCCAGGCCACTTTGCACATATTGTTTTTGACTTTTCTTTTACTTAGAAGACAGTGTCTCTTTCTCTGTCCCTGTTATTCTGTTCATCTCTCCTGCAGAGAGAGAGAGAGAGAAGAGGCAATCATTCCTTGTTTTCAGCATCTTTCAAATAGGGGAGTCTGTGTTTAGTTTGTTCTGCTCTGGCCTCGAGAGCATAGTGACATTCAGGGTAAGCCAGCAGCCTGGCTTTAAAAAAAAAAAAAAAAAAAAAAGGCTAAAGAAAAAGAGGGAATGTGATGAGCCAAGTCCTTCTCATTCAGCCTTCGCCTCTGAACTGCTCTGTGGAGAAATACATTCACTGTGATGGCTTTGTCTCCTTGGCCAACTGAGAGAAACGATCTGTGGTGTATGAAGGACTAATCTTAGCCCTGTTATTCAAAAGCAAAGCACACGCAAACACATACACACAGTATGCTGCAGGAACACTAGGCTCCCTGTCTGGGCTCACACTGTTTGGGACCTGTGTTGTTCGTTTTTTCTTTTCATTCTTCCCCTGTGGGCTTGGATGCTTGAGGACAAGGGCCACTTTGAAGGAGCAGGGCTCAACGGTGGATTGGTTGGTGTCGTTGTTCTTGCTGACTGTCGAATTGGAGCTGCCCGCCCACTGGCTTTTGCTCTGGAGACTGGAGTTGTATAGGAGTGCGAGGGAGGACATGAAACCCTGCTGACAAAGTGTGGCCCCTGAATCTTCTGGGGCATTTCAGGATATTTGCTAAACGCATTTATCATCAAGTTGTGTGTTGTTCCCCCACCATAGCCCTTGCTTCAGTGCTACTCTGCTAAAAGGACAGGATGAAACTGAAAAAGCAGGTGACTGTATGTGGCGGTGCAATTTTCTGTGTGGCCGTTTTCTCCCTGTATCTAATGTTGGATCGGGTCCAACATGACCCTGCCAGGAGACAGAGTGGGGGGAACTTTCCAAGGGTAAGAGTTCTTAGACACATATTACATTGAACACTGCCTCATTCTTAGTGAATATTAGTGTTGTTTATTTTTATAGTGTTATTTGAATATATTTTCTAAAGCTTTTGGTTTTTGATAGAATGGGGATGCTTGTAAACAATTTGCAACTTATCAGGAACTGACAGTTAGCTTTTAAGCAGCTGAATTCTCATTGTCAAACCCAAAAGCTTTAAGCTCATGAGCCGCCTTAACTGTCTAGATTGTGTTGTAGAGTTCTGTAAGAGCTTGACTGCATAGTGGCATGCTATTATGAAAAGACAGCTGCTGATTAACTTTAATCAGTAACCTCTGGTAATTTTTTTGGCAATTGCTCAAGCAAGCCAAACTCTTATCAAAGAGGGCTGAAGATGGCCTATAAAATGTCCAAGACTTTTGTTGATGTAGGTTCTCATGCCATTCTTGAGGCTCTGGCTGTGTCTCTAAATGTAGAATGTCCAGCTGGTTGTCTGCTTTGTGTTTTTTGTAGAAGTGTGGTCGTAGATTATGCTTCCCTCCCCCCTGCCCCCCTCCTCTCCATTTCAGAGTCAGATTTCGGTGTTGCAGAACCGCATTGAGCAGCTGGAGCAGCTTCTGGAGGAGAATCATCAGATCATCAGCCACATTAAAGACTCTGTGCTAGAGCTAACAGACACAGGTGCCGTCTCCCCCAGTGGTCACCTGCCCTTCCGGAGTGCCAATGGCTCATGGGTACTGCCCTTTGATGGCAGACCCACCTTTCTCTCTGTCAAGCCCCAAGACTGCCAGTTTGCACTGGGCCACCGTGGCCAGACTGACCTGCAGGTGAGTGCTACAGAATTTGGGGAAAAAAATACTTTAAAGCTATTATAATTGAGCTTGTGCTGAAGGTTTCTAATAGTTATTACGAAGCTGTAAATAAAAATGAATTCTTAGTAGCATTAGCATTAATAATATCTGAAACATCAAATTTATTTTGAAGTAGGTAAATATATTTTTGAAAATATATCTTTAAAAAGATAATTTCTAGCAAAACGCCAATAAGAGAATTGTGGATTTCCAGCATGTTTCATTGTTATACAAAAACATGTATAACTGGTATTAGATGTACTGTTAGAGAGGAGTATTATATATAAAACAGAATGATGTTTTAGCTTTTTCTGCTCTTCTGGATTACGATAAAAATGTCATTAAATGTTGGTCTGATGCAGAATATTTTTATTTTATTTTAAAGCTTTTCTTAGCTAGTACTGGTATTATTCAGATATTTTTTGGGTCCCTAGCAATCATAGTGAACTATTTATCCTTTTAGAAATTCTTTGTATTTTGGCTCCATTAGTCTTTTATTGAGTGAAATATTAAATCTCAAATAAAATATCTAAAACACTTTTTTTGCATAATGCTGTTATTTATGACATATAATGTAGTATACATACATATAACAAAATATCAGAAGTGATTTCAAACTTTTGAAAGGTGCTTGACTGGAAATGACCTGAGTTGCTTGTACTTACCATACACTTGTTGATATTTTTTAAGTGTTGTTTTGCTTCCTTTTTTAATATTTTAAAAGACACCATTTTATTAATGTGCCTGGTTTTGCTTGTTTGTCTATATATCTGTAGATGCTGGATGTATACTCCTTGCTGAGCTTTGATAATATCGATGGAGGGGTGTGGAAGCAAGGCTTTGAGATCACATATGAGCCCACTGAGTGGGACAGTGAACCCTTGCAGGTTTTTGTGGTGCCCCACTCCCACAATGACCCAGGTAGGTGAAAGAAACACTATATACTTTTTATTAGAATGGCAAACGTTTATTTTGGAATGTGATGAATGAATTTTGATGACTTTGTTCAGGGTACTTGCAGTACAACCTTGAATTCTGTGTTTAACAAACTGCAAAGGACAGGACAAACATGTCCCTTTTTAATTAGACTTTTAGGACTTCCACTATTAATTAAATTTGACACCTGTTATTCTCCCTTGGGTTAAATGAAATAAGTACATTACAGCAGTTTCAGCTGGTGCATTAGTTGAGGCTTGACAATTCACTTTAGGTGAATAAGGTCAGGCAGTGAGAGTAGGTCAGGATATGAAGAAGTGCTTCACTGGACACACACTGAGGTGCTCTGGCTATTTTGGAATAAACACCAGACATGTCTGCTGAGTGACCTCAAAATTTTGAGTTTCTAATGCAGTGAAATCGTTTCACAGGCAATTAAAAGAAATGTATTACTTGACACTAAATCTCTGTGGCCTAGAAGTGAATACTTTTGCTGTTGGGTGGAACTGGAACCTTAGAGCACAACTTTGTCTACCACTATTCCTTAAATAATGACGTAACCCGACATACATGCTAGCTGCATGTTGATTTAATGGTGTTCAGCAGAGCTGAAATAGACTCTGTCACACACGTGAACAGCCCTGCTTTGTTATTATTCATGCTGACACAGACGCTTGAACCTTTTAGCACCAGTGCCTTTTAAATAATAAAACAGTGTTATTTTTAAAAAAGTTTATCTTAAGGTAACAAAGTGCTAAGGAAAAGCTCTAGTTAAGCGTTTCATCAGGATTATAAGGAAGCAATTTGCAGCTTTGAACCTTGTGAAATGTGTAGAATAAGGACTTATTCTGCACAGGAATCTAGGTTCATTTAGCTAGGTTAAGGTATTAGGTTTTCATGTTAGCTTGTGGTCTGAGGAATGTTGTAGGTGAGTATATGGAAAAGTTCTCCCGTTTTGTTTCTCAACATCTGTTGTCGAGTGGAGTTTATCATTTCAGTCATAGCTAGATCTAATCTTAAGGTTGTGTAGGTCTAATGTCCAGGGTAAGAGCTACATAAAATGTTTCCAAGAACAGGATGGACAATCTAGATCTACTGAAGTAGATGAATTACATAAACATTAATGATCACTACTTACTCTTTCTGAACTGGCAGGCTGGGTCAAAACCTTTGACAAATACTACAATGATCAAACGCAGCACATTCTCAATAACATGGTGGTCAAGCTTGTAGAGGACCCACGCAGGAAGTTCATTTGGTCTGAGATGTCCTTCTTTGTTAAATGGTGGGAGAGTGCGGATGCTAGCAAACGAGACACAATGCGCAAGTAAGTGTCATTTACAGCAAAGTATCACCAAATGCAGTACCTGTGTCCACAAACTACATCATTTTTTGTCTTCATTATACATGCTGTTTCTGATAAATTGAGATTTTGTAGATTTAATTTTCAGATTAATTTTGTAACTTTTATTTATTTTCTGTATTCTGAACCACATATTAAAATCTAGCTATAACCAACTTTAGTTCTGTGGCAGAGCAAGTAGGATATTCCTGACATGGCTTCATGTCCTGTAACAGGAGCTTGTATTTATAAGTGGATTTTGCTTTCTCCTGATCAGATTTAAACTTTGAGTCCTATTTACAGACTTATCCTTGGAGGGCAGTTAGAAATTGTTACAGGAGGCTGGGTTATGACTGATGAAGCCAGCGCTCACTACTTTGCCATGATTGACCAGCTTATTGAAGGCCATCAGTGGCTGGAGAAAAACTTGGGTATGTTCATAGGAAACTTCAAGCAGTGATAGAACTATATCTTTTGTTGAATCTGTTTACAGCAAGCATATCTCATTAATGTCCTTTTGGCCATGTTTCACAACAAAACTTTGTGTTTCTTCAGGTGTGACTCCTCGCTCAGGGTGGGCTGTTGACCCTTTTGGCCACAGTGCTACCATGCCTTACATACTGAAGAGGGCTAACCTGACCAGCATGCTGATCCAGAGGGTCCATTACTCCATTAAGAAGCATTTTGCTTCCACACGTAGCCTGGAGTTCATGTGGAGACAGGCTTGGGGTAAGTTTTGCCTAGCTTCTGAAGTATAGACAAATCATGTAGTCTGAGGGTTTCCAAAATGTAAGGCTGGCGTCCTCTTACCAAGCTTGAATACAGACAGGAGACCAAGAAAGTACACTTGCATTCTGGCTTGCATACTCATTTAATTTGCACATTTATTGTCATCTCATCCTCTCTGTTGGATGTTTCCTCATCATCACTAATGAGACCCACTTCAGTACTGTCATCAGCAAATTTGACGAGGTAGTTTGTGCTAGATCTAGACATGCAGTCGCGAGTCAGCAGTGTAAACAGCGGTGGGCTGAAAACACAGCCCTGGTGTGTTGTGTTCAGCATGATAGTTACCAACACATACTGTCTGAAGAAGTCCAGGATCCAGTAAAATATGGAGACATGGCAACACTGTTAGTGCTCTTCACCAAATGTGCCTAAATTTCCTACATTGTAGCTTACCAAAAATCAGTGGCAAGTTAAAGAATCTACATGGTCAGAAAACATGGGACATTTTGTAATATGCAGTAAAAACAGGAATTGTCTTGGACTTGGCAAAAACAGAGCTAAAAGCTTATAGAATATTCAAGTTGCATCCTTTTGAATCATTCCACATAAGCAGGTAAATTGGTAACTGGTTATGGAGTGTTTTGTGACAGTGTTATATATTTAAATGAATAAAGTAATAATTAATTAAAAGAAGAATCCATCCATCCATCCATTATCTGTAACCGCTTATCCAATTTTAGGGTCGCGGGGAGTCCAGAGCCTACCTGGAATCACGGGCGCAAGGCGGGAATACACCCTGGAGGGGACGCCAGTCCTTCACAGGGCAACACAGACACACACACATTCACTCACACACTCACACCTATGGACACTTTCGAGTCGCCAATCCACCTGCAACGTGTGTTTTTGGACTGTGGGAGGAAACCGGAGCACCCGGAGGAAACCTAAAAGAAGAATTCATTATTTAAATGATTAAATTAATTATTACATTTTTAAATAAAACAAAATTTTGTTATTTATTTAATTATTATTTAAGTGTTCATTATAAATATTTATTAATTGTATTATTTAAATAATTGAATTAATTTTTTAGCCATTTATATAATTATTTCATGCGCCTTGTAGCCTTGCACTATGAAATAATTAAATCTGTGTAGTGTTGCAGTCACACAGCTCCAGGGACCTGGAGGTTGTGGGTTCAAGTCCTGCTCCGGGTGACTGTCTGTGAGGAGTTTGTTGTGTTCTTCCCTTGTCCGTGTGGGTTTCCTCCCACAGTCCAAAAACACACATTGGTAGATGATATAATTAATATACAGCGTTCACCTTACATAATAATATTTCTGAATGGATGTAGGTGAATTGGCGACTCAAAGGTGTCCATAGGTGTGAATGTGTGTCGTCCTGCGAAGGACTGGCAGCCCCCTCCAGGGTGTGTCCAGGTATGCTTCGGACTCACCGCGACCCTGGACTGGATAAGTGGTTACAGACAATGAATGAATGAAAGAATGAACCAATACTGTCATAAAAACACTCTATAATTGATGAGCAGGTCATGATATAATACATTTCTACATAAGGCTTAGTCTTTAAGCAATGATGGGTGGTGGCTCACCAATTTATGTGTAAGAAAAATAACATTTCTTTATGCAAGACTGCAAAGATTTTAGCTCCCAGAGATGGGAGTTGAGATAAATCCCAGTCTGTGCATTTTAAAGCTAAAAAGCTGCTTTTGAATCTGAGTCACTTTAAAGCCCTCAGACTGCATTGCAAGAGAAACATTCATACACCTGATAAATTTAACTGGATGGGGTTCAGACATAATTCCGGAAAAAGATGTCACTTAACACAGTAGGCCACTGCATTAAGAAATTCAACATGAAATATTATTACACAAGGAGAAGGCTGTATATTAGTTATATGCAGAAACTCCACAGAGTTGTTTGGGTCTGAGCTCATATGGTGTGATTTGAAAGGCAATGTAAAATAGTGTAATTTAAAGCAAAAGTGATGTTAAACTATGCCGCTGTTCCAGTTTATTTTTAAAGTAATTGCTGGAAGCAAATTCCACATTTTGTTTAAAGTTGGTCTGAAAGTGAAAACATCATAGCATGCTTGTTTTAGTGCATTTTACAAAGTGCCCCAACTTTTCTGTAAATCAGGTTTGTACGTCCTAACAAAGAATGCACATTAGCCCTCACTGTGGGTAGCACCTAACACTGGTGTAAATACTGGACAAAATTAAAAAATAAATTGATAAAAATCTATTTTTTGTCGGATTATTCCTTAAATGATTAAAATATATTTTGTACATAAGCAACATTTTTTACACTGTTATTTAGGCAAGGCCATAATTAGCTTTAAAAAAAAAAACAATTTTGAGAGAATCTTCCAAGAAGTATATCCAGCCAAGTTGTCCTCTCCAAATTTATTACCAGAGCTGTATCTTCTCCAGATTCATAGCTAAAATAAATCATTGTGTTACTATTTTCTGTTACAGATCCTGATTCAGGAACAGACGTTTTCTGTCACATGATGCCATTCTACAGCTATGATGTGCCTCATACATGTGGGCCTGACCCAAAGATCTGCTGCCAGTTTGATTTTAAGAGGCTGCCAGGCAGCAGGGTCAACTGTCCTTGGAAGGTTCCGCCTCGGGCTATAACAGATGCCAATGTGGCAGAGAGGTAAGATCATGACAGAGAAATGCACAAAAGAGACGTTTGTCCTTTGGTAATACCCATCTCCTTTTTTATTGTTTCATTGGCAGAGCTCTGGTAAGGCATTAGTTGGTTAAGCATAGTTGGCATAGTTTTTGTCTCCTTGTTTTTTCTCAGGGCCAATGTCTTATTGGACCAGTATCGTAAGAAGTCCAAGCTTTTCCGTAGCAAGGTGGTGCTCATACCACTGGGAGATGATTTCCGCTATGATAAAGCTCTAGAGTGGGACCAGCAATATGTCAACTACCAGAAACTTTTTGATTATATGAACACTCACCCAGAAATGCATGTCCAGGTAAGCATAGCCATTCTAACAGGAAACACAGGAGAGATTTTATAGAGTTTTTCTCTTTAATGCACCTCACAGCGTTTTTAAAAAAATGTTTGCCTGAATTCATATTGAATACAATATATTGGGGAACATACTGGGGGGGGGGGGGCTTTTCTCTGATTTGGAGGTTGGTATTTTAGAGATGGATCAGTTTTACAAAATTTCTGCTGTGCTGAGTTAATACTTAATTTTAGATGTTTTTATTTCCTAAGGCCCAATTTGGCACACTGTCAGACTACTTCAGTGCTGTGTATAAAGCTAATGGGGTGGCCCAGGGTGCAAGACCACCTGGTTATCCTGTATTGAGTGGAGATTTCTTTGCTTATGCTGACCGAGAGGATCATTACTGGAGTGGCTACTACACCTCGAGACCATTTTATAAAAACCTGGACCGTGTGCTAGAATCTCACCTTAGGTGAGTCTCTAATTCTGCAAAAACATTCATTGTGTTTTTAATTACATACTTGTATGAAAGGTTTTAGGAAGACAGGCTTAGTCGTTGCTTGTTTTTTCATCCTATTCATCCTTTTGTCTAGTTGGAATTAGCACAAGAACATTGTCTTTTCATAATTTCTGCTTTGGCAGAAACTTTCTTGTTTGGCAGTAATGAATTTGTATTGTGAAATACTATCCACTTGTTTCAAGTGTTCCCAAGAAAAATCAATGGCATGTACTCTTGCAGAGTAGCCAAAACAGCTTCTTTATTCTCCTTTCCATGTGTCTGGCAAAACACATCATGGACCTGTGCTTGTAATTATCAGTATTTTGTTTAAATATTTGGTCATTTTAGCTACTAGCTTTATTGTACTTGTTCTTATGTGGATAGGTGCTTTCTGCCAAGAGGCTGGAATTGGGCTTCTGAACAATATTGAGAACTTTCTGAGAACAATTTATTATGCTGGTCACTGTTGCAGTCTGTTAATATATAATAAATAAAATATTAAAGTTAACTTTTTTAAAGATATTTTTCATATAGTGGTCAAAAGCCTTTATTGAAAATTTGAACAAGAGTTGCATGCAGATGCTGAAATGAGTGCTGCTAATGGGTTTATTATTTTTGCTTTATTTATAGTTGATGTGTCTTGTTATATCTGTGATACACTTGTTTGTGTATTTAGGGGTGCAGAGATTCTCTATAGCCTGGCTGTGGCTCATGCGCGCCATGCAGGGATGGAAGGTCGCTATCCCACCTCAGACTACTCCCTTCTGACAGACGCCAGACGTAACATAGGCCTTTTCCAGCACCACGACGCCATCACTGGCACGGCCAAAGAGATCGTTGTCATTGACTATGGGACCAGGTCAGGCTTTAATAGCAGGCATTAGAACATCCATGTATCCTAAATACTCGTAATAATTCATCAACGCACAACAAGAAGCTGTAAACACTGTCTTTTCATTTTACTTTTTATTTTGCCTTTGCTTATATTCTTTCCTGCCTGTGTAGGTTACTGCGCTCACTTATTGGCTTGAAAAGAGTGATCATTAATGCAGCACACTTCCTCATAATGAAGAACAGAGATGTGTATCGCTTCTACCAGACAGAGCCCTTCCTAGAGACGGTGAAAAAAAGCAGACCTTTTCTCTTTAATAAACATGCTTTTTCTTAATGTAAAGAACATATATATAATTTAAAAGTAAACCCCATTGTTATGTTGTTTGTGTGGGTGGATTGACTTGTGTGCAGGATGATAGACGTGCTACGCATGATTCCTTACCCCAACGGACACTGATTGAGTTGGATTCCTCTCCCCGGTAAGCCTCCCTCTGAGTCTGACTGGAGGCTAATGAGAGTGCAGTGCAGCAGATGTTAGCATTACAGGACAGCAAATGGCAGGCCTGAAATTGTGACCTTATTAAGTTGTGTATGGCTTCTTCTCTTCACACAGTATAATGTTCTGTGGACCAGAAAGCAGATTTGATGCATATGGAGCTGAAAGATTTAAGGGGATATAATTATAACATTTTTTTTATTGAGGGTGCCCCCCCCTGAAAAAGAATGTAGGGTCCAGTCTGGCATATCTGCTTTTCTAACTTCATGCTTGACTGCCAGAGCAGACTGACAGTTATGTTGTCATGTACTTAAGACAAGAATTTGGTTCTATCTGTCTGTGGAAGTTATGCATTCTAATTGCTCCATTTAAAACTCATTAACACATTGTTGGTGATAATGCAGGCTATAATTAAAACTGAAGCTCTAGCAGTTTGAAAATTGTGCTCTTTCAGATTGAAATGATTGAAAATGATTAGATTTTCAGCCTTAGATGAATGTTGTGTAACTTGAGTGTTACTGCTCCTGCTCAGGTACCTGGTACTGTTTAATCCAGTAGAGCAAGAACGTTTGTGTGTGGTTACTGTGCTGGTGAACTCTGCAAGAGTGAGGGTGCTCACTGAAGATGGACAGACTCTACCAGTACAGCTCAGTGCACAGTGGAGCTCAGCTGTACAGATGAGTGGAGAGGTCTACCAGGTATGTGCCAGGTTTGTGACTATGAAGTAATGTGTTTTCAAAAGTATATGTATGTACTGATTGTTAATATATGCATATGCAGTTTTAACCATGGTAATATTCTGGTAGGTGAGGATTTCTAATGTAACAAATCTGTAAATTAAAAAAGAATATTGCTAATGAATAAACAATAGTTTGACTGAGAACAGAAGAGCAAAAAAAGTTTGCATGTAAGCCTTCAACACATTATTGATGGTTAGGTTTTAAATGTCTTTATTTTTTCATTGTTCAAGTATAACTAAATAATAAATGACACATTAATAAGAATGTAGGAAGATTTTATGCTTACAGTTTATCTATACTGTGTATTCCATGAGAAACTAATATACAGATATTACATCTATGTTAAAGTCTCACATTTTTGTTAGGTTAATATGTTGTGTTTGAATTTCTGTTTGAGTGGGTCTGAAGATGCTTCTCCTGTGTCTGACTGTGTTCTGTTCTGTACTTTTGGCCTCTAAACAGGCTTCCTTCATGGCCCGCCTCCCTGCTCTGGGGTTGGCCGTGTTCCACTTGTATGATTCTGTTGACTCCCCCATGACTCTGCGCTCTGATACACTGCTGAGACTTTCTGGCCGGAGCCAGAGTGTGCGAGGGTTGGACCCCCTGCCTGTGCGCTCACAGGTGGCTGACCCTCAGCCCTTCTACATACAGAGCCAGTCTCTCACGCTGGGTTTCTCTGGCACCACAGGACTGCTGGAGGTGAGCAAGAAAATTCATAGAGGATTTTTGCCTCAAACTACAATTTTACAGTAGAGCTGAGTGTGTGCATTTTGTAGTTTAAAACTTGTCACTGTGGTATATTCTAATTGCTAAATGGTCAGGTTACTTTTTTTGTTTAATACACCATCATGCAGTTGTTGAATTTCAACAGAATGTGTAACATGTGTCTGTAGTGCTGCCTGTAGAAATGCTTGAGTGTATAAGCAGCAGCAGGAATATATATTCCTAAGTGTGTAATGTAGCCTGGTTTGTGAAAGACCTTCATGCATACTTCAGGACACATCTGCTTCTTGAATTCGGAAGGGCATCTTCAGGCCTTGAAAGCCATTGCTTTATATTGGTAAACTGTGTCTTTGCTTCTGGCAGAGTATCCGCCGTAAAGATGACCCTCAAGAGGTTAGGGTTCAGATCCAGTTCTTTACTTATGGAACTCGTCCTTCGAAAGACAAGAGTGGAGCCTACCTCTTCTTACCAGATGGCAATGCTAAGGTACCATATTCACTGTAGCTTTTTTTAAGTATAGATTATCACTTTAAGATATTATCACTTATATTTTTTCCCCATCTCGCAGCCCTACACACAACGAGATCCTCCTATTGTGCGTGTGGTGGAAGGACCACTATTTGCTGAGGTGGTCACATACTACCAACACTTTCAACAGACAGTCCGTATACATAATGTGCCAGGTATACATAGTCCTTCAGCCTTGAGTTTTAAACACATACAGATGCAGAATTTTCTTCTACAACTTTACATTTCCATATATCGTTTCTTTCAGGGGTCGATGGACAGTCTTTGGACATCACGACCTTAGTGGACATTCGGGACCAGACGAATAAGGAACTTTCCATGCGTTTGCTGACAGACATTCAGAGTGAAGACATATTCTATACAGACCTCAATGGATTCCAGGTCAGTCTGACTGGTACTTGATTCAGATCCACAGGGCAAATACCCAGTAATCCTCTTAGGGATCAACAAGTGTTCTCTCTCTCATGCTAACACTCTCTCTCTCTCTCTCTCGCGCTCTCTCTCTACCATTCAAATGCAGGTGAGGGGTTTTTTCTGCTTCTATTCTGTCTCAGCAATGAAGGTCTTTGCTACTTTCACAAGGATTAAGACTAGTTCTAATATAAATTGGGGTCTTTATTAGCACTACAGTATAGTGAAGAGTAATTAATTGTGGCTTTGAGACCTTGTGGCTCATTATATAAACTAACCATTTTATCCTGGATGTAAAGCAGGGCAACTTTTAATTTGTTTTTATGATTTTCATGATTAAGCCGAAGAGTCTATTTTGAATGTGAGTTATGGTTGAAAACCTGATGGTAGTGTACTAATGGGTAATAATTTTTTCTCCCAGATCCAACCACGCAGATACTTGCAGAAGCTGCCACTGCAGGCAAACTTCTACCCCATGCCCACCATGGTATACATCCAAGACAGCCAGTACCGTCTGACCTTGCACACTGCTCAAGCCCTTGGAGCGAGCAGCCTTGCCAGTGGTCTGTACCCTGGAGCAAATTTTAAATGATTTAAAGATTTTTTTTTTTTTTAAAGCCTAATAAAATGTTAATATAGTTTATAGTTGCTGCTTTTCACTTTGGGTCACTTGCATTCTTCTTTGTCCCTTTGGTCTCTCCACAGGTCAGTTGGAGGTGATTCTGGATCGCAGATTAATGCAGGATGATAACAGAGGTCTGGGACAAGGTCTGAAGGACAACAAGAGGACAGCCAACCGCTTCCGTTTGCTGCTGGAGAGGAGATCTAGCAGCAGCAGGGTGAGTGGCACTGGCTTAACAAAGGCAAGAGAAGATGGAGCTCTGCCATTAGGTGGCACTCTTCCCATATTATTGATGCACTGTTACTGATGGGCGTAGCCAAGTTTAAAATAATAATAAAAAAACGCCTTTGTGCTTGGCCCACTTGTATAGATTAGTTTTTGCATTGAAACTTTTCTTTATGGACACTGATCGGATTTTTTTTCTGTGCTGTAACAGGATACATTTACACTGAACTGAAGTGCATTTAGATTTGTGAATATCTTGTTCAGAAGTTGTCACTGTTTTAAAACATATTGGCACTGGGTTTCTTAACATATCTTAACATTCTTTTGGTTTATACCTCTCTTTTCCTCTTATTTTCATATCGCTCATTCTCTCACATTCATTCCCTGCATGCAGCCTTTGGGCTCTTATGCCAAAGTCAGCCAAATGTTAAATAAAATCATCGCTCATGTTTTTGGAGACAGCAAGAAAGAGGTAATGTTGCCACAGCAACAGAAAGGTTGTAGCACAATCGTATGCCCCCCCTCCCCTTCTTTTCTGTAGCTTTAGGCTAATAGGTAGTACTTCGTTCCTGTCCATTACTTTAGCTGCTTTCTATTCCGCATGTCAGTGAATGATTTAGTACTGTGTTCCCTTCTGCTCTCTGTATTATTTGGTTGTCCTGTAGATGAAATTGTGCAAGATGAGGTATATGGCTATGATTAATATTTAGGCTCTGATGCCAGCAGTGGGGCTTTTAAGGCTTGTAATGAGAACTGTTTTGAATTTACTTCATTAGCTCCTGAGCCCATTAGTGTAGCTGGTGTGTCATTTATATTTTTTTGATTACTATGGTTGTTTGCTTGCAAAATATGCTGCCTTTATAAAAGAGCTTATGTCTTGTGTACTGTAATATTAGTTCACTGTGTATATGTTTTCACAGGCTGTCGACAGTGGACCAGTAAGCTTTCCCTCATTGCTGAGTCACATGACCTCTACCATCTTGAACCACGAGGTGCTGGCACTGCCAGTCATTCCAAAGAAACGAGGAGTGCCACCTCTCCGCACCTTCTCCCCACTGGCTACTGCACTGCCCTGTGACTTCCATCTGCTCAACCTCAGGAGCATGCAGAACCAGGTTAGCTCAAAATGTCTGGTTTGGTAACGTCTACAGGTTTTGTGACAGGAAATCATGCCGAGAGTTTCTGCATGTGTGTATGGTTTCAGTATGTATGTGAGTGTCTAAATCTGACTTTCTGATATCTATTGCATGCCAAGCTGGCCCCAAACATCAGGATTTTCTCAGTTATGTTCTGAATGTTTTGTCGTGCACAGTTTAAAATCTAAATGGGAAATTTCCTTTTTATTAACGGTTATCCTCTAAGGCTATTGCAAATGGTTTGTGAAGTTTGCAGCATCACATCTTAAATGTATACAGCAATTTTCTTTGATGAATTTAAAATCTGGTGAGCAACATACCCTTGCATGTTTGCACATACCATCTCGTGGATATGTTTTTTTTGTCTTGCACATACAATCATTGCTGTTTCCTCATTTTTAAAATTGCTAGTTTCTGCACATCATTCCAAATAATGGTCCGTGGGTATTTTTTAGCATACCAATCATACAGTCCTTGACAGCATTAAATACCAAAACAAACCAGGCCCCCACAGTGATGTGCAGATGCCTGGCTTTGTTTAAAAAATATAGCAAAATGAAGAGAGATATTGCTGAATTTAGGATTATAATTTATATTAGAACTAGTCTTAATCCTTGTGAATACAAGGTACATGCTAATATATTATAGTATTCCCCCCCCCCCTAATTTGTGTTATTGGTCTCTAGTGGCCATATTGGTATCTTTTTTGCTGTATTTACTGTAAATATTTTAGAAATTTCAGTCAATGTTCTGAGACTTTTTGTGGTTTCTTGTATCCTTCTGATGGTTATTTTGTGCTAGTTTGCTTCTGATTCAGCAACATTATAATTTATTTGTGTTGTTCACAGGATGCTCATTCGCCGTCCCCATACACAGCTCTCCTCCTGCACCGTCTGGGATTGGACTGTGGTCTGGATGCTCAGAACCCCGGCTTTAACTGCACTACCACGCAAGGAAAGGTCAGTCCCAGAAGCACAAACACGGAGGCCCCCAGTCATAGCAGCTTAAAAAGGATTTTTTTACAAGCCTGTACAAGGTGCAGCAGAAGTCTATTTTAAGAACATGAATAGAGGAAAAACCCTGACAAAGCTTAGGAAGGCTTAAAGCCAAAGTTTGTCCCCAAGCTCACATGGTATATATAAAAATAACTAGCATAAAAGGCATTTTCCTTCGCTGTGGGACAGTTTTAACTTTATTTTAAATTTGTACTGAAATAGTTGTGTGGAGCATACGCATCCAATCCTGTGAGAGTCTGATAAGCTTCTTGTGTGCTCTCCTGTCTCTAGCTGGCCGTGTCTACGCTGTTCCGAGGTATGGACTTGCATCTACTGCAGCCCATGTCTCTGTCACTCATGTACTCGTCCAGTCCAATCTCCAACAGCTCCATCATCAGCCTGGAGCCCATGGAGCTGTCTGCCTTCAAGCTCAAACTGCACTAGACCTCAGCATATTAGGGCCCAGGCCCATTGGAGTAGCCTGCATACTGATG
Source organism: Hoplias malabaricus (assembly GCF_029633855.1). Classification (NCBI taxonomy): domain Eukaryota; kingdom Metazoa; phylum Chordata; class Actinopteri; order Characiformes; family Erythrinidae; genus Hoplias; species Hoplias malabaricus. The sequence continues at coordinate 27,119,065 of NC_089803.1, forward strand.
TCAGTGTAGAACAGCTGGATTTTCCTCTTACTGACAGAAGATGAGATGATACACATGAAACCAAGAAAATGTATGTATCAACACGGATATTGCTGGACCTTCTAAAAGATTTTTTTTTTAATAAAGGGAGACTTCAGCACCAGATACAGATACAGTAGCTGTCCCAGAGCTGAGGGACATGAAGAATCTTTTAATTATTTTCTTTTTAATATGCTTGAGTTTTATTTCAGTGAATGACTAGTTGCTTTTTTATTAGACATGGGTGAATTATGAGGATCATTTAAAAGCATTTAAGACATTTATTTTTATTTTCGTCCTGGCTGGAACCACTGACACTACTTTCCCTCTGTTTCTCCCTTTATACTTTCCTCTATATCTTGCTCATGTTGAAATTCTGGGGACTCTGTACTGTATGTAAATATGGTGTTGGCTCTTCATGAACTGGTGGGACTGAGTGCAATATGTGAAGCTTCTATTTACAGATAAGGGTTTGGTTTTGACTCCATGCTGCAGAAGCTGTTCTTGAAACTGTGTCGCCGTCCTCCGAGCTCCAACCTCTTTTCCCGTTTTTGTCCTTTTTGTATTTCTGTGAACTCTGCTGCTTGCCGTAGCTGCATGTTCCTGTGAATGTGTGCTTGCTCACTCGTTTTGGCAGCTGAGTAGAGACTGTCGTCTATTATCCAGTTAGGGACTTGCCCTACAGAAAGCCCTGCACCCACTCAGCGATCGTTCAGAGGTTAGACCTGGTTGTGTTCTCTTTATCTTCTTAATTTGATTATGTGAGTATTCTTTGTCAGAACGTCCCCCCTTTCAGTTGGATTGTGGATCACTGTTGGTCCATATTTGTTACTGAAATATGCTGCTCCCTCCAAATTGGCTAACGATGGATTATCTCCCCCTCTAGCCCGCTATGCTAAGATGGTGTAGCATAAAGTATGCAGTAGACCAGCTGTGTCAAGCCCAAGTCCTGGAAGGCTGCAGTAGGTCAGAGCATAGTGTGTACCTTCATTTACACTACTCAGTCAACTCATAGTTTCCCTAATGAGAGTATCCAGTATCCAAAAAAATACCTCCTATATTCAACATTTTAACATTGAAAGTGCAATATTCTGTACTAAGTATGGGGACTGTTTATGTATGGCATCGTAATGAGGGCTGAAGGTATGTCTGTCAAATGAGAATGATGTAATCGTTTCTCAAGCCAACCTTACGTCCATAAGCTGCAAATAACCTGTGTATATGAAACCTCTGATAACCAGTCAATCGCGTTATACATCAGAGTTAATAGGGTTATTTTTCAATGTAAATAATTGAACCATTTCTGATGGTATAAAAGCAATGCTGTCATCACTGCCACTGCTCTGGTGCTTACTGAAGTAATAATCCTTTTCTATTCCTTGTATGACTTGCTTTTTTTGCGTTATTCTTCATGTGACCGACACCACAAACGTCAAACGGGGGGAAGTAACCAGAGGTGTCCATCTCTGACAGTCCATGATTAGCCCAAGAGCTGTTTATGACACAAAATTCTAAACTTATCATGCCCTGGAGCAGACTAGGCGTGCAGCAGAAGTTGCCATGGTGATACAGCCCAGTAAAAAAGTGATCCAAAGCCCTCAAGTTTGAGTCAAACCCAGCTTGGAGTTTGCTGGCTAAACAAGAAATCCTGCTTCATGAGACCGACACCAGGTTGACATTTCCCCTGTCTGTAAGGAGATCAGTGGTTGTTAACAGTAATTGCAGTGTGCTGAGAGAGAGAATCCTAGTCACAGCAGACGCATTGTAAAGATCCATTCCAGTGCTGTCTGTCATAATGTCTATTCATAGTCTCAGTCTCTCTCTTTCTCTCTGCAGTCATCCACTTGGCCCAATAGTTCTTTTTTTTTTTTTTTGCCATTCGGTATGAATGCATTACATTCTGCCAGGAGGAAGATGTCTATTAAACTGTGATGCTGCTCTGGTTTTGCTGTCTAACTGAGCTGCTGACCTCCCGCGCACTACTCACCTTAAAATAGCTCACCTTTGTAAAGCTAAGCCTCAACTGTAGAAATGACTGTGAAAGCTACATACTCTAACAATTTCTCCCTATCCTGCTTCTAGAGGAGGGGTCAGAACCACTCGGAAACCTCCGGGAGAGAGTTGTCACTGTTGCTTACGTCTGAGCTGTACACAAACTATGGCACTGTTTCTTTCTCTTTTTTTCACATCTCCGTTGACTGAGCCAGCCAGCCTACACTCTCTTAAAGCAAACGAAGTGAAAAAGAATGAAGGAGAAGCTGCTGAATGTCAGAATTGGGTGCAGTCCCTCCGTGAGAACTCTAGTCTTTAACGATAAACACTCAGCCAGATGCTGCAATTCTAGAAACTAGTTATTAATGACTTTGACACTACTCTAGTGCTGGGGGGTGGGGGAGAAGTTTGGGTTTGTTTTAGAAGTCTTTTTTTTAAATTATATTTTACAACACTAGAATATCCTCTGCCTTCAGCTGTTTTGCCCCCTCTGCTTGCACTTTTGTTCTGTTTACCTCTCATGCTTTGCCCTCTGACCCGTACATACTAGCCCTGGGGCTGTTTTGGACAAGTCCCTTCCATGCTGTTTCTCATATGTGTAATATGATGTGAACAAAATGTTTTTTGTTTAAGATAAAGCTATATTTTCCCCCACTTTGTTTATTCCCTCCTGGTTGTGTGCTAATGGGAAAAAACCCAATGCATAGAAAGAAGCAAAATTGCAAAACACCTAAAGTTAATAAACATCAGCCATGGACATTAGTGGATGTCACAATGCCTGTCTTTTGCCTGACTGAACATAAAGTCTGTAATATACTGTTCTGTTGAGAAAACAGATGCGCAATCACAGGTGTGCTTGTGCCTCCTTCTACACAGCTCCTGCTGCTGCTGCTTCTCCTCAGTGCAGAGGCAGGGGGCAGTAGGGGGTCGTCTTATATGCAGCAATGTGATTTCTTTTGGTCCTCTAGTGATACTTCCTTTTTTATCTACCACCCACATTCCAAGCACCAGCACAACAACTCCACATCCTGTCTGATGTCCTCAGCCCATGCCTCCCCCTCCAGCAAAAGGCCAGGAGTCTTGGGACACAAAAAAAAAAAAAAAAAAAGGCTAGAGCTCTGATCCCTGCTGAGCTGCCAGGCTCATTCAAAACCGGCCCACTTTCTCCCATCAGTCTCGTGTGGTAGAATAAGCCTGTGTACACTGATCTGACACCAATTTAAAAGTTTTTCTTCCAGTAGCTGAGGTTAGCACTGTAAGAGAAGTACACTGATTCTGAAGCTGCCCTGGAGCACAGAAGGCATCAGTATGAGCTCTCCCCATTCTCAATCAATCTGCCCGTCACAAGAGGCAGGAAACGCTGAGAGTTGATGTGAAATGCAGTCTTGCCTCCGTGGTTCTGATGAAGGAAGACAAGCGTGTATATCGAGTGCACAATGAAGTTCTGGAGAAGAATTATTGTTCGGAGGATAAGCTTCAGCCGAGGAGCACTGTGGTACAGTTGAATGAATAAAGGTGTGGGTTGCTGCTGTCTCATCACAACCTCGAAACTATTTCTAACATTTATTTATTTTTTAAAAACACATATGTCCTGCAAATTTTGTGAAATATTCTAAAAGATTGGCCCAATATAAATAGTCTGAAACCACTTGGAAAGAATTCTCATGACATTACCCTCCTCTACACTAAAAAAAAATCAACTAAAATTAAATGCACTTTTAAAAAAATTATAATAAAGGGATTATTTTCTGTCCAAACCCATTACATTCAGCCTAAATGCAACAGGATTCCAGGCTGAAGACAAGGCTGCGTACTTCCACAGGAATGCTTTGTCTTTTAGAAGAGGTTGGTATTCAGGCTACAGCACCTGCCTGTGCAGGACTAATGGAATTAATTTGACGCTGGAGTGAACATCTGGAAGGAATAATCAGGTGTATTTAGTAAGGCTTGATACAAATATCTGAATTATGGCACAACATGACAAACTGGCAACCTCAGCAGTGCGCCAGCAGCTGAGCAACTCCAGCCCTACTGGAACTTTTCTGCAAGCACTCAGAGGTCCAGGCTTCAATTAGAGAGAGAGAGAGAGAGAGAGAGAGAGAGCGAGAGAGAGAAGACAGAGTGAGAGAGAGAGAGAGACAGACACACAGAGAGAGGACAGTGAGAGAGAGAGAGAGAGAAGACAGAAAAGACAGTGAGAGAGAGCGAGAGAGAGAAGACAGAGTGAGAGAGAGAGAGACAGACAGACACACAGAGAGAGGACAGTGAGAGAGAGAGAGAAGACAGAAAAGACAGTGAGAGAGAGCGAGAGAGACAGACACACACAGAGAGAGAGAGAGAGACAGAGAGAGAGAGACAAAAAACTGAGAGAGAGCGAGAGAGAGAAGACAGAGTGAGAGAGAGCGAGAGACAGACAAAAGACAGTGAGAGAGAGCGAGACAGACAGACACACAGAGAGAGGACAGTGAGAGAGAGAGAGAAGACAGATAGACAAAAGACAGTGAGAGAGAGCGAGAGAGACAGACAGACATACACACACAGAGAGGACAGTGAGAGAGAGAGAGAAGACAGATAGACAGACAAAAGACAGAGTGAGAGAGACAGAGACAAAGAGAGAGACAGAGAGAGAGAGACAGTCAGAGACAGACAGAGAGAGAGAGAGACAGACAGAAAAAAGACAGACAGGCAGAGAGAGAGAGAGAGAGAAAGAGAGAGAGACAGTCAGAGACAGACAGAGAGAGAGAGAGACAGACAGAAAAAAGACAGACAGACAGGCAGAGAGAGAGAGAGAGAGAGAGACAGAGAGAGAGAGATATGCAGAAGGGCAGACGAATGTATTTTTAACCACTCTTCTGAGAGTGAGCTTTAATGACGAATACTTCACATGACTTCTATCGCGGGGTAAGTAAACCTCGGCGGCTCCTCTGCCCTGTAATAGCACATGAATGCAGAGTCCCTGTCCGAGTCACAATGCCAGGCATGCGTTAGCTCCACTCGCGAATTTGAGCTGCCCTTCTATCCCAGCTGAGCTAATTATGGAAAGCACTTTAAACGGGCTATTTCCATAAACTAGATCTCTCCACACTTAAGGGAGGGGAGACTCATCAGTTCTAGACAAGTCAGGCGGTTTGCTGCTTGTTCTGTGCTCTCACTGCGTATGACATACAGAGAAGAGAAAGTCTAAAGTTGTGTCCATGGCTGAAGATGAATTACATAAAGGTTTAAAGGTTTAGTCATCAATCTGCATGTTAAACTATGTGCGTATCCCGGTATAAATAATGCATACAACCTCTAGAGGGTCGGCCTTTTTTCCTCTGTCCTAGCGAGCTGCGCTGCATGTGTAGACACACTCAGAGTGGCTCCACTTCTTTGAAGCTAAAAGCTCGCTAATTGCAAATGAATTGCTAATCGCAAATGAGCTGTCGCAGAGTGGCCTGGACTCAGGAAACTGCTGATTACTGCTGGCATTGATATACACAGACAGCGTTATTCAGAATTAGCACTGTTTACGAAGTGAACATTAGAATAAAACACAAACACGGGACTTCTGCAATTAATTTAATGACCCTAATTCAGGTCCGTTAAATAAGAACACAAATGAAAGACAGTTCAGTGAAAAGTGGCGCGCTTTCTATTGACGTAACAGAGGACTTGATTGTGACGTACATGAATGCCATTCCCATCCCACGATTTGCAGCGCGAAGATGTTAAAGTGTGAAACCCCTGTGGAGCCTCAACAGAGGCACCATATCACAGGCCTCGTGACCTTCTGCAAAACAAATGCCAAACACAGTCTTGAGCTCCTGCCCACACCGGTTCTGACAGGTTTTAGTGCATCAAACCTCAAAATCAATAATGTTTCCTTTGGGGCAAAGGAAATTACTTTGTCCATCAGAAGAGAGAGAGAGAGAGAAAAAAGAAAAGCTCATAAAAACGTGTTCAGATCCCCGTAGGTTTCTCCAGGATTGATTTAACCAAACTAAGCCCCTTGCTTAGGCTTGAGCTACACCATGAATAGATGTGTTTTCTGGATCATGGTGTGGTAACTTAATAAAACCTGAGTTACAGGGGTGTGAAATTTGAAAAATCTAGACCGTATTCTTGAGGGATTTCAGAGGCTGAGTCTAAAATCTGACACAAAGCTGTAACACTAGCATCTCTGGGAGTTCTCTTACAGTGAGCTGTGCATCTGCTTTTTTCATAGTCACAAATACTGCATCTACAACTTAGAGCATTTAACCATTATTCATCCATTATCTGTAAGTGCTTATCCAGTTCAGGGTCACGGTGGGTCTGGAGCCTACTTGGAATCATTGGACGCAAGGCGGGAACACACCCTGGAGGGGGCGCCAGTCCTTCACAGGGCAATTTAATCATGTTCTATAATATAGATTTATATTTTCCATTCAGCAGTTTGTGAGCAGCATAACAACGGCTCGTGTGAAACTATGACTCCTCGCTCTACAATCTTTAATCTAAATTAGTGCCTGATTTCAGGGAGGTACTTTAATTTTGAAGGTTTTGAATAACACATGTATGCTAAGATAAAAGCACATCCATTTAACCCTCAGGAATTCAACTGAAAATCAAACAGATGGGATTTATGACCCAAAAGTATTACAAAAAAAATAAAATTGGATCCTATAATTTTCTTTTTTGAATGCTTAAGGCCTTCTACCAACTGCGGCAGAGTTTATTTTCAAGTGGATTTCTCCGCTGCCTCCACTGTTTTGACACTGATCAAGGCAATCTTTTGAAATAATGTGCTGTCACTTACTGAGAACTCCTCTGGCTATAATCTCCACAAATGTAATGTAGCAAGACCAGCAGAGACAGCCAGAGATAGAGAGAGACTCCGAGCCTGGTTATCAGCTTCAGTTATATAATAAATCAATGGGGGCTATTAAAACAATTAATGCAAATGTGTGGACTATCCGCAGTGGTCAGCTCATTCTTACTAGTCTTGTGCACATATCCAGTCCAGTACACTGATAGTAAATGCTGTACTTGGCTTTTTTTTTTTTTTTTTAGCTTGAGAGAAACATTAGCATTCACACACACGCACACTGATCCTTTCTTCACAGTTTAAATCTCATGACTCAAACCTCTAAGAGAATTTAAAGTGAAAATAAAGGGAGATTTCAGCACTGCACGTCATCCCATCCTGCTGAGATTCATCAGAAATTCAAGTCAAACATCTGTCTCCGCTGAACAGCTGCCACACCTGAATATCTCACTCGACAGCCTGTGAACAGACACATGCAATCTCAAACGCCTGTGTGCCTGTACTTCTCAGACCTTCTCAGAGGCATCCACAACAAAGGAGGATAGCAGAGAGAGAAAGAGAGAGAGAGGAGAAGAAGAAGAAGATGAGCTTGCCAGTGCCAGCTACCTCACCCTGCTGGAGGAAGACAGAGAGATGTGAAAAAGCGGGGTGTGAAGAAGTGATGACAGATGGTGAGCTGAACGATTTGGGGAAAATGTCTTTCTCACCAACAATGCAATTCCAACATAAGTGCAATTATTTTCTATAAATTAATCTCCAGACTTTTTAGTATATCATTTCTTCTTAGCTTTAATGCTGTATTAGATTAAATTTTTCCACTGCAAACTTATTAAACATTGCTGAGGAATGCAGGGCATAATTAAAAAGTGCAGCTCTTACGATGTGAAAATTGCACATTTGAAGTTGTGAATCTAATATAAAAAGGATGGGTTGATTGTTCAGCCCTAGCTAGAGGGTGCTTTGTGTCCGTATGAATGCAGTCTTCTCACTGTGGCAGTCCAGTTCCTCACTGTCCGATTCTGAATTCATGGCCCCTGCAGTGTCCTCGTCCCCCCACACAGTGGGGATTCCGCGGTAGGACACTCTGCTGCTTGTCCAGTCGCGGCTCAGGCCGAAAGCAAAGGCTGCCCTGGCTCCCCGGCCACTGAGGTCAGTCACGGGCAGTTTGGTCCTGGGGCAAAAGGGGGTACCGGCCGCACCGGAGTGCAGCTGCAGCAGCACGAAAACGGCCGCGAATGTGGCCAGGATGAAGGCACAGCTGAGCGCCGCCACCAAAGCGGGCAGACGAGAAGAGAGTCCCGACTGGAGCAGGGGTGTGTCTGAGATTGAGTCTGGCTCTGGCCTGTCCAAGCTTTGGCCTGTTAGCGCAGGTCCTGCAGGTGATTTGCGCTGCACCTGGTTTTGGCGCAGGCAGAACGTGGACATCAGGTGACTGTGAGAGGGGCAGGACACACACTCGCTCTCCCCCGGCCCCGAGCAGGTGAGACAGGCCGGGTGGCAGGGCAGACAGGCCTGAACAGTCGACTGCTCCACCCAGTTCTCCAGAGACAGATTCAGCAGCTGCAGACCTGACGTGAAGCCTGGAGGACACAACTTCACACAGCCCTGCAGAAAGAGCGAGGACCCGGTGCTGCACTCTGCCAAAGCACACACAAAGAAAGAAGGGTTTACACACACCACACCAAAGGCTGAATTTGGGTGGAATATAGAACTGTGATTCTCCTTATCCACACTGTGAAAGACTCAAATTAAATTATTTTCTAGAAATGAAACTCCAGGTCTGTTCTTTTTGGCCAAGAGGACCAGCATATGCACTTAATCTGGTCTCAGGCACGAAGGCTGAGCATTTTTGCCAGATGGTGAGTTCTGGTGGTGTTGTACACTTTATGTGGGTGTTTAGTCGGTTCTGGTTCTTTTAAAAAAGCATTGGAACATCACTTACCAAATTCCCATCTACTGTATCAATCTTTTACAGCATGAGTGAATAGGGGACAGAAAGGAAACAAATGTAATAGTTGAGTGCTCTATACCTTTTGTTCCAGCAGTCATTGTAAAGCTGCAGTAAAAAAAAGTCCTGGGAGGCACTTATCACCACTTAAAGGACTTAAATGGAATAAGAACATTGGAGATAAATTTAGAATCATATTTAACTGGTGCACTCTGAGGAGGTGATATCCAAGATATAAGGTGTTGTTATCTGAAGTGTGCTGCTTCCACACTGGCTGTGTTTGTAACTATGGTAATTTCTATTAACTTTTGGCAGTTACTGATACAGTGCAATTCCAAAATTCCAAAGCGTCCATACATAAGCAATGAAAGAGTTAGACATACATCAGCAATTATTTGTCTCTGGAGGAGGCCACTAAAAACCCTTCCTCAGAAAAATGAGAACGGAAAGAACACTTCAAAAGTTATTTTCCTCTCAATGCAATTTGCACTATCGGTAATTCAATCCCTTTTGGCAGTGGATCCCCTCTATAGTGTTTCTGTGTTAATATTCATAAAGACAAATGTGCATTCATAACAGCAGACAGTCATGCTGAGCTCATAAAAGAGTGAATTATCATGACACAACCCAAGGTTTAGTTTTGTGTGTGTGTGAGAGAGAGAGAGGGTGTGTTTGTGCATTAGTCTGTTCTTACCAATGCAGATCTGTTGAGCATCAAAGGTTTTGCAGCTGTTGTTGGAGGGCCTGCTGAAGTCAGAGGCAGACGGGTCTGCGGCGCTGGAGCCTGTTCCATACAGGATGAGTGTGAACTGAGAAAGAACACCTTGGGGTGTGAAAAGGAGAGAGAGAGTGTGTGGTAGAGTGAGTGATAAAAACAGTCGCAGACAGAGGAAAAAAGTGAGAAGAGATTTGAGCCCAGATTTGTGTTGTTTTATGAGCAGCCTCAGCCAAACCCCTCAGCACCAGCCAGTCTTTAACATTTACTTGTGTTTGAACATCGCATTTCAAGACATTTCTAGCTCTAAAACACATAGGATTTCAAACAGCTGTTACCATAGTCATTAAGCCCAGCCACATTCTCTATTTCCAGGGTCCACTCTCCTCGAGGGTCCTCGTCCCATGCGTGTGTGGTCATGAAAGCCCAATCATTAAAACCCTCTGCAGAGTTGTCCTGTGGCCTGAGGCAAACAGACAGAATGGCGTAGTGTATCCAAAGCATCACTATATACGATTTTTATAAGTACATTGTTATAGACTAGAACCATCAGTCCACATCAGAGATCCAACCTTCTTTAGGCAAAGCACTATCAAGTAAACAAACGATTTGCATCCATTAAAGTAACACCCTCTACCCAATGCTTATCACGATGCTCGCCAAAGCGAGTGATTGTTATTTAATAGAATTGTGTTGGGGAGTTAGTGTTGCCCTCCAAGTGGGTTCAGTGGCTATCAATGACAATGTACTGCTGGCAGTTTGAAAAAATAAAAACATCATCAGCAAATCATTTCACGTCTTTTGAAAATAACGTATTAGAAATATAATTTTTTTTAAATGCATGACTAAAGCTTGTGTGTGTGTGAGTGAATGTTTTTACCTAGATGCCAGCAGTGTGGAGCGGGTGCCCAGAGGACTGATGAGGTGGATGGCCAGGTTTCCTCTGTGGTTGTAGGACAATGTGAGTCTGGCCTGCACATGTTCCAGAGAGCTCACAAAGTCTGGCTGTCCTGAACACGCTTCCACACTTCTACTGAACACCAGGTGGTTCTTCACATCCCTGCGACCCAGAGAAGCACAACTCAGGACATGCCCAATTAACGCAGAACATTTAATACAGAGTAGCAGCTAAATAGCTTTGACTCAAAAATGATGTTTTTATTACACTTAAAGGAACACTAGGTAGAATTTGGGTTTTGAACAGATTTTGGATTTACACCGAAAAGGGCCTGAAACAGTGATTTACATTGATGTGGAATTTAAAGACCAAGAAGAAGAAGAAAAAACAATGGACCCCTGTTATCGGAAGTGTCAGAATTTTACAGTGAAATTGCATTTCTATTATAACAGATGCATGGATAATAACTATTATCAAAGCTCTTGTTCCAACAATGGCATATTGCAGTTGTATGAAAAGATTTCATCAGCTGACAGGAGGTTAGCTGTCTGTGGTTTTCTGATCCACTTTGCTTTTAATATTTAATCACACTTTTATGTCTGTCCACCACATTTAACACCTGGGTCAGCACCTGTAATATTTAGGTAAAGGACAGGATGCTCCCAGCTAGAGACAAATGAAATAAAGTCTACTATAAAGTCATTCAATAAGCTAACACTAGCCTGGGCCATGCTACTAACATCCTGAAATGAAGATCCATCAGTTGAGTAGTAATGAGTAATGAGCCAATGTGTCGAGAAGGATATAACTTGATAATGCAGTGTCACTCCTGGTCCTGCAGTAATGTTCTGCACATTATAGTGTTCCTGCTGCTTCCAGCACACCTGAGCCAGCTCATTAGCCAATCAACAAGCCCTTCATGAGGTTAAAATTGGAGTGTTAGAGCAGTTAGAACAAAAATAAGTGTAGTTCAGGGCTACTTCACGAGTAGGAATGGGCTGACATAACCCACTTTTGAGGAGCTAGGAGTAAAGGCAATGCAGTTGCCTGGAAATTGAGGCCAGCCTTAAGCCAAAAAAAGTCTCAAAAATACATAACCCTCTGCTGGGTTATTTTAAGGTTGTTTGTGTCAACTGGAACTGCAAGGACAAAGTATTCTTAAAGTTCTTGAAGTTGACCTATTCTGCAGAGTAAGCTCCACAGGCAGCTGGCTCTGAGTTCAGGAAACTGCATGGCTGCTTGGCTGCTTTGACCTTTCTTACCTGGCCTCCGTCAGCATGTCGATAACACATTTGTGCTGTGGCCCCACGCTGCTCCAGTTCCGGGCCAGTGCCACCATCGCACTCGCATCCAACAGACCATAGCCATAGGAGTGGCTCACTGCCATAGAGAGAGAGAGATAGAGAGATTGAGAGACAGAGAATATGAATGGGAGGGAGGGAGGTGGACAGAGGGTGAGGTCAGCTGAGTTCACTGCCCTAGTGCAGGTGTTACCAGTTTCCAGCTGAGATCTGCTTGTTACCTAAGCGACCCACGCCATTGGTCCTCCAGTCATTTGTGATGAGATGGGCTGGGTTTGCAGTTCTGACCACCAGGTGCTGCATGTCCCTCCAGGTCAGATTCATACTGGATACAGAACGACAGTGAGAGAGAAAAACACTGTTTGAAATGGCCCCAAAAAATACCATCCCCTACCAGGACTTGGTATAGTTCCAAATTTGTCAATAACACACAGCACTTTTTCTCTTCTTTTCAATTAAAAATTGAAAGTGGAAATGAATTAAACTAAAGTATAAGTGTGGGTTGCTTGGAGCTAGAACATTTACTAACAGCAAGACGAGGTAGAATAATTAATAAACACATTATTAAGTTGCATGGAATGTAATTGAGGAAATCTGCAGTCTAGATATTGAAATAATAATTTTTGTTGGCTCAGTGAAATTCTATACCCAGCACTTTCCTTTACATCAAAGAGTCAAAAGCAGCTTACAGAAGACAATCATATCGAACAGGCATCAGGATTCAGGTAAACGGATTTGTACACTAACAGTGCATGGGTTTGCTGATTGCGACAGCATTCACAATAAGAGACATATAACAACTGGGTATTTCGTGTCCTTCAGGGTATATTGTTGCACTGTGGGATTGTAGGGGAGCCCTAAACTTCTGCTGCATAATTTATTACAGAATCCATGATCCAGATACATAATGCAGTAAATACAAACTATTCCTTCTAGCCAGAGTCATTATGGAGATTAGAGAACAAAAGCTTAGAACACAGCATGCGCTGTGAAACGATACATTTATACATAAATATCACAATTAAAAACCACTTCCAAATTGCCAGTAAAAAAAAAAAAGCTGCACACATCCACTGGGACAGCATCATCAAAAAGCACTTATAAAACCTCCTTAACAAATTTTTGCATCTACAGTTGGCCCAGTGCGCGTGCTCATTGATTGGATCAGCTGTAGCTCAGCAAAGCAGAATGCAGGGCCCTGAGGGTGTGAACAGCTCCATCACAGGCACATAAAAGTCCAGCAGTGCTGCTCAGGACAAGCTGTATCTAACTAGAACAGGTGGCCAAGCATTTGAGGAGCCTCTCTGATATTTCTTTACCTAAGTACAGTAATATGAGAACAGATCGGCAAATTTTTGGTGGCTAATATAGCAGTTTGCACATTCAAATGGATTTGCACCTGCTTTCATAAATGTTTTGGGGCAGTTTAACAAAGGTCAAGCTAGATACATTTTTATCTGCTGCTTGATAAACGACCCAGTGCACAAATTCATAGTGTCATAGATGGGAAATATAAGCCAGGCTTAATATAGAGCAAAGGGTGACCTAATGATGACTGGGTAAGCTGTAATATTTACAAGGCGACTTCCTCAGGGGAAACACCAGGGCCCCTGTAGCTTATTCGCACACAGACAGAGAAATAAAAATCTGGCTTTGAAGTCACCTTCAGCCAAACAGCAACGTCGTAAAGAGCTCCACCTGATTTAATGGGGAGAAAAAAGCAAAGTAACAGAGGCCTACAGGGAGATAGAGGGAGAGAACACAAAGGCACCTCAGGCGAATACAATCAAAGCATGCATCAGTGGGGTTTACTGCCCTGAACGGCAGGGACCAAAATAGAAGAGCTTCATTCTGCTCCCCTTTACACACACCTCCCTCCATCTACCTCCTTAAGAGTTCACATTTCACACTGTCTGAACAGCATGCCGGCCAACGATCCATGGCCTTCTAAACGGTATTGTTCTCTTGCACACGTGTACCCATGCACTTATCTCCATTATCAAGACAAAGGGAGAAAAACGAGAGTGAAAGAGAGAGAGAGAGAGAGAGAGAGAGAGAGCCTGCTGATCCGTAGTACAATTCACTGTCTTATTACCACTCTTCAACACAGAAGGGCAAAATATTATGCAGTTGGGCGAGAGCTGATAATTGAGTATGATGATTCGTGTGGAGGTGATGTGGTCAGTGAGCCATACACACACGCCTCATTCAGCTGGACTGAAGGAGGACAGGGGCAGCCAGATCCATTCATCTCTCTCAACTCTCTTTGTCTCCTTTAGTGGAGGACAAATGTCAGGCACACGTCAGCAAAGTGTCAGATTTATAAAAGTGGAGTGTGAGATATTAGAAGGAAGAGAAGCGATGTGTGTGTATGTATGTGCACGTGGAGTGTCAGCGTGTGGGTATAAACCAGCTGATAAACCAAAGTAAACTACATCATTTTAGGTGATTTGCTACAAACTGCTCCATTCTATAGAAACATCCCTAGTCAGATTTATTCACTCAAATTAAATAGCACTTAAGTCCAGTTCTATCTGTGAGTTACCTCTCTTTCATCACATTTTGCTACCAATCTGTGAGAAGGAAAGCTAGAAAAGTCAAGTCCATCTTGGTTAGAACATAAATGTAAACTTAACACTTAAGATATAAGGTAGTTAATCACAGGTAAACTGTGAACAGTGGATTAAGGTGTGTGTGTGTGTATGCATGTGTAGGGGGTCTCATTACTCACTTGGCTTCCAGGGCTAGAGCAATAATGCCAGCAGCCAGGGGGGCAGAGGCGGATGTGCCTGTGTGAGAGTCTGTACACTTTTTCCGCAGATCCGTTGTCACCTATTCATACACACACACACATACACACACACATACACACACACATACAGACATACACACAGAAAGAAAGGTGAGTGGTCAGATATGAAAAAGCTATCAGAAACATCCAGAAATGAATGCTTAACAGAGAAGAGCCAGAGGCAAGAGCTGGGCTGGATGACAGATATGACAGAGCTTGCAGCAGGGGGATGGCCTCAGTCATTCTCACTCTCATTCTCTCACACACACACAAACACGCTGGAGCGGTGGCCACCCCCGAGACTAATAAGAAGACATCCTCATCATCATGGCAGGCTGGGCCCAAGTTTAATTAGGGCCTTTGAGACCTGGGGACTAACATGGCTCCAACTCTTTAGGATAAGAAATAGTCCACCCTCAAGCAACACCATCATCAGGAATAACAGTGTAACAGAGGAGGACTGCACAATAAATCGTCTGCTAATTCATATTGCAATACAGACCTTGACAATACTGGCAAAAAAGCCTGCTACGTGCAGATCAGTCTCTAGCCAATCACTGAAGGTTTTGTCATGTGAGGCGTCTTTAACTATCGCTGCTGTTCAAGAGCCAAAAACTGTAAATCAGTTGAATTAAAGAAAGAAATATTGTTTGCCACTTAATGGGTCATTACTATATTATAATATAAAGGCAATATAATCACAACGTGCTTTTTATCCACATTATCCTAAATATGAAACTGAACCGACAAAATATGTTCACTGGCTCTGCTCAGTGGAAGTTACCATGGCAACAGCCATGTACAATTCTTTGTTCGTATATAAATGTATTTAATGCTAATCGTGGCAAGACACTTATTATTCATCTGAAATTATGTTGAATGATGACCTGCCCTGTATTAATTTTATGTATCTAAAATATTTTAGATTGTAGAAATGTGACTACTGATCTGCCATGGTTAAACATACTCTGTGATGCAGTCAGAAATTTTTGCATAATAAAAAATAAAGCAAACTATGCCTTTTTCAAAACAGTTTAACTGTTTCCTGATTTTATCATTTTAATTTTAACACAGTTGTCAGAATAAAAGTCTGAATTACTGGCATAGGCCTAATACATAAGCATGCACCCCCCCCCCCCCCCCAACACACACAACTAACAAAAAACACACACACACACACACACATCTGTCTACACACAAATAATAAATCCAAACTGTCTGGTTAGAGTGCCTGCATTTTCAGTGTAAATCAGCATTACCTTTGTTACCTTAATGAAATGGAGGGCTGGAAAACGAGAGGGAATTGCTATCTGTTTCAAACGTGCACGTAAACACACACAAAAAATGCACACACTACACGTTTTCAAAAGAGCCTTCTGCAATCCACAGCCTCTCCTGTGCCATGGTGAAATGAGGCGAGAGAGAGGGAAGAGAGAGAGTGTGTGAAAGAAAGGGAGAAGGAGAGAAAAAACACTTGCTCACTTCCAGAATCCACAATCATTCTCCCTGGCATATATAATTACTGCCAAATCAGGCAGAATTAGGCTAATTCCCCACAGGGAGCAGGAATAGGGCGAGCACATCACCAAGTACCATGCAATCCTTGAAAAGAGTCTTAACAGACAGTATTGTTCAAATTAAAAGTTTACTCAAACAAAAAAAACAACAACAGCATGCATAAAATATTTAATTAGCTTTGAAGGCTGGGTCTAAATTATCCATGTCTGTTTGTAATGGTAAAAGTCAGGCTATTTAAAAAAAAAGGTACAGCACACTAAATTACATATTCTAAAAACCCTGCATTGTATGGTATATAGATTTCACTTCAGCTGTCACAGGTCTATCCTAGATACACACTCAACCAGTGACATTCTTTCACCTCCTCTGTCTCTTTTTCTCAACCCCCTGCCCTCTCCCTTCTTCTGTCTGTGTGTCACCCTCACACACACCAAAAAAAAAAAAGCTTCCTTTCATCTCTTTGGATGGTGTGACATGAAGACAGCCAGCACTGAAAGAAGTCCTGAAGGTATACTATTTGAACACATGAATGAAACATGTCTATTGCTTAAATTACCAAAGAAATTGAAAGGAATGTGGCAGAAATTATTGTGTTGATACTAACATTATCTCAGCTGATTCGTTAATGGCGTGTTAACGAATAACATTGAAGTTTCACCCTAAATCCCAGATGCTTGTGTTCCGTACAGTGATTATGATGGATCCTGTTCAAACTACAACTTAAAAAATCATTGATTTTGATTAGCATTGATTATTTTCTGCATAACTCTACTTATTTATTATGGAATACACTGAATCTGAAATATTACATACATACTACAACCAATGCACAGGACATGAGACAGAATCAATAATACTGCGGAGCAGGGTTAACCAGAGCTCTCATGGATGTTTTAAGTAGTGCACTCAGGGGATAATTAACACTGAAGCACAACAATGATATTATTGCTATATCAACCACCCCTACAAGGACAAGTTAGGTTTCTGAAATAATAATAACTTTTGGTGTCCTATTAATCTACCAAAGGGTTTAATAGCCTTCAGAAGTATGAATAACTAAACAATAAGAGATCGATACTTGGCCCCTGCTTCATCAACACTATTATGTCATTGAAGATATAAAGACTGGTTGATGTACTTGTTTTTTCTCCCATTTTTAGTGAATGACTCAGACATTTGAATAAAAGAAAACCAATGTATTGTTTTTTTCTAGTGTGCAATGTCTATACATCTAATGTTTGAGCCTCTCAGTGATGTGTTTTGTATTCCCCTGTGCTACACATCTTCAGACTTCCCACCACATTTTGCTCTAAAGCCTGTGAGAGTATGCAGGCGTGCAAATGCAGGGGAATCATTTCTCGCACCTAGTCTCACAGGCTGTTTTCACCACACATTTACTCATCATTCTTGCATAGAACCACAACACACGCTCATTGTAACCGCATCGGAAGACTGGCATCTGTTCCTCATTTATACACATCCCTTTAGATAGGCACCTAGAAATAGGCGGTAATGAGCTCAGAGAGGTGTGTGTGTGTGTGTGTGTGTGAGAGGGAGATTGTGTTCGAAAGGTGCAGTGTGTGTTTGTGTCTACTGTTTGTAGTGTAAATGTGTAAAGGACTGATAGTCAGACGCTTCACATTTGATTTATATTCTGTCTGCCCCTATTCTTTTCTGTTGTCTTTATTGAAGCTTGGCAGTGGCCCAGAGTGTTCTGTGAGTGTGTGTGTGTGCGTGTTTGGGTGAGAGTGAACGAGTGAAAGAGACAGTGATCCAGAGAGATGCACCACACACGAGAGTCATGTTCCAGCAAATCTTTGTCTAACAGAGACATGCTCTTCAGAGCACTATTTACACATAATAAACCCAACTATGCTCATTTATATGTATGAGATTAAGTGGGCTAACTGTGCTTGCCAATAAATAGACTCAGCTAAGGGTCAACTATTACCGTTGTGAATATAGCCTGTATGTGTGGGGTACTGGCAGGTGTTTCATTATATAATGTGCCCATTATAGAGGGTCACGATATGATATATTTTATATAACCTGTTTTAGAGCAAGTACATATTATTTTATATGACTAACATCTATTCTTATTATTTTAAGTGTGGTGCATCATAATATGTGCACTCCTGACAAGAGTGTTGTTCCAAATCCTAGATATCCAATACACTTAATTATTATGCAATATTGAGGGTGTATATGATGTTTCCTCAGCTGCGGAGGCAGCAGGACGCCACTTTTAATTTGAAAATTGCGTTTTATCTTATTGCTCCCCCTCAGTGTTTAGAAGGAATTTTACCTCAGAGAAACTCTGAGCAGCAAATGGTTCTAGTTATTTTTGTATTTCTGCCGGTAGAACTTCAAAAGTTCTGTTGATTTGTCATGTCCTCCAGACCTAATCTAATTAAAATAGCAATAATAACCAAATGAACAGAATGTGCGGTGCTAAACTCTGAAGTGATTTTGAGACCTGCGGGGAATAGACGCCTATTGTGTGTGTGTGGGAAATGAGCTGTGACATAATCGCTGTCTAGAGCCTCACAATAACCTGTCTTTTAAAGCTGGCCGTCTGTTAAAACCCTGACCACTTAGACAGCAGTCTAATAAGGGCACAAAGTGGCAAACTCTACACACACTGGTACTGATGTATATTTAATGGCTTATATTACAAATATAATAAGGGCAACAATACAACTGTACCTAGGTCTAATCGCTATATATATATAGCGAGTGTGTATATATATATATATATATATATATATATATATATATATATATATATAGACACACACTCGCTCATCAGCTTATTATTGCATAGCCTCCAGCATCAAAAGAACAATTCTGGCTTTAGAACCTGTGATACTTACAATCTGTTTCTCGTTGAGGTTTCCGCTGCTGTATGTTGTAGCGAGGGTAGAAGAACAGGCTTCGCTGTACCAAGGCACGTTGCCATACTGAGTGGTGCTGCTAATAGACAGAGTGTAGATGCTGTTGGTGTAGCCGTCACAATTACAGCTGTCCTTCTCCCGGCCACCATTACCAGACGCCCACACAAAGATAGAGCCAAGGCCACCTCGACCCTACACAGCAAGAAAACACTGTGGTGAAATAAGTCATAAAAGAATCCGCATCCATATAAATTGGCCAACATGAATATAAATAATTCTTCTCACCCCCACATACTAATTTGAACAATGTACACTGCACTTTGCAGTCATACAATATATTTTATTAAATTCTCACTTTCATTATCTGCTGTGTTTCAGAAACACCCATGGTTGACTGAGCAGAAATTGCAAAAATATTCTTGTTGTATTTAGGCCAGAAAACAGAGGAATAGAAGGCCAGTAACTGTGACTGAGGGGATCCTTATGGGAATGATAATTATGAGTACTGGGCAGAGAATCTCTTTATTTCTGCGCAAAGTCAGTCAAGCTCATTTACATCAGCCTCTATCCAAGCAGTATTACCTTGAAATTCAAAAGTAAACAAAGGATTGAACATGACTTTTTGTAATGCTGAAATAAAAACCTGGGCATGGATTAAGTACAGCGCACTTAAAATGCTGCAAATGAAAAAGGGCTGACTGCAGGGAGCTGGCTTGGAAAGGTCACACAGTACTTGCTTGTCAAATGCAATGTAGATAATTTCATGCTGTCACTCACTATGAATGGGTTTCAATGTTGGACTCAAGATGCTGGTGGTGGACTTACAGTCCAAACAAACATGGCTCATATCAGAGATGAAGAGAGGAATGCAAAACATTGCTTGTATCTTTTTCTATTTTCAAATCCTCCATTTGTACATAAATAATTGAGCAAACCGAAGAGACCAGTGGGCTGAATCAACACTGAAATGTCATTCTAATTTAAGTCGCAGAGTGTGAAAATCAAGGATTTTCCTATTCTATGAAGACTACAAAAGAGCTGGAATAAAATAGCCCCTGACCTGTTAAAGATAACCACTGGTGGCATCATTAAAATGATAAAAAAGCAAAAACAATACATATCAAAACGCAATAAATCTCTTAAATATCAAATAGAGAAAGTATGAGTGAGTGAAGGTATGCAGAGTGAAAGCAGGAGAAAAGTACAAAGAGAGTGATGAAGGAATTATGGCAAGTGAAGAAAAGAAATAAAGGGGGAAAAATGTGTGCCACTGGCACTCGCTTCCACCTCATACTGTGCGGCGTGTGCGTGTGTAAGCTCCAGCAGCGCACAAGATGACGAGAGGAGGCGTTTGCGCCATGGGAAAAAAACAACATTATCATGAAAAAACACCCCCGAAAAAAACAAAGCGCTTCAGAATGTGCACTTTTCCATCCTCAAAGATCTGGGAAATCTCTCTAAATACTTCTTTATTTCTCTAGCTGACAGCCCTGCTGAGCTCTGTGACAACAGGCTTCTCTTTGAATGCTCTTATCCTGCAAAGCGTTTAACCAGGCCGTAACGGCTTAGTGTCACTAAATTCACTCTGGTCTGGGATATGTGTGAGGTTCTAATGGGAGGACAAAGACAAGGGCACATGTAGATTATAACAGATCAGCTTCAAGGGCCCTAAAACTGACCTCAGTGACCCCTTGTAGAAAAGCCTCCTTGGCCAGCTTGGCAGGACCATCCACCGTCTTCCCATCATCCTCTGGGCCCCAGCTGGCACTGTAGATGTGAATGTGCTGTGAGTTGAGGCTTAAAGACTGAGCCTCCACCACATCTGTCACCTCGCCATCCAGCATACGCACACCTGCCAACACAGAAGAGTTAACAACTGCTGTAGAGAATGTCAATTCAGTGTGAGAGAGAGAGAGAGAGAGAGAGAGAGAGAGAGAATGGATGAATGAATGAGTGAGTAAATGTCAGGAAAAAAGGGGCTGCGTTCTCCCAGCTGAAGGGAGAGAGCTGGCAGTAACCCCTGTGATTAAAATCACAGTAAATGAAGAGAACATGGGGTGAATGAAGATGGGGCCTAAATAAGTTGCCATAGTGCCAGGCATGGTGATTCAGTAATGCACTCAGCGTCTCTTGGTTTTTCCTCCACAAACACAGCAGCTGGCAATTATAGCAACCTTTTCTGCTCTCTCTTCCATTAGAAGCAAGGGCAGTCAAACACCTCACCATAAACACACACAGTCACACATACAAACACACACACTCCAACCATGTTCTCTTCCTCTGCCTTGCTACATCTACCAACAGATCAAAGACATAGTTAACAGATGTCACAGAAATGACACCATTAAACTAAAAGGCATGATATCAAGTCTGAGCAGCTTCACACAGTGTCTGGAATAGGGGCTCGGAGTGATGGTATTAAATACAGAGATGATTTATGTTTGTGGTGGTTAAAGCTGCACCAAAGGAATGCACCCATTTCCATTTTAATCCAGACTTCAGGTTTAGTAAATGTTTGTAATCAAGTCAAATGAAATCAAATTTATTTGTATAGCAGCTTCACAGAAATCCAGAACAGGAGTTTTAAGATGAAATGTCAAAAACCCCAGGTGAGCAAGCCAGAGGCGACAGTGGCAAAGAAAATCTCCCTCAGAGCTGAGGAAGAAACAGACCAAGGCTCACAAAGTTGGGGACCTATCCTCCTCTGATCAAACTACCTACAAATTATTGACAAAAGGTCACTGTGCCTCTGCATAAGTCTGCTGTTATGCTCATGTGTACTGATGTAATCATAGTAGTGATAGTAAACATTGGAAGCTGGTGGTAGTAATAATAGTAGACGAAGAATCGTTAATAAAAGGATCTTTAAAATGAAGAACGCTGGAAAACAATGTCATATTTAGCCATATTAATCGGTTTTATTTAGTAGTGACAATGTCTAACTGATCATGGCAGACACATTAACTCACACCTCTCAAATGTCATAGAATTTATTATAATGGAGAGAACTCCCACTCAATAAATAGGTTTTGAATGTGTTTGGTTTTAATGTAACATAGGTGACATAATTACAGTTTAACATTTTACTCTAGTCACACTAGACTCGCTCATCTCCCAAATTCTGTTTTGTGGGTGGGAGTAAGTCAGGGTCAACTCTGAAAGTCGAACCACTAAAATAAACTATATCAGAACTGTTTTGTGTTTGATATATATATATATATATATATATATATATATATATATATATATATATATATATATATATATATAGCGGTGGTACAGTCTTGATTAAAATCATCTTGAGATGAGGAATCATTTCCTTCGACTCCAGCAGGACGACTCCTGAGTCAGGAGACAGACTCCAGAAAATGGAGATGTGTGTGTCAATAAAATTAAAAATTGTGATTAAAAAACAACTACTTTATTTAACGTCATTACAAGCTCTGTCTGGTGAAGTATATCTCACACTTTGTCCTTTAAATAGGACACTATTTATTGACCAGGATAAATATACAGTATGTATACATGTATATAGACCCAGGTGTACTATATATATATATATATATGCCGAGACCCAAATGCCTCCCATGGTGCCTATATTAGGATGTGAGCTGGCTCCGCATAAGTAGACTTTGTTATAATCTACACATCACACAAGCCAGTCAGCTTTAATTGTTTGTACAACATTCATTTGCTAAAAGTTTAAACTGTAAGTGTGAAAGAGATATATGCTTGCAAAGATGCAATGAAGCATATGAGAATAAAAAGGTAGTTTTATCTTTGTTACAAGGAGCACTTGTTTCTTCAATTCAATCTTTTCCAGTAACATGAACTTTTAGAATAATTATTTTTATTAAGAACATTTGGTCATTCTTATAAAAACACAGTGAGAACTAATGGTGGATTATGTTTTGGAATGACAGAGGAACAGTATGTGTACTGACATATATGGAACTAAATAACTATTACAAGTATTTGAAATATTCAAAAACTCTGATTCAAACACGGGTGGCACGGTGGTGCAGCAGGTAGTGTCGCAGTCACACAGCTCCAGGGACCTGGAGGTTGTGGGTTTGAGCCCCACTCCTGTCTGTGAGGAGTTTGGTGTGTTCTCCCCGTGTCAGCGTGGGTTTCCTCCGGGTGCTCCGGTTTCCTCCCACAGTCCAAAAAACACACATTGGTAGGTGGACTGGTGACTCAAGTGTCCGTAAGTGTGAATGTCTGTTGCCCTGTGAAGAACTGGCGCCCCCTCCAGGGTGTATTCCCGCCTTGCATCCAATGATTCCAGGTAGGCTCTGGACCCACCGTGACCCTGAACTGGATAATCGGTTACAGATAATGAATGAATGATTCAAACACTTGTCAGTTAATTAGCTCCACAGAAGTGTCCCACCTGCCCAATAGCTGATCTGTTTAATAAGCTCAGTATTAGTGCTCAGGCTGATCCAGAGCATATCTACAGGTGTTAAAAGTACATCTCTGGATTTCAAACAAGCATGTAGCAGACAGTAACTACGATCTAGTGAGTAACATTTCAGATTAGTTTCTGAAGGAAAAGCAGTAAAATCCAAACAGGGACTTGATTAGGTTAGCTCATCAAATGCAAATTTCCTGGCACTCACCACCAATCCTGGCATTGTAAGCCACACCCACTCCACAGACTCCATTATTTGCTGCAGCAGCCACCTCTCCAGCACAACGCGTCCCATGCCTAATGAGAGAGAAAAAATAGAGAGCAAACCCTTAGAATCTGCTTGTCAGTCTTTCTTTATCATCTACATGCAACAGTATTCAATTCAAATTTCAATTCACATTTGATTTAGCCTCAACTCAAATTTAAATTCCATTTCATTCTCTAAATAAACAAAACAAAACTGAATGGCAGATGTTCTAGTGTTGTCTCTTGGCAAGAACAGCCAACAAGGGTAATCCTACGAAAAAAAAATAGCATTAGTGTGGGCTCACATTAGTGTGAGCAGTGTTCCAAAAAAAATTGTTCATATTTGATGATTCTTTTGTCCTGGTTCCCATAGCAATGCAGACGTATCTGGAGGGCTTGGTGATGGTGATGCAAACGATGGCGTCTGTGTTCGGCTGTGGGGCTCACATGGTCAGAAAGCTTGCTGTTTGAGACAAAGTGATGAGCTGAAGAGAGCAAAGCGATTCTGAGAGGGTGCTGGAGGCTCTGTGGTACCACCACAAAACAGCTGAGTCCTCTGTCTGGCCCCACTTCAGTAAAACCTCAATTCTGGGTGCTATTATACTTGGCCACACACACAGAGTGGAAGTGTGTGTTTCACCCAAGCACATCCGACTGATCCTTACAAGAAATGAGTACGTGGAAGGTTCGAGCCCTGTCCTCTGCTTTGAAAATGAAATAAAGAAAGAAGTACAAGACACAGAGATTGAATGTCTCCCAGTAGAGTGAAGGACACTACTTTTTTAGGCAGGCTTAACAGACTCTGAATAGAGTCATTTGTTTCAGGAGCTTTAGACACAGTTTCAATGTTTTTCAACCTTGGTCTGATCCTTGAAACGTCAGTAGATTGTTTTTGACACACACAAAAGTAACCTACATCATATCCCACATAGCCGACAGCCATTACTGCATTCTACAGGTAAAACAGGGTATTTTCTACTGTATTTTTAATAAATTGTAGAAATATTATGAAAATCTTTTCAGATTGACTGCTGGTTATCAACCCACATTTACAAAGTGAACTGATGGATGGATATAGGAGTGGCTAGACAACTGCTGTAGGCTGATTATAAGCAGATATATGTAAATTTGCAGGTTTTATTGATGCCACAAACACAATTCATTTCCAGACTGCATGAACTACGGGGAAACTATTCATATTAAATGATATTTAATTAATATAAATAATTTTAAAAATTATATATATATATATATATATATATATATATATATATATATATATATTATATAAATATTTTGATACAAAAATCTTTCTTTAAAAAAGAAATGATTTTATCTGTAATATGGGTTCACAATAGTTCAAAAATTCACAAAATAAATGCTTAAAAATATTTTACACATAGCATCTCACTTCAGAAACAGGATTTTTATATCTATGGCTCGATTGATTTTAGCTAATGAATGTGCATTAGACGAGAGATTCCAACAAAGGCCTTGAATAGCTGTGGTGTGGCAGGTAGGTCATTACACAGGTTGTTAAGATCTATTCTTGATTACAAAGCACATATCTGATTAAGAAGTACCCTCACATAGTCTCCCCTTGTACATGACATGCTACATTTACCTAATTTAAAACACAGGTTAATTGCAGCTGAGCTCTTTTAATCCAGACTTTCATTTCCGCCGAATTTGAAACAGTGTACTGATTTGAGACTCTCAATATCTTCTCACAAATAAAATGCATTCTCTTTCATCAGTCAAGGCCTATTTCTCCCAAGCTGTGAACTGAGATTAGAACATCTCTCATTGCTGACCGAGCACTTTACCGCATGTTGAGCTTGTTAGTATTCCTCAAAGGAATGTTATATTACTTTTTATTATCTTGAAAATGTACACAGATTTTAGTAGTAATGATCTGAGATAATAATGCATCACACAATGTATATCTGAGAGGAGAAACTTGTCGGTTCTTGTGAAATGACGCTGTGGCCGTTTTCACGGTTAGGCAAGATGACAGTTATCATGACAAACGGCCGACGCCGCAAAACGGCTCATGAATAAGCAATGCTGTGCTCATGTCAGCTCATATTGCTAGTCTTTCACAGCAGAAGCCATAATCTACAGTGAAGCCTGTGTATCACACTCAGAAAAGCATGCTTTCACTCTAGGCCATTTATATGGAGATGCTCATTGGAACAGCCTGGAGGAAACATATGCTACAAACCTCTTAGTCCCTTTTCCCTCGTTTTTCATTCTTCAGTGCAACGAGTGACTCATGTCACTCGCAGAATAGGGAATCTGATTATAATCCCAAATTGCTTCTTATATTTTTAGGGGATATCCAGCCTGCAAACGCAAAGGCATGAAACAAGCTGCTTTTTTGCTTATGGATTTAAAAGGTTTTGCCTGTATGCAACACCACTAATCGCTGCAACACTTCTCTGTCCTCCAGACGGTAACACAATGAAAAGCCTCTCCCTCTGAAAAGGGAAACATATCGAGGCCAACCCAGTGGCAGCCTTCCAAGCATAAAAGCCATCAAACCATCATTTACTCCTGAGTGTGGACAGCAAGCCCTGTGTCATGTCAATTCATAAGAGCTATAGTGCTTTCATTTTAAACAGGATGGATGGTCGAGGCTAACTTGCTAACGTTACTTAATCACAGTGAAGCTGAGACAGTGGTGAAGCTTGCAGTTTTGTCACAACTAAAACTGCTGTTTTAAGATTGCATGGGGGCTTTTCACAATATCCTTCATATATCCTTGTAGCAGATCAACACACATCTGCCGTAGACCTGATGTGTTCCCCTATTGCAAACACAGATACGTCTGACAGGCTACATGCAGGGCATTCTACACGTGTCTGGCAGCTTTGATCTGTCACGCGTCAAACAGCACTGATAGGCCGTGAAATGACACGCGTCACTGCCACATTACTCTGCCCTTATTAACGGAACAATGAAGATGCTCAGTCACAGACAAAAGCGAAAGGAACGTTGACTGTGAAGCACAATACGCAGTATATCAGCATGAGCCAGAATGGAAGGAGTTCCATTCAATACTTGTTCTTTTCTACCTGCTATCCCCTGGAAACAGTAAACACAGTCTAGACTGAATCAATCATCGCTCTCTCTTTATCCCCTATCAATTTCAGGTGTAAAATGTATCTGATGAGCGGTTCTTCCCTGTAGTTGTCATGTTAGACTGTCTAGTGAAAATGAACTGCGACAAAGCAAAAGGAACTTCCTGCTAACAAGAAGCAACTCTGACTTTTTTATATTTGTAATCCTTTTATCATGAATCTTAGAAGAAAATCCCTTTTGAGAGTTGGTGACTTCATAAAAGAAGCTAGAAAATCCTTTAACTGTCTTGTAATTCAGCGTAACAAGATTGCAAGTCATTTGGAATCACCATCACGCTTTTGTCCAGTTCTCCACAATGCAAACAGCAGCAGGTATTCTTAAATCAATAAAAAAGCAAGAAACTTTTTAATTCCGCAGCAGCGTTACACCATCAAATATGTTCAGTTTCCTTATTGTCCACCCATTCACTTCACTCATTTAATAATAATAATCCTGTTGATGGCTTTTGTAGAGTCTAATATGTTCCAGTCCACATTATTCAGTGTGAATGATGTCAATGTAATGCTGTGTTGAGTGTCAAAATCTGTCCATGTGTGTAGAGCAGCGTGGTATCTTTGCTCCACTCTTCAATGGGGCTGGATTACGTCCTGACTAAAGGGATTAGTGCATTTTCCAGCCTGCTAAACTCAACCCTCAGGCAGTGCTTTGGAAACCCACATGCTCTCAATGAAGGGAAAAGAAAAAAGAGACAGCGAGGGAAATAGAGGGGCGAAGAAAGTTAAGAGTTCCGCATCAAACCCTTCAACTAGGCCAGATTTTCAGGCAGATCTTGCACGCTCTGGAACTGAAAAATATTTCCACTCCTACAAACATAGTAATGGTTTGAGTCCTTTTTTATTTGCTTCCATCCGGTGACTGGATGAGGGGGTGCTTTCTAGACTCTGAAGTGTTTAAAAGTAGTTTAGTTACACTAATAGTAGTTTTGTAATGCGCAATCCAACAGGAACAAGACTGCTCTATATTTAATATGCTTAGGTGTTTATAATTAATGATATATAGTGTACAAAGTGATGGACATTTTCAAAATATTTTACTAACCAAATTGTCCAGTGGCAGATATTTTTATAGAAACCTTTTAATCCATAGGTCATACTGCATTCGAATATAAACACACAACAATATTCTGGGAATTTTTTCTTAGCTAAATTACAATTTATATTTACAATATGCAAAAAAAGAGAGAGAAATATAGCATAATGGACTTTTTTAACCACATTTACAGACAAAGGCTCCCTGAACACATTAAAAAATGAAAAAATTATAAAATATTTTACCATGTTATTCTGGAAAAAGAATGTATTTCCATTTTTCTCTATTTTTTAGTTTAATACGTCACTTTTAGTTTAATGCATCATTTAAACTCAGCAGCTGTCCTTCACATTGTTAGAAAATTTCATGATGAATAGAAATGCTGCAAAATGACTTGGAATTAAATATTTCTTGATTTTCACTGAGAGTTAAGTAGGTAAAATAAATGTTTTGGAGATGCATGTTTTTCTTTGGACAGCAACAATGTGTATATTAAATACCATAAACAAAATACGTAAAATGGAAGATTTACTATTTGTCATGCAGCCAGCATAAGAGGTGATGACAACTCATTTTTATAAGCAAAATTTCCTATGTGTTATCTGAATAGCCAACAGAGTAAACAAACACTGAGATGTGATGGATATCTATGTATTTAATGGTCAAAAACAGAGGAAATAAAGAACAGGGATGTGAAGGGTTATAATATGGCAGATGGACCAGAAATGCAAATAATAAAACGCAATTACAAAAGCTGTGCCAGAAATGCTGCAGGAACTCCTGTAGGCAGCAGTTCAAACACCTGAAAAATCACAAACCCAAACAAACAGGCCATCCGAACGAGACCCATAACAAACAACAGCCGCTCTGCCAGCCCTGTTCAGAGAGACTGGCTAATGAAGAAGTCATTCCGCTGAGCTATGCGCTGATAAGAGATCCAGAGAGAAAATATAAACAGATGGAATGCTGGCCAAGTCAAGCTGGCCATGTCCAACAGACCATCTTGATTGAGGAGACTTAAGTCTCAAGGCTAGAGTGCAAGAGTTGTGGAGAAATCTGCAGCTAAACGATTGATGAATACAGATTGAAACGGCTGGAGAGACAAGCATGCTTTGCACGGCCTACCTCTGCAATCTCCTTCATTTGCTGGGGTCTATGGTATTGACTTTACATTACAGAGAAGGAAACAAGACAGAGCCACTGGAGGTGGAAGCACGCAAAATGGTTCAATAGCATTAACCGTCGAGGGGAGAGGGGGCAGCTGGCGGAGGACAGCCTTAAATTATGGATACGGGTGTGAATGTGAACGGAGATGAATTTGAAACCAGCAATAAAAAGTTACAAATGAGCTGACCTTCACAGAACAGATGGCCTCTCTCTGTCTTTCCCTCTCTCTTTAATCCAAGTTCCTTATGAATATATTCATATAATCTCATTGGGAGGTGAGTGTGTACATTCCTTACAATAGACTAGGCCCTCAGTGGAGAATAACACCACTCATCTGATGTAATTTCATCTCTGTTTGACTCCACAAAAAGAAGGGCTGTGCAGTTTCAGGGACGTGGACAAAAAAACAACAAAAAAAAAAACACGGATTTGCTTCTCATTTCATGGGCTACAATTGATTCACAGGAGTATAATTGTCTTGACAGCTCAAGTGTGGGATTGGTGCCTTGCTTCCTGTTGGCTTTTCCGGAGCGAGAGCGAGACAAAAAGAAGGAACTGGACTTCTTTCTCCATTCCTTCACTCTCTGTTCTTGTGGAGATCTAAGAGAGGAGCCTCTTACCACCTTTCTCTGCTCCACTGTCCTTCTGGTAATAATGGAGAAGCCATATGAAAATCAAACACTGCAGGAGGGAACACACATGCTACACACACCCATACAAACACACAAACCCCAGATAACCACTGGAACTGCTGGCCTGGAGAGCTAGAAGATCACGCGATTGGTTTTAACAAACTCATTAGACCTAGTTTGCTTTAGGTACATAGTGAGCTCTGCTACTTCAAGGTAATATTGGCTTCTGCGCTTCTTTTTTCCTCTTTACGCCCACTGTGGAATTCCAAAAAAGAATAAAAAAAAAAAAAAAAAAAAAAAGCAAAGCAATGAGCGAAAAGGCGCTCTGGCAAGAAGCCTGGAAAGCATGGGATTTGAGGCAAATCCCCCAACATTTCCGAAACAGGGCTTTTGGGCCTGATGTGCACTGGGGGCGGGCTGAGGAACAGGCTCAGGGTAAGACGAACGGGGAGCCTTCCCTGGGCTCCATCTGTTCCTTGCACAGTTTAACCAGTGATCTTTAATTTACTACATAAAAGGCTATGAGTATCAGAGACTTGAGCAAACAGGCAAAGTAAACAGCGTCCTTAGCAGAGATTATAATTTAATCTCAATAGATTCACTGCAGAAGATGTGTAGAGACAGAGACAGATAGGAGACATCCTAGAAAGAGAAAAGGCAAAAGGAAGTGAGAGAGTGAGGAAAAGAGTCAGAAAAAAGAAATAAATATCCTCCAGGAGAGAACCAGATTCTTTGAAGTTCAGCAGAAAGTGTTCGGAAACATAATGGTTTTCAAACTACTTGGAGAGTTGCAGGCATCCAAGGAATGGAACATAAGAGAGAATAATACAGACAGGAAGTATGAGTGAATGAGAGAGTGAATAAATAAGTGTGTGTGTGTGTGTGTGAGAGAGAGAGAGAGAGAGAGAGAGAGAGAAGAGAGAGAGAGAGAGAGAAAAATTGTGTATAAGTGAGAATTGGAGAGAGTGAGAGAGAGAGAGAAAATTATGTATAAGTGAGAATTGGAGAGAGTGAGGGAGAGACAGAAAGAGAGAGAGAGAGAGAGAAAATTATGTATAAGTGAGAATTGGAGAGAGTGAGGGAGAGAGAGAGAGAAATTTATGTATAAGTGAGAATTGGAGAGAGTGAGGGAGAGACAGAAAGAGAGAGAGAGAGAGAGAGAGAGAGAGAGAAAGAGAGAGAGAGAGAGAGAAAATTATGTATAAGAGAGAATTGGAGAGAGTGAGGGAGAGAGAGAGAGAGAGAGAGAGAGAGAGACAGAGAGAGAGAGAGAGAGAGAAAATTATGTATAAGTGAGAATTGGAGAGAGTGAGGGAGAGTGAGGAAGAGAGAGAGAGAGAGAGAGAGAGAGAGAGAGAGAGAGAGAAAGAGAGAGAGAGAGAGAGAAAAAATTATGTATACATGAGAATTGGAGAGAGTGAGGGAGAGACAGAGAGAGAGAGAGAGAGAGAGAAAGAAAGAGAGAGAGAAAGAGAGAAAGAAAGAGAGAGAGAGAGAAAGAGGGAGTGAATGAGGGAGGGAGGTTAATTGCTGCCTTGCTGCTGCGGGCCACTGACACTCGCAGCTTGAAGGAAGGGGAGAATGAGGGAAATAGAAGAGAAGAGGAGGAGAGAAAGTGGAAATGAGAGTCAGAAGTAGAGGGAAAAGGCGGTGAAGGACACCTTCTCCCAAGGGGAGCTAACAGCACGTCTCTGCATTAGACAGTTATGAGATTTCCTCCGGAATTATTCTTTCATGAGCTTTTAGAGGGGAGAGCCTTTTGGTTGAGGCCAGGTGCACAGACTACATAAAAACGCACCAAACGAGAAGTTGGCCTGCCTTTTGAGGATTTGCATGCCAAACAAATCATAAATTGCAGATGGTTAACTTTTTCATTTATGAGGAAGGGAGTGATAGATATGTTTTCATGTCTAGCGCATCTGCATGATCTGCCGTCATGTTAGACATTACAGAACATATGGCATCCCACAAATGTTCCACAATATGTTTGAATTCGCAACACTTAGTGTTCATGAAGTGACTGTAGTTATGTAA
Source organism: Hoplias malabaricus (assembly GCF_029633855.1). Lineage (NCBI taxonomy): Eukaryota > Metazoa > Chordata > Actinopteri > Characiformes > Erythrinidae > Hoplias > Hoplias malabaricus. The sequence goes on from NC_089803.1 coordinate 27,150,592, forward strand.
ATGGCATGATTGTATATACAGTACCAGCCAAGTGTTTGGACACACCCACTCAGGGAGGGTTTCTTTTGTTTTGGTCCATATTCCACATATTGTGAATGTAAAGTACAAGTCAAAAGTTTGAATGACATCCCATGCAATGTTTTTTCTTTGTTTTGTTTTTTTTAACTATATTCTATGTTGTAAATGAATATGGAAGACATAGAAACTATGAAGGAACACATATGGTATTATGTAGTAAACAAAATGTGTTCAACAAACCAGAATATATTTTATACTTTAGATTCTTCAAAGTAGCCACCTATTGCTTTGACGACAGCTTTACACACTCTTGGTGTTCTCTCAACCAGCTTCATGAGGTCGTCACCTGGAATGGTTTTCAGTGAACAGCTGTGGCCTCTTCAAGAGTTCATTTGTAAAACTACTCGCTTTCTTAATGTGTTTGAGACCATAACTTGGGTTGTGCAGATGTAGGGCTGGTTCTATACAGTGAATACCCCAGCTCCACCAACGACTAATGAGAAGATGTCCAGACTTTTGACTGGTAGTGTAAATGTACAAAATAAACAAATACCTGACCACATTCAAGTCTAATTGCTGATTAAAAACAAGTTATTTATAATTCCTGATCTCCTCAAAAATATCTATTGTAGCTAAGGTGTAGCTGCTTGTGAGATGTTTAGGGAAGAGACTTTAAGATGATACAGTTGTAACTCATTGGATGGAAGAGATAAATTACTGATAAATCTGATTTACTTAATGTGGGGACTACATAAACCAGAGGGCATACAGCACTGCCTGATCATTAGTACAAATAATGATGATCTTTTTTTTAACCTTTAATTTAGCCAGGCATGACATTAAGAAAATATTCTTGGCATCACTGACAATACTAAATGAAAGATGGGTCTTACCTATTGTCATTCAGCTGTGTGTATCGCGGCTGTGGGTCTGGATCTCTGTCATTCACGTCATAACTGGCATCCGGGTCCTGGAGGAACAGACATAATTCACTCAACAGAAATGGTATATTTTTCATGGAACGCAATGCTGTCAGTGTATGAATGTGCTCGTAGACCTGTGCTGTCAGACAAAAGGCTGGGTTAAAAGAAGAGGAACTTCTCAGCTGAGAAAAAGCTCGCTGCTTGACGCATGGTCTGCAAAATTGGTTTTTACTTTATGATGGAGCTGTGCCACATTGGAGGTCACCGACTCTGTTGGGGTTTTTTTTTCTTGCCAATTTTCTCCCCAGCGTTGGTCTATCTAGGTCTGCCCTCTAGCACACGAGATGCTGACCATGAGGATGAAGGCTAAACACGTGCTTCTGCCACGACACGTGTAACTTAAGTAGGCCTCACTGGAAGCAGAGGATTTGAAGAATATTTTTGAATGATTCTGTCTAATCACTCCAGGCTGTGATAGGAACACCAAGATACTGGCATATTCTATCAAGTCTTTAGGAAGCCCTACAGGAGATACAAATAAATACACTGTAACTTGTTCTTTTCTTGTTTACACTTGGCCTGTTGTATGTTTATGCTGATATTGAAACTGTATTCACTGATTCATTGTCTGAAACCATTTTTCCACTTCCATGGACACCTTTTTTTTTGAGTCACTAGTTAACCTACCAATGAGTGTTTTTGGATTGTTGGAGGAAACCCAAACAGCCACCCAGAGCAGGCCTCAAACCCACTACCCCAGAAACCTGGAGCTGTGTGACACTACCTGCTACACCACTGTGTTTGCTTTCAAAGTGTCCTGACAGATAAAATGATATATAATCTTGTGTTCAGGATAGCATAGCCAACTCAACACAAAACTACCGTGATGATACGAATTTTTCTGTTTTCCGTGCTTTACTGTTTTTCTTTGGCTATAAGTTAAGTGTATGTCCAGGTTTCTTAGTCATGTGCTTTTATTTTGTTTCCTGTTTCACCCTAGCTTCATCTCCTAAGCACCACTCTCGCCTGGTTCCTGGCTGAAACCCCACTTTGTGATCATGTGTCACAGCTACTCATTGATTTTTAGCCATTTGCTTCCTTGTCTGTGTTGCCATTTGCTGTGTTTTTGACATTGTATTTTATATTTATATTCTTGTTCGGGTTATTACATTCTGTTCCTATGTTACATTATGTTCTACTGTGTGTTCATATCAGAATTTTCTCTAGTTGGTCTGTACTTTGTGTGCACTTGTTTATTTCTTTGGTTATGTATATTTCTGCCTGGCTTGCCCAGAGTTACAGTGACTATTTCAATTGGATAATGATAAAAAAATAAATAAAAAATAATAATCTCTCATACACACTCCTTGCTTGCATGTCTTCCTGTTTACCAGGAAACAGTACAATAAGGGGTGGAAAGGAATGAAAGTGGAAGAATGAACGCAAAAGGAGCACTTCATAGTAAAATCATATTTAAGTTTATAAAAGTAAAAAGTATATTTTATAAGAGACTATTTTTTGAACACAAAAAAAGGGATTTTGAGGACTTTAAGGATCAGAAAAAGAAATCTAATTAGTAAAAATAATAAACCCGACACAAAGCAATTATTATGTACAATAATGAAATATAAATTTTACACTGGATGCAATAAAATGAAATTCAATGTCGTACTTTATGGGTGTCCATTTAATGGAAAACCTTCTTGGTGCAGTTAAACAGGCTGTGGAGAACACCCCAGTCAGCCAAATGTGTACACATACATCCATGATTGGCTAGCATTACTGTGATGAACTAGTAGAGAGGAATTGTCCCACATAAACAACAGCAGGGAATCTTGGATTCCTGGCAATGGATGGCTGTAGTCAAGTGACAGTACACAGACCTCTTAGCCAGCTGCACCACTGAGTGATCTAACGCTTTCTGAGACGAAGCACTAGCAGTTTTCTAAAGCAAAAGAGTTACTCACGTAATTTTGGGCGAGATCAGGGTGGTCCTTCTCAATCCCGTCGTCCAGGATGGTGATCACCACTCCCCTCCCTGTGAAGCCCTGGGCCCAGGCCTCTTTTACATGCAGGTCTCGACGGTTGGGGTTGTACTGCCAAATTAAAGGTAGATGTTAGACGACACATTGCAGACTAGTGGGATTAAAGAGCTAGGCCATAAGACCAAAGCATTCAATAGTAAAAAAAAGGAGACTGCTGTCTAGTTTCTCTTTGGATTAGCACATTGAAGCGTATCTAAGCCAAATGCAAGTCAGAGGGAAAATTAAATCTAACCATGTGTCTATAATCTGAGTGCATCTTTGTTTAAAAAAGAAAAATCATTCAAAAGACCAGGAACCACACTTGTGATACCTGTCATTTCAATATTTTTTTTTGTTTTAATGCAAATGTGATTTCAGCTGTTCAACTTAATTTGTACCTTCTCTCAGTACATAACACACAGAATTCAATATTTCACAGAGCACACCAGGTAAGTACAATGCACAACCCACACTTCCCTCAAGCATATGCTTCATTATGGCTTACTGTGCTTTATATATTGTAATACACCACATACATTGTGTAGTAAGACTCATTGGCAGTATTTCAGATACTCAAGCAAATGTGCTCATTGTAAAGTGCTTGGCAAATGGTTGCTTTAAAAACGCGCCCAACTGCATTCTGTCACAGCATCACACAACTGTGCATTACACAAGAATAAGTGTCTTATCTTCACCCTTTACATGCCAATAGACATATAACTATGCTGAAAACAATTATGTATGTAATCATAAAATAGAAGTCTAACATAACCCCCCTCCCCCCTCCAGTAATGTTTATGCATACACTAAATGCACTCAAAAAGCCACATTCAGTTCCAGATATTTTCACATATCCTCATTAAAACCAGGAAATAAGCACTGCAGTGCTGATTAAAATGAACATACACACAAACACACACACAGGTCTAAAATGGTTAAACAATGCATCCCCACATATGTGTACGTTCATATGAGAGGCCCTTTAGGCCAGACTTCCAACTTACCTCTCACACATATCATCAACCTTCTCACACACATGATCAGTCCTCTCACACATGTTATCAAACCCTCCCACACACACACCATCAAACCCCCCCTTCTCACACACAGCATCAAACCCTCTATCACACACACATACACCCTGTCAATCTCTCTTTCGCTCTCTTTCTCACACACACACACACACACACCATCAAACCCCTTTCACACATACACACACTGTCAAACCCTCTCTCACACACACCGTCAAACCCGGTGTTACTGATTAACTTGCTTGACTCAGATGGGGTTCAGCCTGTTTGTTTTAGCATGGGCATTTTTGAGCTCAGCAGGCATAGGTGAAATTACTTTTACAGAGTGCATCATAAATGCTAGTGTGTACACCAAAGTACTGACTGAAAATATCCCTCGCTCAAGACTGACAGAGGGATATTTTCATTCAGTAATTTGGAGTACTAGCATTTATGATGCAGAGAGTTGTTTCTTAGTAACCTCTGTTTATGGTCATTTTGAAAACGTGCTATTATCAGAGCAAGTAAGCAACAGTACAGGTTGCAAATGTATACTTGGAGCAATGCTGTACAGCCGAACAAATAATAAGTGAAGAAGTGAGTCTCTGCAGTGCTGATATGTCAGCAGGAGAGTGAATGTTTGACGGGGAGAGTGCAGCAGTAAAGCTCAGTGTGGAAGCTTCTCTACATGAAGCCCTGGAGTCTCGCTGCAGTGAGGGAGAGTTAACCAAGTCACACACTTTGACTGACAACCCAGCATGCAGAAGCCCCCCCCCCCGCTGAACACACACACACACTGCACCTTTTCCAGCGAGAAGTAGTGAGAAGAGAACAAGCTATATCTAATAAGAGAAAATACCTGATCTAACTCACACACACAGACACACACACATACACACTAAATGTCTACAACCCAATTTCACCACACAGCAGCTGTCAGCAGGAAGAGCCCTGTGTGGTGGAGGAAGTCACATTCACGCACTCAGCTGGGGATAGAGCACACACAGTCCCTCTACACACAGGCACACACACATGCAAATACACAGCAAACATGATGCAAACCCTCCAGATTCACTCTGCTTTATTATCTGCCTTTTTCTAAATTGTTTTCTACTTAGTTTTTCATCCTCTTTTTATTTCCTGTTATTTCCCCCTATCTTTTCAAGACTTATTTATTTATATTGCATTTTCCATCTTTATTAATACACACAATATGGTACCATGCAAAAAGTCACAAAACACAGTGTTGATTTATTTTATTTCCAGTTGAAACGGACATTATGTAGAAGATATTATTTTTCTGTTACAGGTTTCATCAGTATTCAGTATTATCAGATAAAATGTATGGCATAGATAACACCAGAATCCTTTATTAGGAGCTTTTTCGAATGTAACACACTATTACAGGTCTGAGATTAACATGTTAACTCCCTAGCATCAGCTGAAGTGTTGCAAAGCAAACATCTGCTGGACTTCTGATCATAAGAAATGTTTTATCTGGAGCGATTAATCATGGCAGTCTGAGGACGGCCCGTTCCTATTTCAGCATGACAATGTGCACAACGTCCGGTCTATAAAAGACGTTGACTGGTGTGTTTGGTGTGGATAAACAGATCTGGAGAAACCTGAATGATGATTTTTCCCCATGCATCAGTGCATGACCTCTTCCATGGTTTGGAAATGAGGTGTTTGACAATCCCACCTGAATCTGATATTTTGGTTTCTTCTTTTGCTTTTTCCACTTTTTCCTTTCTCAATTCTACCTTATCTGTCCGGTATGTTTTGGGTTATAGTGAACCCACTTTCCTGACTGCCCAGTACTGCCGAGGCAGCTACATTCACTATATAAATTTCAGCATCTCTCTAGCCATTTTCTTTGCTTTCCTTCTGCTGTTTTAGCCACTCTCCCGGGGAAAGAATCTCAGTATCTGATATATCGAATATAATTTTTGAATCCGGGTGCCTCCACAATAGCAAGACAACTCCTGACATGATTGCAGATAACTGGGCCCTTTTTAAATCACTGCAAAACTGCAAACTGTCACAAATGAAACGAGCTGCTCTCCTTGGTGAAAATAAATAACCTACAAAACGCATTCAGCCTTGTATCATCACACAGCATCTGCGCTCCAAGCATAGCGCCTTCAAAAACAGCTCTGTGTGTTTTCAAATGCAGATGGCCTGTCAGCTGGCCTGAAAGAGCTGAATATCTGACAGATTACATATCTAATACTTGATGGCAGTGATGGCTTTTGGTTTGATGTTTCCAGGTAATTTCTGTCAGAGAAATGCAAAACGTATTAGTATATGCACGACTCACAGCCTGCATACTTTACAGAGGCAAGATCAGAACAATGCTACACTACAGATACATTCCAACATACTTCATACTAGAATACCATACACCACACACACACACAAACACACACACAGGGCACTCTCCATGAGGACATTGTTCTATTCCTACTCCATAGGTTGGTAACACTGTCTTATTTTTGCTGTTACAGTTACATTACCTAAAAGCAACGTTTCATGATTGTAATCAAAAACACTTTTGATAAAATTCCTCACCATTTGCTAGCTCTCCTGTCTCTTTTTAAGCTTGAAACTGATCTAACGAGTTTATGAATACCCAGTATCAATAAATTGCCAAAAAAACATAATAAATAAACCTCTCTTGGTCCAGTATGCGAAGCTTTCTCTCTCTTTGCTCAGGGTGCTCCATAGGTGGATAATATTGACTTATCTTTGCTGTCTTAAATTACTTAAGGTGAAAATTTCCAAATTCAGGAGACGACTAACTGCATGAAAGTAAACAAGCCGAAAGTACTACAAAACTAAAAAGCTTGAGTTACAAATGAGTTTCTGACCTCAGTCAAACAGCAAATAAAACTTACAAAAGTTAAACTTCAGCCAAGTACAAGCAGCAGCCTTTTTTTTCCCTCAAACACAATGTTTCACCTTAAAAGACACAGAGCTTCTGAATGGAGGAGGAAAAAAAAAAAGAGAGAACTGCAGATACCCTTAATCTTAGATGTTCCAAATTGGGGGTGTAACTAGACTTTACTGGGCCACGCAACAGACCAGATAATTTTTGCTCATTGCAATATATATTAGTTTTAGGCACCAACGACTCTACAATCTACCAAAAATATACTATAATACACCACTAAGGCAAACAGTCAGACGTTCCCCGGTCGGGGACATGTACCAACACCCAACAGAATTCATGAGAATATTCATTTTAAAAGACATTACTGCACTGTTCAGTGACTTTAGACTAGAAGCTGTAGGATGGGTGCAGTTTTGGCAAATGGTGCAAAACTGATATTTACACTGTTTCTGTTTTATTTGTTCAAGAAAGTGAACATGGACAAAATTAATGCAATTAATATAACGTTCTTTATTTAATTAATAAAAGTTCTTCATTTCACATCCATGGTAGAATAGTGCCCCCCTTTAATAATAAATCAATATAAAAATATTTACTGTTTAACAAGCACTTTACTAGATGCACATTTGTGCCCCTACAGCTGATTGTCAAGCAAAAGGGTATACAGCAGTCCCCTCTAAATCCTGTGTGCCCCACTACAAAATGTAGTCTAGAAACAGCTTTGCTCCAAATTCTGGAGTGCACTAACTGCAAGCAAGTAAACGTAGACCAAAAGCGCTACAAAACTAAACAGCTCGAGTTACATCTAAAATTCTGTGTTAATTCAAACAGTGAATAAAAACAAGCTACACTTGGTTTCTTACTCAAACATAAATTCCACATTAAATAATACAGCGCTTCTGAATGAACCCAAACAGAGAATACTAGTTTTCCAGAATCATCTATAGGCACTGCCCGGCACGGTGGCGCAGCAGGTTCGATTCCCGCTCCGGGTGACTGTATGTGAGGAGTTGGCGTGTTCTCCCCATGTCTGCGTGGGTTTCCTCCGGGTGCTCCGGTTTCCTCCCACAGTCCAAAAACACACGTTGGTAGGTGGATTGGCGACTCAAAAGTGTCCGTAGGTGTGAGTGTGTGAGTGAATGTGTGTGTGTCTGTGTTGCCTTGTGAAGGACTGGCGCCCCCTCCAGGGTGTATTCCTGCCTTGCGCCCAATGATTCCAGGTAGGCTCTGGACCCACCGCGACCCTGAATTGGATAAGCGGTTACAGATAATGAATGAATGAATGAATGAATCTATAGTGCCTTTAAATCTTGAATTATATAAATGAACTTCTTTAAGGTAAATAGGATGCTCCATCTCTCATAGCCATGTATCTATATAACTGGCAATCATGAGCACGATCAAATTATCCCAATCAATTATGATTGAAGGGCCTTGTTTAAATAGGAGCAGTTTGGTGGAAACAGCAGTTGATGAACTTACACTGAAGAATCCAATTAAAATACTCAGAGAAACTGCTGTATGACTGTAAACTGTGAATGTCAAAACAAAAGCCATTGGCAATGTTATCTACTGTGGTGTGACAGCAGCAGTTGAACTGTAGGGCTTCACTGTTGTTGACTGATAGAGGGAGGATTTGAAGGAGGGGTCTGCAGGCTAAACCTTGTCCACTTACCAGGTACCACTGCTGGGGGAACTTTGGATCTGTGGGTTCGCTGTAAATATCCCTCTTCCTCCTCCGCTTGGCAACCTGCTGTTCTGCCCAAACCACCTAGACAGAGATCAAAGACAGACACACACACACACACGCAAAGGGAGAGAGAGGGAGAGAGGAAGAGAGAGAAAAAGAGACTCAACAAACACCTACAGTGCTTTGAAACCCACACACTGCTCTAGATATGCATCATCATCTTCACCATCTATGTCTGTCTGAAACATTAACTCAGAATCCTAAAAGTCCGTTTCCTGCCGTGCAGTTCAAAGTACACAACATTTAATCTGCCAGATCTTCTCTCCCTCTCTCTCTCTGTGATCTATGATTAGTATGACCAAGTCTCCATCATGCTCCCGTTCCAAAAACCTTCCGCTGAGCAACAGATACGCGGCCAATAAAGATACAATTAGTGCCAGCCAGAGATTTTACAGGGCCCATGTAATATACAAAAGTAAATGGCTTTCTTTAAAGGAATGCTCTAAGAAAACAGGATGGCACATGCACACCATGAAAAAGAATGATCTGAAGTATTGACATACACTAATGGACTTCTTTAGATTATGTCATAAAATATTTATTTAACAAAATAACACATTTAACACAATGTAAATCTGATGGTAGGTCACTGGATTAAGTCTGAAGCAGATGCACCAAGGGGAAAACATCAGAGACTGTGGCTGTTTTTTTTTTTTACTATCCATGAGCTTGCGTTCACATGGGATCTTGAACTTAGAAGAACAACTGTTCAAAGGATAAAGATCTGAAACACAGCCTAAGAATATTTTCCCACAAAAAACACGTCTCTTAATGGTCTGTCTGAAAGAAATAGCACTTGATTTGACTATTTTTTTCCTCCTTTAACTTATTGCATTTAAAACATCGCAAAAATGTCCATGTAATTTTGGGGACACTGCAAGGGAGTTAATTTGTAAAATGAACCATGTTGTACTTATGATTGTGAGTGAAAGGAAGTATGAATGAATGATTTATTTGTTTGTCTGTTTTCAAGACCGCTACTAGGGAAGATGCTGGGAAAAACTAATTGAACAGACAAATAAACACATACTGCATACTTCTGAGGCTGCAAAATGGTCATGTAACAATGAATGGTGGCTGTTTTTGTAGAAGAAGTTAGACTAAAGAGCCTCTAAACTGTGGGGAGCAGCTTTTGCCGACACACAGTCCAACAACACAAAACCTTCTATAAGAGTCCACGGGTCCTGGGAGGCTGCTCCTCTGAGGCAGGAGGCATTTTCCAACCCAGCCTCTCTTTAATCTGAGGGCGAAGAGACATGCAGCTCTAAATCCGTCTCTCTCTCTGTCTCTCACTCTTCATATCTATCTCTCTTATAGTTGCTTACATTTTTTTCTCCACTCTCTCTCTTGCTCAGTTTTCTTTTAAGTCTCTCTCATTTTCGCTTTCTCTTGGCACAAAGCTCCTTGTATTATTTGGCCTTTTTCTCCACCTCTTTCTTTCTTATGTCTTCCTCTAGCTCGCTCACGTACCTCAACTCGAGGGATGCCTTTGCTTATTGTTTTCCCTCGGGAAAACATCTTGAAAATAATTTTATCTTCTCCGTCAGAAAGCTGAGGATGGTGGTGGACACAGAGGTGTGCTTACTTAATCATACGTGCTCAAGAGGCATAATTACACGGTTCGTAATGTTGACTCTGAGGTAGTAATTTATTAGTCTCACACCAGCCACCTCTGTGTAAAATGGTGGGTTAAGTTGAGCTGGCAGGGTCTTTCTTTCTGAGACGTAATTTGGGGGTATGACAGCGTGTGAATGTGTATGTGTTTGTGTGTATGTGATTTAATTTGGGGGAGTGTTTGTGAAAGTGCAGTGTAAGCAGAAGGAAACAATGAATATGAGGGAAGAAACCTGCAGAGGGCAAACACCCCGCCTTAACCCTGAGCCTCCTCTGACACTGATGTGTATGCAATTAATATCAACTATAGCTTCTCTCACACACGCCAAAACATTTCCAATGTGGAAGGGAACTATATATTTAGCCTCATTATATTTGCAATATGCATCTGTTTAAGGAAAAGAAAAAAAAGATATATTTATCTAAAAGGGATCTAAGCCAGTTCTCAAGCAGTGCGCACAATTTCTATGTACTTCAAATATTATTAATATGCAAAACCACTGCTATGTATCCTATTAATATGTAAAGGCACTGATATTTACCCTTCGACATGTTTAGCACAGCATGTGATTAATTTATTTGTTTATATTGCGCCATCCCAGTCCTGAAGCTGTGCAATTTAATTGCAGAAACGTCTATAATGTGTTAAAAGGCAAGGTCAGCGTAAAAGGTTAGCCCTGTGTAATTACACAAGTTACAGATAATTGGTAGAAAGCTATGAGACTTGTAGATACTTCTTAAAAAGATGGATATAATATAATATAAATAATAATAATAATAACAACAAATAACAAACCGCAACCGTGAAATGGATTAAGCCACAAAGATGGTGATGATGATAAATGACAAGCATTTTGTTGATAAAGATGATAATCATAATAAACTTTACAAAACATCTGCAAACCACATATGATTTAATAATTAATCAATTATAATGAATGCATATGAATGTACATACATAATATTTTAGTGCTGTTATAGCAACCACTGCCATTCACACAGACAGCTCAGGCAGGAACACCATGCTTTAGTAATAAGAGCATTAATGTTGCATTCACCTGTATCTGAAAGTGGTAATGTAAATGTATGTAACATAAAAAAGTAATAAAGCTCCTGTGAATAATGTAAGCTTTTCCATATTAAGGGGAAAAAAAAAACATGCAGAGAACAAACAACTTCCTTACCCTGGGCCCTGCCTGCCATCCTAACTTTTATTTGTATATTACACATGCACATAATACATCAGTAAGTCCAAATAAATAATATCAAAGGCCGATAGCGTTCTCTCTTTCTCTCATTTCAGCCACTGGAGAGTTAATTTATCCTAAACCCAGCAGATGTGGAACAAGGTAAGGTCACACTTGCATTGATATATTTTTAGATATCTGTGACTTCTTCATCTTCCCTATTCCCAGTGGAAAGCAGAGGCTGTGACCTTCTTCTGATTTTGCATAGCAATACCTTTCTTCTCACTGGAACTGCATATTTCTTTATATGCTAAATGTGCTCAAATTCTCTCTCTCTCTCTCTCTCTCTCTCTCTCTCTCTCACACACACACACACACACACACACACATATACAGGAATAAAATATTACATATCTGCTATGAGACCTTGCTTTAGGGAAGGTATTTACAAGCTGCTAATTTCAGAAGCTAGTTCATTAGCAAAGCTCTGCTGATTTCAGAGGGGTGTTTGTGCATGCGTCCCAGAATGAGAAACTGAGCTGCAGCTGAGAGACATTATACTGAATCTTCCAATTGGTGATGTTAGCCTTATAGAAATAAAGGCTGGAATACAGGGACCTATCATCATTTCGCTATCTCTATGTCTGCTTCGGCTTGGTTTCTCCCTTCAGCTCTCCTCGCTCTGTGTGTTTGGTCATTGTGTGATAAGCAGAGGATGGGGGAGTGTTGAAGGAGTGTTAGGTGTGTGGATGATTGTAACTGTGTGAGGTAGGGGTTTATAAATGCATAGATGCATTGCACTGCATCAATCTGAAGGTGGTGATTCAATGCAATAAAATTTTCCATACGTAATAATACTTTATGATTAACTACAAATGTGGTGAATAAAGTTTATTGCATACAATCCACTATAGCACAAAGGGGTCCAGTCTCATTTATTTATTCAGTGTATGTTTACTCAGCAGAAGGAGTTTTCTCATACCACAGATATCACGACTGAGATTTGTTTAGAGTTTTTACCAAAAGTAAAGTACAAAGTAAAGAGCTAAGGCTGCCAAGTCAAGACTGTATTTGTCCAAGACAGGACCAACGGGACCGCTAGTCATGATTTTAATAAAGGCTGGGGTCAGTTTAGAGACTGTTTAGAGAGCTCTTTGAGAACAAACCTGAACTAGTTTTCTTTGTATTAAAGAAAAATGTACTGGTCGTTTACATAATTAATTACATATTTGATTGAACTTTTATGGAATCAATTACATTTGAACTCAGTCCCCTCTCCTAATTGCTAACTAAAATTCTATGGGTTTAAAGTCAGGAATGCAGATATGTGGATATTTATAGTCTCTATTGTCTGTTCTGTGTTGATTTGTATGTGAACTACTAATGCTACTCTATTTCCAACAGTATTTTACAGTTTCTTTTTACAATATTTTTACGTGTTTTTTTTTTAATCAAAAATGCAATATAAAAATGCACTTTTTTAAAATTATTTCCAAGAAATTCATCCATGTGGTATCAAAATGTACTGTTTTATCTCATTAACAGTTTTAAACAGCAGAGCTAAACTCCAGGGAAAGCGTTGTGTATACCTCAGCATGCATGAACACACTGAATCTTGGTGATCAGAGGCATGCCATTTAGTGGAATAAAAATTGAAAGTGTACACATACCATCAGGGTTCAGTGATATATATATATACCCCCCTGAACAGCATTTCAAATATACCTTTAAATGCAGGGGGTCCACCAAAAAAGTCGTTACACCATTAATGGTTTCTTGCTACTATTGTTGTTACTTAGCAACCAGCAGCCTGGAAATTTACACAGGAATGGTAACAAATCAGTGCTGTTACCAGATATAAAAACACGAGCAGAATATTATGAAAAGATTTTCAAGTTGGTTTGCTTTGACTCAATAAACCATGTGTTGTTCAGTCTAAAGGCCTTTTGAGAGAGGATAATGCAAGCTAAAATAGCAAAAACAAAAGCTTATGGAGTCAGGGATCTTAACGGATGTTTAAACAGCTTAAATTTATTCCTAGTTATCTACGTAACCAGCCAAATATATGCAATGCTGCTCTAACAGATATCCCGTTTTTAATATTCTTGTCCTTTGTCTTGGCTGAACTGAAATCTCGGTTCCGCTGAGATGAGATTGGTTGATGTGATGAAGTGGTATATTATATTCTGTCTTAAATCATTTCATTTTAGATGGAAGCCACTGTTGCAGCTGATTTTCAAAGATGCTGCCTGAGACTTTACTCAGCCGTGCAATTATGCAAATTCAGTTTCATATTGGTTTCAAGAAAGTAAGATGGAAAGCCAACCCAAAGAGGTCAAAGATTTACCCCATATTGTGCTTGGGCCTAATGTGTGTGGTGAGAGTTGTGGAGGTGTAAGAAGCGGATGATGGAGGAAAGTGAATGGATTTGAAAGGAGCTTTTGGGCATGTGGCTGAAGGCTGACCATGTGTGGTGATTACCAACCAGTGGAGGAGCCGCCAGAGTAAGCCTGATAAGGTCATCTTCTGTGGGAGATCTATGGGAGCGGTGGGTCAGCCATACGAAAAAATGAACTTTCCCCTGCCTGCAGGAGCTGATAGCTTATCACCAGAGGCAGGGTCGTGCTCCTTAGCATATGTCTACCCACCCAAACACACACACACACACACTCCCTCTCTCTTCCTCTCTTCAGCCCTCTAGGCCCAAGGAACTCCCCTGCAATTTATTCTGAATATGCCCTGCCCTCCTGTCTGGAGCTCTACAACCCTGGCTTTCTCATCTCAGCTGTGTGTTAGTGGTCTGGTCTGAGTGTGTGTACCTGTGGCTCACTGTGCAAACGGACGTGAACCCCACGATGGCCGGAGAGAGACCTCTTCACAACATTCCTGTGCTGAAAATGGTAATAGTCCCCAAACACCTGTAAACAAACACATACACACAGAACAGTGGTCTATTACAAAATGTGTTCTACCTGCTGAGGGAAGGTCAGATAGTCTAACACACCTGAGGGAAAAAAAACCCTCATTAACTTTAACACCTGTGCTCAGAAACCAGCCCATTTCTCTCTTTAAAATACAGACAGAAACACATCTTTTACAAACACACATACAGAAACACAATCTTATCTCTCACCATCTCACTGCAGAACAAACATTTACATTTATACATCAGCGAAGGCTCCCAGCGTTATAACACTCTATCACACTGGAGGGTTCAGTTCTCAAGCCTCTCAATAATACATTCAACAGACTGGAAAAAATAAAGAACTCAGTTTAAACCTCATTACTGTACTCTGCAAAAGTCGGGGATCACCTTTCATTTATTCAGCTTCCAGTCAAAAAAAGGCCTTTAGATACAATATATTAACTATTCACGAGGTATTTCAGAGGAGTATAAGCAAACATTTAAAGATACAGAAAAGTAATTTTTGGTAGGCCATCAAACCATGAGATAAAGACTGACATCTTTAGTAGTTAAAAAGAACTTAACAGCACTCTCATCATTTAGAGCTTTGAGAAATTCATAGATATGTAAATACATTTACAGATATATGTTTTTTATCCTTTTACTGTAAAAAGAAAAGACAAGGCCATGGGTCTGAAGGTGGTGGCTGACTTCCTTGGAGGAAGCATTTGCTACTCTCACCCTCCTCAGCATGATGTGATTAGGAGAGTCTTAGTTATGAGTCAACTCATAAAATTGGTAAAGCATAAAATGGGGAAAAAAAACAAAATCTGATTAGACTCAGACATTAAAGGCAACATCTAACCCCATCTCACTGTGAAACAGTGCTGTTTCTCTTTTGTTTACGCTCAGAAGCTCTGCATCATTTAAGGTGGAACGGTATGTTAAGAGGGATAAAAAACAAAAACATGACTGTTGTTTGTATGTGGCTGAAGTTTACCTTATCTTTAAGTTTTTAATCAATTTGAATTACAACAGAAACTCGTTTGTTACTCGTGTAACATGCAGTTAGTGCTCTCCTGAATTTAGCTGATATTACCCATAACTTCATAGTGAATTTGGAGTCCTGTCCATTGTCTAAAAACTTCCAGATGTCATTTCTCTGCCTTGAGTAGACAGAGAATGCCTAGCAAACAAGGCCGAGGGATTGTTTTTTTTTTACCCATTTACTGACACAGGACTTCATAACACAAACAGGCTGGAGAGCTCGCAGATGGTGAGGAAATATCCTCAGAATTTTATCAAAGTTTTATAAAAATTAAAATCGTGAATGCTTTATTCAAATAACCATTATTGCAACAATTGCTAAACAATACTATAAAGTATTACTATACTTCACTGCAAGGTGTGTCAGTCCATTAAAAAAATGAATTGTGATTATTTTCATGACTTTGTGAAATTACAATTAATTTGCTTATTTTTGACACTTAATAGTAAAATTGTATTATTTAAAATATGTGCTTTTTGTTAAAAGACTAGATTGGATAAGAGCTTCATCAGAATGGGTTTATTACTGTCTGAAATTCAGAAAAGCAGCCCTGAGCCACAGTTACTGCCTGTTACATTCTTCAGTAAGCTCTGTGTACCTTGAATTTAGTTTTTACCATCCAAAGATAAAATCAAATAAACAGAAAAAGTGGCACCTTTTGGATGCTGTCAGCTGCCAGTTAATAAGTTTAGTAGAGTCCAAACACCACTATGAAAATTGTCTGAGAAAAAGCCACATTTATTTTTTAATAACAGTATAAAGAACTAGTTGGCTTTACATTTTAAGTATTTTAAACAGAATGAAATGTTTCTTTGGTTATATACTGTGGTACGACATTCAGTACTGTCATTCCTCTTATTTTATGTCGAATGAGAAAGAAAGCTGGTTATTGAAAAAATGTTATTTTTATTAAGAAAACTGCTTTAATGCGTTAAATTTGACACCATGTTATACATTTTACAAATGGAACTGCCTTGCATCCAGTTAACCAGGGCTAATTGTATGGGCTTCGGAATAAAATTTGAAGTCTATCTACAACATCCTCAGAAGCATACAGTAACAAAACACTGCCTAATTTATCATGATGATAAATACTGTCATACTGTCCATCTCTCTTTTCCCTCGACAACACGCACCTGACCTCTCTCACACACACGCACAAAAACACATACATACACAAACACACACACAAAAATCACCATCATCATCTACAACAGAGACAGTGTGCATAAAAAAATAATGAGCGACATCTGCTTAGATACCCTGTGGTTTGGGTAACACACACACACACACACACACACACACACACACACACACACCATAAAGAGTCTCTGAAGGGTGTGAGACACATGCAGTGCTTCTATGGCAAAGAAAGCTCAACTGCAGCTGCATGCAATGAAGCAGCTAATTTACTTTACACTCACTCTGTGCAATGATGCTACACATTTACACATAAACATTCACACACACACTAAAATCTACTGTCCCTTGATTGTGTCAGAGCCATAGAATTTAGTGAGAAATCCCTAATGATGCGAAACTGCAATAGCAAAGGGTATGAATGAGAAAGAGATTGAGAAAGTGAATGGAGCATTGAGTGAAAGATAGAGACGAAAGCCCGGCAAGACGTAAAAAGCAAATGAGAAAATGAGAGAAGGGTTTTTTTTTAAAGAGGTAGAGAGAAGGGTGAAGAGTCTGAGTTAGAGAAAACAAAGCATAAGAAGAGAAAGAGATAAAGACTGTGAGAGAATACATTTTGGGGGACTGAGCTGAAAGTGGAAAAGCAGGAGATTAAAGCTAAACTTCTCATTTACTTTCACATCTCCTCACCTTCAAACGACCCTGCAGGCTGCATTAGACACAGCTCGGCTCTGACAGACAGCTGAGGAGAAGATGGATGTGTGTGTGCTGCTTGCGTGTGCTGTGTATCTGTTGCAAAGTGCACACACAGCAGTGTGAGGAGTTGGGAGCTCTCCTGGGTTTTCAGTATTGTACTGACTGTACTGCTGTAGCGTTGCTGCTGGCCTGTTTGGAGCTCAGTGCAGAGTGTTGTTTTATTAGCCTCACTTACTAAGAGCCCTGGAACTGTTTGAATAGAGTGGATAGAGAGATCCAATAGAAACATCAGAAAGCTGATGTGTGGGTTTGATATAGTGCCATCTTTCATGTACATATGCATTTGTGTCTGTTAAAAAAGATAAGGAAATTATCTGTGTGTGTGTGTCTCTATAAGCCAGATTGGACTTAGTGAGATGAGTCGTGTGCGTGTGTGCGCACGTGCTAAGTTAGAACGTTACTTCTGTCATTACTCATCCTGTCTCTGCTTCCAGCAGCCGTGTCTTTAGCACAAGGACGATGACCTTTCCTCCACTCTTATGTTTCTAAAGCACACACACACACACACACACACACACACACACACACACACACACACCCTACAAGATCCAATCAATCTAGTTCACGGAAACAAGAGTGACTGATTTTATATCTTGTCGTTTAATGTATGTACCACATCCATTACAAAATTACATGTGTGAGTATCAGCCATTGCATTATGACCACCTCTATTTTTCTACACTCACAGTTCATTCTCTCACCTCCACTGTCCACAGGAGCACTTTGAAGTTCTACAGTTACAGACTGGGATGCAGCTGTTGCTCTGTATACTTTGTTTGCCTCCAATCATGTTCTACCATTGTCAGGACACCCACAGGACCACCACAGAGCTGGTATGATTTGGGCACTGCAGTGACACTTAGAGGTAGTGTCTTAGAGTTGGTGGTCTGTTAGTGTGTGTTTTGCTGGAAAAAAATGGATCAGAAACAACAATGCTGCTGTAGTTGTTAAATCCATCAGTGTCACTACGAGACTGAGAGCGATCCACCAACCAGAAATATCCAGCCAACAAGCATCCTGTAGGTGGCATCCTGTGTCCACTGATGAAGGACTTGAGGATGACCAACACTAACGTTGCAGCAACAGATGAGCTACTGTCTCTGACTTTACTTTAACAAGGTGGACCAATGAGGTGGGCAGTGAGAGAAGTCCAACAAGTAATGCTGCGCATAACCAGCCAAATTATACCTGATTTTTGGTGGTCTTAACCACTGAAGAAGAGGGCAAAATGGGGCAAACAAAGTATGCAGAGAAACAGTTGGACTCCACTCTCTAATTGTAGTGCTCCTGTTGACACTGGAGCTGAGAGAATGGGCAGAGAGTGTAGAAAAAAGGAGGTGGTCATAAAGTTATGGCTGATCGGTGTATGTACATTCCTAATACTTTGTTTAGGTAAGTGGCACACAGAGGTGTTAAATTCAGATCCAGACAGTAAAACCATTTCAACCAAAACAATATCAACTGCTCTAACAGCTCTGAGGCTGGTTTGAGAGGATTAGAGAAGCCAGGCCGTTGGAATTAAATCCTGTGGAAGATTTTTTATTTTTATCACTTCTCGTGAGACACATCATTCTTACATTCCACATAAAGGCCCAGACTCAGGGTTTACCTGCAGAACATTACTCAGAACCTTATACTCCCTCCACCATCTTGTCTTCCTCCCACAGTGCGTCCTAGAGCCTTCACTTTCTCAAGTAAATGAAGTACATGAAACATACCCATGAACCAATGTAATTGGAAAGGGAAAACATGGCACAGAACCTAGAATTACACAATGGGTTTTGGACTAATTGGGAATAGTGAGAAGCAGAAACCACTTCATTTTGTTAAAGGCAAAATTGACAATTCTTGAGAACTGCTGTTCTCTCTGTTAATGTTCAGAAGGTCTGTGCCTTTTAAGGTATAATAGTATGTTTGAGGGGAAAATAATGACTGTACATACTATGGTTCAGTGAGCGACGCACAGAGAGCCATGTCGAATCAAGCTTGTTTGTTTTCCCATTTGCAGAGTTAGTGATGTGTAAGAGACAACTGAGGACTTTCCAGCATGCAAACTGATCAGTGAGCTTGCAACTTGTGAGGAAATTAGAGCTGTTCCGAATACAGTACCGTACGGGTGCTTGAAATCCTTGAAAATGCTTGAATATTAATGTTGTATTTTCCAGGTTTGAAAAGTGCTGGAATTTTGGATAAAGTGCTTGAAATTGTAACTGTATTTCTTTCACAACAAATGTCTGAATAGTTCACTTATTAGATGGAAAAATAAAATAAGTCGCCTATAACGAAAACTGCTCTGCATGAACTCGCTAGGGCCAATGCATGTGGTAAAGAACATTTGACCTGGCTCACCCAGAAGTGCCGACTCTTTGGGTTCCTAAGGCTCTTCATTATGCCACAGAGGATAAAATCACCATAACATTTTGCCCTGGTTACAGAAAAGAAAGAAAGGAATGAATGAATGGCTCTTGGACGGGAGCCTGCTCCTATCGTTCACCTAAAAGGCCTGGCTCAAATAGCATGTTTGTGACCAATACACTGCTAGCTAATATGACTGTGATCTGCCAGTGTGTTTTCATGTGTGACCTGCCTCTCCGAAGACACAGTGAGTCAGAGAGAAACGGAAAGTTTCCATTTTAATTAGCGCTGCATAGAAAACAATGGATACATCAAGGACAAAACCTACGAGCAGCCTTCTGCAAAGTCTACAAAAAGCACCTGCATCTTTTCACAAAAAGGGCCTGCACTCTCAAAGTTCAAAGGTACATCATAGTGGAAAATTTTCGAAAACATGTGAATGCTAATTTGTTTGCTAGCTGCCATATTTGCAGGCTTAATAATGTGCACTGTGTGATGCAGTTTGGTAATGCTAGTTTTCTTGGAATCATTTTCATGCCAATACTAGAAAATACTGGGTGAAAATACAAACGTGCATGTTTAAACATTTCACGCACAAAAGCAGTTCACGCAAAAGGTGACACATTTTGAAGCTTATTTCTTTTAAAATTCTTATCTTTCTTCTTTTACAAAATACGTTTAAAACTTTTTATAATCATTTTGAGTATGTATGTATTTGAATAAATCTGCAATTTACTACAAGTGTAAGGTGCTGGATAAGCTTAAAAATTGACCTAGAATGTCCTTGAATTTGACTTTGAAAAAACTGTACACACCCTGTTAACAAAACCCTCTTTCGACCCCTGCTTTAATATCCCTTTCTCCAGGCTGCGGAGTGGCTCACAGCATGGCTTCACTCGCTACATACGCTCGCTAACTAAGGGCACAGAGTATACACAATTTAACCAGTTTTAGCGGAGGTGCTCTAATTTCAGGCACAAAGCTGACAAAATTAACTGTGGTGTCTCCTCCCTGGGTTGTTTTAGCATGTTAGGCTGATTTATATGACTGAGATTTAGGCTTTATTTGCACAAAGACTTTTATGTTGATGAGTCTGAATATGGGTGGAGTGGGGTGAGCATTGTTTTTACTGCTGGAGCATGAAAGTGGGTTGAGTGGAGCGTTGTCTTTATTGATAGTCACATTTATTAAAAAACAAAAAACCTGAGTATCAGAATCTCAAAATTAGAAACTGAATACATAACCAACAAATAAATATCTGAATACCCGAATACTTGGGGCCAGCCAAGTAGTTGGGTATTTATTGTTCAGGAATTCAAGGCTCAGCACATGTTTTAAAATTAAGGTTGCACTGCAGCTCCCAGCATAGCTCCGCTCGCTGAGTCGTTTGTTAACTTGTGCATATACAGTGCCACTAAGGGCACAGAGTGTACACAAATAAACCAGAGCTTTGTGGAGGTGTTCTAATTTGAGGTGCATCAAGCTGGCCGGTGATGTTGTGGGTGTGGAGCTGGACTCGCTGGTGGCAGTGTCGGAGAGGAGGATGCTATCTAAGCTACAGGCCATTATGGACAATGGCTTCCACCCACTCTACGACACAGTGATGAAACACAGGAACACATTCAGTGCAAGACACATTCCACTGAAATGCCCTACAGGGTGACAAAAGAAGTCTTTCCTACCTATGGCCATCAAACTCTATAACTCCTCCCTCAATGTGACACATCATGGTTCATCCATTCAATACTCAATACCACATTACACTGTTCATATATACAATAACAATGATAATGCGATTATTTTTTCTTAATGTGTGCAATAATATATATAATTTATTTTATATTTATTATCAATGCCAAAGCCAATGCCACTTTACTGTATTTTTAAGAATGTAAATGTGTACATACTGTAAATTTCTCTTTTGTTTTAAATGTTTCTCTTTTATTTTATAATTATTATTAGAGTGTTTATTCTTTACATAAACGGTAAATGAACTGTAGCTTTGCCATGCTCCGTTGTAAGTAGGTTGCTGTAGTGTGTTCGACTGTTTTAGGCTTTGTTCGAGACTTTTATGTTGACAAGGCTGAATACATGTGGAGTGAAGGGTTGCCTTTATATATAATCACATTTATCAAAAAAAAAAAAAAAAAAAAAAATCCAATATCCGAATCTCAAAATTACATACAGAATTCCTACCCAACGTACAAATATCAGAGTGGATGAATATTTGGGGCCAGCACTATAGGAAATATAGTCAAAACTTTATTAAAATCAGGAATATCAACTTTAAAAACAGATATTTTACAAAAGAAGGACAACTTTAGTGCCATCACTGTAGATGAAGTTTCCTCTATTATCCCTAGAAATGAGAACATTTGTCTGACAGTCAAACACACACACAAACACACACACACCTGTCAGCCCATACTACAGAGGTGATGTCAAGCGATGGAAATATGATGAAGAACTGACTGACTCCTATCTATGTGCACTATGGGGAGCTTCTCTCTGTCAGAGCCTCCCTTGTTCTTCATTTTCTATCTCTATCTCTTTTTCACTTTCCGTCTCTCTCTTCCTGTCTCTTCTTATCTGTGTCTGCCTATCTCTCTCTCACTGTCTCTCAGTGAGATGGGAGTGCAGTGGTTCGTATCTTGAGACCCATTATAAATTACCCTCAGACCCATGCTGCTCTCTCTCCAGGGTTTTTCTACACCCCCCAACCCCCAAGGCATTTCTGATCATTCACCACAATCTGGAAGCAAGAGAGCGCATCCCTCCTCTTCTGGTCATGTTTTAAGTGTCTCAGTCTGGGTTTTTGGCCTCATAGTCAGCCTCCATGAAGCTGTTAGTGAAAGCAGTGTGCCTTACCCACAGTCCGGCAGCCTCGGTCTGGACATTAGGGGAATAGAGATAAGCTGAGAATGTTTATTTGATTTTTTGGTTCTATCTGCCACAGTTTAAGAGGAAAGAGGCTGAAAGGGCCCCACAGCAACACACTCAGACTACTGGATCAGAAAAGGTCAGTAGTGTTGGCCTCAGAAAACTAGTCAGACGTGCTACCTTAAAGACCCTTATTCCATGTTTTCTGCTGAAGGCCATGTATAACTTTTGGGTTTTGAATTTATGCACCACAAACAGCAAAATTTACTTCCTCAAGGTCATTTTCCAAGCTCTTTTTACCCTTTAAGCTGTTTACAAAAAAGTGAAATGGCGTGTGCATTCAGCCTCAACAACTCCCCAGTGCTTTCTTTTTTACAATGGATGTAACTCAGGTGTGTGATGTGGGAGAAATAAATTACTCTCTGTCCACATTTGTTATTTCCAGTAATGAACGAGTTAATATAACCTGCAAACACCTTCATTTAATTTACTGCTTAAATGAAGTGTATTTAGATGTGTATCATTAGTAATTATCAACTGTGTGAAAGACACTTTAATTGGCCAATACCTCACCCATGACACTTTTCCAGTGCAAACTCAAATTCTACTTGACTACTCGTTTTTTGGTCTCTGGTACCTGGCTGGTTTTCCACCGCGATGGCTCTCCTATGAAATGTAGCCTGAATCCTGAGTGCTGAATCCTGGCTCCACTCGCAGCAATGCAAAATTCAGTGTCCTGGTGGTTATTTAGACATCATTGATTAGTCCCTACTTCTTTCGAGAGAGCAGGAACTAAAAGGGTACAGGGTTCCAAGACCCAATTACCAAATCTGCCTATTGGAAAAGCAAAAAAGCAAAGTAGAGTTGAGTGGAATACAGTAGGCAACATGCAGTGGAAAAGCAGCGATTGTACCTTCATCAGTCAAACAGACCACAGATGTCTGCAGCAGAGGCACACTGTATCTCATGTTTTAGTTAAAGGCCTAGTTTGAGCAGCACATTAAGAATTATGAATGGGGAGGTATGAAGGAAATAATGAAGCACTCCATATGCTAAGTTTTGTTGTAGACTACCCCAGTGTGAGCAGGCCTTGCTAAAATCATCATCTTGTTTTGAATGTGGTGATGCCTGGGATCCCGAGTGGTGCAGTGATAAGTGTTGGCCCCATCATTGGGAAACTGTGAGGTCAATCCCCTTGATGAAGCTGCTGCTATTTTTGGCCGAGAGTCCAAGAGAGCATAATTGGCCTCACTCTGTGGGTGAGTAGAATGGATCTCCACCACAGTCCCACATTATTCTGCATGATGCTGGTCAGTGCAGGTGTGTGCTTCTTAACAGAACAGAATTGGTGCAGTTATTGTACTCCTACAAGCACGCTGAGCTGTTCGGTGCCATTGTGCTAGCAGCAGTTTTAAGGTTGCTATTAGGGACTGCACGTTCACAGGATTCTAGGACAAACAAACAAATGAAGCCAAACGGAAAATACACAGTTTTGCTTAAACTGTGTAGGTTGCAAAAGCAACATTAGCCTTGTAATTGCGAAGATTAAAGGTTATGCAAGATCATGACTGCCCACTTAACACCGAGGAAAGAAATTCTACTGAAACAAATGGTCATTTATTGAACATGGTATTGTTATTAATAAAGCATGCTTTGTTCATGTACTCTGGACACACACAAGGACCTGATTAGAAAGAAAGCACAGATTTAGGCTCCCTGTGGTTTTAAATAAGAGCAGGAACACTTTTTTCCCCATAATATGGGCACTTTAAGCTCTGCGACAATACCGTCTAAATACTGAGTGAACTGAATGGAACAGACAGCTTGTTGTTCATCATGAACAAGGCACTGTGGTTTGACTGACAGCTTTGTCTGGCCACTGTGATTATTTGCTTCGCTGGAAGAAAAGCCATTTGAAACACCCACATGGAAAGAGGCTCACATCCCTTCAATGGACTGGGTGGTCCACCGGATGGATAGCACGACTGGCTGAAGGGGAAGGGGACAAAATTATGAACAAGGGTTCTTTGGAGAGGTGCCATTAATTTTAATTCTGTGTCCTCTTTTCTCTTCCTCAAGAATATTTAAATGAACGGTACTTTTAAACACTCATTTAAAGCACTCCCAGTGAGAGGCAACCAGGGGAAAAAAAAGCATCGCAGTGCTTTTGTAACCTCTGTGGTCTACAGTGAGACACTGGGTTTTGTGTCCTGGGGGTTTCAAACTGATCTGACCCTAATTAATCAGACACACGGCCGGTAGTGCAAGCCTCCAGAGGCTGGGACTCATCTACACACTGTACATCACACTGCATGTCCTTGCACTGCAGATGAGTCACCCAGGAAACTGCTTTTTAATGATCTATCTTTTATCTTCTCTCTTACTCTCCTTCACTCTCCCTGCATCTATCTCTCTCTCTCTCTCTCTCCTACCATCAGCCCTGCACTCTGACTTTTTATTCTAATGAGTGACTGTTTGTGTTTCTTTCGCTCTTTCTCTCTGTGTGTGTGTGTGTGTGTGTGTGTGTGCACTGTGAGCATACTTTTGGATAAAATCCGGGAACAGGCATGAGACAGACAGTGAGGAGAAGGGTGGGGGCAGTGGTAGAGGTGGAAGAAACAAAATAAAAAAGAGAGAGAGGGTGCATGAAGGAGAAATAAGAAAGGTTAAAAAGGGGATTCGAATTAATGCTGAAAGAGAATGGGTGTGTGTTAAAGAGGGCGAGAGATTGTAAGCGAGAGATAGAGAGGAGTGAGGGAGAAAAAGAAAGGTTATAAATAAGAATAAGAGAAAGAGAAACCATGAAAGACAGGAAGAGAAGTGATAAAGATGAGAAAGATAAGAAACCAAGAAACAGAGAAAGATATAAAGGAGAGTGTGTGAGAGAGAGAGCGAAAGAGAGAGAGAGAGCGAGAGAGAGAGAGAGAGAGAGAGAGAGAGAGAGAGAGAGAGAGAGAGAGAGAGATGGATAACTTTCAGCTACTCAAGAAGCAAAACAGAACAACATTAGACATTAGTGCTTGTGGCCTGCTGTCTGAATGTATAATTCATCGACTAATTTGCCAGCAGATCTAACAGACACCATTCCTCCTTTCCCACTGTTGAGCCGGGCTAGAGCGAGATAAGCAGAAGAAACTGCCTCCTCGGCAGGCTATTGCCCTTTATCTGGCTCTCATAAGAAAGAAGCAACAGAACCTGTACATTTCTCTGCCCAGTATTTGGATTCGACAGCATTGCAATCCAACATTTCATCTCATAAAGAGCTTTCTGACAACACTGCACTAGCCTGCGGGAGGAAATGGATCTTGAAAATGGGGAGTATGGGTAGTAAACTTTGAGCTATTTGAGTGTGTGTGCGTGTGTATGTGTGTGTTTGATCAAACCAAGTCAAAAGCCACGAAGCTTTATTGTCACTTCAACCATAAGGACACAGTGCAGCAAGACAATCCTCTAGGACCATGGTGCAACATAAAGCAACACAACACAACACAAGACTACATAAATGCAGTTTGTGTTTGTGTGTGTGTGTGTGTGTGTGTGTGTGTGTTCTCACCGTAGGACTTGAAAGACAAGTCAATTTTTCAAATAAAAAAACTGAGCCACCTTGCATCGTGTGGACAACGCTACTGGTTTTAAAATGTCTTAAAAGGCCTGTCACAAAATATATTTTAGATCATTGCTACAACATAAACTACTCCAATTAGGAATGTCTTTCTTTTGTTCATTGTATGCAGCTGTCCAAATATAAATATATAACTGCCAAACTAGCTGATTAGCCAACTTGTTTCCTACCTGTCAACACTAGCAACTCCCAGCAGATACAGCCTATGCTCAAATGAACAAACATTATCCACTGCTGCAATCTAAATGTAAATCAGTAGGTAGAACTGTTGTTTTTGACGTGGCAAATAAAAGCTTTATTCTATTTACATACATATGCTTCACCCAAACAGATGAAAGGCACGCAGATCATCTTTGTTTCAATGTAAACATAAGATTGTGGACAAATATCTGTGGTCAACTTAATTAAATTACGGCCTAGTCTGAAGCATCAAATGCAGAAGATGCACTAAGAGCTTTGAAACTATTAGCACCAATTTCCTTTGCAAATTTAACCTGCGTATACTCTGCTAGCAGATGCATACTGTGGGATCAGGATTTTCATGGGAATCATGCTGCAGACATGACTACTATTTAGACCATTCATTCATTCATTATCTGTAAGCGCTTACAGTATTTACAGAGCCTACCTGGAATCATTGGGCACAAGGTGGGAACACAACCTGGAGGGGGCACCAGTCTTTCATAGGGCACACACACACATCCTGAGATCCTGACAGTTCTGAGAGGCCAATTCACCTACCAACGTGTGTTTTTGACTGTGGGAGGAAACCGAAGCACCCGGAGGAAACCCACGTGGACACGAAGAGAACACACCAAACTCCTCACAGACAGTCAGCCGGAGCGGGACTTGAACCCACAACCTCCAGGCCCCTGGAGCTGTGTGACTGCGACACTACCTGCTGAGCCACCGTGCCGCACTGGTACCAATGGTTCTTAAAATGACTGGGGGGAGCCCATTATAACCTCTTGTTATAGGGGGCTTGTAGAGAGAAACGTTTACAGCAAATCAGACAAAAGCTACTAGTTAATTAAAGTCTGCTAATTGATGCGTACGTAATGTTCATCAGTTTATAAAATGCAGCCAGTACAAAGTAAAATTTAGTGTTAAATAAAAACAGACAGGGGGAACCAGCGGTGCTTGTACAAAATTTAGTTTCACTGTGATTTCTTTCAAAACAACGCAACAAAAACAGTGAGTTTAGTGAGGAATAAGGATTGGTTGGTTTGACTTACACTTTTAAACACACAGAAGAACCAATTGTGGTTCCTTAAAGAATAATTTTTGCTCTAATGTTTGGGTAAGAACCTTAAGATTTTGTGATTTAAATCTTCTAAATGGTGCTTCACACATCCCTTAAAGGCAAAGTTAAAAATTTTAATCAGAAACAACTTTTAACAAAGTTCTGAAAATGTTTCCACACCACTTGTTGCTCTCCAGTCCGTTTGTGTGCTCGAGACCAGGCTTATGAGTCCTCAGTGTCTGTAAATGTATAAAAAACTAAAGCAAAAGGGTCCCAGTCCAATATGTTAGGCTTTCTCTCTCTGCTCACAGCAGAGAGGCATCTGGAGGATGGAAAGACTTCCATGTTGAAAGGCACAATCCAAGATCAGGATGTTGCTGTATTTTGGCTCCATAAATGGGTAATAGTGACTTGACAGTTTCAGATTATTATAAAGGGAATGTCTTAAATTGTGGGAAAACTGAGTTCTCTCTGGCTGGTTATGCTCAGAAGCTCCATGTCTTTTAATGTGGAGCACTGTTTGAGAATAGGAAACGACTGTTATTTGTACATGGCTGAAGCTTAACTTGTCTCTACAATTTTAATCACTGCTTGAATTACCGCAGAAATTTGTTTGTAATTCGAGTTGTTTCATTTTGTAGCAATTTCAGCTTGTGTTTACTTTCATGCCATTAGGTGTCTCCTGAATTTGGAGACATTTCCACCTTAAGTGATTTGAAACAGCAAAAATACATCTATATTACCCACTTTTGGGTCAGAAATAGCGCAATACCCTCATCTTGGTTTGTGCTTTCTCTCCATTGTTTAAACAACTCCAGATACCATTCCACCTTAAAAGATGCAAAGCTTCTAAACTTAAACAAACCAGAGAGAACAGCAGTTCCCCATAATCGTAGATGTCCTCTTTAAACGAACATGTTCCTTTATGGAACCAAATCTGGTTTTCCTTTGTCATCACCATTGTAGTACCTTTAGGGATAAGTAATAATGTGCCTGTGGCATCAAACAAGACCTCCGTCCATTACCTCTCCAGGACAACTATGCAAAGGTTTGCTTCTATATATTTAGACCCCTCTTAGACTGCCAAATATTCTGTGATTCCAAATTATACATTTTTACACAGTTCTAACCCAGTCAACTGGCCTTTTGAACAGGTGTGAACCTAGACCCAGACCATTTAATAATTAGTGTGAATTGGCTGTAGATGACTGATGTGAAGGTAAATGGTTGATGATGTAATAAAGATTTCAAATCTAAAGACCCTTTCAGACATGCATGGTAACCCAGAACATTAACTACGTTTTATCCTTCCAGCTCCCTAGTACATTCATTCATAATACATTCCTTGTCTGTAACCACTTATCCAGTTCAGGGTTGCGGTGGGTCCAGAGCCGCCCCTGCGGAATCACAGGGCGCAAGGCAGGAACACACCCTGAAGGGGGTGCAAGGTCTCACGGGCAACACACACTCACTCACACCTATGGACACTTTTGAGTTGACAATCCACATACAAACTTGTGTTTTTGGATCTTGGGAGGAAACAGGAGCACCTGGAGGAAACAGATGCAAACACAGGATGGACACAACCAACTCCTTACAGACAGTCACCCGGAACGGGACTTGAAGGTCCCCTTGGTCCCTGGAGCTGTGTGACTGCGACACAATCTACAGTAATCTATGACGCCCCTCGCTAGTCCAAAGTCTGGGTAATGTCTGAGTGAGCCCATGTGTGAAAATGGGAGGTAATTTTCTGGAGAATTCACAGTGAATCCTTCCCAAGCGACTGCACACGTGACATAGGCAACACACCACATCTAAAACATAAAAATGCATTTCCTGAAGTGAGAATGTGAAAGTCTCCAGCTGTGCACTACCTGTGTGAAAGGGCAACTCCAGAAAATATCTGGAGGTGATCCTTCAGTTTTTATGTGTGAGCATGGATAAAAGAGCTCCTTAAGTTTAATGCATAAAAAGTCTAAATCAACCATAAATACAAATCTGTAATAGGCTTGGGCTGTTTGTGGCCACATGCATCAGTGTCAGGTATTGACATGAAGTAAAAACAAGTGTGTGTGTGTGTGTGTGTACCAATTCTGATTTATCTGGAGCAGGCCGGCAGGTCACCTTGACATGCTCCCTGTTGGTTTAGCAGAGAAGAGGAAGACATTTTTCCAACAAGTAGTAGTGTCACCATGGGTTTCACTATGAAAGTCACATTCAAATACAAACCCTAGCATATGTGCTTCACACACAAGTGAACTGACAGGCACTTCAGGCACGACCTGCTGTAAAACACTCAGAAAACTAAAATGTACTTTAAACATTCCCAAACCCAAAAGGTGTGTGTATGTGTAATTGCAGACATATGAAGTTGAAAGCTTGTTTGTGTGTGTGTGTGTGTGTGCGTGTGTGTGTGTGTGTGTGTGCGTGTGTGTGTATTTGTGCTGACATTTACTGCACACTTCAAAGACTTCTTGAAAAAGTTGAATCTGGATACTCTTAAATGATATCCAAAGCCTTCATTAGCAGTCTGCCTGACAAGTCGAATAGGGTCGATATATATTGATCGGTAGACACTGCTGTATGATTCACAGATGCAGTTTTGGCTGTATTAAACAATACATCAGTCGAAATGGGCCAAAGTTGCCTTGCCAGTGAATGGCAGAGAACAGCAAAGAAAAGCACAGTTGACATTAAGTGCACCACAGATAAAATAGAAAAATTAACATATAAAGTTTGCTATGTATGAACCCCACTTTCAGCAATGTCGGGACAGTGAGCAAAATGTAAATAAAAACAGAATGTAATGATGTGCAAATGGTTAAACGATATATTTGATTGAAAATAGTAGAAAAGCAATTTTTCAAACTTTGAAACTGAGTTTTTTTTCCCTTATATTTGGCCATTCTGAATTTGACGCCAGCTACATATATTGCGACATTGACATGTTTACCACAGTGTTGTGTCACCTCTTTTAACTAAGCATTTTGGAAGGGCATAAATTGCTGTTCGTTTTGAAAGTGAAATGTTTTCCCATTTTTGCTTGATACCGGATTTCAGTTGCTCAACAGCCTGGGATTTCCATTATATCATTTTATTTATTTATTTTTTAATAATGCACCAAATGTTTTCACTGGCTCGGAAATGGTTTAGCATCTTTTCATATGAGACAATGCATTTGCACCCAAGCAGAATGTAATTTGGCATCGTCTTGCTATAAAAAACTGTCTGTGTGTGTGTGTGTGTGTGTGTGTGTATATATATATATATATATATATATATATATATATATATATATATATATATATATACACACACACACACACCAACAAACAAGACAATAATGAATAAACAGTAAA
The DNA here is from genome assembly GCF_029633855.1 of Hoplias malabaricus. Lineage (NCBI taxonomy): Eukaryota > Metazoa > Chordata > Actinopteri > Characiformes > Erythrinidae > Hoplias > Hoplias malabaricus. The sequence goes on from NC_089803.1 coordinate 27,181,319, forward strand.
ATACAGTATTTTAAACATAATTTAATTAGCTAATTGTTAATAAGTTCTTCCTGTCAGTGTGTTCACTAAGCTGAAGATAAAAATAAACGTAATGAATCAAACCATGCGTCTAAAAAAATGTACAGATAGCTAGAAGGCTGCGTTCCAAATCACATGTTCGCTTTTTCTTTGAGATAATAAATAATCAGCTGTTAGATCAGTGCTGTCTCTTAATGAATCACATTAAATCTAGCCTCTTGCAGGATTACTATTATTAAACAAAACACAATCCAAATAAAGTTACATGTAATTAAATATATTCAAATGGGTAACAATAAATGTGTAACTAGAAGTAATTATCACAAACCCTAAGGGATCAGAAAACATTTCTGTTGCAGTCTTTCTGATCTCATTAAATATAATTGAATGGGTTAATCATATATCAGTGTGATATGCTCTTCTTTAACCTACCACTGCAAATGTACATCTAAGGATATGTTTAAATATATAATCATACTAAAAGGTCACTAAAAATATGGATACATTTTTATTAGTGGTCTCTAATGTGTAGTTATACCTTCACAAATGTAATAGCAATGTAAATACTGGTTATGAATTCTCTGCTACAGATGGATTACAGTTTTAAAAGGTCTATGTAAATACACCAAATATTTTCTTTATTTTTAAAATAAGCACCTGCTTTCTCCAAAGCATATGAAGCCAGCCATCAACCCTTCTCAAGCTGCTGCTAAAGCAGTGCCACTGGACAGCTCAACATCCATGGAGGACCACACCAAGTATTCACACCTATTATTCTGGCAGTCAAACACCCATGCTGTCTAGAACCATGCTTGGCTATGAGGAGAGAAAGAGGGCCAACCCACAAACAAAGCAAGGTCAACTGTGATCTCTTAGACTTCCAGTCTCAGATGAGGGAGGCATCACGTGGAATGGAACAATCAGGGATGAAGCTTAGACCCCTTCAACAACACAGGTGTATTGTTATAAGCTGTACCACTATAACCCAACTGTAACTGCACTACTAGCAATGTTGTAATGCTGTATTAGAACCACGATGTACAGTTACAACTAAGCTTAAAGACCTGGTGCTTTCTTACTGCGAATAAATTAGAAACACATTTCAGTGTATAAAATTATAATGTATAATATTTTCTGTGTATTCTGTGAATAAATTGTAAGGCATCCTTTGGGCAACAATGAACTTCGTGGTCAGTCAGACACATAAGCTTGGATTATGCCTGGAACAAATGACTAGTGTGTGTAGGCTCCTCTCTCTCAGGGAACACGCCTCCGTATGGCTGTATATGGAGAGAACAACAGCTTTCCTCACACTCTACACCCAGAAGACCAGACCTCAGGTGCCTCTACAGGGATCACACTCTGATTAATCAGTACATATGATTATCTGAATCCAGTGTGTCTTGGAAATCAGCTCTAAACGTGACTGATGATTCCTTGTGACTCACTTTTCTGATTACTTCTCTTTGGCGAAGGAGCCGGACTTCGAACATTTGCATCTGATCACTTGATTGGATTCCCTCTGCAGGTAACAACACCACAGGAGCAATTCATGCAGCTGCTTCTCGCCAAGAAGAGCTATAGTTCCTTCTTGAGGCTGCAGAAGCCTGCGGGGCCCAGACAGAGTTATTGGAGAAGGCCTGTGGCACAAGTCAGCCTCAAGGAAATGAGATGCTTCACAAAAGCAAATGTACTCAGACTGAGCCTTAAATCATAGCCCAGAGAAATCAGCACTGCTGGCTAAAACCCAACACAGCCGCACAGACAGAGAGAGTCAGTCTGAGTGTTAAGGGCGAACTCTGGTGATTGAGTGAGAATGTGCAGACCTTCACACAGGAATGAAGTGAAGAAACTGACTGCGAAATAGCAGTCACACATCTCCAGGGACTTGGAGGTTGTGGGTTCAATCTGGGTGACTGTCTGTGAGGAGTTTAGTGTGTTCTCCCAGTGTCCACGTGGGTTTCCTCCAGGTGCTACAGTTTCCACTCACTTTCCAAAAGCACATGTTGGATGGTGGATTGGCGACTCAAAGCGTGAATGTGTGAGTGAATGTGTATGTGATACTCTGTGAAGGACTGGCGCCCCCTCTAGGGTGTGTTACTGCCTTGTGCACAGCAATTCCCACTAGGCTTCAGACCCACCGCGACCCTGAACTGGATAAGTGGTTACAGAAAATGAATTAATTAATTAACTGTGTATATTTATTTGGCAAATTCTGAAACTAGAATTTTAAAAAGGTCAAACATTCATACACTTTTTCATAGAACATTGTCTCGTTTTGCCATGTTTCTTTCACATATTATAATAAAAACAGAGAGGTTACAAGTACATAATAACATGTGTGAACTTGTTAGAGTCTGGCCCACCGTTGGCACTCACTCATTCCGTTTCATTAGGAATCACATGGGAATCTATTCAAACACAACTGCAAAATTCAATATTCATTATTATATTCACTTGTGGGGGAGGGTATTTAAAGTACATATGTTTGTTTCCTGAAAACAACACCACTACAGAGACCACAGCAGCCCCCTGAATGAAAAAACATTAAGCTGGACAGAGACTGACAGTAGAGATAGACAGAAGGACAGCAGCAAAGACCCAAAGCATGTGACCTCACTCTGCCATATGCTCGGCTTTTGTGAAATGCCACTTGTGATGAGTATGCGCTTGCTCTGGTATGTGTTTGTTTCTCTCACTCATTCTCGCTTACACTCTCTCACTCAGGGAGCCGAGAGACAATGGGAAATAAACTATTCAAACTAAATTCAAGAGGCTCCCATCTGTGTGCATCTTCAGCCTTAACTCTCTCAGTGGGCTCCGGAATATGTTAACCAAATTAGTAAACACTGCATATTTCCCTGCTCTACTGGTGCTGAGAAGATGAATCCTCTGATGGTGAGCTTTTTTTTCCCACTGTAAAAAAAGCCTCTCTCACTCAGTTTTGCACTCCTCTGTTTCACAAAGACGCACACTGGGAGCTCAGATCAGTGATGCTGTCACTGACCCACATGTGTGCGCGTGCACTCACACAAACACACACACACTATCTTTCGGAGTTGGCATCCTTTAACTTCACAATTATGTACATACTTTAATATTTAATGTTTTTATTTTAGGGCTCAAAATTAGGCCTGTCACTTTATTATATAATCTCTATTGATTCCTTCTATTGAACAGATCATGATTTATTAAGCTGACTGCAATTATTTCCCATATTTTTCACTTTCACATTCATATTTTGAGTGTTTTTTTCACTTGGGAGAGATATATGTAAAACAAACAAAGCAGAAAAAGCATTTGCTGAGACCCAGCCCAGGCCTATGCAATTCTGATTTTAAAGCAATGTAAATGTGAATTTTGAGTTAGATCAGGGGTGGGAAGCATGTAGCCCTCTTTTTAACTGAATAAGGCCTGCCAGAGATTTGTATTTGCTATATGTTCTGGCTTTAAGTATTGACCGCTACTTGTTATGCAAATATAAAGCACTTTTCGGATGACTCAATCAGCTGCAAGAACCATAAATGCTGATTCATCCAGTAGCTGATTCTCTGGCATTAGGTCTGCTTTGCTACAATGGCTAAGTGATAGAAAGAATGATACGTTTGTCTTTTAAGAAAAATGGACAATGCATTTCTTTTTAACTGAAGTGAAGGGAAAGCCACTGTGATTTATTTGTGGAGAAGCCATTGCTTTCTCGAATATGCCATGCCACCAAACATGTAAATGACACCACTCTACAAGGAATGGTACATGCAGCTAAATTAAAGGTACTCAAAAATAAGTTGACGGCACAGAAAGCTTTTCTCTACAATGACTTCAAAAAGAACTGGACAGCATAAAAGAGGTGAGTTATGCAGCGAGTGAAGTGATCGCAGAAAGACTGTGCTTGTATGGTGAAGGCCAGTTTTTGAAGGAATATGTCCACATTATTTGGCCGATATATCCTCTGTGCTCAAAGCCCATTCTGTGCTCGTAGTTGGATATTCAGAGCAGTTTAACTTGAGGCCAGTGAGTCAGGCTGGAGACAGATCAAAACGCGTATCACTTTGATTGCCCAAGGATGTATGGCAGGACCATGCCCCAGCTGTGGCATGACATGCTACTACTGGCCCAGGGCTTAACACATATTAATAGTAAAATAAATGATGGTCAAAATCATATTTAAAAAAACAAAAAAGAAAAATGAGTGAGTAATATTAGAGCTCACGTTCTTACTGAGAGTTGGGAGCTAAATATTGATTTCCAAAAAGAAAATTACCCCTTTATGCTCTCACACTTACTCTGACAAGCTTTTTTTCCTGAAAAAAAAATAGCTAAAATTTCGTGATTGACAAGTCTACTTAGCATTTTAGTTTGTGTGCCAAGTCATTTTTTTGCCAAGTGAACTGCCATGACATCATTAAGGCATTGCTATAAAAAGGACTTCATACATCCAGTTCACTTTCTTCAATTTGAAGAAACAAATTCATTTTATTAATATTTACTTTCTAGAGTGCACTGCACATATATTTCTTTTAGTAGACACTGCCTTCAGCATGACTCAAGCGTGACTGTGCATTTTTCTCAGTAAAATGCAATCACAGGGCAGAGATCAGAAAATTTCTCATGAATATAAAAAGATGATACAGATTTATTTGTTATTTGGACCCCAGGCTTTGCTTTTATATAATTTCGTTTTTCATAAAGAGTGAAGGACAGGACAGATTTTACAGAGCATAGAGGGAGGGAGAGAGAGAGAGAGAGAGCGGAAGCTAAGGTAATGAAAGTGGAGAGATGTAGAGATGTGAAATGTTGGGATGGGCAGACACTTTGACTCTTGTAGGAGTGTCTATTGAGCCTCCAGCTAAATGTCAGTGACACTGGACTTTAAAAATGAAATGAGAAGGTTTTGAAAAATCGCCAAAAGTAAGCTGGTAGCAACACAGGCTGTCAGAGTGTGACTCAGCCAAGAGCTACGCTCTTCCCCTTGGGCATATTTTCCAAAGCATTAATATTGTTCAGCTGTATGAATGCAATTTAACACAAGTGGAGGAGTGCTACACATTTAGCCTATACCTGCAGCAGTATACATGCCTGGGTTCTCTCCATCTCGTTCTACATCTCTTTTCCTCTCTCGTAGGTCACACACACTTTACTTGGCTGCCTCAACTGGTATAAGGCAAGGCAAGGCAAGTTTATTTATAGAGCAACTTTTGTACCCAATGGCAATTCAAAATGCTTTACAGCGCGATACAGAAAGATTACAGTAGACTTTAAAAAGTAAAATAAAAATGAAAAACAATTAGAAAGTATAAAATAGAATTAAAACAGAATATAAAAAAATGATTAAAAGCTATTCAGTAAAATTTAAAACAAGTAATAAAAAAGGACAGTTCTTAAAATGGCACTAGAGATAAAATAAGTAAATCTACATTTTTAATTCAATCTAAGTGCAGCGCTACTCAAAAGCACAGGAGTTCATACAGCAGTAAAGAACTAGGAATGTTATTTACAACTGCCTTTTCTTCCCCTTGTTGAGAAAAATCTCATAGAAACTATAAATACACTATAATAACAAAGTCAGTTTTTGTCAAAGTGGCTTAAACAGGTTTGGAATGCTGCTTTATATTTTTCACGGTATTTGAAATGCTTATTTTGTCCTGTTTTATTGTCTGAACGTATAGCTGAGCTAGACACAAATCTTACATCCATTTTTCTTCACTTGAGCGAGTGAACAGCAAAATCCATAAATATCTCTCACACTCAATTTTTATAGCTTTTACTATTTTACAATAAATATTTTCTATGACCTTGTTAGTATGCCTGCAGAGCAGTTCCTGCGCTGTACTAACAGCACGGGAGATGATTATTCTCTCATACAGCAGTAAAGGACTAGGAATGTTATTTCATCTAATTAAACAGATCTGTTGTTTGTGCAATCATGTTTAAACCTGCTGTAAATGAGTTTAATTAGAAAAAGAAAAGGAGATGTGGCAGATAATATTTTCACTTGAAGCAGTTACGTGACGGAGCTGAGTCACAGGCGGCAGGAATTGGACACAATGCTGTAGATAAGGATCAGATAAGGATTAATGTACTTGTGTAGTACTTCCATATTTGAGACTATCCATTAAACTGAACAATAGCTGTGTTTGCACAGAATACCAACCTGAATACTAAATAAATAAATTAATAAATAATCTGTGTTCTGGAGCAGCCTTACAAAACATCTCAATTTAAAATAGGTTTTAATTTTCACAATTAAAATTACATTTATTATTTAAGAGTGTTGAAGTCACAGTGTTGGGCCAGGTCTCATGATTTTGTATTTTGGGTTGGTTGGTTGGTTGGATGGATGGATGGATGGATGGATAGATGGATAGATGGATGGATAGATGGATAGATAGATATACAGATAGACAAATAGAGATAGACAGATAGATGGATAGTCAGATGGATGGATGGATGGACAGACAGAAATCCACTATTTTGTTTCTCTCTTTATATATTTTTATATTGTATTCAACATTATTACTTCATGTTGCTAAACCTAAGTAAATATCCCTATAATCTATCAGTAGGATGAAGGCATGTCCTGTCTAGCAACAGTTGCTATGGAAAAATGTATGGAGATAATAAGAAGAATTAAAATTAAAAAATGTCATATTGATGTCAAACCTATTTTTCGTGTCCACTTCAGCAGTCCAAATTATGGTACATGGCATAAAACACCAAGAATGTATATATAGCAACAACGCCTCCACACACACACACACACACCTGTCCAAGAACCTAAAGGCTGATGCAAGAAACTGCTGTGAAAGAACTAACCCCACTCCAACTGACTGGAGCAGTGAAATGGCACGTACAGCCACGCTGTGTCCAAAAGGGCAACCCATCACCTCTTAATGAACACTGAGCAAGAACAAACATCCTCAAACATCAAGGCTCTGACCAATTAATTTAACCCATGACTGACCTCAGTTTGGAGCAACGGGACACAGCAGTGGAGTAAATCAATCACAATCAGGCATGTGCTCAGAGTCAATTACATTCAGTACAAGGGGCAGCTGTATTTTTTGATGCCATATCACTGCAGCAGGTAGGGAACAGTCATGCATTACACTGAGAATTTACAGTCCTTCAGTTAGTCAACCTGAGACCAAAAGTGAGGCAGCTTTCAATAGAAAATGCCTACACTCAAAGGTTCATAGATCAGAGAGTATTTTTGCCAAAGAAAACAACTTGGCACTAAACCATGCTTTTCTGAAGAGTGTGCACAATGTCATCTGCTGTGATGGTGAACAACTCCAGAATTATGATGAGTACCATTTAAGAAACTGTCAATCACGGTCAAGTGAGTTATGACTAACAAACCACAAAATATTATGGAGAAGAAATTAAAGCAACTTTCCAATGTGGCCTAGACATCCGCCATTGCAAGAAAACATAGGTGATTAATAAATGAAGAGAAACCGTGTCAGCCAGACTGATTTTTTTAAGGAATCCAATTTAAAATGGATTTGGAGGGAATGAGACTTGTGAATGATTCTTTCACTTCAGGAGGAAAAGTCATTACCCAACGAGATGGGTGCTGGAGTCATGAAGAAAACCAGGGATTAAGAGTCCGCATAAAAACTATGTGCATAAATCTAGGCATGCAAAGATTTGAGTACTAGTCTGCTGGACAGAGGGAGTCACTGTTATTTACACCCCAAACTTCAGTACCTACTGAACCTTCTCTGACCAGGTAAAGAGTTCTTTTTCTTGTAATGCTGGATGAGGAGGGAAACAAAGAGACTGGAAAATGTTCCACTCTTAGCGATTTTCCACAAAACAAGCTCAGTTTGTGTGTGTTTCTGGGGCTGTATTCGGCATGACACAATCCTTTTAAAGTCTATCTGCCACATCTCTGGACTCTACTCCAGCTCATATCCTAGGTTTTCACTGAAGTTCTGATGGACAGACTTTGTTCGGTCAGTGCAAATCTTTTGGGCATAGTGCAAATTCTCCCAAAGTGGGGGACATGTCCCCTAGGGGTTATTGCATGGGTTTGGGGGGGGGTTACTGCAAGGCAAATGAATAAGGCCAGGCGGCCATAGTGAAATCCCCATGTGAGAGTTCATATGCATACATGCACCCTCCTTCCTGGCTGTTCTGCGTATGTTTCAGGGAGTCTAAGATAGACTACGAGGGGTGTGCAAGGCACAAGGAACTCTGCCGTCACTTTTGTGATCTGTATAAAGCGTAAATTGACAAATAATTCCGCACACCCTGTGTAGTTCGCACACCACCACATTTCTGTCTATGCCCCTAGTGGGGAGGCTTGAAAATATTCTTATCTACAAAAGTGGTCTAATGTTTGGGAACCACTGGCATAGTGATACAACATTTTGTGTAGATTTGGAAACATCGTTGACAATTTCAGCAATCCTAAATCCTAAAAATGTCCAGCTCTCACCTCTGGATACAGGTACAAAAATATACCTCTCTAACCATCCTGACACTTTTTTTTTTGGTTATGTATTTGCTATTGTATTTTCACAAACAACCTTTTTGTTTCACTGTATTTCTGCATTCTCTGATTCTCCCTTCACTGATGACTGACTAAGGACGTTTAAATAAACGTGACCTGCTGGTCATATTTACAACCTTAGAAATGAGTCATGCATGACCACTTAAAAAAAAGTGCAAAATGAACAAGAATATGCTGGTTATATTTGATTCACCATTTCTACTGGTGCCAACAATGACATATGTGCTTGTGCAACAAATCAGATCATCAGATCAAATGCTAAATTTCACATTGCATATGCAACAGAATGATGAATGATATGGTCTTGTTGTCTATCCATATTCTAATGCATAAATTAACACACATAAACACATATATATATATATATATATATATATATATATGCACATAAAATATCAAAACTTCAGACTGTGTCGATTCTCCTATTTATCTGGGAATTTCTTTTATTTATTTAATTTGCCCGAGGCAGAAACTGTCGAAGGTTAGGGGGGAAAAACCCAGATGAAATACTGCCAACTTTCCCAAGCAGCTCACTGCTAAGCAAAAAGGGGTGCACACTATTGTACGCCTGACCCCTACCCTCTACCCTCTCACTTTCCAAACCACAACCATGGAAGTCTGCACAGCTGCAGATTCCAGAGCAGTGTGAAATGACGAGCTCTTGCAGCAGTACATAAACCAGATGGCAGAGATAAGGAAGATACTAAAAGCCCATAAAAGATTCATTGCTGTGTTTTAACCATAAAAACTGGATCTGTTTTCCGCCTCATGTAGTACAGATCCCAGGTGAATATCCATCTCCCCAGCTCTCCTCTCCGGCACTGGGCCACACAGTTACAGTCTTCCAGGTCCTCTGGGAAAGAAATTAATAAGGTCTGTTTCAGTTCAGTTAGGCCGCTTATCCTTGGATACTTTATTCTGTATTTGTATTCAGTCAGAAGTCTGCATTTGCATGAGCACAGGCAGCCATTCTTAGCGGCAAACCCAAATAAAAAGCACAGCGTAGTCTGTCCTCTCTCCAAAAGAAATTCCCAAAAGAAGCTTTTTATTTACTGATTATAATTACGCACCACAGAATACAAATGACAGGCGGCCCAGCAGAGCAACAATGTCGCTGTTACACAGCTCCTGGGGTTGGGGGTCTGGGTCCCAACCTTGATTCATTGTCTGCAAGAAGTTTGGCATGTTCTCCCAGTGTCTGTGAGGGTTTCCTCCATGAGGGTGCTCCACTTTCTTCTCACTGTCCAAAAACACATGCTGGTCTATGGACTAAATGTATGTGTGATACCCTGCTCCGGATGTGTTCCTGCTTTTCACCCAATGATTCCAGGTAGGTCCAGGTCCAGAACTGGATGAAGCATTTACAGGTAACACATTTATTTATTTATTTATTGTTTGTTTGTTTGTTACACTTACATACCATCTTTCTGGACACCCAAGGATGTTTTACAATCAACACTCCACAGAACGTCATTCCGTTCAACACACACAGGGGAGAATTGGCAGGCAAACATGTACAGCGTACTCTCAACCAGGAACAACCATCCTCCTGATGGACTGCACCCAGAATAGAACGTCAGTTCGTATGGAAACTCTATGCCAGGTCCCAGCACTGAGATGTGAACATGCTATAGCCAACAAGACACTGTGCTGCCCACTAAACAAGAATAAAAAAGTATTTCTCAGTACATATTAATAGTGGTTTTAATATTTCCTAATATGGTGAATCAATGCACAGCAGATAAACACTCCATTTCCTCTCCAGCTCATCTGCAGTTGAGTCACCACTGCAGATCAAGATATATGCAAAGTCTCACACCAATTATTCCAATAAAAAACTGACACTTCTCCTGCTGAGTTAAAGACACCACCCCCCAATATTCTAACTGAGGCCATTTCCAGACTTACTTAATGCTTTCTATCCATCTAATTGCTAATGTGTGGATCCAAAACCACGAGGGAACCTTCCTGTATCCTTCAGAGAGGATTAGCTGTTCATGAGGAGGAAGGGCTAATAGTTATTACCCGTGGTACTCTGATTTCAGGCCTGTCTAAATTCTCCAGGTCAGTAATTTTTAGAGAGTGTTTGCTCCAATCAGTAAAGCTTCTGCTGGGTTTTGTGTACTATTAATAAGTGTAGAAATTAGATCATGTTATATTAATCCTATGTAAACAGCTCTTTTTATCATTTCCCATTATATCCTATGGATTTGTGTCAAGCATGGAAGCACTTAAAAAAGCATGTATGAGTATTCTCAGTGACTCAAATAAATGTACACTAAAATATATAAATGATGAAAAATAAGAGCTGGCAATGGTAAATCTTCATGTATAACTTGATTTATTATCCTTTGGGAAAACATTACCTTTATTGACATGGTGTTGTAAAAGTACATTTCCCGCCCCTGTGAAACTAATCTCAAAGGAACAGAACTTTAGAATGAGAAGGATTTGAGAAGAAGCGTGAACATATCACTCCAGAACTAGGCATGGTTTGCATCTGCGAAACTGGGCAATCGTTCAATAACAACAGCGTGCATCAGGTGTTCCTGAAACATTCATTACATCAGCTTGCTTAGCTCCCAGTGTTAAAGTCGGGAATAAGCAAGGCTGTATCTCCTGCATTAATGGAGCGTTGATTCCTGCAGGGGAGGATTAGAGGAAGTACCTTAATAAGAACACTAATCTAAATATGACCAGACTTCGGCATGGATTGGAAATGCATTAGCAGTGTCTAGTTAGGAAGCTGATTTAACCTCTGCTGAAGAGCTCATGCACACAAGCGAGTGCCAATCACGGAGACCACATACTCGGCTGGGTTTTGTGTTTTTCCTCACAGTAACCCACCTGATGCAATCCATCAGCTCATTATCAACCCTTTCTCAAGCCGAGTCAGGTGAGATACAGCAGGGGAAAATGCAGAAATGTACAGAGTTGCAGGCCCACTAGCTGTGTGTTTGTGACTGAAGGAATATGCTAAGGTTCACAGAACATCTCACAATACTTTCAAAAGCAGTCTAATGTTTGACTCCTTGGTCTTCTTTCAGCTTGGTTAGGGATGTGGTGGCAGAGTGGTGGGTTTAAAATCATGAATTTAAAAATCGCTCTAATAAGGAATCAGATAAGTATCAAAGACACTAATGAAACACTAATCAAGGGAACAAATATGTTAATGAAACACTAATTGGAATATCTAAGGCATGCATATTTGTTTCAAATTATGTTCAGGTAGGTTCATTTAGACACAATCACCATGAAATTTGCTCTAATGATTGGAAAAGTAAAATCGTTCTGACCAGCCACAATTACCTGCCGATTAGCTGTGAGCTGGACATCCCGGTCAGGCAGAGATGGCAAATATCTCTAGAAACTAGTTAGACAAATGCTACAATCGATGAGAGAGAGAGAGAGAGAGAGAGAGAGAAACTGAATCAAAGGATGCTTTCACACATGCCTTATTTGCTCTGGACTTTGACTTTTCAGACAGTTCCAAACCAAAACAGCATGTGTGAAAAGTGCCTCAAACCATAGTAAAGACCAAAAAAAAAACAGAATTTAGTCCGACCAAAATAGGTGGTCTCAGTCTAGATCAAACTGAACCAAGGTCTGGTTTGTGTTCAGTGTGAAAACACTTTTTGATGGTTTGGACTTTTTGACCAATCACAGGAAGTTGAAGCAATGCAGCAGACAGATTTATGACACCTTTAAACCATGTAGGAAACATGCTTCATTATTAGAAGGGAACGTAGTGCTGTATAAATAAAGTGCATTAGATCAGACAGAACAGTTCAACCATTTATGATGGAACTAAAAATACAAGTAAGAATCTGCTAAATAAGTAGGATAAGCACTGCAAAAGTAAGCAATATATGCGTCTTATGTAAAATTACATATTAATCTGAGCCTCAAATAAGCAGCTCACGTAAGTGATGATCCTTTAGTCCTCTCAGTAAAACTGCTGTGTGAAACCAAAACTTATCAAACCAAATGTATACAATAGAACAAAACAGGAACCTTGGTTCTGACCTTTGTCTGGAGTTTCATGTGTGAAAACAACCAAAAACTATAAAGGTAGGTAGCTATTGTAATGGTACACTACTGGGAAAAAAAGTTAATGAGCATTTGATATGCATTCAACACTAAGTCTATCACAGTATCACTCACTGGGCCAAAGGTGGGGTATGTTAGGCACTCACCCAACCAAATAACCGACTGGGCTTCTCTGTGAAGTTGGAAGACCGTCAGGGAGTGGAAAAAAGTTCTATTTGTAATTTTTTATTGCTCTAAGCCAAACCAATCTGTGAAGTATGATATCCAGAAGAACACATTATTAACACATGAAACATCTCTACACTGAATCCATGAAGTTTGGAAATTAATTGAAAGCCTGACTTCAGGCTCAGACTCGTTGTATAACTTCAGTGATGATTAATACTGTAATATGGCCACTGCAATAGAGAGAAGTTAAGAGAGTGAGACAGAGACAGACACTGAAGTGAGAAGAAAGGTCTCTTTCTTAGTCTGGAGTTGGAAATAAGGATCCATCAGTACAAGAGAGAATGTCTATGTCCAAAACAAGCCCCAATTATCACCTTAACTACATGCTGATGAGCACTCACGCATGCACAAACACACACACATACAAAACATACACCCTCACAACAAATCTGACACTTTCACCATCGATAGTTTGGAGTTTATGATCTATTTATTTCCCACTATCATTCAAAATGTCTTTTTAGTATCGACCTAATGAGCCATCTTCCCTCACCCAAAGACAAAGCCAGCATCAACAGGACTAAATGAAAGAAAGGCTGACCATTACAAGGCTGTCATAAATAACCCAGCCAAGCTCTGCCCGTGGTAAAGTGGTCATTTTAGAAGAGCTTACAAGAGTTTAAATCAAAAGGGCACTAAGGTTTACAGCTACCTGCATATGAATAATGGTTCATAATGGCTGTGCGCGCCAGCAGCTGGAACAATCCTGGGAAAAGAACACAGAGTATGTCATGCTTTCTTAATAACACATGCAATGACTGTAATAAATGACCTTCACATTCAATTTTCTGACCTCAAACAACTATTTCTCTCTTAAACATAGAGAAATGAAAAGTGCAGTCTTTCAACTTACTGGTACTTTTATTTCTGTTCATTTCTAAACTCCGTTAGAAAACATTTTGATATTTACTTAATGTACCACAAAATGCAGTGTTTGAGCAGAGTACCAATGTTCTTAATCTACTGTGTATCATTACAATTCAAGGTTATACACTATAGCAATTTATTAAATTATATCTACAGTGTACACTATTTACACTACTATTAATATACTGTGTATCAACAGTGTATCACTAATATTAATGAGCAGCATATCATCAGTGTAACACTGGTATTAATATACAGTGTAATAAAAAATAAAACTCCTAAAAAAATGGTGGGTAATATCAAGGTATTGTACTGTTACTGTGATAGGATATTAGTTTATCTGATCACACCTTGAATTTCAAAGAAATAATTAGTCTTGGTTAATTGGATTTAGTGCAGTGCATAATACAAAATGCTGAGCAAAAATCATTATCTAAATGTAGCAGTAGTACCTGAATGACAATTCAGAACAAAGCCGAACATCAACTCAGTCAATTGTTTCTTCAGAGCATATCAGAGGCAAACCTGGAACAGCTAATAAATCTGCAGATTGTTATCGGATAGGAAATGTTGTCTGTGTAAATCTATGAGAATTAACTTTGTACCAGACAATGGAGTGCCTCACTGATCCTTCAGTCCAGAATGAGATCTGTATTAGTCTATTGACTCTATTTTGGATTGATTCAGAGCTATGAAAGTGACTGTACTCTTTGGCATGGTTTATCTATAAATGTTTAATTAAATTTGATGCAGTAAAATCTTTGCTGGTTGTTACTCCGATAGAAATACTGGTATTATTATATGGATTTTGCAATGAAGGCTTTTACTACTTGTCTGAAATGTGAAATAATTCCATGCTGCCATTCTATGCTGCTTTACGCTATATCTGCTAACTCCATCTACAGGCTCATATGTTAACGTCAGCAAGTGATGAACTGATGTGATATCAGTGCAATATTAGCGCAGCATAAGATCACAATTTACTCATCCCAATGGAAACTGCAGTGTTATGATGGCAAGAAAACCTGCATTAGGGGGCAGAGAAAATGTACAGGGCTACTTTATAAAGATACAGAAAATAAATATCTATATGTACTAATTTTTTTTTTTACTATTTCACTGTTCATAAGCTTTCTTTATATGTAATAAAATAATAAATTACAGGGTGAGTCAAGAGTCACAGGACACCCTTTTATGGAACTTCATTCTTCATTACCACCGTCCCATTGGGAAAAGCTTGCCCTTGATCCAATAGGTGGCTTTTAAGATGGCAGCCATGTTCTGGACACAGTCTAAAAGATAGAACCCTCAACCAAAGGGTGTCCTGCGACTTTTGACTTACCCTGTATACGTCCTGGAGATGAAATGGGGCGTATTAAATAAACACAGCTTAAATACCTACAACAAATATAGAGTATTGTACAGTAATGTTCCCTAACTAAAAGGTTCCTGAGACTGTAGAAAACACCATAAAGCACGGTTTATTAGGATTCAATTGTAGTTTAAATATTTAACCCATTGACCAATGGCAACATGCAGCATATTGAAACGGTCAAATGCTTTTTCCTTCCAGTGGTGAAGGTGCAGGCTAAGAATGTTCTGAACAAATCTTAAACTGATGAGACTAATGAGACTTAAACTGATGGATAAGAAAATTTCTAGTGAGAACTGAGAGTTAAAACTAACTTTCTACACTATAATGACAAGATTTGATTCACTGCACTTCAACCACTACGTGGGCATCAATAAATTGGTGGAAGCTTACAAAAAAGAGCACATTCAGTGTTAGGACAGAGGGTGAGAAGGTTCAAGGCTAGGAGGATCAGAGGAACAAAAAAAAAAAAAAACCAGCATAAAAAAAAGTGAGAAAAAGAGAAAAGGAGGTGTGAGGGCGGGTGTGAAGAAGAGATGTGTGTTGTGAGAGTGGACTGTCCTTCCTAAGCACAACAGGGGAGAAATTATTCAACCTTCCTCTGCCAGCGGCTTGCCAACAAAGCCACAGCACGAGGCTGTACTCAGATGGATTCACTGTGCAGTGTTAATCCAGTACATTTCCACTGTGTGTGCGCGCATCTGCAGGCATGTAAACTTATTGCCTAAATGCCAAAGTTGGAATAAACAAACAGGAGTGCCGAGGGAGTCTGAAGACAAATAAGACTCTGTGGTCTCTAGACAGGGTGTGGTTATGCTCCTGCATCTAAAATGGAGCCACAGTGTCTGCAGAAGACGTGACACACCAACCTCTTCCCCGAGGCTATGCTTTAGGACCATGCTTTTCCAGAAAGTCCTCTAAGGAACCAAGCTGACAGACGAGGAAGGCGCAATGTACCCTGTAACCAAGAACAGGGACTTCTCCTCCACTTCCAATACATCATAAATACAAAAGGCTTTTCTTTAGTTTTGTACAGAGCCCTCATCTGTGGAGAAACCTGGTTGCAGCTGGTTTGTGTGTGGAGGTGGTGTTCTATTTTCTTTTCTTTTCTTTACCATTTCATCCAGTGATTTTCACCATGATTCCTTCCACTGAAACTGTAAATATTCTAGTGAGAAACATCACGATTGGTAATGTCATAAATAGTCAACTGTTTGGAGGTTTGTGGACGTAGCTAAACCTGATGTCATCTTCCATAAAATTACTTCACCTGAGGCTGTTTGAAATGGGCCGTTTCATCTAATGTATGACAGTCGAGATATAATTTTGGTGTCCCCAAGACCTGAAGCTGTTTTGTCAGATGTCTGAAACCTGATGCTTTTGCGGGGGCAAATTTTAAACAGCGTGATATGCAAAACCACCATCTGAAAGCACACAGGAGGGTAGAAATATGTATTTAGTCCTTAAATGTTAAAAAACAGACAGACCTCTATGTTTTAAGATCTTATAGACTGACAATCTCTGTAAACATATCATTATATAAAAACAGTCCAATAAATAAATTGGACTAATATATTTATATTTACATTCCTCACAAATGTCAAACTCTGCAGGAGGGATCTTCATTTTTTCTAACAAAGTAATTTGAGAGTGTGGCGTTTTAGATGAGATTCAACCTTGTCATTGTGCAGAGTACAGGTAACGCAGTTAGCATCTCCCTCTCTCCCTCTCTCTGTGGAGAGAGAGAGAGAGATTCTACAGGTTTCTTCTGGAAAGCATGACATTACAAAGGAGTTCTTTAAACTTTAAAAGAGTTCTTCACACAAACACAGCTCATTTCCCAAAATGAGTCTCTGAAGAACCATCCACTGAAAGACTCTTTTGGGAACCACACGTTGTTACAACACAAAGGGCCCTTTTAAGCTAAGAGTGTAACTCACGACAAGCAACAAACGACGAAAGCTTTGAGTGTGTTGATCACACATTCCTTCTATAACTGAACATGGCACTAGATGCAGAAGCCTAACTGCATTATAAGAGATTTAGCAGTGTTGGGTTCACAGCCTCTACAAATGGCCATGCTGACATCAGATGTGCACAGGAGTCTAAAATGCACTGCATTTCTCATTTGGTGTGTTCTCACGGAGGGGAAAAAAAAATCCCCAAAAAAAGGCCAACATTGCAATCTACATCTGCACCTACAGTCCATCCCTACAACACACTTAACTACAAAAATGTGTGAAGAGAACTCATACACCAAAAAGCTGCTGCTATTGTTTTGCAATGCAACAAATCTCTTATAAAAATAATAAATATAGTAAACTGTGTCAGAAACCACATAAGCCTGTCTACTGGAGCGTAACAAACCTGTGAGGTTTAGGCATAGGCCTGTCACAATAACCAGTTTATGTGTGGATATATTTTCCCAAGAAATAATTACAATAAACTATATTATCGTCATTTTAAAACTATTTAAAACCACTGATATAGGAATATAATAGCATAATAATGCAATTTCACTCCTTTAAAGAGCAGTAAATTCTGGGGAAAATGGACATTTTTGGAAATGGGAACTGGTATAAAAAGAAAACAAAACATGAATAAAATAAAACCACAGTTTTAAAATATATCAATATAATGGCTCCAGAATAACTGAGAAAATCTGAGAACCGGCTAAAACTGGCTAAAAAATGACTTCATTCTTATGTAGACAAACACACAAGCAAACACAATGGGGGATATTGAGGTCAGCAAATATTATTGAGAATATAAACTGAGAATATCCATATACTGTACAAAAAATACATCATGTAATTATGACAGACCTACCTAGGCATGCACTACACAGTGTTCTCTACTAGTCATAAAGAAACTTTGCACCTCCCAAACATCGTGGCTGATTATTTACATAAGAGGAAAGTTTTAACTTCCCTAAAGCGAAAGAGACATAACATGAGGCACATATGGGAACTTCAATCTGTGCCATATTGTGCTGCAGCAATCTGAGCAAATGCAACTACTAAATCATTTCGAGGGAGTCAAGAAGGGTAGAAAGCAGTACTGCAACGCACTTGGATTTGTATAACAAGCAGAAGAAACAGGAGCGCTGCGGGACGGCAGAACATTCCTGGATTCTGCATACGTGGAGCTGTGGTTTCAGTGACTTATGAGCATATGAGTAATTCTCTTTTGGGGAAAGTGCTTTTGGAAAGGTGATGAATATTCAAGGCCTCTTCCCTCAGCATGACTCACACACATGCCGAGCTGCTTCCTCAGCTAGCTGTTTGCAACTTGCATGGAGTGGAGTAATACAGCAGGAGAGTGAGTGAGAGAACACTGACTGGACACACATCTTCCTTTAAACAGACAGCAGAGAGCACTTCTGTTCTTCTGGGAAACATACACTAGCAAAATGAGCAATAGGAGGCAATGTTACCTCAATGCAAGGCCCCATAAATAAAAGGGCAGCAGCGAGAGAGCCTCTCATAAATTATTTGCGTCAACAGCTGAATGCATAGCCATATTTTATAAACCACTGGTCGCTTATGGCTAATCTCTCTCCCTGGTGTGATGTCAAGATCCCCGGCATGTATTTAGTATGCATGGATTCTTTTTAATGTGCGTAAACCCCACTGATTCTCCCTCAAGACACAGCAATCCCTTTGATCGCCTCATTTTCGTGCACATATAATGTGCTCTGTATCAATCTGAGAAGTTCCTTAATTTTAAGCTCGCTAGGAAGCTTAACTCAGATCTAAATCCAAAGCCCGTGCGGTAATGTGCCGTGTGTTTACTATTAGGCTTGGTTTAAAATCCTTGCAAGACACAGCTGTTCTACTCTTTACCGTCTAAATGATGTGTGACCAAGTCGTTAACCTTAAAGTGACAAACCAGTTTGTGCTCAGTAGAGGCTCGCAATTAAAGTCCGTGCAATATGCAGCCACTCTACTCCCTACTGTCTAAACAATGTGACACCACAAACACGGTATTAACATAAACAGGACAGAGCGGTTCATACAGAAGTGCTGTCTTTTATCCAAGACGCAGAGGAAGACAAAGACCCACTGAAAACCTTTGATCATATTTCTTTTCATTTAAATACCATAGTATTATTAGAATATAGTGTTTAAGTGTTGTAAACAGTGTATGGCTGACAATGACTCACATCCGGATGGGTACTTTACACATAGTATTAAAGAGAATAACAATTCAGTGCATCTGCAAATTAATTTCAGGATGTGGAGCGTCTACCAACCCAAAAACAGTAGAAAACAAACCACTCAGCCAGTTATATTTAGGTTGCCCAAGTCATAAAACATGGGGAAACATGAGCCATTCTAATTTTGCTCTTCATCAGATGTCAGGTGTTGAGAGTTCAGAATTGTGTTTCGGAGTATCTCCAATAATGTTACTTTTGCACTGGGTGTTATCCACACTCCTCAACCTCGTAAATGCTTTTTATTTTCCCCCACTGTCACAGCTGTCCTACAAAATGTAGCTGGTTATGTGACAAGACACAGTCACTAACAAGAACAGTGAGCCTTGGAAACCCCAATAACACGGTCTCATTTACTCACCATGTATTTGCATGTTATTTTTGTTTTTTGCGACTGAACACAATTTAGTCACCCATCAGTTCAGACCAACGATTCATCTTTGTCAGGCACCGGCATATTTTTATGACCTGCCATTCTGAGTGGGATAAAAACATATGGGATCACTACTGTAGTCTGGAGATTTTAATAATCGATAGTTTGTTCTGGATGCCTCCACTGCTTTGTGTAGTGTTAAGATTCTCTCTGGCCAGTCAGAGCTATGAAATTTTTACACGTCAAGCCTACTTGGCTCGCTTGGAAACACAAGTCAATAGGTACTAAAACCAGGTACCAGCTTTGCCAAATGAAAAGTAAAAAAGCTGGGTAGGGTCAAATACAGTAGAGTAGGTACAATGTAGTGGAAAAAGTGAAATTTGACCACTGGATTTGCATTTATTTGAGAGAGCAAAATTTTGGTTAGCCAGAAACTACTGGAGTTGGGGGATAAGTTGGGGATAATGGTGTCAGATGGTCATTTGAAGGAACAGGTGCTGTAACTGGTGGTTCAGAGCAGAGCTGTTTAAACAGGGTGAAAATGGAGAAAAAGACAATTTTGGTGTTAGATTCTTTTCTCTTCCACACAAACAAACAGCCATTTTTTTTTCAGAGCTCATGTGTTTAATTTAGTTGGCAAACTGCACCACATTGGTTTGGAAATATCTGTTATATTTCTGTGCTGCCTGTCCAACCTGATTCTGACTAAACCTGGTTCCTAAAAGGGACAGGATGAACTTCTTTTCCACAAGGTAGCACATTTAATTGGGGTCGTATCAATGTGTCTGAGGTGTGTTGGTTAAAAGGAATCACATACCATATCACACTATACACCCAGTTTAAACAGTCCTGTTCAGAACAGTTGTTTTCTGAAGTTTGTTTTTGCTGAAATAAAACCAATTAGTCAATTTTGAGATGTATTTTAACTTGACTCTAAGTGGTTATGTCACAAGAAAATGAACATACAATTATTTGTGCTTAACCTTGGACCTCATCTTGATATTGCACGTCCCACTTGGCAGAAGGGAAATCAAATTTATACATATAATTTCCTTTGAACACTGCTAGCTAGGAGTAAAAATCCCCCATAATTCTTTTCACTGATCTCCAGCTTCTCCAACCCACATTTTACTCCACAGGAGTGCATGAAAGTCTGATCTCAGATCAGCCCCGAAAGCTTACATCTACATGCTCTGCACATCCACAGCTGTTTGCTCATTACATCCTCCATCAATAACGAATCCTGTGGCTCTGCTTTTGCAGAGACTCACACATTCACTGCGTCTGACTGAGCACGTCAGCCTTGATATTTCACGCTCCTCCATGGCCTCTGATCGTATCCATCTCATATTGACCACCCGTGGAACTTCAGACAGTGCTTTCTCAGGTTATCTGCCCAGAGATCTAGCCACTTCTCCTCTCCTCCCTTTCATCTCTGCCTGTGTCAAAGTTTTGGTAAAAACTTTTTTTTTTTTGCTTTCTAAATCACAAGTCTCCTTGGCACTGTGCAAGTGGTCAGAGAGGCCCAGGGAAATGGCTGCTGGAAAAAGGCCATGAAGCAGCAAGCTGAGGGTTTCTGGTTTATGGATGGACCCCACAAATATCAGTGATTTCTTCTGAAAGCAATTGCATTAACTTTAGTGCATGTGTTGGTATGTGTGTTTTATAGGGAACCTCTGGGTCAATAGCAATAACCTCTGTTTAACATCTTGTTGTGGCTGATGCAGACACAGGTTGTAGGAGATGAAGAGACACTTCACACATCCGGAGGAAGCCTGTGCTAGCCTTTACCTTTCTACTTTCATTATAGTGTGTGATGGAGGAGTCCTCCTCAGTAAAAGATTAGTAATTAGTTAATTAGAGCTGCATCATTGGTGCAGGGGGAACTCTTAAAATCAGAGGGTAGTGTGCCCCCAGATGCAGGACTGAGAACTAGTCTAAAGCATGGGTTACTAATAGACAGACCACTGTCCTATATGGGCCTAGACCAATAACTATAAAATTACTGAGAAGTAGTTAGCTTTTAAAAAATAAAAACATTTAATTTTATCAGTCCAAGAAACTCAGATGTCCCTCCAGTAAAAAGAACCACTAAGCGTGTAGTTAGGCAGAGAGTGGAGAAGCATTTTAATTCATTTAATTAAGTGAGAACATAAAAATCAATTTAAAGTATCTGTTATTATTTATATATATATAATTCAATTATTGTTGAATTATATTGAATTGTAACTGTAATTTTAATTTGATTTGACAATCAGTTGTTAAGTACATACAAGGTTGATATATACAGGGGTTAGACAATGAAACTGAAACACCTGTCATTGTAGTGTGGGAGGTTTCATGGCTAAATTGGAGCAGACTGGTGGCCAATCTTCATTAATTGCACATTGCACCAATAAGAGCATGTGCATCCAATGGTTCAAACATTGTGTCCTGAAGGCGGTGCCGTGTATCAGGATGACAATTCACCAATACACACAGCAAGACTGGTGAAAGATTGGTTTGATGAACATGAAAGTGAAGTTGAACATCTCCCATGGCCTGCACAGTCACCAGATCTAAATATTATTGAGCCACTTTGGGGTGTTTTGGAGGAGCGAGTCAGGAAACGTTTTCCTCCACCAGCATCACGTAGTGACCTGGCCACTATCCTGCAAGAAGTATGGCTTAAAATCCACTGACCACTGTGCAGGACTTATATATGTCATTCCCAAGACGAATTGACGCTGTATTGGCCGCAAAAGGAGGCCCTACACCATACTAATAAATTATTGTGGTCTAAAACCAGGTGTTTCAGTTTCATTGTCCAAACCCTGTAACTACTAGATTGTTCCAGTATACAGGATGCATAATGAAATCATGGTGTTGGACCTTGGCTTGATGAAATTTTCTCCCACTGGATCTTAATGGACTTTAATTACACGCCCCTGGTCTAAAGTAACTTCCTACATATTCTTCACTGCTATCCACAAGCAGTGCTTGAGTTCTAAGAGGAATTTAAACACATTTTGCTGACTGCGCCTACATGAATTTCTCCAAACCACTCCCTCACTGGATAAGCAGTAAGACACCTTGCATTTTCTTGCTGGAATATTCAATCTTTTTTGTTTTGTTTTCCTCTATTAAAAAACAGCTGCTATGCAATATGTGCACCTGAGCAATTCTTTTTGTTGGCAGCGTATCGGTGGCTGATGTATGGTTCCCTCCTCGAGTACACGCATCTTCAAAGGCACTACTGGTAACTTTTCCCTTTGTGTACGTGTGTGAAGGAGAGACCTGAGAGCAGGATGGACAGAGCCATCAGTATGCAATACTTGCTTACCTTAAACCCTTGTGCAAGGAAGATGTGTGTGTCAAACTCCCCCTGCCTCTCCAGTGGCCTCCAAGTAATAATTTCTGAAAAGCTGGCCTGGCGCCCGGCCATTCCCCAAAAGCGGAGTAGCGTCTTGGCTGCGGGCTGAGGGCAGGCGGGAAGGCAGCCTTCACAGCACTTCATTAAGGATCAGTAGTCTGCATGTGGCGGACGTGACGGGGGATTTGGGGTCGAGTCAGTGCTGGAGTCATCCTTGGGGAGCCAGTAGAGTGAGATAGAAAGGTGAGGACGGGAGGAAGGTTAGAAGCACAGCGAGGTGAAAAAGATAGCAGCAGAAAGTCATAGGATTCGACAAGAACAGTGCGCTACAGCCCTCTGTAATCCTCAGCTGGGGAGCTATGGCTTTATTCTGTGTATGTGCCAGTCAAGAGCAGTTACGAAAGTGCTGAGAGGAACACCACTTCAGATCTGGGTAACAATGGCACTTGTGAGCAAGCGAACCTGCGAAAAACATAAAATTCTTGTTTTTCCCATGCGTTTTTCCGTAGCCTAATTGTTTGGACCGAAACAGAGAAAAAAGTTCCACAATCATATCAAGTTCTGTGTCTAACACAATCAGCCAAATATAAAACCGGCACCATTTCTCCATAGCAACCCTCTTGCCAAAGAGCCTTTGGAGAGTGCCGGGCACCAAGATGCAACTAATCATGGGTGCTTTTGTGCACAGACACGCAGGAGGGAGAGGGGCGCCAATCACAACACACACACACACATTCTCTCACACACACACACACACACACACACATGCACGCACGCACTCAACACACAACATGACAGACATGTGAATCACGAAAACAACTTAAACTGCAGGCACAGCAACAAAGGAAGCTGCTTCCCTCAGGCAGTCTCTCTGGGGACACTGAACCTGCTCCATCAAAGCAGCAGCACACCTAGCCCTGCTCATCAGCGAGCTCATGATGAATAGGTCCATTTGGGATCTAGACAAAAAAAAAAAAAGACAACTACTTTAGGGATGAACAGACACACCCACATTTGTGGTCTTCTGGAAAACACTGGGTGTCTGAAGATGCAGCTGAAGGTGCATTAAAAACGCTGCTTGATTTTTCGTCAGAAAGAAATATTAAGAAACATAACGCCCTTCAGAGCCTGTCTGTGAATTGGCCGTCAGTTGGCAAGAGTGCTAAATCTGGACATAAGTTACATTGGTGACATATATTGATTCATAAATACGAACCAGAGGTAATTTACAGTATATCTACAATATATCTGAGAAAATTTCCATGTCAGCCTGAGGTGAAAGACAAAAGCCTTGTCACAAAGAGAGAATTAAAAACGTCAGGAATTGGGAAGTCCAATTGAATCAATTCTATGTAACAACTTCACAGCCATCATCATTTACCCTTAACCAGCAGGCTTAAAAGGGTGAGTCTGAAATCCCTCATTTTGTGATTCATAATGAAGCAGTGAAGTTGCTCATGAGTCCTTAAGAAATAAAATATGCATGGAGAATTTGAAGCAAGCATAAAGGCTTTTAAAAAGGCCACGGCATGGCTGAAAAATTTAATTTGGCCCATTAGTTTTTATTGAATTAAACGAGAGCTGAAAGCACAATACATTGCAATTCTAAATAGTAGGACGCCTACACACTGACCCTGACGGTAGCTTTTTTTTTTTTTACATGACTAAACTTTGAAAGGATTTTCTTTTTCTCTTCTTTGTACCCAGCCCACTCTTTTACAGCTCAATTGCAATTGTGAAAAACAGAAAAGGATCTATTTGTAGAAATGCTAATTAAAATATTGGAGCTTAAATAATAGTCCTCCAAACGGATGCTTTATTATGTTGCTTAAAAGAAAAATTAATTGTTGCAAAGCACAGACAATGTCAAACACTACCTACAATCATCTCAAATTGCTGTTTAAATGTGTATTTGAATGGGCCTCCTCACCTTTGGTAACAAGCTTGCAAACATAAACTAGGGCTGGTACCAAGTAATAAAACCACACACAGCGGGTTCACCTGCTCAGCGACATTAAATATTCACTCTGCCTGCATGAGTCAGTCCCACTCTCAGCAGCGCTCCACTCTCAGGCAGTGAGACAATCGTGAAGTCCTAAGAGATGACAGGGCCAGAAAGATGATATTTAAACTTCTCTGTCTGTCCCTCCCACTCATTCCTCTACATTCTCTCTCTCTCTCTCTCCACCAACCCACCCACCACCTTCACTAAGCACGAGACCAGCCCACCTCAGAGCCAGCACTCTGGGGCAGATGATCGCACAATTATGGCTCTGGAGAAATGCTTTCATCATCTCTGCGCACGGATGCTGCTTGATGGAGGTTGACAGGTGCATTTGGAGATGAATAAGCCTCTTTTGTCCTCTGTCCGGTCATCGTGACTCATCCACCAAGTGACCTTCCCCTTTTCTATCTGACTCAAAGCAAAGAATTAGATATTGTTTAGGATGTGTATGTTTTTTTATGTCATTTACTAAGGTCTAACTTTTAAATATGCCACAGACTAACGACAGTTACTGAGTTTACTTTCTGGATCAACAAGTTTAAGAAATTTGGTTTAGAAATGAGAAAAGGGCTTTTCTTTCTTCAAAACTGTGTTTTTTTTGTCTCCTTTTCTAAACGAATCAAACCTTACTTTTACCGATTAACTGCTCTGAAGAAATTATACAAATTTCCATTGATCCCCCTACAGATTAGCTACACATGTTCCTACTGTTAAACTATGAGCAGAGATAGGGCAGGCGCCAGGTTTAGAGTTAAATTTTACTTTGAATTTAACAGTAGAACAATGAGGACTAAGGTGAAAGCAGGATAAGCCTCTACAAAGAACTTACCGTGCCTTTATTTGTGTAATGTGCCGCACTTCACCGTTTTATCACAAAATGTAAAATAACCTATTTTAAAAATACACTGTCTCATAAATCCAAGGACAGAGCAAAGGAAAGCTGCATTTCTTGGCTGCTATGTCACTGAAGGCTGTCCAGTATTGTAGTATCCTCGGAATGCAGCCAAGAAATGTACCCATCATTTCTGAACCTTTTGAAATGTTCAGTTACGCATCATCCTTGTTCAGTGCCCAAACATATGAAATACACCAGTTTCATGTGGCAAGACGCTGGGGTCCAGATCTGTAATGTAATATTTATTGTTATTTTAGTAAATGTAGGATATTAACATGTTGCAAAGCTTACGTCAGAAATCTGTGACATGTCTTTAAAGTCTCCTCAGGCATCTCTCAAATGTGCGTGACTGAGCACTGAAGAGGAGCCTTTGTACACCAGTATTAGCAAGGTCTCTTCCACCTCAGTTGTAGCCTTCACTTTCAGACACGCCTTTATATGCCTTTGGATTCCTAGAGGGATTAAAGGGAACTTCTTGCCATCGTATGACAGCACCAGTGATCCAGGAAGGTAAAGGCCATCATCGGTAGCCCAACGACACACACATTTGGACCGCTGACCACAAACAGCATTGTTAAACACATCAGTGCTCTTCTCTAACACATGGGCTTACAGATGCCCAACTGACTACTATGTTGCTTAGCAACAGGGGAGAGAGGGACTTTGCTATCTTTCCGTCCCGACAAAAAAAGGGCGACGTCTTAGCACAAGTGGCACACGGCCCAGCTGAGATTTCAAAGTGAATTAATGCTGTACACCGCATCTCACCTCTGCAAGGCATTTAATGGGAACAACATCTGCTCATAAAAAGAAATTAGGATAGTGATAATGCACACAACAGCCATTACTGCTGTAGACCTACATCTGGGCTGTTCCCTTACAGTCTTGTCTTCACTGTGTTTAACATAAAGGACTCTATGATTTCTGCCATGTGGAGAACATGAATGAAATAATTGAATTGTGGAATAAAAATGGAAGTCAGATATAAAGATGAAAGCACCCAGGATTTTTTATTTATTTTTTTTACAACAAATAATCCACCACCATTAATTTTACATGTGGTCAGAGTTATGTGCCGTTAACTAGTCTGTTATGCTGCCTTCCCTCTTCTGTTTATGTTCGCATGCCTATCATATTCTTCTTCCAGTTTGAGTCGAGGCCATGGCCAGCTGGTCGAACAATGGCCAGAATGGGAGCAGCAAACAGGAGGCTATAACTGTTTAGAGACTGCCACTAGTTGATTAAACAAGGGGAATCAGGTGTGCTCCTGTTAAATTGGAATGAAAACTTGCAGCCACACCAGCCCTGTGTGGATAAGACTGGTGACCCATGTACTAACCTGTCACTGCAGTGGAAGTTATTCTTTGGACAAGTGCATTGATCACCTCTCACCTCCTGTGTCTCAGCTCTTTAGATAGCATCTTTGCTATTTTTTGTTTAACTGGAGGTTATCTTCTTATGAAAACCTGTTAAAACCTAAAACTATAAATTGTGAAACAATTTTAATCCATAAAAATCAAAGGGAAATCAAAAAAGACATCTAATAGTATCCACATTTTTAATATGTTATATATAATCTCATCTTATACTTTTCTGATTAGTCCATTTCAGAGTCATGTTTGCAACAACACCAGCATGAAGCTCAGGCATCTCTATCACCTGCAAATTTAACTCCACCTAGTGAATCCTCAGGTGTTCCCAGGCCAGCTAGGATATAAATTCCCTCCAGTGAGCCCTGGGTCTACCTCAAGGCATCTTCCTAGTTGGCTGTGCCCAATATACCTCCAACAGGAGGAGTCCAGGGGGCATCTGTACCTAAACCACCTCAACTGAATCCCCTCAAAGCAAAGGAACAGCGGTTCTACTCCGGGCTCCTTACCTGATCCAGGAGAGTGTGCCCAGTGGCCCACTAGAGAAAACGTTTTTCGGCTGCTTACATCCGTGAGCTCATTCTTTTTCTCATTACCAAATGCTCATGACTTTAGGTGAGGGTGGGGAAGTAGATCGACCAGTAAATTGAGATCTTTGCTTTATGATGACTATCTCTTTACCACTACAGTGCAGTACAATGATCGCAGTACTGCAGACATTGGACCTTTCCTAGGTATCATCTTACAATCCCTCATGAACATATGGCTGAGATACTTGAACACCACTTGCAGTAGGTTCCTGTCCCATATATGATTGGATCTATAATAATGTACATTGCTGTTTTTCTTTTTGTTTATTTACTTTACAATTTTTGTATAGACTTTTCTCTACTTATTACCATTTGCACCACTGTCTTAAATGATGATGTTGGACTGTTGCCTGTCCATGTCTTGGAGTAATTATGTTTTATTCCTCACTTGACACATCTATGCTGAGAGGGAATGATGATAACGTTTTCTTTGTCTTAGATTCAATACAAGCACACAGACAAGATAATAATATATCTCCGTGGTCTCTGTGATTACATTTTTCGGCTAAAACCCAAGCAGAAGCAAAAGTGTGAAGCTACAGGGTACAAGATACACTTAAATTACAATACTTTGCAAAAATAAAAGCCACAATACCAGTTATGATTTTTAATGGAAACATCAATATTCTAACATTAAGTATAGGCTGACACAACATAATATTAACTACTACAAAAACATGATTTTTTTTTTAAAGAAATACGGTATTAGGACAGCACCTACAAGAAGGCAATCATGATATGGAGAGGCAAGCCCTTGGCAGCAAGTGCTCTGAGGTCAAGACCGACTCTGGGGACAGTGACAGGTGGGGAGCTTGTCTGGGGTGGTACACCTGTCAAAGCACAACACAGGTGTCCAAAGCAGACGACAGAAACTTCCCATAGCACAGAGAGCAAAAGCTTACTTGACATTCATTTTCATTTTTATTATAAAGACGGACTGCAGAAAGCCTATAAAACTGTTTATTTTTTGTGCTCTTAAGCAGGAGGGGTCAGAAATTACCAGAGGGTTTAAGTGTTCACAGCATTGTTATTGTTTGATCCTTTGATTTTTGCTGGTCTTACCACTGTGAAGTTGAATTCACAAAGCACTGAATAGTCAACCCACTGACAGGGAACATGAGCTAGGTTTGGTTATATCTAGCAGGTTATATTTACTCTAATGATGATGTGCTTCTGCACTAGTAATCCAGCTCAGAATGAGGGGAAACACATTTTAAGACATTTGTTGTACGGGCTTGGCTGAGGAACCACTGGTGGGGAATTAGGTCTGAACGCCTTCTAGTCATAATCCCACCTATATATATACACACACATACAGGAGGTTCTCGGGTTACGTCAGTCCCGAGTTGCGATGTTTCGTGGTTACGACACATCTCTTATTTACTGTATAAAGCCTTGTTTCGACTTAAGTGGTTTTGCGTCGTAAATGTCGTAACACGAACTTCGTGTTTGGTGTGCGCGGCCGAAGAATACACGGTTACGCGTCTCGGGACTGAGGTGTTTTTTGATAATTACTGTGTTAGGATAGGTGTTAGGAGGAGGATAAGTGCTTACAGTATGTTATTTACGTACAGTTTGTACGTATGTTCCGACGTACAGCGAAAATCGGTTTACGACGCGACATAGGAACGGATCAACGTCATAAGTCGAGGACCCTCTGTATATATAAAACAATATCACAGCAGCACACATTTTTGGTTGGTCTGTTTTTGTGGGCCTGGGTGAACAGAGCATTTTGTGTGCTTAACAGGTTTGTGTGCTTAATTACTCCTGAAAAACTAAATAAGGAGGTGTGTGCTGTATTTTAGACCACATTTATTACAGGAGAGAGTACGATACATTTTTTTTCTACTTCCACTATTCATTGCTTCGCCAAAAAAAGCCAAACACTAATATTGGACAAATTGTCCATTTTTGTAAGGTCCACTTAACATATAGATGCACAATTTAGTTCTCCAATAAGCCATCTGTTGCAATGCATACTCTTTTAATCCACTTTAACCCTGTTCTTCAGTTGTCAGGACTCTCACAGGACCACCACAGAGCAGGAACTAATTGGCCGATGGATTGTTCTCAGGGCTGCAGTGACACTGATGTGGTAGTTGCATGTTACTTAGTGCTGTACTGGTACAAGGGGATCAGAGGCAGTAGTGTTCCTGTTTATTTATTTATTTATTTATTTTTTAACACTGTATCCACTCACTGTCCACTCTGTTAGACACACCTACGCTCAGGAAAAAAAAGGTACGGCAGAGGTATATTGTGTAAATGTATCTTTAAATAGTACAACACTGCTTTTAAGTCCAGTTGTGTTACATTCTCCAGGAGGGAGAGCGTATGAAATCAACACAATTTTAAAATCTACAAATATAGAATAAGGTATAATTATGCTCCCTAACTAAATGCATAGGATATGTAACAATGAGAGTACCACAACAGTAACCGTTTTTCTGACAGTGGGTCCACCTTTAAGAAGTCATCCTTTATCCTTTATCAGTGGTCACAGGAAACTGCCCACAGGACCCTGTCATTTGGATATTTTTGGTTGCTTGTCTATTCTGAGTCCAGTTATGATAATGTCACTTCTACAGCATTGCTGTGAATGACCCACATATACCAGCACACCACAAACTCTGCTGTGTCTGACATCTGATCCAGCCACACCACCACCACGTGTATATATACAAACATACATGACATGATTTAGTACACTACTATATATGAGTGAAATCTAATATTAAGATTTCACTATTGGTGTTAAGCACAGCAAAAAACAGGATGCATCTTTCCTATTACTCCGTTGCTGGTGTATGAAGTGGAAGAAAATGCTGTGTTCTGCTGTCAGTTCCACTACAGTGTTCTCTCCACTCTTCATCCAGGCTTCCCTTCTTTTGCTCTGCTTCTCCTGCAGTCACTTTTTCTTCTTTCAGTCAATCTATCAGTCACCCTTTTCATGCATGTCTGACACTGAATGTGTGCATCCATCTCACAGATCTCCCCATGAAGCTCCTATTTACCTTTTTATTTCCTTCCTTCCTTTTCTATCTCCCAGAGCAGCAAGTCCCCAATTTTTTTTCCCGTGATGTCATTTCCAGTAGTAATGGTTTTGCAGAGGCTTGCTGTGTGTTAGTGGGCTCTGGCGAAAGGCTACAGAGACGCCGCTACAGATTTGTATGTCACGCTGCTCTGTTGCCACAGCCGCATCCCAAGGCTTTTAAGACGCACTTTGAAAAAACAAATGAAAAGGGGGAGAGAAAGAAAAAAAGTTGCTGCCATATGGCGTCAGAAAATCGTCTCTGAGCAGAAGAATCCTTCAAGGACTCTCTTGAGCTATTTGAGTGGTTGAGATGAATTATGAAATAAGACATCCACCATATTTCACACAAATTGGTCTCGTCTATGATTGACAGGTCGGTGTTGGTGGCAAATCAATGAAATAAAAAAGAAAGCATGTTACTCATGCTTCACTAATTAAAGCTGAAATGAATAGAGTAAAAACAGATCCACACTTAAATGCACACCTTTTCCTCAGGCAAAATATTCACACAGTGTTGACAGAAACTGCTGACAGCGAAGAAGAAGGTGGAGAAAAAGTGCCTGTTTATCCAATCTGTGCGTCCCTGACTGGCACTTTCCACTTTACTACAGCTGGAAAGCTTCTCGAAAGTCAAATGAAGACCGTGGCGTCTGTCCATTTAAACCCACACACTGTATGAGCTGCCCCAGGCCAGGGTTTATTCAGCAGAGGGTCTATCCGTTTGTCTGAGTGCATTTCAAAACACACACAGCATTTAAACTGAATTTCAGCGTGTAAATATTGGTCCCTTCCTTCTGCTATTTGCCATGAAGTGGAGAATTGATGAGTAAGCATCAAGAAAGCCTGTTTATGTCACCTGTATCCAAGGCCTATTATTTGTTCAGCTATGTCAGTTTGCATTACAGGGGCAGATGAAGAAACAAAATGGGGGAAGACAGACAGACGTAAAGAAGAACAAGAAAAAACAAGAAAGAAACAGTGGTGTGTCAGTCTCTTGCTTCATTTTAAATTCTTGAGGAAATGATTCAGTGCATCATGAATTCCAACTGGAATTATTTGCATAAATGAACACAAATGAAAGAGAACAGAAAAAGGGGTGGGGTTTGAATTGATTTTAAGAGAGAGATTTAATTTGGCCCATTTCAATAAAAGTAAAAATAACAAAAATTAGAAAATACCCAGAGCTATTAGCTTTGGCCAAAAAATAAATAAATAAATAAATACTTCACAGGGTATTATAATATTACAAAATCAATACAGCTGAATCACCACTTTCAGGTCCATGTATCCGCAAGGAGATCAAGTACTTTTCCCTAATGATGCAAAAAGCTATAAACAGAGACCCTGATAATTTGGGTGGGTGATGGATTTGATGCTGTGTACTATAAGAAAGCAAAGAGAGCTCTTAGTTTAGTGGAATTCTATGGGTGTAAAATAGGAAAGCAATAGAAGAATTCATTTGCTGACAATAACTAAAAATATCCAAACAATTTTGACCAAAGCAAGGCCAGAGCTGGCTACTTTATTAAAGTAAACGCCATAGGTTGTGTGTTTCATAAAGAAGGTGAATAACACCATGACTGGAAGGTGTAAATATCATTGTTTGTTTGTTTTCCATAGTGTTTCTCCATAGTGTGCGTGTGTGTTTTAAACAAATTAAGGAATAAGAATTGTGTTTCAAATGCCACTTAAAATAGTAGGAGATGCAGTTTTAGGCGTCTTATCCAAGGAATCACTGCTCACAGCAACATCATAAAAATGTCTGTTACTATAGTTACACTTGCACTTGTCTTCTTGGTGTTCTCGAAAAGAAAACATGCAAAGCATTAAAAAAACAATAATACCAAAAAACATGGGGCAGTCTAATGAAGGAAAGCAAAAGAATCTGCTTCTCTTTCCTAGCATCCTTTTTCATGGCAAGTAAATGACAGGAAGAGGAGCTCTTCAACCTCAGTTCACTTAATATTCACTTTACATAGAAGGTTCTGGAGAATTACTGTTTCCATAGCAAAACAAACTCATACTTCAAACCTCATTCAGGGGCTCTGTATCTTTGAATGAAGGTGGAATGGTTTGTTTGAGTGAGTAATTGACTGTAGCTTGTACATGGCTGAAGATTAACTTGTATGTTTTTTTTTTGTTGTTGTTTTTTTTATAATTCACTGTTTGAATGGCCACAGGGACTCATTTATAACTCGAATTGTTTAGATTTGTTACACTTTGCTCTACATTCCCTTTCATGCAGTTAGCCATCTGAAATCTGGAGTCAGTTCCTCCTTAATAATGGAACTATATAATAAAATAATACAGGAACAGACAAACATCCTCATCTCTCTTCATGCTTTTCAGCATTCAGAGCTCGGCTGTGCTTGAGAAGGCAACGGAGGGAAAGCGCTCTTGAGCCAAGTTGGACAGACATATTGTCAGACTTAAACCTAGTTAAACTGACTGGAGAGCTAGCAAAAAAAGGAAACAAACTGGATTTTCTATAAAGGGTATTGGATTGAAATCATGAACATAGCTTTTAACGGCTCTGAAAATGTAACCAAGCTAATTCACAACCTTTTTCCTCTATAAACTTTAACTATACAGGTGATGTTCCTGCCCAGCCAGTGGCCTGTGGTGTTATTCAGTATGCTATCCAATTGACTAAACCAACAGGAATAAAAGCACCTACAGCTAGTGCCACTTAAGTGCACACAGAACCTAAAACAAGGCCAGTAATTCATCATGTGTAATTACTGTTGGAGGATTGCATTATCAAACCAATGGTTTACATTGGTGAATATATTTCATCAACTGTCAATAAACTGTGCACCTTTACTGTACAGTAAAAGTCAACAGTGAGAGGTGTTTTTTTTGACTGATCCAGGTCTTCATGCCCCCTCTCCACCCACACACATGCTATTCATGGAGTCCACAGCGCACACAATGCTGTACTGGGACCTAATCAGATAAAAACCATTTCCAAAGCCAGTTATGACTCCCGTTGCACAAAAGGCCCTGCAGCTAATGTCATAATGACAGGACATAGAACACGTAGCAACACAAGTGAGACACAATGCAAGCAGCGTTTTCCCATTAGATAACGGAAATGTAGATAAGCTGAAATTCATTTCTCCAATCTGCACAGACGCAACTACGTCTTTATCAATTAAATGGTGAGCATGGGAAGAGAGCCTCCCACCCACACAACCCCCTCCCTCTCTCTCTCTCTTTTTGAACTTTTCTGGAAAGATGTTCTTGTATGTGTGGGTTTGTGTGTGTGCAGCTAATTAGGGACAGACTGATAAACAGAAGTACAGAGAGACAGAGAGAGAGAAGGTGATAGAACAAAATACAGCAGACCACAGAAAAGCCTTTTTTCACTCTCATGTCCAAACACACACACAGCAAACAGGCTTAAGTGTGTGCATGTGGGGGGTCTAGGAAATGTTGCACAGTGACAGAATGTCCGTGTGGAGTAAAAATAGAACACAAGACTGAAAGGAAGCCAAGCCTAAATAAACAGGCACTGAGAACCACTCTATTTGCAGCTCAACAAAGTGATCTTTTCATGACAGATTTATTAATAACCTAATTTAACAAGCAGTGAATGTAATAATATAATATAAATATAAAAGTAGGGTAGATTTAAAAGTACAAGAAAAAAACGACACACAGACACACATGGTAAGTTATCTTTAAAAATAAAGGTGACAAAAAATATTTTAGTTCACTGAAGAACCTCTCAGATATATATTTTTAAAATAACCCTTTTTTGAAAAGTTTACATGGATTTTCTATGGCATTTTTCAAAGAATACTTTACATTAAAAACGTCAGACACACTGAGTATGAGTACAACAAAATATCTGCCGAATTTAGCAGACAACAGGATCAGCATACACCACTCAGCCACAACATTAAATCCCTGACAATGACAGGTGAAGTGAATAATGATGTTCTGGTTAAGATGGCACCTTGCAGTGGGTGGGATATGTAGGTAGCATGTGAAGAGTCCATTCTTTAAGTCGATGGAAGTGGAAGAAATGGGCACACCTAAACATCTGAACACTTTTGCCATGTTGTGATGGCTAGACGACTGGGACTGCGCATCTCCATAAAGCCAGGTCTTGTGACCTTTCTTAAAGGTCTAATGAAACTTCACTTGATGCAAAGGTTCTTGCCCAATTTAAAGGTTATTACCAAAAAATGGCTCTTCAAGAGACCAAAGGTGGCTTTTCTATCACACTGCTCAAGGACCCTTTGTAGCACCTACATTTTAAAGTGATTTGCAAAAACAAGTAACAAATAAAAAGTGAACAGCAGATGAAAAATAACACAATATAAACTCAAGGGCTTGGAATAATTCCACTAATAGGCATTATTTTTATAAATAAAAAGGCAAACAAATCAAATAAACATCATAAAACTCAACATGTGGGAAAAAAAACCCTGACCAGAAAGTAAGCACAGAAGTTATTTTAATGAGATTTTAAAAAATGAGAATATTTTCTTACTCCATGTGCAGTAACAATGTCCCCAGCAATTGAAAAACTCTCCCACTGGCAGCAGACATTACAGGTACACAACGATATTGCTTAAGCAGCTTGAACAAATGTAGATTGCAGTGTTCATGGTCTTTGAAATCCTTTGGAGCCACATGTGCTGAAATGGATCTGCTTGGA
Source organism: Hoplias malabaricus (assembly GCF_029633855.1). Lineage (NCBI taxonomy): Eukaryota > Metazoa > Chordata > Actinopteri > Characiformes > Erythrinidae > Hoplias > Hoplias malabaricus. The sequence goes on from NC_089803.1 coordinate 27,216,879, forward strand.
ATTCAGCACTGTGGCTCAAACACATTTAACTGCAGAACCCTTCAATCTCTTCAGTTAGAAAAGGACATGCATCCAAACCAACCATGAATCAACCAATTGCCTTTGTTACTGCTTGACCATGGCCAGGGGTGGGGGTACGTATTTCACTGGATATTGCTGGAAGCGTTTGTTGTGCAGTTGGTATAGTCTCCCAGTTTGCTCCCAGTTCTACGTATCTGTTGTGATATCTTCTAATATGATCAGTCTTATTTCATGTATTGCCAGATGCACAAACTTTATAAATGATAAATGTTCTCTCTTCAACCCCAAAAAACTGCCACACTGGAGCTTTAAAAGAAGCCAGGAGCCCATGGCCTCAGAGTAGCATTTTAGGATTTCATATTTGGTAATGCTGCTGCTTCTGTGGCCTGTGAACTGTGATTTTCCTGCAAAAAAAACCTTAGCTCATGTCACATGCACCATGAAAAGGCTCAAGGCTGCTGAACCATGGATTTTTGCTATGGATATCAGCACTAATACCCAACAATAGTGGCCCAGGGAGACAGATGGTGAACCAGCGACTGGGTCGTGTGCACACAAGGCTCACTCGTACGTGGGGAGCAAAGGCTAGATGCTGTTGTGTGATTCTACAGAAGAGCTAATGCAGTAGAAATTGCTGAATTAATTATACTGGCTGTGAAATTTGTCTGAACACCAGTGAATCGCAGCTTGCTGCATATGAGTCTGCGAACACAAAGACTGCTATTACTGCTCATGCTGACCTCCGTCCACTGCAGAAAGCACCTACATTATGTATATGAGCATCAGAACTGGATCATGAGAAAGTGAAGAAGGTTGTCTGGTCTGAATAATATTTCAGTTTCTTTATCATGTGTTCGTGTACCACTGGGGAAAGGACGGCACCATGATGCACAAAGGGAAGAATGCATGCCATCAGAGTCAGTGTAATGCTAAGGGCAATGCTATGCTGGAAAACTCTGGGTCTTGCAATTCATTCAGAGGTTACCTGCCACATACAACTGAGCTGAATACTGTTGAAGACCAAGTAAACCCCACTGTGGAACATGACAAATGGCACTTTTCCACTGCATGGAACCTACTCAACTCAACTCTTTTGCTTTTCCACTAGACAATTCTGGTAACTGGTCCCTGGAACTCGGTACATTTTTAGTCCATGCTCACGCCTGGTATGAAGTGATCCAGGTAGGTACTAAATGTGATGTGCAAACCTGTGCTGACTGGCTAGAGAGACTTGCCAATCACCCTGAAATGCATACCACCAGTACAGACTAGCAGCTTGTAAATGTGCTGGACAAGTCCAGTCAATGGAAGCACATGTTCGCAACTATCCGGACTAGAAAGATCTTGGTGCTAGACAAGATAGGACACCCTTAGAGGTCTTGTAGAGCCCATACCTCAATATATCAGAGCGGTTTTGGCAGTATGAAGAGGCTTGGCAGAGGGCTTTAATGACTGAACAGTGTATAAACCATAAAACAGACATTATTTATTTATTTATTTTATTTAGACGCAGAAATAATCTAAACCGAATTTTAGAAGATAAAATAATAATAAATAAATAAAAATGAGACATAGAAGGAAAAAAAATGATGAAAATTTCATGACCCTGCACTTTTTTTCCAGGCTATGCTTCAGTAAATCTGCAAAATTGACCATGTTAGTGTTTCAGAAGTAAATTGCACCTTTTTATTCTTTTTCCTTCCACTGCAGGATGTGTTCTGAGAACATCAGCTGGGTATGATTGACTCATCAGAGGCTTTTGCACAAACCTCATGCAGTTTGAGGGCAGTCAATCAGCAAAAAAAAAAAAAAAAAAAAAAAAGAGACAAAACCAAAAGACTGATGTTTTCTTGAAAATGTTTCAAACACTGTACTTTTCTCTTAAACCATTATACTGACTGTCTATAAAGAAAACTCTATGAAATTAAAATGTAATTTAAAATTCAAACATTTAGACGTGTCACAGACTTTGGGAATCCCTATAGTGGTGCGTGAAAATGTGTGAATCCCTTAGAATTCTCTGAATTTCTACTCTGAACTTCTAAAGTTTTCTGTTAATAAACCTCACACATTGGGAAAATACAAACTATATTTGGCTCATTGTTTAACTGTTTGAACTCAGTGATGTTGAAGGGCTTCTTGCTTTAACCGAACACCTCTGCCTGTTTTATGATCTGTCTTTCTTAAGACCCATCACTTTACCACCACTAGTATCTGTCATTCCACTGTATAACTGCCCTATACAATCCAGAATTCATAGCACCATGAAAAAGTGGCAAGTTTCCTGCTGAGCAAAACCCACGATACTGCAACCACTGGGTTCTCAGTTGGGATGAGGTTTTTAATTACTTTTATTTAGCCATAATATTCTATTTTGTCTCATTAGCCCACATATTATTTCAGTATTGTTCTGGCTCAGCCAGGTGGTCTTAAGGGATTGTCCAGCAATGATTTTGATCCTTAATCAATGTTTGCTTGACAATGGACTCATGAAAAATGACACCATGCAGTGGAACATAGGTCAGCAGGGCCAAAAATATTACCCTAGGGCTCTATCTGACATTCCAGAATATTATACGCCTTGCTCAGGAGTGATTTCGTTTAATGCTGCCACTCCAGGGAAGTGTAACAAACAATGCTGCACTTGGAAACATTGTAGAATCAACTAAGGTGTATATTTTATAAATACAACAGGATCTCCATTCATTTTCCTTGAATGAATGAACATCCAGGCCTTAATTATCCCATACATCAAAATAATAATCCTTAAGGGTCAGATACATTTTTTAAGAAAAACATGTTAAATCGCTTTTTTTTAGTAATTAAATTAATAACAAAAGCTATAACTATAAGTGTACTTTAGTTCACTGGCATCTTAGGTCATCAGAGTCCTCTACTGCTAGAATCTGATTACATTCAGGTCAGATTTATGTGGAAATTCAAAGAGTTCACAAAGTTTCAAGCACCACTGTATGACATTTAGACTTTGCAAGACTTAATGAGTTGCTGATCAGCAATTGTGTGCAGATCAGTATGAGGCTAATGAACTTTGTTTAAATGATCGGTCTAACTTGCAGCAGTAGCGTGGTTTTACAAAAAGCACTAAATGAGGTAATTATATTTGGAAGCCAAAAGAAAAATAAATAAATAAATAAAAAAGACTTAGGAAAAAGCCACAGACGTATTTCCACAAGCTACAACATTTCTGCCATTGTCATATGGCATGGGGAACATATAAAATAGTAAAAGATGAGCTACAGCCAGTTGATAAAACACAATCTTGGTTTCCAAAATATATTTCAAATGTTCCCGATTGCTAGGCCTGATTAATGTTTAATCCCTGCTAATAGTGCTCAGAACATTTTAGCAACCTATGCTCAATTAAAATTGGAATTAGTTTCTAATGACTGTTTGTCAATGGCTGTCAATGTTTTGCATTTTTAGAATGAAATGCACAAATTAAACACTGCCTGTTGACTTTCACAAAATTCTGTCACCATTACAGAGGTGAAGGATGATAGTGGCACAAAGTTCACTCTTTTGATCTACTATCTATCTCTGTGTACATGTACAAATTTTAATTCCAGCTCAGGCAGCACTCACAGCGACCTCAAATTTTTACAAAATTATACACTTTAATTTGATCAGATAACTCCCCAAACAGTTAAAAAAAAAAAGAAAAATCTAGTCCATTGTCACAATTTATTTCAGCTGTGTCTTCGACCCCTGACTCCACTCAATACAGAGAGGCTGGAGCCTGGGATACCAACTGTTAAATAACAGAGGAGGTTTGGAAGGAAAAGTACAGTTTGATTCAGTCCAATTGCTCCATGGGCTCGACTATTCAGGGTCTTTTATTCTGTATCTCCACTTTGTGTCAAATATGAATTAGAGGATACTTCTCTGGTTCACCTATTTTTATTTTGCCTGGTATTGCAAGCCTTCTGGTCTACAGTTATAATTGGCTTTAGAAGCTCTAATAGTACAGCTGGTCGACCCTATAAATGTAATTTGTGGATTCTCTACAGTTCTGTCTGCTCTTCCATATCCTCCAAAACATGCAGTGATGGCCGGAGTGGTTGTGGCCAAAACTGATTCTTTTGAACTGGAAACTGCCTCCTGCTTCATCGTTTAAATGCTGGCTGCCTGAGATGCTCAATTTTGCCTCGATGGGGCGTTTGCACAGCCATAGCTATGGTACATTAACCAAATCTGCGATTCTATATTGAATTATTTCAAAGGACTTAATGTGTTTACATTTTGAAATAATTAACTTTATTATTATTATTATTATGTTCTTGGCTAAAGGGAATTTCTCAAAGTTCTAAGAAATTTCTATGTACACAAAAAGCCTTTTTCTCTCAAATATTGTTCAACAATTTGTCTAGATCTCTGTTAGTGAACACTTCTCTTTTGCCGAGATAATCCATCCACCTCACAGGTGTGGCATATCAAGATGCTGATTAGACAGCTTGATTATTGCATTGGTGTGCCTTAGGCTGGCCACAGTATAAGCAATTTAACAAACTAAGTTTTTGGTTTTAATTGCAACTTTAGGAACTGTCCCAATTCAGGAACGGGGTCTGTGCTATTGTAATCCATTTATATCAGTGAAAACATCACTAGGGGTTGCAATGTTGGTGCATGTAGTATTCATTTGTGACTGAGAGTTACTTGAGTTTTTTTATTCATGAAACATCTTACACATAAATGCGTGTCAAACAAACTAAAATATATACCATTCATTACATTATCTTCTTTAGATATCAATGAGCGTTAGGAAATCGTGTAACTCATGGAAGTGTGTAGATGATTTTGTGTCATCGCCCCAGTTTGCTGTAAAAAAATGGCTGTCACGATTTACTACACAGGCACATTGATCCTGTCGTGCTCATAATATGATCAATGGGGTGGCTGCTCTTCTCTCACAGTTTTGCTTCATTTTATGTGCATTTATAAGAGTCTCCTTCTCCAAGTGCAAAACACTGGGAGGAGATTATGATAATGAAGCTACTCTAATTTATCAATGCTGATAGAAAACACTGACTGTGCACTATTTAATGTCTGTGACAAGTCTGTTGCCATTATTGGTGCTGCTGGAAAGAGAAAAGAGCAATTTCTTCACTAGGTGGTTATCTGTTTATTGTCAGTAGACCAAAACTGCATCACAGTACACTCAATGTGGTAAAAGAAAGAGAAAATGAAAAACAAAAATAATTTGAAATTTGTTTTAAGTTGTGGATTCCTTACACATTCATTCATTCATTATCTGTAACCGCTTATCTAGTTCAGGGTCGCGGTGGGTCCAGAGCCTACCTGGAATCATTGGGAGCAAGGTGGGAATACACCCTGGAGGGGGCGCCAGTCCTTCACAGGGCAAACACAGACACACACTCCTTACACGTTGGGTATATCCCAAATATATACCCACTCGTACCAACACACACACACACACACAAACTACGCCCTTCACCATGTCGGTGTCACTGTAGCACTAAAAATGATCCTTGTCCACATCAGACCTGTTCTGTGGGGACCCTGACCACTGAAGAACAGGGTGAAAAGGGCAAACTAAGTATGCAGAGCAACAGGTGGGCTACAGCGTAACTGTAGAACTGATGTGCTCCTGTATAGTCAGTGAAGCTGGGAGAATGAACAGTGAATCAAGGAAGTACTGAATGTTATGGTTGATCAGTGTATATTATGACTCAAAAAGATGGTTCTGGCAAAATAAATGTTTAAGAACGCTCTTTCAAATGACTGTGAAAATCACATATTGTAACACCCTTAGACGGTTCTCTCATTGTTACTAAAGCTATCAGTTGACTATTCATTTAACTGTGCTTTTTTTGTCATTAATGGGAGTGTTATGGCACAAATGTCAGGTATTTACAAATGCACAGCACATATTTAAAAGGTTCCCCAAATAGACAAATGTTACAAATTCACAGTTTCCAAATGCAAAGACATTAACATTCTCCATTGTCAAGTATTAGGCAGAAATAATGTCTTGTTTTTGCAATTAAATCACATTTGTTCAATAATTATTGCCTTACTTCATGAGACCTTAAGAGAATAAGGCATCAATTTGTTCTTTTGAGTCACAGTTGAAACCTGAGACAAATAAAATAATCTTTCCTTCTCCTACCTGTATAAATTGGCTTATATACATAATGTGCTGGTCATATTATTATCATCTGAAAGTCACATCCACCAATGTTCTTAGCAAACTCAGTAAATTAGAAGTTAGCAATGACCAAATTACCTATTAAGTGCTGGTAGAATTTTGGTAATTAGTGCTTCTTGTAGTAAATCTGTTCCTACGGATATAGGTATATTTATAAAAAGTATCCATTTTATTGTATCTCTCTCTCCCTCTCCCATAACAATGAATAATTAAAAACATTTACAATAATAACACTAACAGAAGCAAAAATTATATAAATAATTGAAAATAAATCTAAACAAAAAAAAAGACATTATTTTCTAACACAAGTGTACTACATCCCACAGGTAATACACATGAAAAACATACAACTACACACAGTTACCAATATTCATACTTCACTTTCTATTTTTTTTCCCCTAAATAAGAAGTGGGTTTATGCTTCCCACTTCTAGCTCTAGCATCACTCATACCGAAACCTCAAAGCACTGCAGAACTTCAAACCAGCCACATAAAACACTTCAATTTGGTTGGATAATGCATGGTTCCCACTCACATTGCCATGGTAGATGAAGTTATGTTTGTGAGCGATGCGCTGGGCCTCTTCTTCCCCTCCATGGATGTGAACGGCCCAGGAGTCTGTGTATAAACCACGGCTCTCCGCAGACTGTGCCACGGCGCTCAGGAGGAGCAGGCTGGTCCCGAGCTGCAGCAGGACCCAGCGGACCTCCATGAACGACCAGTGCAGGGGTCCTGAATGCTCTGGTCTATTGCTGAGAGACTCCACTGCCCACTCTGGACCACATCAGCCACTGCCGAGACCTACAGAGGACAAAGGCAAAGAACCACAGAGGTTCTATTAAACAGCGCAGGACAAATATAGCCGCACCTATAGGTACATAACCCCCACAGGAAGGACCACGTCCACACAAACATTTTTTTCTTTTGAGGCTTTGCTACTTTTAGCACCACACCTGGGTCAAGCTGACCTATGAGGAACGATAGACTGAGCAAGTTCAAATGTGACCTTGCTTGTTTGTTCCTGAAGCTAGCACATGAAAAATTCTCAAACTATGCCAGACGTTAAAAGACAAAGTCAATGACACTCACGAGAGATAAAGCATTAAAGAATCCTTACCAAGCCCCGATTTACTTTGTAAGCAAGGAGAAGCAAAGGACATCTGGACATACTTTCAGATAAGCTTTGATTCACGGGAAGTTTATTTGACATTTTCTGGAAAGATTTCAGCCGGATATCATTCAGCAAGATCAGGAAGTGTTTTCCTCCCAAGGTTCCTTCTCAGAATCCATAAACCTTACAGAGAAGATGCTCAATGGCGATTAGCACAATCTTTCAAAATACTTTAGCGATATAAACAGTGACAGTGTAAACAAGAGCTGGAGTTTGTAGATTAAACATGACTTTTCTTCATAAAAATATTATCTTCTTGATGAATAATAAAGATTACCTGACAATTTGTGGGACTATAAAACATCATTTACATTAGAGCAAGTCTACAAATTAATATTTTTTTTCTGATCACTTGTTTCACTACCAAAATAATCAGTAATCTGCAATCTACATTTACTTACTGTGAATTGAACTGTTAACATTTCTATGGCTCAGCTGTGATAAAAAAACACTGTAACCTAATTCCTGACTAACTGCAGTCTTAACACAACAACGGCTGCTGCATCCCAACACAGAGTCATCAGCATCTAGCATCCATAATTTAGCAGTTGGTTTTGTCTGTTTAAATGGTTGGGAGTCCATGAGAGAGCTGCAATAAGCGCACACTCATGAAGGCTCTAACTAAACTACAGAGATTACTTTAGGAAGAGAAATACGAAGAGTTCCTGCATTTTCTATCCACCCTAAGTTGTTCTCGCCTCAGGGAAACTCCCCGCAGGATCATGATACAGTTGGGTTGATCTGAGATTTGAGCAGGTCTTCAGAGACTAGGCTGTGCCTGCTGAATATGGAACGACCGCAGTTTCAACAAGAGGACAAAACTCAAACAACAGAGCCAGCCCAGAGGCTTCCTTTTTTCACAGCCTTTATGACTAATCTCAATTAAGATTCTTGTGACTTTGTATTGCCCGTGTAACTCAGATGTACCTGATCCGTTAACCATAACTAATTATCCATAAAACTTTCTTAGAATCAAGGAGAAACAGGCTCAACAGGAATGTTTAGCATGTGGAACACACGTTATCTGACTGGACGACAGGTTCAAGCCAATAAGGTATGTCTGAATATGTGTAGGGTAGAATTAGCACAGTGTATGGCGGCAGAAGCAGAAGACTGGAACCCTCAGAAAACAAACAAAGCGTCACGTTGAAAATCTGCATTGGCGGAGCTCATTAAGGCCTGGCAGTGTGCAGTGAGCTGGAAACGAAATCACGTTACCTGCCTGTCAGAAAAACTCTGAAAGAACCTTTGCCAGGAGAAGGAACATGTGAGAGAGAGATCGAGAGGAGCGAGAATGCGAGAGAGAATAGAAAATAAAACATAGAAAAAATAAAAACATAGGGAAACAGAAACAGAGAAGAGAGTAGAAAATAAAACAGAAAAGAGAAAATTGAGAAAAGCAAAGCTAATATCAAAAAAAGTGACAGCAAGAAAAAGACAAAGGAAGAGGGTGAGAGAAAAGAAAATTGAGGACAATGAGTAATGAAAGAAATCTAAGAGAGAGAGAGAGAGAGAGAGAGAGAGAGAGAGAGAGAGAGAGAGAAAGAGAGAGAGAGAGAGAGAGAGAGAGAGAGAGAAAGAGAGAGAGAGAGAGAGAGAGAGAGAGAGAGAGAGAGAGAGAGGGAGAGCTATAAAAGCAAAAATGTGTGAACAGGGAAAAATGTAAAACACAATGCAGCACCTGGGATTATATTTACTGGAACTGGTTCATCAAAAACAAATTCCAGGAGTGTATGCATCTGGTGTAACAGATGGGGCGAACCCTTTGGTATATGACACAGTTCAACATAAAGCAACCCTGTGAACACAGTAGCTCTGGGTCCAGATTAATATGCCTTTAAATTGGACCACTTAGCTCATTAGCCCATTTTTAATATTCTCTCTGGGTGTGTAGGGAGCAAATAATGTAGAAGCTGTTTGCTATGGCGGATGTCCCCCTTTATTTAGCACAAGGTTAACACACTTAAGACACAGAGAGGAACAAACTGCTCAAGTTTGCTCAAGACAAATGTACTGCAGGATAATTACTTACTGGGCTGATTAGCTAGTTGTATGTGTTGTGGAACATTAGCTCATCAAAATGCAGAATAAACCCACAATGAGTTCATGTAAACACAAGTGAACGCAGCCTCGGTATTTACTGAGATGCAAATGATAAGAAAAGGGGACTTTGGGGGAACCTGAATAGCCATTAGCTCTACGAATATTACATTTCTCACTTGCATTTTTGAATCCCCAGGTATGGGTTGTGTTTATATTCAGAGCTGTGAAAAACCAGTCCCTCCACCGTGAATGTATATCATTACTGGTTATGAGTGAGAGGGAATGCTAATACCGTGACACAAATGAGCGTGTCGTATTAAGAAATCCAGTGTGCTTTGACAGGGGACACTAGGTGACAAGCATATGCAAACACACAGTCTCATATACACTGTGCTGAAACATCCACAGCAAAATCTTCCAATTTTATTCCGGATGCTGAACGCTAATAACTTTAAGTGATGTTACACTGAGTTATGAAACTCATCTTATGCAACTTTTCCATCATCTTATGCAACTTTCCGAAATGCTATTCATCAGAAGGTTAACGCTGCACACCATGAGAAAGGCCGTTTTATCTGGTCCTCACATTGAGCAGGAAAGCCATGCAGACACCTTATATGCTGTTTTTCATAAAAAGAAAAAGCTGTTATTGCTTCGGCCCTGGATAGCAGCAGACACTTTAGCCTCCCCAGTACTAAGAAAAAGGTGCTGGAAAAGACCCAACTGTAAGTGAACAGCAGATATCAGTGCTGGAGCATTTTTCACCCTCATTAAAATGCTACTCGAACACAAGCTTTAAAAAAAAAAATAAAAAAAGACAGCTGGTCCAGTTGACTGTTGAGGTAACATTCCAGTATGTCATCTATTGTTAAAGCAGGATTAAATGCTGCAGAAATTGACATCTCACCCGTTAAAAGCTGCCCTAGGAGAGCTCCAATCCCAAATGCTCTTTCAGCACGGTCAAGGCTGCTTGTCCCTCTCAGTAACGAAAAAATCTACACTGATTCAGCTTACGTGGCTTTTATGAGGAAGCTACAGCCACAGCACAATCGCACAGGGAGTAAAAACAGACTGGAAAATCAATCTACGTGCGTTCACAGTGTAACCCTAACTGGGCTAAGAAGGAGACTTTGGAACACTGCCAACGTGTTGACGGTAATCATGTGTACTGAAGGCTATAATTGCCACCAAACAGGAATGATCCAAACGATCTATTATCTAGCAGGCTACCCGTAACTGTGCATTACGAACAGAGCTGGAAAACCAGGCTGCGTTTCTAGTGAAGACTCAGTTAGAAAGACAGGAAGACACTCTCGTGCCATGCTAATTAACATTAACGTGATTCCACTCAGATAAAGCACCATCATATACTGAGGTGAACAAAAGCCGAGCTAGATTCATGTTTTCAACCTTTTATTTCCTACCAATAGCCATGCTTTAACCTTTAGAAGTCGCAGTTACTGCTGATGCAAACAAAAGCATTGTGCCACTACACAAGAGGCATTTCTCATGTAGCTCAGTGAAGCAAGTGGAGACAATCAGAGTAATTATAACATGTACATTTTCTAATTATGATATTTAATCTCACTACACACTGAGTGAAATGTGATGTCAGGGAAGGTCTGATCTAGTGTTTCACTCAATAAAAAGTAGGGTCGGTAAAAAGTGAGACGAAACCTGATATTATGTGTTAATATTGTGGAATATCTGACAAACAATTTCCAGGATCTGAATGTATGCTGCAATCCCCAGACTGACATCTGAACATTTGATGTCGAATTTCTCCTATAAACTAAGAATATCTCTTTTAAAAACAAAACAAAACAAAAAAAAGTACTTGAAATGTATATATGCTACAGCAATAAACAAGCAGCATAAGGGTGTTAAATGTCAAGCTGAAACCTGTCTGCTTGTGCATATTATGTTGTTTTATATTTAAGTGTCGCTGCACTGTTTTAGCTCCGTTATTTTATCAGTTTAATTTGGTTGGTTTGTGGCTGTATTTTGCTTTTTCATTTTAATTATGTAAAACAGCAGTGAGAGCAACATGCAGGCTGAGCTGAAACCTACAGAGGGGAGCATGGAAGCTAATGACCCATCTGAACACAAGGAGGACACAGACTGCAGTGAGACAGCTAAAACTGTGAACACTTCCATCTTGAAGAATACGACGCTCTGGCTCAAGTCTCCAGTGTAAAGAGACCGTTTTGCCAAGGAGTAACAACAAACAGACCTATGCTTCATGGTTTTAGCAGCGACCGAGCGTCTGTGCATATAATCCAAGGGGAGAATATGGAAAGCCCAAGCTGATATATTATGATTAGAGACAATAAATAAGAGGAAAAAATTACCTTTGAAATAATATGATTTAATTAAAGCTTGCTCAACACAACAAACAGCTCTGAATTCAGGTTTAAAGAGCGTAAGAAAACAATACCAAGGCTGTAGAAGATTCATTTTAAGTTACGATACCATCCCTCTTCATTTGTGAATGGTTTAAAGTACAAAGTACGTGAAATTACAAAGTACGATGAGAAATGAGAGCCTCCGAGCTCAGAGGCTTCCATTGTTAATCTGCAGAGGGGAATATCACTGCTTAATAACTGCACATGACACACACATGGCTTCAAATGACCCATGTTAGCTTTGTCAGGTCAAGACCTGTAGAGCATGGTGACTCATTAAGGTTTGCATGGGAGCAAGAGTGAACACACAAAGGGCTTCTACTTTTCTGCTTCTTGTCCTTTCTTCCCATAAATACATCAGATATCCAAGCTGTCTCTGTATTGTAGTACAAGCGCACCTCAGACGTTCTATTTTGTCTTTTCCAGCTGTCTACACACCCGCCTGTCTGTTTGAGCACCTCACTTTACAAAGCCTTCTATTTTCTTCAAGAGTTATTTATAAATCAGTAGCGCCTGTACTGTAGGTGTGTAAGACAAGCTGATATGAGGAGATCACTCTGTGTTTCACAGAGTATGTCTGAAGGCTAAAAAATGATGTGCAGATAGCCGGGAAGAAGATAAGCTACACTATTAATGAGAAATGCCTGTTGGCCTTAATGGATTAGCACTTTAATCTCGATTCCTTGCCTTCTACCACCATCAAGCTTCTCAGCTGTCAGCCAGGTCTAACAAATAAAAACAAGAAGTAATATTAGGTAAGGCACTTAGCAGCTACAAGCACTTCAGTTTTTTCCCAGCAAATTGCAAGCAGCGTGCTATGAATACTCCACGCTGATGGGATTCTTCAGCTGATGCGGCTCTGTTGAGCTGGCAGAAGCTATTATGTGGTTTTTTTAAGGGAAGAGATGTGCGAATTCACTGAAGTGAAACCCTCGGGCAGTTAGACACCTCAGTATACACATAATAACCGAAATAGCGATATGTGAAAGTCATATCAACCAGTCAGCCTCTTGAATCTATGCAGTCACCACTTAAAAGTGATGGATATAAAAAAAAAACACACCACACAAAGCTGATTGCTGGGAATTATAAAAGCTTTTCTGTAGATATTAAAGCCATCATTCGTTTACAAACTGTATCTTCAAGTTGACCTTCAAGGTAACCCTCCAGATGCAAGTGGGCATTTTACTCAATACCAAACAAAAACACAATTAAGTGGAATGCACGAAGTTATTCAGAATAATTCATAGCAATGCTTCACTGCACAGACTTTTAACTGTCTTTACATCTGGTATAAAACAGGAGCCTAATCACTGGGGATTTGGTGCCACAATTTAAAATCTGTATCAAAAATGACAACTACTAATGTGCTGTATTTCACAGACACCACTGTCAAAGATATAAAATAGGTATCCGGACAGCTAGGGAGCATAAAGCTGTATGCTGAAATGACATGGTAATTATTTTGTTTATTTATTTTTGCTTATTTTAGTTTCCAGGGTTTATTCGGCCAGTTCTGCCTGCTCTGTGGAAGGCATTGAAATGTTTTTTTTTTTTAACTTATCTAAGTTAAATCACATATTTCAAAAACATCCAGTAATGAGAGATGACACGATTTTCAATCTTAACAAACAAGAAACTAAAAATGAAAGCACCCCTAAAGATCAGTGTACAGACAGATTGACAGCGCTGCCAGTACCTGCATTATGACTGAAAACACTATAAATTAAGATATAAAATGAACATCCAGAACGCTTGGTATTTGAAAGGTGGGGATCAACATATTATCAGTCATTCTCATACTTAATGGTAAAACTGGATCTGTATCCAATTTCATTTAAGCATCAAAGACAAAGAAGAGTTCAGAATGCCACCCTTTCCCATGCACAGATGAGTATCTAGGATCTCCTCTGTCCTGACACTCAGGTAATGGAACAAACTTCCAATGGCTGTGAAAAAGAAACCATTTGTGAAGCATTTAAATGAAAATTATCCAGCACTATTGATAGGTCTTTTTAGCACAGATATTGCTCTTGGTCTATCGTTTGATCTAGGTATCAGCACTGGTCATTAATTCTGGCAGAATCGAAGTTTGGCAGACATTTGGACTAGCTAGGGCTTTCTTTAAACAACAAAATACACCTAGACATTTCTCTGGATTAAAGCATCTGCTTAATATCCTAATAGATTAAGGTGTGTATACAGCCAAGCTAAATGGTGGTGTGAATATATTCAACTCATCTAGATGTATGGCAAAGTGGATGTGTGTTATTTTGTGGAGTAAATGGTCCAGAGCTGATGAATGACTAACCCATACAGCTATGGTTATTTATGTTTTAATCCCAGGTGTGTTTCAGCCTTTTATTTAACACATTCAGAGCTGAAGGCACCTTATTGTTGTTGTGAAACCTATTCTTATGGCTTTAAACTAAGGCTTGCTATTATTAGATGTTAGAACACCACTCAGAGTGGTTGTTATCTTTTGTGCTCCGGATTACTGTGCTTCTTTAAAATGCGCCGCAGGAAAACTTTTATTGTTCTCACTTTCTTCCTCATGCTGTGGAGAAATGCAGCCGTAAACACAAACAGCCAAGGAGAATGAACACACAGGAAGAGGGCCAAAGGTAGGGGCAGCCAGCTTAGGGTTATGTAATTTTAAATCCTAGAGCAGGACAAGAGCCTAATTTGAATGACCTCGGTTCACGGAAGGACTAAAAGGACTCAAGTATTTGAAATGAGCTGCTGTTGGCTGTAGAACTCATATCTATCAGCCACCTCCTTGTTTCTACATTCATTGTCTGTTTTATCCGATACTCTTCCCATACAGGCACACTTTGTTGTTCTAAAACTGCAGACTTTACTCTGCTGTTCTTCATTTTTCAACCAGTTCTTCAATGGTAAGGACCAAATGCACTGTTATCTGGGTGGTGGATCATTCTCAGCCCTGCAGTGACATAGACGTGGTGGTGGTGTGTTAATGTGTGTTGTGCTTGTGAGAGTAGTTCAGACAAATGAGATACTGCCACTTATACTACATCTGTAAGGTGAACCAAGAAGGTGGGTGGGTCTAACTGATCACTTTTTAAAAACTCTGATTCACTCATAACAGTGCGACACACCACCACGTCAGTTTCACTGCAGCGCTGAAAGGTCCACCTCCCAAATCACACCAGCCCTGTGGTGATCTTATGGGGTCCTGACCACTGTTGAACAGAGTGAAAGGGGGCTAACAACAGATTAACCACAGTTTGTTATTGTAGAACTACGAGGTGCACCCCTGTACGGTGAGTGAAGCTGATAATAAATGCAAAAACAAGGTCATTGCATAATTAGTGAACAATGACAAATAAACAACAAAAACTGCCCATTGCTAACGATGTGAGACATAACAAGAGCCAAATACTTAAAACTAGCTCACATTTATTTTAAAAGGAGCCAAAATATTTACCAATACAGCTGAATTAAAAAGGAGCATAGCATGGAAAACTGAATTTCCCTCTCTTTGTTTAGAGGGAGTTTGAAATGTAAGTTAAACACCACTATAAGTCTCAAAAGCACAGTGTTCATTCTAAAGGACAGAAAAAGTGAAGAGGGGTCATGCTCGAATGAACTACAGCTCACTTTGTGGTGATACCAACCATAAGTACATTCAACAAGAAACAAGACATTAAATAGGAGACCTAAAATAAAACACTGGATAATAAAACACGATTTAAAAAAAAGATTATTAAAATAAAATGTTGGTCCCTTTAACCTTATATTCAGAGAGCATAACCTCAGGTTCTGACAGAAGTACAGTTAACGGTCCATAGCTCTGAGCTCGAGCTCTCCCTCCGTTGGCATAACAACAATAACAACACCGTGTGCCGAGCCCGGACTCCAGCGTGGCGAAGTTAACTGCTGCCTATAACATGCTGGGCTTGGGAATTATTTGTTGTTTAAATAAGGGTTAAAAATGAACTTCTCGGTCCATTACCTCAGTTCTTGCTGTGTGCGGTGTACCGCTCGAGCGGTGCTCGCTAACCCTGCCCACAGAGCAGAGCAGTGTCTGGAGTAGTCCTGCTCATTCTCGCCTCTTTATTCACAACACACACATCTCTCTTTCTGGTCTTCTCCTCCGGTCTGTTTCCAGTGCTTTCTCTCGCTGTTGTGTCCACACCAACAAATCCACGAACTCTCTCGCGCGCTGCCGTCGTACTCCAAGTCCCCCCCCCCCAACCGCTCACGTCGGCAAGCACGCGTGCTCACTCATCGCCCCCCCACACAACACACAGCGAAGAAACTTTCCCCGTGTCTGTTCCTCCGCTTGGGTCCGTTCTCCGCCTCCTTCTTTGTCTATGTGTGCTGACTGTGTTGTTAAACCAGTGGTTCAGTACAGAGCCGAGCTCCCCCTGAACTCCCCGCCCGTGCCACGCTCAACAGCTCGCAGCTGAATCGAGGACTACAAACCGGAGCACATCCGCCCTCCCGTCGACTACAAATCCAAGGAAGTACGTCATGGCGCGGGGCGGGTGGTCTTGTGTGAGCTGTGAGCACCACCTAGTGGGTTCAGGGCAGGAGTGAAGACCAACGTAATGTTGTTCTGGCGGAAGCAAAGTGTATATAACCGTGTGATAACTGTGGTGGGACTCACACGAACACAAAACTTTACACTAATAATTCATTCATTCATTATCTGTAAGTGCTTATCCAGTTCAGGGTCGCGGTGGGTCCAGAACCTACCTGGAATCATTGGGCGCAAGGCGGGAATACACCCTGAAGGGGGCGCCAGTCCTTCACAGGGCAACACAGACACACACACACTCTCTCACACCTACAGACACTTTTGAGTCGCCAATCCACCTACCAACGTGTGTTTTTGGACTGTGGGAGGAAACCGGAGCACCCGGAGGAAACCCACGCGAACACGGGGAGAACACACCAACTCCTCACAGACAGTCACCCGGAGCGGGAATCGAACCCACAACCTCCAGGCTCCAGACACTAATAATAATAATAATAATAATAATAATAATAATAATAATAATGACGAATCGTTTTTGACAGATAAAATTCATTTGATAACATTCTGCATTATACTCTGTGAATATAATACACTGAAAATAAAAATCGAAAAGGGAAATTTAAAATGCAAATTTACACTACCTGGCCAAAATAACAAGTGCATCAGTTTTTACACTCGTTACCAATTTAAACACCTTCACTTACCACACAGGGCTACGTAGTAGTTCTACTGTTACAGAGTTTAGTTCATCTGCAGCTCTGCATACTTTGTTCACCCCCTTTAATTCTGTTCTTCAGCAGTCAGAACCCCCACAGAGCAGGTGTTATTTGGGTGATAGATCCTTCTCGGCACCGCACTGACACTGATTTTGTGGTGGTGTGTTAGTGTGTGCTGTGCTGAAATAGGGCAATCAGTCAGAACAGGAGTAATTTACATATATTAGTTCTAAAGGCATACTAACAAACAGCCTGATTAATCCTAAGGACTGTTGAAAGAAAGGCTGGTGAGTGAAAAATTAAAAATTTATTTTTGAATTACACAACCATTAAAATGCAGATCTCCTGTTCATGTTCTTTAAGGACATTCCTCTCTCAGAGTTTTTAGTGTTAGTGACAATTTACTATGGCACTACTCCTTACAAATAACTATGTGGACTGTTGAACGTCTCTTATTACAGAGTCCAGATAAACATGTAAATACATCTATGCTCTAGTTTATGTATCTCCTCAATACTTATTGTAATGAGATTTCTATAAATCGATAACCAGGGTGCAGTTATTATGTGTATTGTCTTTATTAGTCCATACTCCCTCTGTTTTAGATATCAGTTTTATAACCACAAGCCCATATATATTTGCAGTATGTGCTGAATCGCTGTGCCCCCTCCCAGCCGCCTTTTGCAGTCTTCAGAGACATTTTAACACGGAAAATGCAAACACTGCAGGCTGTAGTGTGTTATTTGCTATAAATTGCTGATACGTCCAAACTAGAGGTAAAGAGGGAGACTGGCTTCAATTTTGGACACCTTCACTCACTCAATTTTCAGAGCACTGATGGAGTCCAGGGGCACTTTCTGTCTTCTTCATCAGTCCAAAATGCAATTACAGAAGGTTACAAGCCCTTTTTATACCATCATTCATTTCCATTTAAAACACTAATGTCTAATGCCATGATTTTCCTTGCTGGCGTGTGCATGTAAATATGTTAATGCAGAGATCTTCAGTGCTATGTTGTCATTAATTCATCTGTCTTATCAAGTGCAGTTCCAAGCCACTCTCTTTCCAGAACTTGCCCTATATACACACACATACAATACATTCATTCATTATCTGTAACCGCTTATCTAATTCAGGGTCACGGTGGGCGCAAGGCAGGAATACACCCTGGAGGGGGCGCCAGTCCTTCACAGGGCAACACACACACACACACACCACCTGCAACATGTGTTTTTGGACTGTGGACCCGGAGGAAACCCACGCAGACACCGGGAGAACACACCAACTCCTCACAGACAGTCACCCGGAGCGGGAATCGAACCCACAACCTCCAGGCCCCTTTAGCTGTGTGACACTACTTGCTGCGCCACCGTGCTGCCCACATACAAAAGCAAGTGTTTATAAAGACTTGTATTTTCACATTTTACCTATTTTATTTTACTGTATTTTATTTCTCTTTATATATATATTTCTATACCTCACATTTCTATGTGGAACAAGTGAATTAATAATTTAAATGGCATTTTACACTATTTTTTCTTATATCATCCAACTTTATATGCCCTTTTGAGTCTAATGATAAATTCTGACAAATGCATGTGCTCTCAATAAATCTACAATGATCTGAATTATCTAGATAAAATGATAATTGTATAATCTGCATATGTGGTGCTGTAAAAATAGTATCAGTTCCAGAAATTTAAATTGATTCCTCCAAACTGAATATTGTGCAGGTCCCGTAAACTGGGAGTAAGGTTTAAAGAAACATGTTCAGTGCAGGCATCAGTGTAAATGTTTCAGGGTGAGAGAGAGAGAGAGAGAGAGAGAGAGACAGAGAGAGAGAGAGAGAGAGAGAGAGAGACAGAGAGAGAGAGAGAGAGAGAAAGGCCCATGATCCATTAACTTCTTTCACTAGAGGGTGCTGTAGTGTCAGAACCAGACCACCACCCACCCCTTCTCTCTCTCGCTCTCTCCCTCTCTCTCTTTTCACTAACACGGGCCAAGTTATCCCGGAATAAGGACAGCACGCATGTGCAGTAAACCCGGATGCAATATTATAGCCGTTCTAGCTTCAGTAGCAGCAGCTGAGAAACAACAAAGAGTTGAACTCGAGCTGCACGTGCGAGCGCTCCTCAAAAACATCAACAAACCCTTACTCCACTCCAGATGAGGACAATGGGAATGAGTATATAGGCCAATTACACGCTTTAGACTTTTGACCAGTAGCTCTCACTGCTTAATAGGCACGACGTTTAAGTATCCCATATTCACACACTCACACATACACCAGAACCTAAAGTTAGGACGGGTTTCTCAGCGAATACAAAGTGAAATCTCTTCTCCAAGCGTCTTTGAGCAGGTTTTCTGAGAGAGACTATGGACTTGCTGGGGAAGAAGTATGAGCGCGGCAGTAACTGGTCTGAGCCCGAGGTGGTGGAGCTGCTGCAGCTGTGGTCGGACGAGGCGACCCAGAGCGAGCTCGAGAGCTGCCTGCGGAACCAGCACGTGTTTAACCGCATTGCCACGGCGCTGCACGCGAGAGGCGTCTACCGCACCGGGGAGCAGTGCCGCGAGAAGATCAAGAAGCTCAAGCTGGAGTACCGGCGCATCAAGGAGAACCAGTATCAGAACCAGACTCAGAAGACCGTGCGCGGAGGAGCGAGGGCCTGGAGGTTTTACGAGGTGATGGACCGGGTGCTGAACGGCAGGCCCGTGCAGCTGCAACAACTACAACAACTGCACCAAATGCCGCAACTGCCCCAACAGCAGCGGCTTTTACACGCTCCAGCGGCCTCCTCGTGCAGCTCCATCACCGAGCTCCAGCCGCTTTTACCCGGTCAGGCGGCCTCCTCGTGCAGCTCCGTCACAGAGCGCCAGCCGCTCTTACCGGCTCCAGCGGTCTCCTCGTGCAGCTCCGTCTCGGAGCCCTTCACCTTCACGCAGCTGCTGGACATCAAGCGCGAGGAGCTGCACGCGGAGGACGCGTCACCCGAGCTCATTTATCACATCGGGTCCGAGGACGAGCACGAGAGTAAATCAGTCCCGGCAGAAACAGAGGAGCTCGCGCTGGGGGAGGGCGTTACTGCTCAAGCGGGCAGCTCTCCTTCAGGTACTGTACACTGGGAAAAGTCGTTAAGTGGCATCAACATGTCCAAGTCACGTAATGTATTTAGGATTATCTCAGCAGAAAGACCCATATCTAGCATGACTTACAGAGACTTACATTGTTAATGAGGTAACTATTATAGTTTTGGTGGTCTTCACCAAGGACTATCAAAGGACCAAGGTTCTTTTATGATCTGGCCGTCAAAGCCCATCCCACTGAACACACAGCATTTCAGAACAAAGGACATTATAGGGTGGGCTCAGGAATGAAGGGACAATATAATGTCCTACAACACTGAGATATTAGCAGAGACCATGCAGTATATAAGTACATTAGACAAATATCAATATGACAGAACAACATATGTAATTTAATGAATCAGTAAAATAATAGGCATTAAAATGGAACTTCAGTGTTATTATTTTGGGAAGACACTGAAGTAAGCTTAATGTCCCAGCTGACACTTTAATATATTGTCCATTTATCATACTTCCTCACACATTCACACTAAATGAAAGTTACAGTAAATTGAAGTAAGCACACAAACTGAATTGTATAACAAGAACACAATTCATGATACCTGATGTTTACTTGATATGCTTTAGTATCTAATCTGCGCTTTGTTTTCCTGTTCGATGTGCTACGGGGCTGTAATAGGCTATAGGATAAGTATCCATAATTAAAAATCTACAACCAGATTTTGCTTCCAAGTCTAGATGTGAAAACCCATTTATAGATGGTTTAATTCGTTTAAATTAGATTTCAAAATGTGGGATATCTTTTAGAATACATGTTTCAGCTGATAATTTGAATAAAATTGTTTCTTTTAAAAGAGCAATCACTAATACTGTAATAATAGGTTAAATTGCATAAATCTACTTAGCTACAAAAGAATTATGTGCTATTGAATTAAACTACGTCCTTGACATTTAAGGCCTATGATGCACCAGGCCCATATTACCTAAACCTACCCCTACTGCTAATTACCAGTTAAAGACATTTAGCCACACTCAATTTAACACAAGAGTGTAAAATATAATAGAAACCATTGTACAAGTCATTCCAGTGATACTGCTGTAGTGCATTTAATTTTCAGTTAAGTTACAGCATAGAAAACAGTCCACTGTTTTGCCTGTGTTAAGACCTGGATTGCAGTTTTTCTAAACTTGCTGGACCTTGCTCTTTGTCCCAAGAAATTACATGAGTCATGGCGTCAGCACAAGGCAACTCTTAACAACTCACTCTTTACGTTAGAGCATAGGGCACTGTCTGTTAGCATTGTTAGCATTTAAGATGACAACGTTGAAAACAAATTAAATTAGTTATGTCTGAGGAAGGGAAACATCTTAATGGTAAGAGAAGTAAACTTGAGAAGGACAGATTTTTGACAGTAAAATTTGATTATAAGACTTTCTTACTGATTTTAAGAGTACTAAACAGCCACAAATAAATACCTATGGTATTTCTGAAAAGAATAATTTGGTCTTTTTCTGTTTCCTATGTTTTCTTCATAGACTAAAATTTAATGATGTAATTCTTACCCATATTCTTTCTTAGCCTAAATGTTGTTAATCATTTGGTATCCAAAGATAGGTGTTATATTGTAATAGAACTGAGAGGCTAATTTAGCTAACGTGTAACATCTGATAACTGACCAGGTGTAAAAAGAAGATACCATGGAAAAAATATAAAGATCATCCCAATATAAAAACTGTTACCTATTTTGGATTGTTGTTGAGTTAAATCAGACCCGTTTCTGTGAGTTTGCCCATGTTATGGCTCACTGAGTGATTAAATTATGTGGCTTTATGTCAACCACCAAAAATCTCCATAGTTTTCTCTCTCTCTCTCTTTACAGCTTTTAGTGACCACAATGTTGCTGGCTCTTCCAGCGCAGGCATTTCCCCAGCAACAGCGCCCATGGTAATCAGAGACGGGAGTATCCATGGAGACGTGGAGAACCCGAAAAGTTCTATGTTGTTTCGTCAGAGGAAGCGTCGACGGGCGAGCGGAGGGATGGGAGGGGGCAGGCTTTTGGAGAGAGCGCTGGCCGAGTTCTTGGGCTGGCAGCAGGTGATGGAGGAGAGGTATCTGTCTCTGGAGGAAGCGAGGCTGCAGCAGGAAGCGAGGCAAGAAGAGCGCAGGGAGCATCAGGAGGACAGACGGGCTCAGAAGGACAGGGAGCATGAACTACGTCTACTTTCTTTAGTCACAGGGGCTCTCGCTGCAGCCAGAGGCACAGCAGACAGTATTAACACCAGCAGCTGTAACCAAGGCCTCATTCCAGCTGCTCCGGCAGCAACGGAGTCAATGTCTGTCACTGAGACTCCTTCTTCTCCAGCACCACTGCAGGGGCCATCCCCCAGCCCTGTCACTAGCCCTTTTACAACTAGCATGCAGAGGGATGACCAGATGCCTCAGCCCAGTCTTTCCCTGTCCCGCAGAGGCAACAGCATCCGACAGCACGAGGGCATCCTGCAGGAAGGCTACAGAAAATACCATGCCAACAAGCATGATGAAAACACCAACCCTGATGTTAGTCCTCTGTTTGTGTCCCTCTTTGCGAGTGTGGAATAGACCAGACCACATGTCTTAGACCAGACATGTTAGCGTTTTTATGTTCTTTACAATGTCATGTAATCTCAAGAAGTTAGAGCCTCTTGCACAAGCTACATAACTATGTCCATGTGGAGTTGTGAAGTAAGCATAGCGAGGCTTATTGGTTTATTATATTGTCTTAAATTGGATAAAAGCATATTACATGGTGACATACTGTAGCAGCCAGGTATGAACTAAGTGTGTGATGGTTTAGGCGTGTATTTGCATGATGCCTAGTAGTAGAAGCAGACTGCAGACACCGACCTGGCTGATATTTGAGATAAAGGAAAAAGCATTTATTAATTTTCTTTGCCCAACCATTGCTTTAGACAAGAGCTGGACGATGTGGCCAAAATTTATATCACAATATATTTCTTAATAATAAAGCCACAGAAAATCTGCCAGGAACTGAAAGTAACATGATGACATCATCCAACAGCTCCTTGACTTTGTCAGTATTAATATTTATAAACTAACTTTCAAATTGAGTGCATTGAACTGATGCTAGAACCCTGTAATGGCCATCAGTCAGTGACAGATGCTGTAAATAATGTATATTGAAATATTGAAAGTGCGTATAAAACCCACTCATTGTTATTGAAAGCATGTATTTTGCGATTATATATTGATATTCAATTATTGTCTAACCCTCCCGCTAGCAGAATCTTATCTTGTCGTATTTTAACCATGTGTGTATTCATCTAAGTGTCCTTTTATTCCTTATCTCTGCAGAAAGACATACAGAGTGCACAAGTCTTGGTTCGCCAGAGTTTTAATGACCATTTTTCTCTGTCCTTTTCTTTCAGGGCATAATTAATATGGGAACAAGCGAGAACAAGCTTTGTTTCGACCTACTGCAAGAACGGGTGAGGCATTTTGAAATGGAAATCTCCCACAGAAGTCTGTCACGTTAGAAGTAGTCTGCCTTTATTACAGATTCAAACAGCATGCAGCAAAAGGCCACGCAGATCAGACAGCACGCCATGAATATATCTCATTTATTGTTTAGACATCAGTCATCCTGCATTAGAGTCTGATGATAGGCAGTGCACTGATCTTTTAGCTTCAGGAAGCGATTGCTGTTTACAGTGTGCTGCACATGGCTCTGACTACGTTTTCTGCTTCAGCTGAGCCGGCCAGACATGCTCCACATGGAGTCCTCCCTGCTGCAGTATCCAGACTGGAAGGGCCATGGCTTGTATGAAAACTTTCAGTCTATTCAGTGCTTTTCTTGTGATAATGTGTTTTATACTTGAGAATAAAATTGCTTTTGATGATTAGTTGTCAGCAGTATGAATAACTGTGCTTGTCAAAATCCCCCCTTCCTTATAATTTCAGTGTAATAAGTTATTAAGAGCAGTCAATTCTCTTTTCCCAGCCTGAGAGAGGAAGTGGCTAGGTTCCTCTCTGAACACTGCCGTTCTCCGTGTCCGCTGAATTCTGAAAATGTGAGTTTCTCTTAATGAGTTTAGCCTTATCAGCAAAATATGGGCTATTGTTGACATTATATTTCCTCTTTATCAGAAGAAATATTTGATTATAGCAGAGTCCCCTGTGTGTGTGTGTGTGTGTTAGGTGGTCGTGATGAATGGCTGTAGCTCCGTCTTCTGTGCGCTGGCAGCTGTGCTCTGTGATCATGATGGTAAGAGTCCATATGGCCAGGCTCTTGATGTAATGCAAATTCCCTGAGCATATAGTACAGTGCAAATGTCAGAGAACAACTTTAATTTCATTTTCAGTCAAAACAACAATTAAGAATTAGCTATTCAATTATTTTTCAGTGTTATTAATTAAGCTATATATTTTTAGTAATTGTGGTATCCACCATTTGGTTTTGTCTCGCTTCATCTCTCTCTTCATCTATCAGATGTGCCTAACGTTTTTCAAAGATTAGGAACATATTTCTGTGCCTCAATAGTTCAGTCTTAGAAGTTGTTTGTGCACGTTACGTAAAGTGCTGTATAATATTGAGACCTGGGCTTTGTGGTGGGCACTTCATTGTTGAGTATACAGCAGTTGCACATAGTCTTGGGAGGAACAGGAGTTTTTTCTGAAAATGGTGTTTTATACATATTTACTGTATATGTAATGTATAACCTTATGGATATTTTGACTGAAAATGATGGATGTGTGACATTTTCACTGACCATTCCATTGTTACAAACTGACAAGTATTTCAACTTTTAAAAATGTTCAAAACACATGGAAATCCACTATGTCAAAGTAAATGTCATAAACTCATAATTTTCAGTCAAAATATTCATAAGGTTATCAATATTAATAGCTTGGTAACCAAATTGTAAATATAATTTTAGAAGTAAACAAATGCACAAAATGCAGAGGCTTAGAACTATTTCCTTGCTGCTAATAGTGATGTTATTTTATACATATACAAAGATGGTCATATATTAATCTTTATATATGAAACAAATAAGCAAAGATGAAAAAAAAAACTCACAACACTATTAGCAGCAGGGAAACAGTTATAAACCTCTGCATTTCGTGCATTTTTTGCTTAGCACTCATCATCTCTCAGGCTTTTTTTTTGATGCTTCAGCCATCATATGCTTTTAACAAGTGTTTGCAAAATGAACAGCTGTTAAATTATTGTTTTGGCAAAACCTGCTCTTCATAACTACTAACACAATGAACATGAAACTGAATTCTGTGGAACAGACTAAAATAAGAGCAAATAGAAGTTGTTAACGGTAGCATATTTGAAAAGTAAAAGAGAAAACAGTGAAATATTACTGGGAAAAGAAGACAAGCTATCCACAAACAGGTGATGTGTGTTAATATGTGCATTGTTGTGTGTGTATGTTGGGTACTTTGTAGATGCAATCCTCATCCCCACCCCGTTCTATGGTGTGATCTCGGAAGATGTTGATTTGTACTGTGGTGTGAAACTCTACTGTGTACCTCTTGACAGTGAGGTACTTATCAAGGCTTCATTGAATATTCAGCGCGTTCTGTGAGGCTCTGTTTATGGAACCCGGTGTGAATTTTCTGCCTCATTTGTTTTCTGTTTACCTTCAGGCCAGTGAAAGTGATGACAGGCCATTCCATCTCACTGTGGAAAAACTGGAGCATGCTCTTGAAAGGGCAAAGAAAGAGGTGATTCATGGAGTACATAGCTCCACATGCATATACATAAACATCTGTATGCTCTGAGAGACAAAATGAATGAACTGTGTTCTGTTGTGCAGGGAGTGAATGTGAGAGCTATCATACTGGTGAACCCCCACAACCCTCTGGGAGAGATCTACACAGCTGAAGAGATGACCAGCTTTCTGAACTTTGCCAAAAGGTGGCTTTAAATCTTCACTCAGAAATAGAAACAGAAGCCGCAGATTTATTCATTTCTGTGTCTTTTTTTTAAAACAATCCATGAACATATTGTGGAGGCACTTAATATGATCTGCATGGAGTTCTAAATTAAATATTTAAGGATCCCCTGTGGCATACAATTGGATGTTATTTCTACATGCGTACATTTACTTTTCACTCCCAGTAATTAAGCTGTTTATTGCTGAAAGGGGAATTGCATCGCTTTGGATTCATTAAGACTCCAATTCATATTGGATTCATAAACACCACTTTGTGCCTCCATACTTTTTCATCCACTGCATTTATTTTTTTCTGTGTGTGCGCCGTAGGCACGAGCTACATGCTATAGTGGATGAGGTCTACATGCTGTCTGTATTTGATGAGGATGACACCTTTCACAGCGTACTCAGTCTGGAAAGGTATTTCTGCAGCATTTGTGATTCATGAGCAAATTTTGTGAATTATTTCTGTGTGTGTGTATGTATAGTTAATCAGGACAATTGTTTTGATCTAAGACATGTTCAGTAATTTTCAAGGTACACATTATTACCTACCACCTATTTATAATGTTTTTGACAGTGCAGATCAAAATGAACAGGAGGGGGGGGCATGTTTCAGGGAAGTTGCTAATGTTGCAGTAGCACCTATGTTTTGACCTAGTTAAGGGATTCTTTTTTAAACAGTTTAATTTTCTGCCTGTTGTTGGGCGTTTAAAAAGCAAGACTAAAATAACTTTGTAGATAACAAGTTAAAATCATATCTTGTTTGAAAACACACACATAACAGACTTGCAAGTTCATCAGGAAATTTGTTTTGTTCTTAGACCTGTTCTTCTGTCATTTTTAAGGTACATCTACTATTTATAATGTTTTTGACAGTAGAGATCACAATATCAAAATGAACAGTGAGGGGGCATGTTTGGGGAGTTCCTGATGATGTTGCAGTAGCAACTATGTTTTGCCCTAGTTAAGACATTTTTTTAAATGGTTTCATTTTCTGTCAGATGTTGGGTTTTAAAACAGATAACTTTGTAGATAACAAGCAAAAACGTGTCTTGTCTGGAAACAAACCTCATTATGTAGGTTCCTTCCAAAGATGTCCACACCAGTCTCTGTCAGTCCAAGTCCAAGCCTTAAAGTTCCCCATAATCTGTTTGGTCAACTTTCAACTAGTTCTACAGGATATAGGGCCACATCTCCATGTCTGTGGGCAGATTTGGGGATGGGCATAAACAGTCCTTATCTTATGTCACAGTAACTTTGTGGTACAATGTCCAAGAAACGAACAAACAGCACCCACATAAACCTTGAGACCTTAGAGCCACAGATAACAAAGAAATATGTTCTCAGGTGTAATGACTCATGGTAAATACCATGCTGACAATCTTCACTTATCAACACTGTTGTTGATTCCAAGTATCCCACTACAACAAGTATGCACCTATGCAGCTGTACAATGATGGAATATTTTCAATATTTCGTAATATGATTTATTTATTAAGCTTTAAATAAAATGCTATTGCAATATTATTAATTATATAAACAATAATTATGCTACTAAATAGCTACTAACTCCTCCCTTTCATAGCTGCATTTAGGGCCTGGTTCTGGTCTGTGGCCTGGCGTTTGGTTAAAGACTCAATAGAAATAGATCATCATTAAAACAAGCCAGAAAGTGTTACTGATGCATTGATAATGGTTCATCGGCCACAAATATTCCAGTTGACAGAGGGATTGTGTTCAGAAAATTGACAACTGAAGATGAGGGTGACACAAGTTGCACATGAAAAAAGTCTAACTATATTCTCTGAATGTATGCATAGAAGGTATGACAATGTGGTATGATTATCTATAAAAAGCATGTTAAAAATGTAGCAGGAATGTTATACATCATATAATCACACACACCAGACTCTAACCACGTATTCCATATGTGTGTCACAGCTGTGAAACTAGAATGCTTTGAATAAGAGCATCTGCCAAACTCCATATATGTAAATGTTAGCAGAAGTTGCTGAAAAAATCCAATGAGTGTAGATACACACTGACTGTCACTTGTGGTAATCATAGTGTCTCTCCTCAGGATACCAGACGCTCAGAGAACTCATGTTATGTGGGGCATTAGCAAGGTGAGAGGAAAGCAATGTGCCTATGACCTCAGAGTAATTGAATTTTTCTTTCCTACAGCAGGCTGTGCACTAGAGTAAATCTCTCTGATTTTATTTTGTGTGTGCAGGACTTGGCAATGGCAGGTATGCGTGTGGGTACAGTGTATTCAGAGAACAGGGATTTGGTGGATGCTCTCGATCATCTGGGCAACTTTCATGGAGTCCCAGGACGCACACAGCACCAGGTCGCTCAACTGCTGAGAGACAAAGGTACTTGTACCGTCAGCTGAGTGATGTCACTTAACATGTATCTTTGTTTAAGTCATTGCTAGGACACAGCCTTGGATGGCCATAATTTATTTAAAGACCCTAAAGGAACACTAGGTAACAATTTTTTTGCTCCCAGGGGAGTCAAGGTGGGTGTTCCTACCCTCCTCCAAAATTTACATAGTGCAATTTATGCAATACTGAGCCCAGAGAAGCAATGATAGAAGCTCTATTTTGCTTATTACAGGTCAGTGAAACATCACAATGATTGTGAAGCTGTAATTGTAAGGTAAAATATTAAATAGTGTCCCTTTTAAACAATGTATTGTGTTGTTTTATGCTATTAGATGTATCATGCACAAAAAAATGACTGAGCTTTTCCACTTTGAAACTGCAGTGTTCCAAACAATCTCATATGGCTGGATATTAGGTCATTCGTCATTAACCTAAAAAAGCTATGCTATCAAATGCAGGGAGGGGCTTTGGAGCTGTAGGCAAATGGTGGACAGGGGGGTGTAGGATGGGACTGGTACTAATTACATAATCATATATCAGAGCGTACTAAACAAAGGTAAATATTTAGTGTTATATCTAAGCCAGTTTTTATGGCATTAGGATGTTTTTGACTGAATATGTAACTTTGATCAACAGAGATGTGTTTTTAATGGTTCAGTTAATGACCTGAGGGAAACTTTAGAAAGCCAAAATGTGTATTACATTCAAGATTATAATTTTTGAGATGACAATCAAAAATTTAATCTGAATACTGAATAAATATAAAACGATCGACTTGCATAAATAAAGGGAAAGTGAGTGAAACAAAGTTTCAAAAGAAGAGTTCAAAATAATGATTAACAGAAATTGCTGAACTTTCCTATCATGCTAGACCTGGTATAGAAGTGTCAGACTTGAAAAAGTGTTTTTGTCCATCCACCCACATTTTGGAATATTTAATAACTGGTCTTAATTTAACATAATGAGGTATAAATTAACCTGTAAACCTAGGTATTGAATGATGATCTCAAATAACACAGGACAAAATCTACATGTATATTACCGACATTTAGACGTTTAGGATCTTTAATCATGACATGTCAAGTAATCTCTTTAAGAGCTAAGAGCTTGCATATATAGACTCACAGTGGGCTCACAAGTCTCTGGTACAGGAAGTTAAATAATGTTCTAGTGTTTAATGTGGAATCCTGATATTGATCCATGCTAAATTTACTCAGCCTGAGTGCTTTAGCCTTTGGATCAACACAGGTTGTGGGATTTCCTGTGGGACCTGCATAGCTGAAAAAACTGTGTTGATGTTTTCAGAGTGGATAAATGGAGTGTTTCTACTGGAGAACAGGCGAAGGTTAAAGGAGGCACACTGCTGTGTGACCACTCAGCTAAAGAAGCTAAGCATTCCCTATCTGCACAGAGGAGGGGGCTTCTTTATATGGGCTGATTTCAGGAAGGTAAGATTTTATAGAGGTATTTCACTATTACACACATTGCCATACTTCGTGCACAGCTGAATTATGTGAAAAATAGTCTTTTTTCTGATTCTGGAGTATGGGCATAGAAAAGAGATATCTCTTCCCTGAGCTGAGAGTGGACGTGTCACATATAGTGTGTAGCTTGCTGTCAGGCTCTCACTGTCAAAGGCTTTGATAATATGACCTTCTTAAACCATTTATCAGGCATAATTTCTCTCCATTCAGTTACAGATTTACATTAATGATATCAAATAAATGTAATGGTTTAGGTTCAAACAGTGCTCTATATATATATATATATATATATATATATATATATATATATATATATATATATATATATATATATATATATATATATATATATATATATATATATATATATATATATATAGGGCGGCACGGTGGCGCAGCAGGTAGTGTTGCAGTCACACAGCTCCAGGGGCCTGGAGGTTGTGGGTTCGATTCCCGCTCCGGGTGACTGTCTGTGAGGAGTTGGTGTGTTCTCCCCGTGTCCGCGTGGGTTTCCTCCGGGTGCTCCGGTTTCCTCCCACAGTCCAAAAACACACGTTGTAGGTGGATTGGCGACTCCAAAGTGTCCGTAGGTGTGAGTGTGTGAGTGAATGTGTGTGTGTCTGTGTTGCCCTGTGAAGGACTGGCGTCCCCTCCAGGGTGTATTCCCGGCTTTTCCCCCCACTGATTCCAGGTAGGCTCTGGACCCCCCGCGACCCTAAATTGGATAAGCGGTTACAGATAATGGATGGATGGATGGATATATATATATATATAAAGTTGATGAGATAGACATTTGCAGAAAGTCTCTTTAAACAGCACTTTCCTGAAGTCCAGGAGGGTAGGAAGTGGTTTGTGATTTCCTACCCTCCTTCCAAAGTTACATTATGTATCTTCTACAGTGCTGAGCCCAGAGTAGCAATGGCAGAAGCTATAATTCCCCCTATAAAAGCTCAGTGTAATATTACAGTGATTTTGAAGTTTGTAATTTTTTTTGACTGTGCAGCAGGTAAAGCAGCATGCACTAACTCTACTGTTGGCAGCTGGACGGTGCTTTTGCAGAGCATTAGCCAGGCATGGGCATTTGCATTTGCGTCCTTGCATGAAGTATGTTTTGGCCCTAAGCAAAAAATAGTACCTCCTGTTTCCTTAAATTGATAGAAGTGAGCTAAAATGCTTTTTTTTTTCCTGACTGCACTTGCAGTGTGTGTGTGTGTGTTTCTTTGCTTTAGTATATATTTGTAATACTTAGAAGTTTGAAACAGGAATCCTGTACATGTGATATATATTATATTAGGGCTTGTTTAAGCCCAGGCTTCGAATACAAATACTCACCCATAAAAACAATAATTCATTAAAAAAAAGAATTTGGTATCAACCATCATGAAACAGCTGTGCCCTGCTGCAGGCAAATGAATAAATTAAGCCTAACACGCAACTGTTTAATTAGAAAAGAAAATGAGAAAAAGCTGATGTTTTCACTTTGCACCAGTCAAGTGACATTTGAGCTGGAAGAACTGAGAACTGGAAGTCTGACTGTCCTCAGATAAGGAGCACTATGCTTGCATATTTCATCATACCTTCTGTCTCATACTATACCCTAACCCTCATACCAAAACTTTAACATGCTCCCACATGCCATCTGCATGGAGGACAGGTAATAAATGCAGAAATGAAGAAAAAAAAAAAAGGAGCACAAAATTTGTTCTGGTTCACAAACCAGTTTGTCAGTGGAGTCGTGCTGAATGTTTCTAAATTTATTTCAGGAACTGGAATGTAAAATATGGCTGAATAACAGACGATGTACCACCTTAAGTTCTCTCTGTGAAATACGGCTGAACTAACAGTTCCTTAGGAACATTAGCGAAAATGCCTCTTCTTGGTAAATGACAAATTCTCTCAGTACTAAATGTTGAAACAAATTCCAACATTTACGTTACATTACTTATCCAGAGCGACTTACAAAAGTGCTTAGTGTTCAGACAAAATGAAGACCTACACTACCTTATTAATTAGTACACAATAACTTGTTTGGTACACAATAAAAAAAATGATTCATGTATTTTATATCAGCAGGTTTGAGTCTTTTTCTGTTGGTTTTTATTTTTAGAAAACAAGAAACATAACAAAAGGTTGTTATGGTCTTGTTAAAGACTCTTGATTCCCTATGGTTTCACTGCTGTTGAAGATCATTTAAGTTATTATTCATTTATTTAACTTTAACCAGGCTAATTACACTTATTAGGACTTGTTACTGGATGGAGCTCTAATGCAGAGCATATCAGATTCGAATCCTCTGAATTATGTGTCGAGGCATTATTTCCTGACATTTCATCTGACCCTCTTTTATCTTTTTTTAATTCACCTCTTGTTTTCTGCGTCCCTTGCAAAGCTGGTCATCTTGTTCCCACTTGTGGTTTCACTTCCCTATGTTTTTTCCCTATCTCTGTGAAGGACTGTACTTCCTTTCTTCAGAAGCAGTACTTCTGACTGAGACATCCAATTTCTATATCATCTTTGAGTGGGCTCTACCTCTTACTTGTTCTTCATAGCTTTATAGATTGGACTCTTTGGTCTTTCTGGAACTTGTTTCCCGTAACAAGGTACTTCTCCTCCAGCAATTCTCTGACTCCAGTGCTGTCTTTTAGAATTTAACTTTAAATTTTTCCCAAACCTTTTATATTTGTCCATTATTCAGGCATGGTTTCAAACTCACTTGATTGTTCAATTGGGCATTACACCTTAATAAACATCATTATTTTATGACGTAAACATTTCAAATTTAACCAAGTGGCTTATTTCACCTGCACTGACTGAGCAGAGGGATGTTAATATTAGGAATAAGCACTTGATAAAGAAATTCCAAATTCTGAAAGAAGTTACTAGAAAAGGTGTAGTGTTTTGTCATTCATAGGGGTTTATTGTGTTGGAGTTGGTAACCGATATGTTGGAAAATGGCTCGTATCAGCCACAAACACTGAAGGAGATGTTGTTCATCTGACATGAAGTATGGTGGTTCAAGCCAAGCTGTGTTTGAAACTTAAAAGGCTGGAAGTACAGGTTGGGTTTTGATTATTGCCCTCAGATAAAGAAAGGCAGGCCTCAGGGTTTAAAATCTGAAAGGCAAAGCTACAGGATGCACGTGAGACAATGGAGTAACATGAGTGCGACTTAAGGGAAGACTGAAGACGAGCCATGCTAGACTGACCCAGTAATAGAAGACCAGCCAGGAGTGGGTTGCAGTAGTAAAGTTTGGAAATGGCTAGAGAATAAACACTTTCATATCAGTAGATGAACACAAATCTATACATAGCCAATACAGTCTGCTGCAGGACTCTTCAAGCTGCTCTTTATGTTGCTGTGTGTATTCTTGCCTGATCGTGGTGCTGATTAGAAATTTGTGTTGTGTCTGTAGCTGTTGTTGTCTTTCTCTTGAAGTCTTCTGCAAAAGAGACATTCTGTCATGTTCACCACTGCACTCTCTAGACTGCCCTTTATTTCTGGAATGTTATTTTTGGCTTTTTTCTTCACAGTTCCTTTCATTAACTTCTCTGGTCTTCCCAGGGCAGCCTGATCTTTGCAGATAGATTGTTTTATGCTTCACCACCCCCCCCCCTATCAATTGTTTTCTAGTTTTTGTCTGGTTTTGTGCCTTGTACATCAAAGCAAGTCCCCTTATGCAAACAATAATGAGCGCCAACACTCACATTCATAGTTCCCTAGTGCAGTTGCAGTTGGGTTAACATGGTAAACCTGGGCAATCAGAATTACAAGCTGAAATTTAATGTTCAGCTGAAGCTCAGTTGAAGTTGCTATTAAGAAGTCTTCAGCATATGTAAAAAATAACCCATTTCAACTCCTTGTCCCATTTTCTTTCACAATGTATCAGAAGCTTGATTTGTTTGTATATAACACAGTATGTACCTGTTTTATTCCAACATTTGAAGCGTCTTATGTCCTCCTGACATTTCTGGCAACAGAACAGGCAATGCATTGGATTCAGGGACGGCACACTGCATGAAACATGAAAACCGATATGGCACTATGACAACAGTCTAACACTGATCATAAGCCAAGAAATTTAGTGAGCAAGAGCGCTGAGTGAAGGTTAGAAAATATCCTCTGAAATGTTTATGTTTCTAAGTTGTGCTGCCATCATGTTTCACAACACAGAAGTTGGATTCTTGTTTTTTCAACTCTTTCATCTGCTGAAGCCACGATGTATATTGACAGTGGTCAAAGCAGAGATGATCTTGTTGCTGTGAATGCCATAAAATAGTCAGTATGTTTTCTTCACTTTCTTCTTCATTTTCAAAAGCAGAGGCTTCAGATCAATGTGAGAAATCAGCAGTGGAAGTGTTGATTTTTATACAGCTTGTTAAAATAAAAATAAGCACAGAATTATGAAGGGAGTTGTGTTCTCCTTAAAGCACTGTCACAGCCGTTATACTGGGCGAGAGCCAGAGAGTATGAGGTGTTATATCTTCCCACACAAGATGTAAACCTATTGTTTCTCTGTGCTTATATTACAGTTAAATCCGTATGTATTTGGACACTGACACAAATTTGATATTTTTTTACCTGTTTACTAAAACATATTCAAGTTATTGTTATATAATAGATATAGACATAACGTTCAGACTTTCAGCTTTCGTTTGAGGGTATCCATGTTAAAATTGGATGAAGGTTTTAGGAGTTTCAGCCCCTTAACCAGTGCCACCCTGTTTTTAAAGGGACCAAAGGTAATTGGACAGTTGACTAAAAGACTATTTAATGGGCAGGTGTTGGCAATTCCTTTGTTATGTCATTTTCAATTAAGTAGATAAAATGCCTGGAGTTGATTTGAGGTGTGGTGCCTGCATTTGGAAGATTGTGCTGTGAAGAAAACATGCGGTCAAAGGAGCTCTCCGTGCAGGTGAAACAAGCCATCCTTAAGCTGTCAAAACAGAAAAAAACCCATCCGAGAAGTTGCTACAATATTAGGAGTAGCAAAATCTACAGTTTGGTACATCCTAAGAAAGAAAGCACTGGTGAACTCATAAATGCAAAAGGCCTGGACGCCCACTGAAGACAACAGTGGTGGATAATTGCAGAATAATTTCCATGGTGAAGAGAAACTCCTTCACAACAGCCAACAAAGTGAACAACACTCTCCAGGAGGTAGGTGTATCAATATCCAAATCGACCATAAAGAGAAGACTGCATGAAAGTAAATACAGAGGGTTCACTGCATGCTGGAGGCCACTCATAAGCATCAAGAATAAAAAGGCTAATTTGGACTTTGCTAAAAACATCTAAAAAGCCAGCACAGTACTGGAAGAACATTCTTTAGACTGATGAAACCAAGATCAACCTCTAACAGAAAGAAAAAAGTATGGCGAAGGTATGGTACAGCTCATGATCCAAAGCATACCACATCATCTGTAAAACACCGCAGAGGCAGTGTGATGGCTTGGGGATGCATGGCTGCCAGTGGCACTGGGTCACTAGTGTTTATTGATGATGTGTCACAGGACAGAATGAAGCCAGATGAATTCTGAGGTATTCAGAGACCTACTGTGTGCTCAAATCCAGCCAAATGCAGCCAAACTGAT
This sequence comes from Hoplias malabaricus, assembly GCF_029633855.1. Lineage (NCBI taxonomy): Eukaryota > Metazoa > Chordata > Actinopteri > Characiformes > Erythrinidae > Hoplias > Hoplias malabaricus. The sequence goes on from NC_089803.1 coordinate 27,252,421, forward strand.
TGGTCGGCATTTCATAATACAGATGGATAATGACCCAAAACATACAGCCAAAGCAACCCAGGAGTTTATTAAAGCAAAGAAGTGGAATATTCTTGCATGGCCAGGTCAGTCACCTGATCTCAACCCAATTGAGCATGCATTTCACTTGTTAAAGAGTAAACTTCAGACAGAAAGGACCACAAACAAACAGCAACTGAAAACCGCTGCAGTAAAGTCCTGGCAGAGCATTAAAAAGGAGAAAACTCTAGCGTCTTTGTTGTTTGCCAAAAAAAGGTTTTCCATCAAGTATTAGAAATGAACATTTTATTTACAATTATTTAATTTGTCCAATAACTTTTGAGCCCCTGAAATGAAGGGATTGTGTTGAAAAATGCTTTAGTTCATCACACGTTTATGCAATAATGTTGTTCAACCCACTGAATTAAAGCTGAAAGTCTCAATTTCAAAATTCATTGTGGTAATATACAGAAGCAAAATTTGAAAAAATGTAATTCTATGAAACTGTAATGAAATTACTCTAAACAAAAATCAAGTTTTTGCCATCCGAATAACATTTGGTGCGCAGCAGTGCTGTGGTCAGAAACTGGCCAGTGATTATTTGGGTAGAACATGACAAGCAAATTAATCATCCAGAGGTGAACAGTGGTCTGTAAATCAATGGGTTCAGACATTGTTGAAGATATTTGGATGTATCTGTATAGGTGAGGATCCATCAATTACATTTGGAATGACAGGAATGCTGATGTGATCCAATTATCACTTTTGTTTTATTCAGTCCCTGAGCTCAGTAATGCTGTTATGAATAAATATAGTCTCATAGCTCATAACAAGTCTCTCTGACCTATACCTCTGATGTGTGTGTGTGTGTCAGTATCTGAAGGAGCACACCTTTGCTGAGGAGCTGTGTTTGTGGAGATGCTTTCTGAAGCACAGTGTGCTGCTGAGCTGTGGTCAGGCCTTTCAGTGTTCCTCTCCAGGCTGGTTCCGGATCATCTTCTCTGATCATCAGCAGCGCCTCCAACTGGGTCCGTGTACACTCTTAAGTCTCTTATGGTGGATTTTTAATTTAGATTGAACTGCGCCCTACCTGAATTACTGTCTGGTTTATGTACGGGTTATACCTTTATTCTGCTCTGTGTTTTCCTCAGGCTTGGAGCGCATCCGAGAGACTTTAGAGGAGCTCCAGGGTTTCAGCATTCTGCCCGATCCTGAGAACCAAAAGACAGACAAACAGCAGGGCCACAAAAAAATGGAGAGAACACAGACAACAGACAAAACCAATGAAGGCAATGCCAAGGGAATTACAACCGGTGCCTTCAACGTACCAACAAAGGTTCATTGTGAGGGAAGTAGTGCTGAGGCTGAAAGCTTTATATTGGCTGATGAAGATACAGTGGTCTCCAACTGCCAATCGTCTTCCAGCTCAGAGACACTGGACTCCCTCATTGGTGCTCTGAGACAACAGATCCAGTCGTCTGATTGGCTGGAGAAAAACCGTCCACAACTAGCTGCTGGGGAGGACCCAACACAGCTGGATGTTTTTAAAGACTTGTTGGACAAGGCCAGGATATAATGGCACATTAAAGAGCGGAGAATTCCCAGTAGCAACGCAAGTGTTGTATTCCTTGTAAGTAAATGGGAAGCTTGTTGATGTGCTAAACACAGGAGGCAATAAACTGTTTTTTGTTTTGGTAGCAGAAATAGTAAACAATACATCAAACTTGGCACGTTAACTTTGTATTTTTCATGAGGTGCAATATTTATCATAGATGAGTTTTTCTACTTGAAATATTACACATTCTTTTTCATGCAGCTCAGTGGGGAGCTGTATTAAAGCTTTGTTTTGAAATGCTCTGGGATTTTGGATGCCTTTGGGGCTTTCAAGAAAAAGCCTCCCAGAACTAAACGGCTTTTAAAAGACTTATTTACAAACTTTGAAGCATTCTATTGTTACATCTAAGGCTTTTTCAACCTTCAGAAAGGATGTTTTGGTGCTTCTGCATATTTCATAAACTTTTTGAATGTCACAGTTTGGTCAGGAGGCAGACAGCACTAAATAACAGCTCAGAGGAAACAGTGACTGTTGTTCATTTTTAATTTATTTTAGGACTATGAATATTTTTTCTTTCTCCTGCTGAGCTCACAGTGAGAGGTTAACTTTAGTACATTAACATAAGGACAATCCCCCTTTTCAAAAGCCAACGCTTGTGATAACGGAGAGCTGCGTGTTTGAGGTGCGCTGTATTAAGTCATGGAGGAGAAGCTTTACTTTGAGCCCACTGGGCAGGCGGCGTAAAGAGTGGGCTTCACTTTCCTGTGTAGGTTTCTGTTGCCATGACGACAGAGCAACCCCATCTCGCCACAGCTCAGAGTTGTGGCTTCTGCCCTTAACCCCTTCCACCTCTGCTCTCAAAAACATGTATGACCTCAGTCTGAGGGTGAGAAAATAACGTACATGATGTTATACGCGAGGAGGAGTACTTACGCAGATGTATTAAAATCAACACACAATGTCTTAATTAATAACAGGGAACTCAAACATATTTTAATGAAGTTTATTTTGAATATGAATTAAATAATAAAAAAAGACATACTAAGAAATACTCAGCTCTGGAGAAACCTAGAGGGTTACACTTGTCCTCAGGAGTGGTGAAAGGATTGTGTGAAGCATTTAATCCCTACCAAGATTCAGTATCAAAACCCCTGTGATTCCGCAGGACATGTTTTATGATAGTTTAGGGCCTGAAATAATTCATATCATGAATAGAGGGGAATTCTAATACACATTTTCAAAGAATGAATGCACAGACTATTTACAAAAATGAATTGTTTAATTTGAAGCCATAACAATAAAAAGACATGACATAAAAACAAAAATAATGTAAGTTTGCCTCTAAAAATGCCCATTTCTCATGTCCCACCGTTTTGATGATCATCTTATTTGTAAAATGAAATGTAATAATAAAAATAATTTTGTATATCAATTTTATGCATGATTAGATTATCATTTACAATCAAATACATTATTTTGTATATTTTACTCATGTTAAATAATAATAATAAATATTCCAATAAGCCGTGTCCCACAATGTCTGTGTAACCCTGTTACCACAACTTATTTACATTGTTAAAGGAAGAGAAAATACAATGAGCCTAAAGCAAATCAGCAAGGCCAAGAGAAATGTAAGTTCCATCTTTTATTTGCCATTATTTTAAAAATAATTTCAGCATTTGTTGATTCCGTCAAGCTTAACCACTCAGCCGTCCTACCAAGATTATAACTGCACAGAGTTTTAATTTCAATTTTTTTAATTACTTGTAAATAATATAATGATAACAGTGACGTTTCATTTCAAACACAATATCTTTTAATGAATAATGGCTGATTGAGTTTTATAGTCCTCCAATCGTGAAATGACACATTTAATTGTAAAACCATTAAGACTTTTGGGGTGGCGTTGGTGGATAACACCAACACTGACGTTTCATGTGACGGACGGGTTTGATCCTCAAGTCTGACAGTAACACTACACTGTACCAATAAGCGTGATTAGGCATTAGCCTACATCTGGAACATGATTAAAAGTGTAAGCTGCTCTGGATATAAGTGGCTGTTAAATATACAGTAAATGAATTATACAGGAATTCCCCTTCAACACAGCTCTGTAGTACAGTTTGTGTTGTGTTTAACATAACGTGTCATTCTAATTACACAATCATTGTCAGATACATGACGCATTCTTCTGTCCTGAACCAAAACATTTAATAACAGTACTGACACAACTTGTGTTGCTAAATAGTACCTTGTTGTTTGCTTCTGTTGCTCATTTGTAGTCAGATTTTGACCCATCTTTATGTCCCCACGTATTGCAGCTCACTCGTTTAAAAGGTCAAATAAGGTCACAGCCCACCTTTCACACAACATTCTGAAAAATGTTGCAGTTTCAATCTGTAACCCCCAGCCTGAGTCAGATGGACTTCTGGGGGAATTGTTTCAGTCTATAACCCCCAGCCTGAGTCAGATGGACTTCTGGGGGAATTTAAGCATTCTCTTTGGGCCCGTGTTTTTTTTTTTTTTTCTTTCTTTCTGTCCCCCCCCCCCCCCCCCCCACTAAGGGGGAGTTTCCAGCTACTGTAGGTCTCCAATGTAGGAGGGAAATCTCCAGTGTCGTGTTTGCTTTGTGTGAGGGGGAAGTGAGAAAGTGTGTGTGTGTGTCTTTGTGGGTGTGTTTGTATGTTAAGTGCGATCATCATCTTTGTTTTACTCTCACTCCGTTTAGAGTATCAACTGTGTTGGGTCACGCGTCTGTCGTTCTCGTGTGTGTGTGTAGGGTATTCTGCTAAAACTACAGTAATATACTTCAACTCACTTCATCTTAAGGTAAGATAACACTCAGTGTTATTCTGTTTTTGTGCATGGTTTACACTAATAGATCTTTTTAATTTAATGAAGGCTGGTGTTATACTGCAGTGTTTTGCCTTGATCTGGATGACTGGTGCAGATTATATAAGATGTAGGCAGACTTTTCTGACCTTGCCTGATCCTCTGTCCTCTTTCTGTATTTCAGCTTTTGCCTTTTACAAAGACGGAGATGAAAGGACTAGAGCTGGAGGATTCCACAAGCCGTTTTCGTTTCATTCAGTCATGTCTGGGCCTGGCTGGCTGTATGTGTATCAGCTATGCTGTGTGGACACCACAGTGGCTGGATGAGAAGGGACTGTGGGTGAATGGGAATGAGTCCAGTCCAGATGATAGCTGGACAGAAGGCCAGGGCATTGGAGGTTAGTATCTTGAGTCTCGGTCTCAGTGTTCAACCCTATGATTTTGATACTGTCTGAGTTTTCAAAGATAGATAGATAGACAGACATATTGTACTCAGTGCAAATGTACAGACACTGTGTAAACAAGAACATGTACAATACAGTTCAACAGCCAAATACAGTCCAGTGTTTTTATTTTACAGTCTAAAGTGGCCACCAAATACAGTAGATATATCCCTGCGGAGATGAGATATCGGACAATCTACTGGGATAAGGACATGGAAAGTTGAAAGAGAAACAGGGACACCAAATCCCTATATGAAAGATATGAAAGACACTGAAAGATTAAGTTTTTTGACCAGTTCCTAAGTCTAAATTTGACAAAATGAGAACTAAAAAGCATGGTACCTGGAAACACCCTATTTTGGTATTATATTTAGTTAATGAGGCTTCTGTGTTATTTTCTGTCAAACCTGAATTTTTCTCCAGAGTGCTGAAAAATGAATAAGCTGTAATTAACAGCTGTAAATGACGTGCATGAAGGATGGTCCTTCAGTGGAGTTTCAGTGGAATTTTTTTATTTGATTTCTTTCTAAAGTGGTTCTTTTGTGAATTTGCTTTGCAGAACTCTTTAAAGACCCCATATTTTCCTCCTGTTCCGTATGAGTGCAATACATTGTGCAGAGTGGCATTAAGACGATAGAAAATGATCAGCTGACTGTATGCCATTATGTTCCTTGTCACTTGTGAATAGCACTGTAGGGAAATGAGATGAAAAAAAAAAAAAAAACTCCAGAATCCACTGGAAGGGAGGAAGGTTCCTAAGGATTTTGAAAGAACTGCAAGTGTTGACTTGTTCAACTATGAAGTTGTCATAGGATAATGAAAGTATGCCTCTGATAATAAGCACCCTAAAGGAAAGTATTCTTATTAAAGGAGATTTTAGTGTAAAGAGTTTTTAGTTTGCCACAGTTTCGATAGATATTCACAGAGGTTCAAGGTTTTCAGTCATTCTTAATGGAGTGTTGTTTTTAATGGTGGGCTCATGCTAAGGCTTGTGTGTGGGTGGGTGGGGGTGGGGGGTGTCTAACATTCTCTCCTGTGTAACAGTCAGTGGAAATATTGACCAGCAGGGAACATTTTAAATGGGATTTTCACTGGACTCCTGTTCTGTTACATGACAATTTCAGAAGGGCTGTTATTTTTTCATTTCCCTGTAAATAACACGTCATGAAGATTGATTGCTTGTACAATGATGATTTATGTACATTTCTTTAGCACATTTGTGTTAGAGCTATGAAAGTCTTATTGCAGTGTAATGAAAAAACCATTTTGGATGTACATTACATGACCAAAAGTTTTTAGACACATACACACTGTATGTATTTTCTGAAATGAAAGGTATCAATAGAGTGTTGGTTTGTACTTTTGCTGTAGTAAGAGCCATTGTTCTTCTAGGAAAGCCTTGTTGGAGTATTAGTTCTGTACGACAAGCCTCACTAAGCTCCATAACAACAGAGGATGCATTAGCACTGCTCACAGCCCAGCACTGGGGTTCTTAATAGCCCGCTAGCCCATGCTTGGCTTTGGGCATGTTGATTTTAGACTTGTGTGGCTGCTTCAGTGCTGGAATGTAATCATGAGAATGTACAGTGTGTGAGTTCCAACATTGTATCTGAACTGTTAAAGACATGTACTTTCATAATTGTGTGGGTGGACTTCACCGGCTTTATCAGTAATTGTTTGTGTGTTGTTGTAAACAGGTCAAGGAGCTCAGAGAATGTTTGCAGTGCTTTCTTTCCTCATGGCCGTAAGCTCAGTGATTCTATGCCTGGTCTTTGCTTTCTGCTGGACATCTCGGACTGTGCAATCTTACTCCAACACTCGCTCTCTGCTGATGTCAGGACAGGCCCTGTACCCCACCACACTGCTTCTCATCACACTCGTCCCCACAGGTCTGTCAAATCACACTTTTACTCGTCACCACTCCATGTATGACGTCTTCTGTGGAAGTGAAACTCAAGCCCTTCTGTAGTTTCTTATTCTCATAGGATTAAAAATACATTAATTACAGTGTATTAACTGAATGAGTCATAGTAGTATGTATTTAACTTATTAACCATGCAGGGCTCGTGTCAGCCTACAGTTTAAAGACAACCCTCTAAATGACATATAGGTGCATGAAAGCTGACTGTGACTCTTATCTACATCTACCTCTCTCTCCTCAGGCTTTTTCTTTCTCCTAAGTTGGGCTCTATTTACCAACGAGCACATTGCTGAAATCCGGGATGATATCACACGAGTGGGATTGTCCTATTGGCTGGGTGCTGCCGGCTGGGCTCTGCTACTGGCCGTGCTCCCTGTGGTGTTTCTGGTGGAGCAGTGCGTGGTGCCGGACGTCCTTCCAGAGCTGATGAGAGTGGCTGAGACGTGGTGGAAAGCCCCAGAGGTGGCGTACGCTCGCTCGTTCAGAGAGGCTTATCACCACGGAGAGGCAAAATACAGCAGCGAATTCAAGAGGCAAATGTCAGTGCCCTGAGGAGACACAAGGGACACGTGCAGTATTAAATATTGCTACATTCTAAAATCTGCATTCCCTAACAGCCAGCAGAAGGACTGAACACCAGTTTTAAGCTCCCAGAAGCTCAGACGGCTGGGCATGGCTTAGTGCACTTTACAAGGATCTGTCAAATCTGACCTCCTGGAGGAAAAGGAGGCGTGGATTCATTTACACTGAATGTTGTAAACTACAAACTATCAAAAATATACTTTATATCAGTCACCATCAGTAAGCTAATAGACACTAATCTAAACTGCTGGTGCATGGTGGCAGTTTTGGTTTAAACATTTGGTGGTGGCCTTGAATCGGACCCTCAGTGTGGGGGTCCAAATGTACTGGGAAAAATGTCAAAGGATGTTTATACAGCTTTTGGAACATTTTTATATTTCTCTGCATTTATCAGTGGCTGTCAGTTCCACCCATCAGTGAGTCTCCCCTGATCGCATACCGTGCCAGCAGCCTCAGGATGGTGGAGGCATAAACACGTTTCCTTTGAGTCACAAGATATCGATCCACTGTTCTTTTCAAACTCCCACCTATGCAACACCACTGAATACCTTACGGCACCAGAGGAGAGTGCAAACTGCCCAGATCTTTCACATCAGCTGAGAGACCCCTGTGCTACCATCCTACCCACCCAGAGAATCCCAGCCTTGGACATCTGTGGTATCACCGTGATTATGATCCTGATGATGGCCTCCATCTTTTATAGTTACATATAAACTCAACCAAAAAGTTCTAACCAGATATACAAGAGTGTTGTAATCAGCCAACAAATTATCAATACATTTATTGGTAATACTGACCTATTTTATGCAGTACACACTATTACATCAGTAAAAATATTTTTTTTTGTCTTATATCTTGTATATTGCAATGATGTGCAAGATCTGTTTACATAACATAGTCTACATTTTTTTATTTAATACAATACTTACAACACAAACAGAAACATTCCACATACTAATATGCCTTGGAATAGGTGAAGTTTAGTATTTTGACAGGTCATCTTGATTTTGCAGGATTTCATGTGTATTTTTGTTGTAACAGCACCCCCACGTGGTCATCCTGTGCTTTAACATTAGATTTAATGTTCCTACAAACAAAGGTGCTCAAAATCTTAGGTTGTGCTTCGACTGACACATGATGGATAGTCAGTCAGAACGTTTAAACTGACAATAACATGACCAACGAATTATGTTTTTTGTAATTATAAATAAATAAACCAGTAACCAAACCTTTTGCCGTGCTTGTGGTTTTTTTTTTTTTTTTTACCTTTGTCTATTTTTCCCCTTTCTGTTTTCAGGGAATTTATACTGTGGTCTCAAAGATTACATTACTGGAGTTTTGGCTGAACATCCAGGCCAGTGCTTATGTTTTGTATATCTACACATCTGTTGTATTAACAAACTATTCAGTCTGAATGAGTAGAATACACTGGAGGAGGAAATATGAATAAACTGCCCATCAACTTCAGGGGCCAAATGATTGAGGAAATATCTACTGTAAAATTAATTCTTGTTCGAGGACTATGCCATAGCTGAAACTCACACTAGGGGAAGACGTGGCCTAATGACGCAAAGAAGCAGGTTTGTCAGTGGAAGGTCGCTGGTTCAATCCCCATGACTGGAAGGATAAGCCACAGAGGAAGTGCCCTTGAGCAAGGACCCAACTCCCAAAAAAGCTACACAGCCTCCAAAGTTGGCTACCCACTGTGTGTGTGTGTGTGTGTGTGTGTGTGTAAAACAGATGGGTTAAATGCAGAGGTCAAATTTCATGTACTACTGTTCAATAGTTATAAAAAGCCCAGTTGCTATTTAATTTCAATAACATTAGTTTTCTGACGTACATTCTTATTACTTTTCTGTAAGACATTTGTAGACCAGAATGTAATGACAAAAAAATCCATTCTCCAATGAATTTTCCTCATTAGTATTGTTAAACTAAGGCCAAATGTTTCTGCACCCCTCTTAAATCACCAACAACTTAGTAACCACTTAACATACCATAACCACCAGTGATACCATAATAACTACCTGCAACACTATCCCTACCCTCTGTAACCTGACAACCACATAGACACCCTGGAAAAGCCACTTAGTAACACCCTAGCAATCACCTATAACACCTTAGATATTGCCTAGAATCAGAGTAACACCCTACCAACACCTGAGAACCACCTGTAACAGCAGAGCAACCACTTAGCAATATCCTATCAACTACTTGGAAAACCATAGCAACCACACGAACAACCAGCAGCTAAGTGATGATAGAAATTAGTTTAAGCAGTGCTATCCCTTTCTCATTTTTGTTAATATAAACTGCTTTAATAGAAGGAGATAAAAGCCTGCCATGTGTCAGCAGGATGATCACGACTACAGCCAGATGTCTGCACAACTGTGAAAGAATGTGTGTATGGAGAGAAAGAGTGTGAAAGTGGAAACAGACAGCAAAAGAGGATGCTGCTGAGTCTGTGTTTACTTTTTGATCCCACCAAAGTGGAGATGAACGGAGTGGATCTGGCTTCTGCTAATTGTGCATTAATCAGGTGCTGCACTAATTAAAAGGCAGTTCCACCCTGTTAGCAGTGGCTAATGAGTTTGTTATTAAATTCACAGAGGACTTCGTCTTCTTTTTTTTTTAATTTACCAACAGGATAACGCTTAATTGGTGTTTGAATGGGAGTTGAGTGTCCTTGAAGGTCATGACAGCACAATACTTTAATGTGGACTGAATGACAAGCCAGACAGCCTCCAAGTGAGCATCAAAGCTGGCATAAGTGTGTGTGTGTGGGGCCTATATGTAAACTAGCTACTACATTTTCAATATAGGGAAGTCTTTAGAGCTAGAGAATTCCCAAAGGGAGCTATTTAAACATTTAAATGTAGTGGTTTGTACTCCACCCCACAACACACACACATTTCCGTACCCTCTCATTTGCTCATTCCCAGTTCTGACTGACACCTCAAAGCTTTTCAGAATTTACCAGTTTACTCACTTCAAAGGTGAGGGTCAAATGCAGTCCTCCTCTCACTTCTGCAGCTTGGCTTTGAAAAGATCCCTTCTGTACTCTGGTAGGACTCCCTAAAAATACATTTCGAGTTACTGAAAGCTGCTCTTTAGATCCTCCTCATAAGCCATTTTCCAACACAGCAGTTAAGCCAAGCCTCACAGCTTCAGGACACGCTGGAGCTGTTGTATCTAGCACAGTTCCTCAGCTCCACTCTCAGGACCTCTGGCTTGTAACACACTTGAATAAACCTATTTAAAGCTTGATGGCAATAGAACAGACCCAAACTTTATAATGTACTCAGACACTAACAATTCTCATACCAAATCTTTATACATCTATATATTTCCTAGTTATACATGCAACACTTTGTATATTTTAACGGTGAAATTTGAGCATAGTGTAAGTATAGTGAAATTTAATGTGTGTAAAAGTATAAGGTAATGTGTGTACACTGACATTGTGGTGGGAGCCTCAGTGGTACATAGAATACCTTTAATTAAGGAACATAATTGTACAATATACTATACTAATTGTAGATTTTAGGTTGTGTTGTTTTCATACATGGTGGCGCAGCAGGTAGTGTCGCAGTCACACAGCTCCAGGGGCCTGGAGGTTGTGGGTTTGATTCCTGCTCCGGGTGACTGTCTGTGAGGAGTTGGTGTGTTCTCCCCATGTCCGCGTGAGTTTCCTCCGGGTGCTCCGGTTTCCTCCCACGGTCCAAAAACACACGTTGGTAAGTGGATTGGTGACTCAAAGGTGTCCGTCCGTGTGAATGTGTGTCTGTGTTGCCCTGTGGAGGACTGACGCCCCCTCCAGGGTGTATTCCTGCCTTGCGCCCAATGATTCCAGGTAGGCTCTGGACCCACCGTGACCATGAACTGGATAAGCGGTTACAGATAATGAATGAATGAATGTTTTCATACACCCCATTGCATCTCCAGAACTTATGTACTTTCTTTTACACTGTTATATGAAAGATTACAAATATTAACCTCTCCTTCTGTTCTGGAGAAGACAATAAAATGTACTTTTATGAAACACAACTGGACAATAATGTACCTGTACCACAGCTTTTCTTCTGATAGTGTACATCCTTACACTCGTGTAATTTACACACCAAAACCCTGCAGGGTGTCTGCTTACGGGAATATTTGAGGACACTTATGGCAAAATCATTTTCCAAACCACCATTCTCACACACCAAACAATGTCTAACACAACAAATTATGACCAAAATCTCTCTTTAATCGGGACATGGGGCATGAATGTTCTTTGTCAATACAAGCAGAATTTTTCCAATAAACATTGCTGTGTTGCATTGTGTGAAACTTTAAAAGAGAAAGGACCAACATAATGGCTTCAATAGTAACTGAATAAAACCGCTACACCTTAGCTCACATTATGTTGTTGTTGTTTTCAGAAAGCCGTGATAATAAAGGGTTAGTCCTGACCTCATACCAAAGGATAACAGTGTAAGGTCATGGTTTATGTTCCCAGCATATCACTGCCACAAATATCATCACAATCACTAACACTTTGATTATATGTCGTCAAAGAAAACCCCTGTCTCCACAGCCGCGGAGATATTAAGACGCGGTTCTACGCTGTGGTAAAAGATTACGCTATGACCGTTTGCTAATATGTTTCAAAATTGCTCGGTAATTAATGGGCGGGACCTCCCTGCATGACCATCAGTCAGCGGCGCGGCTGAGATTGAGTGACAGCATGGCCACGCCCCCAGCTCAGCAGGTGGCATTGCGCAGGTCCCTGCCACTCTGCTCGTATCAATTACAGCCCAATTAGAGAGCCACGTCCTGCTAATTACACCACTGCTTCCCACAGAATAAAGCGAGTGTGTGTTTATTGAGATAAATAAATAAAGACACAGACTGCCAAGGCAAGCTGGCCTTAATCAGATTTTTGCGAGCTGTAAGCTTTTCCTGCCTTCACTACTGTTGAAATGTACGCGCATTCCCAGCTCTCGCCACTTGGTGTCGCTGTTGGAGTTTGGTTTGTGGCAATAGGCCTCTGCATGAAATATTGGTGGAAAAAAGAAAAAAAACCCTCCCAATTTCTTTGCATTTAATGAAATCAGAGTGGGCTATTTCATGCTGAAAGTGTGCTTGCTCTATGTGTGTGTTTGTGTGTGTACATACATGTGTATGTGCCGTTAGCTGTGTGAAACGGCTCATCCGTTCAACAGAGTGCCAGCAAATTCAGACCAAATTCCCTCACATATTCCAGAAAAAGCAAGACAGGGTCCTGGATTGTGATGAATTATGGAATACACTTTTTGGTTCAGGCTCTATATCGTGGAATAAATCTAATTTGACTGGAGATTTCACAGCTTGGATGTCATGCCTCTTTGGTCAGGAACAGAGACAGAGGCCAGGCCTAGAGTCTGAGCTTTAGCTGATAAATTGATAGAAAGAGATGGCAAGATGGAGAGAATGAGAGGTGACACTGGAGATGAGTGTAAAATAGGATTAAATTCATTCGGGGGGTGTTATCGGTTTGGATTGTGTTTGACCTGGCTGTGGCACATGTCCTTCAAGCCTCTCTTTCTTACTTATCCCAAGTGTGCTTTACTTACGCACTTCTTCCTCTCAGACACAATATATCTTTTAACGGTTTCCCCAAGGCCCTTCAGATTTATCACTTGACTGCCAGAGACTAATGACGAGTGTTTATCCTGTTTCCTCTCCACTGAGCCCCTTTACCGCAGTGTACTTCACTTACCCACTCAAAGCTTTCCCCTCACTTCCTTACTGCAGTCTACTCTTTATAAAATGAACATCACAACCCCACCCAATGGAACTGAAATTCTCTCACTGCATTCAATCACATTTTAGTGTGCTTTCTTAAATAATCCTTGTGCTCATGTTTAAATATTTTGTGTAAATTTTTGGTCAGTTTCAACAGTGTTAGAGCAGAATGTTAGTGTTGTGTGATATTATTGAGTGGGGCAGAATGTTGGGGTGATATTATTGAGTGGGGCAGAATGTTGGGGTGATATTATTAAGTGGGGCAGAATGTTGGGGTGATATTATTGAGTGGGGCAGAATGTTGGGGTGATATTATTGAGTGGGGCAGAATGTTGGGGTGATATTATTGAGTGGGGCAGAATGTTGAGGTGATATTATTGAGTGGGGCAGAATGTTGGGGTGATATTATTGAGTGGGGCAGAATGTTGGGGTGATATTATTGAGTGGGGCAGAATGTTGGGGTGATATTATTGAGTGGGGCAGAATGTTGGGGTGATATTATTAAGTGGGGCAGAATGTTGGGGTGATATTATTGAGTGGGGCAGAATGTTGGGGTGATATTATTGAGTGGGGCAGAATGTTGGGGTGATATTATTGAGTGGGGCAGAATGTTGGGGTGATATTATTGAGTGGGGCAGAATGTTGGGGTGATATTATTAAGTGGGGCAGAATGTTGGGGTGATATTATTGAGTGGGGCAGAATGTTGGGGTGATATTATTGAGTGGGGCAGAATGTTGGGGTGATATTATTGAGTGGGGCAGAATGTTGGGGTGATATTATTGAGTGGGGCAGAATGTTGGGGTGATATTATTGAGTGGGGCAGAATGTTAGTGTTGTGTGATATTATTGAGTGGGGCAGAATGTTGGGGTGATATTATTGAGTGGGGCAGAATGTTAGTGTTGTGTGATATTATTGAGTGGGGCAGAATGTTGGGGTGATATTATTGAGTGGGGCAGAATGTTAGTGTTGTGTGATATTATTGAGTGGGGCAGAATGTTGGGATGATATTATTGAGTGGGGCAGAATGTTAGTGTTGTGTGACATTATTGAGTGGGGCAGAATGTTGGGGTGATATTATTAAGTGGGGCAGAATGTTGGGGTGATATTATTGAGTGGGGCAGAATGTTGGGGTGATATTATTGAGTGGGGCAGAATGTTGGGGTGATATTATTGAGTGGGGCAGAATGTTGGGGTGTTATTATTAAGTGGGGCAGAATGTTGGGGTGATATTATTGAGTGGGGCAGAATGTTGGGGTGATATTATTAAGTGGGGCAGAATGTTGGGGTGATATTATTGAGTGGGGCAGAATGTTGGGGTGATATTATAGAGTGGGGCAGAATGTTGGGGTGATATTATTGAGTGGGGCAGAATGTTGGGGTGATATTATTGAGTGGGGCAGAATGTTGGGGTGATATTATTAAGTGGGGCAGAATGTTGGGGTGATATTATTGAGTGGGGCAGAATGTTGGGGTGATATTATTGAGTAGGGCAGAATGTTGAGGTCATATTATTGAGTGGGGCAGAATGTTGGGGTGATATTATTGAGTGGGGCAGAATGTTGGGGTGATATTATTGAGTGGGGCAGAATGTTAGTGTTGTGTGATATTATTGAGTGGGGCAGAATGTTGGGGTGATATTATTGAGTGGGGCAGAATGTTAGTGTTGTGTGATATTATTGAGTGGGGCAGAATGTTGGGGTGATATTATTGAGTGGGGCAGAATGTTAGTGTTGTGTGATATTATTGAGTGGGGCAGAATGTTGGGGTGATATTATTGAGTGGGGCAGAATGTTAGTGTTGTGTGACATTATTGAGTGGGGCAGAATGTTGGGGTGATATTATTAAGTGGGGCAGAATGTTGGGGTGATTTTATTGAGTGGGGCAGAATGTTGGGGTGATATTATTAAGTGGGGCAGAATGTTGGGGTGATATTATTGAGTGGGGCAGAATGTTGGGGTGATATTATTAAGTGGGGCAGAATGTTGGGGTGATATTATTGAGTGGGGCAGAATGTTGGGGTGATATTATTAAGTGGGGCAGAATGTTGGGGTGATATTATAGAGTGGGGCAGAATGTTGGGGTGATATTATTGAGTGGGGCAGAATGTTGGGGTGATATTATTGAGTGGGGCAGAATGTTGGGGTGATATTATTAAGTGGGGCAGAATGTTGGGGTGATATTATTGAGTGGGGCAGAATGTTGGGGTGATATTATTGAGTAGGGCAGAATGTTGAGGTCATATTATTGAGTGGGGCAGAATGTTGGGGTGATATTATTGAGTGGGGCAGAATGTTGGGGTGATATTATTAAGTGGGGCAGAATGTTGGGGTGATATTATTGAGTGGGGCAGAATGTTGGGGTGATATTATTGAGTGGGGCAGAATGTTGAGGTCATATTATTGAGTGGGGCAGAATGTTGGGGTGATATTATTGAGTGGGGCAGAATGTTGGGGTGATATTATTGAGTGGGGCAGAATGTTGAGGTCATATTATTGAGTGGGGCAGAATGTTGGGGTGATATTATTGAGTGGGGCAGAATGTTGGGGTGATATTATTGAGTGGGGCAGAATGTTGGGGTGATATTATTGAGTGGGGCAGAATGTTGAGGTGATATTATTGAGTGGGGCAGAATGTTGAGGTGATATTATTGAGTGGGGCAGAATGTTGAGGTGATATTATTGAGTGGGGCAGAATGTTGAGGTGATATTATTGAGTGGGGCAGAATGTTGGGGTGATATTATTGAGTGGGGCAGAATGTTGAGGTGATATTATTGAGTGGGGCAGAATGTTGAGGTGATATTATTGAGTGGGGCAGAATGTTGAGGTGATATTATTGAGTGGGGCAGAATGTTGAGGTGATATTATTGAGTGGGGCAGAATGTTGAGGTGATATTATTGAGTGGGGCAGAATGTTGAGGTGATATTATTGAGTGGGGCAGAATGTTGGGGTGATATTATTGAGTGGGGCAGAATGTTGGGGTGATATTATTGAGTGGGGCAGAATGTTGAGGTGATATTATTGAGTGGGGCAGAATGTTGAGGTGATATTATTGAGTGGGGCAGAATGTTGAGGTGATATTATTGAGTGGGGCAGAATGTTGAGGTGATATTATTGAGTGGGGCAGAATGTTGAGGTGATATTATTGAGTGGGGCAGAATGTTGGGGTGATATTATTGAGTGGGGCAGAATGTTGAGGTGATATTATTGAGTGGGGCAGAATGTTGAGGTGATATTATTGAGTCGGGCAGAATGTTGGGGTGATATTATTGAGTGGGGCAGAATGTTGAGGTGATATTATTGAGTGGGGCAGAATGTTGGGGTGATATTATTAAGTGGGGCAGAATGTTGGGGTGATATTATTGAGTGGGGCAGAATGTTAGTGTTGTGTGATATTATTGAGTGGGGCAGAATATTGGGGTGATATTATTGAGTGGGGCAGAATGTTGGGGTGATATTATTGAGTGGGGCAGAATGTTGGGGTGATATTATTGAGTGGGGCAGAATGTTAGTGTTGTGTGATATTATTGAGTGGGGCAGAATGTTGGGGTGATATTATTGAGTGGGGCAGAATGTTGGGGTGATATTATTGAGTGGGGCAGAATGTTAGTGTTGTGTGATATTATTGAGTGGGGCAGAATTTTGGGGTGATATTATTGAGTGGGGCAGAATGTTAGTGTTGTGTGATATTATTGAGTGGGGCAGAATGTTGGGGTGATATTATTGAGTGGGGCAGAATGTTAGTGTTGTGTGATATTATTGAGTGGGGCAGAATGTTGGGGTGATATTATTGAGTGGGGCAGAATGTTAGTGTTGTGTGACATTATTGAGTGGGGCAGAATGTTGGGGTGATATTATTGAGTGGGGCAGAATGTTGGGGTGATATTATTGAGTGGGGCAGAATGTTGAGGTGATATTATTGAGTGGGGCAGAATGTTGAGGTGATATTATTGAGTGGGGCAGAATGTTGAGGTGATATTATTGAGTGGGGCAGAATGTTAGTGTTGTGTGATATTATTGAGTGGGGCAGAATGTTGGGGTGATATTATTGAGTGGGGCAGAATGTTGAGGTGATATTATTGAGTGGGGCAGAATGTTGAGGTGATATTTTTGAGTGGGGCAGAATGTTGGGGTGATATTATTGAGTGGGGCAGAATGTTGAGGTGATATTATTGAGTGGGGCAGAATGTTGAGGTGATATTATTGAGTGGGGCAGAATGTTGGGGTGATATTATTGAGTGGGGCAGAATGTTAGTGTTGTGTGATATTATTGAGTGGGGCAGAATGTTGGGGTGATATTATTGAGTGGGGCAGAATGTTAGTGTTGTGTGACATTATTGAGTGGGGCAGAATGTTGGGGTGATATTATTAAGTGGGGCAGAATGTTGGGGTGATTTTATTGAGTGGGGCAGAATGTTGGGGTGATATTATTAAGTGGGGCAGAATGTTGGGGTGATATTATTGAGTGGGGCAGAATGTTGGGGTGATATTATTAAGTGGGGCAGAATGTTGGGGTGATATTATTGAGTGGGGCAGAATGTTGGGGTGATATTATTAAGTGGGGCAGAATGTTGGGGTGATATTATAGAGTGGGGCAGAATGTTGGGGTGATATTATTGAGTGGGGCAGAATGTTGGGGTGATATTATTGAGTGGGGCAGAATGTTGGGGTGATATTATTAAGTGGGGCAGAATGTTGGGGTGATATTATTGAGTGGGGCAGAATGTTGGGGTGATATTATTGAGTAGGGCAGAATGTTGAGGTCATATTATTGAGTGGGGCAGAATGTTGGGGTGATATTATTGAGTGGGGCAGAATGTTGGGGTGATATTATTAAGTGGGGCAGAATGTTGGGGTGATATTATTGAGTGGGGCAGAATGTTGGGGTGATATTATTGAGTGGGGCAGAATGTTGAGGTCATATTATTGAGTGGGGCAGAATGTTGGGGTGATATTATTGAGTTGGGCAGAATGTTGGGGTGATATTATTGAGTGGGGCAGAATGTTGAGGTCATATTATTGAGTGGGGCAGAATGTTGGGGTGATATTATTGAGTGGGGCAGAATGTTGGGGTGATATTATTGAGTGGGGCAGAATGTTGGGGTGATATTATTGAGTGGGGCAGAATGTTGAGGTGATATTATTGAGTGGGGCAGAATGTTGAGGTGATATTATTGAGTGGGGCAGAATGTTGAGGTGATATTATTGAGTGGGGCAGAATGTTGAGGTGATATTATTGAGTGGGGCAGAATGTTGGGGTGATATTATTGAGTGGGGCAGAATGTTGAGGTGATATTATTGAGTGGGGCAGAATGTTGAGGTGATATTATTGAGTGGGGCAGAATGTTGAGGTGATATTATTGAGTGGGGCAGAATGTTGAGGTGATATTATTGAGTGGGGCAGAATGTTGAGGTGATATTATTGAGTGGGGCAGAATGTTGAGGTGATATTATTGAGTGGGGCAGAATGTTGGGGTGATATTATTGAGTGGGGCAGAATGTTGGGGTGATATTATTGAGTGGGGCAGAATGTTGAGGTGATATTATTGAGTGGGGCAGAATGTTGAGGTGATATTATTGAGTGGGGCAGAATGTTGAGGTGATATTATTGAGTGGGGCAGAATGTTGAGGTGATATTATTGAGTGGGGCAGAATGTTGAGGTGATATTATTGAGTGGGGCAGAATGTTGGGGTGATATTATTGAGTGGGGCAGAATGTTGAGGTGATATTATTGAGTGGGGCAGAATGTTGAGGTGATATTATTGAGTCGGGCAGAATGTTGGGGTGATATTATTGAGTGGGGCAGAATGTTGAGGTGATATTATTGAGTGGGGCAGAATGTTGGGGTGATATTATTAAGTGGGGCAGAATGTTGGGGTGATATTATTGAGTGGGGCAGAATGTTAGTGTTGTGTGATATTATTGAGTGGGGCAGAATATTGGGGTGATATTATTGAGTGGGGCAGAATGTTGGGGTGATATTATTGAGTGGGGCAGAATGTTGGGGTGATATTATTGAGTGGGGCAGAATGTTAGTGTTGTGTGATATTATTGAGTGGGGCAGAATGTTGGGGTGATATTATTGAGTGGGGCAGAATGTTGGGGTGATATTATTGAGTGGGGCAGAATGTTAGTGTTGTGTGATATTATTGAGTGGGGCAGAATTTTGGGGTGATATTATTGAGTGGGGCAGAATGTTAGTGTTGTGTGATATTATTGAGTGGGGCAGAATGTTGGGGTGATATTATTGAGTGGGGCAGAATGTTAGTGTTGTGTGATATTATTGAGTGGGGCAGAATGTTGGGGTGATATTATTGAGTGGGGCAGAATGTTAGTGTTGTGTGACATTATTGAGTGGGGCAGAATGTTGGGGTGATATTATTGAGTGGGGCAGAATGTTGGGGTGATATTATTGAGTGGGGCAGAATGTTGAGGTGATATTATTGAGTGGGGCAGAATGTTGAGGTGATATTATTGAGTGGGGCAGAATGTTGAGGTGATATTATTGAGTGGGGCAGAATGTTAGTGTTGTGTGATATTATTGAGTGGGGCAGAATGTTGGGGTGATATTATTGAGTGGGGCAGAATGTTGAGGTGATATTATTGAGTGGGGCAGAATGTTGAGGTGATATTTTTGAGTGGGGCAGAATGTTGGGGTGATATTATTGAGTGGGGCAGAATGTTGAGGTGATATTATTGAGTGGGGCAGAATGTTGAGGTGATATTATTGAGTGGGGCAGAATGTTGGGGTGATATTATTGAGTGGGGCAGAATGTTAGTGTTGTGTGATATTATTGAGTGGGGCAGAATGTTGGGGTGATATTATTGAGTGGGGCAGAATGTTAGTGTTGTGTGATATTATTGAGTGGGGCAGAATGTTGGGGTGATATTATTGAGTGGGGCAGAATGTTAGTGTTGTGTGACATTATTGAGTGGGGCAGAATGTTGGGGTGATATTATTGAGTGGGGCAGAATGTTGGGGTGATATTATTGAGTGGGGCAGAATGTTGAGGTGATATTATTGAGTGGGGCAGAATGTTGAGGTGATATTATTGAGTGGGGCAGAATGTTGAGGTGATATTATTGAGTGGGGCAGAATGTTGAGGTGATATTATTGAGTGGGACAGAATGTTGAGGTGATATTATTGAGTGGGGCAGAATGTTGAGGTGATATTATTGAGTGGGGCAGAATGTTAGTGTTGTGTGATATTATTGAGTGGGGCAGAATGTTGGGGTGATATTATTGAGTGGGGCAGAATGTTGAGGTGATATTATTGAGTGGGGCAGAATGTTGAGGTGATATTTTTGAGTGGGGCAGAATGTTGGGGTGATATTATTGAGTGGGGCAGAATGTTGAGGTGATATTATTGAGTGGGGCAGAATGTTGAGGTGATATTATTGAGTGGGGCAGAATGTTGGGGTGATATTATTGAGTGGGGCAGAATGTTAGTGTTGTGTGATATTATTGAGTGGGGCAGAATGTTGGGGTGATATTATTGAGTGGGGCAGAATGTTAGTGTTGTGTGATATTATTGAGTGGGTCAGAATGTTGGGGTGATATTATTGAGTGGGGCAGAATGTTAGTGTTGTGTGATATTATTGAGTGGGGCAGAATGTTGGGGTGATATTATTGAGTGGGGCAGAATGTTAGTGTTGTGTGACATTATTGAGTGGGGCAGAATGTTGGGGTGATATTATTGAGTGGGGCAGAATGTTGGGGTGATATTATTGAGTGGGGCAGAATGTTGAGGTGATATTATTGAGTGGGGCAGAATGTTGAGGTGATATTATTGAGTGGGGCAGAATGTTAGTGTTGTGTGATATTATTGAGTGGGGCAGAATGTTGGGGTGATATTATTGAGTGGGGCAGAATGTTGAGGTGATATTATTGAGTGGGGCAGAATGTTGAGGTGATATTTTTGAGTGGGGCAGAATGTTGGGGTGATATTATTGAGTGGGGCAGAATGTTGAGGTGATATTTTTGAGTGGGGCAGAATGTTGAGGTGATATTATTGAGTGGGGCAGAATGTTGAGGTGATATTTTTGAGTGGGGCAGAATGTTGGGGTGATATTATTGAGTGGGGCAGAATGTTGGGGTGATATTATTGAGTGGGGCAGAATGTTGAGGTGATATTATTGAGTGGGGCAGAATGTTGAGGTGATATTTTTGAGTGGGGCAGAATGTTGGGGTGATATTATTGAGTGGGGCAGAATGTTGAGGTGATATTATTGAGTGGGGCAGAATGTTAGTGTTGTGTGATATTATTGAGTGGGGCAGAATGTTGGGGTGATATTGTTGAGTGGGGCAGAATGTTGAGGTGATATTATTGAGTGGGGCAGAATGTTGAGGTGATATTATTGAGTGGGGCAGAATGTTGAGGTGATATTATTGAGTGGGGCAGAATGTTGGGGTGATATTATTGAGTGGGGCAGAAATTGTGGTCCTTCAGTTCAGACAGATATTTTTGAGGTATAATTTAGACAGGAATAATTGTTGATTTCAGTTCAGCACCCATTTTCAAATCTGATTGGACCACCAGAACAATCTCAAATCAGCATTTCTATAGACCCAGTTATGTCCACAATTCCCCACGACAGAATAGAGTCTTCTCACCAAGTCAGAATCATCTGTTCTACCTGGGGTGTCTTCCTTCTGCAGGTCATTCCTCTTCCTGATCTATGATCAGCTGGCTCCCTCTGTGTCTTAGACTGTGCTAGTATTTTGTGTAGAGAAGGCTGTTTCTGGATCAGGTTCATAAGTCACACGCCCAAAACACAAGGCCTTTGGAGAAAGAGACAGACGCATTCAGGGTCAGGCTTCTCGTCCTTCACTTTCCCCCTTTTATTCTTGGGCTTTGTGTGGCTCTGTGTTCTCCTTTGGAATCCTAAATGTGTCTTTGCTCTTTGAGATAGAAGGTCTGGTTCCCACTCCCCCTGCTGATTACATTTGGCGTTGAGATAGAGAGGGCAGAAATAACGAAGTCTCAAATGCTTCCGAATTATGAGTCAGTGTGTGCTTTGTAGTTTTAATGTAAATGTATGACGTGGAGGAGTGGACGAGCTGCATGAGTTAAGGCCATAATATAAAACCAGTGCTAAAGTATTCTGTCTGAAGTGCAGATTCCTAACTTCAAAACAATTTCACATGTGTTAAGATATTTTATTATGATGAGTAAAAAAATAGTTTATGTCATTGCTTAACATTGCAATGAAAAATGTAAAAGCTCAGACTTGAAGCTGCTGATAGAGAATGTAAATCAAATGGAAATGTAACTCATTATATAAGTCACTGTGTAATAAAATTCAGAACATTTGAATAGTATAGGGTAGTGTCGCAGTCACACAGCTCCAGAGGCCTGAAGGATGTGGGTTCGATTCCCACTCTGGGTGACTGTGAGGAGTTGGTGTGTTCTCCCTGTGTCCGCGTAGGTTTCCTCCGGGTGCTCCCGTTTTCTCCCACAGTCCAAAAACGTTGGTAGGTGGATTGGTGACTCAAAAGTATCTGTGTGTGTGTGTGTGTGTGTCTGTGTTGCCCTGTGAAAGACTGGCGCCCCCTCCAGGGTGTATTCCCGCCTTGCGCCCAATGATTCCAGGTAGGCTCTGGACCCATTGCGACCCTGAATTGGATAAGCAGTTACAGATAATGAATGAATGAACATTGATTTTGTTTTGTGTTGATTTTCTCCAATCCTCAGTCTTGTGTTTCTCTGTTATCTTAATGCACAGCATGTATTTTGAATGTCTGTGCATTTTCTGCCTCGTCTTCGATATATAAAGTGAAACACAATCCAGATATGCACAGATGTAGAAGCTAATAATAATATATAAACAATCATCAGAAGTTGTTTTTTTTTCTATTCTTCAGACGTAACATCTCACACTGTGGCCCTCTGTATGAAGCAGGTGGGCACATGTTTACAACAGATGTAGCAATGGTTACTCATTTCTGTCTTTTAATGAGCTACAAGTGAGAAAAAGTAGCAAATGAAACCATGTTTTTGTTATTCCTGGGAATAACTGTGGCTTCTAAGTCTTGAGGAGATTTTTCCGCCTACTGAGGTTATCTCACATACACTGGAACTTGAGCCTACACTTTAAACACTTTAAAGTTAGTAATGCAGTATGATCTTGTGGAGGTCCAGGTTCACATATCATCAGTAAATCAGCTCAATGCTATTTTTAAAGCAGTGAGAAATAAGCCCACACCTCCAAATTTTTTGGACACATCTGCCCAAGTCTTCTATGATCCAAGAATTGTGATTACATTCTTCACATTGGGCTGGAGCGCCCCTTTAATACCACCTATCCAGTAACTACCCCGCTCCCCCACCACAGTGCCATTTTCGGCAGTAAATGCTTCTACTCTTTAGGAATGTCTTTACATTAAATACTGGAATATTGCTGTGAGGATCTGATTGCATCCAGTCGGAAGATCATTATTTAAACGTAGGTTATACACTGATGAAAAATGCCACTCCAACTCATGTCACTTTATGTCAGTGTGAGTGTGAGACTACACAGTGCACTCTGAGAGTTTACAGAGTAATATTCAGGGAATACTCTGTGCATCTAAGGCTCAGTGCGTATAGTCAGGTGCGACACCCATATGCATTTACACACTTTTGGTGTTTGTTTCTCCACACATGCAGGTGTCTGACGTTCATCTCCTTCCCCTACACAATATAACCATACGTGAGTGTCCCATTCTCACGGCTCCATTCATGGCCGCATGCAGACAACTGCCGTGGTCCTCTCTCTTATCTGTCCCCCGTGTGACCAGCGAAATTAAATTACAAATATAATCACTCTACACCAGGCTTCTTCCTCTTCTGCTCTTTTTCCCCCCCTTCCACCACATCACCTTCTGCTTTGCATATAGAGTAGCGAGCCTTTCGAGACGTGCGCTTGTGTTGGTAGATAGCATCCACCACACACAACAGAGTCCGTCCTACCTGCAGCCGAGGTAGTGGGGGCTTCAGTTTGACAATGGCAGCAACAGGGGAATGGCCGTGCATGTTTGTGGGCATGATTTGGTACAGAGGGAGTAGTGAGGGGTAGGAGGCAGAAATACAGCAATGCACCAACTCTATCAAACACTAGTAGAACTTCACCAGCTCTTTTAAGCCACAGATACATTTCACTAAAGCTCCTGTACAGATTACACTCACACTCATGGGCTGCGTTTATCAAACTCTCAAACTAAACAGGCTGATCTGGGACCTGTTTTATTCAGGCTTCTTACACACTGAGTAAGAAAAACTGCAGCTGCAGCTGTCTATGAAAGTTTGTCTGTGTGTGTGTGTGTGTGTGTGTGTGTGTGTGTGTGTGAGTGTGCATTTGCAGATACAGAGCTTTGTTTAAATTTAAAAATCCGAAAACCCAATGAAAATTTGTTCAGTCAGATATGTATATGAGTTGAGTAAGGTTGTTTTTTCTATTAATAAGGCCTTCAGGAGGCCTTTTGTTTTAGACCAACCAACAAAAATGAGAGAGAGAGAGAGAGAGAGAGAGAGAGAGAGAGAGAGAGAGAGCAGATGGATCTCTCTCTATCGTCCTCTGATTTCTTGTGACCATGATATAGGATAAAAGGATTTAATGTGTAAGGTTAGCTAGAGATTAAATGGTGAGTTGACACAGAGCGCAGCTGCAGCAAGTGCAAGTGCTTTCTCATGGCACTACATGGACATGCTGTAACTCTCTCTCTGTCTCTGTCTCTGTCTCTCCCATTTTCTCCACACACACACACACACACACACACACACACACACACACACACACACACACACACCAGTGAACACACAGACAGCCAACACAGAGTAGAGAAGATCCCCTTCTCCAGCTTTTACTTATGTTTTTGTATTGGTCTGAATAAACAGAGCCTCTTTTTCTCTGCCTGCTCCTTCTCCATCCATCTTTAGCTCTTTTAGTGCGTTGGGAATGAAAAGCCATTTCCATTAGAGCAATGTGCTCCCTGAGGAGAGAGGGAGAGAGAGAGAGAGAGGGAAAGTGTGGAGAGAAGAGAAAATATAAAGAAAGATGGAGAGCAAAACAAAAAGACAGGATGGTGGCGTGAGGGAAAAAGAAAAGAGAACTCATTTTTGGAGACAGAACGATGGAGAGTGGCAGAGAGAAGAGACAAATATAAAGACAGAAAGATTGAGAGAGGAGAGAGAAAGAATAATTGAAGGAAGAGATAAAAGAGAGAGACATGGTGAAAAAAAAGAGTAAAAAATAAAATATCTAGATAGCACAGAGTGAAAAAAAGTGTAAGATAAAGAGGGGGTGAGAGACAAGGGGAGATAAAGGAAGGACGAGGAGAGAGAGAGAGTAGAGAGAGAGAGAGAGAGAGAGAGAGAGAGAGAGAGAGAGAGAGAGAGAGAGAGAATGAGTGCTCCTGCCGTGGTTGTGATAAACTATCCACTCTGAAGGCCTCTCTGTTCATTCCCCTATAGGTTCTGTTGAGTCTGACGTGTTCCTGTGTGTGGATTCCTCATTGTTGGTGTAAAAGCATTAGAGTGGTCTGTAGTGTTCTGTGCTCTGGAAAAGAGGGTGTCACACATGAACCACTGTCACAGGGACAGAGAGGCTGCAGGTACAACTTGGCCTTTGGCTCTGATCTATGACCCATCTTTCGGCACGTAGATCATCCATCTGAACCAGTCCTTGCCGACCGCTGAGTATCCACACTCTTCATGTGCTATGGTTGCTGCCATGATGGATTTGACAGAAGCTCCTGAGCCGATGGTTGCTCTTGTCAGTGGCCCTGGCTTTTGAAACCAGTCTCAGGATATGACAGCAGGGCCCTTTCCTCGTGCCTCCGTTATAATTACAAGAGGAATTGATTTAAAGATCAGTCTGTTTAAGTCCAGGCCCCGTGTCAGGCCCTCCATTGTCCCGAGGGCTGAGGTATGACACACGCGCCACTGAAAAGGCCATGACTGCCCTGGCATTTCCTATAATGGACTTTTTAGTCAAAGGACAGGAAAATAATAAGCAGATCTAGTGCGGAGGGGAGCGGCCGTTTGTCTCCACTGTGAGTCGACGGTGGCGGGACAATCGAGGCTTAGCCGTGATGGACAACGGAGCTGCTCTTTTCACCAGTTCATTCTGTCCAGCGCTGAAAAGGCCTGGATGCTGTACAGCGTCCACTGACGATGCTGCTGCCAGGAGAGAGACACTCACATAAAACAAGCCTGGCTTTAAAGATGCTCTGCATTCTTATCTGGCAATTTCAACTCCTCAAAACATTAGTTTACAAAATTAGAATATTCTGCTTTTTTTCTTCTTAGCAGCACACACAGACATATAAACGCACACACACACACACAACACTCTGTCACGCAAAAACAAATCTCCACAGCTTCAGGTTTATGTATGCAGATTTAATTTTATTTGGGGTCATATCAAATCTATGTACCTCCATGTACAGGGTGGGCCATTTATATGGATACACCTTAAAAAAATGGGAATAGTTGGATATATTAACTTCCTGTTTGTGGCACATTAATATATAGGATTTGCTGTGAAGATACAAGATGTGCAGCATCTGGAACTACGGATAGTGGAAGCCTGTGCTAGCATTTCTCCTGCGGTGTGGCTATCAGTGTGTGAAGAGTGGGAGAAGAGGGTTGCATTGACAATCCAACACAATGGGCAGCACTTTGAACACATTTTATAAGTGGTCAGATTGTAAATAACTCATGAAAGAATAAAGCTATGTTAAAACCAAGCACACCGTTGTTTTTCTTGTGAAATTCCCAATAAGTCTGATGTGTCACGTGACCCTCTTCCCATTGAAAAAAAACAAAAGTTGGATCCAAAATGGCCGACATCAAAATGGCAGCCATGGTCACCACCCATCTTGAAAAGTTTCCCCCCTTCCATTTACTAATGTGCCCCAAACAGGAAGTTCATATCACCAACCATTCCCATTTTATTAAGGTGTATCCATAAATGGCCCACCCTGTACTACATGTATCCATATATCTATTCCAATTTTAAATACTTTTTAGAAATACACATGACCACATGCTACACTAAGATATTCAAATCAATTTACGTGAGAAACTCTTGCTAAAATTATCTCCCAGCCACCGCCAACACCTTAAGATCTGTGCTTTGTCACATAGTGGTGCTTCATATTCATGGTTTGGAATAAGACTACAATTTCAGAGCATATCATTTGTTTAGAACCGCCTGCAGGAAATTGAACATAAAGTGCTTCTTCCATTCATCTTTTAAAGTTCATTATTTTGCTTTCTACAGGCTTTCCCCCATTACAATTCTTGCCTTAAGCCCTAAACCAGAGGTCTTCCAATTTGTACCTTGGATCCAGGTTCTAGAAATTGAAACTGCTGGCTGGTATAATCATTAACACACATGGCTGGTCGTTGTAAAATCACGGCCTGGCACACGGATCAAAAATCCGGATTTGAAGCCCTCTGCTCTAAACCCTCCCTTGAAGTATGAACACCAGAGTGTGAGGAACAAGGCTGTGAATTAATAATTAATATCAGCCAAACCTTTATATGAAACCTAAGTAACTGTCTGAAACACAGCAATGCCCTGTTCCGAGTCACTTATATACTATATCTATAACAGGTTTTTCATGATCATACACTGTCAAAATATATTTTGTATATTTGTTATTAATGTTTAATGCAAAGAATCTGGCTACAATTTATATGTTTATATTATACATTTATTTCCTCCAGAGTAATTTAGGCAAACACTGGTGTCTAGGCAGAGCTTTCCTGGTGCAGTGTTTGAGAATCCCCCATCAGTGGTGTTTCCTACTAAACTACACCAACCCCTATATATCTGTGTAACCTGTCCTGCTTTGATTCAGACCATGGTCTTGAAATGCACTTATAGATGCAGTTATGCTTAAAGTGAAAATGTAGAAAACAAGGTCACTCTCACAGTGAGTGAGTGAGTGAGTGAGTGAGAGAGAGAGAGAGAGAGAGAGAGAGAGAGAGAGAGAGAGAGAGAGAGAGAGAGAGGTAAATAAAGTTGGTCCAGGTGTGTCTGTGAATGTGTGCCAATTGTGGCACAGATCTAGTAGTTGTTGCTGGTGGTGTGTGTGTGTTTTAAATTCTCTTTTTTCTCACTGTTTTAAGCATCCTCTCCTGCCAGCTCAGTGGCTGTGTAAACCAGCAGCAGTCTACAGGAAAACAGAGAGAAAATCTCCTGATGGAGGAACACAAAGTCGATGATTAAACACAACACAAATCCGAAGAGGGAGCGTGAGCGGCGCGCCTGAGCCTCACCGGGGGGAAACGCCGATTTAATTAAGGCAGAATTAAAGAGCATTGTTATTTTGATTAAAGACGCCCAGCTCTGTTTCCCCTCTGCTCTCCACCGGCCTGATTCTACTGCGCACTTCTCATTCCTTACAGTTTACTTAGAGAACATAAGACCCATCTGGAGATGCTTCCATCCCTCACACACACATACACGTGTGCACACACACAAACACACACTGAAGCGCCTCTTAATGTCTGTTTGTTCCAGGGAGCAAACAAAGCCGTGGGGAGGGTGTGTGTGTATGTGAGTGTGTGCCTCAAAGAAGCGTCTCCTCTTCTCTCTTGCTGGCAAAAAGGCCACAGCGTGTGCTGTATGTACACGGACTGCTACAATACGAGAAGTTAATTGAATGTCTCTTGGAGGGGAGAGACAGAGACAGAGAGAGAGAGAGGCAGAGAGAGAGAGAGAGAGAGAGAGAGAGAAGAGAAAGGAGACAGTGACCCCAGGGCATGGCGCCACTGAGAGCTATAGCAGTAAAGTGTAGTGTAGCATCACACTTCTGTTACATGCCAGTGCCAATCTGTCAGAAAACACACACACACACACACACACACACACACACACAAGTTTCGCACTACATCAGTCACCACAGCTGTCCTACAGGTGAGAGTGTGTGAGACAGAAAGAGAGAGAGAGAGAGAGAGAGAGAGAGAGAGAGAGAGAGAGAGAGAGAGAGAGAGAGAGAGAGAAAGAGCGAGAGAGAGAGAGAGAGAGAGAGAGAGAAAGAGCGAGAGAGAGAGAGAGAGCGAGAGAGAGAGAGAGAGAGAGAGAGCACATCTATAGTGGACAGTTGACTACCATAGACAAAAGCTTTGACCAGTCCCTCTTAACTTCAAGCACGCTTATAATAGAAGCCATTGGGCAGTTGCCGAATTCAGAACACAGGAGACACTGCATAGCCTTTTGTTCTTTTGTTTCACATGTGCTTTTCTGAATGCCACTCCTGGCTTTGTTTATCCCCCTTGCCTGTCAGTCATCGGTGCTGCCATTTCAGGATGTAGATAAATTAAGTGTAACTAGCACACTGGAGAAATCTAGTTAAAATTTTATCTACTTTATTTTACAGCATGTTTTCCATGAGCCAGCAATGGCTCAACCCACCCCTACTTTAGGGTCTCAACCCTAAAGATGGTATTCATACCCGCTGGCACTTGAGAGACACACCCATAAATCTTAGACACATACATAAATACATACATTTTTAGACACATACATACACACACACACACACACACACACACACACACGAATCAAAATTTCATGTTCAAATGGTTCATAATAATTATGGTTATCTTCCACTAAAGTTTTATCTGGCCCTCTAAGTATTTACAAAATTGTCCTAAAACCGCATTAATTTCACCTTTTTCCTGCAATATCCCGAATTCAATTAGCTTGTCCACTAGATGGTGCGTGCAAAACACTACTGACCTCTGTTAAAGCTGTGTCTATTAGATCTACAGATTCGTTAGTCACGTTTACCATTAAAGTTGAGTGCTACTACGCCTATGGAGTCACCGATCACAGCAGTGTGATCTTACCACTCGGCTGGTTTAAGTCGTCACTCATTTAAACCATTAACTTTTGATGCGTCTTTAAACTCTGTATTGTTTTTTTTACACTACATACACCAAGCAGAAACAAAGATAAAAAATAAAAACATTTTTAAAAAATTAAAAAATCCCGGTGTGGCCCTTGAGCCCATCCAAGTTTGTTATAAAAAGTGCAATACTGAACATTTGGAGACTTGGAATTCACAGTGTTTTACTTTTAGTTCATGTTCAAGAGGGAGCTACGAACAAATACCAGACTTAAAATTTCCATTTGGATAGTGTTAGTTTCTCAGGAGCTGACTGGTCGTCACCTCCATAATTTTAGACAGGCATAACAGAACACACTGACTCAAGAAAAGGCAACAATCACAAAGTAATTCCAGTTACTTTCATAGCCCCCTGTTCTATAGTCCATATAGATGAGGTACAGCCTGTGAAAACACCCACACAAATGCACTGATAAAAAAAAAAAAAGCAATTACTGTCCTATAGAAACTTGTCCCAACTCTGAAGGAAGGAATAACTTTTGTGAAACTTGGAAACTTGTCTCTTGTTCTGAGATAAATATTTGAAGCATACCTGTATATAATTAGAAATATAATGGTTTCGGTTTACACCTCAGTACTTGGAAACATCAAAATTATAATCTTATTGACATTGTGTGTGTGTGAGAGAAAGAGAGAGAGAGAGAGAGAGAGAGAGAGAGAGAGAGAGAGAGACAGACAGTGCAGGTAATGAATGGTCTGCATCCTGATAATGGCATTAATGATTATTAGACAGGGCCGAAGGGAGGGTGATGAGAGAGAGAGGGAAGAGGGAGTGAGAGAGATAGATGAGCAGTGGAGAAGTGGAGAGGACAAGCAGAGAGCCATTCTGGCAGCTACCTTTGACAAATGACACTGCACTGGGGGCCACTGCTTGGAATGGTAATTTACAAAATAAACTTTGAGTCGAGAGGAGAATTGGATGGGAGAGGAGGAGCGAGGATAGAGAAATAGAAAGAAATGAGAGCATGAGAGGAATAATGGAGGGTTGAACTCGTTTAACGTGCAGGAGCCTGCCCTTCTTTTTCCCCCCTGGAACAATTATTCATGATTTAAAATGATAAAGCGTCTTTTTAACGATCCACTGCGGCGTGGTGGGTGATGTGAAAGATGAGGCTGTTCCAGCCGGCTGAGAGGATGACAGAAACATACGTGAAAACATGACAGACTACAGACAAAGAGAATTATTCCCAATCAAGGAAGAGAGCTAGAACACAGCCTAATGGGACAAGTATTATCTATTTATGAAGATCAGATTTAGACACTGTGTTTTTGAGCGTAGACCCATTGGATCCTAGCAGTCCTTTAAGTCTTTTACCCAATGTGTACAATACATTCAGAAACCTCTCCTTTTTAACTCAGTAAAGTCTGTTCCTACAGTAGTTGAAATATGTGCTTGTCCATGCAGGTTTTAGTCAAATAAATCACCATCACTGGAATTGGAGCTTATCATGTTTTCTGTTATTTCATACATGAAGAACAATGTGGCTTATAGTCAGAAGATCAGGGACATGGAGCACATGTGGCACCTGCTAACCTACTTTTACAGGGAGACAGCAAACATACCCTTAGCTCATTTCTTGGTATAAACGACTCCTGAGTTGTCCTATCATTGCGAGATGCCTAGTGATGCCGCAGTGATGGCTAGAAGTTTAAGGGAACACTATCCTTGTGTTTCAATTCCAGGTTTAACTAGTCCTTGCCCACTTTGCCTCATCACTTCCCATTGTGTGTTAGATGAGCCCTCAGAGCAGCAAGAGAACAAGTCAACACCTGTGTCCAATGCAAAAGCACAGCTTGCCCAGAATGCATTGTGAAAACAATGTTGGACAAAGCAGTTTGTAAGGTCAAGCCGAAACCAAATAAATCTTCACAATGCTTAAAAAGGCAGTTATTTTCCAAACCATAGCTACAGCCGATTTTAGCCTACTGTATGCTTTGCGCCAAAGCCTAGCGTTGACATTAATGTTTGGGATGATGGACTAGTGTTGCCACATGTCCTGGTTTTCCCAGGATTGTTATCTTTTTTACTGTCTTTTTTTATCTGTCTTTCCCGGAAAATTAATCATCCTTCTTGGGACGCCTATTGTCCCGTTTTTTCGTGAAAACGTATTTCCATTCACATATTCATTCACCTTTAAATAAACATATACTCTGCTGTTGCATCAGTGTTCTCTTCATCGCACCTATATAGGCGTCTGTGTTGCTGTAGTGGATGGATGCTTTTATTTGATTGGTTGTTATGTAGGCTGTGTTTGAAAAACATAGTGAAAGCTCGCACCCTAGACAGCTAGGGTTAGTCTCCGATATCTACCCCGTCACCTCTACCAAACCCCACCCCCACGTGGGTTTCCTCTCAAGGTCCAAAAACACGGCAGCCGGGAAAAGTCACAGCCAATCACACTGGCCATATGTGTTACAAGGAGGTAAGACTCGAGTAGAGGATGTGATTTAACCCTTTCTGCACCTCTAGGTGAATGAGACGTTGATAGATTTTATTTATTTATTTATTTTTGGGATGGGATCAAATTATTTATGGGGACAATTCAATAATCGCTGGATAGTGGTGGGGACATGTCACTTCTGTCCATGCTAATTCCATTCATTCATTCATTCATTCATTATCTGTAACCACTTATCCAATTCATGGTCGCGGTGGGTCCAGAGCCTACCTGGAATCAGTGGGCGTAAGGCGGGAATACACCCTGGAGGGGGCACCAGTCCTTCACAGGGCAACACAGACACACACACACACACACATTCACTTACACACTCACACCTACGGACACTTTTGAGTCGCCAATCCACCTGTAACGTGTGTTTTTTTTGGACTGTGGGAGGAAACCGGAGCACCCGGAGGAAACCCACGCGGACACAGGGAAAACACACCAACTCCTCACAGACAGTCACCCGGAGCGGGAATCAAACCCACAACCTCCAGGTCCCTGGAGCTGTGTGACTGCAACACTACCTGCTGTGCCACCGTGCCACCTGCTAATTCTATGCCTTTGTTAAAATGTCCAAAATAACCCATGTAATACTTTGTAACCACATACTATGGGTTTGTTATATAAACATAGCATAAAAAATAAGGAAATTTGTGTTTGGTAGATTATTTCTTTGTTGTAGCAATGCTTCTTGTCAAGCACTAATTTCCCTTTTAAATTGTGCCACATTTTTGAGGAACATGCATTAGTGGGATGAGCAGTAGAGCTGAGTATATGGGTTGCGCCCATGAAAAATTTACTAAATCCTCTCTGCCAATGCCAAACAGCTTGTTCTGCCATTGACTCATTTGATGTTTGTTGGGCTGCATGATTGAAGTTTGAAGAAACAAGACATTGGCAATTGTCTTGAAACAAGAGCCTCAATAGTATGTGGAAGAACCATACACAGCCACAACAGCCTGGCACCACCTCCTCATGCTGGTCACCAGCCTGGTCACACACTGCTGTGGGATGGCACCCTATTCTTCAACCACAATTTGTCACAAGTCAGCCAAAGTGTTTGTGTTGGTCACTCTGGGACGAACAGCATGGCCAAACCAGTCCCACAAGTGTTCAATGGGGCTGAGGTCAGGACATTCCATCATCTCCACTGCCAAACTCAGGAGGTAGTTTCTGATAAACCCCACTCTGTGGGGGTGAGTGTTGTCATCTTGGAGGACAGAGTTGGGTCCCAGACTGTGGAGATATGGGATTGCCACTGGTTGCAGAATTTCATCTTGATATCTCTCTGCACTGAGATTGCCTCCAATGATGAGAAGCCTCATTTTTCCAGTGAGGGAGATGCCATCCCACACCATCACACAAAATAAGCTGTTTGGCATTGGCAGAGAGGATTTAGCAAATTTTTCATGGGCGCAACCCACATACTCAGCTCCACTGCTCATCCCACAAATGCATGTTCCTTACAAATGTGGCACCATTTAAAAGGGAAATTTACAGGCTTTCCAGCAGTATAAGATTTATTTCCAAAAAGCATTGTTACAATAATCAACCAAACACAAATTTCCTTACTTTTTGTGCCATGTTTACATTGTAAAACAATTCTGACTTGATATTCATCTCTTGTAATCATTCATTGAAATCATTACCTTTCAGTTGCTATGGCAAATGTAGTGTGCAAATCACAAAAGAAATCAGTTCAGCAAGATGTCTGTTTGTGTTTGCTGCTGAGGGTGAGGGTGTTCAGATTGAAAAGCTCGCTCCTTGTTGCCCTGTCCTCCATGTACTGTGAGTGGCCACTTGTCTACACACATCTGAGTGATCACTGGAAGTGTGCAAGGGCAAGTAAAAATAGGAATTGAATTTAAGCTAATAACTATCCCTCTCTCCCCATCACTCAGTGCAATGTTAGTCAGTGCAGCTGTCTGTTAAGTAATAGAAAAGCCTTAGGCAGTTAGTGTTTTCCTCCAAATGTGTTGAGCTGTCCAGTGTTGTTGAGCTAGCAGCAGTTTGAAAAGAAGTAGTGGCTGCTTTCACGTGTCTCTGAGGAAGTTAGCATTCACTAGAGCTACCCTTTGCTTGTTTTCCTATATCTCATCATAGGCAAAAATAACACTTTATTGATTAGTGCATGTAATATTATCTGTACACGTAACTGATTTGAGATTTGTTTGCGTAATTTTCCTCCTGCCAGGTATGGGCTATCACGGCTCACACTAAAGACATCTTTTCCCTTCACAGCTCTGGCTGAATCCATTACAGCAGAAAGTGTGAAATTGGCTTCAGATCAGCATAAAAGGGCACCCCCCTCCAGCAGCCCCAGCATCAGGCAGCAGGTGTGCTGTTCAGTTGGTGATAACTGAAGCAAACCCACCTAAATGCAAGCCCCACCCCCAATCGAACCCTCACATCCAGCAACACAGCAACAACAGCCCCTCTCCCTCCATCTAACCCTCACATCCAACCAGAGACAGCAATAACAGAACCTTTCTCTCCATCTAACCTTCATATCCACCCATAGCACAACACAATGCTCCAGGCCAGGTGTCTGTCAGAGCCTCCCTCCATCTAACTGTCAAATCCAACCAGAACACAGCAACAACAGCCCCTCTCCCTCCATCTAACACTCACATCCAACCAGAGACTGCAATAACAGCCCCTCTCCCTCCATCTAACCCTCACATCCAACCAGAGACTGCAATAACAGCCTCTCTCCCTCCATCTAACCCTCATATCCAACCAGAGACAGCAACAACAGCCCCTCTCCCTCCATCTAACCCTCATATCCAACCAGAGACAGCAACAACAGCCCCTCTCCCTCCATCTAACCCTCATATCCAAACAGGGACAGCAATAACAGCCCCTCTCTATCCATGTAACCCTCATATCCAAACAGGGACAGCAATAACAGCCCCTCTCTATCCATCTAACCCTCACATCAAACCAGAGACAGCAATAACAGCCCCTCTCTATCCATCTAACCCTCACATCCACCCAGAGACAACAATATCAGCCCCTCTCTATCCATGTAACCCTCACATCCAACCAGAGACAACAATAACAGCCCCCCTCTATCCATGTAACCCTCGCATCCAACCAGAGACAGCAACAATAGCCCCTCTCCCTCTATCTAACCCTCATATCCACCCAGAGCACAACACGCTGCTCCAGGCCAGGTGGCTGTCAGAGCCACACAATTTCCCCATAAATCAAACTGCCGGTGGCTTTATCAATAACAAGTCAATTAGCAGCCGGGGAGAGGGTCTCTGGGGGTCAGCTCATGTTTGTTAGACAGACATCTGTAGCTTTGTCCTCTTCATCACAGACTGAGCCTATCGCTCCCTGCCTCTGTGTTAGCATGGCAGGCCTTACTGTGCTCTACATTTCAAACACACACACACACACACACACACACACACACACACACACACACACACCCACACACACTGTCTTCTGTTTTCATTCATTTATTATTCATACCATTAGAAAACATTAAGCTGCCCTTTAATTAATGGATCAAGAGAATGTTTTTATTCATATTAAAAGCCCAAATCCTGGAATATTATCCTGGATATTATCCTCAATTAAACAAAAGGGCTTGAGATAACATGTAAACATGTTAAAAATGTACAGTCCCTTCCCTCAGCTGCAATAATGAATGCTGCAAAACAGTCGGTTTTGAATTCAGTATTGTTTCTGACATCACAAATCAACACCTTTAATGTACATGTATCAGTCTTCACCAGTTTGGTCTCTCGAATCATGGTGCAGTTATATCCAATGTTTCAATCATGCAGGACAGCCTATCAGAAAATATCTCATTTACATTTACCAGTCTTAAAGGCACAGTAACACCTTAAATGAGAAAAAAAAAGATTAGAAAATGCAAAACAAGAATTATTACTTAAATAAAATAAGATTTTTAAGTGGAATTTTGTGAAATTTTGATAAAACATTAAACTTTAGTTTATGGATATTTTAAAATAAATTAATAAAAAATATTAAAGGTGGCTCCCTTTCATTAATTTGCTCATTCATTGTTATTTACTTCGTTCATCTTCGGTGACACTTGAACATCCAAAATCATTGGGAAAAGTGAAGGAACAGTACCTTGAAAAGGGCCCCTGTTTTTCACAGGGCATCACACACTAACCCAGTCACTCACACACTCCAACATGAGGACTATTCGAGGACTATTAGAGCTGTGTGGCAGCGACACTACCTACAGTGACACACTGCCACCCTGTGCCCTTTTGGTTCCAAAATGAAAAGGTCTACTTTTGGTTTTCCTAGGTACTCATCGCCCTGGAGACTTGAGAAAACAAACACGCACCGTTATACCTTGGTTAACCACCTGTCATTGCTCTCAAGTCATTTCTATCGCATGAAAGGCGCATTAAAAATGAGGTGAAAGTGGTTTTTCCAGTCCCCTCCTTTATTCGCTACAGCTAATGGACGCTCATTATGACTCGGCCTAACATACTTATTGAAGCTCTCCTCTCTTTAGCATATGAATTAGCTTCAATTGCAAATATCTCAGAGTCATATTGCTTTTTTTAGACGCCGGTCATTAATCCTTGGTCCTGGTATACAGTAGTAATGATGTACAGCGAGAGGCGGAGAGCAAAGGGGGAGCTTGTAGCCGCCGACTGTGCGTCTAATAAGTAGGCTGACAGATCCAGCACAGTCCTGCCGAGAGAACGGCAGATTAATCCGCCAGTCGAATTCAAACAGGGCTGATTCTTACGCAAATATGCTGTCGATCTGCTGAGACAAACTGTCAAACCATTCGCTCTCATTAACGCCGAGCCCTGTGTAAAAAAAAACAAAAAAAATTGAAGACAATTCCGCTAGGAACGGAAGTGCTTCTTCTCTCCTAAAATGTAACATTCGTTGCAGGGGCCCGCAACAAAAGCAAGAAAGACTTTGGAGGTTCTGGGCGACGCGCAAGTAATCTGTCAGACAAAAAGAAGAAGGGGAAGAAGAGAAGAAAAATACTGTCTGAACAGGTCATTAGAGCGGTGCCAGTCTTTGGGGATATAACCCAGGCATTTGTGAGTAGGCCTAGAAACCAGACGGCTGTATGTAGGGCAAAGCACTCGAACAGTGACGCCTGTCAGCTCTTTCTAATGCTTGTCTCATCCGAGGAGCAGGATCTGAAGCTCTGTTCAAGGCCCACAGATGATGGATTGAAGGAGACCGGCTGCAGGAGGACAGCGGTCAGCGCAGACACATTCATAGAATAGTATTCATGGGCCTATAGCCTTGATTACGGACTACAGAGGACTGATGCTTGTTTGTGTTTGATTACTGTGTGTATGTGAGTGAGCATATCAGTAACCAAAGAAAGAAGTACATATTGTCACAGTCCAATTAAAAAAAAAACATGTATCTCCTAAAATAGTAATTTTACAGGTGAAGGAAAAAAAAAGTGATTAACTTTCAATAGATTTTGGAGCAATTATATAGGTCCATCCGTCATGACATTTTCGTGAAGGACAACTGCTGTGTTCAGATGATGTAACGATCCACAAAAATGGAGATACATGTTTTAAACTGGACATCAACGATATTGATGTTATGATCGGGGTGCAACATACACTGAGCCAACCTACACTCGCTCACCTAAGGTTTCTTCTGGAGTTCAGGTTGTATATTAGGTTTCTGTCGCTTTTTACCAGAGTTTACTCTTCTAATAAGGCTTAGGAAGATGTTCATTCAGCAACAAAAACCTTAGTGGGGAATTGGACGGGGCTTCATCCAACTGATTCATTCCACTGCTCCACGGCCGATTTGAAGCCAACACTTTGCGCTGAATGTGGTGAGTCGTAAGCTCTTGCAGCCGCTCCTGAAAGTTTCATTTCATTTTCTGCTTTTCTATGGAGATTATACAACTCAGAAATATTTAAATGTAAATATAATGTTTTAAATATACTAGTAAATATATATAACTTTCTCTCTTTGAGGATGTTAACTCCAGTACAACAGTCATCTGCAGTGTATTAAATGTTTGAATGATGAGTCTTTGAAGTCAGGAGTGCTGATTATGGAATTTATTGTTTGAAATCAATGTGATGGCTGGAGAAATCCAGAACCAAACCTGTAATCTTCTTCCTAG
Organism: Hoplias malabaricus; assembly: GCF_029633855.1. Classification (NCBI taxonomy): domain Eukaryota; kingdom Metazoa; phylum Chordata; class Actinopteri; order Characiformes; family Erythrinidae; genus Hoplias; species Hoplias malabaricus. Next base: position 27,290,986 of record NC_089803.1, read on the forward strand.
CTCACTAGATGCCTTGGTAACCTTTCCTACCTGGACTACTATTTTCTTGGATTTATACTAATGCAGTAGTGTGTTTTAAGAAGGAACAACACATTTAGTCCTGGGATAAATGGTTTAGCTAAGTACTTGTTCAAAGCAGACTTTGTTAAGTGCTTATGGTATGTTCCCCACATTTTCAACATGTTTAAAAAACAAGTGTGCGTGTGTAAGGGGGGGGGGGTGGTTGGGGTTGTGGTTCACACTATCACTCCTCCCCATCAACTCCATGTGTTTCAGGTGGCATGGGGTGTCAGTTACGGACTCCTCAGCAGGGTATAAATAGAAGTTTCTCCCTCCTATGGAGAGACACAATCCTTCGTGGGAACACAGAGATCCAAACAGACACAGTGAGAGGAGAAAGAGTCAGACACACACACACACACACAAACACATACACCTCCTCCCCAGTGCTCCCATGCAGAAAAGACCCCAGGGGACCCTACGCCAGCTGAGCCACAAAAACAAGGTAGGAGAACCCAGCTGACAGCCAGAGTGAAGCTACTCAGCTGTTTGTGTGTGAATGTTTGAGTGTGTTTGTGTACTCCAGTGTGAGGGGCTCAGTGTAGATTTGTAGATGATGCTGACAGTCAGAAAGACCCAGGGCCCAGGGAAACGAGATAAAGAGCAAGAGATAATGCCATTATGTGGCCACCTTGGGAGCGTCATGGTAAGCCCTAGTTGATTTATTGATTGAGAAAAGGGACTGATGCTGGGTTTTTTTTATTATGTCAGGGATGAAAGCCACACATCACGTCATGACAAAGTTGTCGTGAAAGACTTTGAAAGTCTTTGTGCTTGACAGCTGCCGGGATCCTGGTGGTTCAATGTTGTTTTGTTGCTTTGTCGATTAGCATCTGCAGTGCCGCACTTCTGCAGTATTTACGAGCGCAGTCACTTTTCCTGCACGTTTCATCTGCTGTGTCAGGCCTCACGACTGTTCTCCCCCTTTCTCTTTCTCTCTCTCTTCACTTCCATCAACCAGTCAGCATCAGGGCTTTCATAGTCTCCTGTTGGCCGCTCTTAAAATGCCAGCGTAGGGCTCATGGGGCCCTGACTCTAGTTCCACCTGAGAAAATGACTAATATAAGTGATTGACAGCCCTGAAGGGATAGAAGTACCCATTTAGCAAAGTTGTTGTACCCATGGAAAAGAAGAAGAATGAGAAAAGAGAGAGAGAGAGAAAAAGCTAGACATAGTTACTACCAGTGTGTAAAGAAAGGAGGGAAGAAATGAAGTTTCCAGAAGCAGATCGATTCTTGAATGCTTGTCTCATGCATTTTACAGAGGAGCTAAATGCCATTTACGGTATAATGTGGCACCGTGGGCCAGAGCCGAGTGCTGCGCCTTTCAGTGGGATTTGAGGGCACTTTGTACAAAACATTGTGTAAGACTTAAGCAAAGCTGCCCAATTGTGTCGCAGGACTCAAAGTAAAGCTGCACTTAAACCAGTCCAGGCTTTATGAGGCTGAACCCCCTTTTTTAATAATGGGCAAAAAACAATATTCACCAGCAGCCCAACTAATCTCATAGTCTCACAGTTCACAAAACTAATCTCTCTTTACCCTTCTCCTGAGCAGCAGCCGAGACCGTGCTGATACCACGGAGATGGAGAACAGCGTTCCTCCGGATTCACCGAGAGCCTCGGTGCCTGATGAGCTGTGCCATCCTTTTTCCAAATTCTCAGACTGGAAGTTCAAGCTCTTCCGGGTGCGCTCCATGGAGAAGGCACCCCTTCCCAGCGAGCCTCCCCTGGCGAAGGAAGCCCAGCTGAGAGTGGGCTCGCAGGGGGATGCCGGGGGTCTTCCTGGTAGTGTTATGAAGCTCTGTCTGGGGGGCAAGAGCAAGGAGAGCGTGGAGGGGGCTGGCAGGCAGGTGGATCTCAAGCTTCAGGAAATCGACACCCACATGGACCATCTCAGGTACGTTTGGTTATTTTATTTATAAGTAATTGTATTGGTAAAAAAAGAGTGATTTTATTAAATTCTTGCCATTTTTCACCATCCACTCACCTCATCCTTATTCAATGACAGGCCATTTCACACACAAAATTGCATATAATATTTCATTATTTTGTCATTAATTATTTTTGACACAGTCTTGGTGTGAAACACCCAAACACTTAATACAACAGTTTCCAATACATTTACTGAATACCACTGACCTGGAGATTTTAGTGTTTTTTCTCTGCTTAATACACACCTGATTCAAAACCATAAGCTAACAAGCTGGGGACAGCCATGGCCTAATGGCTCGTGGCTTGGTAACAGAAGGTTGCTGGCTCAGTCCTTATGACCGGCAGGAAAATCCATGGCTGAAGTGTCCTTGAGCAGGGCTCCCAACCCCCCAAACACTCCCAGTACACAGAGGATGAGTGCTCACTGCTCTGGGTGTGTGTGTGTATGAGTTCACTGCCCCAATCACTAGTGTGAGTGTGTGAGTTCATTGCCACAGATGGGTTTATTGTACAGTTGTATAATTATCATAAAGCATGTCACTAAGTAAAACGAGTGTTTTAAGAAAACTTTTTAGAAAAGCAGTATTTTGAAATGTTTTCCTTGTTATGATTAAATAATAAATTATTAATATAATTAATGATTAATACAACTGCTCTGTGAACAATGTCAGATTATCAAGGAATCTACAATTTCCATTATTTTATGAAGTTTATGAACTCAGATGTCAGGGGTCAGTGGAATGTGTAGGTTCACTTAAAAAATGTAAATGTAGGCACTTGATGGAACTGTATCCCCCACACTGATTAGAATTAAGTCAATAATATTACACATTTAAATAATTATTTCTAATTTTTCTTATACAAATTTGTGTCTAATGATAAGGTGACAAGGCCCAATCAAATGTTTCCCACTTTGTTTAAAAAAGCAGACTGACGTCTTGAAAATTACCTCAATCTGCATTCAGTTATATATAACCTAATCTGGTAAAATAAATAAAACCATACGCATTAGCATAAATACATAATGTATTTGCTCTATCTGTAAATAAGATAATTGACTATATTTAAATGATCCCAGCTATTATTTTGCAATTTTTCAGGTCTTTATGTCGCTTATGTGGCATACTTCTCAGGAAAGCCAAAGGCCCAGAGCATGAAGTCCAGGGAGGCCTGGATGATTCCAGCAGGTCTGCTTTGCGAAGGATGGGCTGCAAGGCCTCTAACTGGCCTGAGGTCATCCTGAAGGTGTTTAAGGTAGATGTGAGTGGGGATATGGAGACCATTCACCCCTCAAAGTTCTGTCACCGCTGCTGGACTGTAGCCATGAGAGGAGGGGGCTTCTGTAGCTTCACCAGAACACGAGTCCCTGTGTGGAAGCCTCATAGTGCGCACTGCCTGCTGTGCTACCCCAAGAGACTCATACTTCAGCGGAAGGGAAGGAAAAGAAGCAAACCACTACGCAGAACACACTGCCTGCCCAAGAGGACCAAGAGAGACTCTTCAATACCCACTGGAGGCAATAGAGTGTGGAAACAGACCACAGAAAACACAGAAGCATTTGGCTTGAGGACATGGGCAAACCCAGCTGCTCAGAAAAGCTTTTGGATGAAGAATATAACCCGCTGCCAGAAAGACCACCTAAGCTACCAGCTGCTGCCTGGTGATCTCCCAAAAGATTTTGTGAATGGTATTACTTGTCAGATCTGTGAGCACCTGCTGTCCGACCCAGTCCAGTCCCCATGCCTTCACCTATTCTGTCGCACCTGTATCCAGAAATTCAGCCATGCTGTGGGTTCCCAGTGTCCGTCCTGTGGTGTCTTCTTTAACCAGAGTGACCTGACTAGCCCTGCCAAAGCCTTTCTCTCCGCCCTCAACTCCCTTCCTCTGGTCTGTCCAAGAGATGGCTGTGGGGAGTGGGTCAGATTAGATTCCTTCGGAGACCACTGCCTTAATCACTGCCTTGAAAGAAATGAAGATGAAGGAGAGGACAATACAGATCAGAATCTAGATGGCTACATGCCGGTCAACAAGGGTGGCCGTCCTAGGCAGCACCTGCTCTCACTTACTCGAAGGGCTCAGAAGCACAGGCTCAGAGACCTGAAGAATCAGGTGAAAGTGTTTGCTGATAAGGAGGAGGGTGGAGATGTGAAGTCTGTGTGTTTGACCCTGTTTCTGCTGGCACTGCGGGCTGGGAATGAACACAGACAGGCTGATGAGCTGGAGGCCATGATGCAAGGTGAGGCTAAGATTTAAGGCTCAGACTAAATAGAAACTGTTACAATTGTCTTTATGTAATGAACCACTAATTTGGCATAATATATAAGTTATATGTTTATATAAGGTATAAGTAGAGTATTGCAGTAAAAGACACTTTACCAAAATTGTCATTTATCATAAAGGTTATATATGCCATTTGGCATAACACCTAAGGCAGGAGACATTTATTGTTTATTTCCATACTAGGTTGGCTTGTGTGGTAGATGTCTAATTTTTATAAATAGTACTATTATTTAAAAAAAAAAATTATATGATATATAATAAACTTATTGTGTTGTTTTGACTGACTGTAAAATGTAAATGGGGTTGTCATCACTATGCTCTATGTGTCATGCTAATACACAATAACACCTCTTGTCAAGAGCCTGTTAAAATGAAAACATCACTGCCTCTTGTATGGGCAAATGACACAGGCAGTGTGGCCTTCTCCTCTGGGGAATTGGGACCAGCTGGTGTCTGTTTTCATCAGCAGCCAATAGATCCCCTCTGCCAGGCCTCGCAAATCACCTCTTATCTTTCTCTAATATTATTAATGATCACAAACCTAATTCTGCAATTAGGATGCAACCCATAATGCAATTATCATCAGAATTTTCTAATTTGCTAAGGGCTTTTTCCTTGGTAAAAGACAGAGAAGAATGTATACATGCATATTAAGCTCACCCTCGCCCAGTAGACTTCAATTGTTTCAACCCAACCCCTCATACCCTCTGGTCTATGTGTTTCCGTGAACTCGTTATTTGTGTCTGTGTTTGGCTCACACTGGTTTTGTTTTCTCTCTGTCTGCTCTTTCAGGCAGGGGGTTCGGCCTGCACCCTGCAGTGTGTCTGGCCATTCGGGTCAACACTTTCCTCAGCTGTAGCCAGTACCACAAGATGTACCGCACCGTCAAGGCCACTAGTGGACGCCAGATCTTCCAGCCTTTGCACACCCTCCGCACTGCAGAGAAGGAGCTTCTGCCTGGCTTCCATCTATTTGAGTGGCAGCCAGCGCTCAAAAACGTGTCCAGCTCATGGGATGTAGGCATCATCGATGGCCTCTCTGGCTGGACAGTCTCAGTAGACGATGTACCAGCAGACACCATCTCAAGACGATTCCGCTATGATGTGGCACTTGTATCAGCTCTAAAAGACTTAGAGGAGGACATCATGGAGGGACTGAGGGAGAGAGGGCTGGACGACAGCACTTGCACTTCAGGTTTCACTGTGGTGGTCAAGGAGTCTTGTGATGGCATGGGAGACGTGAGCGAGAAGCATGGAGGAGGACCAGCTGTTCCTGAGAAGGCAGTGAGGTTCTCTTTCACAGTGATGTCCATTACCATTCAAGCTGAAGGTGAGGAAGAAGCTGTCACAATCTTCCAAGAGCAAAAGCCTAACTCTGAGCTGTCCTGCAGGCCCTTGTGCCTGATGTTTGTGGACGAGTCTGATCACGAGATGCTCACCGCCGTCTTGGGTCCTGTAGTGGCCGAGAGGAAAGCAATGAAGGAGAGTCGCCTCATTGTGTCTATAGGCGGCCTCCTTCGTTCCTTTCGCTTCTTCTTCCGAGGCACGGGCTATGATGAAAAGATGGTGAGAGAAATGGAAGGGTTGGAGGCTTCAGGTTCCACGTACATCTGCACCTTGTGTGACTCCACACGAACCGAAGCCTCTGAGAACATGGTGCTACACTCCATCACCCGGAGCCATGAGGAAAACCTTGAGCGTTACGAGATATGGAGGACCAACCCTTTTTCTGAGTCTGCAGATGAACTGCGAGATAGGGTCAAGGGGGTCTCAGCCAAGCCGTTCATGGAAACCCAGCCCACACTAGATGCCTTACACTGTGATATAGGTAATGCTACAGAGTTCTACAAGATATTCCAGGATGAGATCGGTGAAATGTACATGAAGAAAAGCCCATCTAGAGATGAACGGAGACGATGGCGATCAGCCCTTGATAAGCAGCTGAGGAAGAAGATGAAGCTGAAGCCGGTGATGAGGATGAATGGGAACTACGCTCGGAAGCTGATGACCCGTGAGGCTGTGGAGGTGGTGTGTGAATTGGTTCCTTCAGAGGAGCGTCGCAAGTCTCTAAAAGAGCTAATGGAATTGTACCTCCAGATGAAGCCTGTGTGGCGCTCTACTTGCCCAGCCAAGGACTGCCCTGATCAACTCTGCCGGTACAGCTTTAACTCCCAGCGTTTTGCTGAACTCCTGTCCACTGTATTCAAATATCGGTATGATGGGAAAATTACCAACTACCTCCACAAAACATTGGCCCATGTACCAGAGATTGTGGAGAGAGATGGCTCGATTGGTGCTTGGGCCAGCGAGGGGAATGAGTCTGGCAACAAACTCTTCCGCCGCTTTCGCAAGATGAACGCTAGGCAGTCCAAGATATTTGAGTTAGAAGACATTCTAAAACACCACTGGCTGTACACATCGAAGTACCTGCAGAAGTTCATGGAGGCTCACAAGAATTCAGCTAAAGCACTGCAAGCCACCATCAACCCAGTAGAAAGCCCAGATGACTTGGCAGATATGGCAGATATATTACCAGACTTTTGAGAAAACAAGAGCTGTTGGTCATTTGACTAAAATATACTTTGATCTTTCTTTACTTTACTTTCTTATGATACTTCTCAAATAACTGATTTTCATCTTAAGCTTCAACACCATGTTGAATTTCTTTATCGATTACCTTTTAATTTTTATATTCTTGTTTTTAAAAATGGATTTCTTTTATGAAGAGATGAGATTGGGAAGGAATGGCTATTCTTTCTTCTTGGGGTTTGAGGCAAATTTTTGTATTTTATCCTTGGCTGCTGGTGAAATATGGGATAGTTTATTGTATTACTAGGTTATGACACATTCATGAATTTATACAGGATTATTTATGGAACCCGATGAAAGCACAGTAAGTCACAGATGGGGAATTGCTTTAAAAGAGCCCCATTTATGATCGCTGTATTAATTTATCACAGAGGGCAGAGACAAAATGGAATTAGGAAAACTCAGACTGCCTCCATTTCAGAAGAGCTAGTGAAAAGGATTACTTTAGTGTGATATATCAGGGACCTTTTGAGGAATAGCGGTTGAGCAAAAATGACTTTGAACGACCCCATACTGCATATTTACACGTTTGCACATTCATTGAGACATGCTATAATTCTACCTCCATTTCTAAATCATTTTGCACCCCACAGAACACTTGGCAGTAATGCAGAGGGTACGGTCAGATAGTCAATACAATCACTTTGCTCTAGCACAATATTGTTTTTTTTCTACTATGAGGTCCTTGTTCAAGGTATCTGTTTAAGTCATGGGTCTCACTGTGTGCTTTTTTGTTTGTTTGTTTAATTAGTTTTTTTAATTGATTGATTTTACATTATCTCGTAATGCACAATACTTTACAGATATCTTTGATAGATCAGCTTCATTGTTTCATTATACAGTGTTATGTACTTTATTGCTATCTTTGCCTCATTGATTGATTTATTGCTTGATTGATTTATTTTTAATTAATTGATATGTTTTTAATACCCAGCATAATGTAACAACTGAGAATGGATAAGAGGTTTATGGAGAGAGAGGTCACTTTTATTTGTACTGATAGCCTGTTGTCTTTTACCATGTGTTTTTGCTGATATGTGACATGCTGTCAGCCCTAATGCGCTTTTACTGTTGGACATATCTCTCCGTGTTAAATGATGGATATGCTTTGTGTAACATCTTAAGCCTCTGATTTTATGGCTGTTGCTCAAGGGCCTCAGTTATGTTTATGTGCATGTCAGCTTTTTATCTGTGTGTCATCATTTGAAACAAAACACTCTCATGCACAATTTATACTCACTTGCTTTGTCATTATGGTTTGTTGATTTGCACACAAATACTGCTCTTCTTACAGTTTTCTTTCTTGTGAGAGCGTAAATGTGACTGCTTAAACACAAAGTCATTGATCTTGTTCAGAGAGTCAGTGATGTGTTTCATGTTTATTCACTTTAACAATGTTGGATATAATGGTTAAATGCAATCAAGATTAATAAAATACATTTTAATAAACAACGTGGCAGCATTATGGTTTTGTCGTTTGTTGAGATTAACTTTTATTAGTCTCTTTTACAGTTTCAATAATGCAGTTTTCAGTACACTGAATTAATACAAAATGATATGAAGAAAACATCGTCACATAACAGTAAGTCAAGTTAAATGTTCTCAGCAAGGAGCACTTAATTGTAGATATTTATAGGTATTATATGTATAGGAATTATATGTTCAGCAAATAGGACTTAATTGCAGGTACTTTTGGGCATTATAGGTATTACAGGTATTCAGCAAGTATCACATAATTTTAGGTACATTCATTTTTAGCTCTGAAATTGCTCTGAACAGTTCAGTCAAACAGTCTCCGTAGAAAGCTCTTCTTTGCTGGAGTCATTTTCAAGGTGATGGGAGCTTTGCGGTGCATTGTCTTCATTGGCACTCTCTTCAGAGGCATTATCTGGCGTGGTGGGGTCATCTCTTGCTTGGCAAGCCCACCATGGTCCAGGCAGAAGTATTTGCTGTTGTCCTGAGAGAGGCGTAAAAGTACACTCTCAGAGAGCTCCATACACTGAGCATGGACCCAGTGTCCACCTTCACCTTTGGAGCAATAGATCATGGCTGGCCGTGTGAGTTCAGTGGAGTAGAAGGGCTCCCAGGTGTTGATGTCTACTTGGCAGGTGAGGCAGCACTTGATCCAGTAGCCGGTCTGAGATTCGTCCTCTTCATCTTCTTCATTGTAAGTGTCACCTTCTCCATCACTACTGTACTCCAGCTCATTAGGATCACGGCCAAAGTACAGCTCTTCTGAATCCTCCAGAGGAGCTGAATCCTCAAAGTCCGTGGATTCTTGGCTGCAAGTCTGGGTTGGCTCTTCTGCATCTTCCGCTTGCTGAAAGTTTACCTGGTAGAAGTAATGGGCATCTGGAGGTGGTGGGTTTCCTTCTGATGGAATAGCAATCAATGTGCTTCCCTTCCCTAAACTTCCTCCAAACCAAGTACGGCTTTGGCTGATCTCACTGCTCCACTCAGGTGGCTCCCGAGGTTCCATACGAATGCCTACATCATCCAGTCCAACATAGGTGCATTGCATTCGCTTCTGGGAGTCTGACTGGTAACCACCAAGAATTATATACTCATGGGAGCCTATAGGAGTTGCAATGGCACTTGAGATGGACAGACCATCATTAAGCATTTCACAGGAGAGCACTGGACTGCCTAAGAGGAGCTCCACTCGCAGCCTGAAAAGACGAGGTGGACGGCAGTCGGTGGAGAGAATGTGCCCACCAAGAAAGTAGACACAATCCTCTCGTGCCAGGGCTAAGTGGAATGACTGGCCATCTGTGAGCTCTGGAAGGGTATGAGCTGAACAGCAACCAAACTCCAGGTCAATGAGGTATACCTGGGGTGGACAGTCCACCACACTGTTCCAGTTCTCTGTGGTTCTCTCAGCAGGTGGCATATAAGACCTGCCACCAAAAAGAACACAGGCTGTTTTCCCCCTGCTGTGGACCACACTAATGGTGTGGCCATATCGAGGCCCTGGAACGTCCCCCACCAGCTCTTTTTCCTGGCATTTCAGAATAACCTTCCGGTTGCATCCGTGACTGTCGACACTAAGCATATAGAGGCTAGAAGATAACTCATTATTGGGTGTTCGGCCACCATGGATAATGTAACACTCTGGGGTTCCATCGCAAAACTTTAGCTGAGAAATTGCAGGACATCGCAGGGGTGGGATATAGCAGGAATTGTTAGAGAATGAGATGGCACGTAGCTTGAGCTCCCCACACTTGATGCGTACACTGAAGATACCCGTTGGACAGGAACGCTTGGGCCAGCCTTTCTGACCAAAAAGATAAACATTTCCTTCCAGTTGCATTAATGAGCAGCCAGGCTGCAGGAGTCCAGCACAGTTTATGGGTGTCAGATGCTGCAGTGACATTTCTTTTGCAGTAACTGTAATGAAAAGTAAAATATCAGCTCATTTACTTGTCATAAGTTAAAACTCAAGTCATTAAAATAAAAGTCTAAAAACTTAAAGTGTAGGATGCAATGGGAGAATGATTAAATCTAGCCATTGGGCAAATTTCAGTCTTTGAAAACTGAGGTAAAAACATCCTCATTGCATATAAACTTGATTACAAGTTTCACTTGTTTCACAGCAGTTTAAAATATTACACTTGGAAACATTTTTTAGCATTTAATAATATTGGATAATTCATTTTGAAATGTTACAATTAGTCGCTGAGAGGCTCCACTATGACTTTTTTATCGCATACAGAACGGAAAACATTATTTTTCATTATAGACATGCGAAAATAATTTAGTAGCTGTTGTGGGTGAATGTTTTTGTCGGTTGTCCGTGTCCCACTTTATCAGCATTCATAGTAAATGTATTTGTAGTCTTTTTCGCTTTTCCCTCCCACTGAACTCCACTCAAATCAGAATGTAAAGGCATCACTACCCAGAATTCAACTCGGAATGCCGTGGTTGCCGGAGGAACATGAGTAGTTGGTATGTTTTGGCTGGAGCTGTTTGTTTGAGTTGTAACTGAACTGAACGCTGTGACTTGTTTGTGCGTTAACGGGAAAATACTAACGGTTCCTCTGAGCTTATTTACTATGGTAAAGAAAGAAAGTGTGACTAAGTGAAATAGTATTTAAGCATTAGCTTAAACGATAGCACGTCGGCTAACACTATTTCAAGCCGTTTTAAGCTGTGAAGAGTTCACCTAAAATGAGCTAAAACTGTGTTTTTTTCAGACTCGAATTTTAATTTTAGCATTACGCCACATTTATATTTATATATTTATAGCATTACGCTCACAATATCTGTATCCAACCCTAACCCGTGCTTCTCAGTAGTACCGTTACAAGCGTTGCTTTAGTGTTGGAGTGACTGTTAACTTAATATAAAACTCTCAGCGCTTTTCCTATTGGATAGGCCTGACTGTGGGCTTAATTTGTCTGGTTACACTGCACAATCCTGCTTTGTGCTGTAGCCTATCTCTCTGACGTTTTGCATCCTTGGAGCTTATGACAATACTAACACACTCTACACATATATACATAAGAAATGTAATAATAAAAATAAAAATGTAAGCTATAAATACTAACCATTGTTACCAACATATTCACATTCCATTGCTTTGCATGCTCAGTTCTCAAGTCTACATCACATTTCTGTATTCACCTTATGTAACATTTCTTTAACTTTTCCCACATATTCTTACCTCTGACTGACAGTATGAAGTCCGAAGGGAGATGACTGTTTGCTTGCTTTAGTTTCCCAAATGTCTTCTTTAGCTAGTTGATAGTTTTAGAATGAAGCAGAGCTCTGAAGCTTGTGAAGCTTGGCTGATTGCTGATGAGACTTTCATATGGAGGTTAACCGTCTGTGAAGTGTTATCTTCAACAGGTGGCTGAGCACAACACACCAGAGCCACGTTTGAATCAAAACAAGTACGAACACTCAGGGCCAGAACTTGCGCTGTCAGCAAACAGATGCTCAGTAATAGACCTATATTAAATGAAAAATATAAATGCACTCTACACAGATATTCAACTCACTTAACCGAGGTCTGAATACAGAACAACACTACTATTTCTTTACTCTTATAACAACAGCATTCTCACTAATTCCAAGAGGTATTTGGACATATTCCATCCTTAAATACAACAGGCTGATTATTATAAACAGGAATGATCTTTATTGAATAACTGAATTATTTAATTTATTAAAATTTAAGATATTTATGTATATACAGCAAAGGGCACTTCTTGGTATTTCTACGTTCATTATCTTCATTGATAGCTGATACATTCTCTATCAAAGAAAATCTGATGTATAATATAGAAGCTGCCAGTTGTTCCTCATTAATTATTATGCACAGTGGTCTTATCAACAGGTCAGGCTCCACTGAATTTTGTGTTGAGTATGATTGTAAAGTCAGTGGCACACATGCTTTCACATCTCACACTGAGAGACTTATTTAACAGTCTGTCGTATAGTCACTTGCAGGAGTGTACACATTTATCAAGTTAGCTTTTTTTATTTTTAGTTGAGGCAGACATGTTTTTTACATTAAACGTTTCTGCTTAACCACCCATGAAGGAGCAGAATAAGGAAAGGAGAGAGAGGGAAGGTGATGGGGTGTTTGAGATGATAGGGAGAGACTACAAGAGACTGTGAAAGTGGGTAACAGCTGTTTTGAGTTCATTAGCATAATGTTTTTGTGTATTGGGGTCTGTGTGTGTGCATATGTGTGTATGTCTGTGCAAAACAAAGAGCTTTAACCACGAGTGCTGGGAAGAACGTTGGAGCTCGAAAACACAAACACTCGAGCACCTGTGTCTCTACGCTGCTGCTAAGTCGCAGGGCTGGAGAGGAGGGTTTAATCGACTCCCCTTATGCCAATCTGGAAAAAAAAAGGATGCCTCCAGCATTTCAATCAGCTATGGGGATTTTATTCCCATTTTGAAATGCATATACTTGGACTACAAACTCTTTAGAGTGAGCTTACACCTCAGTGCAACACAGCACAATGCAGCCCTAAGATTGGCATTTGCCGTTGCAGTTGGACAGTTCAAATGGACTCGTGGAACACTTAGAGTAAGGGGCGCGGCAGTACAGTGCAGGCCTGGGGCAATAGAAGGGATCGCACTGTTTAATTGATAGCACAAGGTAATTAGACACTAGTGAAGCACCTGTTTCTATCCCATGGAATGTTGTGGTACCTGACAATAGCTCCCCTGAAGGAAGAGCTTGACAAATTACACAGTGACAGCTCAGATGTTCTGATGATCGTTTTTGGGTGGTCGTTCATTACTCTTTAATGTCACTGTAATCATTCCCCCTCTTTACTGATTGTAATTGAGCTGAACTTCAAAAAGATAATTTCACCTTAATCAGGGCTAATGTGGCTATTATGCGTATTATTGTGTGATTAAGTGACCTAACAAGTAGAGCAGTCTTCCACTTATTCTCCAATCATCAGTCTCACTTTTTTCTTCTTCTTCTTTTTTTTTTTAATCTGCTTCCTTGTCTTCTTCTGTTCATATGGGCTTCATTGTCTGATTTGATTCATTGTACAGTGCTCAATGAGCATGACATGGGCTCTGAACAAGCATTTATTTCCTCTTTTGTATTTCTCTTCTTGTCCATTTCCCTTTTCTAATATCTTTTTTTTTCTTTCTAGGTCTGAACATGTGCCAGGTTTTCAAAGTGATTTTGGTGCTCTTTCACCTCAAACAGATCTGTAACTCTACAGAACAGTCTTATGAGCAGTTCCTGTCCACCTTCACATTCCTAAATGCAGACGTGTCCCATTTCCCTGTTATTACAAAGGCATCTCCAAAATCAGAGTCACATTCATTTGTTTTCATTACATTAAATTCAGTATTGATTCATTTGTGGTAATCTCTTTATCCTGGCCCTGGAGCTCCTTCTAATCATAGGGACACACACAAATGCACTGTTTCAGTTTTTTTTTTTTCTGTCTTCTACTCTCTACTGCCTCAATCTTGTACAGAATGTGACGAAGGAGCCTTTGAACATTCGTGGGAAATATAACAGCCTCTCTGTTGGAGAGATGGACAAAAGAGACAGAGAGAGTGCGGACAGCGTTGTGGATGCAGTGGATAAGAAAGAGTTACTTTCCAGGGGACAGCAAAGTCAGAATGCACTCACTGCACATCTGGAAGAGGTAACTATTTTATAAGAATTAACTTAAATATTATATTTAAGTTTGCACAGATTTATAGAACATAAATGAATCTTGGTTTCTTACATTGTTACATAAGGCATGGGCAATAAACCATGACACACCATAAAGAAAGGTTACAAGTAGAAGTTTGACAATACTCCATATAAACAGTGGAATTACTAGGCACATTTCCGAGACATTGCATATGAAACATGAAGCCCAAGTGAATAAATGAAGACAGTGAAAACCTCCCTTGAATGCTACTGAGAGGTGTAGAAAGAGGTCTTTAGCTGGCTGTACTGGCCTGGATGCTCCAGCTCAGTTTGCCAGATGGCAGCTATGAGAAGAGGTCTTAGTTTGGATATATCTGGTCCCTGATGGTACAGTGTGACTTCATCTTGCAGTCTTTCACATAGATGTGGAGATGAGTGGGTGTAGTAACCTCGGTGATGCACTCGGCTCTTTTCACCACCCTCTGGAAGATCTGCTATGGTGCAGTTGCCATAGAAGACCAAATAATGCTGGTGGGGAGGCTTTATACTGTGGCTCTGTCAAAGCTGTAAAGGATTCTTGGTTGCTGTTTAGCTCGGTCTGAGGAAGTAGAAGCGTTGTTGCATCTTATTCACTAGAGAAATATACTTTTAAAGCTGAGATATACACCTGTAGTGTGTATTCCTTTAGGAGGTGGTTTTTTTTGTGACATGAAAATTCTAGGTGCCATTTATGTTGTCAATCTTTTTGACAAACAGACAGACCATCCAAGATGACATTGAATAATATCTTTTGACATTAATTTGCAAAGTTAAGATAATTCTCCTTTCTCATTTAAATGTACTTTTATTTACCGGATTTTGTAAAGGTTTTGTTCTGATAGCAGAGATACATCAACATTTAATTCTTTATATCATCATTCAAGGAAAGGTGTTTATCTTTTTTTCAAGCTGCAAACCAGACTGCTGCTTTCCTGTGAGCTGATATATCTTTATTGCAATTCAAACCCCTTGACAACAGTATTAACAGAAAACATGATGACAGTGTTAATGATGGACATGACCACAGAGTTCTGAATGAAGAGGAAGAACAAGTAGACTGAGAACACTGCTATAAGGGAATCTAGTGTTAGTGGGGATGGACTGGGAGGTGAACTTCATTAGTCTGATGATCTCATATATGCTGAGTCTAATGAGGAGTCTCTGTGGAATGAAAAACCCAGTGCTTGTTAAATCATGAAAGTCTTGGAAAAAGTCATGGGGAATCAAAAAATATACTTATAAAAATTATAGAAAACATTATGCGGTCCTCTAATTATTGGATTTATTTTATGAAGTAAAACACTAACACTAAGCCAACAATGATTTTTCTCATGTAACATCAGCATGTACATGTATGCCAGGGTTTTTATATACATTTATATACATTATAAAGCTTTGCTTCATGTAATAAGCTTTAGCTTGGACAATAGTAATGTAGATTGAATTTCACTCACAATCACCTCTTACTTCTTATGGTGCGTTCACACTAGTATAGTGCGATAGAGCGACAAGTAACTAGTAATTCTTCAGTATTCATTATACACGCCTACACACGACAATGTGAGCGGGTTTGAACACACCCACAAGAGCCAAACTTGGAGCAACGTAAGAAACTTGTTGCTTGCTAGTGTGAATGGGCGTTAATCATAATTCCAAGAAAGAATGTGTTTAACCTATAATGGCTGAAACATTGAAAGACAAGCTATAGAGTGATGCTGCTGCTACTACCTAAAGAAAGTTGACTCTGAGTGTATCTGTGTATAAGTAAAAAGCCATACGAAAGGATGAAACATTCTGAGCATATGAAAAGTTCTATGTAATTTCTGGCAGCAATGTCAATGGTGAGATTGTTTAACTGTAATTGTAGTGGCAGAGAAATGGGCAGTGAGGGCTCATGTTCAATTATATACTGCTCACATTATTTGTACCATCATCAGTTTTCATTTGAGAAAATTATGCATATTAAAATTAAAATGATTAGTAATCCTCAAGCAACCCTTTGTAGCCTTATGTTGATAGGCCTTTACTTGCAGGTTGTTAATAATTTAAAATCACTGTGCACTGCAGTTTAAATTATTTTGCTGTGGATATAGAGTATTGAATCTTTTAATCTAGATTATTTTCTTACTTGTTGATGATTTAATCATAAAAAATCATTAGAAAAGTGAAAAGGGAATTTGAAAGCGTTTAATGTTTACAAACACTACAAACTACAGGAGGAGTTTGGACATCCAGGAGAGACTTGGAGTGGAGCCGCTGCTCCTCCAAGTCGAGAGCAGCTAGTTGAGGTGGTTCGGGCATCTGGTTCGGATGCCTCCTGGGCGCCTTCCTGGTGAGGTGTTCCGGGCATGTCCAACGGGGAGGAGGCCCCGGGGCAGACCAAGATCACGCTGGAGAGACTACATGTCTCGACTGGCCTGGGAACACCTCGGTATACCCCCGGAGGAGCTGGAAGCGTTGGCTGGGCAGAGGGAGGTCTGGGTTTCTTTACTCAGACTGCTTTCCCCGCGACCCGGACCCAGATAAGTGGTGTAAAATGGATGGATAGATGGACAAACTACAGGAATGCAATGGTTAAATTTTAGTCTACCTAAGTCTACTAGTAGTGCAGCATGTTTTGCACAACAACAAGAAGTGTGGCTGTCATACAGTGTCTTCGGGTTGTGAGTTTGAGCCCTGCCTCAAATGACTGTCCTCGTGTTCGTGTGGGTGGTTGATTGACCATGCTAAATTGTCCATAGGTATGTGTGTGTGAATGAATGTGAGTGTGAATGAATGTGAGTGTGTGGTGCCCTAGGATGGACTGGCACCCTCTTCAGTATGCGTTCCTGCCTTGCGCCCAGTGATTTCGGGTAGGCTCCGGACCCACTGTGACCCTGAACTGGATAAGCAGTTACATAGCAATGAATGAATAAAAAAAAGTTTACTAGTGTAGCTAAAATATCATTAGTGGTGTCATTAGGAATGCACAGATCACTTTTTCAGTTCCGATACGGTACATAAAGTTTGCCCATTGGTCAGTACCCCATACAGATCCGATACCATTGCTGAATAAATGAACCATATACCTCACCTTGTGGGAGAGACATAAGGCATAAGGATTGACATAAACATCACTAGCTATATACATACTATATTAACAGAATATGACAAATTACCACACAGATATGAATGTACTGAAATACTATTAATTTGTAACTAAAATGAACAATTGTGCAGGACCCTGGCACAGAATTCAAATTCAAAACAGTAAAGGAGTCAAACTTCTTAAAATATATTAAAATAAATAAAATGTATCAGTGAAAAAAGAAAATAAGTACCTTCACTTTGTCAAACACACAAACACAAATCTTGTTTTTAAATACTTAGTGTAAACAGAAATTCAAAATAAAATCTAGCCTCTGAACTTGGGAATAAACAAATAACTTGGTCAAATACAAAAATCAAACATGTAAACTTTTAATGCAATTAAAAATAAAATGTAGCAGCTGAAAAAGAGAAAACATAAGTAGCTTAAATAACTTGATGGATTGGTCCCATATATTGGCCTGTTTATTCGATACCCGATCCAGCTAATTTTGTTAATCTCAGGACCAATATCCGCTCCTAATATCGGATCAGTGCATTCCTACTTGTCCAGGTCCATGGTCCATGGTCAATCCTGGCTGGGTTATATTTGACAGATTTGGAGATAAAAACGCTTGGTTAACTAAACTGATTTTAATGATGACACTAAAAAGGATATTTATAGAGAACATCATACGTGTGTAACTTTAGATGCATCATGAAGGAGATTTTGTCTTTAAAATGTTAGACTGGGTCAGTGTGCAATAGGAATATGAATGGAATTTTTTATTTGTCCAGTAAAGTTTCACTTTGACCTAGAGGACTGTTTACAGTTTGTAGTCAAATTATGTTTGTGTGTAAAGATTGTTGCTATGTTTACCTGAGCATTATACAGTGAACATGGCTAAAACTCATAAACAGTTTAAAGACTGTTGGTAGAAATAAATAAATAAATAAATAAAAATTATATCATTAGCCCCTGCGGATTTATGAGTGTTCAGTCCCTGAAGCCTTCTTTATCATAAATGGATAGGAACAGCTGCTTGCATCAGTGTTCCCAGCCTTAAAACTCACACAGAACATTAGTATTCGTGGTACAGGAGCATAATTTACAAAACCAAGGTGAGATCTGATATTACTCTGATAGTCTGTGATAGCCTTTATGCCCTGACACAGGCACTGTGGTTGGTCAGTTGTTTCTTTGCCTTATCGCTGAGGTCTTTTTTGCCTCTTATTATGAGTGGAGGTGAGAATCTTCCCTGCTGTGCAGAGAGCAGCATTTTCACCTGTCTTGAAGGCAGCAGTGGGAACTTACAGTTATTCACAAGCCTCACTGTTACTCTACTTCATAGTTATCTAAGGTGGGGATGCATTATGGATTTGTAGGTGCCCCTTGCTTTGCAGGGTGTTTTGACTGTGCGCTGGGTAGGAAAGTTTTAAACTGTTTTAAAGTTTGCCCAATTAAAGTCACCTATGATGATAAATGTGCTGTCAGGGTGTGGAGCTTGCAAAGTGCTAACAAGTCAGTACAACAGTCAGTGAACTTTCTTAAAATAAGCACCTTGGGGAATGTAGTTAAGAGCCTTTACAGAAACAGGAAATTTCTTTTGGTTTGTTGTTTTTTTTTAGTTTGACACCATCATGGTAGTTTACAGATGAGTTTGTGACATGTTTCTAACAAACTGGGCAATGTGTATGTACTTTAGATTAAAAGGTCTTCCATTGCAGTGGAAATATTATGAAAATGTAAGGTTGTATTGAGCAAAGGCATGGAATACTTTCATCATCATGGCACTTTTCCACAGTGAATGAACCGACAAAATTCTTCTTTAATTACAAATATTGGATTTACACTATAACCATGGCAACATTTAAATTGCTGCATGCTGCTGTTGGCACAAAAAGACAGAAAAAAAATGTCTGTGTTTTTATGTTGAGGATCTTAGTTAAATTAAACATCAACTTCAAGACCTGTCCTCCAGAGTATTAAATGGTGGCTGGTCCCAGTTAAGTGAATTACAGTGCAGTCAAGTGCAAACTGATGCAATTTCCAGTATTTTCATGATATTTTGCTTCAATTTGTGTCTTAGAATGTATAGGAATTTACCAAAGAATGCCATATTTCATCGGTCTGCCATTTTACTGTGTTTTCCCCTTGTCCTTTAGCTCTGACTGTGGAAGAGGTCCACTCCCTTTCAAAGTGAAAGCCTAATTACCCCCCTTCTCTTTTCCCTCTCTCACTCACAAACACTTCAAACACACCATTCTCAAGTCATTAATGGCTTCATCCACATTTGTGCCTTGTTCTTGTGTATGTGAAAGGTGCTTAAAGCCCCTTGTTGTGTTACATATTGATCTCTGCAGAGTCCTGGTTAGTGGGGCTCTAGCGACTGTCAATACCATACCGTCCAACCAACACTTACAGCACTAGACATGTCTATGGGAAGAAGGCTGATGGTATATTTAGCTCCTAATCTCAGAGTTGGAGTGTGAGCACATTTGATATAATAAAGGAACAGTAGCATTGGTTTTATAGGAGCAAACTAAGCTTTAATATATAGAATTCAACCTTAAACCTTTGGACTGTTCAAATTATAATGCTAAAAGGTAGCCCAGGTTGGCATATAAAGATCTTCTAAATTCAGACTACAGCCCTTTTTTAATGGTTAAATATTTTGAACATGGACACAAATTTCTTTGATGCTAAGAACTGCATAGCAGTTGAGTGAATGATTTACTATTCATTCTTACATTTTCTGTAATTCGCGGGCATGAGGGAATTAATTCATTCACTGGTGTTAAGAGAGCTTGTTCTTTATTTATATAAGAATTGTGCAAGCTTAAAACACTTCAAATTCCTGCTCGTAGGGAGGCTGACACAGAAAAAGGAGCCTAAACCACCCTTCACAAGGCATTATGTATAACATTTATGGCTCCAGAGTTAAAGAAGTCATATTTCTGCTGCTAAGCCAAAAAAATGATGATGGATTCCATTTACTTAAACACTGCATTACACTCACTTTATAATATTTATGTACATAGTATGATAAATACTGAACTAATAGCTTTTGTATTCACAGACTTAAGGTGCTTCAAATCATTAAAACACACACTTGGATGAATCAATTACATATTCACATATGCAAGAAAAATGATCAACATTTCAGGCAGTCACGTGCAAACAAACACTTAAATCATGTTTAAAATGATAGAAATGTATTCCTTATTGCATGTAACATTTTTTTATACATGTATGTAGCCATGTGCTGCCTTTCTCATGCCACAGGAAGATCAGAAAACATCAGAAAATAAATGATCTATTATAAAATTATTTTCATTAATATGTTTTTGTTACAACTAAGAAATTCAAAGTATTTGGTATTTCAGATATTTTATTAAAAGCACGGTCACACACGTTTAAGGCAATTCCGTTCACACCTAGAACATTTTAAACTTCAAAATCAGTGCCTTTCATGGTTTATGTAGTACAGAGTCTGGGGATTTTGAGATTGATTTGCTAACAGTTTCCAGCAGCTTTAAAACAAATGTCATAGACTATGCCATTCTATTTTTTTCCCTCTATTTCTTCTTCAGTATTTCCTGTACAACAGCTTTTTAAAATGGTCTCCCCTTCATATTTTCTGAGTCTCTGCAGCAACAGTTTTGACAAAGAAATGGCCAACTTTTGTGTGAACATTATCGGTGCTATTGCTTATGTATCGCAGCCCTAGGTAATGCTGTCTTAACTGGATTTTGATTTGGAATTTGACAAAGTAGGAGCTCTATTACATTTTCTGTATTACAAAGTGGAAGCTTTTTCAGTATTTAGTCTGCGTAGAGCTGAGAGATAATGCACTTTGGCCACAGTTGTAGAAAGCAGCTGAAAGTTGCAGTTTGAAGAATCTCATTGGACGGTGAACTTTCACAGCCTTGCGAACAAGAGATTTATTTATTCTAAAGATTTTCCATAGAAAGGTTCATAACACATAAATTATTCAGAATGAGTAGTTGGATTATTTTGCAGTGCTTCCCAGCATAAACAGACATAAACAGAGCTGAGCATTTTAGAATGTTGTAGGAAAACCTATGTGATTGTATTTGTTGATTCTATTGTAGTTGGTGCTGGATGGATGTGCCACTGTAGGAAGACTTGGCAATGGAGAGACTCTTCCTTCAGACCTCACTCTAAAGGTAAATAGCTAGATGTGAATAGATGGACTCGGATATACTTTAGTTTTAATGTCCGGTCTGGGACCAGAAGTGTTCCAAGGTCTATTAGCCAAGGTGCAGTATTGCGCAAAACTTGTATTTCACTACAGTATTATACATTATACATAGTTTGTTTATTAAAGCATACATAAGATTCTTTCACCATAACTACTTCATAGATTGTTTTGGGTGCATATATTTATCATGAACTTGTTTAAGAATAAACATTGATTTAAGGAGATAATTTTCTTTTTTTGAATATTTTATTTTCATTAGCAATGTGGTGAAAAAGGGAAATATGCCTTGTCTGCTAAGGTCAATTAAGTATTGTAAAACAGAGTGGCTGTGTACACTAATTACATACATATTCTTCTCATGTGCATGTGTAAAGTATTTATGAGCTCACCTACCTTTTAATATGGTTTACTGAGAGTCATGTGCAGGCTATTTCTGTAATTAGGGTCGCCATCTACCTGATTTAAATACATTACCATTTATTATGCATATTCAATGCATGCAAATTATGAACAAATGCCCTGTTCTTAGAGGGGTGGGCAGATGCTTTTGCTGACATGCTTTAATGTGTTCAGTGAACAGACCTATAATGGGAGGGAACTTGCATCAGCCCTCCTGTTCATCACTGTAAGTCGCTGCTTTAGTGCTAATGACCTCTAATTAAAGAAAGACTGGACCACAGAAACTGCATGGGTGAAAGGAATCGCACATTGCAGGTAAAGACCATTCTGCCCAACAGACAGTTTCTTGACCGCAGGCTGGGGAGCTGTACTAAAAAATGGGAAGAGAAAAGAGCAGGAGGTTTTTGTGGCCTACGCCAATATGTGCGCAAATCAAAAGGATGTTGTGTCTGGGGTGCCAGTCAGGCATGCTGACTAACAGAAAGGTAGTTTGAACTTCACCCTAATTAGCATGAGTAATTATGTAGCTGCTGTGGTGTGTAAAATGAGACAGACTGGGAGAAAGATTAAGTTCTGAATAGTGCAAAGCTCAGCCTGACATGTAGCACCACGTAATTGTCATTGAACTCCAGAGTAAAGGCAAATGCACGGCTGGTGTCCAGATGAATCGTACACCAGTTCAGGCTAAAGGTGCCCTGATGGTTCCTTGACCCAGTTATAACCAGGCTGTCAGAAAGCATGGACTTCAACTTTGTTTTTGACTCCTCATCAAAAGGTTCACATTTTTTTGGCTTTATTGATTTTAACTCATGTAACACTGCCCCCAGAGTGGTAAAAATAACTGCAGGTCCATACCAGGCAACATGTACAAATAGAATGTTTTGCTTATACTTTTTTTTTATAATAAACTATATAAAAGGACCTTCATGTTCTTTTATATTGGATGTACCACAGTTGTTTTTGTGTGTGCTTCATGAACATTTTTAAAATGGAACATGAATAAAGTAAGTGCATATAATAACAAAACAAGCAGTTTATAAAAATTGTACTTCAGGGCAAAACTTTATATAAATATTGATATTTATTTGTGGTAATATATAATTTCAGGCTGCACAGTGTCACAGTCACACAGCTCCAGGGACCTTGAGGTTGTGGGTTGAAGTCCCACTCCGGGTGACTGTCTTTGAGGAGTTTGGTGTGTTCTTCCTGTGTCTGTGAGCTCCCGTGGTTTTCCTTCAGGTTCCCTGGTTTCCTCCCATGGCCCAAAAACACAGTGTGTTGGTAGGTGGATCGGCAACTGAAAAATGCGTGAGTTTGTGTGTGTGTGTGTTGCCCTGTGAAGGACTGGCGCCCCCTTCTGTGTGTTCCTGAGGGTACAAAAACTGGGCTGGAGCATGGGAAAAATGCCGACTGAATGAGCCAGTTCAAGTTGAGCGGCAGAGATCTCCACCAAAGGATGCTAACTTTAAGCTTGTGGGTTAATCAGTGTGTAACTGCAACAGCATTTAAGGTGGAACACGAAAAATCCGCACGCTTGCCTGATGCTGCACAGTTTTTAGTGAAGCAGAAAGTTACCTCACGAAGAGGGGAGAGGAGTCACTGACACAGTAGAGCGGTACTAGAAAAATGACTGAGAGTTCAGAGTCCTGTTGGAGTCTTTCAGCAGAATTTAGTGTTCTCCAAATAAAAAAAATGATTCTTATCTTGTCTTACTCTTTGTTAGAGGCTGTTTTTACTGCTGTTTGTTTCCCCCTCAGTAAAAGAATATGTGGATGGCCGTGTTGTCCTGATCATTAGGTAGTGTTATCCACCATCTTGCATAGGGGAGGTTTTGGGTGGTGTTGGTGTCACTGGGGTAGATCATAGTTTCCAGAGGGCGGGGCTATAGGCCATCCCAAGGATAAACACAAGGCCTTAAGAACAGCAGACCCAAGCAGAATGTTGCTTCTTTCTCTAGTGGAGTAAAGGACACTTTTATTCCACTACAATTTTACATTAAAATGAGAAATTTGCTCCTATATAAATGTGTAAAATCTCAGATAGTGCACCTTTATGGATTGGCTGGATTCAGCTCTTGATATGCCATGAAGATGTTATTTAGCAGCCTAACTGCAGCCTTTCGTTTCATTCGGTATGTTGTAAATTCATTTGTGTTTGTTTCCTGTGATGATGTGAAGCTGCATTGTCTATAGTTATATAGGGTTAATTTTGGTATCGGAATATTGCAATTAATAAGCACAGGGACGTGAACCCTCTGACACATAGACACACACTTGCGCACATTCATTAATGCTTAGATGTGTCTTGGTAACCGAATGCATTATTTACACGTGTTGTAGTGATTAGCTGAAAATCATTAAAAAAAAACCCACTCTAGAAAACATTAATTATGTGGTTTTGACAGTTATTGTCAGCACCTCAGCCTCTCTATATCAAGACAGTCGACGCTGATATAATTATGGTGTGCATATATATGGGTGATTGTGTGTACATGTGCACACATACTTTTCACCTGTCTCCATAATAAGCCCAAGCACAATTAGCAGCCAGGCAGTGAGGTGATTATAGCCACCCCATGCCTTTAACAGAGATTATACATCACTATAAAGCCTTACATACGTCTGTCAGCAGATGGGTCTTGAGTTACAATGTGTGTGAGTGAGGAAGAGGGAGAGTGATTATTTTTCCCCCTTTTGCTTCATACTTCCATTAAGCTCATTGAGACATGGTTTTTGACAGCTTTAATTATCTCCTCTACTTTGTGTGGTGTGCAGGTTTCCTTATTTTCACAAGCCCAAGGTGATCACCAGTGAATGTGTTAAGGATTATACTGACATTTTAGCGCACCATTGTATTACTCTATGAACTAGCTGACAATTATCACTGTTTTATAAGAATTTTAATATATAAAATCTAAACATTTGTCTGATGTTTTTAAAGCCTAAACTGATGTGTGCAATTCCTGGAGAAGTTGAGGAGGATTTGCTGGTATATACCCACTGTCACCACACAATATTGAAATTCTCTTCTACTGCCACAGACCACAGGTCACACACTCCCCAGACCACGGCTGAGTACCAGGTACCTACACTAATTTAAACAATCACTCCTCTCCCCAATGCTCCTTTTTCTCTTCACACATACTTTTCACTACATTGCACTCTCTAGGGCCCAACTCGGTCCAGTAATGGACTAATCAGACACTAAATAGCACAGAAGTGAAATAGCAATTTAACTAAATTGATTCAAACTGGTGGGATTAGGTGTAAACAATGTAATTTGGGTAATTGCATAAACACACAGTGAAATAAGAGTAAATGTGTGCTTCGTGTATTGAATATGAAGCGCTGTAATGTGAGCTGTAAACCCTCTTTTGTGTTCTCAGAAGGAAACTGAAGAAGCTGTGCCTTTCAGTCTGGATGACACCTTTGATTATGACAATGTAGTGCTGTCTCACAAACACCCCATCCAATTCAGCAAGAGTGGATCCTCATGACATGTAAGTGACTACAGTTGGACCCAACTTAGGAGAACATACGAAATGGAGCAGCTCTTTATTAGCCGAATGAACAGCTCATAAAAATGAATGGAGACGTGTGGTAGGGGAGGACACAGTGGGCTGTGGTTTTGAGCATCGACTGAACTCTGGTGTATTTTACTCTGGTAGTATTTATTTTTTTTTAAATGGGTTATAAAGACTGTTCCAAGGCTCTGTTCAGCCCATAAACAGCAGTGATGGTGGTTTGATGTTGTGCTGCTCTAATCAGCGTGTTAGCACAGGGCATTTCCACCAAAAACCCATGTGTGCATAAAGAGGCCTGTGGCACTGCTGCCAACTAGGGTTCAAAAACCAGCATTACTTTGCTGTATGTGAGAAACTGTGGCATGCTGCTTTTTTGGGCATCCCACTGTGTACCCTCTTGGGAGAGCAATTAGGTTCTTGTCGTTACAAGCTGCATTGCACTGTGCTTTATTCAGTGGAACAAAACGCTTTGAGTCTTTTTATTTCCTTTTTTGTAAGCATGTGAAAACTGGAATAAAAGGTTTGTATTTTATTCTATGACCAGGCTCTGCCCTTTTGTTCATGGTTTTGCTTTTTTTTGACATTTTAAAAGAAGCCTAAATGTGCCTGTTATTGAGTACTATGAATTATTTCACACTGTGCATTTTGTAATTTTCCCCGCCCTTACACACACGACTACCTGCTAGCTGCATTTCCTTTTTTTTTTTTTCCTTTAACCTTTTTAAGAATTTGCAAGAAAGTGAATCCTAGAGTCACAAGGGGTGCCAGGAATTCTAGTAAGGTAGCTGAACCACGACTGTTCATTTACCTCTCTAAAACATTAAGAAGATTGTGTGCATATTTCAGCTGCCTGCTCTGTCTGCGCCCATGCATTTTTAATGCCCTTTCCCGTCATCTCACATTTAATTGGTGGGTGGAAAGGCTGGAACAAGCCAGAAAGAAACGAGACCTTTTCAGTGTACAGCGAGGCACTGTTACACATTTTAAATCCAGACGTGTTAGTGGAAAACAGAACAGTCAGCGTAGTTGTATTTAGAATGAAAGGATGCTAGAATGTTTACAGCATAATGACTGTAATTCAAAGCTACAACATAGTCTTTTTATTTCACATTTACATTTACAAATGTGTCTGACAGTATTTAATGTAGGCTAATTGGCCATTGTCTGTAGCCTGATTTCTTGCTCCCAAATGATGAGAACAGATTATATGTGTATGTGCGCTTGTGTCTGTGTGTTTTCAAATTTGACAGTTCCAACGTGCCTTATGGGGGGTCCCTGCAGGTGGAAGCGGTTGCTGTTTGCCAGGTGGGCAACCTCAGTGTGCTCAGTTAGCCCATGTGTGTCATAACCACGGCCTTTCAGTTAAAGCACCTCCTGGGAGAGAGATGGAGAGCGAGATAAAGAAGGCAACCCCTTTCTTCCTCTGCATTCTAAGACTGATGTGTTTTTATGTTTGCGGCTTTTGTAGTGGAGCACTTAACAGCCCGACTCTGGTCATAGGGTTGGAAAGAACTACATAGAAGATATACAAAGTCCAACATGTTCATCCAAATGGATTCACCTATGCCTTTGCAGCTTTGATCTCAAAATGTGACCCATGCTCTTAGACCCATGTTAAAGTATAGTTCCAAAGAGAGAGAACTAAAGGGGGCAACCCCCAGTTCTACCCCCGCATTCAGAAACAGGTGCGTGTGTGTGGTTGCGTTTGTCAGTGGAGCAGTAACAGTCTTTCCCAGGTGATAAAGTGTATGCAATGTATACAAATAAATGCTGAAGAAATAAGAAATCCATTATGTGGCGTCATATAAAATGCTGAAGTTCTCTGACAAGGTGCGTTTAAACAGTACTGTGTAATATTACCATATTTATCCTCTTAATACCTTAACAGAGCCCTAACTGACAGCGTAATAAGGTTATGCCTTGTTTCAGATGCTTTACATGGCTGTACTGGAGCTGAAACTAGTGGGCTTTTGATTGCAAGTACCTAATCACTGCTATGTTTTATATTCTTTTAGTATGATGGAGAGATCCAAAGAGATTAG
This sequence comes from Hoplias malabaricus, assembly GCF_029633855.1. Classification (NCBI taxonomy): domain Eukaryota; kingdom Metazoa; phylum Chordata; class Actinopteri; order Characiformes; family Erythrinidae; genus Hoplias; species Hoplias malabaricus. Next base: position 27,318,270 of record NC_089803.1, read on the forward strand.
TGCTTTCTAATGCAACCCGCAACTGCTTTCACATTCAAGGTGTTTGGAATGTGCTTTAGGATTCGAGTATAAAAATTTAATAAGTGGTGCATAGCATTTGTGTCTACTATGATTTAAGGAGTGTTTGTGTTGTGTTTATCTGGGTGTTCTTTTTTCTCCTGAGGGGGTCACTGTTGTGTTGTTTGTTGGTGATAAGGGTTCGTTCATGAAGAGCTTATGTGCTTTGCACTACAAATATTGACACCTATAGGCTTAAGATACTTAAAGTAATCATAGTAATAATGCTTGTATAGACACAGTGAGGTACCATTCAAGACAAGGCTGAACCTTAAAACGATAAACTGGACACATGCAAATTACATGAAATAAACTTTCCCTTCATGTTGCTTAGCTTTTGAAGTTGCTCCAAGGTGAATAACCAGGTCAGTGAGCGGCTTTAACATCGTGAGCCCTTGATGACTCATGCCGTTACTCAGCTTGTATATGCAGACAAATAGCTTACATGATTACACATCTGCCCCAGAAAATGCACTTGACAGAGCCAATTTGTCTGGAAATTCAAACAGAAAATCCTGCAGCTGGTACGAATCCTTTTAGCACCAAGAGAGAATTTGATCAGAAAGGTAGAGTTCCGGTGAGCCAGTCCAATCCTCTTTATCCTGCCTCTTCCTGCTGTGTTCATGGAGACTGATGCCTTATCAGGTTTGGAATTGATGTATTTTTACTCCCTCGTACATGGAACTAAGTGGAATTCACAGAACAGAGCTGTATGGACGGCTTTCTGCTCTTCCGAACACGCGACAGCGCACCCAATATAGGAGAGAAGCACTTTGAAGAGCCTCTTTTAACAATGAGTACCACCAAAGCGAGAGTACAGTTGTGACTTTCATGCTTTAGCCAATTAACAGTTATGAATAAATAATCGGACGAGTGACGGTAAAGATAAAGCGCACTTGATCTGAGGTTGAGAGCGTTCTCTTTCATCCACAACTGCCATAGAAGAACAATGCCTGAATTAACCTTTCGGTGTTCCGTGTATGTGTGGGTTTAGTGTAACCTTCACCACGTTGCATTATCCCAGTAATGGGTCTTGATGCCTCAGCCCATGATGGATTTCAGGAGGGGGAGAGACAGAGTTGGGATTAATGGACTGGTGGTGTTTAGATTTACGTCCACGTCCTTTCTGCATGTTTATAGTTGTGGAAAACAGGAGTTAACAGTTTCTCTGTGTTATTTGATTATTCCGCCGCTCTCGCACACATTTATATCCCAGTGGACGGCGCTAAGGTTTCATTGATTTACAACAAGATGAAATGATGCTGTAATAAAAGTGTATGATAATAAAGCATCATGCCGCAGAGAGGGAGAAGGGAGGGAGAAGACGAGCGAGACGGGGACACTGCTGTTGATCTCTAAAGCAGTGTTTATGCGGATTCCCTCTTATTCTCCTCAGGGCTTGCCATAACCTTGTCCAGGCCCTGGGAGACACTGCTGCATTAGCACTGCTGTCATGGCTAAGAGAGGGGGGAGAGAGAGAGAGAGAGAGAGAAGGACTTGCAGTAGGAGTTAGACTCAGCGACAAGGTGGACACTCCATGCCAGAGACGTTCTGAGACAAGGTATGGGTCCTGGATGAGGCGGGATTTTATGCTGGATCAGACAGATTCAGGCCCGGGATGAGTCATGGTGCATATTGCTAAACTGCAAGAACCCTCTATAGCTTGGCTCTTCCTCAATGTCTGGCTGTCACTGTGAAACATTGCATAGATGTTCAATACTGGAAGTTCTACAAACTGAAATAATGATCATAACAAAAATGTAGGGCTGTAAAATTCACTGAAAGGTTGTAGTTCATCTATGTTGGAATGTAGTAGAATTCAGTGAAGTACAGTGAAGTACATCCGTTCCTACGTCGCGTCGTAAACCGATTTTCAGTGTAAGTCGGAACATACGTACATACTTTACATAAATAACATACTGTAAGCACTTATCCTATCACAGTAATTATCAAAAAACACATAAAAAACACTTCCCTCCCCTTTTTCTTTTTTCAACGTATCAAACAAAAGACTGTATGCAGTCTTTTTAAATTTTTATTTATTTATTTATTTTTTTTTTTAAAGAAACACTAGCTGGTATTTTTACCTTAAAATTGTGATGCTTCACTGACCTTTATTACAGAGAACAGAGCCTCTGTCAGCACTGCAGAAACTGCACTATGTAACTTTTAGAGGCAGGCAGAAAAACACCCCCTCCCTCCCTCGCCTCCTTGACTTAAGAACGATGCTGTAAAAACAAATTACACTCTTCAACACTAGGGGGAGCTCAGGAGCAAATGGACAATAAATGTCCTGAGAGACCAAAACATATATATTTATTGCTTTGTCTGTGTAGTTCTTGTATAATACTACTGGGTCACTCCAGAGAATGCTGCCCACTCTAGCATTAAGCCCATGCCCTAGGAGTCCTTACTTGGCATTGGGCTTAGTCACCTTAGGCTTATGTGCTGTGTTTCATTCTATTGACAGTTTTTTTCCCTATGGACCTGAAACTGTGAGTGTGCAAAGGAGCAGGCAGTGTCAGCAATAGGTCGCTTTCAAACTCACACTTCCTGTAATTTTTTATAAAGTTCTTGTAATTCTGTTATCTTTAAACATAATGTAGTTACAATTCTCTACCTAAAACACTTTTTTCCTAGTATGTCATCATGCATGAGTGGGGAAACTAATATTAAAAATCAAAATATCATATTTCACCTCCAGCTCCCACCAACACCCCCTACTAACAGAAACAGCAATCTTCAACCTGCTACTTCTTTTGAGTTATTACATTCCTACCTTGGGAACCGCTTATTCTGTGGTTGTTCACACAGTTTGTTTTTGATGTATGATCTAAAGTCCACAAAGTTTGCACATTTGGTTTCCCAGTCTGTACATTAATTTGCTTCAGTTGATCAACATAATGAAAGCAAATGAACTTTGGTGCAATTTAAAATTTTTGGCAGCATCTTCAGCCTTAGTCTTAAAACATTCAAGACAGGTGTTTTGTGGAGAGTGCTCACCTTATGCTAATGAACATCAAACCATGCAGAGATGCACCGAATGACAGATAAAGGTAGCTTCTGTGAGCTGAGCTATACTGCTTTGCTTTAGAAGTGACATCCAGATTTTGAGCTGTGATACCCTTTTAGCATGAACTCTATAAACATATCCGGTTTAGAAGCGTTTGTAGTGCTGAGATCTGAACAGACTTTTTTGGTCACTGTAGATGACTATTTTAAGTCTTCTGGGTGGCAAAGTTTAAGTTTGATATACCACTTGGAAGCACACACGCTTTGAAGTTTCTTTCTCGCAGTGAACAAAGGCTGCAGTGTTATTGTCTTTACGAGTAGCCAACCCTAAGAGATAATCACAGTTTGTTCCTCTGGGAAGATCACACTCTGTGCCTGAGTAATGAACATGTTTGTCACTGGCTGCTGTAGGAAGCAGAGAAGTAAATGATTTGAAATGATCCACACCAGAGTCCATCCTTTAACTTTCAAGCCACTCCCTAGAGCCAAACAATTTGTACACCCGTGTGAAAATGTATGCAGCTTAAGAGTAAATAATGCTGTCATCTTGTGGGCTGAAAACAAGCCCCCAGAATCTGCAGCTTTTGATCCTGATGCCGCTGTAAAAACAAAAATGATGTTTTTATTGTATTAAAAAATGTCTCCCAAGTGCAGAACTTATATATTTTTTCTTATAAAACCTTAATTAAATCACTTAACACTTTCAACTCTGGATTATGGAACCAAAGTGTTTGTTCTATGGCATCGCTCAAAGAACATTTTTGTAGCACCTTTATTTCAGAGTGTAGTGTTCAGGTTTTTGTCCTTCTCACATGCAATATGTAGACCTATAACTGAATATTCATTCATTCATTCATTCATCTATATATGGAAAAAAGGCTGTAAAAGTTTCTATTCTAGGAAGATTTTTGAATACATTTTGGAACATTTCTGTGAGGATTTGATAGCCCTTGACACCACACAAGCGTTAGTGAGATCAGGTATTGATATTGGTCAGTTTTGGTGTTCCAATGGTCCAGAGAACACAAATCCAGGTTCCTGCTTGGTGCAAAGTTCTAAGCAGCATTGTCCCTATCAAGGGATTGCTGAGAGAACCTCTGGATATGCCTCAGACTCCTGAGGCTGGGAGTCCAAGAGAGCACAACTGGCTTCACTCTCTCTGGGTGAGAGTGATGGCCTTGGTCTTCATCCATTCGTTGGCTAATGTGACAGATCTTGGCTTTTGGTGTTCTTATCCAGCACATTGACACATAGACAGTGGCATTGTTTTAGTGGCAGCTCGAAAAGAGGTGGTGGCTGGCTCTGCATTCTCAAAAGCATGCACTTCTGGGTTGGTGGCATTGTGTGTGATAGAGGAGCCCATGCTATTCGGTGGAACTAGTGATGACCAATGTTTAGAGTTTATGACTATGTTTAGCAATGGGCTTTATACCCTTCTGGTTGCATGAACACCTCAGGCTCATTTGCATCTGCTCCAGAAAGTCCCACTACAGTTCATAATTTTCTATGGAGACTCTACTGTAAGCTGTATGCAGATAGTTGGAAGTCTGTGATCAGAAAGTAGCTGAATTGACAGATCATAAGAAGTGTTTACTTAGACTGTAATTGCTTCTGTCAAGCTCTTGTACAATATATCTGAAAATACCACACAGATCTTACGTAGTGATTTTGAACAAAAGCTGAGAACAGTGCGTTGTCTGGTGCAGGTTGCTTGACGGCGAGAGAGTAATTTTGACTCATGCTTGACAGCGTATAGTGTGTGTGCTGAGTGATATGCATCGTTTGTGGATCATCTCCAGCAGCCAAGCCTCACAGCCACCTGCTCTCTGTAACATGCAGGAAATTAGATAGCTGGCTTTTTCATTTCCCTTTCTTTAATTCCTACTCCTCTCCACCCTCAGCTCCACCAAAGCAAATATGAGATGCTCTCTGACCAGGCACCTTTTAGATGTCGCCTCTGTACTTTGGGTGGTAAACCAAGACCAGAGCCACAATCACGTTTTTTAATCTGGGTCATACATTTTATATATGTAGGCCATATCTTTTGGTAAATGCCACATTCTCAGACTTGTTGATTGAGTGTCCTGCAGTGAGGACGCTGCTGTGATTGATCTCTGTCCTCGCCATGGCAGTGGAATGATTGGGGAACATGATTGACAGCTGGGGAAAAAGGGGCTTAAATGAACCCTAGCCAAGTGATTTGGAGGAGATGGAGTGATAAAATGGTGGAATTGCGTTGTGCAGAGAGAATCACGCCTAATATATGACATGCTGCATGCTTCCACGCTTTGGCTTGCTCCATCTCATGTTTTCATTTTCATCACCCACTTATCCTCCCCTACATGGTCTGTCTGTGTAAATAACCTGTTAAACACAGAGAGGGGAGGCATTTCTCTCATTGAATCTGGTCTAGATCATGCAACAGCTGTGAATGAGGTGTAGCAGGCTGTTAACTGTCCTCTGAATGCAGGAATTGGCTTTGAAACAGGTAAGTTCTATATGACATATAGTTTAGTGGACACCTGCTTATCCCATTTTTTTTAGTACGTTATTAAGTTTGTCACTTTTCTCTGTGCTAACATCCTTTACATCTTTAGGAAGCATTTAGAATAGAATTTCAGTGAGCATTTGCTAGCATTCAGCAATTCATATTATTGAGGTTGGGCGCTAATGTTGATTTTGGATCACAAACGCCTCTCCACTCATCCCAAAGTTATGGATGGTGTTTAAATGCTGAGGAGTTTTTACACACTTTCACCCTCACTGACCATTGTGACCTTTATGAGCACCTCTCCAGAAATGTAGCAATGACGCAGACCGTAACGCCTCTGATTGGTCAGTAGGACGGTCCATGTTTATATTGAAACGATAAAGTGCAGAACCATGAACTCTTCTCCTCCACACACAGAGACCACAGGCAGCAGCAAATTCATAACGAGATATTTCCTCAGACATGGTGTGGACGTTAGGGATGAATAAATATAGTGAACAGAGAAAAGGGGCGTCCAGGGGTAAAAAATAACTCTAAGAGAAGCGGGGTATTTGTTTTTTGGCACCTCATATAAACTATGCCTTGTCCCAGACAACAACATACTCCCTAAATATTGCACTTTAAAAATGTATAAATAATGGGGTTATTCTACTACACCACTACATTGTGTAAAGGAAGATTGAATTTTGAGATTCTGCACTAGTGGTGTGGTGGTGTAATTGCAGAGTGATGCAGTCACCAACGCAGAGGTATAAACGCTCATGGCGGCGTAGGGCACTATGGTGGCTCGGTGTTTCGACTCAACGCAGAAGTATAAATCGGCCTTTAAGCTTCACTGCGCCTGCTCCAGAGAATTCCATTTCGCTTCATGCTTTTCTATGAAGATTATAGTTCAACATCTGTGTCCACAATGTTAGAGTCTCAAAGTAGCAGAATTCACCAATTATAAAGGTTGTCCACAATTACTGGAGAAATATGTGACTTTCATACCTGATTTGACAGAATATAGATCCGTTTGTTTGTGGTGTTGTTGCAATTACGGAAAAACCATAGCTCTCTTTGTAGAGCCCATAATGCTGACACTGCCTATATTTTCCATTAGCCCTTTGTTAAACCCCTCTGCTTTTAAAGTGCTCTGTCCAGTTCACTGTCTCTGTCTAGTGCCTCCTGCACAGCCATAAAACCCCACAGTGGAGTTGTACGAGCACAATTTGACATTTTTGCCCCCACAAAAATGAAATCGAATGGATTTGGCTGCAGTCCAGCAGCGCGGCACGGAGAAACTTTGCGGTGTTTACTCCGTGCCTCAGGGCAATGCAAACACAAATCATGTGAGAAATATCTTGCCGTACGTAATGAATGAGGCCCATCAGCAGATTGTGTGTAGGTGTGTGTGTTGATCCGCGTTTGTGTGAGCATTAGAACAGAAAGAAAGGAGACAGTGGTTTTATATATATATATATATATATATATGTATATGTATATATATATGTGTGTGTGTGTGGTGTTTGGGAAGCAGAATATTAGTAAATTTGTAGTAATGTTGCTGTGGGTTTGCAGCACTCTCTGACTTTTCCTAAATGAGGCCAGTGAGGGCTGCTTTCCAGTTTGCATGCTGCTTATTAACCTTTAAGCAGAGAATGAAAAGGTTACTGTTTTCCGTCTTCACTCTTCCGTGCTTTTCTCTTTTAATTTCTCTTAAAACTGTGTCTCTTTAATTGTAAACAATTTGTATGTTCTTCAGCAGATTAGACTGCAGCCGTTTCTGACTATGACTTTCACATTAATAACATTTTTTATATGTTCATTCATTTTCTGTAACCGCTTTGTAACCGCCCAGAATATGCCTGAACCCATAGGATGAAAATCAGAAACACAACCTGGACAGTCATATACATCTACCAGCTTATGTGGCATAAGTTTTTGGACTCCAGAGGAATCCCACGCAGAACACACCAAACTGACCCTGGAGCTGTGTGACAGTGACACTACCTGTAGCACCACTGTGCCACCCTAATCACTTATTTCCAATGTTTTCACTTTATTTATTGATTGAATTTTGTAAACACAAGTCTGAGGTTCCACATTTAAATTGACACTCCAAATAAGCTTGGACAGAGACAGGTTTACCACTGTGTGTTACATCACCTTTCCTTTTAATTACACTTTTTATTCATTTGGGAGCTGAAGATCCAAGTTGTTTTGCAAGTGGAATTATGCCAATTCTTGTGTGATACGAGACTTGAGCTACTTGAGTTTGTGGTGACTGTTTCTGCTTTTTTATTTATGAAAACCATTGCTATATCAAAGAAGATTGGTCTAGACTGTGTGCAGGAGAGTTAATAACACACTGTCTATGAGGCCATGTTATTGTAACATGTGCAGACTGACACCTGTAAATGTCTTGTTAATTAACTCTGGACTTCCAGGGAAAATGTTTTGCAATATATGTCTTGATGGCTATATATGTCTCTGTGTCAGTGGTGTATGCACACATTTATGTCACCCATGCCTTGGGCAGATGTCTCTCCATACCATTTCAGATGTTGGCTTTTGAAACGTTCACTGATAACAGCCTGGAAGATTATTTAGTCATGCGACATGGAAAACTTAATGCCAGTTATGCATTGTATTAAGTGACAGGCAGTGTTTTTCGACATTAGCCCAAGTCCGTGTGATTATATTTATCACAGTAGCAGGACACCACCTGGTGCTGTGCCATCTGAGGTTGAGATGGTCATTCATATTTAACAGTAGTTTCTGGCCTTGGCCCATATTGAGGTTTCAATGGATTTCTTGAACTTTTTCACGATATTGTGGACATAAGATATAAGGCCTAAATTTATTGCAGTTTTGCTCATTTGGAACTGTTTGACAATTCCCTCATTACACTTGGCACAAAGTGGTGAGCCATATCCCATATTTCTTCGCAAGCCTGAGCCATTGTTGGATACTCATTTTATCAGTATACCATCTTCTGTCCCCAGTTCACCTGCTTATTGTGGAGTGTTAAAACAGGCTAAATTGTCACTCTTATTTTTACCCTGTCTCAATATATATACACTCCACCACCTCCTCATCCCTTGTTTTTTTAGTCCTCTCTCAGTTAGTCCTATCTTTGGTCATTAAGAGGGGGTCTGACATTTGAGCTCAATCAGTAGAAGCCAGAGCTCCAGTCCCTCCAGGCGTCTCACCACTTCTACAGTCATATCGTATATTTCAATGGGTCAAATTAGCAAAAATTATTTAATTTGAAATGCCATAGTTTTATATATTTGTTTGCTTATTTAGTTATTTATTTTTCATTTTGTGGAAACATTTTGATTGCAAGCCATGTTTTAATTGCACCATTAAAATGCAAAAAAACAATTTCCAATTTGACTGCAGGGTTTGTCCTGTTTTGCAATTCATTATATTGACTGATAAGTGGCAGAGGACACTGTGATATTTGGGTTCAGGCACGTGTGTTTGTGTGTGTGTGTGTGTGTGTGTGTGTTTGAGTTTGAGTGAGAGAGAGAGGCAGTGGTCAAACTGGCAGGCAGAGCCGGTGAGAGAGGTGGGAGGCTTCTCCAGACCCTTATTGAGAGCAGGAGAAAATCAATCAGCAGAGCTTCCTGATTGACAGGCCAGCGAGATGTTTTCTGTGGAGGTGTCAAACGGTGCACAATTGCGATTTCTCCCTCCTCTCTAATGCCCTCCCTCTCTCCATCTCCTGCATGTCCATCTTTCCATTATTCAGCCATCATTATTTAGCCCATCTCTTTTAAATTTCACTCTGGCCTCTCACCATATCACCTCTCTCTCTCTTTATCTCTCTCTTCCCACTGTCCCTCTTTCTTCTGCATCTCTCTCCACTCTCCCTTTTTCCATCGGCCCCCTTCACACACTTCTCCATCCTCTATCTCTCCCTCTCGCTTCTCTATCTCTCACACAATGTCACATTCTCTCTCTCTTTTGGCCCCACTCTCTCCATTCTGCTTCCCTCTCACCATGTTCCCTACTTTTTCTCTGCAGAAGGAGTAGGGCTGCTCTCAGTGGCAGCCACTTAAGGCGGCTGACTGACACTACTTTAATCTTGCTGCTCCATAACCTTCAGCAGCAGGGGAAGAGCTGCCGAGGTTGTGCGGTCTTTCCACACACAACAACACCCAAATAGCTCTCCCTTGTCGTCTGTTCTCTGGGGAAACTTGTTTACACTCATTTGTTTTCATTAACATCACTGCATACGTATGTAGGATGTGGCGCAGGGAGAAACGAAGCTGGGGCGAAATGGCACCATGTCACTTTACTGCAGCTGTGGCTCGACTCTCGAGATTTTACTCAAGGAGAGAGCAGGAGCCATCTTCACACACACACACACACACACACACACACACACTGCTTTCATCCAAACTCAAATGAAAGCATTCCTTCTTGCTAAGCCGCTCCCAGTGCAGGGTATCCTTCATGAAGTTGTATTCTTCTCTTTCTGAGACTCCAAAAATGATCTCATTGCTGGCGGAATGTCATGAATTACATGCACGTATGTTACTAGACCTCAGTATTTTCAGCCTTTTCAAGAATGTGTGCTTTGATTTTGTTGAAGTGTCTGTAGTTCATCTCTTCTACAGTTGAGGTAAATCTAGCGAGTTGTTATCATAGCATGGACCAAACATTTCAACAACATTTCAGTCTTAGCTTCATGAACAGTTAAATATTCACCTACTATTGGATTAGCATGATAGGACATGGTTATTCTGTTTTAAAAAAAAAAATGCTGTCTGTAACCACTTCATTCTGTTATTGTTCTCTGTGGATATGGACATATTTGAATAGCCAAACTAAATCCAGACTAGAGCTGGACTAAATAAGCTAAGGAGAAGTGGCTGATACACTGTTCTACTGGAAGAAAAGTGGATCCAGCCTTTGGAAATTCATTCCTTTGGAATACAGACTCAATAAATTCTATCACTAGGTTTAAGCTAGGTTAATTTTTTTTTCTTTGTACTAAAACATGTTTGTTACATGCCTATGTGTAATTTATAGCTCAGGTTATTGAATCTGCATTGCAGATTAAGTAACAGAAATAAATATAAGCAATGCATTAAATATACACTTATGTGAAAAACTCTTAAGCAGCATCACAGTAGTCCTGGATCACCATGCTCATTGGCAGTATTTGCTAGATAATGAATTTTAAAACCCTGGGACAAAAAAAAAAATGGGTTGAAGAGATGGACACTTTTCAGTCACCAACGTGTGTTTTGGCACCGTGGGAGGAAACCCACGCGGACACAGGGAGAACACACCAAACTCCTCACAGACAGTCACCCGGAGCAAGACTTGAATCCACAACCTCCAGGTCCCTGTGTGACTGCGACACTATCTGCTGCACCACCATAATATTAATTCATTTAATGAATTTTAACAAGCACGTAAATACAAAAATAAGTGTGAATCCAATTTTTTTTTGTACCCTTACTCCTTTTTTTGAGATACTTGGATCAGAGTTTCTAGGTGTAGTGTTTAAAATCTTCCCCTATGAAAAAGGACAACCCTCCAAGAGCCTGATATGCCATCAGAACACAAATAAAAATGTAAATATTGTAGCTGTGTACTTGTCTGCTGCAATATTGGAGAACTACTGGACTTTAGGTAAATTAAAGGTGAAATACGCCTTCATAAGTGTTCAGCAATCTTATATTATGTCCTATTCCTAACCTTTCAGTGATATGAAACCAAAAGCAGGTTTTTACTTAGCAGCTCTTTAAAAAAAAAAAAAAAAAAAATAATAATAATAATATATATATATATATATATATATATATATATATATATATATTTGTTTATTTATTCATAGAAGCTTCCTGTTCCGCCTTAAATGTTGCAGAAGTAAGGCTAAATGAAAGTAGTAGCTAAATGTAATAGATTCACCATTTAAGGTGGTACTGGAAATTAACTAAATAACTTTTGAGACATCAGCAAAAAAGAAAAGTGTCACACTACACTGAAACTGCATTAAATTAAGGATATACCCCACCACCCCAACCCAAAAAAAACAGACCCACTACCCCAGTGGGATTCATCGTTCATTCATTCATTATCTGTAACCCTTATCCAGTTCAGGGTCACGGTGGGTCCAGAGCCTACCTGGAATCATTGTGCGCAAGGCAGGAACACACCCTGGAGGGGGCGCCAGTCCTTCACAGGGCAACGCAGACTCACACACACATTCACTCACACACTCACACCTACGGACACTTTTGAGTCACCAATCCACCTACCAGGGTGTGTTTTTGGACTGTGGGAGGAAACCGGAGGACATGGGGAGAACACACCAACTCCTCACAGACAGTCACCCAGAATGGGGAATCGAACCCACAACCTCCAGGCCCCTGGAGATGTGTGACTGCAACCGTGCCGCCCGGGATTCATCGTACTTCTGAATATTGTTAATAGTAGCATCAAGAAACAAATAGGTCAACATCAGGTATACTTTTTTATATACATTTGATACATAAAAACATTTGAAAAACCTGGGTTAGATGGATGTGAAGCCCCTCATCACTGGGTTATGGAGCTGTGAAACCTGAGGGTGGAGTACCACCCAATATGTTCAGAATTAATTAGGGTTGTGTTTGTGATCTAAAACCACATCAGTGCCTGACCTCACTAATGCTCTTGTGGCTAAAAGTCGCCAAATCCTCACTGCATTACACCAAAATCTAGTAAGCCTCTCCCAGAAGAGTAGAATCTGTTAATGAACCCAGAGAGGACAAATGACTTTGTGATATTTTTGCATTGGATTGGATGAACAGGTGTGTACAAAAGCCTTCCTGTCAGAAGATTTGTTTTTTTGTTTATCTTTTCACATGTTCTGAATATCTGTTTGTTACTAGCATTTTCTCTTTGGCTGTAAAGTCCACCCATCTTATGCATTAGTCTTTAATGTCCAACTTTTCTCTTTCTTTTCAGCTGTAGAAAAGTTGATTCCTTGCTGCCTACTGAGAACATTTTGGCAGCTGTTGTGGCTGTATTGTTTGCATGTGAAACCTCTGGGCCTAGCATAGCAGCACACCGTCTGTCACTCAGCCAATACTTTAAGACAATGAGCAAATTGGAGTGTGCCCTTGCTGGCCACTCTCAAGACAGAGTGAAAGAACCTTGGTGTGCTAATTGTGATGGGAAGTGAAAGTCTGCACAGCATGTGCGTGATAGAGAGGGGAAAAACAGTGACTTGTATTTCATTTCAACAGCTGACAAGAAAGAGAGAGAGAGAGATCTTTTCATGAATGCAACATTTATCTTTCCCTGTGTTTTTGAGAGTTTGAAGTAAGCAGTCAATTTGACAGTCAAGTCGAAACACAGCATTGTTTAAAGCTGGAGAACCTTGCCAAGTGCTCATCAGCCCTCTCCTAGAGACATTTGACAAGTGTCTCTTTCATTTTGGGATAACATGGAAAAGTGGCTGCATTGAGGTTTGAAACCACTGTATTTTGAACCACACACACACTTTTGCATACAGAATGAAATAACTAGGCCACTGTTGTTGTCTTGTGTCACTAAGCAGAACTCAAATAAAACATGAAAAGGCCCTCTGTGGAAACAGTTTTCTTAAATCTCTGAGGCACAATCAACATTTGACAAAGCTCTGATCAATAATTTGAGGGTCATAACTAGGGGATCAAGGTATTCAGCTGTGCTTATTGAAATGGATCACAGAGAACAAATCTCTTACAAACTGGTTCACTGAGTCATCACTTGGTTTCTGAAACAAAAAAAAAGCAGAGGAAATTAATAATGGTACAATGACTTGACTGTTTTGATGCCTTTAAAAGCCATGCTAAAAATATTGTTTAAACTTTAATAACTGCAGTGAAAGCGTGATTAGCTCTATCAACCTCATAGTTTGGTACCAAACTACATCTGATATAAGCTCTCAACAATAATTTCAAAACATATATTTAGCTCCACAGTTCCTACACTTCATACAAATAAATGCTTTGTTATGTCATAAGAATAGCTAGATAGATTTTGCTCCATCCACTCATGATAGAACTGTGTCATGATGACATATTTAATACTGGACTGCTCTGTGAGGCACACTGCAAACGACTACTCATCACAGTCGTCTAAAAAATCAGTATCGTCAACTGTAGCTTTATTAATGACTACTAATGTTTATGTGATTTAAAAAATATTTTTCCACTTTTTTTTTGATAAATTATTTTGTTCTGTTTTAAGTTATTTTTTTCAGCAATGATATATCAGTTTAGTTCCACAATTAACAACAATGAAAAGACAAAACGTTCTTTTATTTTGAAGAATGATTAGGTTGGAGTTTCTAGATTTTCTAGAAATAATTTTTAAATATTGTAATTAATACAACTACATATTAAACAAAACAATATAAAGTGACACAGTGGAATTATTACAAATCACTTGTATTATGTATTGATTTGCCTTGCTGTGGGTGGGGGCTTTAATTCTGAAGACAGGCCATGATTCTGAGAGTAGTCACTTTCATGTTAGTAGGGTCTGAGGCAGTTCAGCACGGGTCAGTGCCGTTCTATCTCATCTGGAGATTTGCTGTTTTCATCTTGGTGAAGTACTGTAGCTTCTTGCTCTTGCCCCCAGGGCTCTTCATCCTTGCAGACCCTTGATCAAGACACTAACCTCAATTTACTCCAGAAATGTTTCTGGTCCAGGCACTCCACTCTATGGCTTTTGGGTGTGAATTTAACAGAGAATATTTCTTCTTAGTATTTAGGCATATACCAAATAAGACAACCAACATGTAGACAAGAAATATTGCTTCTCAAGGACACATGAAAGACATTGTTTTTAAGTTGCCTTCTCATTTGAGCCTGTTGTCAAAGGTTATATTTCTCTCCTTCATAAAACTAAGAATGATCCAAATGTGTGAAGGCCAATTTTACCATGAAATTTTGTATTGCTTATTTATCAGCAGTGGACAGTGCCTCTGGCCAGTGATAATACGGAAATGGTATTCATGATCTTGCTCTAATTTAAATCCCCCTGACTTCACTTGCACCCTATAAACTACAGATGAGCCAAATGTCATTGCAGTGAGAGAAAGAGCTGTAATTTTGGGGGCTGCGGCTCCTTTCGCCACCTCTGCAGATTAAAGGCAATGATGAAAGGTTATCTGACGCTTTGCCCGGCCCAGTAGAGAGAGATAGGCAAATTAATATGCTACCTATTTTTTTCCACCTTGAAATTCCTTCTTTAATCTAGGATGGAGGAATGGAATCAACTCCTTGGAATGGAAAAGGTACTGGATAGAAAACTGTAGAATTCAGGGGTGATTTGTATAAAAACCCTCAGTGTTAGCTTTCTGATCTTAGAGATTTTCTCTCTCTCAGATCCTAATGAATATGAATGTATTGTATATGATGTGATTTTAGTGCGGAACTGATCTCTGTTCCTACACACTTCCTTCTGGATAACAATTCTGATCTGCATGGAATCATCACGGATATTAGATCATCACTAAAGACATGTTTGGGCGGATACGCTTGTTTGAATGCGTTATTACAACTGGCATCAAGTCTCCTGTAGGCTGTGGAGATTAAGTTACAAATACTCACTCTCTTTTCTCTCACCATCTCATTCATGCAAATCCAGCTGATTTTCTTCTTTAAAAGTTTTAAAAAGCCATCTGGATTTTTAATTTTTTTGAAAGGTAATATTTCTGAGATTTACATCAGAAAATCTGAGAGCGAAGTGCACATAGAGTTTTTTTAAATGCATAATTAAATGGTTGAGGTGTAAACAAATCACACAGTGTTGATGATAGGGAACCAGACATCCAAAGTATTTAATATCTCTATGTTAATAGACAGACAGTTACTAAGTGAATTTATGTTGACTGATGGCACTGTGAAACAAAGACATTGTGCTGAGAAATATTATATATTATAATTATATTGTATTATATTATTATTTTTTTGGTAAGACACAATATTATATAAAATAACTGAAAATTAATAAATACACAGGTAGTTTTAAAAATAGTAAAAATACTTTTGATACTTACATCATTACACTTCCCTCAGATGAATGCTTTCATTTTTGCAATAGAATAGAATTAAATGTTCTCTTTGACTGTGTTGAGTTGTGTAAAGTTGCACTTCCAGCAGCTGAAAATATGAAGTGGTATTCACGTACCCAAGTAGAGGCATATGCCAGCCTTTATCCTCCCAGCTTTTATGCGTTTGTGTGAGACCAAGTTAGTAGAATGTGATCAAAGTGAAAATGGTGACCAAACTGTAAAACAAAACTTTATATTTCAACAGTTTAATTATTACCTTAAAAAACTGAGATATTCCCCTATGAGGTCTTAATGCAGTTTTTGATGTGAATTTCCCCTGTCAGTGACTGTCTGTATCTTAAGAAATATTCTAATATATGTTGAATTTCGTATTAAAAATGTTCTTTCTCCATTATAGGTGTTTTCTAATCTACTGTTCCGCATACCTGCTCTAATGAAGATAAGGGCATTCTGGCAGTCATAAGGATGTATATATGTGTGTCTTGGGTGTGAATGAGTGTGTCTGGCAGTTGCAGTGTGCATTGTGCGATGCAGTCTGTGTGTTTCTTGTTTCCACAGGCCGCCAGCCAATTATTTGATATGTGACAATAGTCTCTTGACTGAATTTGCCTCTGCGGCTGGGTGAGATGTTTTTCTTTGTATTTGTTGATATTTTTACGATGTTATTTCTACTACTTCCATGATTGGAATGTCACATAACTTAATGGACATTATAGTTACAATAAAGTATGTGCTGCATTCATCACTTTGTTAAAACATAACCAACTAAAGAAAGTGTTCTATAGTGAAAAATATTATATCATGTTTTCCCTGATTTTTCACTTGTAATGGATACAATAACATACTTCTGTATAGTCGCTGCTGTCCTGGTGAGCAGAAATTCAGACAAATGCTCTGGATCTAACATAAAAGCACATCTTACTCTCTGCATCTTACGGGCATCCACTTCAAAAAAGACATATATAAAATTGTTAGTTGCAAACTGAATACTGGACTATTTCAACTATCTTTGATGTAAAGCACTGACCCCTTTTGGAGCATCTTGTTAAACATGAGTGAGTAAGTGAGTTGCATGTCATGAGGTGTTTCACAAATAATAACTTACTAAAAATTATGGTTAATTGAAAAGAAATAAGTACAATGGTGTTAATAAAGAGTACACCAAAAGAACTGGCATGTTCTTAAGAACAAGAGGTGGTATTTATAGAGTACCATATTCCTGAAAGACAGGAGTCGCGTTCAGCCTGATAAACTTGCAGCTAAATCAGTGAGAGCAAGAGAGACAAGGACCAAGGTTATAAACCGTATAGAGATAAAGCAATTCAGTTATACTACTAGAACTATTCTAGGTCAAATACATCACACTGAATCCAAGATCATAGACGAGCAGCCACACACTTACACTGGTGCATGTGGAATAAAAGTAAAGGAAATAGAAAGAAGAGAAAAATGTTTTGACAGCTATGCAATGAACCTGAGTTATAGCCACACCCCATAAAATTATTTGTAAAATAATATTTTGGTGAAATAATGTCTCATGAAAGTAAATAGGAAACATAAGTAACAGGCCACAATTGTTACCAGTGACAAAAAAGTAACAGATCGGAAACTGAAGTGTATTCATATCAACAAATAGACAGTTTAAGACTTGAATGTTATTCAAATGAGCTCTTCTTGTTGTACTTAATAGCCATGAGATTTCTGAAGACAGAGGAGGGTGGTGAAGTCATAACACACGTCACTTACACAAGAAGCTACAGATACCTAAAATGTTAAGTCTCATTTAGTCCAGGTTTGGTATCAGCTGTCTATTGCTTCTCAAACTAGCTGATTTCTAGCTGAAAAAATATGTGTTAAAAGACTTGATTAAAAGTTATTGTTCAGAATCGTTGTGTTCAAGGCATTAACACATTTTTGGCAAACTAGTCCTGATCAGGGAATCACACACTCACACCTCTGGACAATTTCACAAAGCCAGTCCACCTGCAAACATTCATTTTTGGACTGTGGGAGGAAACCAGAGTACTCAGAGGGACCCTACACAGGTACAAAGAGAACACACCAAACTCAACACAAAAGCATTGAGGATGGGGTGAAGATTGAACCCAGGACCGTAGCTGTGTGGCAGTAATAGGGATTAGATATGATCAGTTATGACTTTGCAAATCAACAATAATTACAAATAAAACAGTAGGAATCACAGGATGTTGTTTAAAAAACAGACATATTGAATACATTTCCCAGTAGAATCTTTCGTTCTAATGTACATTCTTTCTTGTCCCGGAAGTTGGTCTGATTCATAGCTTGACTTTATTATTATTCGTATTTTTTTGTTTGTGCTTTCCACCTTGGCAGTATTAGAGGATCATGAATTGAACCTGAAGTGTTAGGTGTGTGGGCTGAAATGTTCTCTGCTGTTTTTCTCACTTCCTTTGAGTGGGCTCACTGGCCTTGATGCTGATAGGCAGACTCTAATTGCCTTTCATGCCTCTTAAAGGTAAAACACTGGCTAGAAGAGCTGTGAGATCTCCGGTGTTGTGCTGTTACTTGTGCGGCGGTGAATGGTGCAATGAAAGCATTTTTTTAAATATAGACTGATGGGGAATTTCACTTTACAGACAATTATTTGTCAGACCTTGCAATAGACTTTTGTGGGAGTGTACATATGACTCATATCCTGTATTCTCAAAGCATAAACACTATACACACACACACACACGCAAACAAACTCCTAGCACCCTGGTTTAAAGGTGGCATCTACCTGAATGGGTGACATTAAGATCACATTGTGGACCCTAATATAATTTATGCTTCTCATCAACTAATGCAGCACAAATCCATTTTCAGCCAAACGGGAAGGGCCACATACATTAACTTGATGTTGAGGCAGAGCCAAGGGCCAGTAAATGATAGGAAATGTAATTACAGGCCACCTCTCCCTGTGACCCCGCCCCTCAACAAATGGCTTCCAAAAGTAATACCTCAGGCAACTTTTAGATATCGTCAACAGTGAGTTTCAGTCGCTTTCTTTCTATCTTTTAACATCATTCAAAAGTTAAAGATGCCTTTTACATTGTGTGCAAATCTCAAGAGTAATAGACATTTCCATTTAAAGCATTTAGCAAATGCTGTTATCCAGAGCACATTACATTTTATGAACTTGTATTTAAAGTCAAGAATGTTGCTACCCTCAGGTTTATTTAAAGCTTTTCTAAAGAACTTTTTTTAATGATCATGATGCAAGGGGTGCTTTTCTAAAGAACTTTCAGTTGATGTTTTTTAGGGAAGCTATGCTGTAAATTAAATGTGTGTGGGATTGTGTGTGTGCATGTAGAATTGTTAAATAGCCCCTAGTGGAGACTGGTGGAGTAATAGAAATTGGATATTTAAAATGAACTAAGATCTTAATGAGTGTGTCCCAAAACATAGAGAGCTGCCTAGGTAGGCACTGACTGAATAGACAGCTGTTTAAATAGACAGTTCCCGCCCACCGCACGCAAACAGTGCTTTTTTTTTTTTTACCTCAGTGGCTAGCGTTGTATCCTGGGGTTGCCTTCAGGCTAAGGAAAGTTTAGACCAAAATTCACTCAATGTTTCATCCCATATCTCTGTTATTAGAACTAGAAGATCTATCAGATGTATTATAACTGTTGGCTATTTGTGTGTGAAACTGTGATTCTTGAGCTGCTAGTGAGCAATAAGAGGTGGAATGTGAGGGTAACAATCTCCTGCTGTGAAAACATTTAACACCTTTAAATATAAGTGGCTTGCAGAGATAAATCAGAGCACAGCTGCATTTTTCAAATGTCAAAATATTGTGTACAACAGATTTAGATCAAACAGAAACTATTATATTGTCTTGCTTTACTTAAAGCTCAGTCATCTGATGATTTTATAACACACACATTTACATAGAAATATACCTTCAGTCACTCTTATTAAACAGAAACGCAGACCTCAAAAACAAGGGAAAATAGAATTTTATTGCTATATATTTTATTATAATCCTCAGCAAAATATAAAGGTTTTGTATGAATAATAGCTTTTCTGTGGTAGTTTACACATCAGTAATAAATGCATAGATGGGCAAATATGGAAACAAATTGCATTGATCAGAGAATCAATCTTTAGTCATCAGTTCTTTCTGGTCTATGCTTATCCAATTATCCAACCTGGGATTTGAACCCTAGTTTTCTGTGTAGGAGGCGAGTTGTACCCTGATTATTTATAGACATAACAGGTCCGGAACTATGCAGAAACAAGTGAATGAATATTTTACAGCACCAACCATACACAGTTTCTCCAGAAGTTTTTCATCATTTTTGGGTTAAGGACTTAATATGACAAAATACTTTACAGGTAAAATTATTTATTAATTAATTACTAACTTGGAAACTGAAATTTTATTTAAGGATAAATATGTGTTACTTGTATTGTTATTACCAGCTTATTACAGTATGTAAAGTGCTACCTGCAATTCCTAGTAAAATCCATCCACGCCATGAACCTTTCAAGAACCATTCAGTCTTGGCAAAGTACTAAGAACAGAAGTGTTAAACCGAATCATAACACTTAATTCATATTCTTGCCCTGTATGTTGTCATAATAGACTTATATACTATGGTCAAACATGTGTCATACTGTATGTGGACACCTACCCACTCTGTGTTTCTACTTAGGGATTGTATCCCTTTTTGGCAATAACAACCTTACACTGTATATTGGAACATTGCTGTAAGATTCGATTGCATTTGCCACATAAACATTGCCACCCTAACATATTCCACATAATCGCTATCCAATTCAAAACATGTATCTCCATTTTTGTCAATCATTAGATTTACCACATCATTTGAATACAGCAGCTGTGCTTCACATTGTGTGAAAATGTCATGCTGACTGAACTAACAGAAATGCCCCAAAATTACTTACGATAAAATCTTTTTTTACATAGACTTCAATTGAATGTTGTTTTTTTCCTTCTCTGGTAAAGTTACTATTTTGGGAGATATGTGTTTTTAATTGGACAGTGATATATTGAATGGTGCGCCATTGCACCACATAATGCTCTTCCACTGCTACACAACACAGTTCTAGGGGTTATACCCTCTAGCCATCACTAGGCATCGGTGATCTAAAGATCATGTGATGCTGCTCCAGGTCATCCAATTCTATTGGTATTGCTTCTCTGTGGAGATTATACAGGAAATGTGTGCACATTTAAACACTTGTGTAAGCACCTTAGAGAAGCAAGAATCACTTGTTATTAAAAGTGTTATCAACACATGTTTGGACATATAGTGTACAGTCACAGTGTTCAAAATCCTGGATTTGCATTTTATCCAGTCTTAGGGTAGAGGAGGCGAGTCTTAAATCAGTCCTTATTCACTGTAAAACGATGAAAAGTGAAGAGCACTGTTTGATAAAGCAGATTGCGTTAAAACTTTCAGACCCTGAGGACAATATTTTCATTTCCAAGGAAGAAAAACAACATGCCCAGACACTTTTCTTGATGCAGGTGTTTATCTGATTCACTTAAATTTCTCTCCATTTGCTGCTTGTTAGACTTTTTAAAAAGATGAAGTCGGAGTGGGTGTTTTTAAGGAGGGAAGTGGAGTGGGTGAAGCAGCATTGCGTAATGTATGAATAATCGCAAACAAATGGATAAGTGAACCGGTGGGTAAATAATCTTATCGCTGCAAACAGGCATGAAGATACCCTCCCAAAACAAATAGCAAACAGCCTAAATTCAGGCTGAGACGCAGATGAGTGTTTGGAATTGGAGTTGGGGAAAGGGAGCAGGGGAGATTGAACTGTCTTTATCACTGTGCACACGGGGGCCTTCAGGTGCTCTTTAATGCCTAAGAGTCCTCGTTTAACAGAACAAGGTGGTGGTAAACTGTTTCATGCAGGTTGTTTTCCATCTTATTTTCATCCTGGATGCCTTCTGCATACCAGGCAATTGATTTGTTAAGTTCTGCAAATTGCTTACAGTGGTGGCCCATGAGGAAGGAGGATTTGGAGGGGCTGATATATAAATGACACATTAGCCAAACAGATGGCTGTTACCCAACTGTTACCCAAATGCCATATTCACCAAATGACCACAACTTTACATGAATAAAACATAAATGGCCTTATGCAGTGCCCTCTACTCAGTACAGAGCTCTGTATGGGAAGCTGGAATAGCAGCTCTGAAATGTCACTTTCAAACATACCATTGCTACTTTGCCTATTTTCTGGCTTTTTAGTCAGAAACAAAGTCCTGGAGATGAAATGGGGTGCTTGAGGGTACCACCACAGTGATCGTCATCCAGAGAGTGTAGATGGTCCTCCACCTGATTCTGATTGGTCAGTTTACCTACCATAACAAGCTTTAGGTTATCAGCCTCCTCCAGGACTCAGTTTGAAAAGGGACTTTACTTTGTTTACCTTACCCTTAAGGACGTATACATTATAAACAACATTTTCCAAAATAAGAGTTGAATAAGACTTAAGGGTTGATAAGAAAATGCACACAGTCGATTTAACACACAAGTTTAATTAGAGCACTCTGACGAAGCACCACTGATCGTATACAACATTAGCCATAATTCCATGAGTTCTCCGCTTGCTGCTTTTCAGAGTGTTTATCCTTGAGTTCCAGACAGCAGGCAAAAACAGAACAGAAAATAAACACCTAACTGCCGTTGTGTTTTCTGCTGCAGTCAGAGGGCTGTTTTGATTCAGTCTGATGCCTGTCATGTTTTTCAGGAATATAGCAGACTGACAGGTCCACCGCTGGCTGAGAGAGAGGGGGCAATGTGCAAGGTTCACAAATACACAATCCCACTGTCTTCTTAAAGCTCCTCTCCAGAGAAAAAAACCCAAATAATAATAAAAAAAAAAAAACAACAAAAACAATGACATTATTTTTTATCAGGCTCATTTACGTTTGTCTCTCACTGGAGGCTTGTTGCTTTCTGTAAACAGGCTTGTTTCACTCAATCTGTTTGTCTCTCTAGCTTCCTCTTTCTCTCTCCCTTTCTCTTTTCCAGGAGTGATGAGACTCTTTTTGTCTCTAGTTTTTTCTTGAATCATTTTCTCTTTTCTTCTCTTCTCTTCTCTTGCTATCGTTTCTTGTATTGACCTTGTTGTCTCATCTTGTCTCCTCTTGTCTTGTCTCATCTTGATTCATGTTATCTCTCTCTGATGTGCAGACTGGGAGTTTGGCCCACACAGTGAGCAGACTGTACAGTACTGAGTGAGGCTGGAGCGGTGTTGATGACAGACTCTCATGCTGTGGCAATCTGGGCTTTCTCTGAGCTTTCTCACCAGGAGCACTGAGTTCCTATTCATACGCACACTACATGTTCCCTGTCTGCACGCTCTACTGGACAATTTGTCATGTGGAAATAATAAAATTGGTTCCTATGAATTGTATAAACCTCTGTGACTGAATATTTACAGCTAGTTTGCTCTAACTCTCACATTTACCATTCATAATATAATCATACTCTGGTGAGTATCATGTAACTCTCTCTCTCTCTCTCTCTCTCTCTCACACACACACACACACACACACACACACACACACAAGCACACAGACACTTCTATTGGACTCTTGTGTGCTTTGCCTGTATCCTCAAGAATGTATTCTCTTTCAGCAACCATTCTCTTATAACCAAAAGCCTCACAATGATCTAGGATCTGTCCCTGACAGTATAATCACAGACACTAAGACAGCAATCTGATTCTAGACCAGCCCTCCTCATGTGATAAGCTTCATATATATATATATATATGGGTCCTGCACTGGGACAATATAAACCTGCTCTAACCCTAACCCCCAAAATGCAAAGGGCATAATACCCACACGTTTCACTTGATCATGCTGACAGGTGGCATTCTCCAACACAGACTGCTCGTGTTGGTTTTAATGTGAGAACCACTAACCATTACATATATTGTATTATCTACTACCAGTTATCTTTTATGTTTTAATATTCATAAACAAATTCTCATCATTATTTCTGTTTTTTTTTTTTCATGATGAACGTGCCCATCATGAGAATTGTGTAGATGTTATCGAGCATGGAGAGATTTCTGAGAGAGAGTCCAAGCTCTCCCCTCGACACAGCACACCAGCAGGACACTCTCATTATTCAGCCAACAAACAGATAGAGGTTTTTTTATGTTTATGCCTCAGTCAGTGCTAAGATAATGGCACCAAAATATGAGAGCCAATTTCCTGAATGGTTTAATTTTCGTGTATTCAGATTTCTGTTTTATTTTCTGGTGTGCAAAAAAGGTTAATATCTGCTAACAACAAATGAACTCAGATTCCTTTAGTTTCTGTCTCAAGTGAAAGTAGAACACATTGATTTCTGTGATCAGTCGAAACTATAATGGAAGATTAACTACAGGTTGCATGGAAAGTGGCAATGACCGGAGTCCTAGCACTGTATTGCAGTGCAGCACCTGTAGACTTCCCTTTATTTTTATAAGCTGAGGGCTTCAAAAAAAGATTAATGCCAGATTTCTTTAATATTTTAACAAAATGAATAAACCCTGAACAAGTAATGGTTTAGGTTCATAAGTGAACTCAGTAAATTAGATCATTTAATGGCATTTGTCAGTACACGGCAGCCCAGGGTTCTATCCATAGTTTGGGCAGAAACAGGATGCTGTACCAATAAAAGTCCTAATGCTGCATTAGCCTGTATAATGCATACAATATTAAGACTCTGTGGAATAGAGAGTCTGCCAAGTGCTATAAATGTAAATATATCCTCTTTTTTTTAGTCTCAGGCTACACCAGAATGTCATATTGCGATCATTAAAAGTTTCTCCTAGGAGCGATTCTACCAGACCCTGTTACAGGGGATGAGTGTCTGAACCTGTCATCTTACTGTACTGTCTGAGTAATAGTTTTCATTAACAGTAATATGACTGGCTCTGAGAGACACGTTGCATTTTTCCAGTGTTGCCACCTATTTCACATGCATGGGAACTACAAATTGTAGGATGTAAGGGAGTGGATACATATTGTATAAAATCTGTGAAGGCCATTGGAAAAAGCTTTAGCTCAGTGGAGAACAAAGCATAAAGCAGTGAAGGACTTCTTTTATCATACATTAAAATTCCTGTAGGCAGTCACTAGCTTTAGTGTACCTACATGGGCTGGATTGGAAGTGACATTGCAAAACCCTCTTAACTGATGGTGTTAATCTCAACGAAACTGACTGAAGACATTTTTCACCAGCATTAGCATAAACTGTCTTATGTAAAAGACATAGGGACGCTGCTATTATAGGGATTGCACCTCTGACCACAAGATAACATAACTCACTCAGTGAGTATCATTTTACAGCAGGCGATTGTGATGAGTTTCTAACCCTTGAAAGCTTTTGAAATTCCATCCAAACTGTATATTATGAATATAGAAATATATAGTATGATGTTATTGATGTGTGATGGTTATATAAGAATGTGAAATGTAAAACATCCTACACTCCAGATGATATTTATCTATTTCTATACAACACTGCCTAGCTGCAGCATAGCTGTTTAGGTGTCTGTCAAACTGTCCATCTTATGTTGGATTTTGATTGATTGTACACATCTTTTCTAGAGGAGCCAGATTGAATGCAGATGTAGGCCATTTCTGGAAGATATTTGGCACTAGAAAACGGGCACACAAAAAACATGTAACCCATATTATAACATGCTTATTTGTCCACATGTTCACACAGGGATGTGGGCCTAGAGATTAAAAAATGCTCAAAGGGCCATGTCTCACGACAGATCTTTTTTCTCTCTGGGACATGACAGTATGGCTGGGATGAGGTTGATAATGGCTGTAAACAGGATGACTTCTGATAACTGTGTCTGCTCCACTCTTGTGCCATGATCCTGTGCTGTTAGTGGCCTGGTGTTTGAGATTTATGTGGTTCTTATCTGGTAACTAGGAACTGACTTCACAAGTGCCATCAATCCATGTAAGAAGTGGACATATGTGGGTCGGACAAATGTTGTTATCTGGGGAACTTTCAAGATCACTGTGTAGTTTTAGATGGGTCTAATGGAATTGGCTTGTAACTCCGTCATTCACTCACTCACTGACTAACTGACTGACTGACTCACTCACTCGCTTTGCTCACTCACATTCAAACCATGAATGTCCTTACTAGTTCACCTGTTGATATGATTCTATTCACATAAATTTTTTCTGTAGTCATTGGGAAAAATATATTTATATTTTTTGAAATTCAGGTTTAAATTTGAGTACAATTTCATGTTATTTTGTGCAGTTTTTGTTATTGAACTTTAAAACAAAGACTTATGGATGGGTCAAGGCTGACCACTTTTCTTTGTAATTCCTTTCATTTTTAATAGTCTTTTAGAGCCAGTATTAGAATGGCTTAAGTCAGAGCTGGTCTGTGGGCTCATTAAAATGGAGGTGCTGTAACTGCTTCTCTTGTTTGTTTTTCCCTGTTGGATGGATGTTTTGGTCTGTAAAGAGTGAAAGGGGCCAGACTCGCTGTGGGTAGTCTGGACCCACTGAGCTAAACCCTGGAAGTTAGAAAGACTGGAGAAATCATTTAGTTCTCCTTTAGTCTCTCTTCCAAACATAGAGCACACTAATTACTTCACCCTCTGCAGAGGCGTCCATGTAGGGATTTTGGTAATGGTACATTCATGGACGTTTAAACAGCTTTCCATACACACCAAGGCATCTATTTGTTTGGGAATGAAAACACTTCTTTACATGTGAATGTAATGTTAGTGTGAAATGTGAACATAAAGCATAAGAAAAACTGCATAAATACGTTTTATTTTTTACAGCTTTAATGCTTCCATACTTAAAATTCTTATATATCCTGGCTTTATATTATTTTAAATGTTAGATTATGAACAAATACCAAAACACCTTTTTCTCCTGGACAAGTCCATTTATTATAAATTATTTGAGTTACATAGACTTCAGGACCATTTTTGTACTTTTGAGAGTACACTAACACTGTTTGCATGCTGAATTGAACCACCCCAGTGCACCATCTCTACCTCTCTCTCTCTCTCTTTCTCTTTTTCTTTCTTTCTTTTGGGTGCACGTTCATAATTTTGGTCACATTTACTGGCAGATGTACTGTATTTTTGTCCCATTTGTCTTTTTGCTGCTGCAGATTTTGCTTCATTAGCTGGGGGCATGTTATTGAGCTACTGCAGTAAGGAGGAAAGGGAAAGGGCAGCAGTGTGGAGTGTGCTGGGGATGACTGAGGGACTGTCACTACCTCTGTAGGAGCTGTGTATTAATGAAAAGTTCACAGCTGTCTGGCCAGGCAGGACATTGCTGCTCTGAGGGCGGTGGGCTGCTTAAGGTCTAGCAAAGCTGCTCTGGAAATACACTCACACTGCTTTGGAGGCAGCTCTAGAGGAAGCGGCAAGCGTTTGATTGAAGGCTTCTTTCCTGCCTCCTCACCACTGTCTGACATGAGGAGTAGGAGTAATGTATCATTAGTGTTACTATAATGCACAGGCCACGTCCTCCTCGCCTCCCAGTTGTATGACAGGTGCATAACATGCTTATATAACAGGATAGAGCCCAGATTATAAAATGAATTTTTTTCTTATTGGGGATTTCCAAGCTGTGGTTTGTTGTTGTTGTCTTGTGGAAAGTGTTTCAGATTCTGTTAAGCTAAAATGCCATCAGTACTATTACACTATTAAATTACTCTCAGGACTAGTTAAATCCATAGTGCTATCTTTCTGGAATACACCCAAATAAAATTGTACATGTTGAATTATATTTGTTAGTTATAAATAACTTTTATAAACAAATAAATGAAACAAAACAGTAAATAAATTAATATTCTTTTCCCAGTCATTTATAATAACATCCAAATATATGTATGGCTCACTTAAAAGAAATTTTCACAGTATAAAACAAAATCATCTTTATATACATTTTTTTCTGAGAACGTTTCCTCACCTTTTGCTAGATTTCCAGTCTATCTGCATGCCACTCAAACTGGCTTAATGAGTTTACGAAGCTCTAGCGTCAATAAATTATCAAGAAAACAAAGTCTCTCAGCCCGGTACATGCTTTCTCTCTCTCTGTTAATGGCAGAGCTTAGGCTTCTGGAGTTTATTAGACAACAGAGAGAACTCTAAATTCAAGAGACAGCTAACTGCATTAACGAAAGTACTACAAAACTAAACAACTCGTTTCTATTGTAATTCAAACAATGAATTAAACCATACAGACAAATTAAACATCAGCCAAGTACAAACAACATTTTCATTGTCATTTTCCCACCTCAAACATATTATTCTACTTTTAAAAAACACTGAGCTTCTGAACATAAACAAACCAGAGAGAACAGCGTTTCCCCACAATTGTAGATGTCCCCTTTAAATAATGGATACATATACAGATACCTCAGCATTCCCTATACAGATCACCTATTTCTAGTTTTCTAAGTAAGTTTATAATATTAAAATACAACACAATGATGTATGATCTTTTAAAGTGTCATATTTAACTATTTATTTTTTCCATAATTCTTGAGCATCTTAAGCAGCTTAACATAATATTAACAGCCTAGATGTTATTATGGGAGACTACCCCATTGGGGGACTACCCCTTGGTAATCTCAGGGCCCTAAGCCGATCACTGGTAGACAGTGCACTTGTGTGTGTTGATGTAGTGAACTCCTCAATGACAGAAGCTAATGGTGAGGCTGCAGTTAGCACAGCCACACTGAGCCTCACTGTATTGATCAGCTTTGTCAGACAAGGGACAAAAGCACCTTTAATTAAGCATCATTGTGCCATGAAAGTCAATTACACACAGGGGTGAAAACACATTATCAGCTTCAGTGCTGTTCTGCCATGCAATCGACCAGCAGTAAACCCCACCCAACAATGCCAGCTCTCATAAGACGTTCGGCTTTATCTTAAAAAACACCCAAGCTGTGTCCAAAATGGTTGTGAAAAAGTTGTGAAAATGCAGTGCATTGTGGCTATTCTTGGTCTGTGAGTCTATATTTTATAGTGGTGCATTGTGGGATTGTTATAATGCACTGAATATTCTGCGCTCTGTCCCCAGACACTATAAAATGGCAGAACCACACAATAGTGCACTACATATGGATTTGGACACAGCTTCACATTTACAGAGGGTAATTATATTACATTCTATTAGTCTTGCTCGTGTGTGAAAGGACACTGTTAGAGACCAGGTGTGGTTTTCTATTGCTGTGCAACTGAACAGTGTCATGGTTCAAGCCAACGATCAGTGTCATAAGGTTTATAGGGTATGAGGCTGGTAACACCTGAAGAAAACATTATTATAAGACATAACCAATCACCTGTGCTTTTATTTCTACATGTTACACTGGCCTTAACCTTGAACATATGTATAGACCTTTTACAAGTTTATTCATTCTATTTACAGAACATATTCTGTATACTGTGGGAGGTCTTCAAGGGCAAAATACAGTTTGAACATCTTTGTATATGACAGAAAAAAGGAAGAAAAGATTAAAGCCATCTGCTGCCCTGTTATGTATCTGTTATATGTATATTATCAGTTAATATTTGTGGTCTGTGTTGCTAACAGGAGAAATCAGTCATTTCTTCCAGCCCTCTCTCAGATGACTGTCTGGTGTGTTCTCCCTGTGTCTGTGTGGGTTTGCTCCAGGAGCTCCGGTTTCCTCCCACAGTCCAGAAACACATGTTGGTAGGTGGACTGGCGACTCAAAGATGTGCATAAGTTTGAGTGTGTGGAATGCATCTCCCTACATACGTTTTGATTTCTGCATTCTACATTTGTGTAAACTATAGATGGTAATCTACATTTGCTTAATTTATATAGGGTATCTTCCACTGAGTGGTCGATAATGAATAGGGAGTAATTAGTCATGGCGTGTGTTAGCGCACTTGCACCTTGTTTTACATGCTGTGATAATGTGCAAACACTGACAGAGGCTGGAGTTAAGCATGTGGCCTGGGCTTTACTGCAGGCATCTTCCAGTCTCTCTCTCTCTTTCTCTCTCTCTCTCTCTCTCTCTCTCTCTCTCTCTCTCTCTCTCTCTCTCTCTCTCTCTCTCTCGCCCACTGCATCAGCTGGGCTGCAGTAGAAAGGCGAGACATTAGCATTGCTAACAGCAACTCTCCCCCTCCCCCTCACTTTCACCCTCTGTACCTTCCTCAACCTATCCTTCTCTCTCAATCTCTCCCTCTCTCCTCTCTCTCTCCCTCTATCATTCCCTCCCACTCTCTCCTCCTCACTGTCTTCTTCTCTTCTTCTTCCTCTGCATCTCTTTGTCTTCCTTCTCTAAACAATTTGCAGTGTTTTAATGCCTTTTTGTCTTGTGAAAAATAGCACTGTTAAAAGTCAGAAAGCTCTCTGTCTCTGTTCCCATCTCTCTTTGTATTCTTTTCTGTTTCCTCCAGACTGAGCGGGTGTCTGTGTGTGTATGTTTGTGTGTTTGTGTGTGTGATTAATGTTTGCAGTGTGTGTAAGTTATCACTTCTCAGTGGTGCTGGCTTTCCGGTCTGGAGCTGACAGCAGAGTCCACATGCTGCTGAGACAATGAATCCCACTCTATTAAGATCAGTTTAAATAGCCCAGCCACACCTTAAACAAGTGCTCTATACAGTCACACCATCTCTCTCTCTATTGCTGTCATGTGAGAGACACACATAAATGACCAACGTGAACTGGGCAGTGTGATGCTCTGAGCAATGTTGTGCTGGGAAACATTATATAAAGCTTTTATGTTGATATTATTTTGATGTGTGCTACCTGCCTAAAATGGTGGCAGATCACTCATTCATGACAACTGTAATCCATAATGGAATTGGCTACTTAATGGGAGCAGCTGTGGCCGGGTGGTTAGGGAACTGGGCTTGTAACCAGAAGGGTTGTGGTTTGATCCCCAAAGCTGGCAGGTCATGACTGAAGTGCCCTTGATCAAGGGACCTAACCGCCAACTGCTCCCCGGGCACCGTGGCTAGGGCTGCCCACCACTCAGGCATGTGTGCTCACTGCCCGCTAGTGTACATTAGTGTGTGTGTAAATGTGTGTTTCACTGCATGGATTGGGTTAAATACAGGGAACAAATTCCTCTGCGTGCAAGCAAAGTGGCCAATAAAGTGATTCTAATTCGCAACAGTCTGTTTCAGCAGAATACCACTGAAAAAATAGTTTGGGAACAGTTTGATGAACATATCATAGTTCAAAATGTTGGCTTGATCACCACGTTTCCAAGATCTAAGACTGAACATAACATTTGCGAGATATGTTGATGCATGAAGGCCCTTAACAATTTACAGAAATTAACAGGGATGTCTATGATTGTGGGGAAATGCTGTTCTCTCTGGTTTGTTTATGTTCAGAAGCTCAGCATTTTTAAGGTGGAATAGTGTGTTTGAGGGAAAATAATGACTGTTGTTTCTATGTGGCTAAACTTGTCTGTACGCTTTATTCACTTTTTGAAATACCATAGAAATTAATTTGTAACTCAAGATGTTTTAAGCTCTATTTGCCTTGTAGTACTTTCAGTTTTGTAACACTTTTAATAAATCAGTTAACCGTCTCATGGATTTGGAGACATTCTACCTTTAGTACTGAAACAAAATAAGTCAATATTACCCACCTATGGAGCAGGAATGGAGCAATATCCTCATCTCAGTTCATGCTTTTCAAAGGTTGGAGTTGCAGATGCAGACAGACAGAGAAAGCCTAGCATGGCTGTATATTTTGTTTTTTACCCATTTACTGACTTAATAAATTAGGCCGGTTTCAAACATGCAAACAGACTGGAGAGCCGTCAAAAGGTAAGTAAACATTCTCAGAATCTTATAAAATGTGATTAAAATTCTGAATGTCCCCTATAAGTGATCTGTTGCTACCAAAACCAGAGGACACCTTCAGTCACCGGAAACAATAATACGCAGATTTCTTAAGCAGTCTTAATGTTATGGCTGATTGGTATGTATCTATCCTTTTTTTCCTCTATCACTATCTGTCCCTGACTCTTTTGGCTTGTTTGTGACATTCTCTCTATTCTACATCTTCTTGCTTTCAGCTGATCTCTTAACAAGCTGTGGTCAGCCATGACTGGAATACAAACACACCCAGTCTCAGTTCCGTTTCTTTATCTGTCTGCATTTACTCTGATAAGATGAGGCTCCCTCTCCTCCTGCTTCTTTTTTGTGCTTGGCACAGATGTAGAGGAGAGGGAGAGTGGCTTGCATTCACTCCTTTTCCTCTTCTTCTTCACTTGTTTCTTTGTATATCTCTAACACTTTCAGCTTACTAAGACACACTGTGTGGACAGTGCTGAGAGAAGGAGACTACATCTTAAGCAGCTGTTGGAGGACGAGTGCTAAAACATTTCACAGTTTCACTCAGCAGCACAGCAGTTGGAATCAAGCTTGCAGTATATAGCTGATTTGAGATCAATTTTGTTAATTCCCTGGAATTTACAGTTTACTTGACACTTTCTTCCTGTAGTTAAACCACAGTTACACTCAACACAATCTCAGCTATTCACCATTTATCAGAGCAGAAAATATATTTGGCCAAAGCCAGTACATTACATACAATGTGAAAAATGTGCTTTTATTATCGTTGTACAACAAAATGTAACCCATTCTATGCAGTGAACATCCACACCCACACACTAGTGTACTAGGGGCAGAGAGCCCCAACACACATACAGAGTGGTGGGCAGTCATCCCGTCTGAAGGCCTCTTCTCTAACCCGTAGGCCAAGCAAAATAGTAAACACCAATTTAATCACAATTTAAAATAATTCAAAGATTT
Source organism: Hoplias malabaricus (assembly GCF_029633855.1). NCBI lineage: Eukaryota > Metazoa > Chordata > Actinopteri > Characiformes > Erythrinidae > Hoplias > Hoplias malabaricus. The sequence goes on from NC_089803.1 coordinate 27,350,699, forward strand.
GACATAATAATAATAATAATAATAATAATAATATTAAAACACACACACACACACACACACACACATATAATAGAATATAGAATAGTGAATAGAATTTATAAGCTTTTGTAAAGCTTGTCCAACAGTGCAACAGCAGCTGTGAAAGTCATTTTATGGTGTGTACATTGAAAGGTTCTGTATTAAACCCAATGTCAGGTTTTCTATGGCCTCCCTCTGAACACTTTGTAGGAGCTTTATTTTGAAGGGTGAAGAGGAAGGTGAGGAGACCCAGGAGCTGCCCTGTAAAGCCACATTGACTCTTCACACTGCTTCACATCAAGCATTCTCCACCAAGCTCATGTCTCTGTTACCAGTGTTTTTGTCCAGTCTCCTCAGGAAACTCGATGTGAGGCTGTGGACCAAAATTGTCCACTTGATGCATGTCATGTGGCACCATTGATCCAGTCTAAAGGGTCTTAACGTAGTGACATTCACCCAGGGAGTGCAGAGACAAACAGCATGAAAGGCTCCCATTTAGCCACTTATCGGCAAAGAGGGATGCAGAGGCATTCTTTCTGCACTGACTATGAAGTTGATGGGCTGAATTTAAAGTTCATCCACGGTGCTCTGGCATTAGAAGAATGATGAAGGTGGCTCTGTGATGCGTAGCATGTGGATTCAATTTGCTTTCAGCACCAAAAACCCTGACTAGCTTCGTACTGTGCGTTCTCGTCTGCTATTCATGGCAAATAACGACTCATTGAATAGCTTTTATTCACTCAGAGCTGGAGTTACTTATCAATGGTCTATTCAGCTGTTTCTTTTGGGGGAAAGAACAGAGTATTCCTTTTTAAATGAGATGTCATGTTAATATCATTCTGCGCCTGGCTCCTTTGCTGCACACTGGCTGTCAAAACAAGGGCCTGGACAAAATAAAATTAAAAAAAATACACTGACCTTGATCTCAACAGTGTCCTTCATTTACAGTCTGCATTACGGTGCCATAGTATGAAAAAAATTGATTTCATATATAATAATATTTAAATAATTTAAAATTATTTCAATAATGTTTATCCAAAAATACAACTTGTTTTTTTTTACATATATTCAGGATGGGTCCTGAATCATTTATGGGCAGCAGGTCTAGAAAGCTGGCAATACATGTAATTCTACTGCACATCTGTGAGGTTTAACTAAGTTATAACATGTAGAAATACGTTCAAGTTATTTTAAAGTTCACTGGGTAATATTTTATATGAAAAACATGATTAAAAACAGTAAAATTTAGCAAAGACATCACCTCAAGTGCATTCTGTACCTGAGAAAAGCTGTTTGAAAAAAGGGATGGGATGGTTCACTTGTTTGGCTGCTGAAGGTACCCTTGACTAATGTACTACCGTGTTTCCCCGAAAGTAAGACAGTGTCTTACATTCTTTTTACCCCCGAAAGTCCCACTATGTCTTACTTTCGGGGTATGTCTTATATTGGTAAAAAATGTCGATTTTTGTTTTAACCATAAAATTAACATTTATTAACAACCTGAACAGTATGGTATTCACCATAAAACAGTTTTATAAAAGCAAGTGCCAAGAATGTCTTGTTACAACCGTATCATGACGGTATTTCCATGTATAACATGTAAAACAATGAAAAACGGTAAGAACGAACAGTTTGAATATGTTATACTGGAAGATAAAACAGATTTATTCCATGACAACCATGGCCATGCCAATCAGAGCGGCCACCAGCGGCTGCACATGAGGGCACTGAGGCTGCGTGTTGGACCACGGAAAACATTACTGCTGCTCCCGCGGCCTCCACATCCCTCCGCTCATTCCGCTCCAGATCCGTCCGCATCCCGCAGTTAATGCAGCAAAAGGTACCGGTACTATGGCTTATATTTTTCCAACGTACAGTTTACTATGTCTTACTTTCGGGGTACGTCTTACATTAGCCGACCCCCCTAAAACCCACACTGCGTCTTACAATCGGGGGTGTCTTACTATCGGGGAAACACGGTAGTTCACTGGTCTGGATTCGGGGTAGATGACCTCTGGCAGTTAGGTAGGTGGACTACAATAACACAGACAGCTACTTTGGTGAAAGGGCCAGGAAAAAGTACAGCTTAAACATACAGCTCAGAATATCTGCTCAAAGATATTTTAAATAATTAAAAAACAGAATTATGTAATTATATTTCATAATTTTAACAATATTAGGATTGTAACTGTAACTTGTATTTACAAAATAATTCAACAAAATGCATGTTGGATCACTTGCTTGAAATCGTCATGTTCAGTTTTCATCACTGCTGAAGACACACAGTGCCCTTTAAGTTAAGTGCTTATATTTAAAGTCATGAAAGTCCACTGCCAGAAATCTGTAGTATGTCCTGCCTCACTCAGCCCCCAGGCCATGCATTATTGACAGGCTGGCCCTTGCTGTGTGGTATGAAGATTCAGTAAAAGGGGCAGCATCATGGCCGGAGCACTTGGCATTGTAAACTCTGGCTTCCCTTGTTCATCAGCCTGATTGCACAGATCAATTCATATTTGAGCGCTACCTGGCTCCAGCACAACACACAATCTACCAGTGCACTGTAAGTAATGTTGCATGTTTACTACCTGTGCAGTAGTGCTTTGTAATCTGTGTGATGTGCCTATAAGTAGTATCTTACTTAGTATCTACTGAAAGGCTGTGGCTTATTCAATGTATTTAGAAGGAACAGAAAGGAGCACATAATGCAGTTCACTGCATTAGCATTCTTCCCTGCAGTTTTACTCACACTACCCAGCAGACCTGCTAGGGGGCAGCACAGCACTTTCAAATCAATTTCAAAAGGCAGCCCAAGAAAAGAATCCCAAGAAGAAAATCTTTGCATCCTCCAACCAACATGCCAGCTCCTCATTCGTATTATCCACCATGTTCAGCTAACGCGCTCGCCCTTTCAGAGTAAAGCTCATGATAAGCACAGGTACTGGTCTCTTTAAGCTTTTACTCCAAATGTGAAAATGTACGTGAAAATCCTTTAACACCTTCCTTCTCTATCAGACCTTTTGATTTTTGTGAGTTAACTGTAGCAGTCTGTGATAAATTTGTGCACAAATTGTCTTCCAAAAAGTGAGTGTACTGTGTTGTCTGTCCAAAAACTGTTGACCATCTTCGTCATCTCCTTCAGAACTCTTGTTCTCACTCTCACACTTGTGGGCGCAGAGTATAGCACATTTACAGCCCTAGCACAGCTTCTAAATACCAAGCCCTTTGTTAAACCAAATAACGTCATTCCTCCGAACTTTAGATACACTACTTACTGCCTGCTTCCAGAAGAATGATGTGCAGTGTTTTTTTTTTTTTTTTTCATTTTAATGGGGAAGAAGGGCTCACCAAATGGGGGTTAAACTCTCCAGAGCCCTGCACTTCTGTAGACACCTCAGTGTTATTGGTAAAGGGACTTAATCAGAGGTGACGGACTATAAGTCAAAGCGCTAGAGCTGAGTGACTGACCCAATGAATGGCACTGTCTGTTTGAACCACGGCTGGAGTTTGACTCATTCTCAGACTCCAAGTAGACTAGCCTGTCACCAACTCTTAAATTGATTTCCTCTTTTACTACCACTGCTGCTACTACTAGCCTACTACTAATACCACACACACACACATACATAATAAATCCATTGCTTAAAAAATAAAGAATTTAAATATAAGGCAAAGAAATGTACTCCGGTCTGTTTGCGTGCTAGAAACCGTTTAATGTGTTTATAAAGCCCATGTGTCAGTATACAGGTAAAAAACCCACCAAACTACTGGGTCTGGACCTATATCCTAGGATTTGTCTCTCTCTGCTCATGGCAGAGAAACGGCTGAGAGACATTTAAACACTGAAAAGCATGAAAAAATATGACAATTGCTGTATTCCTGCTACATAGGTGGGTAATATTGACATGTTTTTTGTTATGGAATTGACTATACATTTAAAGAGTGAATAAAAACCTCAAACATACCGTTCTGCCTTAAAAGACAGTGAGCTTCTGAACGTCAAAAAATGAGTGAACATCAGTTCCCTCGCAATCGCCAATGTTCCCTTTAAGGCACATTATCTTATTTCTGTAAGTAAATAAGTGCTAACTGTACTAACTGAAGAAAGAAGTTAGGGTAAATTACAACGCTAACCGCTGTATTTTAAAACAAAACTAACCATTCTCATCTTCTTCACTTCCTACTCTTTATTTATTCGTTATAATGGGATTAGCAAGCTGGCCAGCAAGTGATAAAAAAAAAGAACCAGAGAAAGCTTTTATCTTAAATGTGGCACATACACAGTTTCTATGCTATAAACCAAGTGTAGTTAATTGCTTACTGTTCTGTTCTTGAATATGTCTGATATTTATTTATAACTTTTTACACCATTTTTGTTTATTTAATTGTTTATTTATATATTTATATATTGATTGCCAGTGTTGTGATCTTTATGTGACGCATCTAAGAAAATTGTTAGGATGCACTGAAGTAACATTAGAAGCTTGCAACATTTTCTGTTTAGTTTAACACAGATGAATAATCCAATAACTTTACAGCCCTTAAATGAACCATTTTATGCTCCATGGAGCGGGTCCCCAACATGGTAGTGGCCTTGTTCAAAATAGGTTTAGTACAGAACCTCTGATACATTCTGACCACTAGGTGTCAGTATAATGGTTGTTTCCTAATGTGTAGAAGAATCATTGGACAAAATGACGGCTTACTCTTTTAGTGCTACAAAGGGATGATTATATGATGAATAAACATATTTGTGAAAGAGATGTGTGAACGCAAAGAATTTTTATATTTTTTATGTTTATGTTAAATGTTTAAAGGACATTCACTTAATGTAAAGATCTGTTAGCATCTTAAAAGTTATTCTTCACTGAAGCAAAAGTCCTTCTTCTGCATTACTCAAAGAACCCTTTGCAGAACCTTTATTTTTAAGAGTCAATCAATTACAGTCATCAAACCAGGCTGAACCAGTTTGGGATGTTATGGGCAGGGTTAATTTAACCCTTAAATTAAAACAAATATAAGGATAGATTTAGTTGTAGCATTTGCAGTTTGTCTGTGTTGTCTCCACCAGCCGAAAGTACTCCAGGCCCTCTGATCATTCCCCGACTCTCCTGACCTGCTTTCTCCAGCTTTAGTGTGAACCCAGCCACCTCTCTCGCCAAGAAGGGAGCTCATTTTCCCTTATCAATGGACTTGCCCATCTTGTGAAAAGGAAGTGGTACTCGTTGTGTGTCTTATCACTATGAAATAAAAGTGGGATGACATGAGAAAGAAATGATGACACGTTGACATCCAGTGACTGGGAGTTTGCATCAGTTCTGTAAATAGAGCGAGAGACAGCAGCTTTTAGTGTGTTCAATAGAGAGAGAGACATTCATTACTAACTTTTGGCAGTGGACTCCAACCTTGGCTGTTTAAACCAAAGCTGAATCTTCTCCATTTGCACTGGCTTTGACTGTGGGCTTAACATCTTCTGATGTATTGAGACTTTAATTGAAGCAAGTGGCCTGAGCCAGCAGCGGGTTTTCAACGTCTGAAACAAAAGCAGTGCCTGGATGCCGTCTCTCCTTGCTTTCCAGAGGCCTGATAATCAATGAAAGGCTGCGGCTGCCAGCTATTGAGTGAGCTGAAGAGATGAATTGAGTGCTCCCTGGAGGAGCACATTCTGATCTAACCTGAGCTAGTACCGGCAATGTCTGGCTATGGCCAGCTAGCCCTATTCTCTCTTTCTCTTTTCTGTATGTAATTATCACTGTTTCTCTCCCTCTTGCTCTTTGTTTGCCTCATGCTCTCTCTCTCTCTCTCTCTCTCTCTTGCTTGCTCTCTTCCTCTTTTTCTACCTCTCACCCCCTTTTTTCTTCACACTCATTCTGTACTCCTTTATCCCTTTCTCTCTGTTTTGCATTTTTAGTCTTTCTCTGTCTCTCCCCCTTTATTTCTATACCGCTCCTATCAATCTATCAATATATTTTCTCTTTTAAAATTCTCACTACTGTCTATTTCTCCCTCTCCCTCTCTTTTTTCTCTCTATATTTTACCTCTCTCTCTTTCACTCTCTCTCACGCTCTTTCTGATTCTCACTATTTCTCTATCACTCTATATCTGTCCCCCACCCTATCTCACTTGCTCTCTTTGTTTTTGTCTCTTTATCCTTCCTTCTCTAACTTTCTAATTATCACTCTTTCTCCCACTACACTCTCTCTCTCTCTCTCTCTCTCTCTCTCTCTCTCTCTCTCTCTCTCTCTCTCTCTCTCTCCCAGTATGTCCTGCTGGCTGTTGGCAGACTTGAGTTGTAAGATGTCTGTGGCTGTCTCTGGGAGCTGTGAGACTGCTGTATTAGAATATTCAGTACTGTAAAGCCTGCCTCATGCCAGGACACTATATGAAGCACTATATAGAACACTGTGCAGAATCTGAATGCAAAAATCTTGATTAAGCACACAGAGCCATAACCTGGGAATTTAATGTCCAGATCTTCGTTTCTAATGGGGTTTGCTGCCACTGGCTCAGCCATTAGCTGATGTAACGCAGAGACAGCCCACTTTGAAAATGGAGCCTGATGAAGTCATTTTGAAAACATACGTGCTTCCAAGCATGCTAGAATATACATGATCATGGCTCCAGCTATTTGGTGCATGCGCACATTACTGGCTTCATGCCTGCTGAGGTGCAGGCTCTGTTCCTTTCAGGCTTCTGTGGTAAATGGTCTTGTTTAATATCTCAGTAAGTCTGAGACTGACACAGACACGCACACCTGCTTGTCAGCGTTCATGCCGTTTTTCTTGGCAAACAAACAAAGCTACCTTCAGGTCCAGTAATCCAACAGCATTGCACATTAATAAGGCTCTTCCTGTTGAAATGAAGGTATTTTCCTTGTTTACAAAAAAGATATGGACAGCTGAGCTGACCACATATGGGCCTTAGTATTACTGACAGGTAAGGAATAATTATAATGTCTATGCTAACAGTCCCTATGGATCCTGCATTTATATATAAGCCATTAACACCTTAAAATGCCTGACATTAGCTTGCATTATTACTTTGAACGAGTTGTAATTACATGCACTTTTCTTAAAACATGGTTCCATATCGTCAGGTTTCATAGCATAATTCATTACGTATTTCAGATTACATAACATATACATATTCATGAGAAGCACTGCAGACTTGAATTTAGTTATAGGGTGGTGAAGTGTTTACAACGGTCTCACCGAATGAGGTTCTAATGCATTATGCATTATGAAATTATGAAGGTATACACACTTGTTTTATAAATATGGAATAACACCTTTATAATAGCTACATTAAGAATTGTAAATACAGGATTCATAGGAAGTGTAACTAAGTCTGTACATTGTACAGAGTAAAAAAAGAGTAAAAGCCTCATACAGAGTTCATGTATGAAATGTCTACTTATGTGCAATTATGCAAGTTAAAGTTAGAAAATTGTAGACATTCTGTAGCATGCATAATACCTTATACATTTACTAATTCCTGTAATGAGCTTGATAACAGCATAATCGCTCATAAGCAGTTGTAATTCCTTGCATGACATTTTATAATACTATAGTATGTCATTTCACAGTGGTGCAGTAGGTAGTGTCCCTGTCACACAGCTCCAGGGACCAAGAGGTTGGGGGTTCAAGTTCTGCTCCGGGTGACTGTCTGTGAGGAGTGTGGTGTGTTCACCCTGTGTCCGCGTGGGCTTCCTCCAGATGCTCCGGTTTCCTCCCGCAGTCCAAAAACACACGTTGGTAAGTGGATTGGCGACTCAAATTGTCCATAGGTGTGTGTGAATGTGTGAATGTGTGTTGCCCTGTGAAGGACTGGTGCCCCCTCCAGGGTGTGTTCCTGCCTTGTGTCCAGTGATTCCAGGTTGGCTTCCGACCCACTGCGACCCTGAACTGGATAAGTGGTCACAGACAATGAATGAATGAATAATATTTGAAAAGATTATTACAGACAAGATCTTGGTTATCATATTTTTGATGTGTCTACTGTTCACATCAACTGTTATTATGAAACCTGATGTTATAATTAATCATATAAACATTTATAATAATCATAATAATTTTCAGAATTATTATTATACTTCAGAAGCATGATGTTATTGTACAAGCTTAGGCCAGGCATTGCAAGATATTATACTAGCCATAAAACACCTTTATTAAAAACTTTGTAAAGCATTATAAATATAGGAATCGTGGGAAGTTTTACTGTAACTCTGTATGTTGTGCATTTAACTATTTTTAAATGCTTGCTTTCAAACATAACTGTCCAGACATGTTCCATGTTTGTCATGCTCTGAAATCTCACGACTTCCTGAATATATACAGCTCTGACAAAACGATTCTTTGACCTGTAGGTTGAACTCATAACACCCTGCAGCCATAACATAACAATGCTGATAGAGCAGACTGCAGAGAACAGGGCTCTGGTACACTGACCTCTAGCCTGCAAAAAAAGTCTACATGATGAGATAAAGCATTACAGCCCAAGAGAGCCACTGTATGTTGTATAGACTTTAGCTTAGTGTATATAGTGAATACCAGGGACAGAGCACTATATATATATATATATATATATATATATATATATATATATATATATATATATATATATATATATATATATGTATGTATATATACTGTTTACAATAGTTTATAATATTTATTACTTGTCACAGTTTGTTTAAAAAATAAGATACCAGTTTTTTTATGTTTTAACCGTATATTATTTGATGGTGGCGCTGCATGGTAATGTCACTTTGACACAGCTTTTAGTGTATTCTCCCTGTGCCTGCATGTGTTTCCTTGGAGTGTTCTGGTTTCCCCTTACAATCCAGAAACATGCTGGTAGGTGGTTTGGTTATTCAAAAGTGTCCAGAGGTTTGAGTTTGTGAGTGACTGGGTGAGCGTGTAATGTCCTAAGATGGTTAGGTTTGTGTGTTCCTGCCTTGCACACAATGACTCTGGGAAGGCTCAGGGCCCATGCTGACCCTGAACAGAAGGGAACATTTATTTGTTGAGGTGATGAATTAGAAAACCACTGTGGTTTTGGTCTGAAAAGTCCTTTGTGTTAGATAGTTGTTGTTTGTATTTGCAAATCTTGTGTGTGTGTGTTTATGTTTCCAAATAGTAGGCCATTTACAAAAGATGTGTTTGTATGCTAAGTTTGGGCACTAAATTAGCTCCGTAGGGACATGCTGTATGTTGTAGGGAGACAAATCAGCAGATGCATTTTGATGAATGGGTAAAATTGAAACTGAATATTGCGTCAGTATTTTAAACCGAACGTGGCAGTACAGTGTTTGAATCCCAGCAGTGGCCTGCACTTTTGAAAGGGTGAAATTATTTTTTTAGTTGTTTTCAATAAATGCACTGGCAAAACCACTGTGCAAGTGTGTGGGTGCTTTTATGCACATGCTGGGCACTAGCTCTGAAGTTCTAAAGTGGTGCTGATGAGAGAATAAACCTGAAAGCACTAGTGAATTTGACCTGTTTTATTTAGATTTTAACTTCAGCCTTGGTTTAGTTGTTCTTGGGCTTCAGAATTACACAGATAATTGCATGTGCTTGTGAGGCAGTGTTTGTTTTCAGAACTGATTAGTCCCTGTTAGCACTGAGACATAAATGTGTGAAGAATTCCTTATGGGGACATCCCCGTCATATTTTCTTTTTAAGTTGAAAGCCTTCCAACATAAAGTTGTCATCACAATCAGTGGCCATATTTTTGCTTGCCAGCTCTGATTGCATTTCTGCATGATTTGTGATGTGCCTGTGACAAACGGGCCCTCCCTGACCCATCTCGTCCCTGGAGCCATGTCAACTGTATTGGACTGGTCATCCCGGAAAATAAAACCCACTAGATGTAATGATGTTTATCGTAATAACATGTACACCAATGTAAATGTACTGTTTACAGCAGTATAGACTTAGAGAGCAGCTATTCCAGCTTATACCAGAAAGGTAATCAATGAGCAAATTTAATTAGGAGGGCACAATAAGCTGTCGCAGTGGGGCAGTACACTCCCTGTGGAGTGGTCAGGCTACAGCAGCTCACAGTGAGTTGCCCAAAGTCTTTAGGGGAATGTTAAAGCTAATTGCACTCCTTAGCTCTTTGCCACCACTAAAGCCAGTGGTGTCTGATTTAATGGACCCCTTACTTAGAATGGATTCAAGAGGCTAAGAGAAAAAGCCCAGCAGCCGAAGCTGAAAGACTTTCCCGTATGTTTGTGGATTCCGACGCTGTAATCCAATTCTGCATTGGAATCAGCATTGTTAGATGACTTCTCCACTTGGGTGAATTATAGCCACTGTGAGCTGATAGCAGGAAAGTGTTTCATTGATTCATGAGCACCTCTTGAGCTATGCTTTACCTTAGATGTGTATGCGAATGTGTGTTCTTTAGTGCGCTTGAAATTTGGGCCCTGATTAAACCAAGCACACGTTGCTGAAAGAGGAGTGAAGCTCTGGTGAGCTGGGCCTGCTTTATTTGGGTCTTTAACTTTGTTCAGTGGAGTGCTGTGGGTTAGTTGTTCTTGTGTTTCTTGAGTTTGCAAAGATAATTGCATTTGCTGGTGAAGCGTCATGCCTCCGTGCCCTGTTCCAGGTGAATTAGGAGCAGAAATGCTGTCTGTGCCTCTCTGGACGGCTCTTATTGCATTGTTAGACGAGGAATCTCATTAAAACTGCCTCCGGACAGTTCTCACAGCAGAGGGAGTGAGTGAGAGAGAGAGAGAGTGAGAGAGAGAGAGAGTGAGAGAGAGAGAGAGAGAGAGAGAGAGAGAGAGAGAGAGAGAGAGAGAGTCATTGCTCACTCTGTCTCGCCCACGTCACTATGCAAACTGAACATATGTAAATGCATTTGTAAACTCAATCTCTCAGGGCAATTCTGTCTCTGCCTTGGTATTTGAGTGACATTAAGTCTATCTCTCAAGAGATTGTTTTTTTTTTTCAGATGAACATGTATCTTGATTTTTTTACAAGACATACAGAATTTGCCCTCCTGTGACAGATCTTCACTTTGCTAAATAGATGTTTTAGAGGCACTGCAGACATCAGAAAAATATTGATGACAATTCAGTCAAGCCCTGCTGTACAACAGCAACATAACTTTGTAATAACGGTGTCATACCCATGTCATAAACTTATCATGGCATGTGGAATGTCCTGCTAGTTGTTGAGATTTTATCCAATAATTTAACTGTTTATTTTAAATATTTCTATTACTTATCATATGAGATGGTTTGTTTGTATTAGTGTATAAATGCTGAGGTTTCTCTTACCTGTAATGACACCAAGTGTTATGACATTTATTATGGCCTTTTATTATAATAATCATAGTATTAATAATAATGTGTCATGGCATTGTTATATCTGTCAGGGCTTGCCATAATATTGGATGTTAAACTAAAAATAGTTTATCAGTAATTTACTTTAGCATCAATTACTAAATATTTGCATAGTTTGCAAACAACTGATAAAAATTGGGGTAAAATTATTACTTAATAGCATAATTAACAGTTGTAATAATAATAAAACAACACTTTTTATAAAATTCAGATGTTTCCTCACCATTTCCAGTCTGTTTTCATGCTGGAAACTAGTCTAATGTGTTTATGAAATCCCAGTGTCTGTAAATGAGTGAAAAGACGTGTGGTGTGCTAGTCTTTCTCACTCATGATAGAAGCATTTGAAGTATTTTTATACAATGGAGAGAACTCCAAAAACTGAAAAGCATGAACCGAGATAAGGATATTGCTCATGATTGCTCCAGTGCTTTGTAATATAGACTTATTTTTACTGTTTGGGCTCACTTAAGGTGTAAAAGTCTCCAAATTAGGGAGAGAGCCAACCGCATTACCGAAAGTGCTACAAAACTAAACAATTTGAGTTGGAAATAAGTTTCCAATGAATAAAAATGTAACAAGTTAAACTTCAGCCACGTACAAAGAACTGTTGTGTTTTCCTCTCAAACACACTGTTGCACCTTAAAAGTCACTTAGTCTCAGAATGTAAACAAGCAGAGAGTAGTGTGATTGTCCACAAACAGAACAACCACATTATATATCAGGTCAGATTTTTATTTTTGCATACAACATGACAAGATTACATTTTTAATACTGTAAATGGAAATGGAAATGGAAACATAAAATGGAAATGGAAACAGAGAATGGAAGTGGAAACAGAAAAAAACTATTTGTATTTATTGCATTTGCAAAAAACTCAATTATAGAGATGTTAAAAGATAGGAAGCTTGCCTAAGCAGAGGACTTACAAGTATTACTCACTACCCAGCACCAGCTGCAATTCTTATCAGAATGCCTGTCACATTATAACCTCAAAATGTCAATGTATGTATGACTCTGAGTGTGTCTCTGCTAATCAGACTTAACTGGAAATCTCTGTTCCAAGTAGTCCAGGCCAGATCTAGTGGGCTTAAAAATGAAGGCCCAAGTGGATATTGACTCAGGGGTGTTTTAACTATGTCAAATATCAACACTCTAGACACAGAATCACAGACTGGCTAACTGAATCCACAGCTTGGGTTATATATAAATAAGCCCCATCTCAACAGATTCGTGTTTTAATTTTAGCTGTACACAGACAACAATCAGCTTCTACTTATTTGTAAACTCCAAGTAAAATGACATACGTCTTATTACCACCAGCACATTAGACTTGCGGTACCTTTCACCAGTTACTGTGGACAAGAATTGACACATATCAAACACAAGTCGACTATTTTGTCATGATCTGTAGGAGGCAGTCTTTGTTATTCAAGTCGGACCAGTAACAGACCCAGTACAAAAGAATACATTGAATACAAGAAAGTGATTATAAACAGGTTTACCAGTCAGACTGCAGATGGCAGAATCCTGACAGTGAGTTCAAATTAGCGCACTGAATGTATCAGACTCTCTGTCAACTTGTGGGTGGTAAGTCTGTTTCAGAGACTGCTAGAACATATACCAGCTGGCCATGGCCTTTATTATGGGTCATAATGTGTTATGACAATTTATGACTGCATGTGCCATCTGTTATGACATGTTTATGGCATGTTTAGGTCAATGCGATGTGGCAGGGTTCATGTGAATTGTTATTCATTTGTTTCTTCTCTCTGCGTTGCTTGTTAAACATGTTTAACAAGGCGATATCTGTTTCAATGTGGCAAACTTTAAAGTGATCATTTTTTTGTGTGGAGCACAAAGAAGTGAACGTTGAGAAGTTGCAGTGCGTATATGGCTTGTTTGTTGAGCTGTGGAAATGACTTTCTTAGCAATCACGTAAGGAACAAATTGGCAAATGACCTGGGTATGAATTTGCATATACTCACATTGTGCTAGTGTGGTGTGGAAGTTGTTTTTTGTCGGTGTGTGAGGGCAGATCATTGTGTTTGAATGTGGGATTGTGAGACCCACACTCATGGAATACTCAACACACTTATTTTGCTAATCCATTATTTCACACTTTCAAAGATAGTCATTTTATGTCATGATCAATCACCCAGTGAACAATTACACACCTAATGCCATTTAATTCCTCTTTGTCCTGCACTGGAAAACATCCCTGCGTAAAACTGAAGATGTTATGGCTTTATCAGATGTTAACTCTGTGGCATTAATTAGGTTGGGTTTGAAAAAGTCTTAGAATAGTAAAACAGATGTTTAGCGGAAAAGGACAAGACCCTGAGAAGTGCAGTTCAACTCTTACTTCAGATTCATTCCACTGAATTTCAGTAGCGGCAACGACAGGAGAAAGGAAACCACTTAAGTGCTACATTCTGTCTACCTGCCGCAGTTAACTGCTACATTCTTTCAGGAGAAAAATGGTGGTCTTGTCATGCTAATTGCCTATAGTCAGTATGGTGCTCAGCACGGCTACACAAGTAATGTATCTCTGAGTTCTTGTGATTTTCCTTCTTACTTCTCTTGTTTCAATTGTAATATATGTCCTAGTTTCTCTTTAATTAACTTAATTTATAATAAAAGTTGTTTTTTATATATAAAATACAAGTCAAGGTGAAATAAGAAGTGTATACCTGATGTATCCTAGCATATAGCGGATACCCATTATAGACTATGCTATTTGGTAAAAACCTGCATGAGTGTCCATAATCATTTACAGCCCTCATGAATGTGTTCCTTATAGTGCACTATATAGTGAGTAAATTAAGGAATAATGAGTAGAGAGCCATTTCTCTATTTCTTCCAAGTCAAATTAGACACATTAGACTAAAGTGTTTAGAGTTCAAATAAACTAAAATAAATGTGAACAGAAGATACTGTCTCAGAAACTTGCCCGGAGAGTGAGAGAATTCTCAGATGTAGCAAGCAGACATTGGAGTACAAGCAGGGAATAAACAGTCAATAGTGTCAGGTGTATGAATCTGAGCTGGGATCTGTGGGTCAGGGGGTCAAAGCCTTTGCTCAGTAGCTCTGTAGAGTTTTGGAAAGGAGAAGTGGAAACAAGTAGCAAGTAACATGGAGCAAATAACATGTCAGAATCAAGTCTTGACCCTGATTCCTGAGTCAGAACTGAGTTCTGAGTCAGAACAAACCAGTCTTGCAACATCTATGAAATAATGATTCCAATACAAGCAAAAATCTACAAAAAGGCTACAAAATATGAAGTAATGTTTAGAAACACTGTAGAAAGTATTAATACACACAGCCTCTTTATATTAACAATTTTTTTCTGTTTTTCACGTAAATGCCAAGGCCGTTGAATCTTGATCAAGGACACTAATATGTTAATAACTGAATCAGTTGTGTGTACAGTATTATAACAGTGTTATTCATTGTGTGTAAACTAATAATGACTAATGAGAATTTATTCAAATATGAATCAGAAGTACATTCCTTTCTTGAAAGATATATATCTAAGTAAAAGTTAAGCCATTATGACCTGGAAATAAGGAATGTCGATTTTCATTGCAGTTGTATGTGAGTTTATAAATCCCAGCAAAGGCCCTCCTTTGGTTGGTAAGTGAGTTTGTGAATCTTTACAGTGAACTGTGGAAGTATGAGTGAAAGGGGTGAAGAGTGGGGTCAGAGATTTCCCAGCAGGCATTGCAGTACTAAGTGAGCACATATCCCAGCTCCCTCTCTCAGTGGCAGCTGTGGACTGCAGGTCTGTGCTGATGGGGCACTTTCTGCTTTTGCTGTGATTTCATCAGGGTTCTACTGAAAGTGGGGCTAGGATGTGTGTGGGGTGGGCAGCATTGCTATTCCCTTTTCAGTTTTCTGCTTTTGCCTCAAAATTATCTTTACTGATTTACTTATTTATTAATTTATTTATATTTATATTTATTTATTTTTTATACCCCGTGGGAGGTGGTACAGGAGGTAAAAACTAAAAGAATTACTCCCTACTCTCTGGATTATGACGGCTAGTGTAAATTAGGGACCAGAGCTAAATTTGGTAAGTGTATGTTTGTGTGTAAGCTGTGTTTGTGTGTGTACATGCTGGTGAGATGTGGAGGGTCCCTAGACTTCTTAATGAAGCAGAATTTTTGCTGAAGACAGGGTTCTGCTAATGGAATTTGGCCCTAATTATAAGATTGCATTACAAACATAAGGGACCTTTTCATAGCCGGCTTCCTGCCATTATGTTCTCTGTTTGTTTGTCTCCGCTGTTAACACTGAACCACGCACAGAGCTCTCTCAGTCTCTCTCACTTGCTATTTCATTCTCTCCATTGATTTCTTTCTCTCTCTCTCACTCCCACTCCATCTCTCTCACTCTAGTTATGCCTTGTTTTCACTCTTTCTGCCTCTCCATCTCTTTGTCTCTCCCTTTCTCTCTGTTTCAAGCTCATTATTAGTCACTTCCCCCTTCGTTTCTCTCCTCTCTCTCTCTCTCTCTCTCTCTCTGTCCCTCTCTCCCTCCATGTCCTTGCTCCTTGCTCGTCCAACCTATTGCCTGTGCTTTATCAAAATTATTTTCATGTCACTGTACAGACGGATGGTGTTTTGGACGAGAGGTACAGAGCAACGGGGCGTGCTTATAGTAATTACACTGAAACCTATTAGAATCAATATCTGGCCTCTGACAAACACACTTGGACAGATGATAAGGGCAATGAGGCCATGATGCTCTTCTGTGGTCTTGTACACAAATAATGACTAGTGCCTAGCCATAGTGTGTAAGATTAATGCAAGGTCCTAATTCAAGGTTTGTATCGCATGATTGAACCTAACACATTATGGATAAGTCTCAGCTTTAAACCTCTGACTTCACAGCGACATGGCTTGTAATTTGCTCGTCGTTAGAAATTCTATGGCAGTTTATGTCATTTTAAGGCAGCTGCCGTACCCTGTCATGTACCTGTTTTTATTTAAGGCTCACTGTGACAGCTGTTTACTTAACAGCTTATGTCAGCCACCAGATTTTGAAATGTGCTTATGGTAAATGTCTCACAGTCAAGGCTGATATCTCAAACTGCAGTATGTAAAAATGCAGCCATGCTTAAACACACCATGGCATGGACTGTTGGTGCCCACAGACACTCCTCTGTTTTTCATAGCCCCTGCTGTATCCAACCAAGCAGCATAGACACTGATGAGATTTATCTGAAAAAACAGTCCTTTTTTTGTGTTGTTTTGGACTGCGCCTCAACCTTGGAGAGAATTGTGAGTAATGTTATTGTCTTTACTCTCTCAACTTAAGTGTGACAAACCGCTTTCATCTGAAGAAACTGAGAACACTATTGCCAACTGCTCTTTTATCTTAATTGATTCTCAATGCTGAGAACAACTTGGAATTTGGCCATCTGACTGTTAAGAGTTCAGCATTTTAGAGTGGAAGCTTTTGTTGCTGAAAATAAGCACCTACATGGACTCGGGGTTAGGTACAAGAGAATGTGCAACATTCAAACCACCTGGAGCCGTGAACCCCATAACTAAAGTACAAAAACCTGAAATTCTATCCAAAATATCTTACTGGACTAGACCATATGCTATATTTGCAAATGTTTGCACATACTTCATTTAGTAAATACCTCGCATGGGGGCAGGTGTTCAGTTGTGCATGCACAGCTTGTTTAATCTCCATAGAGAACCAGGATATGAATGGGATGCAGTGGAGCAGTTGCACAAGTCTAAGGTCACTCTGATCAATGTCAAGCCGTGGCTAGAGGGGAATAAAGCCCCCTAACCTTGGGTTGTGGAACTGTGTTCTCTGGAGTGACAGAGCACCTTCCAGTACATTTGGGATTAGTTGGAGTGGTGTTTATGATCCAGAACTAATCATCTAACATCAGTTCTTGACCTCACTAATGCTCTGATGGTCTAATGGCGTCAGATCTTCACAGCAATGTCCCGCCATCTAACATAACCCTTCCCAGAAGAGCAGAAGCAGTTTCTGCAATAAAGGGCATCAAATTACCTACTAAAAGCCTTCATTTGTAAAGAAATATTGGATAAGCATTTTAACAAAATTGTGGCCATTTAGTGTCTCTGTAACTCAAAGATGCTTTGTGCCATGGTTTACCTTTGGTATTACATTACTCTAGGTATATGTACAGCTACATTACTCCTACATTAACCTTTCACACAGATGGACATCAGCCTAAACTTCTATAAAGGCTTATTTCACCATAGGAAGTGTTTTGAGAAATGAAGCTTAGTATAATATGCATTTGTTGAACTTTCTGTAGGCAGGTTTTCATGAAATACTTACATTACTGTGCAAATGTCTTAGGCAACCTAAGGTTAATAATGTTGTTTTTCAAATAATCTATTTTCTCAGTAAGCATAGACTTGTGTGAAAGTATATATAATTACAAAACAAAACTACAGTAAAAATAAAATGATTTTTTTGTACTTAAAGTAGTAGATGTGTTTGTTACCTAGTGCATAGAAGAAAGTTTGTTTTCAGATATTCTCATTGATCACATGGATTTATTGAGTCATCAGCATACTTGATTTAACACAAGTTAAATTTATACAAAACTCACTTTTTGCATGCTTTTGTATTTCCAGTTCGATCTCTACTGCTCCTGTGAACCTATCAAGCACAAAAAAAAAAAAAAAAATCCACCCGTTTTCTGTGAGTCAGTGAAAGATTTTGGTGTCAGGAATCATATGCTTCTACGAGCCGTTTGGATGGCTCCCTTATTGTGACGTCACATAAGGAAATTTTCTTAGAACCACCCTGGCACCACCCCTCACATACGTAAACATGAGATGGGTGGGGCATGGCCACCTTATTTGCATAAAAATGACAGAGCCCTTAAACGATTCATTCTGAAAAGGACTGAAACTTGCAAGAATACAGCTGGTGATATTCATTCATTCATTCATTCATTCATTCATTCATTCATTCATTATCTGTAAGCGCTTATCCAGTTCAGGGTCGCAGTGGGTCCAGAGCCTACCTGGAATCATTGGGCGCAAGGCGGGAATACACCCTGGAGGGGGTGCCAGTCCTTCACAGGGCAACACAGACACACACACACACTCACACCTACGGACAATTTTGAGTCGCCAATCCACCAACTAATGTGTGTTTTTGGACTGTGGGAGGAAACCGGAGCCAGCTGGTGATATCTCTTTATTTTAACATGTTTTGTATAGCCCATAGACTTATTCTAACTTACTTAAAAAATAATATGTCCCCTTTAATATAATGAAGTATTTATTAATGGGAAAATGTAGGTATAGGATGACAACCTCAAATAATACACGACTGCTACAAGGAGAGATTTGTAAAGGGTTACGCCAATACTTTCACACACAGAATATCATTACTGTAATAATGTTAATTGTTTTTATTTTAATGTTATGTTTTTTTTCATAGCTTTATGAGCAAACACCTGCAGTAATGCTTTGCCTTGTGTTTTAACGATATACACTTATATCAGGTATTATTTTGCTTCCAGAAGTATTTTAATGTATTAACAAATATTAAATGGCTCTCAGTGCTCAATGTTGAAGTTGTTTCAGCTGTACACCTGCACCAGTTTGATAAGTTGTTTGGTACCATGTCTTCAGCCTTTTTTAATCATAGAAGTCCACAGCAGTGAGCTTGTCAGAAGGCTCCGTCACAGTCCTCGTGGCTGACTGCTCTTCTACATCAGAAGTGAGCCAGGCCCAGTGGCGTCCAAAGACAGACAATGAGAGCGTTCACTATACGCCACACGCCAGCCTACTGAGGGCTTCAAGAGGCAATCTCCATGTTTTTCTGCATGGCTTCCCTTCCAGCAGGGTCACCACAGTGTCTCAGTCACTGCCAATGCCTGGAGCTGCCAGAGACCACTCACACACTCTCCCACACACACGAGTGTCAGCAAGATTAATGTGGCCCGAACTGTACAGCCCTCCTCGCCATGTCCTAGAGATATGGCACTGATCAATATGGCTTGGCACATATCTCCTGCTCATTCCTAAACCCAATAACTCTCTCCAATTGCACAGACATGTTTAGATTAGATAGAGCTATCTTTTACTTCTTCCTCACCCACAATCATTGGGGTTATTTGCTTAATTTAGGTCCCCACAGTGAGTACATTCACTTGAAATTGTATTTCTGCATTCCTGTACCATTCTAAAGTTACACATATCTGCACATCTGGTATATTTTTGCACTGTGTAAGTATACAGTTATAAGCACAGGTGAGGGCATGACCCTCTAAGAAGAATAAGTACTGATTATCTGCAGCAAACATACTTCTCAGTGTAATTTGAAATCTGAGTTTACTTACTGAACGGACCATATCGAAAAATAAATATATAACTAAATAAAAATGTGGCCTGTTTAAAAAAACAATATTAGGTGACTTTTTAGGTTCATTTTATTTTCAGTTTACTGTGTCATTTGCACACATTCATCCTTCACATTGGACCAATAAAAATGCACCAACATTACTTGGAATAAACTTTTTTTTTTACATAGGCTTCCACCAAAAGCTAAAAAGGTTTTTTCCTTCTCCTGTACATTTACTCTTTTGGAAGATACATGTTTTTAATTGGACAGTTACAAAATTAACATTGGGCCTTATGGATATGTGCTCTGTAGGCAAGAGTAGTACCCCCCTGTTATTTTCAGTTTTTTCCTTGTTTCAGTTTGACTCTAAAAATGTGAACCTCTGGAAAATGATTAGAATTAAAATTGCTACCCAAATTTAAAGGTCACACACTTTACATTTCTTTGTTGATTATCTAACTACATTTCAAATAATGAGGGCATGGAACAAGTGTTCCCAGCAATATTTGGGCTTGATACTTAATGATGACTGGCAGAGCCTTATCATCCACCCCACAAATCTCACAGAGAGGGAATACTGCTCTCATCAGGCACAGACACTTTATGGTTTTCAACATTAAGAACTTTAGTGAGGCAAGTTATGTTTAGTTATAGAGCATCATCCATACACAAAGTCAATTCAAAATGCTTTACAGAATCAAAAGAAATATTAAAAAGCTATTAATTAAGAACACAAATTGATATATTAAAGGCATTTATTATGTTTATGTCAGGTCAGATTCTGATGATCATTGATTAATTCTGGATCACATACACCATTCCAACTCATCCAAAATGCCTTATCTCTCCAGAGATCACAGGTATAGCCCAATTATGGCATATTTATACACTTTTAGCTCATGTTTGGGCTTTTAATCGCATCCCCAAAAAGGATGCATTTAAAAGTAGCCTAATTCACTAAGACATTTGGATTTATGGTGTAGTTATTTCAACTGTTGCTTTACTTCTCATGAGATTTACGTTTTTATATCACGTCTAATCATCTCTGATTACTCTTGATATTACTGACTACTGTTGTAAGTCTGTTATTTTTTTTCCTCTGTTGTATATATTTTTGAGGTAATGATATCATTTTTAAATGATGGCATAATCAAATGTTAGATCTGACATTCAGTCACACTCTCATTTGAATAGCTTTAAATACAGTTAGTGATCAGTTCATGCTGCAGAGAGGATTTCTAAAGGTTTTGAACATGAAAAGCCAACCCCAAAATTTTAGCCACCCACAAGAGCTCATGGGGAGAAAAACACGTTTGAAATGTTTGATGGCATGCATCATTGAGGAAGACAAAATGTAAAAATTGTTTATAAGAGCATGTTTAATATGCATGAGGCTGGCTTTTCAAGGTGGGCACAGACAGGGGAATCCATCATTCCCTTTGAAAATGCAGCACTGGTATTAGGAGATAAATATTTATTACAGCTTCCTGTGTAGCAGAGTGGTGCAGTGATACCAAGGCAGGGCTGAAAATATGCTGATTCCAGTGCTATTTATTAAATATTTACTGAAACATTAATGTTGACTACTTATAAATGAACCCTGTATCTGCTTCTAGGCAACATCTATGATCATTTCCCTTGCCTAAATGAAGTGCCATTTATATTTGTACAAATAAGGAAAATGGAAATTTGTCCTGCCACTCCTACAACACCATTAAAGTGGAATTTCACCCAAATTTAAATGTGTTACAGTACAGTAATACAGTTTCATTCCACAATTATAAAAATCCACAGGTACCTGCTAATTATGCATCTTCTTTTTTTGCCAAAACCTTCTATCCACTCTGGTGATGAAGACAAATACCACAAATAATACTATTATAAAATTGCTCAGGCAGCTCGTAAAGCTTCCTCTGCTAGTTGTTATAGACTATCTGTGGTCAAATATCATGGATTGTTGATGTTCTCAGTGAATATAAGTTAACACATCTGCTACAGGGAACAAAAACAAATATATTATTCTGCTAATTTTAGTTTACAAGTGCTTATACATTTGCTGAGTTGACATGTTGGGAAAACAGATTTGGCCAGAGGCCATAAAGGACCGCAAACTTCTCCCAGCTCAATAAAAAAGCAGTAATTCTCTATTTACACATTTTTATTTGGAAATTCTCATCAATATATTTTGCCATTTGTCTGGGGTATACAAATATTTGCACAACTCCCATCCTAATTCTTGATTAGCAGGAACACATCAGTTTCAGAGCAATGTGTACAATGCAAACACAAATAAATTAATAAAATGAAACAAAAATAGTCAGCAATGCTTGAGTAAGGAGTAAGTTCAGAAAGATAGTCCAGTAGATAAATATGAAGTATAATAATAATAAGTATGAACACTCTGGAACCATACGTCTCAGAAACATTGTTGTAATGTTTCTTGAGCTAGAAAAATGTTATGTTTTATTTGCAGACATAGTGCAGTAGATATGATCTTCACACAAAGAAAGTGTGTGGCTCAGCTGACCAAGGACCATCGTATCTATATGGATATTGGTGAGTAAGCACAGATGGTAAAATCAAACGACTCCAAGGAAAGGTATGAAATCAAACCTGTATTTATTTTTTATGTACAACCTAGCAATATCTGTGCATGATGTACGTGATGTAGTAGGGTTGGGGTGTAGTCGTAAATGCAGTAAAAGCAACAGTGACTCTGGAAGGCCTGAAATCACATGGGTAAATAAATCAAATGTTTATTTCAGGTATAATTTTTCTTTAATCAAAGATTTACTATCCTGTTATCAATTTTATGATTTAGTTTTACTCAATAACTATATAACACTATTCAATAAGAAGTATTCAGCCATTCGGGAAAACCATGTAAGCTGCGCATTTATGAATATTTAGGCAAAATGAATTAAAGTAAATGACACATTTACTGATGATTTTATTTAAATTATAGAGAATTGTATTTACATAAATGTTATAAAGCACCATTCCAATTCTGCTTTTAAGCCCTTTAAGCAGTTTTCATCTCATAGAGTAGTTTGTATTACACCAATCAAGGCTTAAATTAATGTAGACACTTGGGCCAAGATATTCATTCAAGCTTTTGTTTCCATCATTTAAATTCCAAATGAGTACATTAAAAACTGAAAAAACAGGCCAAAATCAAAATGTGCCTATTATTTTAGGGGTAAGTAATATGTTATTTGGTGCTAGGTATAATAGATTAGCCATTTACAGTTTCTGATTTACTAGGACCTTGTAAGAAAAATCCCCCCCACAAAATTTTAAGCAGATCCAATACATTATTTGTGAATTTATACAGCATTTTCTGAATGTAAGCAATATGTTTATAGTCTGTTTGTTTCTGTGATAAAACATATTATGTTATAAAATACTTTGACTCAGATGGCGTTAAACCATAGGCACTATGTGCGCCAAGGGTGCTGCAGCTACTCAATGATCTCGGCACATTGCCTCCGTTTGGTTGCGTCTGAAATTGCATACTTGAACAGTAGGGACTGAATTGGATCCAGTGCATACTGCCCAACCGTTAAAGCAGTACGCTTTTTCAGTGTGTGAGTGTGGAGTATCCACTCAATCTCGGGTGCACTACATCCGCCATCTTACCAATGTCCTTTGACCTATGATGTCACACCAACAACAAAAGTCCCACTAGCCACTAAAAGCCCTGTTGCCAACTCTGTTGTTTTAATTTTGGATCTTTTTGCAAAATTAACCTAGGCTCTTTCACTTATGAATTCTAACTCCACACACTCTCACCTTGAAGAAGAAGTATCACTAGCCTTCACTTCTAACAGTTTTAAAAATTCACAAGTTACATTAATACCACTTTAAATAACAAACAAAATGGGTTTGTTGTTTTTTGCAGAGTTACTCATAACTTTACTTATTGTTGTCCATAATCATAATATATATTTTTTATTTTTCTATCATACTTGTAAAAAGCTGGTGTTGTGCTACGAGTAGTGCTACCTTGTTGAAATCTGCTACTTCTCAGCTCTGCGCATGCATGGAACACCGGCCCCTCTTTCTGTCATTTTTCTTCCTAAGTTCCACAGCTCCAGTGGAATCATGGGATAATAAAGTGTGCTGGGGTTGCATAATTCAAAATTTCTCCAGAGGAAGTACACCATCCGGGGACTTTTCTGCTAGATTAATATTATGTATTTAGACACCCTAGTCATACTCTCGTAATGCTTTTACAGTTCAGTATGGAAGTACGCAATTTCGGACCCAGCCTTTTTCTTCTGAGTCCTTGCTCCTGGTTTACAGAGGTGTCAATCACTTTTGACATGCCTGTTCAGGGCTGAGTGCATCCCGGAGTGGAGTGGACAGCTCACAGCCGGCAGACGCTCATTGGAACACAATTACACTGAATCTAAAAAGGAAACCTTCAGCTTTGTATTCATGGAGACTTTACGTAAAACATTCCAATTGTTGGGGTGCTTTGAGCTCCAGAACGCTGCGTTATGAACGCTGAATGTTTACTGTGGTGTAAACTGTTTACTGTGTACTGTGTGAGAGAGTAGGCCTAGACTGAGTGGAGGTGGGTTAAGTCTGCACA
This sequence comes from Hoplias malabaricus, assembly GCF_029633855.1. Taxonomy (NCBI): domain Eukaryota; kingdom Metazoa; phylum Chordata; class Actinopteri; order Characiformes; family Erythrinidae; genus Hoplias; species Hoplias malabaricus. The sequence goes on from NC_089803.1 coordinate 27,375,019, forward strand.
TATTAGGTCACAACTACAGGGGTTGGACAATGAAACTGAAACACCTGTCATTTTAGTGTGGGAGGTTTCATGGCTAAATTGGAGCAGCCTGGTGGCCAATCTTCATTAATTGCACATTGCACCAGTAAGACCATGTGCATCCAATGGTTCAAACATTGTGTCCTGAAGGCGGTGCCGTGTATCAGGATGACAATGCACCAATACACACAGCAAGACTGGTGAAAGATTGGTTTGATGAACATGAAAGTGAAGTTGAACATCTCCCATGGCCTGCACAGTCACCAGATCTAAATATTACTGAGCCACTTTGGGGTGTTTTGGAGGAGCGAGTCAGGAAACGTTTTCCTCCACCAGCATCACGTAGTGACCTGGCCACTATCCTGCAAGAAGAATGGTTTAAAATCCCTTTGACCACTGTGCAGGACTTGTGTATGTCATTCCCAAGACGAATTGACGCTGAATTGGCCACAAAAGGAGGCCCAAACCCTTTCATTGTCCAACCCCTGTAGGTTACATTTGGTTACATATAAAACTATTTTTACAATTTCAAATGTCATGAATCATACATAGAGTGGCTTAACAATTGTACTGAGAAAAAAGTTCTTGCAGAATTTTCTCCCCAAATATTAATCATTGCCAAATCCCTTATATTAAATAGGACACCCTAGTCACACTGTAAAACCAACCTGGGAGAGTGAAGGCAGGCTTGTGCTTCTTCCAACATATGTAAAGCCTGTCACCATTTATTTTTAAAAATGCTGCTAACTAATCACACTGGACATTTCTCTGTGCTGGAGGAGAGCACAAACTGTCTCTCCAGATCTATCACATCAGTTGACAGATGCCCACACTGGCCAGTAGTGCATGCACTGTGATAATATACCTTTAAAAGCATACCTTTTAAAAATAGTATACCTTTTAAAGGCATTTCTATTATATATTTACTTTTATAATGTTTGAACATAAAGTATCACCACCTCAATATTTCAGTGCTAAATTGCAAAACTGATACATTTGCATCAAGGTATAATTTTTGTTATATTTTTGTATTTTTCTGAGCTCCCTCTACTGGTACAATGTGCTATCCCTATCCTAATGTTCAGTTATTAATCTCAAGGCTTCTGTTTAAATAACAAACACATATCATTTTGTAAGTGAAGTAATATTTGAGTTGTATTAATAAATCTGTGACCATATAATAATAATAATAGATAATTTGTGACCCTATGCCCCCTTCAAGTTTAAGGAGTTAAAGACATAAGGAAAGTTTATTTTCATGCTTTATTGTGAAGCCAGTGGAAACATCGGAAGTATCTTTTAGTGTTTTTCTGGCCCTTTAACTTTCCGTTCCATCTCTTCTGGTTCGGAGTCTTATTACATGAGCTGTCGGACTTGGAAATAGAGGTCGCTTTGGACAAGGGCACAATCTCTTCCTCGTCTCGCGCCGAACTCAAAGTGCTGGCAGCGTGAGTGAAGTGAGGTGTGTTTGGCAGAGTGTGTGAGAGTGAGCAGGGCCAGTTGACTCCTGCTGAAGACTGCATAGCTCTGGTGTTTTTTGTGGAGGATGCGTCTTTGTGAAAGAAAGCCAGCCACTACAGAGAAGCTGTCAACCCCAAATGAGAAATGCCAGCCTCCCAGAGAGCCTGTGCAGGTAAGTGGAAATGTTTTCTGCTTCATATCAACTGTGGTAATACTGCTTTGGCTTTGTCCCTTTTTAGAATGGTTAGCTAAAACTTTTTTTGGCTGACCTTGAGTCAAGAAACATAATGCATCCATCTCATCAAACAGCATTTGCCCAACTTTGACTAGTTAGGGTCAACTGGAGAAAAGTATGTGTTGTGCCATTCTGAGTTAGAAATATTTGATGAAAATAAAATGCAGTTTCTGTGTTTGTTTTTTTGATGTATGTTCTTGTCACTAGCTGGCACTGAAAGAAGTTGTTGACCCAGAGGGAGAAGACAGAAGGCCATACTCTAAAATATCAGTCTGACAGTATGAGTCAGTTGTCTATACAGGAAGGTAAGATATATCAGAGAGATGGAGACAAACATATTCAAGAACTCTTGTAGAGAACATGGGAAAAAATCTGCATCATCTATATCACATGTGAAAAACTTTGGTCACCAAATTCTTGTACCTTTAGACCAGCGATTTACTCTTCTCTGCAAAAAAGTTTACGTCACTCACATTAACAAAGGTTTGTCTAGACCTCTGGAAAACCTTAAATGAGTTTCTTTTGAGTCTTAAGGGAACACTATGGCTCTCTTTTCCTGGTACTGACATTAAAGCTGTGATGAGACCAAGGTTTCGGAGGAAGTGGGTGGGGGTGGCAGGGATTAGCACCTGTTAACTTTAGCAGTATTAGCCCACTTTAGCATTATACATCAATTCTGCTAACAAGTGCCACAATACCACAACTGTCACACTTTATACTCGTATCATGGTCCATTGTATTTAATGAGTTATCTATAACTTTTTTCAAGTTGTCAGCAATTTTATTTGATTACACACTTTCCTCAGGATCAAAATTGAGGGAGAGTGCGAGTGTATTTATCACTAAAAGCCCCAAGTGTGTTTATCACTAGAAGCCCTTAGAGCCAGTTGTGACCGATGTGAATATCCATCAGCTCAGAAGGTGTGTGTGTGTGGGTGTGTGTGTGTGTGTGTAGAGGGATGTATGGATGTATGGGGGTGTGTGTGCATGAGAATTTCAAGACAGTACTGTATATGTGTATTACACTCAGCAAAAAGTAGGAGGAGCCCATTAAAAAAGGAGGAGTTAAAAAAGCCAAATTGTACATTGTATATTTCTTAAGAAATGGGCTTGCTTTTGTGATTTGGATTAATGCTTTGATGTAAAACCAAACTGCCACCCCACTGCCACCACCATGTTTAACTCCATGACAAAAGTTTCAAGACACTTATGTTCTAACAAGTTTCACTTTCTTTTCTTTCAGTCCAAACCATTATAATTCATGGATGTTAGGATGTTAAAAGTGTTTTCTCCCAAATGTCCTTATGCCTCCTTTGTTAGCAGAGTTTGTTCACCTTGCAGCACTCCCTTAGATTCCAGCCTCTTGCCAGTAGTGGAAAAATTAGCACTGTCCTATGTCAAATCAATTAAGGTGAGTGAGGTCTGCAGTTTTTAGATACTCCTTGGCTTCTTTTGTGACTTCCTCAGTGAGTTGTTTCTGTGCTTTTGGAGGAGATTTGGTAGGCTGGCCACTTCTGGGAATATTCACTATGGTTCCAAATCATCACGATTTGGAAATAATCACAATCTCACAGTGGTTTCCTTGATCCTTGAGATAGGTTTGTAACTGTCTTACTGTTGGTGTATAATAATGTGAGTAATAATGTATATAATGTAATGACCAGTTTGTCCTCTTTTTCTCAGACGTGTCTTCAGTTTGAGAGTGAATGTCTTAAAGTGAATGTCTAAATATGATTGTGGGCAATCGCAGTCCTCTCTGGTTATTTACATTCCAAAGCTAAGCATTTTTTAATGTGGAATGGTGTGTTTCAGGGGGAAAAATTTGTTGTTTGTGTGTGGATAAAGTTTAACTTGCCTGTAAGATTTTAGTCACTATTTTAATTACCACAAAATCTAATTTGTAAGTTGAGTGGTTTAATTTCATAGCACTTTTGGAAATATAGTTAGCCGTCTCCTGAATTTGGAGACATTTCCACCTTAAGTGATCCAAAGCAGCAAAGTTTATATTACCCACCCATGGAGCAGGAATAGAGCAATCTTCCTTTCTGTTCATGCTTTTCATAGTTTGGATTTCTTTCTATTGTGTAGTAATACTCCAGATGCTTCTGCCACAAGCAGAGAGAAAAACTAACATACCTGACCGAGATGGTTTGTTTTTTTTCACTCATTTACAGACACTGGGGCTTCGTACATATATATCATTCTTTGATACAATTGGTCAATCATAATGTATATGCCCTGCATGCAATGATTGCTCCCATTGCTGCTCAGGAATACAGAGACAGAGCATCTGCTTTCTTGATAATAGTGTATGGATAGAGAGAATATATGAAGTTTGCCATATATAAAATCATTGGAATAGTTGCTTCAAGAAACCTAGCATGCCCAAACAGAGGATTGCACACCTCTTTTGTTAAAACGGCATTCTGAGATTGCTACTTATTTTTTTTTTTCCATATCTAACACCGAGCATCTTCTGGAACATAGACCTGGACACATCAGGAGGGTACATATTCAGTACCTTTTTATTAAAAAACATAATTGTACATTATTTTAAATGTAGATTTAAAAATTTCATTGATTTCATATGCCCAATTTCATATTTTTTACTCTGCACAGTTGTAATATTAGGAGAGGTAAAGGAGAGGTAAATATTACAAATAAAAGGAGGTAAAGGAGAGGTAAATATTACAAATATTTACCTCTCCTTCTGAAGAAGAGAAAGTAATGTACCTTTTAATGAACAAAACTTGACTTTAACACCACTGTACCACATTTACACTGTTTGTACCTTTGGTGATAATAATGAACCTTAATTTTCTGAGACTGTACTACTCAATCTTTGAGGAATTTAAAAATGATCTTAAGACTTATTTTTTCCCCTTTTGGTTTATGATTGCGTCTACTCTTCTACCTTTTTATTTGAAGTTTTTTAGACAAGGGGATTGTGTTTTTACTTATTTGGGTTTATATGTTTTATCTTAGGGCAGCACGGTGGTGCAACAGGTAGGTTCGAAACCCGCTTTGTGTGACTGTCTGTGAGGAGTTTGGTGTGTTCTTCTGTGTTTCCATGAGCTTCCTCTGGGTGCTCCGTTTTCCACCCAATACCCCCCCCCCCACAAAAAAAAAAAAAAAAAAAAAAAACTTTGGTAGATGGTTTGGCTACTCAAAAGTGTCCATAGGTGTGAGTGTGTGTTGTCCTGTGGAGGACTTATCTCATTTCACTGTAATTCATTTTAATACCTTTTTTCTGCTGTAAATGTCATGTTTAATCTGTACTCCCTTTCTTTACTGGACTCTTTCTGTTGCTATTTCTGAACATTGCACAGGCATTATTAAAGTAGTTACCCAGTTAAAACAAGTTACACTGCAATTAATTGGTGAGATAGCCCCTTTAATTACCCTCCCACACATGTTTTATAATGCATATAAATGTGACGTATGGCTTTGCCAATACACTGATCTCCACTCTGCTCCATTCACTGAGAGCTGGAGTAAAGGTTATATATCAGCCTGCAAGCTCGCTAAGCCCAAGAAACGTGATTAACATCCAGCCACAAACCAAAATGACTGCTTATCATATATCACTTAGCTAAAGGTGATATAAAACAGGCCATTTGAGCAAGTAGCATGACCCAGAAGTGACCTTATGGTAAAACAAACAAAAGACAAATAAATGCTAGAGGGAAAGCAGCCAAAGTGTTTTAAACATTTAGTTTTTTGTGTACACTTCTGAACAGGGACCAATATCATTTTTATTTTTTGGTGTAGTGTTTATTCTGCTTTGGGACATGCTGCAGACTTGTATGAAATTCATCAAGAGAACTCACACCCTGGAAAATGTGTTTTGCTCCAAGAAAAGTAAAAATAAATAAATAAATAAATAGAAAAGGCAGTTTATGCTTCAAGACCTCAGTGGAATTGAGTTAATTAGCTATACATATACACTTGGGACCTTCTCCCCTCAGAAGGTAATTATTAAGCTCTATTGATTTAAGTCAGTAATTAATTCACTAAATATATTCTTTTAGAAGATTATGGAAGATTATTAGTTTACCCTTTTGACTACCACATCTCAAGCTATACATGCTTCAAGATTGGAATATTATTTTTTAACATGCAAAGCTGACACTAGAGAAACACTAAGTAATTATTCTGAAGCATCTTGTCAAGAGCTGTACAGCTTGATTTCCAGAGTTTAAGTCTCATAAGATGAAGTAATAATACTTTATGAGTACTACCCTTGATGATTTAGGGGCTTTCTGAGTGGTGTTTTGGGATAATATCATTTATTGAAGGAATTCAAATAGTGGGATTCCATTTTGTGAACAGTAATGACAGTGTCCATATTCTTGGGTCTTTGGTGGTGGAGCCATGTACAAGTTTAATAAGATATCTACAACTCTAGTGCTCTAATCCAAGGGCACTTGTAAGTCCCGTGGGGCTTTTAACTTGAAAAATGTAGGAAAGAAATATATGCTGTCTACTAGAACAGCCTGGAGCATTTACCAGTAAATCTTTATACCTAATCAAATGGCAGTGTTTACTAACTAAAGTGGAATGAAAACTAAATATTTTTTACTTATTTATTTAATGACATAGATATGCCTCATTCAGAGAGACAGTTTGTGAGGTTAATTAAAATTTGTTGCTCTTTCTTTGTCTTCTATTTAGACCTTGAGGTGTGCTGTCTGCCTTTTTTTAAGGCACTTCCACCAAATTGTAAATATTTCTGCATAATTCAGTTGATGGTATTCAGGCTGAATTAATGTAAAATGTGGCACTTTAGAGATCCTTAAAGAAAAACACATGACACAACATGTGAGCCCAGACTCACATGTGTATCATGTGTAAAACAGTTACCCTACACACGTGTCCTGAGTTTCTATAATGTGGATTATGGTAATTGAGTGATAAATTTGGTAAAATACATTTTTCTCTGATAGTTTTGCCATGTAAAACCTTCATGTACCTATATGTTTCAGATGTGTTTTATGTTTTCATCACCTCTAGTTCTTGATTGATCTGAACTTTATTATGAAAGTCCTGATGGCTTTGCTTGTAGAATATCTGAAAAATATAGGGCATCTAGCAAAAAATATAACATCATATTTGTTTTATACAGTGATAGAAATCACAAAATGTCCCAGTCACAATTTAATGGGTTTATAATGTATCACAACAAGGTATAATGTTTGCTGGGGATAGTTCTTTATATTTTTATACTCTACTTAATGGATCATTTTCGAATGCTGAAGGTCTATCTGGATAAACTGTTGAGCCTAGATGTGTTTTTGAGTTCTAAGATGACTTTGATGCTGCTGCTAGAGAGTAAAGTGCTGATCCAGCTTCTCTTCCAGCTTGCCAGTTCCCTCAGCCTTTAAGAAATCAATGGTATTTGAACACATGCCTCGGCCAACCTCTGCTGCCACCACCCCCCCACACACAAATACACACCAAAACGGATCAATCTGCTCAGCAACCAGCCCAAAAACACAGGCGAATGATCCAAACTCTGGTCTAAGCTTCTACTCAGGGTTTCTTTTACTTTTTTTAGATTCTGTGTACTGGTCAGCCAGTGTGAAGTTTAATTCTCACTCTATTGCCTGCTGTCCTCTGCAGATTGTGGAAAGGAAATTTGTCAGTGTTGACTGTGTGATGGTCAGTGGGTGGCTGAGCGAGTATGCCTTAATGGTTGCTGTGCAACAGTGAGTTGAACAGGAAAACTGTGCAGTGCGACTTCACAGAAATAAGCCATTTGGTATCAGGCTTCCCTAAAGCACCATTAAACCCTATAACTGTCACTGAAAGTGTCCGTGTAAGTGAAGGCTTTTGGGGACTGGGCAGTAACTTGATTTGAAACATGGCTTTTCTACTGTGAAAATAACCCCAAACAAGTGTTCCACATTTTTTGAAAATATAAACACAATAAATCAACAGCGATTGCCCTCTCCAGACCTTACTGTTCTTCAGCATTATGTAAGGGATAATGCAGTGCGGGCAAATTGTTGACAGTGCTCCAAAGCAAGCCCCAACAGGGTGATAAAGACCCTGGCACTAAAGTGAGGGCGACATTTCCTGCAGTGTGATATGATTAGCTTGGAAACAGCTGTCATTAATCAGAGGCCATTATACAAAAGTAATGACCATCCATTGACCACAGTTCTACAGGATAAATGATGCTGTATCATAAAAGATGAGCAATGTAATGCAATGACACAGGTGTAAACATTCTTACACTGTTGTGTTCTTTGATTGCCCCTGCCAGTGTGTTGTTAATTTCAATGCCATGTGTAGGGGGGACTGAGGTGGCACTGGCCCCCACAGAGGGTGGGGGGCCACTGACGCTGGTATTAACAATTGGTAAGGATTTCAAGTCAAATGCATGCTGCCAGTATGAAAGACTGCACTCACTTAAACCAGGCAGGAACATCTTCACTTAAAATATAGCTTGGCGGGGCTCATAAGTGGCACAATTATTACATTGGCCCCACAGTCGAGAAATCAATAGTCCAAGTCCAAGACTAGAGTACTAGAGAACAGAATTGGCCTCATTGTGTCTGGGTGGGAAGAATGACCCTCCCTCTTCACCATCATGCAGCACAACGCCAATGTGGGCGTATGCTCCCTAACATTACATAACAGACTTGGCAGTTAGTGTTGAGCTGTCTGATGATGTTGAGTTGGCAGCACTTTGAAAAGGTGAGGTCTTCACATGTCCCAGCTTGGTAGCCAAGATACTTAAGTGCAGCTAAACCCCCAGGAAGCTAAGGGATTTAAATGTTACATATTACGCATTGTTTGAAGTTCAGTGTTACTTGTTATGCTTAATGAATTTCATGCTTTTTCTTCACACCTTTGAAAGCCTTAAAATCCCAAAATCATTACGATTCTCCTTCCAGCCCCAGGCTGGATTCTGTACCCCACTGAGTCCTTCTACTTGCATTTGAAAAATTGGTCCAGAAACACTACTAGTTAATTTTAGATTAGATATCAGTCCCTCTCATACCCTTCAAGGCACTTACGTCTAAGAGCTGTCAGTGTTGAACCCCATTTGGCAAAAGCCTCCGGTGTTTTACAGCAACAGGTGTGTTTTAAGCAAAGCCGCGTGATGTGCAACGCCAATAGTGTCTTGATCGATTGATGCTGGTGACAGCTTTTTGGCTGAAGGAGACAGAGCCAAGCTTGTAGTGGCATTACTAAATTAACACTTCCCAAAATGATTCAGGGGTCACCTTTGTAGACTTGCTCTCTGGGGCGAGAGAGAGAGTCCTTTTACACAGATCTGCTCTGATGCAATGCTACGCCTCATCCATTGCAATTGGCACATTGTCTTGTGTATGTGTTTAGACAGATTAAAATTTATGCAACAGAGTTTTACACCCCATCCTATTCCCATTCACACACCCTCCCTGCCTGCCATGTAGCATTTGAAGAAGGCAGGAGTGAAGGAAGGGGGAAAAAAAGAGCTGGAAAAGCAAGACTGAGTAGGCCATTATGGAGCCGGGAGTGTATCCTCATGAGGAGGCGGCAGGGTTGAGATGGCCTAAATGAGGGAACCGCAGCGGCCATTCCTGGAGCCTCATTACCTAAATGGAGAGCCATCCGTCCTGTCAAGGTTTCTGAAAATCTCTTCTGACACGATTGCCTTCCTCTCTCTCTCTCTCTCTCTCTCTCTCTCTCTCTCTCTCTCTCTCTCTCTCTATCCTCAGTTCAGAGCTTCTGCATGAAGGGAAGGATTGTGGGGAAAGAGAGAGAGCAGGTGAGAGAGAGAGGGAAAGAGGCAGAATGGTAAAAGGGAAAAAAAGAAAAAAAAAACCAAGGAAACAGGTGCCAACTGAGTGGCTGGGCGAATAGCTGGGGAAGATTTGTGCATTTGGTACAGTAATAAGGTCTTGATTAGGCCTGGAATCTGCCGTCAGACTCCATGAAGTTCCCCCAGACTGACACTGCTTTTACCTTGGCCAAAATAGCTAATAATCACTGGCCTGGATTTTCACTTGAAGATATTACGGGTGAAAACATTTAGGATTGAGTTGTGGTCCTTCTTGTAATTCAGCAACTTTAAGATACTTTCAGACATGTTAAGTCAACTTGAACCTTCACTGTCAGTGTTGTGTGGATCAGATGTTTCCATCTAACTTAAGATTTTTTTTCCCCCAGCTACTCCAGTATAAGCACACACTGCAATAAGACATCCATTCTGTGAAATGCTCTACAGAAACCTGGTATAATTTCACTCAGAAATACAGCTAGAGTTTTGAGTTTGATGAAGAGCAAAACTTGTTTTGCAGCACGGTGGTGCAGCAGTTAGTGTCACAGTCACACAGCTCCAGGAACCTGGAGGTTGTGGGTTCAAGTCACACAGTTCTTCAGCACACACACTCACACCTACGGACACTTTTTGAGTCACCAATCCACGTACAAATGTGTGTTTTTGGACTGTGAGAGGAAACCAGAGCACCTGGAAGAAACCCACACGGACACAGGGAGAACACACCAAACTCCTTACAGACAGTCACCCGGAGGAGAAATCGAACCCACAACCTCAAGGTCCCTGGAGCTGTGTGACTGCAACACTACCTGCTGTCACCCCCCCAGTACATTAATATATTTTTTATAACTCTTACTTTATTATTTTAGTAATATTTCATAAGTGTACCCATACGCATGCTTTTATTATAATAACAGAACATTTTACTCATGTTGCTAATTAAAAAATTTCATGTACCGCTAAAGGTACTGTCAATGTTAATATTCTTTCAAAGGTACAGCAGTTGTCTTAAAGTCCAGATGTGAACCTTGAAAGTAAACTGCAGTCTCTTTCCAGAAGGAAAGTTAAGTATTTGCATGTTTTGCAAAAGCACTCTTTTTTAATGTAATTTGAAAAATTTAGTTATACCACAACTAACTAGAAAATAATAAACGTCAGTAATGTGAGTAATGTGAATTAACAACACAGAAATGTACTCTCTGTAGTCAAGGACATCTGCTGTGTTTCATCTCGTGAATAGTGCATAGAATGTTTATCGGATAACATTAGCCCCTTCAGCAGGTAGCTTGATCTGAATCTTACAAGGACAGAGGAATATTGCCAGGGAGGGAAGAGAGAGAAGAGAGAGGAAAGCCATTCATTCATTTTTTGTCTTTTGCCAGCCTTATCCTGTGTTGTTATCTCCCTAATGCCATTTCTAAGATGCTCTTAGAGAAATAACGTACGTGATGTGCTAAATGCATGTGAAACAAGGCCATTTTCAGCTACACTTTCTCTTAGACTGTAATTCTTCACAGCATTTCAACAGCATTTAAATTTTTCTAGTTGGCATTTTTTCTAATGGAAAATCCCTGAGTTCTCCCCAACTGTCTCCTACTCAACACATAATATCACCTTCATAAAGTCTAAAATATCACTAACAGATTGGCATATGTTTGACTAACTGTATTAGCAATACCAATCAAATGTAAATCCAGATACAATGCAGAAATCAAATCTGTGAAAGTGAAATAATGATTATAATGAATATCCAATTTAATTGGCGCATAATTTAGTGAGGGGTAAAACTCCAGGAGCCTGAGTTTCTAAGTTTGAACCGGACTCAAGTCACTATGGCAGAGAAGTTTGGTGTGTTCTCGCCATGTCTGAGTGTCCACACATTTGGTAGGTGAATTGATTAAACAGAAGTGTCCATAGGTCTGGGTGTGTGTTAGTGAACCTCTGTGATGGACTGGTTCCGCATACAGGTGTGTGTCCCTGCCTTGCTCCCAGTGATTCCAGATAGGCTCATGACACACTGAACAGGCAAAGGGGAATGTTTTTCACCATGTCAAGGCTGCCTCTTGGTTTTCTTCAATTTATAAAACTATTTATTTGTAAGGCGGCACGTTGGTGCAGCAGGTAGTGTCACAGTCACACAGCTCCAGGGACCTGGAGGTTGTGGGTTCATTCCTGCTTCGGATGACTGTCTGTGAGGAGTTGGTGTGTTCTCCCCGTGTCCCTGTGGGTTTCCTCCGGCTGCTCTGGTTTCCTCCCACGGTCCAAAAACACACGTTGGTAGGTGGATTGGCAGTTACAGATAATGAGTGAATTAATTAATTTATTTGGATTCACAATAATTAGAACAATTACGCACCAGTACACACACATACACATACACATAATCATATACAGTATAACCAATGGAGGTAACAATAGACCCCCCTTTTTCAGATACGATCCTTCACAAACCAAGTAGCATCTGTCCATTTGTTGACAGTTTTTGAAGCAACCTTACGAAGCTTGGCTGTAGACCATTCCAGGATCAAAATGTCCAAAAAGTACTGTAGCCATATGTTCCTCAGTTGAATATTAAGCTTATAATATTGCATCTAAAATATAGATGCTGTCAAGCATATTCTTTTGTATTAGCTTCACAATAAAACCAGAGAAATCACCTAATAACAAAAACTCTGGATATAATCACAATCTGATATCTAACTGTTCAGAAATAAATTCAAATTCTAAGATCCAAAACCTAGCTTCAACTTGACATTCCCAGAAAAAATGGAGAAATAGTACCAGCCAATGAAAGATCAAAATGTGCCATTTCTATAGTTTAATTTCCACAAATGACTGTGTGGGCTGATATGTTTTTTTTTCTTTTAACATGCTACAGCAAACACATAGCATTGAGAAATTCGCTTTTGACCTCATGTTTAGTGTAATATTTGTGTGCTACAATCTCATATCCCTGCTGGTTGTGTGAAAATTTTAGATTAGTTAAGCTTTGGACTGGGGGCAGTGATGGAATTCACTGCATTCTCCAAGCACACACATGCTATTTGTGCAGATTTCACACAGCATTCTGATTTGTGCAAGATTTCTTGCAAATACTTTATGAGGTTATGTTCCAGAGGGAGAGTCTGTTATATTATGTACACAGACAAGCCAAACACATATAGCCATCAACACATGCCTATAGAGGCATGTGTATAAATTATGCACACAGTGTTTTCAGTGCCTTTAGCGGATGTCTGGAGATTCTGACAGTGGAATGGCTATGCTCTCCCTCCATCGGATCATTTCAATGCTGCATTCACTTTCCTTACAGTGTGGCGCTGTCATCAATAGTCATTTGGAGCAGAGATGCTTTCCACGGCACCAGATGCAATGAAGATTCATAGCTGCCATTTGAAAAAAGGAGGAGGGGTAGAGAATGAGAACTGCACACGTAATCCATGGCTTCTCTCCTCAGCACTGTGGCCTTGTCTGTTCATTGAGGTGAGGGAAAAAGCGTGAGCAGGAGGATGGGAGAGGAGAGAGAGAGAGAGAGAGAGAGAGAGAGAGAGAGAGAGCTGATGACAAATCTCAGCTCTAGTAAATGGGTGTGATCTAGAATATGGAGGTGACACAAGGGCCAAATCCAAGGCCACCCCTTATTTCTGGAGGATATATGGAGGTAGCCCATCCCAAGAGGTCTTAGGTGGAGCTATAGCTGTTCTAATTATGCTCTGGGTGCCTTTTTCCGTTTTAGACTGACCTACCCAAATCCTACTCCAATCCATTACACCAGAATCAGACACATGCGAATCCCAGCCCAGTGTGTAAGCATAAGTTCTACTAACATTTTTAACGATTCCCCTTGCAATTACCCTAGTTCTGAGACTGAGTTACTCTGTTATTAATATTCTCCAAGTGCTGTTCACAGATAAGTTCAGCACCAAAGAGATTAATGGGCAGACATAAGATTAGCATTAGAAGATTGGATAGGGGATTTGTATTGAAAATGTATGTTCATTGACTAGTATTCTTATGTTTTTAGGGAATTCACACTTTGCCTACATTAGTGCTAAAGATCTGAAGTCATCTACATTAGTGTTGGATAAAACTACTGGGTGGGGAAGTGCACATAAAGTTACCTAACACCTACATTAATGTGTCATAGAAAATGCTCACTTGTTTTCAAAACAGACTTGGCATACTTACTGAATTTATTGAAGTGCAAATGAACGCTCCCTGCTCAGGCTAACAGTAATGTCACATTCCCACCTGCTTGCCAGGTCTCCAACTCCTACACAATGTATCTAAGCTGGGAGGGTGAAGACTAATATCTGCTTCTTCCAAATCCAAAGCGTCACTATATTTTCTTATTTAAAAAAAAAAAACATACACACACAAAACCCTGCATCTGGCACAGCATCATTGGTTTGCTGTACATGCTTGGAGCAGAACACTAAATGCCAATTCTGTAATGGAGGTCAACAGAAGACAACGAACAAATGCTGATGTTAAGGTAGCACCTTTCTTTCAAACTCAAGGATGCTTTACAACTACAAATCACCAGCAAAGAATACAAACAAACACGGACAGTTCCCTAGCTGGCAGAGAGTCAGAGAGAAAAGATCTCTCTTTCACAATATGTAAATCCATAACCAACATGTTTAAAGACACTGGCTGAAATGTAACAGTGGCATAGTCAAACTATATTGAACTATTCAAGAAGTATTCAAGGCCATTCAGAGGATTTGTACAATATGTAAAAATTTTAGTTCTCCTCTTATGTGAATTTGTGATAAATACCCAGTGTGAAGAATTAGACTGAACCCAAACCCTAATCCTAAACCAGAAGTTCCAAAATCTGTCCAGTGGACAGGTCATTCTTGGTGGTTGTACAATAACTAGCAATCATAATGAATCATAATTTACAAGTGTTATGAATACCTGGGGTGTTCCTTCTGGCAGAATTTATACTCATTTTTGTAGAAATTATTGGTCAAGAACTTTTGAGGTCTACCTGTTTGCCATTCACATCTCACACTCTCACACTCTGCTCCAGCTTAAATCAAGCCTTATCTCATACGCATGTTGAATCTAATACAAACTATTTATACTGGCTCTAAATTGCTATTTGCAAATCAATTCCTATGAAGTTATCATTTAGGATACACAATAGTGAAGAAAAGAAGACATTGAAAATCGAAGGAGCTGTTTTCTCTTGCAATTGGTCGCACTTTATATTTGAGAGAAGGAAATCAATTGTTCTGTGAGCTTTCTTATCTGTATTCTGTTACAACGACATTAATTATAGAACAGCTACTGATAAAACCACAGGTGTCTTATACTCTGCTTTATTATGCATTGTATTGTCCATACTCATCACTGTGACATGTGATTAGGAATGGGCTCATTATTTCAAATGATATTGAGTATGCTTCCAGTGATCAGGTTGACATCACTTTTATGTGTATTGTGTTTTTGTTAAATAGCAGTTTTGTCATCCAGGCACAAAACATATCCCAGTAAACAAGGGACGTCCCTGGATGTTCAAAATAGGTCTAAAAGTAGTCTGTCAATCAAGGACATATTTAACGTCAATGGACGTCCAAATTCCATCTTAAAAAGTTAGTTAAATGGCGACCAATCGATAACGTCAGTGGACGTCCAAAACGGGTTTTATACAAGTAATTTATTTCGAGACCAATTAATAACGTCAATGGACGTCCAAAATACGTCTAATAGTCGTCTTTTCAATGTCTGTGTTTGGACGTCTTTTCAACTTTCATTTTCAACCTCAAGAGAACGTTGATTAGGCGGCAGTCATTACATTATTTCAACGTTGAATCAACGACTAATTGTTTACTGGGATGGGTACTAGGGCTGTGCCATGTTGTATTGTGTGCAATAATATCGCAAAACAAATTTAAAGGATATAAAACACTCAATATTGTGATCATTTTGATAATCTGACATGTTTACATGATGACGTCATGCAGTTACACATAATATGGCATATATTCATAATGTAATTTAGGCACAGTGACAGGTACAGTGGAAATCAAAAATTTGCTTCAAAAGAAAAGTGACTTCATGTGGAGGTGAGTTGGATATATACAGTATCAATATTCCAAAATATTTTTCATACAATGTCAGAATCTTGTAAGTTACGGTTGCTTACAAAATAAGCACGTTTACACATTTATTTGTTGTTTCTTCTCAATGTTAGAAATTTGTATTAAAATAAAACAATTAAATGTAATTTAAATAAGAAATTAAATCTATTATGAATTGAACACATTTAATATTAATATAGGGCGGCACGGTGGTGCAGCAGGTAGTGTCGCAGTCACACAGCTCCAGGGATCTGTGAGGAGTTGGTGTGTTCTCCCCATGTCTGCATGGGTTTCCTCCGGGTGCTCCGGTTTCCTCCCACAGTCCAAAAACACACGTTGGCAGGTGGATTGGTGACTCAAAAGTATCCGTAGGTGTGAGTGTGTGAGTGAATCTGTATCTGTGTGTCTGTGTTACCCTGTGAAGGACTGGCGCCCCCTCCAGGGTGTATTCCCCACCTTGCGCCCAATGATTCCAGGTAGGCTCTGGACCCACCGCGACCCTGAATTGGATAAGCGGTTACAGATAATGAATGAATGAATATTAATATAACATTTCTTTTGTTATAATAGTGTGTTCTTGAAATTAATACAATTATTTTCAGAATTGTTTCATATCGACAAGAATATTGCCCACCCCTAATGTGTATAACTAAAAACATGCCTGGTCCCAACATGACATGTGTACAAAATGTACTTTGCCGTTCATGGATATATACTTTGCTTTTTTGACATGTGCCCAGTGTTGAAAATCACCCTTAATAAGTGTGAAAATGACCCCTAACCTTAACCCTAAACCTAAGCCTAACACTAGGCCTAAACATAAACCCTGAAACTCTCCAGTTTTTTTTTTTTTTTGCTTTTTTATTTAGCATACCCTCTAAGAGAAAAAGGTATGGCACAGGCATGTGTAAAATAAAGGAACATTATATACGTCCTGGAGATGAAATGGGGTCTGCCATATAAATACAACTTTAAAATCATTCATTCATTCATTCATTATCTGTAACCGCTTATCCAATTCAGGGTCGCGGTGGGTCCAGAGCCTACCTGGAATCATTGGGCGCAAGGCGGGAATACACCCTGGAGGGTGACATTTTTTTCTGACAGTGTATGTAAAATGTGTCCTATACTTCTCCTACAATAGTCAAGAACACCCCCTTTACAGAGCGTATTAGTTGGAAACAGTGAAAGTAGTGTACAGGTAGGACTGAGACCTTGTTGCTAAACAAGTCTATGTTTAATTGTACATTATACAATAAATTAAGATTATTTTAAAGTACCTCCTAATCAAATTACAAATATACATTAAACTTTAAAATCTTAATTTCTCACAGAATGTTTCAATGTTTTAATGAGGTACTATATGAATGAGATATAATTAATGTACAATTACACTATTCATTCTTTACTGACACAAGTGACAGTACAGATACATAATGGTTAAGCAATAAGAATAAACAAAGTCTAGTCTTATGGAGACTCACAGACTTGCTGTAGAGTTTCCAGTCATATTTTTGTTCATGCTGGGAGTGAAAAAAGTGAGGCATCTTGCTCACTCTGTTGATTGCCACGCATTTGAAAGTCCATTTGCTGTCGATGAATGTACCAGGAAAGCAATCTAGTTCAAAACACCTTTGATATTAAATGAGCTTCAGATGTCTGTAAAATTGCAGCATTTAATTCCACTAAATCAGTACAGAGCTTTGCTGTTTGTCCATCGCACACAGAGGCCGACACTCGTTTCTAAGTCACTCTGCTCATGTTTTGAACTCAACATGCAATGAGTGTTTGGTATTGGCCCAAATGCCCTGAATGACTATCTATACACCGATCAGCCAAAACATTAAAATGACCTGCTTGTTTTTATACTGAACATTGATGAGCTTCACTGACCAGGTGCATTTTGTAGTTCTACAATTACAGACTTTTATAAATATGGTTATGTTTATTCTTTGTTAACCTCCTTGTTCACCCTGTTCTTCAATGAGCCGGACCTGCCCAGAGCATGTATTATTATTAGTTTATATTACCATGATCCACCACCCTAGTAATACATGCTCTGTAGTGGTTCTGTGGGGGTCCTCATCATTTAAAAAACAGGGTAAAGAAAGTTTAGGGAAAAACCTGAATCACCATTGTTTCATATTTTATATATGACAATCTGATGAATAGACCAATTGAACTTACTTAAACATTAATTACCATTTGATTAAATTCCTTTCGATGTTTGGAACATTCTTCCTTCTCCAAAATGATTGCTTAGATTTTTATTTAATAACAGTAATGTTGAGTATTTATATATGTTTGATCTCAATATAATTTTCAAATAATTAATGTCAGCATAAAACATATGTAATCTGCAATAAAGAACATCATAGAGCTGTGTATAAGTTCTCACACATCTTCTGCTCTTCTTGATTTCAGCTAGAGTCTGTACAAATCAGGTAGCAGCACAAACATTTCAAGTTTTCCTTTGGATGTCTTTTATTTAAAAGACATGCTGTTAGCTCATATCCTCAGGCAAAAGAGCCCACATACGGAAGAATTTTATTAAGGCAAGACAGCAAGAGGCAAGATTGAGAATGTAAAGAGTCACACTGATAAGTAAGAGAGATGCTCTGCTCCAGTGGAACGTCGCCTTGTGAGGCACTGAGTCTTCAGAATGTAATCTATTTTTTCATGCAAGAGTCACCTTTCACCACCACTGCAAGTTATTAGCCATCTTAACACTTCTTAACACTGCAACTGCGAGGTGTGAACTGGAGCTTAAGTATGAGGTACTGTGCAGCCAGAACGTGTGAGCAAGATTTACAACTGAACATTGTGAGCCATGTTTAAACAGCAAGTGCAGTTTGTGCCAAATTTAAAATGTAGCTGCACAGTGTAAGCAGAGTTTACACTTTCATTTCAGTATTTGAATCAACTTTACTCAGCATCTGCAAAGAGTGCATCATGTTTATATGGCAACTGCACAATTTGAGCCATCTCTACTCTTACATTTCCACATTCTATAGTTTTCATACCCTCCAAAAATGAACTGTGCTGTTCTGCTACTTACAAACATTTTTTGTTCAGAACACACACACACACACACACTCTCTTTCTCTCTCTTTTTCTAAGATCTATGATAAAAACGATCTTGCTTATTAGCTCTGCAGCCAGAGGGGTGAGGAGCCAAGAAATCAAGACATCACTCTTTAATTTTAAATAAATAAAAACACAAAGTGGAGATTTGCCATTGCTTAAGGTTAATAAATAGACAGATAGATAGATAGATCCCTCAAGTCTAGTAACTAAGCTTACATACTCTACTGTACTCTACTGTATTTTAAGTGGTATAACAAATGCTCTGCTCTATGAGGGCTTAGGTTCCCTTTATCAACTACATACCTGCACTTTGTTGGATGTGTGGCAGTATTCTTGTACACAGAACACAAGAAGTACCTTTTCTTCAGTAGAAACCATAGACATGAGAAGCTATCAGCCTGAGAAATGTTACTTTGACCTGACCTCAGTTCTAACTGCTGTTTAATTAGCATGACTGCAGAACCTCCAGAGCTCACTGACAATACTGAGTGAGGGGGGTGAAGGAGAGAAGGTCAGGAGTTAAAGCTGCGTTAGAGTTGATCTAGATCCCCAATTATGGAGTGCATTATTGCATGTCAGTAGGCAAGGCATATTACGGATGGAAGGAAGTGCACTGTGGTCATGAGCAGGGCCTTATTACAGACGCTACAGTCTGCCTGCTGTCGTTTTAGAGCCTAAATGAGCTTTAAAAGAGAAATGAATGAGCATGGAATTATGCACATAAACCTCTGCTTATGTGTGTGTACATCCACATGTGTGTGTGTGTGTGTGTGTGGATGCACTGAGTCTGTGTGTGTGTTCAGAAGGCCTGAGGTGAGTTATCTTTGACTTTCAGCAGATGTTTTATGGTCTATGCTGGGTAAGTGCACCAGACTGTCAGAGTGCTTTATCGTACAGCTTTTTCCGTAAATGCAAATGGCAGGCCAGAAACTTCCTCATCACCAATCTCCGTCATTCCCTCTCCAGTTTCAAGGTGAGAGAGGGGAGAGAGACTGGCGCCCTTACGCTCTTAGTATCTTTATACTGATTTTTCACTAACACTCTGTCAGTAAATATAAGGTCACACATTGTTTACGCACCACACTCTTGATAGTAGCCCATTTTATACTGGATGGGATATGTCAGGGCATACCAGACTAAATGATGACATTGCACACATTCTCCCTCTTACATTTGTGCTAACTGCCAAATGTGGAAATCTTTGAAATTCGGCATTATTCTCCCATCCATTTAGCAGCATGCAAGCACAAACAAAATGGTGCAATGTTTAGCTTATTAGCTCTGTAGCCAGAGGGTCCGGAAACAGAGAAATCAAGTAATCACTCCCACACACATCAGGAAGGCATTAGGTATTTTTTTTCTAGCCAAAAACAGCTTTTATGTATATATTTGCATATTTAAATATGTAACAGAAAAGTATTTATACATAGAAAATCACACCATTTTACATATAATAAACAGGGATTAATATGAGCATTTTAACATGAAATTTGATCCAGGTTTAATTTCCTGAACAAGAGGTTACAGACATTGTCACATCATGGTGTAAATTATTTCACTGCTTTGGTAAACCTAGATTACACTTTGACATGTAGAATTAATCATGCACAAAATCCAAACACCACATTTGTGGATTTGAGGCTGCATTTGTGCAAGAAAGATCCAAAAACCCGCACAAGGAAATAAACAAATATACGATCCACAAATGCACATTTAACACCTTAGAAACAAACTAAAAATTGGAGACTTGACAAAATATGCATTGAAGTTTTAAACAAATGCATTCATTTTCACACAAAAATAATGATATTCATTTATTCATTCATTGTCTGTAACCGCTTATCCAGTTCAGGGTCACTGTGGGTCCAGAGCCTACCAGGAATCACTAGGCACAAGGCAGGAACACACCCTGGAGGGGGTGCCAGTCCTTTGTAGGATGACACACATTCACTCACACCTATGGACACTTTTGAGTCGCCAATCCACCTATCAACTTGTGTTTTTGGACTGTTGGTGGAAACCAGAGCACCTGGAGGAAACCCACATGGACATGGGAGAACACACCAAACTCCTCACAGACAGTCACCCGGAGTGGGAACCCACAACCCCAGCTGTAGGACGCTGGAGCTGTGTGACTGCGACACTACCTGCTGCACCACCGTGCTGCCCAATTCTACAAATTGCAGACCATGAGATACATATTGGGATATCATTTTTTGTGATTAGTGAAATATTTGTGATTTGCGTCTAATTGTTGGAGTATAATTTACAAATTTCTCCAGTATTTTGAGACTAATCTCTCTCCATATGATTTCCTTTTCTCAATAATGGTTTCAAAACAGATACACATACTTTCAGACCCAGAGTATTGATTTTGTCAAAGTAAAAGGATGGATACAAACACCTGGAGAATTTTAAAGACTTGAAGACAGATTGGACAGATTTGTAATATGAAAGTTTTACATTTTGTGAGTATCTGATCGAGACATGATGCTATACCAGATCTTTTGTAGCTGTTAGATTTTTACAAAAAAGGTTTTTTAGATGTTTACAAAAAGGCATTTTCTGAAAAGAACATGAGGTCGGCATCTGAAACCTGAAATAATCAGAGCAGAATCCAGAGAACTGCACTGCATTTCTCCTTCTACAGTAACTGCTATGTTGTATGAGTGCTTGACCTCATTGTAATTGATCATAAAGAAATCAAAGTCTGAATTCCATCTCAGTCATGCCATTAAATCAATCTTTCTATCCATGGTAGAGCAGCAGAAAGACTTTTCTCTCTCTGTAGCCTAATCAGCTAACTCTCTCTTTGATTACGCAGTTGTAACTGTAGCTATTGTGCAGATTTTTTTTTCTTTTTTTTTTTTTTTTGATTGTCTTGGTCTTTTCCCATTTGGCTTGCTGGGTGTCCTGGAGGTAAAGACCTCATTCACTCGAGAAGAGATCAAATGAATGCAGGGCCTGGGAAATACGCCACTCTTCACTACATAACTTTATTGGAGATAAGGCTCGGCAATGATGTCCCGCCTGTCCTTTATCTTCCCCTGATAGAAACTGTCTATCAAGTGTCCACACTTGGCACTACAGAACTTTAAAGACACACAGCTAATGTAGTGCTAATCAAGGAAGATTTAGTGGTTTTAATCAAGCTTAAATGGATTCATTAGAAGCCTGCTGAAAATGGCTGCCTGAGACAATATGACAGTGTGCTGGAGATAAAATGGAGAGGAGAGGAGCTGGACTTAGGTGGATGAGATGATGTTTGATGATGCTTTTCTATGTCATTTTTACAGAAAAAAAAATCTTTAGATTTCTGAAAACAAATAGAGCAGTATAAATAAATACAAAGTATAAATACAATGTAATTAACTAATCACATAAATAATTATGCAATTCTGTGATTATATTGTAAATAACTAAGTAATTAATTGAAATAATGACACAAAACAACAGTAAAAACCTATTCCCTACCTTCACTGCTAAGACTCTTGTAGAAGCATCCCTGAATATATTCCAATATATTTTACATATTTTACAATGACCAGTTATATTTAGTACACATTTTATACATCCTGGGAATGTGGCTTTATTAAAATTAAATTAATAATTAAATTCACTGGAGATGATGCTGTTATTTTAACAAAAAAAAAAAAAAAAAGAAGAAAAATACATCCTTCCAACACCACAAAGTCTTGGACAGTGGGTAGGTGAAGACCCTAGTTGTGGATTATGTACAGGGGTTGGCACGGTCCTGGAGTGCGTTGTGTTAACTACACTGAGGCCAGACATGGTGCTCTACTCTGAAAGTAAACAAATAGTTTGTTTCATAGAGTGAACGGTTCCATTTGAGGATGCAGCAGGAAAAAGCTGAAGTATGCAGACTTGGCGGCACAGGTGAGGGAATGCGGGTGGCAGGCACATGTAAGACCAGTGGAGCTAGGTGTTGGAGGATTTGTAGCCAAATCGGCCCCATCCCTGCATGTGCAGTTCAGCATCAGGGGTCGGAAATTAAGTGCAGCTGTGAAGGCGTTATCAGAAACAGCTGAAAGGTCTAGTCAGTGGTTGTGGATAAGGAGAGCACAGATTACTTGGGGAAATGCACTGTAGAGGTGCTAGTGGGATTGTTGGTGATGTAACATGTAAAGTTCACATGGAACTGGTGGCACTGAGCATGCTTTAACGGTGCCAGTGGTGCTAGGTACAGCTTTAGTCACCAGGGAGGCCAGTGAGGCCAGGGAGGCTAGATTTATGGTTCTTGATGATAAAGGGTAAGGAAGGACTGTAAAGTTGGCTTGGTGGGGGGTGGGTCTGGGACGACAGGCTTCACCGTTGTGCCTTCTGGAGGTTCTGTGGGCTTAATTCAGCAAAACACCAAAAATGAACCCTGGAAAGAGCTAGTGATACAGTGGCTGGTTTGGGTATTCATGTGATGGGCTCAGTAAGTAACCATATTTGTTAAGGATAGCCGGCTGCTGATCAGATCATAAATGGCCACAGCAACCTTAGTGTTGAGGTGTAGGATTCAACAAGAATTTTGTTGACTGTTGGTAGGAAGAGAGTGTGGTGGGTCCTGTGTGAAGTTCTAATGGATTGACATAGGATATTTTACATCTTATCTTGTGTATGATTATAATTAAGGTATTTTTTATGATTCAAAATTTAAGAATTCAAAACATTCTTTGCTGAAATCTTGAAGAAAGCTTTACATTTTTTTCCTTTCTTCACCCTGAAACTATATGGCTTGTATAATCTCCACTGAAAACCTTGAAATGGAGTTGCTGCATTCAAGCCTATATTCACTGTAGTCTATGTCAAGCAAAACTAGAGAATTATAAAGCTGCAATGTTTGGTGGTAGAGCAGTGGAACTGCTTTCTCTGTAGTTACAGAGCTCCATCCAGTACATCTAGGATGAGTTGCAATGGTGTAGCAATTTAAATAACAATGTGAAATAAAAGTAAGGCCTCTTGAGCTTTTGTGGAGGTAAGTCTGACCACATCTGCAATCTGTGTGTGGAACATACTGCAGGGAGAGAGGGTGTTTGATTCGTGATTTGTAGTACAGCACTTCTATCTAAGAAGGTTGGTGTGTGTCCCCCTCTGTGCAGTGTCAATATTCTGTTGTGGTGCTCCACTGCCAAAGTGTCCCCCCCAGGCATTGGGAGAGTTCCACCTTTGACCGCACTGATTTGATTGTGTAGAATGTGTTCGCTGGCCCTAAGCAAGACCCCTCGTCCCCCTGATCTCTCCTCATGCTTTTTCATCAGTCCTCCAGTGTCCCTCTGTGAGTGGAAATGATGGGATGAGAATGAAAAAGATAGACCCAAAGATATGTCTGTGTGTGTGTGTTTGTGTGTGTATGTGTGATGAAAACCAAGCATCTGCCTAATGCATTTTTATTTGCCACATTGTGTGAGGAATCTCTCTCTCTCTCTCTCTCTCTCTCTCTCTCTCTCTCTCTCTGTTTCTCTAGTTTAAACACCCCTGGCAATGTTAAAAATATTTTTGTTCCACATTAAAACCACCCAATCAAACATACAAACAAACAAACCACCACTGACTTTGTGATGAATTGCTTTTCAGAAATCTCACCTTTCACTTTGAGGTCCAGAGTTTATGAAAAAACATTATGAATTTGCTGTTTGCATGAGTTGGGTTCCTTTCTATCTCCAGTGGTAGATGGGGAATGATGTAAGAACCAGTTACATATGAGTAGTTTAACTTGCATCACTGACAACAATGGTGGACATCTGAATGAGAAGATGTAGTGAGTTTGAGAGTGAGAAGATGGTGGACTGGAAAGACACACACACAAATGTACACAAATGGAGTGGCCGGTAATTCTGCATTTTCCTTGGTCTTTAGTCATTAAAAAGGCACCGTCTCAGAGCGGCTTTCATGTGTACTCCCTGCTTTTCAGCCACTGCTTTTGATGCTTCAGAAAAGAGAAAGTGGGAGATGGTAAGTGATGAATATGAATATTGCTGCACACTCATATGAAAGAGAGGCTAAGTGAGAGCAGAAAGAGAATAGACATCAATAATAGTGTAAGGTATGACAAGGAGACGGTGAAAGAAAATTTCCACCTTTTACTGCAGCTTTGGAAACATACCCTACACAGCAAAACTTGTGAAATCCCTGTCATCCAACATTCTACTAGCATCAAGTGTTAGTTGCTCCGTTCTTGCTGCACAATCAGCAACTACTCTTCTGGGGAGGTTTTGGAGTACAGGCATTGCAACATTTCTGTGAGGATTTGTTTGCATTCGGCCACATTAACATTAGTATAGCCAGGTTCGGCTGTAGGAGGTGTATTTCCTCTTCAGCTCCTCCCAAAAGAATCAGCGTGAGCTTCATCTCTTCAAAGAGCACAGCTGGACCACTCAACAGCCAAGTACTGTGGGGCTTTATATGTGTGCACTGTGACCTTAGGCTCATGTGCAGCTGCTTCAGAGTCTCCGATTACGTTGTCCAGGGCTTTTCTACTGAGGTTTTATAGTTGAACTTAATATGTAATAGTAATAGGTATATCTTATATTGCTGAGCTCAAGCATGAAAAATGACCACAAAAGTGTCCACAAATGGTTAGACATAAAGTTTATTTGCCAAATGTACGCTCATATGAGATGTTGGGCATTCCTGGCCATTGCTCTTAATCACTGCTGATATCTGGGAATCCTGCAGTTATCACTGAACCCCCACTTGTCAAGTTCCATCTTCTCATGCCTCATTTTTAAGGTAGTACTATATATTATGCTTCTGATCTTCACGCCTAGGGTGTTTCTGTTCATGGCTGCCACATAGGGGGACATTAACATTTCCCCTGCATTGATTAAGACATTGATTGAAGCCTTGTTGAGATTTGCACAAGAAAGGGAGGATATGGTCTTAGCGGCAGTAGAACATGCAGCAGGGCTCCGGCAAACGGATTATGAAGTATATCCCCTATAGTCATATAAATCCAATTACAGGCTCTGTGCATTAACACACTGTGAGCTTGTCTCTTCCTTTAGATGTGGGGCTTCTAGGTCATGAGCTCTATATCTGTGGCGCAGCTCTATAGCATTATAAGAGTGGTCAAGCCCAGCTGTCTCACATTCACAGCTAACGTCTATTCATTTGCATATGAAATATGATATGGGATGCGGTTTCATGCCTGCCTCTAAATCGAGGAAGTGCTCGAGTGATTTATTGATTGCGCGTGGTAGATATCCACCCTGCCATATCCATGTAAGTTGTAATGTTATTGCTAGTCATTAATCAGAGGTGACAGAAACAAACTGCAGCAAAGTAGCTTCTACACACAAGTCAACCCCGACGCAAGAGCCAGCGAGACAGAGGCAGACATAGACAGATGGAAAGGAAGAGCAAAGGAGAGAGAGAGAAAGATAGAGAGACAGACAGACTGAACATGGGTCAGGAGGAAAAGGAGGTGCAGTGCTATGACCATGATAAAGTGCTTCTGTCTGCAACTGAAAGGAAAATCAAAAGCTGGAAATGTAACAACTTTTCCTGGGTGCCCTGCTCAGAAGGATGATGGCTTTACAGCAGTACTGTACAGAGAATGCTATCACCTTTCACTGGAAGAGACTCTGGATGATGAGATGATGAAACAAGTGCAATGATCTTAGTGTGCTCTGCACTGTCAGAGAAGGTCAGCTGTGCAACTCTGCCTTTTCCTCCATCCCCAACATGTCTGCAGACTTGGGCAATACTAGGAATGCGCATGCTTTGGTAATGAATGTATAAAATATATATACTGTTTTGTATTAACATTTATTGTATTTTGCAGCACATACCCAGGAAAACTTATTTTAATTTTAAAATGAAATAACCCCAGCTTATTGCAGTATTATAAGCCTGTGCACAATAGGCATTCAAACCTTTTTTTTTTTTTTTGAGAACATGTCCAAATCATTCCATTCATTCATTCGTTCATTATTCGTTCATCACTGTAACCGCTTATCCAGTTCAGGGTCTCGGTGGGTCCAGAGCCTACCTGGAATCATTGGGCACAAGGCGGGAACACACCCTGGAGGGGGCGCCAGTCCTTCACAGGGCAACACAAACACACACACACATTCACTCTCACATTCACACCTACGGACACTTTTGAGTCGCCAATCCACCTACCTACCTGCTGTCCTGAAATGTTCTTGCATATTTTTAACTGGTTCACAGTATGAAATTGCAAAATAACTGCAAAATAAACATGACACTCATTTTGACTGTTCATTGTTACAAAAAAAAACCAAAAAAACAAAACAAAACAACATTACCAAGTTAAATTGTGAAGAAACATCAGAGTATGAACAGTTCTAAGGCAGGGTTGTTTACGTTTTTTTTATGCTTAGACGTCTTGCAGTTTCACATCTCACCCATGCTTTTCATGCAGTTGCTTTAGATTGAATACCCCTGGGTTTTAATAATCACTGTACATACAGCCCTCCATATCCTTGGTGCAACACATACATGGTTTGTGTTTGCAGGACGACACTGGTCCAGTGGTAGGGGTCTTTCAATAAATCCACACAAACAGTCTGTTATGAACCCAAAGATGAATTACAGAAACAGAGCTGGTCTGGGGTGGATCTATGATGCAATGAAACAGTGTAGTTACTCATAATAAATGTAGTGAATTAATAATTTTGACAGTATTTTTGAGTAATGACATTCCAACCTGAACTGTTTTTTTCAGTGCCCTGTTAAGATAGATATATAACTGTCTTATCCATTAAATTAACATAATTTGACTGTGGCAGTCTGGCACACAAACACAACAGTCAACATACACAACAAGTACATAAAAACATTTAGATCAGTACCAGTGCATTGTCTAACCTAGCAATGCTTTGTGTGTAGAGGACAGACAGTTCAACTAACTTCTGTCTTTCTGCTAACTAACACTCTCTGTCTAGGGATCCTGTGTACAAATCCAAGCATACTGTACCTACACAGGAGTGAGCTACTACACCATTATATGTCTCCATTACTGTTATATATTTATACATTCTGGGAAGCACTGCAGTGTAGCCACATATATTAATGTAAATAGAAATTAGGTGTTCATGTTTAAAATAAAGAGGGAGGGAGATGGAAAGAATGCATTTTTCCATATTCATGCGATAGGGGAAAAGGGGAAGCGGTGTCATTATTACTTTGCTCGTAACCTCCTCACGTTTTCTGTTTGAACACGCAGCAGATTAAAAGAAAGAGGTTTTTTTGCCAGCAGCAAAACTCCGCTCTAGTTTTGCCAGCATGCACATTTCCATGGAATCTCTCTGACATCATGCAGTTTGGCGCGACATGCTTCATCTCCCCCACCCTTGTTCAGCTCCTGAGGTGTGTGTGTGTGTGTGTGTGTGTGTGTGTGTGTGTGTGTGTGAGAGAGAGAGAGACCGCGAGTCAGATAGCTGGGAAACGGGGGCGGAAGGTGTGTCACGTGTTTACACAACCACTGGGCTTTAATGGAATGTACACTCATGAGCAGTAAGTGTGATGAGTGGGTGAGACATCCGAAGGTGTTGGGAAATTTCATGGCTTTGTCAGTTAAACTTCCTGCAGCATGAGGAAATCTGTCAAAATGCATCTTGTTTGATAACGTTTAGCATGTTACAAAGTGCACAGTAGCTTATGAAATAAACGTAAAGCCATATCCAGCTTTTTCTATAATAGGGACTTGGTGTTATTGGACATAAAAGGCTGCTGACAGAATTAGAGCCCTATGTATTTATAAACAGGAAGCCATGCTGATCCTTTTTGTGTAATAGGGCAACCATGTTATTGAAGGTGAAAAAAGTCAGTATGCAGCTTTTTTAGCCTTTTATATTCATAAATATTGATGCCACACTGATCCTTTTAATATAATAAGGCCACTGTGTTATTGCATAAAAGTCTGATAACAGAGCTTTATACAAACTTTATACACAAACCAGCTAAATCTAAATGACCTCCTTGTTTCCACACTTGGTTTCCATTTTGTCAGCTCCACTTACCAGATAGGTGCAGATTCTTCAATCACAAATTGTAGATATATGTTGCTCTGCATACTTTTTAAAGCCTCTTTCACCCAGTTCTTCAGTGGTCCAGACCCCTACAGACAAGCAAATATAAATAAATAAATAAATAAATAAATAAATAAATAAAATAAATAAAGAAAAAACTACATAGTACAAAATACATAGATTTTGCTTAGATTTTCCCATCAGTAATCCCACAAAAGCCTTGCAAACCCATCCATCCGAGTTTCACCCAACCTGCCTACTCTCCCCATTTTGTTTCGACATCACCCTACCACACACAATCCACACACTACAAATAAACAAACAAATAAAATAAAGAAAATAAAAAATTACAAATGAACACAGAGAAAACTAAGAAATAGTATTTACATTATTGATGTACATTGGTCTCAAAGAAAAAGGAGAAAAAGTGAGGCCATATGGCAAATTTTAAGCCAGCCTTCAAATGAAGGTGGAGTTTCCCAATGATTCAGCATAAGGTGATCCAGTGACCACTAATGAAGGACTAGAGGATGAAACACTGTGCAACTATTGAATAGCTACTGTCTCTGACTTTATATCTACAAAGTGGACTGGGCAACGTGTGTCTAATAGAGTGGCCAGTGACTGGACACAAAGTTTATAAACTCACACACAGGACTGCTGTGTCTGATCCACTAATACCAGTGCAACACACACTACTTACACAACACCACCATGTCAGCGCCACCCCAGCGCTGAGAAACGTCCCAAATCATACCTGCACTGTGTGGTCCTGACTAATAATAAATAGCAGGGTGAAAGGGGGCTGACAAAGTATGGAGAGCATCAAATTGACTACAATGTATAATTGTAGGAAAACAAAGTGCTCCTGTATGGTCAGTAATACTAACAAAATGGACAGTGAGTGCAGAGGAGGCATTGTTTTGCCTGCTCTGTCTTTATCTGTGCTATTGGATATAAATGCTGTTTTAGATGTTTGCAACTGTCTTTAATTATGTGCAAAAGTTGCCTTCCAAAATCACATTTAGAAATAAATGCATGTCTGCTACAGAGAAAACATGTCTTCACACTAGAACTGGAAACATTTCTGAGAATTTGATTGCCTTCAGCCACATGGATGATTAGTTTTCAATGAGAAACCCCACTCCAGTTCATCCCAAAGTTTAATGAGGTGCCATGACTCCACAGCCCTACGGTGGGGTGCTTTAAACCACTCTAGCTCATGTTTGGCATTGACCAGGAAGGCTAATAAGCAGCTGCTTCAGAGCATCCCGTTCTATCTATGGAGAATGCTCAACAAGTTTCAGCAATCACTGATTATAAGTGTTTTCTACAAACGTTGGGTGAGAGTGTAAGAATGACAGACAGAAGGCAGCATTGGGGAGACGTGTGAATGATTTGCTGCCATTCTGCCTGATTGTTCTTCACTGTGTCCTGAGTTCAATCTGTACATGTTCTGCTCTTGTCAGTCAGTGTCTGACTTTGTGACCTGAGAGTTGACCCCATCATGTCATTCATGCATCCACACATCCCTCTGAGCGAATCAAAGACCAAAGCAGCCTTTCAACAACCAACTACACCGGGGAATAGAGGAGAGTGGGTGGGGGCAGGGACAGGTGTAGGATGCCATTGCCTGCTCAGCTTTGGTAAAAAATAAAGCCTTCGAAACACTTCTTGGGCACTCTGTCAAAAGTAGAAGTTGTAAAAGTTAAAACACACAATTAACATTAGCTGGTTGGCTCCACACTGTGACATTTTTCAAAGGAAGGATCTGATTTTACTCATTGTCATGTTTCTAAAAGAACTTCCTCCATTTTCCTTTTTTTTTTTTTTTGTTCTGCCACTTCACTTTCATCAACTTGTCTCCCTGAACTCACTGGCGCAGGCCTGGGGGCCCAGAGCAGCGGAATGAAGGACAGGCAGCACTGAAGAGTGAGAAGAGAGGCAGTGCAGAGAAGGAGAGAGTGGAGGGGAGCAGCCTTTGTTCTCTGTGGGGTGTTTTTGTCATTTCTCTGAATATTATTAGCACCTGAGCCAAGGGCGAGGGGAGGATGTTCTGTTTGAAGGCACTAACTACAACTTCAAAAATGACCTTGAGCGAGACGAATATCTTTCCTTAGCATTTACAATCTGTTTAGCACATAATGATTAGCCTCCTTTTAAAGATTTCACACCCATTCCCTGTGGTACAGGCCGATCTGCCAGGCACAGACACCCTTAAAAATTAAGGCTCCTTAAAGGATGCCGGCCTCAGTGTATCACTCTAGGAGAAAGTAGAGTGTTTAATCTATGTGGAGATACTTCTTTTCTTCTCGCTTTTCTTTTCTCACTGTTCTTTTCACTTGATCTTGTCATGGTTTCTTATCCACTACATGACCAAACATGTGAGATCTTCATTCAGCCACGCGGACATTAGTGAGGTCAGACTCTGACAGTAGATGATACTGTATGTTTTTAGATAAAAAAAACCTTCAGAGAATTCAATTTCACTGCTGTGCAGCCCTGTGTTGGGGTGGGGTTTATACTACTCTAACCCATGCTTGGAATTGAGTACGGTGACCTTAAGCTCATATATGTGTCATTATGAGCTTGGCTTGCAGAGTTGAACCATGCCCACAATGGAACACCTGACAGGCAACATATTATACCCCTTTTCTACAAGTTAACACAGTTCTGAGTTCTTAATGAAATGTGTGTGACATGCTGTGGTCGAAATGCCACAAGGATCAAACAACAGTTTCTCCCCCATCTAAACAGCTTCAGAACAACACTCATGTTCAGAACAACAGGCATCAACGCCTTTCCTATTAATCAGTGTTTCTCAGATATTTTTGGCAGTGTTAAGTCAAAAATCTTGTGCATTAAAATTTTTTTCTTAGTCCTCTTTATTCTTTATTCTAATTTCTTCAAAATTTTCCTCAATTCTCATTGTTCTGAGCTCATTTCTTTGTTTTTCTTAGGTGAGCCTCAACTTTGCGCTACATAAATGTGGGTACAGTGTTGTGATGGACTCAGATAGATCAGTCTAAAATCACTACTTCATGTTAGAAGCAGAGCATAACCTGAATGACTCATTTTATCTCATATTGTCTGACTTATGCTACCAAAAAAAAAAAAAAAATAGAAATCCGATTATATGGCTTGCTAGGTATTTCAGTTACTTGAATGAATGTGGAAATACACTAAAAGAAAGTAATTTTGTATTTCATAATATGTTCTTTTAAAAGTAGTTGAATTATAATAGTTGTGTGCAAACATTTGGAATTTTCATTGTGGAAAATCATCTTTTTTAAAATGTGTATGTAGCTGGCACCTTTTATATCATCATCTATGTCTCTAAAATGGTTATATGTAGCACCAAAAGAGATCCACTACTCTTACATGCAGAACCTTTTTTACTTACTAGGTTGAAACTACAACGTAGAAATAACCCTAGCTGAGGATGGTTGGCTTGAGCTTAATGTCTTGAGCTTAATGGTTTCTGAAAACAAAAACCTAAGCCCACATGTTTCTTTCACTGCTTTCATGAGAATCACCATTTAGTGGCCAGTTAGTGTTTAAATGAATGCGTATTTGGGTGGTTCAGATTGGCTGACCAATGATGTGATTTGATTATCCTCACTTGAGGAGCCCTATATATTTCTATTAACTTTTCATTACTTCTCATTGATCCTCTTTTTAAAACTCTCATAGACTAGTTTGTTTTCATTGACATTTCGTAAGCAAAGCTCCTCAGCAATAATTACTTCCAGTTTTGTCCTCAACTATTTAAATGTAAGCCCTTGCTATGTGTCCTTCTGTTCTGCTTGTACTCTGACCTCTTCAACTGTGTACCAGATGTTGGTAGAGGTTGCCATGGCAATATGGAGAAGTTTTTGTCAGTTGACGATGGTGTTGGTCCAGATTTAGAGCTGTGTCAGAAAACAAGCCAATCAGTGAATGTTGTTTTGCAGTGAACCCTATCTGACGCATTGAACTGTCTACTTTCTCATGCTTCATCAATGTGTTGCCATGGGACCCATCATAATGGACAGACTTGTTGAATCTTCTCAATGTATCTAGGCTTTTCGAATTGGAGAGAGGCTTTGAATACATTTCAAGGATTAAAAAAATAATAATAAAACATCTACATTGAAGGTTGGAGGATTCAGGATGCACTGTGCTTATTCACCCATTGAAGCTCTGATCTTTGTACCTCCATGTACAGTTCCCACATACAGCTTTAAGACCCAAATTCTTTACTGCTTTAAATATGTATGCTCAGCCTCTGCCATGAATGAACAGACAGAAAGAAATCAGAGCAATGAAAACCCAGAGGCAATGGAGCAAATTGTAATCACCAATGAGTATCTCAAAGTTTCAATCATCCTCTATTGTGGTTTGCTATGTGAAAGACGTTGTGGCTGCTCAGGTTCAGGCAGCTGTATCTCATATAACTCTGCCCCTGCACTTAAATATGAGCTTATGTCTGAGTAAAAGATCAGCCAGAAGCCATGTCGGACAAAGGAGAGAGTTGTAACTTATGCACAAAGTGTTCAAGTTCAAGAAATAGAATAGTATAGTATAGATCTTACCCTGCTTATATTCAGAGAGAATATTTTATTGTGAACACTGTGTCCCTCATATGGGAACATTGCAAGGAAAGACACTTCTGATGGCTGAGACTCTGCAGAACTGTTGAGGAGCCTGAGAGAAGATGGTTAGTGTCAGCTCAAAGCATGCGATGCTCAAAGTTGCTGATGTGTTCAAGATGATTAATTAGTTCATATTTTTCACTATACCCACGACATAACCCCTCAGTAGATGCCAGAACCAGCTATTACTCTTTTAGTAAGTGCACTCTTCAACATAATGGATCTGTGACTCTTTGGAGTCATGCCAAAGAAGAACCAAAAGTGACTCTTACATGACATTAACACATTTTATTAACATATTTATGTTTTAAGAGTGCAAACAATAAAAAAAAAATAACACTTCAATCAGGTTGTCACACTTTCTGCTTTGTTTCCCTTGTTTGTCATGTGCTTAGGAGCACATGCCTCTGTTTTTGTTTTAGTTACTGTCTCCTCCCCTAGTTCCACCTCCCCGCCCTGTCATTAGTGTTCCCACCTGTTTCCTTTGTTGTCCTGCTCTCTTGTTATCCTTCCCAGGTGTTTCTTGTCTGTGCTCCTTTTATATATCTCTCTGGTTTCAGTGCTCCCTTGTCTGGTGTTATCTGGTGTGTAGTTGTGTGTCCTGCTTCTTTCCATCCTAGTTTGTTTCTAGTTGGTGTATCTGTGTCAAGCTTTTGTTTGTTCTTTGTTTTGAGTTATTTTTGTTTATTGTAATAAAATCATTCCCTGCATGTACGTCTGCCTCATCGTCTCCCTTAAGGCATGACACAGGTAAAACTGCAGCTGTGCTTGTATATTTACTGCTTATAAAGGTTATACTGTTAATATACACTGCTTGGTCAACCCTCAAGTGAAAAAGGCTCTGTACATGTGCAAATCCTTATAAGTCTGTGATTAACTTGATTGCAAAAATGACTTGGTGTGTTAAGAACTGTCCAGCACATTAAAACATGGATATTGGTGAACAATTACCTTCACAGAACAAAGGTGGTTGATAAAGCCTTAAATCAGCATGGTCAGAAATCAGTTAATCGGAAGTTGATTCATAAAAGCAGTAGAACTGCCTGTGTTTAATAATTGAAGCATTTCCACAATTAAAATATGATGCAAACTCACAGGACTGGGCTTATAACCACATGTTAGTGTTAGAAGCTAATCAGGAAAAGAAGGCTTCAGTTTGCTAGGGAGCATAAAGACGTCATGTGGTCTGAAGGGCCCAGATTTACCCTGTTCCAGAGCCATGTGTGGAGTAGGCAGCAAATTAGGTCTAGACTGTGTAATGTTGCATGATGATGGAACGTATTCATCTGAGTACCTGAATGTACTGAATAACTATGTTATCCAATCTTGATGACAAAAACATATTCCACATTAATAGGACCAAGATTCATCAGGATCAGTGTCTCAGGGAGCACGAGGAATCATGAGGTTGTTGAAACAATGCCATGGCAAATACACAGCATGTTTGAAGATAAATGCTGTCTGAATGACTGTTAATCTGCAACTTTATTTGACCATGCAGTGTACATTATACTCTATATACTCAAATATTCATATACATCCCTTATGATTAGTGAATTCAGCTGCTTTAAGGTGCGCTAATAGACTTAACAGATTTTATGTCTGTGTTTGAGACTTTCTGTTGAGCTGCTAGCGAGCAATGATCAGTGAGAATTAAATAATTTCTAATTTCTAAACACAGCCATGTTGAGATGAATCAGACTGTATCTTTCATAATATTATAAACATTTACTAAGGTGGTAATCAACTTAGTGGTCTAGTTTCCTCTCGTTTTACATCATCAAAATACATCCCATCAACATTTTATGGCTGCTTAAAAATAGGTTAAAACAATTTGTAAATAAAATATTTAAAGTGCTCTGCCCATTAAAATATTTTTCCTAGAATCATTTACACCCAGGTAAAAACCATTAGGAGGAGTGCACTTCACAGAGAGAAACTCTTGCAGAAAGTTCATTAAAACGGATTAGATCAAAACGTGAAGCACATCCCAGAGAAAAATAATTGTTTTGATAATTGAATGTTACAAAGCATGAAATAAGAAGCCCTGCTGAAGAAGCACACATAGTTCTAGAAAATCCATATTTGTTGGCGGTGGAAGGTGGTCATGGTTACATGGAAATCTCTCGCTCCATTTATTGCCAAGTTTGGCACGACTCAATATTTTGCAGGTGCGAGAACTGTGCTTACACTTGTTTGAGTCAGAAGTGAAAAGGTTTCTTCAGAGCTTGAATATTTGGAAGGCGTTCGAGCGGCTGCATGTATGACTAATCGACAGTGTTTACTCTGATATCCTGCTGAAAGTGGAGCTTATCAGTCTCTCCGAGAGCTCCAGCGCCTAAGTGTTACTGATCCATGAACATGTGCACTGCACATCACACATTACTTAAATAAGACACTGCTGCTGTCTCCATGACGACGCACCCCAGCACAAACAGGCCAGCAGTTCTGAAAGAAGGAGTAACTGAACATAATCACAACTTAAGACTAAGCGACTTCTAAAAGTCATCATTTGCTGGCTGTTACTAACATTTGTGAACACAGTTTTAAAGTGGGACATCATGACAGGAGCCCACAATGGGACTAGATGCGCTAACTCAGTTTGAAAGCTGCTGATGCTGCCGTGGTGACAGTAGAATAGAAAAGGGAGCGGAAAGCTGGGAATAAAGGCTGGTGTCAGTGCGTGGCAGTGTTGATTTTGGGGTTGGTGGCACTTCTGAAGTTGCGAAGCTGGTCGCCCTGCTGTGAGGCAGAGCCATCAGCAGAGCTGAAGTGCTGAAGATTTTATTTTTCTTTTTAAGATCTAAATTCCTTCCTCTGTTCTTAATCTGGAGGCTTTCGCCTGATCCATTCTTTTTGCAAGTCCACAGCTTCCAGTTTCCTCAAAGCAGCTCATTATGCCGGTTTGCCTGGTGAGTGTTAAAATGTGCGGGATCGAGGCCCCTCTCTTAGGTTTGACTCACCATTCACAAACGCGCACTGCCCAGTTCAGGGCTTGTAGAAACTGGGCCGTGATGCAAATGCAAGGCTGCCTGTGGTGAGCTGAGGGCATACGGGAACACACCAGCCTCTTCCAGCTGATCAGAGGGCCCTGTGCATTCATTAAACACACAGAAAAAATACCAAAGTGTAAAGGACCCTGTTGTGCTCAAGCATTTGTACACTGCTCAGGTAATTACAGCATCTGTTAAGAGGCTCGCTGATTGTTTTTCATCTCCACATGGCCGCCATTCCAGAAAACCAATTACCTTTGGGGAAAGCGCTGCATCACCGTATGCACTAGCCTCCCATTTGATGCTGTGTTTTTAGAAAAGCCAGAAGAATGCTCTGTACAATGCTTTAAGCAATTTTACATTCTCATCTTCAACTAACAGCAGAGTACAGGTTTTCTGATAGCCATTGTTATCAGCACAATACACATGCCTCTGTGTACAAAATAATTAAGAAAGGGGAAAAAATTAAGAAAAAAAAAAAGAAATTTACATCTTTTTGATGCATCTCAAGGAAAGGTTATTAAAATGTGGAATGCAATAAACTACTCAATGACACATTAAATGAACAGCTAACAAAAATTAATGCAGGATAAGAAGAAACACCCAAGCCATAATTGTTTCAAGCTGTCTTCGCAGTTTAATCAGCAACACATCATTAAATTTACTTTTTGTTTTGGCAACTTGTTAATGCATTGTTATCGAATTTACAAAGCAGAAATGTTGATGCTGTTACTGAAGGGGTGGAGTTGAGGTATTTGTTATGAGAGTACAGTATAGAGATGAAAGAGCACTCCTGATAAAGAATGTGGTCAGTGTTCATAGCCTCTCGCGTAAGATCTGAATGCATTTATCTGTTCTTTATCCCTTCTCAATAAAATGGAGCTCCCATTAAGAACTGATTAATTAATCTCATTTGTGCTGCACCAAAAACACTCCACTCTTTTCTCTCTGACCTCAATCTCTGATTGTCCTTTAGTATCTCCACCATGACTTTGAGGTCTTTCTTTTTGACGCCTCCATCTTCAGCACCAGCTTTTTTTTTTTTTTTGTGCACAACATATAAGCGGATTTGAGGGGAAAAAAGATCCACATTGAGAGAAGTGGAGGGCTTTATTCTCCTGGAGCAGTGCCTGGTCAGCTTTATAGCTCTATCTCAACTCTCCCGGTTTAGTTTTGCAGTCCCTTTAAACTACCGTGTCTAATTGTGATGGCATTTTTAATTAAAAGTCAAGGATACATAGCTGTTTGTGAGGAGAGACTAATCTGTTTCTGCCCCCGTCTCTCTTCCTATAGCCGTTATCTGCCATCTATCTGGCTAATGAGAAAAGAGAAAAGCCTGTTCATGGACTTGTTGATATTTGTTCTTTTCTGACTGAGTTTCTGTGAGTTAGCGATTAGCGAGTGCGCTAATTCACCTCTCGAGCTCTGGGATGTTATCCATCCTGGATTAGAAATGGTAACAGGAACATGTTCCTGCCACAAAATGAAAAGTGCTCCCAATATTTTTGAACTCAACCAGTAAATAGCACTTAGAATTTAGAACATTTTTTGCAGGATGTGTCAGTGTGAGGGATTTCAGTGCATATGAATAGTGCTGGGATTAATTCATTTCAGTCATCTTCAGTGCAATAAACAGCCACAGGATACTTCTATTTGGGCCTGTTCCTTATGTTCACCAATTATTCAACAGGACTGCACCAGTTGCCACAGGGCATGACAGTTTTGTTACATGGCAAGTGTCAGGATTTGGCACTATTCGCTCTTGTTTTGTCTTCATTTTCTGCAATTCTCTTGTAATTATCTTGTAATCTTGTAATTATCTTGTAATTATCTCTTGTAATGTTCTTTCGGTATTTCTCTCCATGTGCTTCTTTGGTTTTGTTTACTGCTCCACTGCTCCACTTGCTCTTATCACCATTTAGACACGCCCCCATCCTCGTGACTACTCGCAGGTGTTTTGTTTCATCAAGCATACTATTCCTGTTCTCTTTTGATGTCCATATGTTCTTTATATATATATATATATATATATATCCAGCTTGACATCTTAACAGTAGAAAAACCTCAAAATGTTCTTCAAAAGATGAACCATCTACACCAAATTCTCCATCAATCTGAACCTTTTTATGATGCAAAAGGTCCTTAAAATGTTCAGGGTTACTAAACAACTATAATTCTTAATGCACATAGTTCTTACTGATTCTCTTAGTTATCATTGATGTCTTTATTCATAGCTATAGTTCAGTTTATCAGCTCCTAATCCAATCTAAATAAAAGTACTTTTATTTGTGTATATTTATACAGGAAATTACTTAACTAAAGTAACAATCACCCTCTGTAGTAAATAATAATTTTTATGTTGGTAGTAGCATATGATGCTTAATAATTTTGTAACATCCACTGGATATGTGTGTGAGGGATCTCTGGAGCTCTCTTTCTTAGTCCATTAAACTGTTAAATCATCCAGATTGCGAAACCAACCATTGGTTAGCTGCTGTTAAATGACACTTAAAATCTAATCTACTGAAAATGGTCTCTGATTAAAACATATGAAAGTTTGTGCTGTCCATTATCAATAGCATATCTAAAGCCAGAGCTGTAAATTAGTTGTGATTTTGATGTGATGTGATAATGGAAACTTGGATTAGACCAGGTGAATACATAGCTCTAAATCAGGTTACAGTTATTTGCAAAGCCCTCGTTTGAATGGCCAATGATGTATTTTGTTGGTACTTTCTCTTATTTCACCTTTTACTGTAAGCTATGAAATCTTTCCATCTGTGGTTCCTGTTTTCTGTCAGGAAGT
This sequence comes from Hoplias malabaricus, assembly GCF_029633855.1. Lineage (NCBI taxonomy): Eukaryota > Metazoa > Chordata > Actinopteri > Characiformes > Erythrinidae > Hoplias > Hoplias malabaricus. The sequence continues at coordinate 27,414,123 of NC_089803.1, forward strand.
ATGGTCCCCTGCTACTAACCTTGGGTTTGTTTCCCAAAAGCATAGTTACTAACATCGTTAGCAGCTTACATAACTTGAACGATGAAAGTGTTTCTCAACACCATTGTTGGAACTATCGAGGTAACTGCATTGGTAACTTGCATAGTCTGAACCATCACTAAAAAACACCGGTGTTTCTTAAAATCGTAGTTTCACCGAAAGTTCGCAAACACTGTTGTTAAGTGGTGTAGTTGGATTGTTGGAACTACAGCTTCAAACCTGTGGTTACAAGCCTAGTTCCTGGTGACTATGTCATCGATGACAAAAGACAAAGTAGAATTAAGGTACAGTATAGTATATATATATATATATATATATATATATATATATATATATATATATATATATACAATGCAAATTATTCATTCTGCTTTTCCAGTTCAGGGTCACGGTGGGTCCAGAGCCTACCTGGAATCATTGGGCGCAAGGCGGGAATACACCCTGTAGGGGGCGCCAGTCCTTCACAGGGCAACACACACACATTAACTCACACCTATAAACACTTTTGAGTCGCCAATCCACCTACCAACGTGTGATTTTGGACCATGGGAGGAAACCGGAGCACCTGGAGGAAACCCACATGGAAACCCAAGCTGTGTGACTGTGACACTACCTGTTGTGCCACCGTGCCACCCCAAATGCAAGTTATAAATAAAATAATATGATTTACCTAAGATTTAATACAAAAATTAGGATGGTTTTAAACTTTTACATTAAAACAATATATAGCCTGTACATTAATTAATTATTATTAATATTTATATTTTATTTAATAACAATTATAAAAATGTTTGATATATATATATATATATATATATATATATATATATATATATATATATATATATCAGTGTTCAGAATCTGCTTCTTATCACTGGTAAAGACGCGGCTTTCCTCTCAATCATTCCCTTCACAGTGCTTTAAACAGTGAGGATGCTGAGCATCCACAGAGTTCAATAGCGAAGCAGCAAAGTGCAGCGAAACGAGACGAGTCAGTGGATAAATGCTGGGCTTTGTCCCGCCCATCGGACGCTCAGCATCTCTGGGGGTCTATGGGGCAGTGGGCTGGCCTTGGCTGGCCCGGACGCTCAGCTTCTGCATGGTGATTGGATGATCTGTCTGAGGCTGAATCCCTTTTTGATCGACAGCGAAATGAGCGAATCAGCGATCCTTTGGTGTAAAGATCCGTGGGAGCACAGGCGGACACACTTCACATGGGCCAAGGCCGTTTAAGCAGCCTAGCTCTGCTGGCTTGAGAGGACACTAGTCAAGTCCCTGGAAAAGATTCCTTGTTGGTACGACAGGGTCGCAGATCATTTTCTTAAAAAGGAACGGAGGGTCGAATTTACGTATAAATAAACCGACACATTTTATGATGTAGGCCGAAATTGAGCTTCCCCTCCTCGAAAGACCAGCATCCGCCACTGATATATATATATATATATATATATATATATATATATATATATATATATATATATATATATATATATATATATATATATAAACCCATTATTATTAAACACAGCCAACATTTTAATTTAATTGGTATTGAACACAGCCAACATTTAAACCCTGGTTTTACAAACCAGATTCCAAAAAAGTTGGGAAACTAAACAAATTGTGATTAAAAACCGAATGCAATGATCTGGAGGTGCCAACATCTAATATTTTATTTAGAATAGAACACAAATCACAGTTCAAAAGTTTAAACTGAGAGAATGTATAATTTTAAGGGAAAAATATGTTGTTTCAAAATGTCATGGCATCAACAAATCCCAAAAAAGTTGGGACAAGGCCATTTTTTACCACTGTGTGGATTCCCCCCTTCTTCTTACAACACTCAACAGACGTCTGGGGACAGAGGAAATCAGCTTCTCATGTTTAGAAATAGGAATTCTCTCCCATTCATGTCTAATACAGGCCTCTAACTGTTCAATTGTCTTGGGCCTTCTTTGTCGCACCTTCCTCTTTATGATGCACCAAATGTTCTCTATAGGTGAAAGATCTGGACTGCAGGCTGGCCATATCAGTACCCGGATCCTTCTCCTACGTAGCCATGATGTTGTGATTGCTGCAGAATGTGGTCTGGCATTATCTTGTTGAAAAATGCAGGGTCGTCCCTGAAAGAGATGACGTCTAGATGGGAACATATGTTGTTCTAGAACCTGAACATAGTTCTCTGAATTAATGGTGCCTTTCCAGACATGCAAGCTGCCCATGCCACAAGCACTCATGCAACCCCATACCATCAGTGATGCAGGCTTCTAAACAGAGTGTTGATAACAACTTGGGTTATCCTTGTCCTCTCTGGTCCGGATGACATGGCGTCCCAGTGTTCCATAAAGAACTTCAAATCGTGACTCATCTGACCACAGAACAATCTTCCATTTTGCCACACTCCATTTTAAAAGACCCCTGGCCCAGTGCAAACGTCTGAGCTTGTGGAGCTTGCTTAGAAATGGCTTCCTCTTTGCACTGTAGAGTTTCAGCTGGCAACGGCGGATGGCACGGTGGATTGTGTTCACTGACAATGCTTTCTGAAAGTATTCCTGAGCCCATTCTGTTATTTCCTTGACAGTGGCATTCCTTTTGGAGTTTGGGTTCAAGTCCCGCTCCGGGTGACTCTCTGTGAGGAGTTTGGTGTGTTCTCCCTGTGTCGCTGTGGGTTTCCTCCGGGTGCTCTGGTTCCCACCCATGGTCCAAAACTCATGTTGGTAGGTGGACTGGTGACTCAAAAGTGTGAGTGTATGTGTGTGTGTTGCCCTGTGAAGGACTGGCACTCCCTCCAGGGTGTGTTCCCACCTTGCGCCTAGTGATTCTGGGTAGGCTCCAGACCCACCGTGACCCTGAATTTGATAAGCGGTTACAGACAAAGAATGAATGAATTAATGAATGTTTTTGAACTATGAATTACCATTATGAAATACGTTGCGATAGCTTAGAGATTAAAGTTTTAATAAAAGGACCAGGAGAGCAATACTTAAGATTAGCAGCTTTCATTCCCTCAACATTGTGTTCCAGCAATAGTCTGTCTCATCTTGTCCTACTTGAAACTATAAAGACATTACATGTTTAATTTATATGTTGTGGATATAATTACTTTAATATAGTTGTTCAAGATGGATTTGAATATTATTTTATCTTCAGTTCACTGAAGAAATGTCAACTTGTCTTTTTAAACAGGTACAGATTTATAAAGTCATTCATCACTTAATACACCACACATCACTTTTCCTGCAGAGCCCTGCTGGACAGAATACATCTATTTCCTACTCCCCACCTCTAGGATGAGGAGTTGAGGGGCCACATGTAGGCCTGATTTACAGGAATGGGTAGAAGGGGTTGGATCCAGTATAGATCAATCAGTCTATAATCAGTGCACTTGCAGCAGATGCTTCAAAGCGAGTGGGTCTGGGTGAGAGGGCCTCTGTTGAGGCAGCAGGACAGGCTGATGAGTTCCCAGACTAAAGAGGATTCTGTGGGTCCAGGGGACAGCCCAGCCCTGGGGTGGGAAGGTGGGGGGTGGTTCTATATAGAACCCTATACACTTGAGGAACCATTGTAAGATTAAAGGTTTCTTTGTATCATGTAAGTGTTCTTCAAACTGATGGAGAATGTGCTAAAGATGGCTCTATATAGCAACATTTAGAAAAGGGTTCTATACAGCACAAAAAAGTGTTCTTCTATTACTATGATTTCAAGCTTGTTACAATAAAGGAACCGTTTATAGTGCCATACAGAAGCATTTACTACAAGTTGCTCTATAGAACCATCTATAGCACATTCTCCATCAATCTGAGTAGTGAAAGTATTTTCATGATGCAAAGGAACCTTTAATCATGCAAAGGTTCTCCAAGGGTTCAGAGTTCTATATAGAACCATTTTCCTTACTAAAGAACCCATTGTAGAAACATCATATTTAAGTGTGAAATTAGGGCATAAACATATAGCAATTTTCTCACAGATTTCCCACCTGCTCTAAACTGTTTTACTACAGGACTCACCCAGAGGTAAAAAAAAAAAACAGAGTACAACTGGCACTTTAACATTTTTCATTCATTCATTCATTATCTGTAACCCTTATCTAATTCAGGGTCATGGTGGGTCCAGAACCTACCTGGAATCATTGGGCGCAAGGCGGTAATACACCCTGGAAGGGGCACCAGTCCTTCACAGGGCAACACACACACATACTCACACATTTACTCACACACACTTACGGACACTTTTTGATCTACCTACCAACGTGTGTTTTTGGACTGTGGGAGGAAACCAGAGCGCCCGGACACCCACGTGGACACGGGGAGAACACACCAACTCCTCACAGGGCACTTTAACTGTACCATTTATTTATATGTGTGTGTGTGTAAAAAGATGTTATCAAGCTGGAAAATACTACAAATAAATATCAGAAGAGGCAAATACATTACAGTACTTAAGTGAATCAATGTTTCACCACTGAAACATTCAGTTGCTGTCATAAATTGGGTCTCGAATCCACCTCTGTGCAACACAGAAAAAAGGGATTTTCACATGTAGCCCACTGCACCACTGAGTAACACTCCTGAGACTCCTCACCATCATATTTATAAACCTTTCTAATATACTTAATATCTATGTTTAGTTTGAATAATAATAAATAATAAATACACTGTATAATAATACAGTCTCTCATCACTGTTATTTCTTTCATTTTATTTTAAAATATGTATGTATTTTTCATTCAAGTGACATTTTTCTTTTTGCTGCTGATTATATATGATTACAATATGAGTAATTTTGGTCACAACTCTCATATTTTCACATTATTCTACCAAATACCTGAGTTTTTGCAAGTTTCCCGCTGTGAAAGCCAGACCAAACACTGTTTTCTGGATGCTCCAGTACTTAAGTGAAAGATATAGTTGTAGTAGGTGGACACCATTGCTTTTCTCAGTGGTCCTGTGCTTGAAGGAATATTAAAATATCCCAAAAATTTTACATTATGAGTTAAGGTCTGGCCTGACAGAAGGTCTGGCATGACACTATCTTGTCTCAAAAGTCCACGCTTGCCCTCTGAATTAAAAACAAAGTTCTAGAAAATTGGGATATTTGTAAAGTGCAAAAAAGGACAAAAAAAATAATTTCTTCATTCCCCTGAAACTTTATTAAACTGACAAAAATGCAGTATTATTTCCAATGTTTCCACTGACCAAATAGATTGTATTTTGTACATATAAACAATTAAGAAATGTATTCCTGAAACACACCTCAAAAAAGATGGGATAGAGACACATTTACTACTGTGTTATACCAGATAGCTTTTTTATACTTTTAAACATTTGGGAACTGAGGATACTATTTTTGGAGATTTGTAAATATTGCCAATTCATGCTTGGTACAAGACTGCACCTGCTCAAAATTTGTCTGCTGTTATCTGATTTCTCTCTTGACCATAACCTGCTGTAAATTTCAGTTCACTGTCAAATTGGTAGGACTCCACAGCATATTAAAGCACCAGACAATGTCTTGGCTATGTTTACACACCACTTTATTGTTATTCATGGTACACTCTGACTGCTACAGATGAACATCATTAGTCCCTATGTAAATAACTATACTAGAGAACATAAATTTAGCTAGAAACTCCAGGTTTGTGCTAACATCCAGAGACCTGACTCCTAGCATTTAACTTCAGCCCTGAAAAGAAGCTATTTTCATGTGCCATAGAGTAGATTCACCTATAAACTGAGCTCTTTCAGCATGCATATCAGCAGATGTCTCACTGAATGTGGTTACCTTATTGGACATGTGAATAGTGAAAGAATGGTGCTTGCATGGTTTAGCCTTGGTTTTGGTTTTAGCTCTGTAGCTACATGGTCATTGTTTGATCTGCTTCTGGAGTCATGGCTTTGCTAACACTTCTTGAGCCACTTAGAGCTTTTAGCAGTGAGTACTAAACTGGGACACAGACACTACATTCCTAAAGATATGCACCTCTACCTGTGTAACTTTTGCAGTCAGAAATTAACTTGTAATTCTCTCAAATAAATGTTTTACTATTGCTAGTGATAGCAAAATAACAACAGCTAAACATCTTGCACTCAGCACAGACAAATAGTATACAGTCTGCCATAATGATTCTCTTGTTATTTCAGCTTTTCTGATTTAAATCAAAATGTGTGCTGAGATCCAGAAGAGAAATTTGCAGCCTGCAAATGCACGTAGCTAAAGTTTAATTCACAATAATATGTAACTACAATTGAATGAAATATAATAACAAATGTCAGTGCACTGAGCGTTTTAATGCTAAACAGCTGAAACAACAACACTCCACCACAGTGAGTTGAACAAGCTGGAACAATGTCTGACTATGTCTCCAGTTTTCCACCATTTTCACCCAAGACACAAAGCCTTTGAACCTACTCTACTCTATCGTGAGACACCTTTTATTGTAAGTTATGTTGTCCTCCCATCTGTGATTCCTGTTATCTGTCAGGAACTATGGTCACCTGCTAATGTCACTCCTTGGGGTGATCCAGCCAAAGATGATCATACGTGGGTCAACTGCAAAAGACACATGAGTTCATCAGAGCGAGGCATGAGCTCATGCGAGTGGGCATGAAAGTGAAGTGATGGGCTTAGTGAAATACCACTGAGTTCTAACTTGAGAGGGTTTGGCTAAACATAAATGCAACCACATGTCACCCCTTTACTTAGAACATTTTGAATCAGCCACACAAAATTGCTTGGTCCCACAAGGACCCCTTTGCTGTGTTTGTGAAAGTGGGGAGGTTGTTGGCGGCCTTGGTGTTGTAGCTTCACTGTCAGGGCAGGTACACCAGCAAGTTTGTCAGTGTCATCTAAGAGATGTAGTAATGTAATATCACATAAAAGGCTGAAAATGGTTATGACAGCATTGTGAAAGCCAGACAAAACACGTCTGGAACCATTGTAGTTTGGACTACGGTGGTTTAAACCAACATGGTTCAAACTACTGTGGTACTAACAAAGTACGACGGTTTTGGGAAACAGTCGGACATCAGATGCTGGTTTATTTAACAATGCATCGGGCCATGTTATTTCAATGCTAGGCTCCGTCGTTGTATGGAAAATGCACCCCTTCTCAGTTGTGATCCAGCCAACAATGATCATAAATGCATTAAGAGCAAAAGACACATGGGGCCATGAAAGGGACGAGCTGATGTTTGTTTGCAACATCTGATACTATAGATAACACTATTTTACTAGACAGTCATTTGCATGATTTAGATCCTCCGGACTGTTTAAAGTTTATTAATCTTCCTTCTACTCAACTCAGACAAAACAAGATTTTCATCTCAACATGCAGGGCAGTGACCAACTAGGACCAGGATTAAGAATCACTGGTTCAAAAACTGTAGGAATTTAATGGTCTGATATGATGCTAAATTCGAATATTTTGTCATTTTCTTCAGGCACTTTCTTGTTTCACACTTGATTCATTTAACTGATGAAAATATAAGCAATATTATCAGAATAGTTTTCTTCATTTTCAGAATATCACCAAAATTCAAGATGCTGAAAATTTAATTTTTGCCTTTATTACTTCTTGGCTGTTTATGCCTGTTTTCTGGATGCTCCAGTACTTAAGTGAAAGATATAGTTGTAGTAGGTGGACACCATTGCTTTTCTCAGTGGTCCTGTGCTTGAAGGAATATTAAAATATCCCAAACATATTACATTATGAGTTAACAAATTCTTGCAAAAGTTCTAGTGGCATCTCAAGGCACCTGACAGAAGGTCTGGCATGACACTATCTTGTCTCAAAAGTCCACGCTTGCCCTCTGAATTAAAAACAAAGTTCTAGAAAATTGGGATATTTGTAAAGTGCAAAAAAGGACAAAAAAATATAATTTCTTCATTCCCCTAAAACTTTATTAAACTGACAAAAATGCATTATTATTTCCAATGTTTCCACTGACCAAATAGATTGTATTTTGTACATATAAACAATTAAGAAATTTATTCCTGAAAAACACCTCAAAAAGAGGGGATAGAGACACATTTGCTACTGTGTTATACCAGATAGCTTTTTTATACTTTTAAACATTTATGAACAGAGGATACTAATTTTTGGAGATTTGTAAATATTGCCAATTCATGCTTGGTACAAGACTGCACCTGCTCAAAATTTGTTTGCTGTTATCTGATTTTTGTCTTCATGGTACAGATGAACATCACTAGTCCCTATGTAAATAAGTATACTAGAGAACTTAAATTTAGCTAGAAACTCCAGGTTTGCGCTAACATCCAGAGACCTGACTCCTAGCATTTAACTTCAGCCCTGAAAAGAAGCTATTTTCATGTGCCATAGAGTAGATTCACCTATAACCTGAGCTCTTTCAGCATGCATATCAGCAGATATCTCACTGAGTGGGGTTAACTTATTGGATGTGTGAATAGAGAAATAATGGTGCTTGCATGGTTTAGCCTTGGTTTTGGTTTTAGCTCTGTAGCTACATGGTCATTGTTTGATCTGCTTCTGGAGTCATGGCTTTGCTAACACTTCTTGAGCCACTTAGAGCTTTTAGCAGTGAGTACTAAACTGGGACACAGACACTACATTTCTAAAGATATGCACCTCTACCTGTGTAACTTTCACAGTCAGAATTTAACTTGTAATTCTCTCAAATAAATGTTTTACTATTGCTAGTGATAGCAAAACAACAACAGCTAAACATCTTGCACTCAGCACAGACAAAGAGCATACAGTCTGCCATAATGATTCTCTTGTTATTTCAGCTTTTCTCAAAATGTGTGCTGAGATCCAGAAGAGAAATATGCAGCCTGCAAATGCACGTAGCTAAAGTTTAATTCACAATAATATGTAACTACAATTGAATGAAACGTAACAATAAATGTCAGTGCACTGAGCGTTTTAATGCTAAACAGCTGAAACAACAACACTCCACCCCAGTGAGTTGAACAAGATGAAACTATTTCTGACTACGTCGCCAGATTTCCACCATTTTCACCCAAGATACAAAGCCTTTGAACCTACTTTACTTCTATTGTGAAACACCTTTAATTGTAAGTTATGTTGTCCTCCCATCTGTGGTTCCTGTTATCTGTCAGGAACTATGGTCACCTGCTAATGTCACTCCTAGGGGTGATCCAGCCAAAGATGATCATACGTGGGTCAACAGCCAAAGACACATGAGTTCATCAAAGCGAGGCATGAGCTCATGCGAGTGGGCATGAAAGTGAAATGATGGGCTAAGTGAAATACCACTGAGTTCTAACTTGAGAAGGTTTGGCTAAACATGAATGCAAGCACATGTCACCCCTTTGCTGTGTGTGTGAAAGGGGGAGGGGGTGGGGGGGGTTGTTGGCGGCCTTGGTGTTGTAGCTTCGCTGTCAGGGCAGGTACAACAGCATGTTTGTCAGTGTCATCTGAGGGGTGAAGTAATGTAATATGACATGAAAGGCTGAAAATGGTTATGACAGCATTGGCAGGTTTTTATAGCGTATCAATCTCCCCAGCTGACAAGACCAAACTCTAAACATAGTCAGAGTCACCATCAGTCTGGGAGAACTTGAGTTTACATAAGCATATTCCATATATTTTGGAAAACATTAAAGAACTGCTGCTGTCATTTCAGGATGAAAAGAATATTACAGAAGCTACTGAAAATGGCTGTAAGAGAAGGGTTAAGAGGAAGGGCAGACATTAGGGCTGTGCCATATTGTATTGTGTGCAATAATATCGCAGATTTTTTTTAAATGATAAAAAACTCTCAATATCGTAATTATTTTGACATTCTGACTTGTTTACGTGATGACGCCATGCAGTTACACATAATATGGCATACATTCATTATGCAATTTAGGCACAGCAACATGTACGGTGGAAATTTTTTCTGTGTTTAAAAATTTGCTCCAAAAGAAAAGTGACTTCAGTCGTGTGGAGGTGGGTTGGACATATAAAGTATCAATATTCCAAAATATTTTTCACACAATGTCAGAATTTTGGTAAGTTACAAAATATGCACATCTTTACACATTTATTTGTTGTTTCTTCCGAATGTTTGAAATTGTTAAATAGAATGTAATTAAATCTAATTTAAATAAGAAGTTAAATATATTATTAATTTAATATATTTAATATTAATATATAATTTATTTATTTTTAAAAGTGTGTTCTTTCAATTAATACAATTATTTCCAGTGTTTTTTTCATATCGCCTAAAATATCGTCATAGCCAAAATACCCTGAAATACCATGATATATTTTAGCACCATATAGCCCATCTTTAGCAGTCGTCTTAGAAAAGACAAGGAAGTTTCATGGAAATATATACAAATTCAATTAAGTCATTTAAGTATAGTCACTGCTGAATACAGTAAACACACAATGCATTATAAGCTCACCAGGCATCATTTATCACTGGGTGTAATGATTTATCTTCAAGATGGACAGGGACAGGACATAGTGTGAACGCCACATCCTCCCCATGGATTCTCACAGTCCATCAGTCTGTCCTTTCTCTCTCTCTCTCTCTCTCTCTCTCTCTCTCTCTCTCTCTCTCTCTCTCTCTCTCTCTCACACACACACACACACACACACACACACACACACACACACACACAGATTCACACTTCACAAACAGCTCATTTAGTCTCCTCTTGCCTGTAATACAGTGACGCAGTTCTTTAACCATCGTTAATCAGGACCTACTTAATAAAGCTGTCAAAATATCTGTGAGAGGACATGTGGAAAGGAAGGGCGAAGATGGCTTCCTCTGGCCTAACAACACAAGCTCAGCTCCCCGCCATTACAGTCGCCTGCCCTCTGGGCATGCAGTCTAGCCTTTATTAGAGAGGACTGAGATCTGGGGCCAGTTATAGCACATGCCTACAGGCCAGCTCTACTAAGAGAAAATAATACTGTTCTCAGATATCCGGCATTTCCATTCACTCTAGCTTGCAAAAATCAGCCTGTGGTTATGTGTTATTGAACACAAAGCTAATAATATTGGCAGAATCCAGTCGTAGTCAATAATCTGTTCAATGTTTAGCAGCAATAGTTGTCTCAATGAATGAATAGTTTTCCATAGATGGCCAAATGCTAAAAAAAGTGACCTGTGATAATACCACAATATATCTGTAGTGTTGTGCATAGCTGTAGTGTTGTGCACAGTGATAACAATTTTACCTGTCTAAACCTAGTACCTGTGTACCTAGTTTGGACAAGCTTTACGTTCATTGTTAGGAAAACTTCCATTCAGTACAATGAGGAACTGCAACCATCTTTGATTCAAGAGGGCTATGATATTTTACCTAACAACCAGACAGCAATTTTGACATTATGTTTCCATAAAAAATGTCCAATTTATCAATTTATAATAGAAGGAACCTTCCTAAACATAGTATAAAAATATCATACCATTGAGTTTATAATTTTAAATGGTAAGCAACCAAGTTGGACTGTGTTATTGTAGTTACCAAATTTAGGCAGATTGTAAACAACAGTGAATTGAACAGATACGTATCTTAGCCTAAGTGCCATATACTGTAGGTGCAACCAGAGTCCTAAGCTCAAGAGTCTTAAGTTTGGTCACCACTGTTTGTCAGGAATTTGGTGTGTTCTGTGTACTGGTGGAGCTCTAGCCAATATCACTGGCTCAATTTGAGTGGTGTTTATGATCCAGAGCTAACCAATGTCCAGTGTAAAACTCTCCAAAAACAGCAAAGGCATTTACTGCAGCCACAGGAACAAACTCACTAAAATACACTTAATTTAGAATCAATGCTGGAGGAGCATAAAGGTTTTGCACATTTCTAGCTACATAGTTTAATGTAAACAAAGCAGATTCATGTTATAATTTCCCATTCGCTTGAAAGGATTTGTTTTCAGTGTTCTATTCAATACTGTCATTGTTTGCTATTGTAGCAGACTTGGTATTGCAGTAGTTGAAGAATTGGGCACATGCACCATGTAATGGAGATCTGCTGGTTTATTCTGAATAAAAACAGCATGGGGCACAGTAAACTCATGCAGCGAAACAGCTCTCTCTCCCACCCTACCCCACACAACATCAACTCTGCTTCTAATGTGTCCATAAACATGCAAAACAATTTTATATAAAAGGTTTGAAACACAATGAGAAGGGCTAATTTATGCCTGAACACAGGTTATGATGAATTTCATGGTACATGGCTTAGAATATTACATGACACCACCTCATCTACACTTTAACAGTACCAAATAATTTCCATGCAAGTGCCATATACTGCTGGGCTACTACAAGGAACTCAACGAACCATATGTAAGAAAAAGAGGAAAATAATAAATACACAAATAAAATGTAAATTGTGATAGTGTACTATCTTCAGTACTATATTAGAACCTGAAAGACCTCATACTACATATTACAATCACACAAACCATGAACATATCTGAATAAAAAATGCATGGGGCATAGTTAACACAGTCAAGCCAAAAAATATTATAAAAATTGTACATAGCTAAATTTCATACGTTTGACATAAAACTGGCGCACAGTGATCCAAACGTGTTCTCCAACCCTAAGCTTGAGATATTATGTTAAACTTCATGGCAAAATTTCATGATTTTAGAGCTTTGATTTGGCTGCTATGTTTCTAATTTGGCTACTATGCTTCTAATGAACCCAGGGAAATCCCACTGCATGTGCTTACATTAGGTTTAACATCAGTTAAGGCCTCAACTACAGCAGGTTCGGGAGAACCAAAGAAAAAAAGGCTAGAAAACCAACTGATTACACTTTAAGCATATAATGACAACTAATTTAAAAAGAAATACAGGTTTGGTGAAGTTCATGTTAACCAAAATTAAAACTAAATAAATTTAATAAAAATAAAATACGTAAACAAATATAATTTCAGCTACGCTACACAGCTATGAAAGAACTGTTTTGTGTGAAGACCATGGGTACTTCAATATTTAAAAGTGTCCTTTGTTTTCACTCATAACAAATACATAAAATCTTTCTTTAGCTGATACTGATTCAGTTTTCCAGTGATATTTTAAACTTGCCCACATGTTGAAGCAAAACAAATCTCTAATTCCAACATATGAAAAGTTTGCTGAAAGTATTTCTATGAATTCTCCACATGGACCTTATCATGAACAAGTGAGATCGCTGTCTGTACCATTAAAAACAATGTGAGCTCAAAACACCTAGGAAAGAATAAGTGAAAAAGGAATGAATTATGCTGCAGTCTTTGTGCTCTGTTTGACTTCTGCTATAGAGAATTGAATGACACTAAGCTTATGACACAGCAGCACAGATGTAGACTGCAGTTCTAGACTAGCTTTATAAAACCTTTGTTATTGTATGCATAGGGTTGTCAGTGATTAATACTGAATTGAACTTTACTTTCTGTGTTTATATGCATGTTTGATCAGTATCAATATTTTAGTGCCTCAGACTCCATTTTAGAGCAATGCTGGTAAAAATAAATGTATTTAATGGCTCTCTGCATAACATGCATAAACACTGAATAGTGCATATTAAACACAAATGAACAGTTGTGTTAACCACAATGTGACACAAAGTTTTAGTAAATGGCATACAAATGTGACATTACTTAAACTGTTATGTAATTCATTACGGTTGTCTTAAGGTGGCCACTGCCTTGAGGTGCTTCAAACCACTGTGTGTGGCCGTCATATCACCATTTATAAAACTGCTATTAAATGGCTGTTCTTTGGAAAATAAAGGTTATTCTATGCTAATGCATGTGCTATTAAATGAACATTAGGTAAGGTTTGGTATTTTTGATGCTAGGCTCCCTGACAGTTGCTGAGTGTAATAAACTTGTACAGCACTGTCCTGTAATAAAGAGGGAGGGGTGGTGGTGAAGAGGTGGTTTCTCACCCTTCTCGCAAAGTTACACAGTGCAGTTTCTGTTGGGCTGAAAATTTACTACCTAGTGTTTCTTTAAGGCCCTGTGAAAACAGCCTTCAACTAAATTATTACAAGAACCTTACAGTTTATACTTCTCAGTTCCAATAATTTAACTTTTCATTATACATAATGGTTCTTGATTTATGTAAAGTTTTACAGAGAAGGCATATAATAATATATTGCTTTTGTTAATATTAGAAGTGTAAATTTGTGTTATCTTCACTGTTATTTATATTTTATGACTTACACACCACATAATTTCAGATCTTACAGGAAGTTTTGTTTTTGCTAACATGTCTGTGGTATGGCTGTCCACTGCACATCTGTTACGTCTTTATGAAATGACACAGCTGTCTGCGGTACACAGCTGGTTACTCTTTATGTCATTGTCATTGTTGTTTTGCTGGAGCTTGACTGCTCCCCTAACAGGGCAAGCATTAAATGTGACTGTCCTTGCATCAAGGTGGATGTTTTAGTCCTGTGGGAGGAAGAGGTAGTTTCTTTTTTAGCATAACAGAATTGGGCTCAGAAAATTTTAAAGTGTATTACAGTTTTACTTAATTGTTTACATACATTTTCTGAACGCATGCCTCATACTCTCAGAACTCTACACACAAATAAAAAAACACACACACAATGGGCAAAACCCCTCAATTCTCCTGCAAAATGAAATGTTACATTCAGAATAATGTTATCTCTTCTCAAAATGGTATTTTGCTTTTCAGATGTTTTTTTTTTTTTTTTGTTCAGTGGTATACTTACTACAGACAGTAAATATATAAGTGTGTTGTAAAACATTTTAGAATATTGTTTTTATACCTAGAACACACAAATAAACGGTAACAAATATATTTTATTTTCCCTACAAAAACGATGTACACAGTGTAGTTCCCAACCAACACAAAGTTGCACATACAGTGGTCTACGTACAAAACAACAGAAGAATTTACTGTATTCATTCATTCATTTATTGTCTGTAACCTCTTATCCAGTTCAGGGTCGTGGTGGGTCCAGAGCCTACCTGGAATCATTGGGCGCAAGGCAGGAATACACCCTGGAGGGGTCCTCCTCCTCTTACTCTCACTCATCTAGCTCTGGCTCTGCCTCTGTTTCCAATGTTGGCATCCAATGTTGCTCCAAAACAGAAGAGCTCACCTGTTGCCATTTCATGCTAAAACTTTGATTGCTAATTGTTAAACTGTGTGACAGGTGTTTTACCATGTGATGGGTTATTGTGCAAAGTAGGGCAATTAACTTTAGAATCTTGAATAACAGTGTGTTTCTTGTGAAAACAAAATATTTTCTTCATGAAAATTGTGCCAAATGCAGAAAATTGTGTGTAGTGAAAATTTTGTGTTTTAGAACTGCAATTTGAGTGTAAAGCAGGAATTGTGCTTGTAGTTTAGCAGAATTGGTTCAGGGGGCTGGTGCATGGGTTACATTTTGTGGTCAATGAGTCACAAATACCAGTATTTGTGTGTAAATAATTGGGAAATATTGTCATCAAACAGAATAATTTCCAAGCTAATCTGGTATCAGATTAGATTCATGTGCGTGAATTGTTGCGGCTTGTGTATGTTGAACTGTCAGCGAGCAATGAGGGGGGGAGGGAAGTACCAGAATGTTTAAAACAATTCCAACCTCCTCATCAACTGATTAAAAAAAAAAAAAATGACAACTGAAATTAATTGAACTACTCTGAAATATATTCCATCAACATTCTGGATAAAATATTGAGACTCAACTCATGGACAGAAAAGCAGAACATTCCTCTGTGTGGCTTTCATAAAAGAAGGTAAAATTAAGTAAAAGAAACAAAAAAAAAAAAAAAAGAATAAAAAAAAAGTAAAAAAGAGAAAGAGACAGATCAAGTCATTTGTCTTTTCATCTTAGAGAAGATGCAACTTGACAGGAACAAATTAAACAGGTTACATAAATCAAACCAAGCGAGAGAAAGTCAGGGAGTGGTGTGGGGAGCAATAAAGCAAATCTAATAACTCATTACTTAGTTTCCCTCACCCACCATAAACGCAGGATTGGTAGTGGGAAAATGTTATCATTTTTCTTTTGAAGAAGGAAAGATTGGAATGAGATGGAGAGAGAGAGAGAGAGAGAGAAATTAAATGTGCCCTTATCATTCTCTCTCACTCTCCCTCTCTCTCTCTCTCCTGTATTCTGCTTGGGGAAAGAGGTAGTTAATGCCACTACAGAGAGCTGTGCTGGAACTGGTTATGTATCGGCAGAGTTAAATTTTTATTGTTTATCGGCCAAATGCAAACACAGTGAAAACCTAATAAATGTTGAGTGTTGGAGCTCATGGCCACTGTTTATGTCACTGCAAGAGGAGCCTGTTGTCTGGAGCTTGAAGCTGTTAATTTGCTTTTTATTGTCAGGTGTATAAAAGATGAGCTTGTTTTGACAAATTAACTCAGAATATAACCGGAGTGTGTGTGATGGTTACTGATAAACTTCACTGTAGTAGCGAGAGCATGGGAGACAAAGAAGAGGCAGCAGAACAAATGCTTAAATCAGAAGCTGTATATGTTTAAAAAAATGGATGTGTGAGCTGCTGATTGGCTGGTTTGTTGTTATCCTCTGGAGGAAAGGGAATTTCTTTGACATAGGCAACTTTGTGTGCTCCATTAACTCCCACCCCTACCTCCGCCATGCACTGTAAACACGATATGACTGATAATAGCATGGACAATAGCAATCTGAATGCCTAATACAGCTGGCTTTATCTCAGAAGTGTGTTCATTTGTGGGCCCTGAACGAATCCGCCACGCACTGTGAGTTCCACATTTAATTCTATTCTTCTTGCTTTTAATTGCTCGCCCCCTTTTTTCCTACTTAACAAAATTTTCTGGAGTGCTCAGCACACTTAATCTGGGCCTGCCATCAGTGGATATTGTCTCGCTGCAATTAGTCTGATGAGTGGATCTATCTATTAGTTGTGTTCATTACATTATACACACACACAGCAAGCTTGACATCAGCAATCAAGGAAGGCGTCACAATCAGCTCCGGTTTAACTCAGGAATCTGATGCTAAAGCTCCCTCTGCGTTTGTTTGCTTGTGAGTTCACTGACGCTGGGAAACTCTGCAAGGCGTCAAGCCACCAGTTGCATTTTAGCTGAGATTTAACTGAACCCAGTTCTATTATCACTTCTAATGTTTCTCCAGTTCATGACATTCCCATGTGTGGCCTTCAGGGCAAAAGAGGCCCAATTCTAAAAAGTGCTTGAACTATCCAAGTATGCCATTCTTAATTAAGGGGTGAGAGCAATCTATGCTTTACAGAAGATGCTATTAAACAAGTTACACAGTTATTCCTTCCCTACGATGTGTGTGAAGTTAATTGAATGTCAGATTGCAGATGTGAGACACTGTACTGAATAGATTAATGAAACTGGGCTCCAACTGGCAAAGGCTTTTTCGTGTCATGATGAGTGACCGGCATCTTGCTCAGGAAAGCAAATTCTGAATTAACTAATGACAATGAATGAATGAATGAGTTCTAACTGATATACACAGTCTTTATTTAGCCCAGTAAACTCAGTCACTGTCTTCAGACATCAGCTTTCCCTCTGTTCTCCAGTAAACCATGCTCCTTGTGTGTTTCATGGGAGATGATAAATTAATTTCTGATAGTTAAATCTTCTCTGCATCACTGCTCATTTTCATAAAGTTAACCAGAATCAAACTCTGATTGCATGTTTCATGTGGATTTGTTTCACTCCCATAGAAAATGAACAACTTCCGACTGCTTTGTTGCCCTTGTCGCTTACAGTGTACATGCAGTTACCCTGAATTCACACTGGCAGTGACTAATGGTCTCTCTTTGTCCAAGTAGCTAATTGCTCATCCACTCTGAGTATTTATGATCATGAGCTGGTGTCAATGCAAGGTTAGGATATATCAATTTAAGTGTATTGTGTAATCAAGATAACATAAGCATAGTTGCCAAATCATTATTGGCATAGATCATACAAACAAGATTATCCAACAACAACAAAAAAATATCTACAGAGACCCAGTAGTGCACAAAAAAATCAGATTCCTCACACTGAACTTATAAGTACACAGAATTGATATATAAATATATTATAGGAATGTGGATGTGAAAGACTTTTTAAGGAACAAGCACAAACTCTTTATCACACTCTGAATCTCCCACATGAGTTCCAAGTTTATCACCACAGGAATGGAGTTTCCACTTTCTTGTTGAGCTCAAGGTAAGTTAAACAACTTATAGCCTGGACAGACTCATGGTGGAGGGAACCCCCCCCCCAAAACAAACAAACAAACAAACAAACAAACAAACAAACAAAAAACAGACATATAAACACAAAATGTGCATGAATGCAAGCTTATGCAGCAACCGAGTAACATTTTACAGTTATTTTTACCCCTACCCCTTGTTTTCAAGTGTCATCCATAGAATGGAGTTACAGGGCGTAGTGGTTAATATCTTCTCCTAAGAAACCGCTTATCCAGTTCAGGATTGTGGTGGGTCCGGAGCCTACACAAAATTAGTGGCTGCAAGGCGGGGACACACCCTGGTGGGGGACAGAGACATCAGTGTACTACAAATGATGTTTTATGTCTATTATAAAAAAAGGGTCACAATACATTCAAACTACATTTAAATTTAAATAATCTAACGGATATCATAGTTTTTAAAGGAGAAAATACCGACATTTTTTGAGCTTATTTCCCAACAAGAACTGAGACTCCTATCCTTAGATAAAACAAAGAAATGGGATTCACCCAAAATCTGAATATTGTTAATAGTGGTGTTGAGGAACTTATAGGCCAACATCAGTTATACTTTGTTTTATAATGTAGTAAACTTCAGAGTTTGTGTTGCCTGGGTTGCAATTTATATCAATAGACAACATGTGGGTCCCTTGACCCCCAATAGGTTGAAAACCCCTGGATTAGACCATTGTCCTTTTTCACCCATCCCTGCTGATAAAGTCACATCCAAATGTGTGTAGTATATGCAGCTTGTACAGTTCTTTCTTAACAAGAGAGATATGAGCTCATGTGTTGTTCTTTTTAGGCTCTGTGCTGCATTTTGTGTTAGTTTTAGAGGATTGAAGCTTTTCTTAGGGACCCCAGTTAAGAGGGCATTACAATAATCAGTGCTGCATGTAACAAACACATTAACACATTTCTCTGTGTTGCACCTGGGTAGAAAGGGTTTAACTTTAGCAATGTTTCTAAAAAGAAAAAAAATGCTACTTTAAAGACTGCAAAATTTCATAGCTTGTGTTAAACCGTGTAGACTTGCTGGGGTAAAATTCCTGCACACTAAACTATGCTCACCGCAGGTCTGATTATTCATTGTGAAAGCCAAAACACTGGCATGGTGAACCAGACTTGTTAGGGTGTTGCAACCTCTGGGCTTTTATGCTGTGATTTAGAGCTGAGCCTTGCTCTGTGCTGAGAGGAAGAGTGAGGACTGAAGAGTCTCTGATGGCACTGGAGTGTTTGTGTACTGATGCTTTCCTCACTCCTTCATCCAACTTCACACCAGCACTGTACAGGAACTGACACAACACTGAACAGCCGTGCGTCCTGCCAAGTGTCCTGCAGCTCCTCAGCAAGGGCTCAATCCAGCAGCACCTGCTAACTGACAAACAGACTTCAGCTGAATAAAGGCAGGCTGCTTACTTAGTGGGTTATGTCACTGAATATTATTCAGCAATGAATGAAATCACATTTATTTTCCTAATTTTCATGAAGACTTTTTTGCTCGTTTTTTGTTTATCATTTAAGTCCACTTGTGGTTTTGTGCACCAAACAAAAGTAGTAATACAAACCCATTTTCCAACTTCTCATTATCTCTTATAATTATGCAGGCTCTTGTTGCTAATGCCTTTAAGACTGCTATATGCAAATGCCTCAGTTTCTTTCTTCTGATTGGTTCTCCTCCACTGTGCCGTCTTCAGAAAGCTTTCATTTGAATGTCCTTGATCTTGGACTATTTTGCTACAAGCAGACTGCAGGAGAAACACCATTTTTATCTTAAGGTAAATGCTTCATACTTTAATAGCTGTGACATGATGAGCTCAAAATAGTCTCTATTTTGAAGTTTGGATCCATATATCTTAGGGTTTGAAACTCAAATCTGTTCACAAAATAGACCACACATTTAATCTAAAACAATATCATATACCTATCAGCCTTAATATTTTTACCACCTTATTGTTGTTACAATTTGTGTCTATTTTGTGAACTACATAGTTCATTCATTCATTCATTCATTATCTGTAACCGCTTATCTAATTCAGGGTCGCAGTGGGTCCAGAGCCTACCTGGAATCATTAGGCGCAAGGCGGGAATACACCCTGGAGGGGGCGCCAGTCCTTCACAGGGCAACACAGACACACACACATTCACTCAGACACTCACACCTACGGACACTTTTGAGTCGCCAATCCACCTACAACGTGTGTTTTTGGACTGTGGGAGGAAACCGGAGCACCCGGAGGAAACCCATGCGGACACGGAGAGAACACACCAACTCCTCACAGACAGTCACCCGGAGAATCGAATCCACAGCCTCCAGTGATAGGTACAAAGCTTATAATTTCTTGTAGCACTGCTTTTTCTGATCCACTGATACCCTGTATCACACACACAAAACTATGCATTCATCACCACCACTAGGTTGCTGTCACCACAGTGCTGAGAATTATCCTTCACTCAAATAATCCCTCTTCATTGGTGGATCTGACCACTGAAGAACAGGGTGACTGGAGGTTAACAATGTATCCAGAGCAAGAGACTGACTCCAGTTCTGATTGTAAAACCACATTGTGCATTTTAATGTCAGTGGAACTGATAAAAATGTACAACGCATGTAGAAACAAGGAGGGGGCCTTACAGTTATGACTGATTATAAATTAATGAAATAAATTAAGAACATGCTGAACTGATATTTGATAGGAAAATGACTTACCTTGAAATTCAAAAAAATGTAGTTTTAAATTTCAGGCCTTAAATTCATCTGAGGAAACTTTTAAACTTTAAAAGACCTCCCCTGTGCTGTAGGCTGCAATAGGACTCTTTTTCTGCTTGTGTTTGACCTCTCAGCTCCACACACTGCTGACGACTCCATTCACAGAACAGCGGTCAGCACCGAGCGGCCCTGTACCGTCCAGCCTCTCTGAGAATTCATTACCCACCCTGCTACCTTCAATAGGAGAAGAAGTTTTCTGATAAGATGTGAATTGGAAATGTAGAAATAAAGAGAGAGAGAGAGAGAGAGAGAGAGAGAGAGGAAACAAGAAAGAAAGGAAGGTCCCACTTTCTAAAGCATGCTTTCATAAGGGTCAGTGGAGGTTAACTCGTAACATTTTGTGTTGTGCGAATGCAGCGTCAGGGAAATTTCGATGCCAATCGGCTGGCCACACTGGATCCTTCTTTCTGATGTGTGTGTGGCAGGGGAAATTGGAATCTTTATCTCTCCCACAGAGTATCCACCAACTGAACTCAGTGTGCCAGCCACATCTGACTGTGTTAATTGCAAAGAGAGAGCAGAGCTTGGAATGAAAACGAATCTCCAGACTGTATTTTCTCCCTCTGTCTCTCTTTAATTTAATGTTTAGATCTTCATTTAATGGTGTGAAGAAACCTTTGAAGAACTAAGTGAAAAGATTTTACTCTCTTGTTAGCACACAGATTATTGAAAATACAATATGTATGAAGATGAAATTTTCTCTCTCTCTGTTTTTTGTGCTGTGAGAAGAAACTAGCACACAGATATAAGAACTCCTCACAGACAGTCACCTGAGGTGGGGTTTGACTCAACAACCCCAGACAACTGGAGCTGTGTTGCAGTGGACCTGGGGTGGTGGGTTCGAGCCCTGCTCTGGGTCTTCGAGGAGCGTATTCTCCATGTGTCTGCATGGGTTTCCTCTGGTTGCTTCGGCTTCCTCCCGCGGTCCAAAATCACATACTAGAAGGTGGATTGATGACTCAAAATTGTCCATAGGTTTCAGTGAATATTTGAGTGTGTGTTGCCCTGTGATGGACAGGCGCCCGGGGTGTGTATCCCGCCCCTGTGACTCTGGGTAGGCTCCAGACCCACCGCGACCCGAACTGGATAAGCGGTTAGAGACAGTGAATGAATGAACTTGGTACATAGGTTTGCACAAATCAGACCTCTGCACTGTACAGATGAAACAACATCAGACAAAATTAAGTGCAGAGGTGAAAGCAAAGAGTAGTGTGACATTACATTTCACCAAAGGAAACAGTGGCTCAAAAAAAAAAAAAAAGAAAACAGCAAAAAGAGGTGCAAAGCCAGCATGACCTAGCCAGTATCCTGAATTCAATTCTTAAGTACCTTTTTAGAGAATTTAGAAATTTAACTGTAAAGAATTGAAGGCAGTTTGCCAAAGGATGTTTCCTGTGTCACTGGCTGTCACAATATAACATAGCAGATATAACAGAGCCAATATGTCCCTTTAATCAAAAGCTACTGTATTTTATCCTCCAAACATATATTTGTGAAAGTAACTAAGAGATGCCTTGTTTTATTGTTTTTGCAAATTGCATAACCATATTTTAAAATGAGCATGTTCCAAGGATAACCTCGTTTTTATTATTCATGCGCATTGTGTCAACTTGAAAATTGTATCCAAAAATTTACCAGTGGTTGAAACAGGAAAGGACTGAATTATGCAGGACAGGGTCACTCTATAGGACCAGAGTAGTTTCTCAAAGCTACTGCTCAGTTACTGCTCAGCTACTGGGCCTGTATACTTTTGTATGTGGCTAATATATAACGTTAAGAGGACATGCATAGGACAGGGGCATGGGGCTGAATTTGCGTTACTCTCTCTCTCTCTCTCTCTCTCTCTCTCTCTTTCTCTCTCTCTCTCCCCAACCCTCTTGGAGCTCAGGGGCGGGGGGATGGCAGAGATGGCCGCATTAATAATGCAGCGCTGCCTGGAAACTGAATGCGCTGCAGTGAAGTGCTGTGTGGAATGCTAAATAGGCATTTGTTTGTGTGTCGCTCATTGCAACCCCCCCCCCCACACACACACACACAGCCTCCTCACCTCTCTCTCTCTCTCTCTCTCTCTCTCCCTCTCTTTTACTCTCACTCTGTGTGAAGGGGTTTCTCTGATTGCTCTCGCTGGAGGTCTCAGGGCTGGAGCTGGTGAAAGAAGGCAGCCTGTCTCTTTGTGTGTGTTTGTAAGTGTACTCGCTGATGCTGAATTGCTTGGTTTTGAGGGATGTTTGTGACACTGCTCCCTCTCTTTTGTCTCTCTGAGATGTGATTTTTAGAAGGGCATCTCAGGATATTTCCCTGCGCAATCACACCAAAGTTTTCAAGTAGAGATTAAACATTCAGAGAAAAAACATTCAGACAATCTTTGGCATATCAGCGCACTGCCACTGTCTCTGATCTTCTGACACAGTGACCTTAGTATTAAAGCATATTCTCTCATCTCTCACAGGTTTGGATTTCAGATGACTTCTTGCACTGGATTACTTCAGTGACGCAAGAATTTATTCCACATTTATCTTATTTCTGCTCACAACTCTTGACCTCAATAGGTCACCGCAGAGGAAAGACTTCTGTACAGACCTGTCTGCTTCAGGATCTGCTGGCAGGATTTGTAATTAATGGCATCAGTTAATCATAGATCATTATGCATTTCTTGGTGTATATCATAGTAAAGGTAAATTAAAAGACACATTTGAATACTTTAATATGGACTAAATTATTCACTAATAGTTTTGCATACACTTCCAAGGTGAAAAAGGCTGAAATTGATGTCATAATGTACATAAACACCTTTTAATATCTCCATAAAGAAGCATGTGTTCTCTAAAGTGATGGAGCGCCATCTAATACCTTAAAGGTGGTGTCTGTGGACTTGACCTTACTAATGTTGGCTGAGTTTCATTTAATCCTCACAGCTCTGTTTGAACATCTGTAAAGACATGTTTTTTCTTCAGACCAACAGTACTCACAATAGAGGTCCATT
The DNA here is from genome assembly GCF_029633855.1 of Hoplias malabaricus. Lineage (NCBI taxonomy): Eukaryota > Metazoa > Chordata > Actinopteri > Characiformes > Erythrinidae > Hoplias > Hoplias malabaricus. Next base: position 27,438,091 of record NC_089803.1, read on the forward strand.
TGCAGGACTACGACTATAGCTGCTGGAGCAGCGCTTTAATAACTGTTAACTGTGCTTTTATGGATTTGCATTTAGTGCTGTATATTTTATTCCACATAATGTACTGGGGAAAACACTGAGCTTGGTGGAAGATTTCATTTACTGCATTTTAAATGTTGCGTAATATATATTCAGCCTCTTTGTTATTCCTGTATTTGTTGACATAGGAGTGAGACAATGACTATACTGGAACACTTAGTATAATCAACTACCCCCTAGGACAGCAATATAATTCACTACAGCCTTTTTTTCCTTCATTTCAAAATTTACACCATTACTAATGAATGCCTTGCTACAGTAATGCTTTTTAAGGGCTTGTGTATTCTACAGTGTAATGAATTTATTAGGGATAAAATTAAGGGGCTGTAATATTTAACATACAGACACTTTGGTGGGGAGAAAAATAAGATACTATTATTTGTAGTAATATATTTATTTTTACCTGCTCAATCTAGCAGCCGAATGGGCCACAGATGCACACCATGCAGGGGTGAGCTATTAATATTAACAAATGGAATATACAGTATCTTACAAATGGGGACAGTGTCTTGAGCCTGATGTAGGTGTATATTAATGGAACCATAAGGGGAGAAGAATAAATAAAGCAGGTAAGTTAGATCGATGATCTTTAGCTGTTCAAGGCTGTTGTTTACACCCTGGTGATTAACAGGATAGAGGTGTAATTCCAGAGCCATGCTGGATATGCATTGCATTGCCACGTGTTAACTCTCTCATGCTTGTTTCTCCATTTCTGTACAGATGAATTACAGAATAAAATCAAAGACAGATGAGGCAATGTAATTCAGTGGAGAGCTCATCAGTCAGTGTCTTCTGTGGGGCTGCTCGTGTGATGAATTTGGACAGTACATTTGGACTGCAGCTAGTTAACATGGTTTTAAAATGGTTTAAAGAATTGGATACTAAAACAATGTTGGCCAGATTTTGCTGGAGATGTTTTGAGGTTTTCCATGCAACAGCTCATGAACATATTATACGTTTTGTAATACTTGTTTGAAATTTCTATTTGTGACGATATAAATGGGGGAGTGCATTCTGTGACACTCACTTCTGTTACACATACAACATAAGGCATTATGTGATTTACATATTGTAGGTTGTCATTCCCATTTAAAAGACATGTATCCTGATTGTATTATTTCTATTAAGCCATTCTCATTTAAGTAGCCTTCTTTAGCTAATCCTAACAAGAAAATGTCCATATTATTTTCCAGACTTCTGATCTGCCTAATTGTTGGACTTAATTGGTCCATTCCAATTAAGTCCAACGGAAATAACAGAAAGGACAGTTCCTTAACTTTATTAGTTCCTTAACTTTGTTAGTGTAATGATTGAAGAACTAACTAATTAAAGTAAAAAAAAAAAAACTTTTACACTATATTATCTTGACTGTCCAGAGAACATTGCATTTTCCAGTAGACATTTATATTTAGCTGATGTTACTATTACATTAAATGAAGAAAACTTTTTGTTATTACTGTCTCATAACACATAACACATTGATTACTAGGATTTGTATGTTAATTTCTGTTATAATATGTCACATATTATATCACTTCATATCAAAATGATATGTGACTATGTCACAAAATGCACGCTCCCATTTATGTGACTACCAGAAAGTAAAGTCAAGAGAAGTTCAAGTCAGTTTTATTTGTATAGTGTTTTTTAAAACCAGATGATTTCACAAAGCAGCTTTACAGAAATTAAGAGTTTAAACAAAATTGAAATTAATAAACCCAGGGGAACAAGCCAAAGGAGATGGGGGCCAATCTCCCTTAAAGCTGAAGGAAGAAACCTTGGAGGTCAAACAAATTAAAAACAATAGAGTTTAATTTAAAACTGCAGGTAAAAGCAGCCTTGGAGTCTGTGTTGATAATGAAGGACATTAGTAAAGGTCTGTGCTGAATCAGTTTAATCAAATCTCCAGGAGCTGCTGCATGGGGACGACAAAGTCAAATGTGAAAGTATGGAGTTTGGCTAATGCTGGGTTAGGAGGTCAGATAACTGGTCTTAAGGCAGGTGAGCATGAACCTCCAGCATCCAGTCTTCCATCAGCATCCCACCGGACAGGAGAGTAGTCATTAACTGAAAGGGAGTAGAGAGGTGGCATTAGTTCAGTTTGTATTTATGGATTATAGAGAATATAAATATTGTTGGAGTGTGGCAAGAAACTGCAGCAGATCTAACTACAAGTGAGACATCTATTCAGTGCACAGTCATATAATGTTAAAAATGATGCTGTGTATGTAGGCAGCATTTAAATCAAAAACAAACCCTATAAAATCAGTTATTGAGTCACAGTATTTAGAGGTTACATCATCAAACATCAACACATTCTACACATACTGTGTAGTCCTTAGGAGACCTGGAATGTTTTGGCCATGTTTTGTATACTTTTGATGTTATCTTTATATACCACATTAAACATACCAGAGATTGGTATCAGTTTTTTTGTCAGCTGTCTTTTCCTGCTATTAGTCTCTCTTCTGTCTCTCTTTCATTTAGGAGGTTTGCTCCTCCTACTTCCCCTTACTGTAGTCAGTTTGTAGTAAAGTGACAGTATAGATTCCAACTTTTTTTCCATTTCTTTACAAGATGAAAAAATAAATGCAACACATGGCCCAACCCATTTTGCACACTTCCATGTAGGAATATTGTTTTGTAAATCACATTTAAATGCTCGTATCTCCCTTTGTAGTTTTTCTAACCTTATAAACCATAACCGAACATATAGCACAAAGCCTGCACTTAGAAATGAAATTGCCTGCAATGTTCAGTGTGACTTTATTTTCATGCGTTTCATCTTGAACTGGTCATGAGGCTTGATCACGTTGGTGTGATCAGTGACTCCTGGGGTTAAAGTAATACTGTGAACTGTTAACCAATAAAAACTTTGCTACAGTTGAAAAATGAGATGGAAAATGTATTCCCCACTGAAGGTCACACTCAGCACTGAGATTCTCACACAAAGTTTTGTGACTTTTTCAGAAATAACCACGTAACTGTGATTATCCCATCTGTGATATTATTTCTGAAAATATAGAGTTCCTTTATTGCTTTTATTCAGCTTGTCAAACATCAAACACTGATTCAAATGTATAATTTAATATTGGCGATTTCTTGCTCTAAAACAGAATTATACAAAACAGTCTCTGTAATGTCAAGACAGAAGTCAGAACTTCATTAAACTATCAGTGTGTCAGATTTACGCTTTCCAAATGTATCCATTTTTTTCTGTTATTGTATTTTTAATAACCTATATGAACAAATGCTTGAGAACATCTGCTAAACCAACCCCTGGTTTGACAGTATCCTTTTTTCTACTCTTCTGGGAAGACTTTACACTAGACACTGAAGACTACTGTGAGGATTTAATGGCTTAGAGCCACAAAAGCATTACCAGTGTCAAGTAAGTTGAATGGTTAAGTCTGGATCACAAAAGTCACCCAGCCTCATTCTAGAGCAGGGGTGGGCAATTATTTTTTCCATGGGGCCACATGAGAAACAGAAAATATTGTGGAGGGCCGGCCAAAAGGCTGATCTCAATTCTGCATAATATTAACTGTACTTCTTTGTAAAAAGCAGTAAATAGCATTGTTTTGACAAGCTGGTAAGAGTATATGTTATAATTAAGCAATGAAAACATGAGGTTGCCTTCCAAAAAATGTAATTTATTCAAGCGAATTTCACAAAACAATGGGAAAGGCAATTAATCACTAAAACGGCATCATAAAAACACGCTAAACATGCAAATAAAAATAAAAAAAGAAGCTTGGTAAAAAACGCCTTGCTGCTTTTGCAGTTTAGCTAGCAAAGCTTCCGATGTCCGCGCCCTTTCAGCATCAGTCACGTTCTTGTATTTCTCCCCGTGTTTCGTCTCGTAATGCCGACTCAAATTGTAGTCCTTAAACACGGCGATCTGCTCCCCGCAAACTAAACACACGGCTTTACCTCTCACTTCAGTAAATAAATACTTAGCAGTCCAATTTTTGTTGAAAACCCTGCATTCGGCATCTACATTTCTTTTTTAGCATGAGCAGACATTTCTGAGGGCTAAAGTCGTCTTGTGACTTGCTAGTGACAACGATCAAATCACGCCCATGCCTCAATATACGTTTTGCGTCATCATGTACGTAAATAAAAAACAACTTCAAAATAAAAGCAATGCAGCTTCAGTCCATGCATCAGGTAAAATAAGAAAATATGTTTATTTTGTCATTTCCAATTAACGTTACACGGGCCGGTCAGAGTCAATCAAAGGGCCGTATGCGGCCCGGGGGCCGTACAATGCCCAGGTTTGTTCTAGAGGTATTGTTTGGGGCTCCAATACTGAAGAGAAAGTGGTTCCATTGCCCTATACCCAGCGCAAGGGTCTTTAATCCCCTCCAGCTAACATATAGACTCATGTATGGCTGCTCCAGTGCAACACATGACAACTTGCATACAAGTTCACATGACAGTTTCCACAATTGGCACATTAGTGGTTTTCAAAAACTATGGTCATACAATGCTTGTGTTAATATATGATTAACAGTGCCAGTATGAAAAAAAAAAAAAAAAAAAAAATAAAAAAAATAAAAAAAATAATAATATATATATATATATATCTTAGTGGTAGGTGGTCAACAGAGTGGGGATATGAATATCTAAAATGTTATATAACAACACTGTCCTCCACATCAGTGTGTGTGTGTGTGGTCTCCACCTTGATCAGACTTACTATCATGTAATTACGTTATGTGGTGTGGGAAACTTGATAATCACAGATATTTCGGCTACAGAGTCTCCTGGTCTCTGATTGTGAGTATAAATCACAAAGTGTTGATTAAAAGGATTTTTCAGCAAAAATAAATGAAAATGCATTTCTCATGTATCATTATTTGTTTGCCCTAAACATTGATTAACAGGACACACCTCAGGCAAGCGTTATTATACTCAGTTCATCTGTCAAAAAGTAATAATTTTGTGCTCTAATGAATTGTTTTATTCACCTTCAACTTCCTGGTACCTGGTTGAACTGTGCTTCAGGGCAGGTTGCACAAAGCCAATTGTCTTAGCTCATGGCACTGAAACTGGCAGCAGGATGAATATTTCTTCAGAATTCCATGTCTGCTCAGGCTATATCTGGTTCTTGTTGTCCCTTCTGGTGGCAGTGCTAGTATTTTTTCAAATTCCCTGGTTGACTCCTAACCTTTTAAGGCCTTTAATATGCACCATCTCCAGACAGCTTTGGCTGTCTGAATGTCAGTCTCAATCTCTCCTGACATTTGTAGTGAAGATGCTCTATTAGGTGACAAAATGCAACACAAGCTATGCCACTTTTTAAGATTCCTGGTATCACAGGTATAGCAACATGGCCACAATACACACATACACTATATGGACTTCTTTGCTCCTCACTTGTCTCCACACTGGTCATGTGCTTCACCTGGGAGTGGTCAGTTAACATGGTAGCCTATTGATCTCATGTGTGCCTTGTTCGATGCCTTGTGTTTGTGTTTCTTCCATACACCGGATTTCATATCAAGAGCTTATATTATGTTCTTCTTTTTACACAGATATATAATGAAATATTCACCTCTCCTTCTGGAGAAAATAATTTAATGTACCTTTAGGGAACAAAGCTGAACCCTGTTGTAGCTTTAAAGGTACATTTACTCTGTGGATGCCTTTAGTGACAATAATATAACTGTACTGTACCTTTTTTCTAACAATGTGCACATTACACCTACATGATATTTGGTTATCCCTGTCTAAATCTGTAGCCATTAATATGGAGTTGGTCTTCACTTTCTGCAGTATTTTGGAGTGTGTCAGTGGAACATATAGCCTATTAATCGAGAAGACAATGTGAGAAGTCAGACACTGAAACTGGACATGAGGGTCTGGCTTGAAATCTCTTTTCTAATTCATCCTAAAGGTGACTAATGGAGCACAATGATGCACAATGAGTCAACCCCTGTCTCAAGTGATTGTCTGTGATGAGTGTGATGTTTTCCTCCTATGTCTGCCTGAGTTTATATATTTGCTTTAAAAACATATTTTGCTTTTGTGTGGGGTTAATTTGAAAATATATGTTTTTTTTTTATTTGAATTATTTGAATTTGCCCAACTGGCAACTGAAAAAAACTGTCCGTAGGTGTGAGTGTGTGAGTGTGTGTGTGTGTTGCCCCGTAAAGGACTGGTGCCCCCACCAGGGTGTATTCCCGCCTTGCGCCCAATGATTCCAGGCTCTGGACCCACCGCGACCCTGAACTGGATAAGTGGTTTCAGACAATGACTGAATGAATGATTTTGCCCTCAGGTGTGAGTGACTGAGTGAGTGTAATGCCCTGTGATGGAGAGGTGCCCTCTCTGGTGTGTGTGTTCCTGCATTGCGCCCAGTGAACTGCTGGCAAGAAAAAAAGTACAAACTTTATAGCAAGTTCATTCATATGCATTCTCTGGAGAGTTGGAGTTTCATCCAGCACCTCTGAAGTGTGTGTGTGTGTGTGCATGATATCACTAATGCTTCTCTGAATAAGTGTAAACAATTCTCACAACACTGTTCCAAAATTTAGTGTAATGCCTTCATTTGAGACTAATGTCATGGCCTCTACTGTAGCAAAAAGTGTGTGTGCGTGTGTGTGTGTGTGTGTGTGTGTGTGTGGTGAGGTGGTGGTTGGGTGGTGGTGTTAGGGGACAAATAGGCAACAGATCTTCAAACTTTTAGCAATATACTGCTTTTTGTGTAAGAACCAAAACTTGTTTTTCATTTGTTTTCAAGAAACAAATATGGATCTCCTGTTGCTTAAGTAACTGATCACATCATTTGAAATCTGAATTGCTCAGCGGTGTTTCTGCTCCCTTCTACTGATTTTGTGCGAGCCTCTCATTTCTAACAACTGTGGAGAACTATTTTAAATCTCATTAAGAAAGGGCAGAGCATAAGAAATAGTCCTCTGCGCACTATGGAGTAAGCAAATTGATTTAATTCAAGCAACATGTCTACAAATGCACAACTGGGGGTAGAGAAATCAGACTGGAGTCAATGTTATATACACATTTCCAGGTCTAGCAAATCTCACTTTAGAATAATGACTAAATAAAATTAATGAGCATAATGTCAAGCTGCCTACTTAATAATGTACTGTTTATTGAAATAAGCAGTACAAATGTATCTCGATTATTTATTAATTTATTAATTGATTGAGCTTATTTTTTCAGTTGATGAGGAGGGTGTGGGAGACAAAATGAGCTCCATAACTGAGCCTTTAAAACGCCAACCTGCTGCTCTTTATGTTTTTTTATTTTTTATGTCTCGTTGAATAACAGTCATGATCTTTAGAACTCCATCTTTTGTGGGTGGGGCTATGGTTTAGTAAATGGAGTTATATAAAAATGATGGTTTCTCAAACAGCACACACACAACTGAAATGCAGCTCAGTTTGTGGCTTAATTCCAATATATTGTGGCAGCACCATGTCTCTGTGGGACTGTTTTATTTTGGCTGTAGTAAGGCTAAGAAATTCCCATTGTGCTCCACACCTCTGCCAAAAGAGAGTTGTTTATTGTTGCTATTTCTTGTTGCTGTTGTGTAGTTTAGTTGTAATTGTGATTATTTCATTTCAGTTTGTTCTGATTTTTGTCTGAGAATATAGGTTTGTATGTGTTTTGGTAATCCACCTTCCTCACACCAACACCAGTGGTACTACTTTCTCTTGCCCAGTGTTAAGCAAAGGTTAGTTTTGTCTTTCACCCCCTTCTCAAACTCACCTTTAGTGATGCTTCAGTAGATGGTGGTCTCATTTTTTCCTCTCACATCATTATCTCCGTAATGCAAATTACCATTTCCCTGGGCCTAACAGGAGACCATTATCACCATACTTTGGCTTTAATTGCATTTGCTGCCATTACTGAGATCCCTGTAATTTCCCCCAATCCAGCATAGGACCTACCTTCCAAGCTTTGGATGTGTTTTTACATCCAAAAACATGCTCAGTCTTGGGGCCTTGCTGGAGCAGTCAGGCCATCTATGCTTTGTGCCACTGATGGTGGGGAATCTAAAACAGATATCTAGGGAACATTTTTGGAATTTATTTCCCAGCCCTTCCCAGGGTTTTCCAAGTTCATGTTTGAACTCTAGGTTATGGTAAGAGTTAGGCTTTGGTGAATACCTCGAAGTAAGTGATAGCAGTCATAAAAAGAAACGTTTGCCCAAAAACGTTGGAGTTGGAGTGTCCCCCATGGATGCTCAAATGCTACGCATGATCTCCCTCCAGCTGCCCCAGGCTTCAGCTGGCCCATCTGTGTGATCCTTTGCCAGAGAACTGGGGCTTGGCTCGGCCAGCTCCTGTCCCTCTCCAAATGGCTCTGAGAGCTGAAGTCACACAGGCATGAGGGCCACACGCTCCCCTTCACTCACGCTTTGCCCCTAACACACAATAGAGGCGCAACACAAATGCTCCTGTCACTTGGTCTGGCTGGAGAAAAAGCTGCAGGTGCGGCTGACACAGGCAGCCTGTTCCCATTTGACATTTAAATGTCATGCCATTGGTGAACAAAATGCTCATTTTAGATAGCATACACCAGCTATGTGTGTCAGACACTCATTGGTCCCAGCAAAAAAAAAAAAACCCTGCATCTATGTACAGTGGGTGATTCGGGATTTTCTGTATAATATGATGTGACATCTATTATAATCACTGTCACTAATGGTGTAACATTGGGTTTAACGCTGGAGTCAAATAGGACTTTGTATAGAAAAGACAAGGCAAATGCTATTAAACAGCTGTTAGAAATATAAATAAATATGACAATTTAATATCATTATAAAAATAATAATTTTCTCAAAAAAAACTCAAAAAACCCTCTATTGCTGGTTTGCAGTTGAAAACTTGTTACATTTTATTTTGGGTGACATTTTCATATTGCATGAACTAATATAAAGGCTGTCACGGTGAGTGTCTGTGAGGAGTTTGGTGTGTTCTCCGCGTGTCTGCGTGGGTTTCCTCCATGTGCTCCAGTTTCCTCCTACAGTCCAAAAACAAACATTGGAAGGTGAATACTATAAAGTGAACATTGGTGTGTGTGTGTGTGTGTGTGTGCGTGTGTCATGCTGCGAATGACAGATGCCCCTTCTATGGTGTATTGTATGCCTTGCGGCCAGTGATTCTGGGTAGGCTCCAGACCCACCGCAACCTAGAAATGGATAAGTGGTGACAATGACAAAAATGAATTAATTAATGAACTAATATAAATATCCTAAAAATGATCTACAAAAAACGGACTTGGAAGTTAATTAAATGGTATTTGATATTTGGGAATATGAACTATTCTATTAGGAAATATGTTAATCTTTCAATAATATTAATCAGCCAGAATACAAGTTGATACAACAGACTGTAAAGCCATGACTAATGTTGGAAGTAATTTTTGAAGAAGAGTGTATATGACTGGATTGTGTTGAAGAACTGGACAGCAAAAACAAAATATTATTTGTAAGTGTATTTTACATATATTACATCAGTGTAGGGCTGATAGAAAAAAAAACTGCATGGAAAACCAAGGCACATTTTTCTGCTTGAACAGGATGTAATCTTTAGGGAAATGTGAGTAGCCACTTTTTCCATTTGGGAAAAGCTGATTCATTCCCCAAGTTCCCTAAGAGTTGATTTTGTGCCTGATTCAGGCACAGGCTGATTTAGGTATATACTGTCAATTTCACATGCTAAGTCCCTGGTCTTCCAGATTGGTGGTACACAGTCACGTGTACAAATTGAGAAATAGGGGGATACTAAATTTAGCTCATGACCTTCATAAGCAAATGGCATATCATCAGTGTCCAACTGAATTCTCAGAAAGCCTTTAAAACATTTATTTTCTTCTTTCTTTTTCAGCAGCAGTTGAAAGCTGGGAGCATTACTAGTGCAGGTACACACGTCTATGTGCCTGAGTCAAAGCTATATTCAGAGAAGGCAGCCTGGGTAAATAGTGGAGTTGGAGTCATGTCAGTCATTATATATGATGGTGGGTGTTGTAGGGAACACTTATCTCTATAGGAGAGCAAGACTACTGCTTGCTAAAGATGCCAAACTCTGTCGCTGAAAGCCCTGAACTAACAGCTTCCTTCTCATGTTGAGAAATAATACAGTTATTGTATTTGGGTAGCTTTACAAAAGTGTAATTTTTACTTCAAATAAAATAGTAAATATAACTTCAGTGTGATATGCCATGTGCACACAGAGAATGAATACACTCTAATGAATGACATACTTTACACAACTATCTACAGAACCTGGTGTATTTGCAAGTGAAATTCTTTATAATTTTTTGCTTTTTGTTTAAAAATGTTTTTTTAAATCTATGTTTATTGCAGACATTTAAATAAAAACATAAGATAATGCAGCATTCTGAATTCGTTAGTATGATTTGGAGTGTGGACACTGTTCTATAAAACTTCCCTAAACTTGAACAGTTGTAGTCAAAATTTTATTTCCAGGATAAATTAACTACAAAAAAATTTAGATAGTTTGATATATGTTCATAAATAATAACAGCTATATATATATATATATATATACAGGGGTTAGACAATGAAACGGAAACACCTGTCATTTTAGTGTGGGAGGTTTCATGGCTAAATTGGAGCAGCCTGGTGGCCAATCTTCATTAATTGCACATTGCACCAGTAAGACCATGTGCATCCAATGGTTCAAACATTGTGTCCTGAAGGCGGTGCCGTGTATCAGGACGACAATGCACCAATACACACAGCAAGACTGGTGAAAGATTGGTTTGATGAACATGAAAGTGAAGTTGAACATCTCCCATGGCCTGCACAGTCACCAGATCTAAATATTATTGAGCCACTTTGGGGTGTTTTGGAGGAGCAAGTCAGGAAACGTTTTCCTCCACCAGCATCACATAGTGACCTGGCCACTATAACAGAAATATGTTTTGACACTGTCAAATTAACAATGGTACTTAGCTGTAAAATTTTACAGCTTCAAGACTCTTTAGATATAAACTTTTTGCAGCAGAAAGTGTTGGTTATGTGCTGACTCATTCTTCTTAGGCAGCATTCTTTAGGGATGCACTCCCAATTACAAACTTCACCATACATTTTCAATGACATGGAAGTCAGGAAATTAACTGTAGGTCATGCAAGCATCTACAGTTCTAAAATCTAATTCCTTTGGAGTGAATTAACTGGACTCAAAAGTGTCTGTAGGTGTGAGTGTGTGAGTGAATGTGTGTGTGTGTGTCGCCCTGTGAAGGACTGGCGGCCCCTCCAGGGTGTATTCCTGCCTTGCGCTCAATGATTCCAGGTAGGCTCTGGACCCACCGCAACCCTGAACTGGATAAGCAGTTACAGATAATGAATGAATGAATGAATGAATTAACTGGTTTCTGCTAGATTAAGTGGGTCCCTCACATGTGGGCTTGTGTCAAGGCTAGTAATGTACTTTAGAGAATAGACAAACTTTACACAATCCTGCTAGTTCTATTATTTGTGATGAGAAGAATTGAAATAAAAGAGGTTTGGGATGTATTTGTACTCTGCATTTTCAAGACTTTGAACAGGGTCTCAACATTTTGGAACCTGCACTCCTATGGGACATTAAGTATGGTAAGCTGAGTGCTGTTATGGCTGCCCCAAATAATTATCTAAATGGAGTTACTGGAGAAAAAAATCTTGTTTCATTCAGGGCATCGCCCACGTTTGTGTTTTAATGTTTCTTTTATGTTGCATTGTAATGACCTCTACAAGTAATGCAAGATGTCCCAACTTAATGGAACATGTTTGATGTCATGTAAGGGGTCTCAGGGCTGGACCTTAATAAGGCAGTTAAGTGGTAATGAGAATGAATATTGTGCAGAAAGGCCAATGAGTCTTTTTAAATGGGCACTGTCAGAGGCTGGATCCCCAGGGAGAAGGAAAGTAACTCCATCGCACTCCTGCCTCTGTGCGTGAGCAGACAAGTCTGTTAATATTCCAGCTGCCTGGACCAATATTAACTGCAGAAACAGACAGGTGGTCTTACATTTTCTCCTTTAGACAGCTGATCAACCTAAACTAGAGGTCAACTGGTTTCCAGATGGGGTCATGGGGAAAACTGACGTTCTCCACTTTTGTTGTATTTTTCATTTAATAAAAACTTGACTAGTAAGTCTTAATGCAGATTATTCTGATATATATGTAACTGATCACGTGGTTATTGTCTATTTGGTTGGGGTGTTTTGAAATTTTGTGCTCATTAAGCCCTTTAACATAAAGCCAAATATATCATCAGGTTTCAAAGTACTGAAACCCATTGTATGGCCAGATGTTTGCTTACAATATGAGCTTAAGCCTGCAGATTGGTGATATAGACAATGTCATATTTCACTCTGTTTTGCTCCATCTCTTTATAAGAATAGAGGCAATTGTTTTTGGTCACATTTCTATTCAACAGCTAGTGTGATACAACACAGAAAATTGTAGTACATTGTGTTCATTATCATAAAAATGAAAATATTTTGAGTTACATAGCTTCCTTTTTACTTGAAGTGCTGAATGAACACCTCAAAAGGCTTGGAGTGGGTTAATCTACGTAGTAAAGATTTAATAAACCTGAGTAGTAAGACTCCCTCTGAGGTGACAGGTGGGCTTTGCTTTCATTTTTCATGATTGATTAGTTTCACAATTAATATAATTGCACTGACAAACATAATAAAGAAAATTTATTGCTTATGATACAAGTGGGTCTACATCTTTCAAACACATTATACCGCCAACCACGTAGAGAATTGAAATAATGAACTCATGATTAAATATTTGAATGCACCTGTTAAAATACTGCTGCATAGTCCACACAACACACTTTATTTAAATAAGTGTATTGATTTTGGGTGTGATTTGACTCTCCAGCCTCCCAGTTATAGCTGCAGGTAGTACTGGATAGAAGTGCATTTCTGCTCCATAGCTCTAATTCAAACTATACAGCACATTCTGTAAACTACAGGTTCCCAACCTTTTTAAGCCAGAGTGGTTTTAACAGACTGGTAGCAGAGAGAGGGTGTATAACATGATTAACCTTTGCAGATCCACCAATTAATCATCATGCCCCACTAAACCCACTACACACACTTTCATAGTGGCAAGCAGAAAAAGCATCATTCCTTGGCATTTTAGATGGCTGTATTTACTGTGAGGATGTATCAGCAGACATTGGTGGATCTTTGATTATTTACTGTTAATATGGCTCTCTTATGTTGAATCTCCTTTTAATGTTTATTTTATGTGGTTATTATTTGTGTTCTTGCCCTCAATAGTTGACAGCTCAAATAAAACATGGTTTTCTGGAGCCCATGGAGGCCAGAAGAGCCCAGCATCCGTGGTGAGGAAATGAGCCCCAGAAAAAGGGAAAAGTTCAATCCATGTGGTTGGGTTCAGAACTGAGCCCTGAGCCACACAGATAAGTGTGTTTTTGCCTTGCGCCCAGTGATTCCAGGCCGGGTTCCAGACCCTCGGTGACCCAAACCAGAATGAAGTGTTTATAGAAGATGAATGAATGAATGAAATTCTCAATAAAGAGCTCTTTAAGGACACGTGTTTATATATTTATACAAGTTTTCAAGAAGCATTTTAAAGTTTTAGGAACCTTTGCATAATGTAACGTGTACAACCATTAAAATGTTCTTCTAGAGTTGTGCATCCAAGAAAAGAAACGTTTCCTTTTTCAACCTATTCAAGGTTTGAAGAATTTTATAGAAATAATATACTGTGTGAAATGTTCTGTAGACATTAAACCTGTATTGTATCGAACAAAACTTCTATTAAAATGCTTTAGTAAATCAGACCTCCAGCAAAAGCATGGGGTCATCATCCTGTTTAACACCTTAATAGTGAAGAGTGTATGGTTGTGTATGGCCTTGCAAACCTCTCCATTGCTGACCTCTCAATAAATAATTCTTTACAGGACCAAGCTCACAAACGCGCTGTGCAATGGCCTTTGTAAAGATTATAGGAGATAGAGTGTAAAATTTCTATACCAAATTAAGTATTTTTCTTAGACCCATCCAAGCCATGTGCAGAAACCTTTCCTTTTCTGAGAGTTTGTTCTACAGAGATGCCATATCTACAAGGTAAGAAATGGAGTCAGAGCTGGAGTTAATTTAACTTCTTAACCTGGTGCACATTTCCTGTAGTTGTTTACATAACAGTGAATTCGGTGCCTGAGTGAAATTGAGGATCAGACAGCAGGTGCATCCAACACAACAGCCAGCGGCAGCCATGACGGATCTCGTTAGCCTGTATCCTCTGAAAGCAGCCGCCCATGTGGAGCCTCTGCTTCCACCTTCAGAGCATGCCCTCCTATTGTGGCTCAACCTGAGTGTAATTAGCGCATTGCCTCTCCAGCTGAACAGCCTGATAGTGGCTTCCAGCAGTGGGGAAGGTAATTAGAAGAGAACAATCAGGCAAGGGCCCATGGTGCTGCACCTCTTGTCCCTCACACAGTGCAGACTTCCCAACGAACAGCCGCAAAAATACAACAGCTACCAGAAGATTTTACGTTTGGGAAAGGGGCTGGTTGTATTGAGGAAATTCTTCAAATGTTTCAAATAACAGTCTTTTTTTTTTATAACAATACACACCTGCAGACAAAGTCTGATGGGCATCATCTGTGAAATTCCACATACGTTCTGATGACATGGTTGTTGGATTCCATGTGCCAGCTTTTTTCAGCTTGAAACCATGACTTGCATTTTTGCATTACAACAGTTGAACAATTGGACAAGCTTTACAGAAAACAGGCACCCAAATTGTAAATATGGATTTTAAATACTTAATAATTAAATAAATGTGTGTACTCATATGTGGCACAACTTATGCACTACAGTAAAGTTTTGTCACAAAATTCTTTGTACATGAATAAGAGGACAGCCTTAGTCCTAAAGGCTTTTGAATTTACAAGTTATTCCAGGTGCAGTTATTCCAGGTGCATTCCAGGTGCAGTAGGTAGTGTCGCAGTCACACAGCTCCAGGGACCTGCAGGTTGTGGGTTCGATTCCCACTCTGGGTCTGTGAGGAGTTTGGTGTGTTCTCCCAGTGTCCACATGGGTTTCCTCCAGGTGTTCCAGTTTCCTCCTACAGTCCAAAAACATGCTGGTAGGTGGATTGGTGACTCAAAAGTGTGTGTGTGCGTGTGTGTGTGTGTGTATTGCCCTGTGAAGGACTGGTGCCCCCTCCAGGGTGTATTCTGGCCTTGTGCCCAATGATTCCAGGTAGGCTCTGGACTCACCCTGACCTGGAACTGGATAAGCGGTTACAGATAATGAATGAAGGTTATTCCAGGTTAATCGAACCCTTGCTTGCTGGTAATCTTTACAATTTGAGAGACCACTCACTACACAAACAGCATTTACAACATAATGTTAATGGAAATTATGGTTCAGCTGATGATGATATTATTGAAAATTCAATTTGGACTGTTTTTCCACTGATCATGTCACAATGATGTATGTGTGAATCATTAGAGACCACTGGGTAGTGCATTTGATGAAAGACATTAAATGCAATGTTGTAATTGCAGAATTGGGAGGGATATGTATATCACATTTATTTATTTCATATGTATTACAGAGACATAATAATAATAATAATAATAATAATAATAATTATAATAATAATAATTATAATAATATGCCATAGTATGCCTTTTAGCTCTGAGATTAAATGAATTCCATATAGCCATTTGTAAGATGTACTGTATTTCACTGTAATATAAACTACATTTTTATGTGTTATTTAAGGTATTTGGCAGACACTTTTATTAGTAGTAAATTACAAGTTTAGTCACATTATCTAGCCAAAGGAGAATGAATGGTATATCTGGGTGTTACTGCTTGTGCAGGGATCAAACTCTAGTCTTTCATGTGGAGATCTGTGGTGTTTCCCCATTAAATTACAACAACTAGAATACCAACCAATTTTGTGTTATATAATTCTAACAAAACACAAAGTGCCACTATTCATTTATTCATTCATTCAACACACAGGGCACCAGTCCATCACACACTCACACCTGTAGACATTTTTGCATAGTCTGTCCACCTACCAACATGTGTTTTTGGATTATAGGGGAAAACTAGAGCAAACAAACCCAAACAGACAAGAGGAGGAATCCTTCCAGACAGTTACACAAAGTAGGGAATGAACCCACAACCCCAGGACTGTGAAGCTGGCTGGAAAATCCCATTATTGGCTTAAAATTAACGTTTAAAAGCTGCATTTATGAGAGCAAATGGCTACTAAAATAAATGGTTACTTTGGTTTATGTCAGTTGCTGTGACAGACTTATGTAAGTTTCATGGCCTACAGTGAAGTGTAAAATGTGAGGTACATGGATATGAGGAGACATCTCAGTTAAATGAAAGCCACAGATCAGAGATTTAGAGGAATGAGTACTGAGTGTAAAGCTGCACTTACCCGAGTTGATGGATCAAACCCGTGATTGCTGAGTGCACAGCCCAGGGCTGATTTTTTGTCTTTTCTCTGCTCTCGCCAGGTCTGGCCCCTTGTCACCCAGCGTCTCTATTGCTGAGCAGTCTGTTCACTCATATGTCACACTGACTGCCTATTAGTGCAAAGGGTGGCGCTAGTGCCTCTTTTTTTCAGGGTTTTTTTTTTTTATTATTATAGCTACATTATTATTTTTGGCCCTCTCCTACTGATTGATAGCAGAGCCTCCAGCTAGAAAAACAAATAACACGAGTACCCAGCACGTAACTGGTGGGCAAGGTCTGACTCACAGAGCAGATTGCTCGATTCTGCCTCCTTTAAATAAGACTAGGGTCAGCTGAGAGGAGGCTGAAGGCAAACGACACAAACAACGATACAGGGATTTTGATTAGCTCACAATTAAGACATCTCCAGGTGAATCTAAGCTTGTTTGGAGTGGATAAGAGAGACATATGTGTCCACATGTCCAATTTTCCCAGTCAATACTACTTTTAAAATGTCATGCAGTTATATTATGCTGTGCTGAATGAACGAAAGTGTGCAATGCTGAGTAACACCAAGCCTATGGATTATAACCTGTTGTTTTTACACATATTTAGATCAAGTTGTTATTTAAGGGTATTGGTTTATATTTACCATTAACAATAAAGGTGTCAAGTAATATAGAACACAGAATACCAACGTTTTACCACAGGTCCTTAAAGCCTGAGGCCAGAGGGTCGCCAGTTCAATTCCTGAGACAGGCAAGAAAAAGATTCATTCACAGTTGAAGTGCCCTTGAGCAAGGCACGTAAGCTCCCTGGGTGCCGAGGTGATTGGCAGCCCCCTGCTCCAGTTGTGTGTGTGTTCACTGCCCCTAGTGTGTGTTTGTGGGTTCACTACCACAGATGTGTCAAATGCCGAGATGCAATTTCCCTAAGGGATCAAAAAAGATTTTTCTTCTTCTTCTTCTTCTATCCACAGTACCTTAAAATGTTTTTTCCAATTGATGCTGTGCTACATTATTTTCCATTCACTGTATTAGAATTTACTCAGCATTACACACTGTTCTCACAAAGCTCAGGTTTGGCTTATTGTTAAGAATAAGATCCAAAAATACAATGCCACTCTTTTACTACAACTTCTGCAGACAACATTTGCATAAAGAAGGAGACAGGGACATTTGCACATATGAAATGTCTATTGCTTTTATTTTACATTACACCAAACAACAGAAAAGAATGAAAAAATAACAGCTGTGCACAGCCAGTACAGGCCATGAGCAACTAAATTTATATCAAAATTGGTGACAGCCTATTGGAGTGCAATATTTGTAAAGCTGTATGACTCCTACATAAACCCTTCTTGAGAAACGGATATAGACCCACAAGCACATTTATTCACACCACCACTTCATTTATTCCAATAAGCATCAGTTGTCATAAAGATTGTGTTTGCCAGCTTTTGTGTTAAGTTCATATTACATCTATTGACCCTCTTCTGATATTAGTTTCCTGTATGACATTTTCTGGAATTAAATGACACAGTGTATTTCAGTGTATTTCACAGTGACATTATCATGACACGATTTTTTTAGGTTTCAGGTATTTTATGCAGCCTGAGAGTACTTTACTTCAGGTATTTTATGCCGTGACATTCGTATATCACCTAAGCATTATGTCACTGTGATATACACAGATCAGCCATAACATTATGACCACCTGATTGTGGGTAATGGATTATTCTCAGTGCTACAGTGACACTGATGTGGTGGTGCATTAGTGTGTGTTGTGTTGGTACGAGTGGATCAGACACAGCACTGCTCACCTTTAAATCCCCCTTTTCATATGATGTTATTTAATGGTTACTAGAAACACAAAGCAGAGTCAGATGATCCAGTGTGATTGTGCTGTCTATCAGCAGACTAGGAATGTCTTTTGTCCAATCAGATTTCTTGGTCAGAAATAAGTGTTGTGTAATAAACAATAAATACGCAAGCAGAAAGTGCACACTAGTGAGTTTAGGGCAGACAGCTGCCAGTCAGTGTTTAGTGTTATGAGTCCTGACAACCTTTCAGAAAATGTTCTTTTTAAAAGGCAGGGTTCTAGAGAGTTCTCCTCCAGTGGTGTTGTACAGTGTTTTCATCCACACTTTTCTAGAATATTCTTGTTCACTCTCATTAGTCTGGAATATTCTCTTTTTTTCAGGCTAGAACGTAATTTCCCATTCACACACTGTTTCATTTGCCTTATCAGTTCTTGTTGCAAAGTGTTCTGTTAAGACCGCCATACCTGAATTGTTTGTGGGTCTTCTCTTGGTTGATGGGCCATGACATTTAGAGACATTCCTTCAACAGGCCTCACTTCTCCGACTGTCTCAGATTCCTCTTTTTAGTTGCAATTAGTGAATTGGGATGCATCCAGATGTGCAGTGTCTCAGGAAAGGGCCCTCATTACCAGGATGAAGTACTAAAAGGAAGAAGGTAGTAACATGGACCACCTCTCCATTCCATTTGAGCTGTGATTTAAGGCCTGTTGTTTTTATGCCCATAAATACCTTGAGCATGGGAGTGCACACGCTTTATTGGGCGGCTCTGTCTCTCTGCTAGCCTCGCTTTACAAGAAAATGGGTGTCATATAAAGAGCATAATATACCGACCTTCCTCATAACTGCTGAGAGGCCATAGCTGGTGCTTTTAATTTATTTTGTCACATAGGGCTGTAATTCCCACAAGGGGAAGGAAATGGCGGAGAGATGGGGCACAAAATCCAGCAAAATATACTCTATTTTTTTAACCCCAGTAAAGTTCTGATGCTTTCTCCTTTGGTGGCTCTGTATTCTTGCATAAATGCATGTAATTCTCTCAGTTTCTTTCCCATTCATGTTCTGGTGCACACACACAAACACACACGAGTAACCAACACAGAGAACACAGCGAGAACAAGTAATCTATTTTTCATGCACAGAAATACATAAAGATTTTTTTAACCCTGTAGAGTTAAGCCCAGTAAGAGCACTTTGATAGCTCACACTATGACAAGAAGAACAACATCAGTACTGGATTAGGGCTAAATGACATTTACCTGTTCAGAGGAATACATAAATACACAGGTTGCTCATCACTGTGGTGGGTGAAATGACATTGCCTGGAACAGAAGATTGAAAGGTATTCCTGGGTTTCAAATTTTAATAACTTCCTTAGAAAATAAATTACCTCCATAAATGCAGCCATTGTGGTGGCTCCCGCTAAAAAAAGATTTACATCACATTGAAGGTGAATGCACAAATAGCGAATAAGACCATTTTTAAGTCTCCAGTTACTTATAAAATAGAAAGAAAAAAAAACATAAGTGGAGAAGTCACCGTGACAAGCTGTAGATTTAAATATAGATAGTCAAACAATGACATTACAACCTCACCCAATGAAAGACATTTGAAGTGTCAGGCAAGGTAGCTGTGGAAGAACAGGATGTTGTCTTTTTTCCAGCATTTTGCTGAGCACATTCAGTTCAGGAGAGCAAATGTCTTAAAAAAGCATACTAATAAGAAAATAGTTTATGTGGCCCAAAAGAAAAAAAAAAGAAAAGAAAAAAGAATGTGTTGTAAAATTGGGTTCTGCCATGTGATGCCAGGGAGTGTGTTACTGAGGGTCACACTCAACTGATGCAAAGAAGTTGCTGTCAACAGATCACCTCTTGCTCTTTGTCATTGTCTGATGATGTTCAGATCTGAAAAGTGCTGATATTTATATAAAAGTGCTTTATATATATATATATAAACACACACATTTCTGCACTTAAAGACTGTATTTGGGTTGTGGACAATTTCATTTTCAGCACTGGAATGACACTGATGTGGTGGATGTTTGTTAGTATGTGCTATATTGTGGATTAGACACAGCAGTGCTGCTCCGAGTTTTGAAACACTGTGTCCACTATTTGACACACCTACCTCATGGGTCCACTTTATACCAGAACACCACTCAAACATCACTCATACCATAATATGACACAACAACAAATCACGACTATGTCAATGTCACTGCAGAGTTGAAAATGATCCACAACCCAAATCATACCTGCTGTGTGCTGGTCCTGTGGGACTCATATTAAAGACCAGGAATAGGAGCTAACAACACATTATCGCTGTCAAATTAAAATCTCCATTTTTAAAGATTTTTAATTTACTACATAATTTGAACAGAGCAGTGGTTCAAATGTTTTGATGAATGGACCAATAGAAGTGCTCCAAATTTATTTGGAATTAAATCTTTTTTACATTCAATTCCATTGAAACTTAAAAAGTTTTTTTTCCTTCTTCTGTAAAGTTACTATTTAGAGAGATACCCGTTTCTACTCAGAGTGTGATAATATGCAGAGCAGCTGATGGACTACAGTCTGTAACTGTAAATCTAAAGTTGATCAAATGGACAGAGTTCAGAAGCAAGGGGTAGCTTTAATGTTATTTTATCCAGAAGATGAAGACTCTTTGAAAGATGAGATGGTGGTAACCCATTGCTGCTGAGGATAATGGATAGTGTATGTAGTGACACTTCTCCTGCTGACTGTGAGATAATGAGTATTTGCCTGCACTCCCTCTGTGCACCTTCATTTACCTGCTGTACTTATGGCTATGAAAGCACCCCTGGATCAGTGAGAGGCACACGGTGGCCAATTTGTTTCTCGTTAACTGATATCTGTTCTGTGCTTAGACACAAAGACTCTTATCAGTTAAGATCCACCTTAAAAGCTAATCTAGTTCTATTTGATTCACCTTGCTGGACGCCTGGGTTCAGAACAAGAACTGGCATCATTCTTATCTCCTCCTTGCATGAGCAATTAATCAAGTAAACTATTTCTGATCAATTTTCCTAAAGTGCCTGTGTTATGCCATGCAATTAATTGTAACTAATATTATTAAAGCACTATCTTGCTCAAAAGGCCATATCCACTCAGTATCAATCTATAGATTTAATTCCTGTGTTAACCATTTGTTGCGGGACTCCTGGTGCAGCATCCAATCACAGAGCAGAACAGTAGCATGCAATTAGGTATGTCCTTCAAACAGTGCTCACTCTACTGGTGCTTAATATGTTAGAACAGCAGCAAAATAAATAAATAAATACATAAATAAAAGTTCCCCTCTTAAGTAACATCAAAAATGCAGTGTAAAAATAGCACAGGAATTTGACCATTAGGGAAATGATATCTGAGTCAAAAGCCTGGTGGTTTTTTATGCTTGACTTGCATAGGAGACCTCCCAGTTCTCTTCAAACTAAAATGAAACATTTTACTGAAGAGAAAAAAAAACATTCTAGGAAAAAAAACATTAGCCAAGTGGATGTTTACAGAGCTAAAGGAGTACTATATTCTACTCAGTGGACTAGGTAATATCTTTTGGGTCTCACTGCAAATAAAATAGGAAATTAACCCTATAGGCTATGTTCACGATTAAATTAATTAAAATAAAAACTTTTTATAAAATTCTGCAGAGATTTCCTCACCATCTGCTAGCTCTTCAGTTTGTTTGTGTACTAAAAACTGGTCTAATGTGTTTATGAAGTCTCAGTGACTGTAAATGTGTAAAAAAACAAACAAACAAAAAAAAAAACAAAGGGTCTCAGTCCAGTAGGCTAGGCTTTCTTTCTCTCCCTGCTCACTGAACTGAGCATGAACTGGGATGAGGCTATTGCTCTATTCTTTCTTCATAGGTGGGTAATATTGACTTATTTTTGCTGTAAATAGAACTGACTCTAAATTTGGGAGAGTGCCAACTGCATGAAAGTAAACAAAAACAGAATTCGCTACAAATATCAAATGTACAATTATTTGTCATTGTACTATATACAACGAATTGTGTCTACTGCATTTAACCAATCTGTGGCAGTGAACACACACACACTAGTGTACTAGGGGCTGTGAACACACACCCAGAGCGACAGGCATCCATCTACAGTGCCTGGGGAGCAGTTGTGGTTCAGTGTCTTGCTCAAGGGCACCTTAACCGTGGATAGAAGGAAATAGACAGTGCTGTTCCTTCACTCCCACCACCACCAATTTTCCTTCAGGTCAAGGGAATTGAACCAATGACCTTTCAGTCCTTCAGCCCCTCAGCGCCTGTTCAACCAAGTGAGCAGCTGAAAACTCTGCGCATGCTCAGTGTGTTTCAATAATGAGCTGTGGCACGATCATGCTGGCACCAGGCTGAGAGCTGCCAATAAGTAAAGAAAGATTTACACGTAAAAATCATGTTAAATGAAAGTTCATGGTGTCAACGTTGATACACATCTGGTATGATAAACAGCCTCACAGAGAACCCTAATGTTCTACACAGATACCTGGATCATCCAACATTATCAATCTAGGTAATATTTCTGTTTCATTCACATTCTCTCTTTAATTTCATCCTTAAAGCCATATCAGTTGTACATACACATACATTACATTTATGTTTATGGCATACATTTTTAGTGATTTAAAATGACTGAAGTGAGTCCGGGCGGCACGGTGGCGCAGCAGGTAGTGTCGCAGTCACACAGCTCCAGGGGCCTGGAGATTGTGGGTTCGATTCCAGCTCCGGGTGACTGTCTGTGAGGAGTTGGTGTGTTCTCCGCGTGTTTTGCCCTGTGAAGGACTGGCGTCCCCTCCAGGGTGTATTCCCGCCTTGCGCCCGATGATTCCAGGTAGGCTCTGGACCCCCCGCGACCCTTAATTGGATAAGCGGTTACAGATAATGGATGGATGGATGGATGAAGTGAGTCCTATATGTTATGTGTAAATTTCATTCAGACACTGCCCAGAGCTTACTGTGCCCCTCTAGGCATTTTTAGAAATAGAGACACCAGTGAATGGGTGCATATTAAAACTATTTCAAATGAAGAGGTGTATACAGACTTTTGGATTATATAGTGTAGCATCAAAATGGTTCCACTAAAGTAATGTCTTAGTGCCACACCTTTACCAAGAGTTTATGAGCCTTATTTACTGTGATTGCCTTTGTTCTTTTTGGTTTAGTAAATATAGGAAGGTTTTAGACTAGTTATTAGACCATTGCAGTGAGGATTTGATTGCAATTCTAGTGGCGCCTGGTACAGAGGGTAAATGACAATTCTATCCCTTCAGCGAACACAGTTCCACTACTTCACAGCTCAATTCTGGATGGATTTACACCTCTCATTCTCACACTTGGCACTGAGCATGGTGACCATTGGCTCACTACAAACTTTTGGCATATAATGTACGTCACTGATTCCTCAAACAGAGTACTGAGAATCAAACAGTGCATTCAGAGTCTGGTCCAGAAGTTGTGGCTCATTTGACAGGTGCTGTACTTATGAGCATATCATGAGCAGTCACTGTGAGGCGTGTGCAATGACGCACAGTCAGGAACTGTAGCTCATGTATCATATGACTGGTGTGCTGAGTGGGACACTTGGACTGGAAATCAACTGAAGCCAGCTGAGTGCTTGATTACTAATTTAGCATAGTGCAAGAAAAATTATCTTTTGTACTTTAGATTTCTCCTGTGATGGACTAAGGCTGCCTACACACTAGACAATGTTGGAGCTGAAGATGTATATGCATGCAGGCCTTACCAGTCAGGTGGCATGCACTCTAGGGGTTGCATAGATTATTGTACCATTCAACTAAGGCATCCATATAGTCAGAGGACAGGACTGGAGATGCAGACTTGCATGATTTACTTGCATTACAGACTTTTTTTTAGAATCCAGACTTTTCATGGATAATGGAAACTAATAATTAGAATTTTAAAGTGAGCAGAATGTATTCTTGTTAACTGCAAAAGCAACAGACATATTAATGGAACATTTCAAGTTTGTATCACTTTTTTTCTGTTTAAATATGACTGTGGGCTATACTAAATGTGTAAAGTGTAGGCCTTTTCGCACATTTATTTATTTGTGTCTTTAAAAGTGTAGCCTAATGAAGCACAGAAGCTGGAAGTTTACTTTAGAGCCTGTGCTTTGCTGTTCACTGAAATAACTTTATTTTTGTCATTTAAATTTCATTCATTCATTCATTCATTATCTATAACTGCCTACCTGGAATCATTGGGTGCAAGGTGGGAATACAACCTGGAGGGGGCGTCAGTCCTTCACAGGGCAACACACACACTCACACTTTCACACCTACAGACACTTTTGAGTCGCCAATCCACCTACCAACGCGTGTTTTGGACCATGGGAGGAAATTGGAGCACCTGGAAGAAACCCACACGGACACAGGGAGAACACACCAACTCCTCACAGACAGTCACCCGGAGCGGGAATTGAACCCACAACCTCCAGATCCCTGGAGCTGTGTGACTGCTCATTTAAATTCATGAATGAAAAAAAAAAAATAGTGAAAGAGCAAATTTCTAAATTTACTTTATACATTCACAATCAACATTACACTGTCTAATTCAGTGGTTCTCAAATTGTAGTATGCATACCAATAGTGGTACGTGAAGCAGCAAGAGGTGGTACACCAAATAAAAAATTTACTAAATTAAGAATTTTAGTCATAACTGAAAATCTAAAGTTTTTATGTGTAAATTACATAATGTTCCACAGTTTTTATAATTATGCCCTAATGAAACTCATTTGTGTTGTAGAAAAATGCAACGTGCTACGTATACACCGTAGTTTATTATGCCTGAAAGGAAACGGTGGGGGGCGATAGTGTTCCTCCAGGGAGGGAATGCGATCCCCCAGTGTTTTGAGAAATCCGTATAAAGAAAACCCAGTTTCAGTTGCTTGCTGCATGTAAGCACAAGCTAGAAACAGACATGAGCAATTTGGATTTTATTATAAAAAGTTCAAAGCCAAAAAGGAATAAACAAGCCATATCAGGCATGAGAAATCCTCTGAAGCCCAGAAGGACTAAATCCAGAAGCAAAAATAGAGAAAAACGAAGTGAAAATTCTGTAAATGTGATGATAATATAGAAGCTGAAGGAACAACTGGTCTAGTTGACTATGTTTTGAATAAGTACATAACTGGGACAAGGGCAGAGTTTGTATCACTCCAGATTTCTATCCATGGTTCTGCTGATTCATATTTCACCCATCCTCATTTCTCAGACTTTTTCAAAATCCAAAACAGAGTACAAAAATTATGGAAGCCCGTTTCCGCCATATAAAATAATAAAAAGGCACACATTTTTATTTTTCATTAGTATGCAAGTTGCTATCTCAATATTTTGAGATACTATCTCATTATTTTGTAATACTATGTCAATATATTGAGATACTAATTAATTATTTTGAGATACTAAGTCATAGTATTTCATTATTTTGAGACAGTATCTCATTATTTTAGATAATATGTCAATATACTGAATGTCAGAAACACAGAGGTGGACACACGCTAAAACACTGACTTTATTTACAACCAAAATATAACAAAACAAGACATACTAAGAACTAGAGAGAATACTTAAAGACCTAGACAGAGCGATATGGACAGAAAGAGAGAACTGGACAAACAGGGAACTGGACAGAGATAGATAAACAGACAGAGAGCTACAGAGGCTAAACTAGAACACAACTAAACAGAGTAATACAAATAGACAAACCAAACAACTCACAAAGCACATGGAAGAAACAGACAGACCAGGGATGTGAATCAAATCAAGAAACAGACACGCAAACATGGAATGTCCAACACGAGGAAGAGCAACAAGGGAATTTAAATACACCATACAGACAAGGGACACCTGAAACAGATAACGAAGGGGCAGGGTTACAAATGACACTGATGAGGACACTGACGAGGAGGAGGAACATAGGCAGGACTAGGGCGGAAACATGGACAATAACAAACAGAGCCATGTGCTAGGACAAAGGCGTGACACTGAAATAGTATACAATCTCAATATGTTGACTTAGTATCTCAAAATAATGGGATAGTATCACAATATATTGACCTAGTACCGCAAAATAATGAAATAGTATCTCAAAAGATTGACATAGCAGATTGCATATTAATGAAAAATAAAAACAAGCCTTTTTGTAATATTTTATGGTGGCAGGAACAGGCTTCCATGAAAAATATAATTAATAATTCATATAAAAATAAGTTAATTTACTGGAGTATGGGCCCTACTGAAATGTTACTGTGCCCCACTATAATTTTTATTGGTGGACATGCCCAGAACGTCAAAATTAGTTTCACAACCCAGAATGAAGCCTGTACTAACAGTAGTAAACAGTCAATTTTATCTTGGATTGCTGAGCAGAATTACAGAACATGCAAATTCACTACAGGCACTACCTAATATCTAATACCCAATATCTTGGAAAGCTTGACCAAGCAACGTTTTCAGTCAGAGGCAGTTTACTTTTTTTTTTTTTTTTCTTTTTGCATGGTGTATTGGTCATCTACGCAATAGACAAGGTAGCTTTAGCTCAAGATAACATGTTTCTGTTTGGGTTACAGCTCCTTATAATAGTATAAACTACCATAAACAGTCTGTTATTCCCTGCCCACAGATAATAATGGTAAGAGCATGTATCATCACTCAACAGAACTTCTAATGAGCATGTTCATAAATTGTTCAATTGTAGAACATCTCATATTAAATTTGCAACTGCAGATGGCAATTAAATAAACCTCACATGTATAGGGCACACCATGTGTACATCAGAGGAAAGAAATGTGGATGCACTTTTGGCAAATGTTGTAAAATTGAAGAGATTTACTCATTCCTTTTGGTTTGTTTGTTTGTTTTTTTGGTTAAAAATAAACAAACAATATTATTGAAATTTATTTTTTTTAATTGTTAATTTGTATTTCATTAATGATTTATGTCAGACCAATCTAATTAGTATTTAACAGGCTTTTTACAACTTGCACAGATTTGCCAGTACAACTCAACCAAATTGACAAGTGACAACCAAAGGTGTATTACCAGGGTCCTCAAAATTGTGTATGCCCCAATACAATAAGTGGTCTAGAAATGCCCCTGTAAAATATAATATGTTAAATACAGTATATGAGCAGCAGGGTGCAAAAGGTAGTGTATCTCTCACACAGCCCAGGGTTCTGGAATTGTGGGTTTGAATCCTGCCTTGGGTCACTATCTGTGAGGAGGTTAGTGTGTTATTCCTGTTTGTGTATGGGTTTCTTCCCACAGTCCAAAAACAAATGCATGGTGCCCAGTGATTCAGTAAGTAATTAAATGTGATTAATCATGCCTGATTTGCTCAAAATGTATTTCCAAAGTTTTGGGCAATCTATAGCTTTGTGATGTAAAACATGAAGCGATGTGGCTGTGGGCTTTAATCTGCAGTTGCCTACTGACATCATGCTTTATCCAGAGGCACAGGAAGAAGTGCTGTGAACACCATGAACACTCTGACAGTGACTAATCATATACTGAAGAAAATCTCTCTCTCTCTCTCTCTCTCTCTCTCTCTCGCTCTCTCTCGCTCTCTCTCTCTTACTCGCTCTCTCTCTCTCTTACTCACTCTGTCTCTTAGAGATGTATGCACTTTGATGCCATGATACACTTTTTTGCCAGTTTTTTATTTAAAACTCATTTTTGCACATAATGTAACATCTCAATGTAAACAAAAACTCTTCAGATTATTATAGCTGTCTCCAAAATGAAAGAAATTGGAGACACAATGTTGTATTGCTTTTCTCTGCCGTCATATACCTAGAGTGTCCTTCCAGCAGGGGTCAGTATGGTCACAGAGAGGCAGGGACCCTACTGGCCAGGCATGTACATGTGCGCGCACACACACACACAATTTCTCTCTCTCTCTCTCTCTCTCTCTCTCTCTCTCTCTCTTTCACCCCTTCTCTAAACATAACATTAACCATACACAACTATTTTCACACATACACCTAGTGTGGAATAATTCATATTGAAATGTCTCCTCCATGGTGAATGCCCTGTGCACTTGAACAATGTATCTCCTGTCTCTGGTGGTCTTGGAAGTTCCCACCGAAGACACACTGAGCTGTGAACATCTTTTAAGCATCTGAGAGGATGTCAATGTTTTATTCATTCTGCTAAACTCCAGTGAGTTTGTTTTCCCAGTGGAAACAGAAGTGGCATCTTCTTCTTGTTGTTTACATTGTACTGCTGTCATTGAGAGTTACATTCACTTTTTTCTACAGTAGTGGATGATATTAGCCTCTTGCTTGCCCTGACCTGACTCAGTGTTTCGAGTTATCTATTATTAGTCACTATCTTGTGCAAAAACTGTGTCCTTTACTAACAGCTTTGCTGAAGGGGGACAGGCTTTACAGGACTTAATCCCATTCAGTTTTGCAGAGTGTGTAGAGCACTAACCAGTCATTAACGTCATGTAATATGAAGTGTGTTATCAATTCTTCGTTTGTGTGTGTGTTTTTTTTTATTTTTATTTTTTTTATTAATATGAAATATCTTGGTATTCGGATGCACTGGATATTCAGTATGTCACAATACCACTCTGTTGTTAAATTTTAGGTAAATGTTTTGTTAAAAAAGCAAAATACATCTATTTAATCAGAATTACAAATATCAGTTTTAGTATTCAGTGTGTGCGGCACGGTGGTGCAGCAGGTAATGTTGCAGTCACACAGCTCCAGGATCCTGGGGTTGTGGGTTTCAATCTCGCTCCGGGTAACTGTCTGTGAGGAGTTTCTCCTCACAGTTTCCAGTTTTCTCCCTGTGTCCGCGTGGGTTTTCTCTGGGTGCTCCGGTTTCCTCCCACAGTCCAAAACCACACGTTGGTAGGTGGACATGCAACTCAAATGTGTCTGTAGGTGTGAGAGTGTGAGTGAATGTGTGTGTGTGTGTGTGTGTGTGTGTGTGTAACCCTGTGAAGGACTGGCCCCATCCAATGATTCTGGGTAGGCTCTGGACCCACCACGACCCTGAACTGGATAAGCGGTTATAGACTATGTATTCAATGTGTCAACCATTTGAATTTCACTTTCATCAGGAGATTTGCTATTAAGTTCTCAGTAAATTGGCATTGATAATGTTATACTTCATTCTCAGAAGTTGGTTGCATTTTCTCCATCTCACATTCACAGTAGTTCCAAACATACTCAGTGTCCAGCCCATTGTTCTGAGCACACCAGCAAATAAAATAAACTTTCCACTGTGAGTTGTTTCCTCACAATATTTAACTTAAAAGCTGTGCTTTATATATTTAGGATCTGAACATTTAGAGAATGTTTTGTGTATATTAGTTCCAGGATGTGTATGTTTAACATTCAATTGGTCTGTGATTGTGGCCAACAACAGCTGAAAGGAATTCTTATCTGTTCTATGAAATTTCTATTCAGGACTTTTTTTTTTAAGCATTCATGTGGTAAAGAAGAAATCAAATCTATGACATGCTATTTTAAACAGAGTCCAGCCCAATAGCAGAGCACTAAACTAGAAAACTTACTGATGAATGTGATGTAGATGTCATATATGTAGGTACACAACATGTGTTACATTTATTTATGCATTAGTTTTAATGGGACTTTTGCCAACATTTTTTTTAAGTCTGTCCACCTTTACACCAGATTCTTTGAAAGAAGACATTTTGTCTATTTGCCCTATCATAGATATAGACCCTCCAGACCCAGAGGAACTCTGAAACTTGAGACACACCTGGCGAGGAATACTCCAACCTGGCCCTTGCCCTTAGTGTGGGAGCGCCTTACACCCTGTGGGAACCAAAGGCAAGAGAAATCCAATTCACCAGAGGTAGACCAGGTTTGCTCAGTTTCGTAAGCATGGGCTTGAGCTGCAGAGGTGTGAGAGGCTGCCTCACTTCTCTGTCTGGTTTCAACAGGATTGTGTACATATTTGACTAAATGACCAATCCCAAGATGAATATGTGTATTAAAAATAGTTTGCCCTTTGTGGATACACATTCATTTCTGATGCCTAACAAGTGTGAAGAATTGGCCTTAACCCTGACTATTAGTTTGATGATAAACATAGCCATAAC
This sequence comes from Hoplias malabaricus, assembly GCF_029633855.1. NCBI lineage: Eukaryota > Metazoa > Chordata > Actinopteri > Characiformes > Erythrinidae > Hoplias > Hoplias malabaricus. The sequence goes on from NC_089803.1 coordinate 27,468,566, forward strand.
CATAAGCCAACTCTAAAGTCCAAAATTAATTTTTCTTTTTAAATTCTTCTGTGTAACATTTTCTCCAAAGAAAGTGCAGTGCTTTTTCTAAAACATTTCTTAAGGTTTGTAAAAAAACAAGTTAAGGATTTAGCAACACAGTGGCACCAGGGTTTGAGTACGTACACAAGGATAATTAAAATAACAATACATAGGAAAAAATAACAAAATAGTTTATGAATATTTATGGTCTTTTTATCATACATTTGCTACATTTTTGGAAGTCTTGTTCTTTCTCCTGCAGAGATATATTCACTGCTTTACAACTGAGGTGTGATCTGGCAGGAGTTATATTCTGACCAAGCACAAGATCCTGATCATATCCCTCTCGCGTCTGTTGGCTGAGCTGACCAGATATGTGGCTGGACTGCCCTGCAGATTGCTTCCCTGTGAACGAGAGCTGAAGGGAAAAGGAAGACCGGTTCAAACCACGGGAAATCAATGCAGTTTCTTCTCGCCAGGAGTCCTGAGCATGGCCATGATTAGCTTAATTGGCTAACGATCCAAAAGCCCAGACATAAGTCTAATCCCCAGTGAGGGGAATGGGCTCAGGCTAAATCCGGCCTGGAGATTTCAGAGAAGCGCCTCATAAACCAAGATCTCATTTTTTTTTAAGTGAGAATTGTCAGCACTGACACAAAGAAGAATGATGTACACTCATAAAAATAAAAATCCCTAAATGATTTTTGACTTGGATGTCCATTTCTTGTATGTTGTATTTGATGTGGTGGTCATCAAAGTTTAAAAAGATTGTTGCAACTAGATTTGGGCAGTACAACTATAATACAATATTCTGTAGTATTCAAAAGTGTGGACAGTATCTCAAAATGAGGGCGGCATTTATGATGTGTGTGTTGTGTCAAATTTCTGTTCTTTGTTTTTAAGTACAAGGCCATGAACTTGTGCATTTAATGTGCATTTAAGTAAGTGACAGTGTAGAGGAGCTGACTGATCACACTCAGTAACCCACTGCAGTTGAGAGTTTAGCACTGAGTTTGGGTTAAAAGAGAGACCATGGAAGCTGAAAAGAGACAAACTATTTAGAAGACTCTTTACTCATCTTGGTGCTTAAAGGTATAAGGCTTTATCTCTGAATATGTGTGTTTTGAGTTTCAGTTTGCTGGAAAATCATCTGCTGTGGTGTGCTAAACCACAAGTGCCTGTTAGCTACCTATCAATGCTTCTAAAGAGTGTAAAGCCTGTCTTATTTAGCTTATTTTCAAACATGCTCTGCTCTCCTCAAGCACCAGTTACTGAAATTTTTTTCTCTCAGAAATGGGATTTTTATCGTAAAACGTGTCGGTGTGCATGGTGTCCACACTCGCAGATATGAGGCTCACCCAATCCGACAGTGCCCCACCCCATGGAAATCCCATATACCATGGTAATATCTTGAGGCCGTTTGACAGTATGAAAATGTTGATACTGCCCATCCCTACTTGCAACAGCTCTCATTTACAGGAATAGTACTTGAAAGCAACAGCAAGTCATTTATTAATTCACTGCTAAGATCCATTTTAGGACCTGTTTTTAGGACCTGTCAGTAGTGACATTCTTTATTAAAAATGTCTCTTGTCGTGTCCTTTTAAAGAGCGAGCAACTGACACACATTGGTTTTTGCCTTATTTCTAACAGTTAAGTGCGTTAAGTTTTAGAACTTCCATCAGCTTCTTTTCTCCAGTGCTGTTTCTTGATATGTTCATCTTGACCTCTGAATAAATAAGGATATTAAGACACCATAAGCCATGAGTGGCGTATGTTGTTTCCCATATTCTATATAACAGAAGGAAATCCCAATGCTTTACTAAGATTATATATATATATATATATATATATATATATATATATATATATATATATATATATATATATATATATATATATATATAAAGTGCTTCTCAAACTGGCACCATTGAGATAGGGTTGTTTGCCCAAACCATGCTTAGCTGCAGTGGGATTTTGGACGTGTTGTCAGGAAGTCTTATGGAAACATTTCCTCTATTCATATTTGATCTGAATAGAGTGTAGATTGCATGTGCAAGGAGGAGGGAGCTGGGAGGGGGAAACAGTAAACAGTGAAGCTTGCCTAGAGCCATGGCTTTTATGCTGCCAGAGCATTGAAATGGCTGCTTACTGCACAGAGGCTTTGCAGACCTCTGCTCTCATTTTCACTTTCTTTAGTGCTTTTGCAGTCTTTGTCTGCCACCCCCCCCACCACACACACATACACACACAACCCCCCACCTACCCCCTACCCTCTCTCCCTCTCTCTCATGCTAACTCACTTTGGCTTTCTATCACATACTACCACATAAATACACACACCATTATTGTGCTTTGATGTGCCCATCTTGCTCTTTGGCTGCAAGGGAGATACACAAAACTGTTGGACTTCATACACTTTATTAAGCTCTTTTTCATGACAAACTCTGGACCAGCTAGAGGATATACATTAACTTTACCAGCAGATCCAAATACTGTGACCTACCATCCCACAGAGTCTGAATATTTACAGCTCCTCATACCTTTATTGTGGAGAGAAAAAAAAGACAGAAAATAATAGTGTGAATAACAGTGAGACAGTTTCCCATTAGCAAGTAAATGGCAGATTTCATGTTACATACCAAAGAAAGTAGAGTATTTGTCTGAATGCCATTGATATTCAGAGATGCTAGTAAATGAAATGTTCAGTTAACAATGACTGCAGGCAAAGTAGTCCAGCGTTTGTTGCTCTTGAGAAAATTTCTATAATTTGTGTAATTGTGTATACTATAATAATAGTTCCCCTTAAGCAATGAACAAGAAATGGTTGAATAGCAATAAGATTTATAGTAATATATAAAAGGCATATAAAATTAGAAGTAGTATGTAATATATTCATTCATTCATTGAATGATAAATGCTTATCCAGTTCAGGGTTGCGGTGGGTTTGGAGCCTACCGGGAATTACAGGGCACAAGGTGGGAACATACCCTGGAGGGGGTGCCAATCCTTTACAGGGTGACACACACTCACACATTCACTTACACACTCACACCTACAAACAATTTTGAGTCACCAGTCCACCTACCACAGTGGACCGCAGGAAAAAATAATATTAGGCATTACACATGGGCATTAATTTCCAGCTTGGACACAGGTTCTGGGAACTTTAACACTACCAGAAGTGCTATTAGTTTACGTTAATCTGCAGTAGAGCAGCATTTTTCTTCATCTCTGCCAAAGACACTAAAATGTCAACTAGTGACTTTAAACACACATACACACACAGCATTTATTCTGAACTGAGTAGAGGTAAACAAAAGGTCTCCCTTGACATGCACTTGACTGAATCACCCAGCTATAAAAGCACACAGACTAAAAGTGCTTAAAATAACAAACAACAACAAAAAAGTGCCAGTGAAGGGGCTGAGGATATCTCAATGGATGGCTCCCAGTGGCTTTGACCTTAGCTTGGGGTGTGATCCCATCCCAGAGAGGAGCAGATGCGCTTGTTTTTATTTATTTTTTTTTTATTTTTAGCAGGATGTAGGGAAAACACAGGTGAAGGATGAGGGCAAAAGGCTCTCCCCAACACGGTGGACAACATAATAGCTCAATATGATGGATCTGTGTTATTCACAGCTCTTGTTAAAAGGTGCTGCTGCACTTACCTTCGCTGGTCCCATGAGAGTGCTGACGTCATGAAAAGAACCTGCCTTAAATATGATGTGCTGCTGACCTGCAGGACTGAGCTAGAATGCTCTTGTAAACCAGAAGGATGGGGAAAGTGTAGCTACTAGGATTTTATGGCTTGGATCTTTAACATCTCTTTTTATGGTGCCGTAACAAACCACCTCCTCCTGTTCTCTTTATGAACACGTGAAGGTCACAGCCATTATCACAGACACTTGGAACATATTAGATATGTTTAAAATGCCTTTCCAGGGTATTGTCCAAGGGCAGGTGGTGGTCCATGGCTAAGTGATATGCTGAGGATGGTTTGGGACTCGTGAAGGTTTGGCATCTGTGCTCCGTAAGGGGCATCCACTCTCATAGCCTTTATCATTTAGCACCCTATCCTTAAAGGCTGCCTCAGGCTTAGGACACAATGAATGATCATCCTCACTCCAAAATAGCTCTGTCCATCATGCTGAGTGACTGTGCAATTTTATGAGCAGTGGCTGCTTAAATGTTACATACCACATCCACAGGCGGAGGCAATATGATCACCTCATAAACATCCCGACTTCTTAGGAGCACAGTTATTTCTTACATGTGGAAATAAAATCTGGGAAAAAGTTACTCCTCAAAATTACACACTTTAGCCATAGGTTTCAGACTTGGAAATCTTTATACAGAATGGCTAAGAAGATTGCACGCTACTCAGGGTTTTAAAAGTAGAGGGATTATGCCACACCAGGGGTCTCAGTATATTATGGACCACATCCAAATATTTATTATTGATCCCTAATCTGGCTTAAAAATATATATATTTTTTTCCATTTTTCCACTGGTTACATTTTCAAATCTGCTTCAAACATGAAACATTGTGGCTGGTTAATGAATGTTAGCACTGTGAGTCCCATAGTATATTATTACATAATAAAAGTTGATTTGTGATTTAACTGAAAATCAAAATATGTATGAAATGCTTTATGTATTAATTACTGCTATCACAACTCCTAATAATAATAGTACTATAATAGTAATGTTTTTACCAATAGCAGTAGTAATAGTTGTGGGTTTTGATGACAGAACCCTGACAAAGATGTTCTTGAATAAGTGAACGTGTCGTTAAAATTGATCATTTATTTCCCCCACTTTTATTTTTTATTTTTTTACTACTGGCCTTATTCGGAAATGACCACCTGGCTAGTGCCCTCCAGGTAATGTGTTGGAGACCCTTGTGCTAAATGAAGCAAATTAGGTCCATAAAGTGTAACTTTACATTACAGTCTTTTTGCCAGCTTGAAAAGGCTGTTTTTTTCCAGCATAAGTCATAGCAATTATGAAAAATTCATACATGTGCAGGAAACGCTGGAGGAGGTTTTATCAAATCGGCACTGGCCACATGGAGGCACAGAGCAGTTGGTGTCAAATATGCAAACTTGTGTTGTGTGTGTGTGTTTTTTTTTGTTTTTTTTTTACTGTGTTAACTGCAGAGTTCTTCATGGCTGCATATGCATAGCTGTTTTTGTAGTGAAAGAGATTCAGTTCCTTTGCAGTGACTTTGTCATCTCATGTATGTTGTAGTTTATACCAAAAAAAAAAAGTAATAATAATAATAATAATAATAATACATTTCTTCTGCTACTTTTTGTTGCTGTAAAATTAATTGTTGCTCCTTTAATAAAGAGAGAGTAGAGAAATTGACCTTAGTGTATTTCAAGCAGCTCTGCAGCACTGATAAAAACATGTTGTCAGCTTTGTTTTTCCTTTGAGGATATTTTTGTTAATAGTGTCAATGGAAAGAATGGATTGAGTTCCATGCTATGTTTGATCCTCTGGTTTGAAGTGTTTTGAACATACTTGTTTATTTCAGTTTCTGAAGTGGAATGTTTTGATACTGGATTATTAATAGCAGCCAGCCACTTGTTACATCGTTCAATGCCTTTCAAATATGTACAGACCGCAAGTTGAACTGCTGCCCAACTCAAAGTTATAATACTTATAAAACTTGACTTATTGACAAGTGAAAAACTGGTAATGCCCTGTGAAGAACTGGCGCCCCCTCCAGGGTGTATTCCTGCCTTGCGCCCAATGATTCCAGGTAGGCTCTGGACCCACCGCGACCCTGAACTGGATAAGCGGTTACAGATAATGAATGAATGAATGAATGAATGAATGAATGAATGAATGAATGAAAACTGGTAATATTTGGGTGGTGGGTCATTCTCAGTGCCGCAGTGATGCTGATGTGCTGGTGTGATGTGTGTGGGTTGTGCTGGTACAAGAGGATCAGACACAGCAGGGTAGGTAGTTTTAAAGACCTCAGTGCCACTGCTGAACTGAGAATAGTCCACCAACCAAAAATATCCAGCCAACGGTGACCTGTATCCACTGATAAAGGACTAGAAGATGACCAACACAAACTGTGCAGCAACTGATGAGCTACTGTCTCTGACTTTACATTTACAAGGTGGTAGGTGTGTCTATATAAGCAGTCAGTGAGTGGGCACAATTGTTAAAAACTCCAGCAGCACTGCTATGTCTGATACAGAACAGGGGATAAGGGTTTATTTGACAAAAATATGCAGAGAAACAATTGGACTGCAGTCTGTACGATATCTGGGCCCTGAATTCAGGATAAGACTACTCCACACAGTGGAATTTTTCAACATTCACTCAACACACACACACACATATATGGTTCTTTAAACTATGAAAAATATAAAACCTCTACTTCAATAAATGTGGTCATACTATGATCTAAATTCTTGAGTTCTCTAGAGTTCATTTTTGCTAGGTGTGGAGGATTTGGGCTGGTAAGGCTGGTTGTACATCAATGCAGAAGGGTAGGGTCGAGACTGAGCTTTATCAGGGTGCAGTGGAACGGGCACTGGCACCTTCTCTTCTGGAGGGATCAGCATTCAGGCTTAGGCTATGTCTTTCTCTGATTCTCTGCTGCCAATGGTGAGAGGCCCAGAGCTGATGGTGATGTGTGAGAAAGAGAGAGAGAGAGAGAGAGAGAGAGAGAGGGAGAGGAGGAGGGAGGTGGGCAGACTGGCACAGGGCAGCAGCTGCACGGAGGAGGCATGACAGCCGGCTCGCCAGTGGGTATCTTTCAGAGGGGCAGGGGGCCAGGAAGAAAGAGATACAGGCATGCGAGAGAGAGAGAGAGAGAGAGAGAGAGAGAGAGAGAGAGAGAGAGAGAGAGAGAGAGAGAGAGATTTCCTCTCATCATCTGCTTTTTCTCCTCTTATTAATATCAATGACTCTTGATTTCTGCATTTGCCTTTCAAGGGTCAATCAGGCTGGGCTTTACAAAGAGGAAAGGAAGGAGAAGTAGAATAACAAGTCCAGGGACCAGGAGACACGTTGCCCTTCTGTGTGCATTTCAATGCAATAACATCAACATCACGTCTCCTCTAGAGGGACAACCATGCCTCTTCTCACTGGAAGGATTTTATCTGTAGAGCCCTGTTGTCTAATTACACTTCTCATCCAACATCTCCACTTATTAATACAATCATACAGGCTGGCCATTCCATATACCCAAATTTATCAATGTGTGTGTGTGTGTGTGTGTGGGTGTGCACACTCCAGCTCCAATTTCTGATTTGTACTCATCTGAAAGTTTGCCCCTTCTCTGGCTCACGCTGAAATTACTGGCCTATTCGTCAATTACAGCCCATGCCGCTGATTGTCGCCGAATGCCAGCATATTGCATTTACGAGCTCATTAGGCCGACAATATTGTACTTAGCGCCGCCTCGTTACAGGGAGAATTCGGTAAACACATTGTTTGTGCATGTAATCAGTGTCAATGGGGACGGTGAGACAATCAGGCAGATTTTCTGGATAAATGAGCAGGCAGGAAATGTGGTCTGAAACAAAACAATCCACTGCCAACAGAAGGGCAAGGAGTCTGGAAGAAATGACACAGTGAATGACAACAGAATGAAGGGATGCCTTCAGTCGTGGTGCAAAAGGTCAATGCAGGCAATTGTTTTAATGGAAAATAATTTTTGATTTACAATTAGAAACTCTAAAACTGTTTTCATGCTGAACGCTAGTAAAAACCGATATCTGAGGGGAGAAAATTTTACTTTCAGGAATAATTGTCCTTTGTGCTGAGTTTATCTTCACAACTGTAGCCCATCGACATTGAACAAATTTCCCTTAAAATCCACTTCATTTCAAGATTACCGAGCCCATCTAACTCCAACCTTGGGAAGTATGTTTGTGACTGAGGATTTACCACTTCTTTTTTGTTGCTTCCTAAAGTTTGCATGCATTCCTGAAGGTGCTTGTTGACCTTCAAGTTATTTTGTAGAAATTTCAAATATTCAGAAATGAAACACTGTTTAACTTGATTAAATAAATTAGCATTACCGCAGGCGTACTTTCAGTCTTTTTTAGAACTTGCAGACATTTGGATTTTACATTTGTTTTACTGGGAAAGTCAATAAGGCCAAAAGACTGTCTAATTCTGTGATTTTGTGTACTTTATACATTTATTCTCTAAAACACACATTAAATTAGTTACTTGTAAAATTTAACTGTAAAAGTAGGAAGTAAACGGCTGAGGTGAAAACATACAGATTTTGGTGTCAGTAACAACCATGGATGAGTCACAAGCTGAGGTGTTCTTTCATTAGTGTATTAGATGTGCGATGACTTTGAACACTTTCACCAACGAAAAATATAATTTTACTCCTGAACAATATAACTTTTACTCATTTAGTCTGAAAATTTGGATTGAACATTCATTAAGAAATGGATTACATGATAATAGTTTTGGTGTATTTTTCAGAACAATTTTCTTGTCAACTTTTCTTCCTCAATCAAAGTACTCTTCAAAACTACTTAGCACATATTTTCAATGCCAACTTCTCGCCATTTCTGGAACTTGACAACTTTAAGACTCTCTTGAGCTCACTAATTTGTACCATCTACCAAAAGTAAAGCCATTGTCTGGGAAGGAGAAAATGAGGTAAAAATGAGTTAAGCTGAAGCTAAGAGAGGATTCAGGCCTTAAATAACCACGTCCATCGATCAGTCCTGGCACAGACCGTTGTTCCCATGGAAACCATGGTCAAAAGCATTGTCCTTGCCATTGTAGAAATAAGAAATAGAACAAAAAATACTGGCCATAGGCTTATAGATCATATAAAAAAAACTATGCACCAGGGTCCTTTAATCATACATAAAGTATTTAGTTGTGAATGTCAGACATTGCTCTTTTCTTATAAAATAACAAAACCAAAAGCCTTTTATCATATAATCAGAACTTTATAAAGTAAAGCCTGTTTGGCAACTGAACAAGTATGTGACATAGGTTTGGATTGTTTGTTTCTGAATTCAACACACTAAACTAAAACAGTGACCATGAAATTAAAGTTAATATTTCTACTCAGGCTAAAACATGCACTCCATGTGGCTGTGTACACAAACTCCTTACACACCAAAATAAATTAGACTGTTGCCTGCTCAGTTGTTTCTTGGCCAGCTGTTAGTCACTGGATCATTAGTTCAGGCACCAGAGAGTTAACAAAAAAGCCTTGAGTTGATTCCAGAGGTGATATTTGCATCTGGTATTTGTGGCTGTTATGTCTCATGAGGATCACAGTCAATAACAGAGCCCATCATCATTGTGAAAAACATAAATAAATCAATCTGAGACACAGGCTAAACATTAGGTGGAGCAAAATCAATGTTTGGTAAATGATGCTTAAATAAAGAGGCAAGAAATTTCTGATCTGATTAGCAATGGCAGCACAATTAAAAATCTCTGTATATTTAAACATTTAAAGTTTGTTTTTCTTGTGGGGCCAGAGTTTTATTGAGTACATCTAGGGACAACCAAAAAAACTTGGGTCTAAATTTGTGTAGGAATGTAGGCTTGTTGGTGTGGAAAAAACTAGGTTGGGAATTTTTATACTCATCTAGCCCCTTCATAAATGTCGAGCTCAAAGTTGGATGTAATGTAAAATATTATGTTAATATGGCTGAAGAGCCTGACACAATCTTCACAGGAGCATGTAGGAGTCTGTTGTGTGTAAGGAGAACACATTTCATAGGGTAAAAAAAAACAGTACGTTAGTTAACGGATGCATTGTTCTAGCTCAATTGTTTTGCATATATTGCTTTAAAAAAAGCATGGGTGAGGTGACACTGTTGTTTATAATGGATTTCACCACAATTAGGTTCTGCTTCTCATCTGATATTTTTTAAACTTCTGTTTGACTCATACTACTGACATGTTCTGTATGGCACCAACAACTCTATTGTTCCTCTATTGTTTTGATGTCAAGCTTGTTACAATATAGGAACCGTTTTGTTGCCATATAGGAACTGTTTTCTAAAAGGTGCTATATAGAAGCTTTTATAGCACATTCTCCATCAGTCTGAAGAACACTTTCATGATGCAAAGAAACCTTTAATCATGCAAAACGTTCTTCAAGCGTTCAGGGTCCTACAGTCATGTCTGGAAATATTGGCACCCCTGAAATTTTTCCAGAAAATTCAATCTTTCTCCCAGAAAATTATTGCAATTGCACTTTTGTTATAAATATTTTCATTTTTTGTGTGTATTGGAACAACAAATAAAACAGAGAAAAAAAGCCAGAATTTATATAATTTCATGCAAAACTCCAAAAATGGGCTGGACAAAATTATTGGCGCCCTCAAATTAATATTTGGTTGCACACCCTTTGTAAAAATAACTATAATCAACATAAGTTTCTTACACATCTGAACTGGAATTTTGGACCACTCTTCTTTTGCAAAGTGCTCCAGGTCTCTCAGATTTGAAGGGTGCCTTCTCCCAACAGCAATTTTAAGATCTTGCTACAGGTTCAATGGGATTTAGATCCAGACTCGTTGCTAGTGACTACAGAACTCTCCAGCGCTTTGTTTCCATCCATTTCTGGATGCTTTTTGAAGTATGTTTGGGATCATGTCCCGCTGGAAGACCCATGAGCAAGGACGCAAACCCAGCTTTCTGACGCTAAGCTAGTGCTGGGCGGTATGACCAAAAAACTATATCACGGTATTTTTCAATACTCTGTATTTGAAGTTTTTTTTTCCCCATGCATGACATGGTAACTGCATTGATTGTGAGAATAATTTCTGCAAAAGAGTTGAGAAAAGGTTAAGAGTACCCTACTTCTCTGTCATGAGAATTGTACATTGTGCAAAAAAAAAAATAATAATAATTTCCACATTAGTATTACATGCAATACAGGTTTGCATGGCCCCACAGACATAATCAGTTTTCAGAAGGTGGCACTAAATTAGTGAAGGAATCATAAAGCATGACAGTTGAGGTGAAAATGTAAACACATTTTTTCAGACAACTTCAAAACTATAGGCTAATTTTCACAACTTAACCAGCAAGTAACAAGTAACAAGCAACAAGTAAACCAGCTACACTCTGTTAATGTTATCAGTCTCTCACCAGTGTTTTTGTTTGTTTGTTTTATAAATTTTTAGCTTCATTAATGGTTGCGTGTCAATGGTTGTATTGCACTGAATAAGTCCCAAATATCTTCATTAAATAACAATATTTAAACAAATAAATAATAATAATAATCATAAATAGCAACAATGTGCAACTTCCAGCAATGATTCTATTGATATTTTAGCTCAACAGCATGTGCAGTAAGTGTTTGTTTGGTCCACTTCCAAACTTTTAAACCTAAAGTACCTCCAGACAACAGCCATTGCTCCTTTTTTCAGAAAATGTTCTTTAGGGTCATCATCATCTATTTCAATGTCTGGTACTTCTGGTTTAGAACTTCCCCTGTTAATATTCACCACGGTCAAGAACTCCACTAAGGGCGCTTTCACATGATGTGGCAAAATCGCTTTTCGCTGGCGATGCCATTGTTTTCTTATGGAGAGTGCTGCGCCACTACACTCTGCCGCTGCACTACCACGAGTGATACGCACCACAGTTTTACCAAATCAGCCTCGCGGCAAGCAACCCACAGAACGCTTGTTTGAAAGCCCCCTAATACTAGCGCTCCATTCCAGGCATGCTTAGTTGCACACAGTCAAGTAACCCAGTGCCAAAGGCAGCAAAACAACCCCAAAACATCTTTGAATCTCCACCATATTTGACTGTAGGTACCGTGCTCTTTTCTTTGCAAGTCTCATTTAATTTTCGGTGAACAGTAGAATGATGTGATTTACCAAAATGCTCTTGGTCTCATCTGTCCACAAGACATTTTCCCAGAAGGATTTTGGCTTACACATGTACATTTTGGCAAAGAGCAGTGCAGATTTTTTTTATGTCTCTGTGTCCTCCTGGGTCTCCTAACATAGCATTTAATTTCATTAAAATTTTGACAGATTTGACGCTGATGCACCCTGAGCCTGCAGGACAGCTTGAATTTCTTAGGAACCTGATTTGTGCTGCTTTTCCACCATCCAGACTATCCTGCATTGCAACCTTTCATCAGTTTTGCTCTTCCGTCCACATCCAGGGTTAGCTACAGTGCCATGGGTTGTAAACTTGATTATGGGTTGTAAACATGATTATGTTGCACACCGTGGACAAAGGAACATCAAGATCTCTGGAGATGGACTTGTAATTTTGAGATTGTTGATATTTCTCCACAATTTTGGTTCTCAAGTCTTCAGACAGTTCTCTTCTCCTCTTTCTGTTCTCCATGCTTAATGTGGTGCATACAGGCACAAAATGCAAATATTTTTTTTATCTGGTTTCAGGTATTGCCCACACCTGTTACTTGCCACTGGTGACTTTATACGAGCATCACAAGCTTCAAAAAAAGTTATTTACCCACAATTTTAAAAAGGGGCCAATAATTTAGTCTGGCCCATTTTTGAAGGTTTGTGTGAATCAATTTTGGCTTTATTTTTTTCTCAGTTTTTTTGTGCAGTTCCAATACGCACAAATGACAAAGGAAATAAACATGTGTAATTGCAATATATTTTCTGTGAGAAATACTTCATTTTCTGGAAAATTTCAGGGGTGTCAACACTTTTGGCCATGACTGTATATATAACCATTTCCTTTTAAAAAACCCTGTAGAACCAACATTTTTAAGTGTGTATGATTTAGAAAGTGGTTCAGAGAAGCCCCATTATGGTCCAGAGGGTTATGGGCATGTCAGGACTAGTGAGAAAGTATTGGGCTTGGTTTCACAGATATGGAATACCTGTTATATTTCTTAATTTACAATATCATACAATGAATTACTCATTCAGTTTAATTGGTTGAGAAAGGAGTCAGGTTTGGACTCAGTCACAGGGATTGAAGAACTGTAGTAGAACTGTGGTACCATGCTATACCTCAGTGATCTCTGACTATCTCTTATCTAGTTATATCTTATATAGTTGTCTGAGTGATCTGATCTTAATCCTGTGTTTGTGAATGTTTTCTGTTGTCAAGTGAAAACCCAGCATGATCCAGTCATCTCAATTCATGTTCATGTAAACTGTCAATAGACTTTAAATATACAATAGACTATAAATATAAATCACAAAATCATAATGTATAACTGCAACCTCACACTTGTGCTTGGACTTGAGTTGTACCTCAGTTTAACAGATTAATAAAAATCTCTACTGCATCAATCAATAACACACTCTCAATCTCTCTGAGTCACCATCAGATTAAAAAAGAGCAAAAAAAAGAGTAGGGATCAGAACAATAAGCATCACTAAATTATGGACCTGCGTGTATTTAAAGGGCAAAGTAATTTCAGCAGACCTCTGGAGAAATAACTGCATGTCACTCAATCAGCCTTATCTTCTGCCTGACAAGCTACAAGGCTTCAGTCCTCTCTCAAACAGTGGGCTGGGCTGGGAAGGGGAGAGGGAGGGGGTTGATTGAGGAGCAACTTCTTTAATCCCAGATCTGTTCGTTTTTTTTTTTTTTCTGCTTAAGAAAACATTCACACCTACGCAAACAATGCACTAAGAAGAATGCAAAATGCAATAGCCAATAGTGCGAAGCCCATCTCAAAGCACATTCCTCTCTTGTTAAACGATGGAAAATAGCAGGAGAAATGAAAAAAAAGAAAAAGAAGGATCTAATGTTATTTATAATTCCCTGACCTGGTTCAGCTCTTTTATCCTTTTCTCCCCCCACCCTTCTCTCTCTCTTTCTCTCTCTCTCCCCTATACTGCTGACTGCAAGCGAACTTGCAAGAAAGTATAGTGTGGCTCACTCCTGCTAAGCTCCAACTATGTGATTTGGCGGAATACAGAGCGTAGCTTTTATTTCCTGTGTGGCTTTTTCTTCAATGAGATTTTGAGAAGGTGACTTTTATCCCTGGGGAAGAGTGAAGAAAAAAAAAAAAGAAAAAAAAAATACCTCTTGTGAAGTCACCTATAGCACAGCACTCAGTGACTCTGAGAAAAAGGGGTGAGCGAAAAGATGGGGAAACTTTAAAGCCGCTGCGTAGGAGCCCATTTACTTTGTAACTGCTGTCTTTGTGTATGGGTCCTGGGTGTGCTTACTGAGAGAGAAAGTTGGTTCTGCAGATAGAAAATGCAAAGTGTATCATCTGTTCTACCTAAGCAGTAGAGCCCTATGCTTACATATTTGAAGGCTTACCCTTCCGTGTTTAATTTTCTCCTCTAAGAATGAGATGACCCAACACCTTAACCCATGTAGAACTTTAAAAGAAACTGTTCTGTATAAAGGATAGAGAGAATTTAAATCTCACTGTTACTGCATATGCAATAGAATCACACAGTCAACATCACACAATAAAACTGCAATTTCAACTCATGGTGTGACAAATGAGTTTGTAATAATGTGCAATATATTTTACTAATTAATTCCCTTCACGGCAGCATGGTGGTGCAGCAGGTAGTGCGTAGAACCCTATTGTTTTTGTTACGTTTTTCCTTCTTATTCTTTTTCTCCTGTAAAAGTCATTGTGCGGAAGAGACCATAGGTTGTACAGACTCACCACTTGGAGGGTAGATGTAGTTTGTGTGCATCTCGGAGAACAACAAAAATTACACTGATTGGCCTAATGGTGGCGCTATAGCAAAGTGAAACGCATTTAGGTTCATATCTCCTACACCGTGAGGCATAGAGACAAAAATCTTTTTTCCCCTGATTCCTTGGGTCCTGACAAATCAAAAACGGGTTGGTCAAAATTTAATTTTTCTAACGTTATTTTCACGCTAATTTGCTTAATTTACAAAACCTACTTTTGCTAACTAGTCCGGGGATTATTTTCCAATTCTCTTGAGCTTGGTGCCAAAATGTTTGCAGGAGTCTGTTGGTAAATAGTTATCAAAAAAATGTTGAAATTTCGATTCAATATGGCCGCCATATGCAAATGAACCTCTTATCGTATGTTTTACTTACAAACTTATAACAATTTCATACTTTACTCAAATGTGTTCAAATTTCATATTGTACTTCCAGATATGATTCTGAGGTAGCATGTCAAAGGAGGAGCCAATATTCATATAGGGGGTGCTGTAAATGCTACAAGTTTATATCTCAGCATCCGCAAGGCAGATTGAACCGCCGTTTGGCATGCTGCTTCTGTGGGCAAGGCTATAAATGGAAAATTAAGGAATATTTGATTCGGGAAAAATTGTCATCGTCATCGGCCAATCAGTTGTCAGCAGCTGTTTGACACCTTAACAAGGTCCAATCATCATGGGATTTGAATGGTATGTCCTTGGTGGCACTTCCTAAGTGCATAAAAGGTTTCGTAACGATAGCCACTAGGGAACGCTATATCAAGAAAATATGAAATATCTCAGAGAAAATTAAGCATATTGACACGCAGTTTACTTCTCTGTATAGTCTGCAGAGGGCCTCACAACTTTGTTGTTGCAAGTGTTGTCAAAAAATGCATTGTATTTTCTCAATTGCTAGTTGTTTAAAATTGAATCTTTTCGAACTAGTCAGTGGAATTTCACTGTTTTCCTAAACAATTGACTTTGTTAGAATCAGCAGAGTCTGTACGTCAATAATTATCAAAAAAGTTATAAAAGTTCCAACATATGGACAAACTGTTGTTGTAATAGATCAATTAATCGAAGTGTGTGGAGTTTTAAGCATTCTTTCAGCTGTAACTCAAACAAATTAAGCCTAATCAAGACCAAACTTGACAAACCTATGTATGGCTTTACTATGAAGAAGCATATGCAATATGACTCCGACCCACCAAAAAGGGGCGCTACAATTGGACAATAACCGAATAAATGGGCTTTTTTGTGTTATAGCGCCATCTAGGATTGCAGTGGCACCACAATTTAATCATGTCATAAGATCCTCATACTGATCAAGCATGTGCAGTTTTGAAATTTTTGGAGAAAGCTTTTTTGAGTTATAGGTGCATTTGTGATTTGTAGAATTCATGCTGGATCTCTGTTATTGGCAGGGACCTGTAAGCCACATAGTGATGAAAGTTCAACATTTTATTGATAATTATTATAGGTCAGGTCTTTAGGATTAGGCTGATACCACATATATCCATGTTAGGAAAATATCCATAGAGTAGTACTCCCTTAAATAGTTCTGTATGTGTATTTCTAACATGAAAGACTATAACTGCTTAGCAACACTATGCTACAGTAGTAAATTCTTTCACCATCATATAGAACAAAAAAACTAAATATTGTTTTGTTGATCTATATGGAGGTTAAGATCCTTTTCACTTGCACAGGTCAATGGTCATACCATATGAATGTGAATGTTTATTATAATTAAAATGTATAAAGTCACCTATACCTCTTCAAGTGGCCATTTACCCTCACTCAGTACATCAGAATAAAACAAACCATAACAAAAGGTATTTCCTGATTAGTTATAATCATCAAATTAAAAGAAATAAACACTTGAGATATATCAGTCTGTGTGTAATAAATGAGTATAATATACAAGTTTAACTCTTTGAATGGGATTACTGAAATTCATCAACTTTTTCATAATATTCTAATTTTATGATCAGCACCTGTAATATACAAGTTTATAGTATATATTGTGTATAGTAATATACAATATTACTAATCTGAAGGATTCTGTCCGATTTTAAAAGCACTGCTCACACATTACATACATCACACAAAGGCCCTCTGACATCATACACATCACCCAGAAACAAACACACCTCAGAGACTGCAGAACACACATGTCAATACATCCTCTCCCGATCAATTCATAGTACAGGAGATGTCAGATTTGACTTGACTGCCATATTAAGCCAGTTAGTGCTTGAACCCGCAGATAGCGGCTAGCGGCTCTAGTTCCCTTTGTATTTACAACTTTTGGATTGGCAGTGTGGTACCCTCACCGTTTTTTACCAACTCATGAACCATCTTTTAGAAGTTTTTCCTAGATTAGTTGGTCCATTCAAGATTTTCTTAATAATTATGTAATGGATATGCAGAAGAATGGTAATTGTCTGACTGCATTGTGCCAAGTGTAAAGTTCTGTGGAGGGGGAATAATGGTGTGGGTTGATTTTCAGGAGTTTGGCTTGGCCCCTTAGTTCCTGTGAAAGGAATTCTTAATGCATTAGTATATCAAGGGATTTCGGACAAATTCATGCTCCCAACATTGTGGGAACAGTTTGGGGATGGCCTCTTCCTTTTCCAACATGACTGTGCACCAGTGAATCAGCGTAATATGTTTACAAAGCCTCAGTGTCTGTAAATCGGTATGCTAGGCTCTCTCTCTCTCTCTCTCTCTCTCTCTCTCTCTCTCTCTCTCTCTCTCTTTCTCTCTCTCTCTCTGCTCATGACAGAGGTATCTGGAGTTCTTTTTAGGCACCTGAGAGAACTTTTTAAAAGCATGAGGATTGCTCTATTCCTGGCAAATATTTACTTTTTTTTTGCTTTTTGTTTGCCACAAAAACTAAACATTTCAAATTACAAATAAGTTTCTGTGACAATCCAAACAGTGAATAAAAATGTACAGACAAGTTAAACTTCAGCCACGTACAAAAAACATTATTTTCTCTCAAATATACCATTCCACCTTAAAAGATGGGGAGCTTAGAACTGCATTTGCCCACATTTTTAAGCATTACCTTTAAGGCTTCATCATGTGACCACAGAGATGTGACCTGCAGAGGTGGGTAAAGAAACTTAAACCTCCCAAACACAAGCAAAAGTGTTGTTACTTCAAACAAGTTACAACCCACATAAAATATGCTCACTTTAACACACTTAGGGAATTCATTTATTCATTCATTATCTGTAACCGCTTATCCAGTTCAGGGTTGCGGTGGGTCCAGAGCCTACCTGGAATCATTGGGCACAAGGCAGGAGTACACCCTGGAGGGGGCGCCAGTCCTTCACAGGGCAACACAGACACATTCACTCACACACTCACGGACACTTTTAGTCGCCAATCAACCTAACAGCATGTGTTTTTGGACTGTGAGAGGAAACCGGAGCACCCGGAGGAAACCCACGTGGACATGGGGAGAACACACCAACTCCTTACAGACAGTCACCCAGCATGGGAATCGAACCCACAACCTTCAGGCCCCTGGAGCTGTATGACTGCCACACTACATGCTTCACCACCGTGCTGAATATTAAAATATTGAAATTATTTCATTTGCCATCTAACCATACTGGAAATGCTAATTATATTTTTAGATTGGATACTATCCAACTACAAGTAGATACTTTCACAGATATTCCTGAATAGAACTGAATGTTATGACTGTTGCAATACTGAGGAATGTATAGATTTTTACATTTCTTGTTAGTGCATTAATACACAGATACTGTTGAACTAAAGAGCAAAAGGTAAATGTGAAACTGGATATCATCCCATGTTGCTACTACTAGTGCTTGCTGTTAACACTAGTGTTACATCATGTTATCACCACACAACCTTGAGAAAACCCTGTTTATCTTCACAGCTGTTGTGCAATGGGAAGCAACCATACTGTGCCATACCACATTACCTGGTTTGAAAGTGCCATAAAAGTAACAGAACTAGTTGATTCCTTTCATTAGAAAACCGTCCAAAGGTATTTTCAGTTGAATAGTGTGATGAATAGCCCATATAGGATATTTGTTTTTAGCACAGAAAGAAGACAACAAAATGACACAATAGAAAATATATTGGTGTGGTTTCATCAGACCATCAGACAGTGGAGAAACAAAATTAATAAATGGTAAAAACGAACCAGAGTTTATTAAAAACACCCTACATTTCCCTAAGTCAGTGGAAAAAGAAAAAATCTTTTAAGCACATAGTGTGAGGTTTTGTTTTAAAAGTGACAGTATGGGAGACCCATGTCTGTTGGAACTGATGTTAAATACCATAGGTAATAAAATCACCTTTTAAGGTCTAAAAGCCTAACATATTACAATGGTTAGAAACACGGCAGGATCAAATTTTAATGATTCTGCTGAAAGAAACCTTGCTGATGGCAGGGGTCAAGCCTCTGAGGTCAGACAGTGGCCTGGTCTTTAGGAAATTGTAATTAGCAAGCAGGTCAATGGAATAATTTTAATGTCACTAACATCTTAATGGATGACTCAAAATCGTGCTCTGCCTCTTCAGTCTGGCCTCTTAATTCTAGTTATTCAGCTTTCTGGGCTGTGGGAAAGTGAATAACCTTCAAAGAGACCTGTTTTATATACATGACAAGTCTGTCCCAAACCCTAGTTGAGTTGTCTACATAGAGAGCATTTATGTCATAGTGTGCATGCTCCCAACACGCAGGCCGTCCCTATTCTTAGATATCTTAAATATGCGGCCTACTGAGATACATTAATCTTAACATCGAAAGTCTCTTCAGTGGCTAAGGCAATCCAATGGTACAATGCAAGCATAAATCCCACCTATTCCATTCTCCTTCCACAGCAAAAAAATTTAAATCGCAATTAAAATGGGAGGAGCAGGATCCATCGTTCTGACATGCTGAATCAACGCTATCAGCTGAGGTAAGCAAACACTGGTTGAATGCAGTGGGTGGGAATAAGCTGTGACATAATAATTCTGTAACAAGTATAGTCTGTGTTATGAGGATAGGCACCGAATACAATGCTATCTACATAAACATCTACCAACTGTTTATAGTCACCCTACTACTATTTATGACTAGCTGCTAGAGGAAATATTCAATATTTGTTCATCAAACTAGACGAAATGCTATAACAAAGCAACAGTTTTGTGTTGATTGGGCATTTAGTCGAGATTTTGAAAGCTACTTTTCAACTAACATTGTTTTAGACTTGTTTATAAAGTACACTGTTGCAATTTAGACATATCTGAAGCTGTTGTTTCAATACATGCTCAATCCCTGAGATGTCAGTGATCTAAACGTCATATCATCATACCAAGGCTGCACAGCATGATTATTTGAACTATAATATGTAGAAAACATGATGGAATCAAATGTGGTTCCTTTGAAAAGGGGATAGTCTCAAAGGTGTTTGGTGCAAGAAGGTTTCTGAGTAAGTGAGAAAAATCTACTTTATCATCAAAACTCTTTCTTCTACTAATCACTTGTGACATTTATACAAAATGAATACTGTTGTTCCATAGGTTGAACATATTTTGGTTTTCAAATAAGAGGTCACTTGGGGCCTGCAATGGAAGTTCTGGTTTGCAGGGGGGTGTTGGGGGTGTAATTAATTTTGTAATTAAAGTAATTTTACCCACAATTGCTGCAGTAACCACTTCTAAATTCTAAATTCTAAATTCTGGCAAGACTTTAGACTACATGTTGAAACATTGCTGTGAGAATTTCATGGCATTTAATCACAAGAACATTAGTGAGATATGTTAATGTCTGTTTTCAAAATGGATGCATCTTAAAACAGCTGAATTCTACAAAGGTTTGAACATACAGTGTATGTAAATGATGTTGAGTTCCATCATGGTTACAATAACAGGAAATTACTTTGCCGTTATTAACATTACTGCATCAATGTATCTGTATATATAATTGTATAAGAGGTTTCAACACTAATTTCCCATTTCTTACTTTCAAAGGAAGCTATCCAGTGGGAAGGCAGGAAGCATTGTGAAGGCATAATTGTTGTCAACTTCACATATGACAGAATCATTTTCTTCAAAGAGTCTTTCATGGTATTTTGTTTTAAATACTGGAAGAAGACAAGCTCTCATTAAGCTACAAATTCACCATCTCATTCCTAATTGCTCTATACATGTCATTGTCAGCTGTGTATCCTGCCAAATGTGGCATTATTTGCATAGCTATGGAGTGGTTGCCTAGCTATGGGTGAACACTGATATAACATGATATATATCATATCATAAAAATATAAATAATAATTAAAAAAACAACTACCAATACAAATATGCTGTTACTTGATGTTGTACCATTGTATAATTTGGCATTTACATGAATGCACATGGGCGGCACGGTGGCGCAGCAAGTAGTGTCGCAGTCAAAGGTGACTGTCTGTGAGGAGTTTGGTGTGTTCTCCCCGTGTCTGCGTGGGTTTCCTCCGGGTGCTCTGGTTTCCTCCCACAGTCCAAAAACACACATTGGTAGGCGACACAAAAGTGTCTGTAGGTGAATGTGTGTGTGTCTGTGTTGCCCCCCTCCAGGGTGCCAGGGTGACTGGCGCCCCTCCAGGGTGTATTCCCGCCTTGCGCCCAATGATTCCAGGCAGGTTCTGGACCCACCGTGACCCTGAATTGGATTGGATAAGTGCTTACAGATAATGAATGAATTTTACGGTTACATAAATGAATCTTACACAACTGTTATAAAGCTGAAAACTGAGTTTTCTCTTTTTTAATGGAGCACTTAAACACTGTAAAATTTTAGCGTCAGTGGACACCTGCTGATTTAACAGTTATTCTGAGACAAGGGGAATTAAACAGGAATTTGTCACTTCTGGCTTCTGTAAGAGCTTCTGCTATTTATGGAAAGATTTACACTAATTATTAGAACATTTTTGTGAAGGTCTGATGGCATTAAGCCACAACAATATTATTTGAGGTCAGATACTGATATTGGATATTAGCTTTGGGTTACAGTTCAACTTTGCACAGCTTAGTGCTGAAGGGGCTGTATAGCCCTCTTACCAATGCTTGGCATTTAAGCATGGTAACCTTAGGCTCATATGCAACTGCTCCTGAGCATGTCATTTAATTTAATTTATGTTTCTGGAGATTACATCTGTGTCTGCATATTTAAATATATCTGCAATAGTTTCCACTCAAACCTACAAACACAAACATTCATCATACATAGAAACATTTGTACGATTGTCCTGACAGCTATTTCTGTTACCTGCTGTAATAGTTTAAATTGGCTAGAATGAAATCCGAAATCCACTGGCTTCATACACATTTACAGTGCATTGTGGAAAGTTCTTTGACAGGAACAAGCAATTACACTCTGTATTTAAGCGTTTTAAATGGAAACTGTGATAATGAAGATACCTTTATTTTACAGAATAAAAAGTAACTCTTTTCATATTAAGACATTTTCTATGTGATTTTATATGATGGCTGATTGAAATGTATAAACCATAGCCATTAGGAGACTGTGGATATCTTCCTTGGTGATGTTCTACCAGGCCTGCAATGCAGTTGTTTTCTGTTCTTGTTTCATGCTTTCAGTCTTGTTTTCAGTAAGTGAATGCTGCTCCGTGGGGTTCGGATCGGGTGATTTATTTGAACAGTCACAAAATATCCCACTTTCTAACTCTGGAAAAACTCCATAGCTGCTTTAGCAGTATGTTTGTGCTGCTGATCACTCAGTATTTCTGAGCCATATGAATGCATCTGAGCTGTTAGGATGTGTCTGTACATTTCACAAGTCACCTTGTAGTTGCACTGCTAATATAAAAATAACATTTTCCTTTAGTGCATGAAAACAAGAACCTGGGCCAACAAGATCTCCAAATACGGTACAAATATAATGAAAAATGGCTCCCCAGATATTCATAACATTTCTGCATAATGATGTATTATCATTCAAACGTATTTCATGATCACTAAGTGAGCTTCCTTCCACTGGCAGAAGAATGACTGAAAGAAATATAACCGGTTGTGGAAGAAAGTTACATAGGAGGAGGGCAAAAATCTTCCCCTTTCTAACTTAATGGACCTCAGTGGTAGGCTTAGAGTTAGGCTTTAAGTTAAGTTTAGTGTTATGGAGAGGACTACGGCTGATTTGTCTGGCAGAGTTAATATCACAACACAAATTCTTGCATATAACCATGAAGAGAGATCTGCATTTTGTGCATATGGTACAAAGGCATTGAGACCAGGCTGCCAGGGCCTAAGTAACTTAATTACACCTGACATGCCCTGGTTTGATTTATATACATTTATTTATTGGTTTATTTATGGCTAAACTTACATATCTCATTTTGAGATGCCCAAGGAGGCTTTAAAATCAACACCACACAGAATGCCATATCATTCAGCACACACCACACACACTGGTAAAAGGCAGCAGCCAAATGCTCACAGTGTACTCTCAACAAAGAACAACCGTCCACCTGGAGGACTGCATCGGGCACTAGGGGGGTTCACCCAGGATATAATGACAGTCCATATCTGGTCGTACACCCACACAGACACTGAGAGATATTTAATCACATGCACACTCATTCACTCACACCAGGACACTTATTTAGAGAAGCCAATTCACCTAACCTTCATGTTTTTGGACAGTGGGAGGAAACCAGAGACACTGGAGGTAACCCACATGGATACAGGGAGAACATGGAACCTACACCCAGATGGGACAGATCCCAGCACTGAGGCAAATGTGCTATAACCACCAAGACACTGTGCTGCCCTTTACACTTATATTTACATTATTTACCTAAGCCATGCCCTAATTCATGGAAATGCTTTCATATTGAGATAATAAAAAATAATAAAAAAAAATCGAGCAGCTCATGATTCAATTGTCGTCCTCATACACAAGAGTATGGGGCTGAGCAGTGAGTTCAACGCTACTGGCTTGAGCTTAGACAGCCTTATAGTAATACAAACCTGTTGTGATTTATAAAAGTGTAAAATCTGTAATGCTTTAAGATCACCTCAGAATTAACAGCCAAGTCACACACCTGCTTTCTGTTTCTTGTATAATTCTTCTGAACAGACAAAGAAACTGCTGCTTTGATCACAAACAGGTTTTGATAAGCATTTTTGTTAGATCTTCAGAAATATTTACAATGCAGCAAAGAAATTAGTTGTGATTTTATCTGTTAAATAATGAGATCGCCACACAGAGAATCACTGAAGGAGATCAAAGAAAAATGTGGAAACACGTTGCTGTGAGAGGCACTGTGTAGCACTGGTCCAATGGGGGAAGCTTTGTCTTTTAAACACTTTGCCGAATATGCAAATTTTGCAAAGGTTTCTGTGATATGAAATTGTCTGATCATATCCAAATAAGCCATAGAAATATATTTGTGAATATCTGTCCCTCCCAACTTTTAATGTCATACTGTATTCATCAAAGAAGTAGCCGTTTTTCACTGTAAAAATAAATTGTGTTAAATTGTCAAAAGTATTGACATGGGAAAGCACCTCATGGAACTGGTTTATAATTATTATAATCGTATCATTCATTCACACACACATTCACTCACTCACATTTAACAAAATGCTCCATAAAAAGCCTCCATTCAGAATGCCACATCAATAACACTGGGTGTGCTTGTTCATATAGCATTATATTTCAAAGCTATGAATGAATGAATGATCTCACTTTACATGTGACAATTATCTGACAATTTGTATACCACTAATATTTGTCATGTCTTCTCTACTTTATTTTCTCTGTCAGCCAGTCATTCTGGCATATGACAAAATGTTTTTGGTAAACATGGAAAAACATGCCAATCACCGTTTTTTTTTTCTTTTAAATTATATTATGTTTACTGATGTGCAAAGTTAGCAAAACTATCACTCTTGATGACTATATGGCCATCTGCTCTGTCAGAAACATCTGTTTAAGAGACTGCTGCTGCTGGTTCCTTTCCATGACATTATGCACTGTAGATGCACACTGTAAACTATTAGATGTTAGAACTTTAAAAAGTGAGTAACAGGGTTGCATTAAACATTTGAGATCATTGAATATCAAATGCATGGATGTTAGGAATAATTAGAAGCTTTCTTTTATAGTTCCCTTTGTACTTGGTATTATTTTAGCAAATGTGAATTGCACACAACAGAGGATAATTATTTTGGTAAGATAAATAATACATTTAGTGCTAGGTAAGTTAACAAGTACTAGATGATAACAGGCAAATTTAATATGTTCTAAGTGATAACACTTTACCTTTGCTAATATATCCCTGTGATGTGTTTTTATATATTGTATTGAAAGATCGTCTGTGCTGACTTTTGGCATTTAGACTTCCACAGGTTTATTGATTGATTTTCCAAAATGTCTAAGCACAGTTAACCTCCACAGCTGGGGCAAAGTTATGTCACACTTCTGCCCTCTTTGCAAAGATGATTGTCCCTTGAGCATGCTAAAGGCAGCTGGAGAATATATCACAACTCCATCTACTACACTAGACGCAACAACCATAGAAAAAATACCCACCCAGATTGGGGGAAAACTATAAATAAGCTTTTTTTCTCAGCTTCTGTCTATATCTAACCTTCAGATTGTCAATTAGGAAGGGAACTGGCAACCAGCTGAAGGTCCCAGATCACAGTTGTAACTACACTCAGTCAGACACCACAAAGCAAGTGATCATGCAGGAGTTAACAGTCTCCTGGGAAGAGCACATGGACAAAGCTAATGAGTAGGAGTATGCCAAGTACTAGATGCTGGTGGAGCCATGCAAAGTGCCAGGCCACTATGATTCTACAAAATGTGCCACTACGGTTTAGCAGGACCATCACTCTGCAAAGCTCTGATAAGGCTTGGAATTAGCGTGGCAACAAAAAAATTGTCATGTCAGAAGCTGTAGAGAAAGTCAATAGGTGACAGGTGGAGAAAAAAGACATTTAGTCCGGAGTGCTGGCATATACAAGGCAGAAGTTGTCACTGAGTTTCCTGGGCCTTTGCTTGTCACAGGTCCAAGTGACAGTGAAAACCTCTGCTGGTCAGATGAACCCACATTTCTGGTGGTTTTCTGGAAAAATGTATATCAACTTCTCTGTGCCAAAGACACAAGGGACCATGCAGGCTGTTATCAGCAAAAAGTGAAAAAACAACATCTGTCATGATTTGGGGGTCACAGTGTGAGTGATTTGCATGTGTGTGAAGATTACATTGATGTGGAAATCAGTGGCGATTGCTCTAAGACTGCATGGGAAGCTCAGCTTCCCCTAAAATGTAAAAAAATAAGTGATCAAATGTATACTGTTGTGTGTATATGTCATTGAATAAATAGGCACTACAACGCGCTCAACTTTTGTTCAGAATCAGCTTCTTATCACTGGTAAAGACGTGGCTTTCCTCTCAATCATTCCCGCAGTTTCACAGTGTTTTAAATGGTGTGGATGCTGAGCATCCACAGAGTTCAATAGCGAAGCAGCGAAGTGCAGCGAAACGAGACGAGTCATTGGATAAATGCTGGGCTTTGTCCCGCTCATCGGACGCTCAGCGTCTCTGGGGGTCTATGGGGCAGTGGGCTGATTGGATGATCTGTCTGAGGCTGAATCCCTTTTTGATTGACAGCGAAATGAGCGAATCAGCGATCCTTTGGTGTAGAGATCCGTCGGAACACAGGCGGACACACTTCACATGGGCCAAGGCCATTTAATCAGCCTAGCTCTGCTGGTCATTGAGAGGACACTAGTCAAGTCCCTGGAAAAGACGCCTTGTTGGTACGACAGGGTCACAGATCATTTTCTTAAAAAGGAACGGAGGGTAGAATTTACATATAAATAAACTGACATATTTTATGATGTAAGCTGAAATTGAGCTTCCCCTCCTTGAAAGACCAGCATCCGCCACTGGTGGAAATGTATATTGGGATCTCTGAGAGACATATGCTGCCATCAAGGTGATGTCTTTTCCCAATTTGTCCATGGTTGTTTTAATATGCTACTACAGTGTAGTCTTTTTAGGCACAAATTTTGCTTGACTGGCCTGCCTGTAATCTAGAGCTATTTTATATTTAATTATTATTTTTTAATGGTAAATCATGAAGAGTCCATGAACACAACTGTGTCCATGGACTGTTAAGCAGATGAAATCTTACATGAAGCAAAATTTGTAAACAAGGAATTACGAATTAATTACTGGACTTCCAGCACTACCTCCTGTGCAGGACCTCCCATCTGTGTAAAAAAATTATATATAAAATAAAAAAAATCAATGTCCATCAAATATGAGCAATAATATTTAAAAATACTGGGGCAAAGGTATGGGTATTGGGACTGTTTAACACAATCATAATAATAGTAATAATAATAATAATAATAATAATAATAATAATAATAACTTGGAAACACCTTTTAAGACTAAGGACCCTAATTGTTCATCAATTTACAGTTATTGGAAACAACACTCCACTTTATTAATTTATTAATTTATTCTCTCCACTTAATCAAATGTTAGAATGAGTGTTTCTAAGGCTTTCTATGACACAAAAAATTCAAATACCTATTTCTTCTAACACACTGGTAGGTGGATTGGTGACTCCAATGTGTCCATAGGTGTGAGTGAATGTGTGTGTGTCATCCTATGAAGGACTTCAGGGTGTGTTCCTGCCTTGCGCCCAGTGATTCCGGGTAGACTCCAGACCCACTGAACTGAACTGGATAAGTGGTTACAGAAAATGAATGAATGAATGAATGAATGAATGAATGAATTACATTTCTATGAAGTTAACTGAACCACAAATTGACACAATCTTTGTCACTCCAGAGCATTCTATTTTCTGACCTTGCGGAAAAAAAACTATCTGGGCCATTGTCCACCAGTGGGTTTTGAGGCAAGTAAGTTTATGTATCTATTGTAAGTGATCCAAAATTACTATTAACACCCCAAGTCCATGCCAAATCTGACCGCAAATTTGAGCACGTAAAGTTTACTAAAGTTCTAGAAATTTAGCTGTAACCATGTTTAATTATCATACATTATCAAACATTCATTCAAAGCCACAAAACAATTTTCTGATGACCAAAGAATCAAGCTTTTGATAATATGTCTAGCCCCTAAAATGAACTGAGGTTCTATGTGATGAGCCAAATAGGAAAAACCTTAGAAAAAAAGAAGTAAAGTCTAAGCAGGGATGCTGGAGAATAGAATCCGACTGATGCAGATTCCGCCCCATTCGTTGAACACAGGACCAGATATTTACCCTTGCTAGGATCCTGGAGGGTACGGGGGAGATTGCTCAATCAGTCTACATGTGTTTTGTGGATCTGGAGAAGGCATTTGAGTGTTTCCCTCGGGATATTCTGTGGGGGATGCTCTGGGAGTATGGGGTACTGGGCTACGAGCTATCCAGTCCCTGTGTAAACAGAGCAGGAGTCTGGTTCATATGGCTGGCAGTAAGTCAGACTTGTTTCCAGTCAGAGTTGGACTCCGTCAGGGCTGCCCATTGACACTGGTTCACTTCATCATTTTTATGGACAGAATTCCTTGGCGTAGCCAAGTGGCGGCAGGTGTCCGGTTTGGTGGTCTCAGGTTTCCATGTCTGTTTTTTGTGGATGATGTGGTCTTGTTGGCTTCATCGAGCTGGGACCTCCAGCTCTTGCTGGACCAGTTTTCAGCTGAGTGTGAAGCGGTAGGGATGAGGATCAGCACCTCCAAATCTGAGTCCTTGGTACACAGTCGGAAAAGGGTAGAGTGCACTCTCCCGGTTGGAAGTGAGATCCTGCCTCAAGTGGAGGAGTTCAAATACATTTGGGTCTTGTTCACGAGTGAGGGAAAGATAGAGCGGGAGATTGACAGGCAGATCGGTGCAGCGTCAGCAGTAATGTGGACTCTGTACTGGTCCGATGTGGTGAAGAGAGAGCTGAGCAGAAAGGAAAGCTCTCGATTTATCGTTCAATCTACATCCCAACCCTCATCTATGGTCATGAGCTTTGGGTAGTTACCGAAAGAATGAGATCATGGGTATAAGCAGCTGAAATGAGTTTTCTCCGCAGGGTGTCTGGACTTTCCCTTAGAGACAGGGTTAGGAGCTTGGACATCCGAGAGAGACTCGGAGTGGAGTCGCTGCTCCTTCAGGTTGAGATCTGGTCCGGATGCTTTCTTGGTGAGGTGTTCCGGGCATGTCCAATGGGGAGGAGGCCCCGAGGAAGACCAAGAACACGCTGGAGAGACTACATGTCTCAACTGGATGGGAACACCTCACTACACCCCCGAAGGAGCTGGAAGCAGTGGCTGGGGAGAGGGAGGTCTGGGTTTCTTTACTCAGACGGCTTCCCTCACAACCTGGACCCGGATAAGCGGTGGATAATGGATGGATGGATGAATGGAGTAAGTGTGAACTCTTCAGATTTTTAGTCACTATTTTTCAGCAGAGTAGGAGAAGACTTACTGCTTTAAGATGGTGAAGAGAGGCTACAAAAAAGTAACCCTTTTGTTTTGTTTTTTTAAAGACTACATTTGCTTATATGTTTAACCAGAATATATTTCTGGTTAAACCTGAGATATTTGCTAGTATGGACCATGAACTAAAAAGCTGAAACCGGGAGGTGAACTGATATTTTTGTGCAGGAGTTCATGGCAGCTTTGGAAAGCCACACCCCCTGTTGGATAGATGGATATAAAAAAAAAAGGGTGGAGATGGTGTGCAGGTGGGAGTGAGTTTGTCCGACACAAAAAAATGACATGAGTTCGTAGGGTATATTAAGGGCTGAAAAGAGTAGTTCCGGGGTGGTCCTACTCCCAATATATTTATTTCTGCATAACTTCAATTACAGTCACATTTGTGTTTGTAGATATGATTTTCCTAGATATGATGTTAACCTGCACTGTCAGATTTAACAGTGTTCTTTTTAAAACTTTGGGACATATCTTAACTCTTTAACTGCTACATTGTGTGTTTGCATTTACTTTTTTCATGTTAATATAAAACTCTCTCTCTCCCCGGTAGTGAAGAACACAATTGATCAATTGATTGTTTCCCTAAGGTTGATCAATTGTAAACAAGGAATTGCCGATTAATTAAGGGACTTGGACACAGGCACTACCTCCTGTGCAGGACCTCCCAGCTGGGTAAAAAAAAAAAAAAATCAATGTCCCTTCAAATGTCAGTAATTAATATTCAAAAATACTGGTGGAAAGATATAAGCAATTGAATTGTTTAACATAATAATAATAATTATAATGTATACAAATTAAGAAAAAAAAACATAGAGACTCTTTATAAGGCTGAGGAATATAATTCGTGAATTTAATGTTATTGGGAAGAGTTTAACTTTTTTCTCTTGACTTAATTACAGCGTGTTACAATGACTGCTTCGAAAGCTTTCTATGACACTAAAAAATCTAAAATTAATTTCTTCTAACTAAAAAAAAAAAAAAAAAGATTTCTATGAAGTAAATTAAAGCCACAAATCAACACAATCTATGTCACTCTAGAGCATTCTACTTTTTTACCTTAAAAACTTTTAACTGGGTCATTGTCTTACTGCTAAGTGAAACACCAGCCAATGGGTTTTGAGGCATTTTTATGCATCTACTGTATCCATCCATCCATCCATCCATCCATCCATCCATTATCTGTAACCGCTTATCCAGTTCACGGTCACGGTGGGTCCAGAGCCTACACGGAATCATTGGGCGCAAGGAGGGAATACACCCTGGAGGGGGCGCCAGTCCTTCACAGGGCAACACAGACACACACATACACATTCACTCACACACACACACCTTTGGATACTTTTGAGTCGCCAATCCACCTACCAACATGTGTTTTTGGACTGTGGGAGGAAACCGGAGCACCCGGAAGAAACCCACGCAGACACAGGGAGAACACTCATCTACTGTATGTGATACAAAATTACAACAAACAGCTTAGGTTCACGGCAACAAATATCTGACTTCAAATGTGGCCACCTGAAGTTTGCTAAAGTACTAGAAATTCAGCTGTAACCAGGTTTAAGATAAGAAAATATTATTATTATTATTATTATTATTATTATTATTATTATTATTTAATCACCCCTGCCCTCCCCGCTTTAAAAAATCTTTGATATTAAAAAGTTATATCAGTAAACGTTATCCCTTGTGTTGATGATGAATTTGATGATGATGAAACCCTAAGTAGTACCAAGAGATTATAAATGCCAAACTATCTAACATTGAGTAAAAAATGTGGTTGTGGATCTCACAGATAAATGAAGGCTTTAAACATTCCTACAAACCCACACAAAAATGGTCTGATAACAAAAGAATCAAGCTTTTGACATTGTCATGTCTAGCCCTTAAAATTTACTGAGGTAAATTTTGTCTAGCCTCTAAAATTTATGTGATTCTTTAGTCACTATTCCCCAGTTTCATCCAGCAGAGTAGAAGACTTACTGTTTTAAGATGACAAAGAGAGGCTAAAAAAATGTCACCAATTTGATTGGATGTTTTTTGTTTACTTAGACAACATTTGTTTATAGGTTTCTCTTATATTTTCAATGTGAAATTGAGCTAAATAATCCCAACTACATTTGTCCATGACCATTGTTCACTCATTTATACCACAGAGTCTCACAGGCATGAAGTTGTATGTTGTATAATAGAAAGAAATGGGAAAAATCTTTTTTTTTTTTTGGATCATTGATGGAAGTAAGACCCACAACTGTCACATACTGTTTCTTGTTTCTGGATCTCTGCTGGAGTTGTGCTACCCTGGAGAGCAAAAAGCTTCTGCCCTTCTGTTCAGCTACTCTTTTTCTCCAAGCTTTAGACTAACACTCTACTTCTGAGGAGCAAAACACTTAGCGTTTTCTCACAAAGGCAAATATCTATAGGTGCCTTAAGCTGGCTGAGAATAAAATGCATGCATGGCTGTGATTTAACTAATTCAATGAGATGATTTAATGACAAAATATACAAGTCCTTTGTAACAATCCACTAGGCTGTACATTATGTGGCATGAAACTATATTAACAACATTCTACAGCTGGATTCCTGAGTTCCAATGAACAGTTTGTTCCACTAAATGGGTGTATGATTGTTGTCTGAAGCAACTTGCCATGGATATTAGTTTTACATGTATTATATTTGTTTTGTTTTGATTTGTTTTACGTTTAAATGTTTTATATATGCTCTTTTTTATGCTGGAAACAAATATCATAAAACATGTATGGTGTGCTATGTCAGACATAAAAATGTGTAGACATGCATAACAGGGCATTACTATACAAAGGATCTCCTAGTGCAAGTGAGAATCCATTATATATTTATATAAAATTTGTTTCCCACATAATATTATAAAAAAAAATGTACTTGTTTTTTCATGTGGATTGATTTATTTATTCCTTTTATTTTAGCCCACCTTTTATCTGTTGGACAGATTGCTGAGGGAGGGATTACAGACCAGGACATTGGGACTAGTGCCCAGGAGTCTCAAAATGTTTCAAATCCTTGGGATAATTCATTGCAGATGTACACATTAGATGAACAAGTAGAATATGCACAAATGGCTCTGTAATGACTTTAGTGACATCATGCTGTCATCAGCTGATGAATGTGTATATATGACTAAACAAATAAGAAATCTGATCAGTGACTTATGGGATATGGTTGTTGCTTTTTAATATGATGTTAGTATTTACCCTTCCTTTTTTTTTTTACCTGTTTTATTTATTTATTTATTTTTTTCTCTTTATGGATGGAAAAAAGAAAACTTGAAACCTTGATTCAAATCTATAGCAAAAATAACCCCAATTGTATTACTTTTCAAAACACAAGTAAATACAGAGCTGAAAGTGGACATAAACAGCACCATTAACAAATTTAGCAAATTGAAGCCTTTCTTCCTGATTAACTTTTTATGACAAAACCGTTTAGTCCAGATTCTGTGAGTTCTTGTCACACTGTGCATGTTGAAATGCTCACTTTCACTAATAGCACAGCTGATTCTACTGTTGATCTTATTTTTATATTACCAAGCATTTAAGTCATATCTGATCAGTCTTTTTTTCATATCTGATTAAATCATTTTGTCTGCTATCTCATGCTTCTTCTGAAACACTCAAAGTGCTACCATATGGTTAAATAGCTCAAATTCGGTCATTTTATTTAACAGACATTGGCATTGGCTTGAACCATGCTGAGGAATTGGGAGAGTGACAGTCAACTAGAGACAGTGAGTGATTCCCAGCTACAGATGGGCAAGGTACAGTATCCCAGTCTCCTGAAAATAATCTGGCATTGTTTTGACATCTGAATTTTATTCAGAATGTAGTTAAAATAGATACAAGCACAATGATAAGCAAACCCTTGCTTGTTAGGCAGGCCAAAGTAAAAAAATAATAAACATGCCCTTTCCTCCCCTTTTAAATGCAGACTACATCCTGTATGAGGAGAATCCCAAAGCTGGGTGCTCCTTTTGCTTCAGTAATGGGCTCATTTCATAGTCTTGTTTCTTATAATGGAATATTCGTGTCTGCTGTATGTCTAATGGAGTTTGCATTCTCTGGTTCTTTTTAAACTCTGTCACCAGGATGGACTTCCACCTGTGACCCCTCTATTAGCCTTCCTGCACCCAGCCTGGTGATTAGAGGAACATTAGGAAATTAAAGGCAAATTGCATTACAGCAGAGGCAGATGGAGCTGCCGTAGTGACTGCAGAACGCAGGCCATGCAAACTGCTGACAGTCAGCCATTCCTTCCATCCACAGTTGCTGCTGGTTGAGGCTAAACCCCAACATATCATTCATGCAACAATCTTTATATTTCAAATCTAATATACTGTTTATATTTTTGTTAGCTTAGTGCTTCATATAAGCATATTTCATATGAGATTTATGATATGTATCACTCAATCTGTATTGATACTAAACCCTGCGAAAGAACTAAATGAGCATAATGACAAATGCTGATATTGATTCCAACATATACATTAGTGCAATTGCAAGCATATCTGTAACTTTGATGGTACTCTGGCCATTACAATCACACACCAACTGTCAGAAAAACACTTACCAGAATCAGTGTCTAACATCAAAAAGCTAATTTTAATCTGGCTAATGTTAGCAGGCACTAGGACTCACTGATCAGTAACTTTCCACAACCTGATTATAACACTGGATTCCATCAGCCCAAAGTATAAATCCAGGCAACACAACCACATGACAACTGACAGAAATGCACTTTGAATGTAAATCTAAAATGTCTGCTTATCTGGCTAAAGTTAGCAGCTACTACCCCTGGAGCTCAATGATCAGTAACTCTCAATACCATGACTAAAACATGGTCATCAGTGAATCTCATCACTAATTAACACAGCAACACATCTATAAAGTGCAGCAACTTACTAGTCTAGCAAGAAGGCGGCAACTGTCTTGTGTCATGTCTCTCTCAGCTCCCTCCACTGAGTGAAGTCAGATCAATATTAACTCTTGTACTGCAGCTCTCACTCTCTCTCTTTCTCCTCCTCGCTTATTCTGACAATTCTGTGTCATTGCAGTCTCTGTCCATACCAGGAAAACAGAGCTAGATTCTCTTGTAGTGAGGGTGAGACATGCCATAAAGCGATATGCAGTTTTCACTGAGCCTCCACCACATGTTGCTGAAGTTCCATAGCCTAATTTTAGACTCTACCCAGTCCAGCAATGACAGAGGCACCGTTCTCACTTTTAAAGGTTGTTGGAACATCACAATCATTTTCAAGATGAAATTTCAAGGTAAAAATGTTACATGGTGTTCCTTTAAAGGGGACATATTATACCCATTTCCCAGAATCTGGAAACTTAACACATGTATTTGCTAATGTATTATACAGTACCAGCATAGACAACATTGGATTCAAAATAAACAAAGAAAATAAAAGTAGAGTAAAACGATAGAGTAATATTAGCAGATTTTAAACAAATGTGAGGCTATACGTATTACTTGCTTATTTTACTAACAAAGTCAGTTATCGTAACATGATGACAACATAGTCTTAGTCCAAGAAAAAGGTCAGCTGGGCATCTGTCTTGCATCCTTTAATCTCTTTTAGTTTATGCCAACAAATAAAAGCCAGTCCAGAATTTACTCTTGCTCGGTCACTCTCTCCAGTTCAATAGGTGTCTCCTTACACCTATGTAGAGCACATTGTAGGTCATAAAATAACAGCTTCTGCATTGATGTAGTGTGTTGTATGTTGGATCATATAATAATTAATATTCAGCTCTAAAGGTCACATCTCCCTGTCAAACATTTACACTGTCTTGGTGTAGTGGAGTTAGTTTTATCATCTGTGAACTGCACTATAAATGGAGTATGGAGCTATTTGGGACAAAATGTTTTTGTTTCTTTCTCACTTTCATTATTTATTCATTCATTATCTGTAACCACTTATCCAGTTTAGGGTCGTGGTGGGTCCAGAACCTGAGAACACACCAAACTCCTCACAGACAGTCACCCAGAGTGGGACTCAAACCCACAGGTTCCTGGAGCTGTGTGACTGCGACACTACCTGCTGCGCCACTATGCCGCCTTCATTTTCTGCAATGACTCTGAAATAAAAATGCAACATATTCCTGCTTTAAATGACAATCAACCACCCCAGTTTGAGGACACAGCTGTGAAACGAGTGAGGCACAACTCATTTGTTGACTTTTTTGTTATTTTTTTTTTTTATATTCTGTTTTGTTTTTGCTGTTGTCTTATTTTTCCACACTTGTTTTGTCTGTTTGACAGTTTCTCACAAACACGAGGCCAGCTCTGATCTGAAGTACTCAGAACAAGGGGCGTGACAATTCTAAACTCTCTGCATTTTACATCAGAAGCAGAACAGAATCCTAATGCACACAGGGAGGAATGGTAAGACTATACAAGAAATGGAGAAATCTTTGAATGGATGGTGTCCATAAGTAGCCTACACCTGGAAGAATTTTTTTCCCCTTCTACCAGGGTTTGTGGATATTTTTCAATTCCTTAGGGAACACTTTATTCCAGTTTCCAGTCCTCAAACGTTTTTTCCCTGTTCTTTTTTCAGTGCTCTAAAATATAAATACTGGGACTTTATCTTCAGTCAATACATATAGTCACTTATTCTTTGATGTTGTATATCAAGTCTTACACTATGCACTCCAAAGCAATAGATGGTGCTTGGCAAAAGCCAAAGATTCCCCAGGGCTGTAACTATGATTGAGAGAGGGTGCTTTCTTTTTTCATGCAACATTATTTATATTTTTAATGATTCCTCCACTGCATGTCCCTACTCCTCTCAAGGCTGCTTGTGAAAAATTCATATTTTAAATGCTCACCCAATAAAGGTAGGTGTCATCGCTCATCCGCTGACATGTTTAGTGTAGGTGGAGAGGAGAGGGGTTTGCCAACAGAATGGAGCGCACTGCCAGGCCAGTATCCTCCCTTAACAGTCAGAGAACTTTTATTAAATAACTTTAAATATTAATGCTGTCCTCCGGTCATGTTTGCTCACTGTACCACAATCTTCCAATCTTCAGCTTTTTTATTTATTTATTTATTTATGCATTTTTGTCCTGTCTCACCTCCAAGGCAGCGATGTACATTCACTGAAGTGCTTGTTTCTACCAAGAATGAATATAAACACATAAAGTGTATTCCTAAGTCTGTTCTTGTGCAGTGTTTAGAGCCAATGGGCTGAGAGATGTGAGGAGGTTTATTTTGGTTTATCATGTGGACTGTCAGACATAGCATTTGGCAGAAAACTCTATCTGTTTTTGTTTCCTTGTTTCTTGTAAATTTTTATGAAAACTTCTGGGTCATATGTCAGCATGGTCTAAGATAAGAATTAATCTGTATTCCCACCAGATATGTGTACAGTAGCCTTACTCCATATTCAAGTAGAAGTATGATATGCTGGGTAAAATAATGAGCAAACCGAGTAACATCTTGTACATCTCCAAAATCTTTTAACTCCAAGTAGTGTGTGACTTTCAGAATTGTAACCTCTTGGTACACTAAAAGTCCACAATTTTGTGAACACTCAATATTTGTTTTGAAATAAAATTATTCATAGGAATTCTTTCCCCATTTTGCACAACTGCAAGTCTATATACACAACCGTTACACCTGCAAATAGGTACCTATTTGTGAATATATAGTGTAGCAAGATTTTTTGCTACAAGTCACCTGTGTTGATTCCTTTGTAACAGCAGAAACAAGGTTGTGTGATACAAACCAGACTATAAAAGCATCTCTTGTTGCAGCAGACAGTACAAACAGCATTAGACAGTGCAGTAGACAGGTACTGGCTTATAGTGAAGGATACAGACATATCGACTAGGATTGGTTTATGTCATACATACACGTGTCACTTTCATCTTGCTCTGACATGCCTGAGGTTATATAATGTATAGGAGATTCCTTCAGTGTGGTGGCTAAAAAAAAGCCCACTTCAGGTTGAAAAAATAACATTGATAATATAAAGCAAAGCACTGTGGTCAGTTCACATTGATTTTAATTGCTGTTCAGAAGCACTTGACTGTTCATGTCCACATCAGAGAACAGCTATGACACAACCTTTTTGAATTTTGGACATGCTTTTTAAATTAACTATTCCAATCATGCTAAACTGGAGAATGCAGGACAGAGGCAAGACCTCTCCAAAACATATGTTATACAATACCAGTTAAAAGTCTGGACACATCTTATTATCTCAGTCATTGGTGGAGCCGGGCTATTCACTGAATATAACCCTGTACCAGCCCTACCTCTGCACAACCCAAGTTATAGTCTCAAACACAATAAGAATGTGAGCATTTCTACAAATTAACTCTTGACGAGGCCACAGCTGTTCACTGAAAACCATTCCAGGTGATGGCTTCATGAAGCTGATTGAGAGAACGCCAAGAGTGTGCAAAGCTGTCATCAAAGCAAAAGATGGCTGCTTTGAAGAATTTAAAGTATAAAACATTCTGGTTTGTTGAACACTTTTTTGATTACTACATAACTCCATATGTGTTCCTTCATAATTTTAATGTCTTCCATATCCATGTACCATGTAGAAAATAATAATAATTAAAAACATTAAATGAGAAATGTCCAAACTTTTGACTGGTACTTTACATTCGTATTATGAGGAAAATGGCCCAAACAAAGGAAACCCTACCTGAGTAGGCCTGTCCAAACATTTGATTGGTACTGTATATATATCCAAATTGTTTGATGACATACCTAATGAACTACTTTAGAGTTCACCCATTGTGAACACTTATCTCATTGACCATTCCATCTTTTATAATATTATTATTATTATTATTATTATTTTTAATAATAATAATAATAATAATAATAATAATGAGCAATTTTTCATCAGTCCTGGGGATCGAACTAGCAATCTTCCGGTAACAAGCCCGGAGCAGAAGCACATGAGCTTGAGGTGGCCACGCTATGTGTGTGCTAGAGCAGGGGTATTCAGTCTGTGGGGTTTTGTGGGGGTAGGTTGAAGTGGAAAATTATAAACAACTCCTCCACTGACAATTAACTATACCGGGGTGCCTGGGTTCAGAGTTGCTGTGGCTGAATTCAGCACCAGCATCAGGACCAGAGATAAAGAGAGCGAGTCAGGACAGAGCCATAGTTTATTCACTGTTTATAGTGGGGTCAGATCAAAGTGATTAATGATACACATGTGGAAACATTGCAGAGTTCTGTTTGTTCAAATTTGAGTATTTCAGAGCAAGGATCTCCTAAGTTTGTGAACAGTAAAGTAGCCAATACACATTGTGTCGCTCTTACCACTGCCCTGTGAAACTCAAAGACACAGCATATTTCTGTATTTCCTGTTTCGAAACAAATATGTACACAGACCAGTGTGGTTTCTGCACACCATTGAGGAGAATATAACCGCTCAGTTGCATGATAATTTATTTGAGGTTCTGTGCTCTTTCTGGAACATCCAATATACGTTATCATGGTTCACACTGAAGAACCTACTATTCTTTGTTTCCAGCTGTGAATTAACATTTCTGGTTCAGGAACCAATTTGTTAGTGGAACGCACCAAACAGTTCCAAATTATGTTTGGTTACAGTAACCTAACCATTTCTACATTGGTGAAAAATGGCAAGCAGTCTTGGCCAACAGTCTTTTAAAAGTGGGTTAAAAAAAAGGGTTTGTTTACATTGTATTCCCCATCAATTCATAAACCCCTGGTTTCTATCATGTTATCAATGCACCATTTCATATCATGACTACTCTGTATGGCTTTGTTTACATCTGGAATTTGGAATGAATCAGAAACAGGAAATATCTGCTTTTTTAACAGAAACTCTGATTTAGGAGATTACCATATCCATTCAGTCCATAACAATAAACAATAAATAGTGAGAATCAGGGAAAGCTTGAGTGTTTGTTTTTAAATTAACCTATTCATGACATATGTATCAGAAATCTCTAAAACCTGACTATCCGTTTATTCACTCTGATAATATTTAAAGCTCTCGTCCCAATGAAAAAAGAAAGGCCATGTCTGTCATCAACAAATGCTGCCCCCTCAATTATTATCCCCTCTGGTGCACACACACATACCAAAATAATAAGTCTGATAATGTTAATTACTCCAGGAAGGTGACAGAGAGAGGACTTGATGGAAGCTACAATCCTGCTTTAATTAAGGGGAGATTTGTGATTGAGGGGAGACCAAACAAAAGGGGTAGTTACCACAGTTCAACACAGTAATGTGATCCTAGCTCCCTATCTGTCTTTCCCTTTCTCTCCCTGTTAGAAGTAGTAGGTTAGAGAGAGAGAGAGAGAGAGAGAGAGAGAGAGAGAGAGACATCCGGAGCGATAAAAATAGGCAGCCTAAGAGAAATGGCTGGGGCTTATTCTAAGCATGTAGTGCACGTATCCGACTCTGCCATACTCATATCGTGCCTATGGCTGTCTGGCACACATGGTGACATGGGTCAGGCCTTGTGATTGGATTGCATTAACACAAGAGAGGTGGGGTCAGGCTCTATCTGGGTCTGTTAATTGCAATGTGTGGATAAATGATAGCTTGGGAGTAAATCAAAGTTGGGTGACCCCTCTTCCCCTTTATGGTTGTCTTGGCACTGATTTTAAGTCTTTTATGGCTTTCTAAAGCTGACAACAGCTATCAGTATGTACAACCTGTCCTTTTCGTGTGTGTCCATTATAAGCCAATGAACAAGAACATTTGTTAAAGGTAGAGAATCACTGCTTAAGGAACTAGTGTTATGTATTACTACCAAAGTAAAATTGAATGTAAACTGCTGTTAAAGACAAACTGATCTAAGGTACCCTTTTAAAAATGGTCTATAACTGACAGGTTATTGAGAGGCACCAGACACTATAATTTCCCATATATATGGATTTTTAAAAATATGAATATATAATTTAATGAGCTAGTGAAATTTAGTCAAATGAAGTTTGCATGTATTAGGCTGTATCAGAAAAGTAATAACCTTTCTTGCAACCTTAAAAGTACACTATAATGGTTTCACTGAACTCAAATTTATTTTCTAAATGTAATTACTTGCCTAAATATTTAAAATATTGCATTGAAGAGTCAAAAAAATGTGTTTGTTTTTTAACCTGTTTGACAATTATCTTTTCTGTGTTCGATAATGGACCAAATGGAGAAAGGTTAGGCAGCATTCAAACCTGATTCTGTGCCTTCAGACTGCTGCCTCAGTATTCATGTTTCAAACATGAAGCAGCTTTGAGAGAGAATACAAAAAAGTACAAAAATAATAAAATAAAACCAAAAATACAGAGAGAACAAAAACACGTTTGAAACAGATAAATCTTGAAAAATTACTGAATTTGTAATGGCGACACAAGAGTGTTTGGCAGAGAGACAAACGAGTTTGAGTTTGAACCTTTTTGATCAGGATTTTCAACCAGCAGCAAGAAGCTAAAGCACTTGTTTTTATCAGAGAGACTGCACTTAGACAGATGGATTTTCTGGATTCACATATGATGTTCACTAACGAACGTGGACCTGCTTTTTTACGCATTTGTTTTCAGTATTCCCCGACAGTTTGCCTTTCTGTTATTTGTCGCTCGAGCTGAACTGTGCATATGTGCCAATGGAGCGCACCACTGTCTTCTAATGTCATGCTGTTTAGATTACTTGGTTAAATGTGTCTAGAAGACTCAGACATCACAACACATAACTCTCATGGCACCAGGCTAAAAGTTAAAACTCCCAGTATTTATATATATATATATATATATATATATATATATTTTTTTTTTTTTTTTTGCCGTATAGCAATCAAGGGCATGAGAGTAAATTTGATACTGGGGAGATATATTTGCTGAGTCAAAGCCTGACATTTACTATTATATTGTCACAGTTGAGGGAGGATGAGGACGTACATGTAAGGAATATTTAATTAAACAAAACCAAGGCAAACACAACAAACAGAAAACAAACAGGAGCAGGGAGGCAAGAAAACAAACTAGAACTCAGTGTAACATAACTAGGACAAGAACATAACAACTGTGAACTGGTGGCAATGTGTAAGACAACAGACAAGGAAACACATCTACACACACAAGAACGAACCAGGGAACACTGAAACAAAGGGACTATATATACACAGAGCACTGACAAGGAACACCTGGGGACAATAACGAGAGGGCAGGACTACAAAGGAGACTCTGACGAGAGGGCGGAGCTAAGGCGGGACTAGGGCAGAGACAGGAAGAATAAACAGAGGAAAACCAACACAGGACCTGACATATATTAGATAGCTATAAGCTGATTCCTGTAGATAAGGCAGTAAAATATTACATTTAAAATGATGTGGAACAGCATTTGATTAACGTTAGAAGATGAGGCTGTGGGCTAAACAAAACACTATGGAACTTTACATACTACACTACAGAAAACACTGTTAGGGGGGTATATTATTTTACACACTACTCAGTGCAGGTTGAGACAGGGTCAGAGACTAATGTTAATTTTTTGCATATTTAGAGCGCATTTTTACAACCTGAAGACAGCTAACGTTCACTAACTCTGAGACCCTTCTGTGTTTCCCTATCAGTTAAATGCAAGCCGCTTTTAACTGTAATTTCTCTCATTGTTATCTGTTGTGGGTTGCACGGTGGCGCAGCAGGTAGTGTCGCAGTCACACAGTTCCAGGGGCCTGGAGGTTGTGGGTTCGATTCCCGCTCCGGGTGACTGTCTGTGAGGAGTTGGTGTGTTCTCCCCGTGTCTGTGTGGGTTTCCTCCGGGTGCGCTTGTAATGAATGCGTATGAAGCCAGACCCCCCCGTTGGATAAATGAATATGAGAAAAGGGTGGAGACGGGTTGGAGGCGGGAGAGAGTTTAAAACAGGAGGCTCAGTGGGCTTGATAAAGGGGCTCCGAATATGGGGATCAGCAGGAATGACCCAGCGCGGAGGAGTGAGCTGACGGCCTGAAGCTGTCGAGATCCATCTCCTGAACTAAATGAGGCGAGTTTGTCCGACGTGGAAATGACATGAATTTGCAGGGTACATATAGGGCTGAGAGGAGGAGTTCGGGTGTGGTCCTACTCCCAAAATTATGTTATTATATAACTTCACTTTGCTAATACGGACCACGCCCATAGAGGAGAACTCAGAAGTCTTTTGGGGAAGAGTTCAGGGTAGCTTATGAATGCGTATGAAGCCAGACCCCCAAAAATTTACAGGAATGCTGGTCATGAAGTGCTACAGAATGGATAGGTTCAGGTACTCTGGTCAAGGGTTTGATTGGTGCCCTGATTGTGTTTAGGTGAATGAATGGGTTAGTGAGTCTTTGAATGAACTACCTTTAATAAACTGGTGCATGACTGCGTGTCATGTGAGATGGTAGAGAAATAGTATGAGTAAGTTGAATGTCCTTTATTGATTATGATAACGGAAATTCTAGCGTGACTGGTAATTTGAGTATTCAGATGCCGTAGCGGTAAAGGAGTGATGATTGCGAAATGTGATAGAGTCAGAGTTGGTCTTAAGATGGACAAGATCATCGTGTGGGCAGAAATCTAATTGATCAACTAATAATAGAATTTTAAAGTATCACCAGCTAAATGTCATTAAG
This sequence comes from Hoplias malabaricus, assembly GCF_029633855.1. Classification (NCBI taxonomy): domain Eukaryota; kingdom Metazoa; phylum Chordata; class Actinopteri; order Characiformes; family Erythrinidae; genus Hoplias; species Hoplias malabaricus. The sequence goes on from NC_089803.1 coordinate 27,511,318, forward strand.
CTACAGTGTAACAATAATAGTGACATTTATCTGGGGCCACCATGATAGTGCATCAGGCTGGATGCACTGGACAGAGTGTTGCTACTTCAGTGTAATTGATGGTAATAGTGAGGGGTCTGAGGCTGGCAGCAATAGGTGGAAAGTGGATTAGTAGCAGCCTTGAAGTCAAGTACTACAGAGGGGCAGCGTTAATAAAGCGAGATGTACTTCGTTGGCAGGTGTGCCCTGGTGGTGCCTTTCCAATGGCATAGAGGGAATTGAGAATGGAATGGTGATCTAGAGGGATGACAGATGAGGCCAGTTAAGAAGTACAAAAAGGTCAGCACCGCAGGAAAGGTGAGATAGAGAGAAGGCAGTTTGTCACATGGGAGAAAACTCTGAAAGAGAAAAATCCAAAAGGTGCTGAGGAGCTCAAGCAAGGAGGGAAGGTAGAAAGTTGACTACAAAATAACGAAGATGCCTAGAGGGTGATGAAAAACAGGTGCCAGAGGTGATGTCATGTGCCTGAGTGCTGGTCCAAGTTAACCTGGGGAGAGAGCATAAGCTGGAACTTAGGGGCTAGATAGCAATGTGGTTGTGAAGATAAGAGGACAGGTTGAAGGTCTGCAGCGCCTGGAGGAATCAGTGCGAATAGTACCATAGGAGGCAGGGTGAGGTGCTGTTGCTAGACGAGAGATGAAAGATTAAGGTTCTCACTGGCATGAGCTGGAAAGTTAGAAGCTGGGAGCGACAAGGCTGCATGTGAGGGTGAATTAAATTTGAGGTGGTGTCAAGGGCCTGAGTGCTGCGTAGGGGGGGCTGGTCTAAGGCCATGCCTGAGAAGAGAGCATAAGCTGGAACTTAGGGGCTCGGAGCACCATGATCGCAAAGAGGAGAGGTCAGATAGAAAGCCCGCAGCTGCTGGAAGAATTAGTACGAACAGTACCATAATAGGCAGTGCGAAGTGCAGTCGTTAGGAGAAGCTTAGCTGCAAGCAGAAGCAGAAGGTAAGATCCAGCAGGAGAGAGTGCAAGCCGTACAGTGGACGCAGGGCGCCATTTGTTTGTGAGGGGAAGGCATAGGGATGAGCGTCCACAGCAGTTTCTGAGGAGAGAGTGCAAGCTGAGAAGTTGGAGGTGGGCGGTGCAGGACAGCCGCAAAGTTGAGGATTAGGACATGGCCTGTAACGGCACCCGGGAAGACGATGAACTGGAAAGTCAGAGACTCTGAGTAGTGGAGCAGCAAGAATTGGGGGATGAAGGTCCACCGAAGAACCTGAAAACAGAGCAGGAGTTAGAAGCTGTAGAGTGTGAGCAGCAAAGCAGCACAGAGCAGGATCCGGTATGATAGTCCACAGCAGCGTCTGAAAAGAGAGTGTAAACTGTAAGCCGGAGGGTGGGAGAAGCACATCAGCAGAGGAGTCAGGATGAGGGTCTGCAGCAGCACCTAAATAGAAAAATAAGAATTGAGGCAAGGTATGGCGCAGCCGCAAATTGAAGAGGTTGGGATGAGCATCCATGAAGGGATGGGTGGGATGAAAAGGGGAGGGGTGGGATGATACGTAGAGACACATGTAGAGAAAGAGGGAGGGAGGGGTGGGATGATAAAGGGAGGGGTGGGATGATGCATAGAGACAGATGTAGAGGAAGAGTAAGAGAGGGGTGGGATGATAAAGGGAGGGGTGGGATGATGCATAGAGACAGATGTAGAGGAAGAGAAAGGGAGGGGTGGGATGATGTGTAGAGACAGATGTAGAGGAAGACAAAGGGAGGGGTGGGATGATAAAGGGAGGTTTGGGATGATGCGTAGAGAGGATAAGAGAACGAAACAAACTTGGAGGGTATGTGTCTAAATGGGTGCAATGCTGTCAATCAAGGCAGTGTTCAGATGAAAAGAGGAGCCGATTTGGAATGGAGGCTTAAACATGCTGCCTGCTTTCTTTTCCAACATTTCAGATAGGACCATCTTTGTAAGCAGTGTAAGTAAACTACTGCCCTAGAGATGTGCATAAATATTGCAGATTCTAAGCCATTATCCAATTCAGCTCAGATAATTATATTATCAAAACAGCCCTCTAGGGCACCGACCTGTGAGACGGCAAAGACTATAAGACATTGAGGCTAATGTCTCCAGCTTAGACACAACCAGAAAGGGTAACGGGAAGACGAAGAATGCTCCAGCAGGGGGCGTTGAGTCGGAGATAGAATGTTGTGACGTCATCGCATTACTGTGCAGGGGGTCCTTACACCGGCAGACGGGTTTCTCTCTTTAGCTGAGTGAGCGAAGGGGACACCATTTTTTTGGAGCACGTTGCTGGAATGCCGAGGCTGTTCTGCCAGAGAGGAGGTAATGGGAGCCCCAAGGCGCTGTAGAGCTCATAGCTGTAGAGCAGCAGCCGTGACGACGTTAGATTCGCGCTCCCCAAAACACGAGACAGTCCCGTAGCAGCATAGCCGGAGATGAAGATAAGGGGAGGCTGGAAGCCTTGCGCCAGCATTGGAAGCAGATGCGGGGGGTCACTCGGGAGGCCGAATGCAGCGGGAGGAGAAGCAGGAGAACAGAGCACCGATCCGGAGCGGGTAAGACAACAGAGCATAGAACAGTTGAAGCGGTTGCAGGCGTGACAACGGCCGTATGTAACTTCAGATACCGGGCAGTCCCATAGCTGTTTAGCCAGAGCGAGTTTAAAACAGGAGGCTCAGTGGGCTTGATAAAGGCCGAACACTGCTCCAAATATGGGGATCAGCAGGAATGACACAGCGCGGAGGAGCAAGCTGGCGTCGTGAAGCAGTCGAGTCGAGATCCATCTCCTGAACTAAATGAGGTGAGTTTGTCTGACGTGGAAATTACGTGAATTTGCAGGGTATATATAGGGCTGAGAGGAGGAGTTCGGGCGTGGTCCTACTCCCAAAATTATGTTATTATAAAACTTCACTTTGAGAAAATGCAGTTTTCAATTTTGCGGGAGACACTTCATCCCCTGTGGTTTCTGCGCCAATGATAGCAATGGTTGTCTCTGTGGACATATACCACAGAACACTTGCTCTGGCACAAATTGCCAACAAAATCAAGGAGACAACAATAACTTAATCAGATGTGTCAGTTAAACTTCCAAGTAATCACTATATCAGAAGACTTTTAGACATGTGAATCCTCAGTCATATGCGAAGGGCTCCAAAGCACTTACTTTTTCTTTGCAAAACCAATCAGAGCTGGCCCCTTATATCTAGAATGTCTTCACCACATCACTGTAGATTGTATGTTGTCATATGTCATGTAATTCTCAACATTTAAAGGCCTACACCAAATGTTCAGCAAAAGTTAGACCCTATAAATCCTAACCACCTTCGTGTCACTTGTGCAAATCTGGGGGCCAGCTCCTGATCCTCATATATCTGTAGGGGAGAGACTTACAAAGAAGTGGCTCTCGGGGATAATGAACAAGATAAGGGCAGACATTCTAAATTTGTAATGGTTCTTCATGGTCTCATTCCCTCCTTTATCCTTGCTGCCTAGGAACGACACTGTGAAAAACAATGGCTCCCAAACCACTCCAAAACCTGAGTAAATAGGGTAATTTTGCTTTAGGAATTACACTGTCTTGTGGGTCAGCACACCTCAATTCTTCTTGGACAGTCAGGGAGAAGGTTGTGAATGCCCACTCCTGTTCCCTTCCTACTTTTAGTTGCTAAGTTGCCCTTGAAAAAGTTGGAGGATCCCTTGGAAAAGCACTGTGAACAGTCTATAATTATCTTCATAAGTATTTCTTTTTCTGCCCCAAAACATTCATCCTCCATTAGCACCACTCCTAGCACACATACCCACAAAGAAATAGCATATTCAGAATAAGAATATAGAATAATCCTAAGATCATTACCTGCTTTAAGGGGCAATTTAAATTTTCCACCCCTTTGCATGTAATGTGACTTAGTCACTTCTGGAACAGTGACTCACTAAATAATGGTACTTGTGAATCTGCCTCTAAAAGATATCCTATGACACTCTAAATGTAGTTACAGCAATGAGAAAACTATCTTTTTTTGTGGGGTCAGTTTCTCTATAGGTACATTTTTCAAGCCATCCCAGACTTTTCTTCCCATTGCCCCTGGGGCCCCTGCACTGTAAAAAATGTGACCCATTAGTTACTTAAAAAAATTATGGCAACAAAGTGACACGTAATATTAATGAGTGGATTCTAATTTTCCAACTTTTAAGTAACATTCATTGAATAAATTAACTAAATTTAAGCAAGAAGATTATGTAAATGTCAATAAAATGCACAGTTAAAATGTGTTGGATTTAGTAATAACATGCCTAAATATGAATTAATATAGCTCAAAAATATTGAGTAAATACAACTTAATTTCACAAGGAAAGGACTATTTATCTGAGAAAACTTAATTAATATTTACTAAATATCTTGCAAGTATTGATTTACATTTACTAAATATCTGGCAGAAATTGAGTAGCCTGTACTAGGATTCTGGAGAAAGCTTGTTTCTATTTACTAATTATAGTAACTTTACATCTATTCAATAATATCACGTGTCACTTTGTTGCCATAATTTTTTTTATGTTAAATCTACTTAATATGTCCTTTTTGTGCCATTTTCGAGTCGACAGGTCAATGTGCATAAAAATAATACCAGGTAAACATTTATTCAACTCTTGAAACATTTATTCACACAAAAATTGAAAATTGATACAACTACATCAAGGATCACAGGCAGAATATATTTTGGAATGTGATGCAAGCTCAAAACATGTTGGTGCACTTAAATCTCAACAATGTTTTGACACTGCACTCATCTTATATCAGATCAATTTAATTAGGATTCAGCAGGCACCTGCAAATAGATGAATATTAGTTTTAACTTCATAAGCAAGTGTAATGTTTTAGTGTTGGTCTTTTCTATTCATCTATGTTCAGGTGCTCCCTGAGTCCTAATTAGATTGACTGGGTATAATTGTTAACAAAATATTATCTCCTGTATTTCAAATGCATTATGTACATAAAATATAAACAGACATAACCTTGCTGTACAGTCAAATCATTTAAACCAGACTGTAGACAGTGAGCAAACACAGGTCATAAAAATGTATAGAATTAGATTAGAATTGGAATTTTTCTTGCTTTTAATAAGTACTAATCACATTGTTTATAGTAGTGCCCTCAAGTCACGCTCGAATTTAGTTTTACGATTCAGATTCACAGTAATATAGTAAACTACGAGCCATATCAGCTACAGCCTGTTTTCGAACGCTACAAAAACCCGAAACACAAATTAGTGCAAATAAACAGTGAATATAACACCGTTTCTGACACAGAAATAACACAGCAGTAAAAGTGTCAGAGTGATCTGAATGGTCTACTTTAACAGAAACCATCGGGTATATGGCGCGAAAAGAGAAAAATGAGATTGTGAAATAGATTTTAAAAAAAAAACTTAGCAGAAAAACAAAGAGATTAAAAATAAAAACAAATAGGTGTTCCTACACAATATTATGAAAACATGCATTCTGATATATTGAGTATGGAATGCTAACATAATACGTTAAAATGTTAAATGTTTAGTAAACAGACGGATCATTGCCTCTGATTTTGTGGTGTGCTGTAATTTGCTGAACTCTGTTCAAACGCAGCTCTATGTATGAAGTGAGAGTGCGCTAGTGCTGCAATGACCGTTTGAAAGTGTACTCTCACAGAGACTGAGCGTCCTGTCATGGCTTCATTATACCGTCAACAGACACATGAAACGACATGCAAACTACAGAAAGCACAACACCAGCTTCTTAAAACCGTAAACAGGATTGTAATCACAAAAACACTTTGTTTTTTAATCAAACGTTGTTCCATCAGCTAACTCTCCAGTCTGTGCTCGAAACCGGTCTTTACGAACCACCAGTGTTAGTAAATAAACCGCCTCAGTCCGTTACCTAGGCCTCTCTCTCCCTGCTCATAGCAGAGGCGTCTGGTGTTGTTTTAGACAGAGAAAAGAACTCCAAACGTTGAAAACAACGAACAGAAATGAGGATTACTCTAGTCCTGCTCCATGGTTTTGCGGTTTCGGATCTCTTAAGGTGGAAATGCCTCCACACTCCGGAGACGGCTAACTGTGTTAGCGACGGTGCTACAAACTAAACACCTCGAGTTACAAATGAGTGTCTCTGGTAATTCAATCAGTGAATTAAAAACTTACAGACAAGTTAAATTCATCCACATACAAACAACTGTCGTCGTCCCCCCCTCAAACACACCGATCCACCTTAAAAATGCGGAGCTTAGAACTGCGTGTCCCCACATTTAAGAGCGCCTCAAACAAAATACACAGATTTAGATAAAAATTGTTATTTTGCTGTTAATAATTTAAAAGCTGTTCACTTTGGGAAGTCCTGGGACGTTCAGAACCCAGTAATGCTGGTGTCCACGAGTTTCAAAATGTGTTGGGCGGAAGTGTGTGATTAAAATTAAAGACCTCCCAATGAGTAAAATCTATTACATTTTCTGGATCTTTGGTGTTACTCATAAAATATGAATAAATTCTATTCAACATATCACAGCTAATTTTATTTAGCCAAAACTGTGTAAATTGCAATTAATACTTTGTTCAAATTTGTTGAATTTAGCTCAATTTTATTTCAAACTACATGAAGTCTTTTTATTAAGTTCAAGTTACTATTAATTTTTAACTAAATATTAATTTACCCAGTCCCACTTTTTACAGTGTGTGACTGTGACACTACCTGCTGCGCCACCCTGCTACCCTGAAAAAATATTTTCCAATAATAATAATAATTATTATTATAAATAAATAAACAGTAGTAAATCACTGAAGCTGTTTTTTTTTATCAGAATACTGACACTGGAAAATTTAAAAAAGACCAGTTGTTATTGGATTATAGTGAAGAGGCCCCATCACATAAGTATTAAAAGCTAGACTAATGTCCGTAGAAAAGCATGAAATTAAATTGCATGCTTTAAAGCAGCTGCACATGAGTCTAATTTCACCACACCCAGGATGACACTTTTTACTGAAATAGAGTTCTCACTAGGATTAAAAAAGGGAACACATTTTTTTGCTGTACTTAAATCATTACACTGGCTTCTGGATTGTCATGGAATTGATTTCAGAATATCATTATTGGACTCAGACCAGTCTATCTAAGTGATATGGTGCAACGATTTGAGCTGAGCAGAAGTCTCAGTTCACTAGGGACCAGTCAGTCCTGCCAAGGGTAAAGACTAAGTCAGAAGAAGCAGTGCTCGGCTACTACACTGCTCTTAAATAAAATCAATTGACTGAGAACATTAGAAAAGCCTTGACCCAACACAATTTTAAATCTTAATAGCATTTTTACATGAGCATACCTTCATGTTTGTCAAAACTCTTTAGCTCTACACTTTTTATTCTATAGCATTACTTTTACATTATCTTACTAATTTTATATTTTCATCTGTTATTATATATATTAAAAAAAACATGCCTTATCATGCCTTGAAATGATTGCACTTTAATCATTCAAATACATAATTAGTCATCAATCATCATTACTTCACCTAATAAATTCCTACTGAAAATTCAACACGCTTACAGACATATTGCAATATCAGAGCCTTCCCCTAAGAGTAGATGGTGCAAATGCAGTAACGACATGGTATAAACTCTTTAATAATACCTTTATTTCAGAAAATATTTTGTATAATCAGGGGCCTATAAATATCTGACCAAATGTCTGGTTTTACCAACTGTTTTCAAAATCTAAAACATGCATTTATGTGATTAAATGGTTTAAATAACCTTTCAGTAATGACAAAACTTGATCCTAGACGAGAGAGAGAGAGAGAGAGAGAGAGAGAGAGAGAGAGAGAGAGAGAGAGGAACTCCACACTTTACACACATTAACTGCATGGGGAGTGACAAAAGGGAATTGCCCTTTTACTGTAGTTACTGCCATTTCTCCAATGTGGAGCTGATCAAAGTGTTTTCCTTCAGTGAAGCAGATACTTAGCGAACTTTAGATTGGTAAGTCTTTTATCTTCTCAACACACATTCCTGTCAGCTGTAATGATGTTCCTCCCAACTGGAGATGATGTCATTTCTGGAGGAGGCACTGATGAGTTTGACTTATTCAGTCAAAAACTTTTCACCAGTACAGACCACCGCTGATATGAAATAGATGTGACATGGTTTATTGAAAGTACAAGGAGGCTTAGAATAGAGAAGATGATGTAAAACTGATGTAGAAATGCTCTGGCCTGGAGTTCCGGGTGGCATCTTGATGCAGTGTGAAGCCTAGGCCTAAAAATAATCAGAAAATGGAGGAAAAGGGTGCTGCATGTAAGTAAACACAGAAACACCATCTGCTGATGATAACATATATATATATATATATATATATATATATATATATATATACAGGGGTTGGACAATGAAACTGAAACACCTGTCATTTTAGTGTGGGAGGTTTCATGGCTAAATTGAGACTGGTGGCCAATCTTCATTAATTGCACATTGCACCAGTAAGAGCAGATTGAGAAGGTTCAATTAGCAGAGGGTAAGAGCACAGTTTTGCTCAGAATATTGCAATGTACACAACATTATGTGTGACATACCAGAGTTCAAAAAAGGACAAATTGTTGGTGCATGTCTTGCTGGCGCATCTGTGACCAACACAGCAGGTCTTTGTGATGTATCAAGAGCCACGATATCCAGGGTAATATCAGCATACCACCAAGAAGGATGAAATACATCCAACAGGATTAACTGTGGACGCAAGAGGAAGCTGTCTGAAAGGGATGTCTAAAACCACGACTGCCCAAATCATGGCAGAATTAAATGTGCACCTCAACTCTCACGTTTCCACCAGAACTGTCCGTCAGGAGCTCCACAGGGTCAATATACATAGCCGGGCTGCTATAGCCAAACCTTTGGTCACTCATTGCCAATGCCAACGTGAAACATGTATTGTTCTCTGATGAGTCCACCTTTACTGTTTTCACCACATTCGGGAGAGTTACTGTGTGGAGAAGCCCCAAAGAAGCGTACCACCCAGACTGTTGCATGCCCAGAGTGATGCATGAGGGTGGATCAGTGATGGTTTGGGCTGCAATATCATGGCATTCTCTTGGCCCAATACTTGTGCTAGATGGGTGCGTCACTTCCAAGGACTACCGAACCATTCTGGAGGACCATGTGCATCCAATGGTTCAAACATTGTATCCTGAAGGCGGTGCCGTGTATCAGGATGACAATGCACCAATACACACAGCAAGACTGGTGAAAGATTGGTTTGATGAACATGAAAGTGAAGTTGAACATCTCCCATGGCCTGCACAGTCACCAGATCTAAATATTATTGAGCCACTTTGGGGTGTTTTGGAGGAGCGAGTCAGGAAATGTTTTCCTCCACCAGCATCACGTAGTGACCTGGCCACTATCCTGCAAGAAGAATGGCTTAAAATCCCTCTGACCACTGTGCAGGACTTGTATATGTCATTCCCAAGACGAATTGATGCTGTATTGGCCACAAAAGGAGGCCCTAAGTCAAATATTTGGACTCACCTACTCAGGGAGGATTTGCTTTATTTTGGGCCATCTTCCACATATTATGAATGTGAAATACCAGGCAAAAGTTTCTAATTGAGTAGTTTTTCTTTTTTTTCTACATAATAAATGAATATGGAAGACATTAGAACTATGAAGGAACACATATGGAGTTATGTAGTAATCAAAAAAGTGTTAAACAAACTAGAATATGTTTTATACTTTAGATTCTTCAAAGTAACCACCTTTTGCTTTGATGACAGTTTTGCACATTCAGGTTGTCACCTGGAATGGTTTTCAGTGAACAGCTGTCGAGAGTTAATTTGTAAAAGCGCTCTCCTTCTTAATGACCATAACTTGGGTTATGCAGAGGCAGGGCTGGTACACAGTTCTCTATACAGTGAATAACCCAGCTCCACCAATGACTAATGAGAAGATTGTTGATTGTTCATGTATATTTTTTGGGTAATTAATATCTGTTGCATAGTGTGAAGAGCTTCTGATGTCATATAACACAACAGTTCAAAACAATATTGAATCAAGGGAGTAATAATTTGCAGCAATCGATCCAAGATTTCTCCAGGCATTACTTGTTTTCAGGCAAAATCATCACAGCACAAGGACTTGCATAGCCCACATTAGCCTTAATGAATCCACTGCCGTATTCATTCATATCTCAGTATATTTCATTAGATGGGAGCAGTCCCTATCCAGGTCTATTTATAATGTTTACTGATGTTATAAGTTTCTGTAAATTGCCACATGCAAGTGCTGGAGATTTTCTCCTGTCCCTCATGCTCCACGGGCTAGAGAGTATGGTGTTTGAAAATATTGATTGCGGCATTGTCGTGACTACCTCTCAGTGGGCCTCTCGACGGTGTATGCTGTTGTAATTCCTCAGATGGCAGAATCCCATTTGCTGCCAGTAAAATGTGTATTTCAGTGAGTGTGAAAACAAGGCACATCACACAGTTGGGAGAAGGCCTGTCGGCTGCCACTCAGCCTCAACGATGAAACCCTCATATCCCTTGGTGCATTAACACCTTCTGACCTGGAACACAGACTTAGCACTGACTGTGAATGTGAGCTGGCAAAAAGAGAGAAAAGCTGCTGTTCTGGTCTTCTCACACTACAGAACATGCATATCTATGAAAAAATATGAGAAAATAGAGACCCCTTAAAATGAGTGAAAGTCTATTCTTAAAAAAAAACATTATTATGACTAGATTTAATTTGGTTTTATTCAACTGCATATCATCACTGTTCAAAAAAAAAAAAACATCTCTAAAATAATAACTTTACAGAAGAAGGAACTTTATCCTTAATTTTCAATGGAAGTCAATGTAAAAAACTATGTGAAATAGACAAGAAAAAGGAAATACATGTATTTCTTTGGTGAGACACAATGTATGTTCAATGATATTGTTTCAAAGAGGACATGCAGGACAGCACAAGGTGCACTCCATTCTACAGATGTGGAATAAATACATCTGCAACTACTCCTGGCATTGCTGAAAGACTGCAGATAACTATTAAATTATTTGAAAGTATTATAGAAATGTGGTTATTTATGTATTTGTTTCTTTATTGCTAAGGTGTCTTGAGAGTTTTGTGTGAAATTTCAGCATGCACATAAAAGGTAATTTCCTAGATTTTTGCATTCACTGGGGGCTTTATCAGAATAAAAGTTCCAAACCAAGATTTATCCCCCAAATTTACCATGAGGGACTGGGCTCTTCCCTTATAAATAACTTATTTATAGACTTAGGATTTGGTATATACCTCAGTGTCAAATGCTGTATTTATGTGACCAGTTGTATATATAATTGCCACATAAATAATAATGCTTTGAAAACATTACTTTTAGGGACTTCCATTCATTTATTCTGGAAAACTGCTGTGTTCAAATGCTGTAGTAAAGTAAAAATACACAACAATTGCTTTTGGACAGCTACAATATGCTACTTTTACTATACCTTACACCATACTAAGAATGTATGCTTTATATTGTGCATGTGAGTCTGGTTATCATGTCATCATCTAGACAAAGGTGCTAGATATGACATTTTGTGACCTTGTCCCAATGATCCATATTGGCCAACAATGTTTTTCCTGCATGTTGTATAGCAGAACTGTATGTTTTTCTCCCCTGTTCCTTGAACATCAGCCACTGCCTGAATAGGATTCCAGATCTTTCTGGCAAGGCACGGAAACCTTCATGCTCAACACACACACACACACACACACACACACACACACACACACGCACACACACACACATATATATGCTTAATACATGTGGCAGCTTGGAAACACAGGAATGACAATGTTTCCCATAGCTATTTCGCTTCATGACTATGGCATTTTTCTGCAATTCTGGCAGACACTATTAGTGGGTTGACTTGTGGTTAAGTGTAGAACATCAAAGATCACACTTGGGTGACATGTCAGGCAGAGCTTCAGCATTTGATGCCATTGTTGTAAACTCAATCTTTCAATAATTGCCTGTAAAAAATAAATAATAAATGTAATACCATATTTACATTTATAATAACAGGATATTCAGGCAGTGGCTGTTGTTCAAGAAATGGGCAAGTAGACAAATTTCCATACGAAGCTACTTACAATTTCTTGTCAAAGGGTTGTCATACCCAGTTGCTATGCCTGTAAAATACATAAAGTTATCCATCCCCACATGGACAATGCAAAGGATTCAGGTCTGGTTTGGATTAATATCATGCTAATTGCTATAGTAAAAATTAGTAGTGCTGTGTTATTCGATAATTTACAATGTGCAATACCATCATTTACACTGAGTTGATAAAAATATTTACATTGTTAATTATATTAACTGTACAACCTGTATATCAAAACCTATAGATGAAGTTCAAAACAATTATTCACAACAAACTATGTCCATTAGAATAATATAAAGTGATGTTTTACATGTGAATGTGACATGAGCTAGATGATTAATTATTTTGGTTGGATATTTTATTACAACTTTAAGGTGTAGCCTGCTGCAAACCTTATAACTAATGAATAAGCTTAATTTTATAGAAAATCGGATGAGCATATATCTACAGAAGTTTGGTATAGTGTATTTCTGTGCTGATATTTGGGCATAGCCACTGCCAGGCCTGCTCAGAATACTCATAGATATATGCTAGCAACTGGACTGGAAGGCTTAAGAAGGTATGTTTAATCAAATTATGCTGCATTTTCAGAAATTTTTAAATGTGAGAGCTGTCAGGCAGCAGGCAATTATAGTGCAAGAAATCAATCTCAAACTCTTATATTTCAAACCCTGAAGTTCTTATTTTTTCAACATTACTCTCTATATATAGTAAATGTTGTTATCCACAAATGGATGCCTACTTATTGCTGCAGGTTTACAGTGTTGATTATCTTTATGTGAAACCAGGTGTAGGATTTAAGAGTTAGCTAGGTGAACTGAGGACTGTGCAATGTGCCCCTCTACACTTTTCCTATTAGTCACATTTGACTCGAGGCTTGAGTTATATGGGTAGTCAGCTATCCTGCTTTGTGTAATACCTTCCTGATTAGCATGTCCACAGTCTTGCTATTGTTGTGTATGGTCATAAGGCAGGGTTTCTGATAATGGAAGCAAGATGGCTACTCTGCCAATATTGTTTGGAAACTATCTACAAGCCTTATTCACTTCTTTGGAGGCTCACTCATTTATTTATTTCGATGTCACTGGGTATGTGTAGTTTGGAATGTGTGTAAAATGTCAGTATTTATTATGTAGGTGGTTGTATTAGAGACATTTACTAGAGCTTGGCAGGCGTATTTGAGACTGATTCGGAAACAGTACTAATTCATCAAACAGATCTCTGCCAATCATGTTTTTGCCTGTCTGCCAATCCTGTTCCGTGTATCCTCTGCACATATTTATGAAATCTGTATTCATTATTTTAAGATTTTCAATTTTCTGTCAACAAGGTTGATTCAGGCTCTCTTTCTTAGATTGCGTTCTCTCTCGCTTTCTCTCGTCTCAGAGAGCATGTGGGTCTCCAGTCTGGGGCTAAAACGCAGTGTGAAATGTGACGGCTGTCCGCGTGTGTGAGGAAGCTGACAGGATTTGGGAGCGTGGAAATGGAAATAAGAAGCGCCATTGGATGTGCCCCAGCTGCCATCCTGGAAGAGTGATTGGTGTCTCTCTCTTGGCTGCTGATTACTGTGCCCGGCCAATTTCAAAATTGCCACGTCTATTTACCTCTCAGTCTTTATTTACACGGGATGGGTCTGCGGATCTCTCCGCTCCATTTGCCAAACCACCTGTATTAAAATAGTCAAGTCCATGGTATTGTATTAATGCCATTCCCAAGGACTGCATTACATAGTAATGGAACACACTCAATGTATGACATGGTGAATGATTCTTCTCTGTCTGGGCTGTTTTAGCATTATATGGTGTGACATGTGAGTTCATTCTGAACAAATTCAATTTGATCTTGTTGTGTACCTCTGAAATCATAAGTAAAATGAAAAAGTTTCTTAAAAGTTTCAAAATGTTCAGTACATTGCTGGTGACACATCAAGTGGAAGGCAGGTTATGTTTACAGCATTTGGCAGATGCTCAAATTCAGAGGAATATACAATTATAATTACACTACAGATGGTAGGCAAATGTAGCATTATTAATGTTGCCTAAAGACTTTATAGAGTAATGTGTGTTGCCTGAAATCTGAATTATATTTTTGTCTGAAAACCATGAACACATGAAAACAAAACAAAATCATGAATTCTTTCAAATCAATGCGGGATGTAAGAATGCCATAAAGAATACTGCCTAATGCAAAAAATAACCAAAGGCTATTTAGCAAAGAAACACAAACTTACATGAAAATAATTTTACCACAAAATACTATAAATCTCTCAAAACTCTTAGGCACCGAAAGAAAGTAATGAACAAACAAAGAAAATGAATTTATCAGGGCAGCAAGTGCTACATTGCTTAATTACCTAGCAGCCGTAAACAGATGTTATTACTGTGTGTGATAATATTTGCATGTTGCTTTGTTTTTATCTGAGACAGAGTTTTCTTTTTTGCTTTGGAGCTCTCATATGCTCAGTTTGGTATTTGCTGTATGCTGTGCTGACTGTGTTTTTGAACAGACTGGTTGTTATAGGGTTCACCTGACTTTGTACTAGTTACATTAATGCATTTTTTGGCAGAGAATCGTACTGCCCAGGTGTTTTGTCATATGTTCCATTATGTCTGCTGCATTGTCAAAGGTAATAACTGCATTAATAGCACAATACACTTGTGGTTGTGGTTTATGTGTGCATGATTTACATAACTTGTGGTTTATGTGTGCATGGTTAAACTGGAGGAGCATGTCCAACTAGAATTAGTTTGTGAAGATGTCTGCAGAAAGAAGTTGAGGAATGCATCCATATTTGTTCCAATAAATGTAACAAATATAAACTTGGGAATATACCCAAACAATCTTTTAACTTTTTTTTTTTCAAACACCCTTTTCAGTGATATGGTGCAAGTCTGAACTAAAATGCTCCAAGCGATGGTTGTGAGAGAAAGTGACTACTCCATATGAAAGTCTAATACAGAAGGTATCAGACTCTGCCTTAAGGCTATGTTCTGCAGTCCCACATCTTCTAGCCCTGTGGGGACAACTCGCCCTAGCACCTGCTCAGGTCATTTCTTGAAGATAATATGAATATAGATGAGAAAATCTGTTATAAGTTTGTTGTTTTAGTTTAGTTTTTTTTTTTTGGTCCTAAAATAATTTGCTGTTTGTTGTACACAAGCCACCCTCCATTCCTGCCATATTGCATTCTGTACCTCTGCACTGAAGTTTTTTATGCAACTTAACCCAAATAACTCAAATATAGTCAGATGTAGACAGATCTCCTAAAATGTAGTAATGTAGAGAACATTGCACATTAAATGAAATTGCACATCCTTAATGGGGCCCCACAAATCCACAAATACATGTGAACATAACAAGCACCGTTCAGTTATGTACTATGACATATACCACTACAAACACACTATATTCTGTTCCAATGAATATTTTAATTTTACATAATCACACTTGATTATACCGAATTAATAATAGCCTATGTTATATGCTGCTCATGTCATCCATTCATTCAGTTGACTCCTTTCATCTGGATCACTTATATGTGTTATTTATGTCTCTTTTATATGATATCCAAAGTAATTTAATGTTAGATTTTCCTATTTAAAATCTCATGTAAATACTCTATATAGTTTGTGAAAGACACATCCACTGTATAGGGAACATATTTTTCAAAACACATTCATTCTGTTTCTAACTATGATGGATTCACGTTAATATAGCTACTGCATACTAAGTAATAGATGATTATTGCACATTAATCCAAATAAAAGGCAGTGAAAATGGTTGAATGCCTGTTTAGAGCAAGAAAATAGCTCTGCGTCTTCACAAAAATAATTTTAAAATGATGTGCTGTGCATAAGAGAGGCTTGTACCTGAAAAATAATAGACACACTACTCTTCACAGATACAAGACCTTAAAAACACCAGATACGCTGAACACGCAGCACCTCGCGGATCCAACACAGGTCTGTTTCTGACTTCCTGACTGATTTAATGGAGGATTTAGTACCTTCGCTTCCAGGTTTTTGAAGTGCTAGTGATGGACATACCCTCAGGACATCTTATCAGTGTGAAAAGCAGTCCTTCTCCCCATAGATTATGTATATGAAAGACAGAAGATAAAGAGAATAAAACAAAAGAGAAAAGGCCACTCTTCTTCATGGTGGAATCTTCGGGGGGTTGAAATCACTTGAAATGATCTTGTCTTATCTCGCTCCAG
This sequence comes from Hoplias malabaricus, assembly GCF_029633855.1. NCBI lineage: Eukaryota > Metazoa > Chordata > Actinopteri > Characiformes > Erythrinidae > Hoplias > Hoplias malabaricus. The sequence continues at coordinate 27,527,694 of NC_089803.1, forward strand.
CAGCAGACAACTAGAAAGCAGAGTCTATAATATACGGTCTGCTTTTTCTCAAACAGATTTGACACTTTTCTAAGTTAGTGTGGTACTACATTTCTCCAAATTCTGAGGGCTGTTTTTGGCTGTTTGGTTCAGAGAACAAGATGTTTTGTCAAAGAAAACAGAATGTGGAAAGAATGTTAATAGCTTTTCATGAGCTATCAAGAAAAGGAATAAAGAAGTGCATTTCCAGTTTGAACTTCAGTAATGGACAAAATAGCTCTCCACTGAAAAAGCATTTAATTTAAAGGCACACGAGAAGATAGTTTTGAATTTTCTTTCAAGATTGCTTTTGTCATTATTCCACAACATTATCTCATGAATTGCTGTACTAAAGCATCACTACTAAAACACTTTTACAAAAAAACAAGTCATGTTAATATAGATTTCCTTCTGTTGTATTGCTGGCAACTGAAAAGACTGTAATGTTTACTTACCAATAGTTTCTCTCAGCTTTTCATGATTTTCATAGCAACATTTGAAAAGAAACACTTCTCCATCACAGTCATGGTTAATCCTTAGGCTCAGAGAAGAACATTTGATGGTCTCAGCTTGCTGTTTTCACCCTGATTTGCTGTGCAGATTGGCAGGCCCCAGAGGGAACTGAGTGCTAATTGGGTTGGTGTCAGATCAGAGGTCAAAAGCAGGTCATGTTCCTCAGGGTCTCACTTAGTTTAAGAATGTAAAGCCATCAAAAACACTGTGGGCATTTCCCTGTCTATTTCCCTACCTTACACATGCAGTGTATTGATCTGATGGTGATCGGAATGGGCCTGCAGATGGGGTGATGAAGTAAAAGGCACACAATGGCATAAATAATGCAAAAATCAATGCCATATCTTCAGTTAGAGTGGTTATCCTTTAACTCCTTTCAAGTGAGTGATGTCCTGAATTTCATTAACTGGTGCTTCTCGTGTTAATAGAAAGCAGCGTTTTATTATTCAGATCAGGTGTTTTTTAGGTTGCCAATTATCAAAGTGTAGAGCCTCTAACATGCTTATGGTAAAAATTATGCATCTCCAAAACCTTGTAATGCAAGTTAAGATGAATAGATTTTGTTACAATTAATCCTGGAACCATTGATCATGGTATTTTTCACACAATGTTAAAGGGAGCTGCTGAGTCAGTTCAGACGCAGGGAGTAGAGGAGTCTGGTGGCTTGGAGAGCCTTGCACAGCCTTGCAGTGACTGTCTGAATGGTATGCTACCTTCTTCCTAATCATGGGAGAGAGAGGAGAATGTGTGAGGGCTGTGTTGGGTCATCCACTATGCTGGAGGCTTTGCAAATGCAGCTTGTGGTGTAAATGTTTGTAACACCAGAGATCGAGACCCCAAGAGTCTTCACAGCTGTGCTTACTACACGCTGCAGCTTCTTGTGCTCTGAAATATTGTAATTCCAAAAATCAGGAACTTTCCTGAGTTTCCTTAGGAACTAGAGGCCCTGCTTCTATGTCTAGGTGAGGGTCTGTGCTAAGTGAACACTTCAGAACTTGGTGACTGTGACAACCTCCATAGAGAAGCTGTTCATGATGAGCAAAGTGTAATCACTCTAGATCACATTGTTAAATTATGTGTTTCCAATACTTTCTACTGGGCACAGGAAGGGTGTGCAGGCAAGCCAGTCTAGCACCTGCATCTGCTCCATCCTATGTAGTGCACACAGAATGGGGTTTTGCATTGTCCTGTTGAAATACGTATAGGCATCTCTAGATAATATGATGTCTCGAAGGCTGCATATTTTGGTTCAAAATCACTTTGTACATTTCAGCATTAATGGTGCCATTGCAGAAATGTAGGTTACCTTTGCCAAGGACACTGACACAACCCATTACTTATACTGGATGCCAGTAACAGTCTAGATGGTTCACTTGTTCTTTACTACACTACCTTTTCATTGGGCAATGATCCATCCGAGAGCCTCAGAGGCCAACAACGTACATAGGGTTAATATACGGCTTTATATTCTCACAGTAAAGATTCATTGGCATTTGTGGATGCTCAAAATAAGTGTGTCAAAGCAAGCCAGAGTCCATGTGATTATACCAGTTATGAATATATGAGCATCATTGATGCAGAACCATCGGAGGGCTCAGAAATGCACACTTGCACACTGAAATTCCTCCAGATTCCTCAATTTTTTTTAATAGAACCATAAATATTGAAATGTTCAAATGTCATCCCATATGTGTCTTTGATGATATAGTTTTTAAGCATTTTAATCATTTTCTCACACATTTATGGGCAACCCATTTGTGCTGCTAAAGGCCTAGGCATTTCCAGAATGCAACATTATGAATACAATCTGTTGAGATCTCCTGTTTCAAATCATATAGTTACTTAATCATTTTTGCAGTGTGTTTCAGGCTTAATCAGCAATTATGTATATTTATAAATTAAATAAACCTGACTGGACAAAACATGAAATATCTGGTGTTAATAATGAAGGAAAAGTCAAGTGAAAATTACAAATCACTGCTTTCCTTTTTTTGTTCATGTGCACTCTCCAGTGCTGGTTTTGTGCAGTGATGTTTGTAAATATTTAGTAGTTCTAACTGCAGTTTTTAAATTTGTTAAAATGTCACTGTAAATATTGGTAACAAAGTATTGTGATATGATATTTTTTAAAATACAGCTCATGCTCAATGCAAAAATAATGAACTGCAAACACACAAAGATCTCCTCCGAATAACAATGGGAATGTGGTACAAAATCATCATATGCCTTCACTAGGTGTTTGTAAAAACAGTCCGTGTTATGTGATATGTCATCCATTAAAACATGAGGGATGCAATTAGTCTTAACTACTTTGTTTATTAACTCTCAAAATGGTTAACTTTTTTTGAGACATCTGGCAACTGGGTGGGTTTGAATCCTCATCTGAAATCTTTCCCTCAATTTGTCTCATCTTGCATCAGAAGAGAAACCTTCCTCTTACCTTTCTCAAATCCACTTCCAGAGGCTAAATCTGCACCTCATCACACTGCAGTGACTTATGAGATAATGAAATAGAGATAGTCAAATCACAGCCTTATTGTCTTGGTTCCCCTGAAACTCCAAGTGCTTTATTTATATATCCTCTCTCTTTGTATTCTGGCAAAGTTGTGATGGTTTGGAATGTAAAAGAGAGATGTGTTTACAGATATATACGCACAAACACTTTGCGAGTTAAATGTTTAACCCAAACCAGCTGGATGGTTATTAATATTAGAACTCACAATGAACTGTCAGTTACATGAGATTACCTCATAGATTTATAAAGGTTTATTCAGTAAATTAAATTAATAAGAATATAGCAGAAGATGAATTTGCATACACATTCAGTAACTGCTGTGAAAAAAGTACTTGAAACCTCCTGATATCCTTTACTTATTTATATATATATATTTGTAATTCTTATTCAACATGTAATGAAGGGTATAGAAATGTTTAAAATGGCATTTAAACTATTATTTTAATTAATACTGTTTATTGAAATTAAAAGCAACTCTGACATCACCTACCCCAATATTGGTTCTGTCACTTTTAGCAACTGCAAGCAAACATTGCATTTACTTGAAAAGTAGTCTACCATGCTGTGGGGGTATTTTGGCCCAGTTGAATTGTATTCAACCTCACTCTTATGTTGTCTTGACCCAATGACCCAAATGTGCTTTAGTTACAGACCATGACCCTTAAGAGGCAAAGCATCCTGACTCCATCATATCTCCACTAACATGTTTGGCTGTTGATAAGATATGATGGAATGCTTTGTTAACTTTCCTTTAGATTTAACAAGATTCTAACCTTACACAAGTTTTAGTGCAATCGCTTTCTAATTGTGGAAATAGAAGAGATCTCGAGGACATTTAGTAACATTTCTTTGCTGGAAAACATTCATTCATTATCTGTAACCGCTTATCCAGTTCAGGGTCGCGGTGGGTTCAGAGCCTACCTGGAATCATTGGATGCAAGGCAGGAATACACCCTGGAGGGGGCGCCAGTCCTTCACAGGGCAACACAGGCACACACACACATTCACTCAGACACTCACACCTACGGACACTTTTGAGTCGCCAATCCACCTACCAACGTGTGTTTTTGGACTGTGGGAGGAAACCCACGCAGACAACACAACAACTCCTCACAGACAGTCACCCTGGAGGTCCCTGGAGCTGTTTGACTGCGACACTACCTGCTGCCGCCCTGCTGGAAAGCAGTGGAGCAAAATTTGGGCTTGAATTTATCAAGTCAAGATGAAAGCTCTGTTCTGTGTATTTGATGGTCACTGTTTGGAGCAATTTTTGTTTTAAAGAATTTTTAGTATCCATTTATGGGAACTTTCCATTAGCTGTATTTTGATTTATATTTTCTTTGTGCAGATGCATTGAATATCCTTAGAAATGTAATAGCCACCTGAAGTATAAATAATTTTCATGCAATGACTGTTCTTTGCAATGATATGATCTTTTAATTTTTTTATTTTTTTCAACCTTTCTTTTTTCTTTTTACATTGATCATTTTGGCTATATGCCTCCCTTTCACACCAGTGTTCTTTTATGTATGAGTGGCCAGCTGATGTGCTGTACAATTCCAGCTCCTGTGAAGACAGCAATGTAGCAGGGGACAGGATCAGGGCTTTAGCACCATGGGTATTATTCCATGGACACGCTTCATGATGACTGCCTGGCTGGCAGATGGTTTTTAATGTATTAAAAAGTTTTCCTCCACATTTTTACAATTAGTGTGCAGTCAGACTAATGATTAATGCAAACGAGGCTGGGTTCAACATTTACGGGAGGTGGAAAATTAGGTCCTCTACAATTCCATGCATAGCTCAGGTTCCATCATGATCCTGATAAGAATGGAGTGATTACAGAAGAAGAATGAGGATTGAAGGACTGTGTATGTTTCTGCATATATACACACCCATCAGCCATACCATTATGATCACCTCCTTGTTTATTATATCTCAAAACAACAACAAAGGTCTGGAAATGAATAATAATAATAATAATAATAATAATACGGCGCCATGGTGGTAACAGGTAGTGTCACAGTCACACAGCTCCGGGGGCCTGGAGGTTGTGGGTTCGATTCCTGCTCCAGGTGACTGTCTGTGAGGAGTGTGGTGTGTTCTCCCTGTGTCCGCGTGGGTTTCCTCCGGGTGCTCCGGTTTCCTCCCACAGTCCAAAAACACATGTTGGTAGGTGAATTGGCGACTCGAAAGTGTGTGTGTGTGTGTGCTGCCCTGTGAAGGACTGGCGCCCTGCCTTGCACCCAATGATTCCAGGTAGGCCCTGAATTGGATAAGTGGTTACAGAAAATGAATGAATGAAATAATAATAATAGTAATAATAACAAAATACACAGTAAAATTGGTACAGGATGTTTTTGTTGGTAAGGGTTTCAATCGGTAGTGACTTGCTTCTCATCTATCAGATGTAATTCAAAACAAAGTCAGGAAAAGAACCCCCCTCCATGCACTCCCCTTCTTAGAACAGAAAAAAAAAAAACATCTTAGCTGACAGATCATTCACAATCCTGAAGGAAAAGATTAATGATGTATCCTTGAAACAAGCAATCAACAAGCACCAGGGTACATGCCTCACTGCGAACAGCAAGGAAATGTGCCACCCAATTTATCCATCACAATAAAAACGGAAATTGGTGCTTTTTTCACATAATTTTGTATCCAGTAGTGTGAAAAGAACAAAAAAATATAGTACATTATAACCCCAGCCCATCAAGCTTAATAGACTTGCATGTGATTGTTAACTGAATTCATGTCAAATGAAGGAGCCAAAGACAATTAAAGCATTTCATAAAATTGAATAAATGTAATAAGTGTTAAAGACATTTATTATTTATTTAGTTATTTATTTCAGTCACGCCATGAAGTTCTGGATTTTTACTGCTTCTTTGTGTCTTTCGCCTCTTAAAATGAAGGAACAGTGAATATCAAAGGTATGAAATTAGGTTTTTAGGATCAAATTTTAACACGAAGCCTCTAAATTCCACAAATACAGAGCACATGTTGGATTTCTCAAAGAAGTTATATTTCAGTGTGTTTGTCTGTCACTATGGCAACTGTGAGCTGTTTGAAATCTGAGAGTACAGTGGAAGTATCAGAGCAGGATGTATTCCATGCTCTGCTAAGATTTCTGTAACAAGACATAACCTTCAGCTAGTCCTTAATGTCCCTTAGACTTTTAAGGGGGATTTGGTGATTATTTATAGTTGTTATGCAAAACACATGTATAAAATAATAATTTAAAGATATTAAACCTTTATATTGTATATGTCTTCATAGGTCTTCTGCAATTGTAAGTCTTTCATAACAAGTTTCTCACAGGTTTGCAGTCATATGTAACACTCTGGACACACATAAATAAGTTATAATAAGTTAGCACATTTTCTCAGGGGCAACAAATTTATGCACACAAAAAACTCAGTGTATCAGTGTGAAAGTTTGATTGATGCATTCTGTGATAGTGTTAATACAATATGTTCATTTATTATAATTAAATAACCATTGTTTAGATACAATTTTGCACCGTCTTCTATCATCCTGTTGGGTTTTGATGAATATAAACATTGATATTTACTTTGAGAGTGTGAAAATAAGTGCAAACATTTGGGATTTAAGATGCACTTTGAAGTAAACTTGGCTCAAAGTGTAGTCCGGTGTAGCAGGAGGGGAAAAAAATCAAAAAATGAAAACACAGAAATGAATAAAATCTCATCCTGGGGGGCTTCAAACCACAGCTGTTATTACAGCTCCCATTATGGCTGCCTTCGTTTGGATTACTGACTTTATTTATATATTTTTCTTCATGAAAAATAAGAATCATCAATCCCGTGTGACAAACATACCGTCTAGTCAGCTTCCTTAAGACAGCATGTCTAATGAAATACAGCAGCTACCTGCCTGTCCCCCTCCCACTTGCTCCCAAAAATTTCAAAAAGGATTTGGGGGCTAGTTTACATCACAGCCACAGCTCCCTTCACATTCTGAAGGCTGCAATATTTAAACACACTTGAACACTCTATGTGAAGCACTTAAAAGCATTCTCTCCTAAAAAACGATGTTGTAGCACTTTTAATAAGTGTGCTGTAATACAGCTTTTGTTGACAGTGACAGAGTGCTAGTGTCACTGAAGAGCAGAATGAAAATGCCATGCAGGTGTAGAGTGGGTATGCAATACTTTATTTACAAAATGCATATCTGGTCAATTTTTTTAAGACAAATGTTTGGAAAGTGATGCAAGGATGTTAAAAAGAACTGCAAGTGTGACTCATGTTAGCCATGGACTTGACAATTTTTTAACAACTCTGAAGAGGCTTTAAAGACATAAAGGGGTATATTATAAAATAAAAATTAAATTAAATAATTAAAAAATAAACAAAAACAGGTACGTAGGGCTCACTCAGATCAGTATTCTTTATCCAGTGTGTATTGTCACTGAATTAGTGTCACTCTGCTTGCATTTTTTTTTACACATGAAAAGGATGCATGCAAAGAGCTTCATTTCTGAATTTGATCATTTTCCTTGATTAACACAAGCAGAAATTCCCAAATAAACCATTTTCTTTAAACTCTGCACATAATGAGTGTTTTAGTGTCTGTTGTAGGAACTAATATTTCAAAGCACCAACTCATTTTAATTGACATAAACAAAGATGAAGAAAGATGAGAGAAGGAGGAGCATCATGAGCACTGCCAGACTGTTGAACTTGAAAATGTACATGAGGCATTTAAAACATTTAAAGCTAGAGTAGGTGATTATGTAGAAATTGTAGTTTAAAAAAAAAAAAAAAACTCAGGAACGGCGTGGCTTATTAAAGGCTTGCTTTTATGCTTTTTATGCTTCTGTGTTGAAACAATGTGGAGACTACGTCGTAGCCTGCGCACAGGCCGAATCTCAAATATATTCCTCCACACAATGTAATGCAAATCTAGGTTATAAAATGTTTTATGTAACAGCTTTTGCACACAAAGATCATTTTATTTTGGATACTAGTTCTTATTAGGCTTTAAGCTTCATGTCAACCTGTTTAACATTCCTACACTCTCTGTGTTCAGTATTATCAATTATATCATATATCAAGTACACTGTGTAGGGAGTAAGGCACACAAAGTGGGTAAGGCATCATGTTCATATATTTTCCACCTACCTCATGTCACATTCACATGTAACAAAACTCTACACCACAACAACTACACCAGTGTTCACTCTGGTTTGCCCTTTGGTTTGACTCTATTTGCCTATTTCTGTTTGAAAAGTAAAACAATAATAGAGACACACTTTTGTATGACAGGAACAATACATTCAGGTCTTAAACTAAAGCAGATCGAATGGGAGTTATATTGGCTTGGACTGTCTTTGAAAATAGTGCTGACTCATACCATGTGTTTTTTCTTGGTCTAGGTGAATTTGGCTTTTACACAGTCATTTGAAAAAGGGATAATGTGCTCAGTGAAGATGGGCAGAAAAAGAAAAACAACTTATAAAGCATCTGTGATATAAAATGTGTAACATAATTTACAGTGAGTGGGAAAAACAACACCGAAAAAAGGAAACATTCATTCATTCATTCATTATCTGTAACCACTTAACTAGTACACACCCTGGGAGGGGTACCAACCCTTCACAGGGCAACACACACTCACACCAAGGGCAGCCTTGGTCTAATGGTTAGAGGACTGGGCTTAGTAGCAGATGGTTGCCGGTTCTATCCACGGGACCGGCAGGAACATCCATGGCACTGAACCCCTAAATGCTCCCAGCCCGCACTGGACGTTTGTTCACAGCCCCTAGAGCACTAGTGTGTGTGTTCACTGCCACAGATGGGTTACATTCGGAAGACACATTTCCTTGTACAGTGGCAACTCATTTCACATTTCTATGGACACATTTGAGTTGCCAATCCACCTCCCAACGTGTGTTTTTGGACCGTGGGAGGAAACCCACGCGGACCGAGGGAGAACACACCAAACTCCTCACTGACAGTCACTGACACCTGGAGCAGGACTTCAACCCACAACCTCCAGGTCCTTGGCATTTAAATTATTATTTTATTAATTGAAGTTAAAATCCTTTGCAATATCTCCTATGTGAAATTTCAGAGACAGAAGCTCATCTGTTGCTGTACATGTTGTGTTGGTATTTTTGCTTGATGGACCATTCTTAATCCAGCAGTGACACTGAGGGGTTTAAAAACTCCTGCAGCATTGCTGTGTCTGATCCACAGATCCACTGCCAACAGATCAATCACTGCAGCGCTGAGAATGATCCAACATAAAAATTCCACCTGCCCTGTGGTGGTCCTCACCATTGAAGAAGGGTGAAAGAGCAACACATGGACTAATGTTCGTAACTGTAGAACTATGAGGAGTTCCTGTGTCCTGTGTAGTCTGTCTAATCTGTATGTACTGTGAGCAAGGCAGGCAATGCATTATAATTTTCAAAGTCAGAAAAATAAATAAGGGCTGGGTGATATATCAACTTCTTACAGTGTCAATATTTGTGAAACTTTTTACAGTGCCATTTTAAATTGGCATTTAAGCTTTAAAAAACATAAAAACATGAAAAATGTGAGATGTCATTTTTAAATCAGTATCACACAGCCCTAATAAAACTGCAGATGTAATTGTGTCTGGGCATTATAACCATTTTAAGACAATTTCTCTTAACACAGCAAATGTATTAAAATAATATTTTGCTTTTACCACTATTTTCAGAGTGTAGCTTTAATTATTCAACTTGAGTTTGTTTATTGTTTATTTCCGTACTCTCTGTCAGTGTACACCAAGCTCCTGAGGCTCTAGACTTAACCCTGAGATGGTCTGCATGCATCGCGTGACAGATACGAGCAGCAAAAAAGTGATGCACTGTGGCAGACTACCTGCAGCAAAGCAGCATGTTTGGGTGTGAATCAGACTCATGAGTCATACACATGAGGTACACAGTCATTATCATTATTTTAATCTGAGCTCAGTCATCCACAGTTCAGAAATGCCCTTTATTTACCAGTGCTCCAGAATTCCTTGTTTTCATTAGTGCTCAAAGGCTCCTCAAAGGCTGAGGCAAAATGCATTTTAATTTGCCAGTTTTATTTAAAGTCTGAGCAACGGCCCTGTTTAAATGTATTTTACATTCTAGATGCATGATGTGACTTCTTGAAACACAAGGCCTTTGCACCATTCTGGCTGCTTAAAATTCTCTCCATTAATCTTGCCATTCACTTTCTTTTCAGTGACGGTCGCTCATCAACAATTAATGAACACAGCTATTTGCGTTAGATTTTGTCAGATCAACAGCCTCAGTCTTGCTTTTTTATTCAGCGTTTTGTCTGGTCAGGGCACTGATCAAAATGCTTGTTATATTCCACTCAGTGTGCGCAGAATTATGATCACCTACTTGAGAACTGTGAATGAAGCAGGGAACACATGGGGAATTGATGGAGAACAGTTCTCGCCTTACAATTGACCAGAGTTAATCCTGCGGTATGCAGTCTCTATGAACTTAAAGCAGGGGGGAAAAAAGGAGCCTCGTGAGAATTTGCCCTAGGTCATCGGCACTGAGCTGATCAGGATTCAGTGCCAGTGAATGCAAAACAGAGCTCCAATCCATGTCTAATTTCAGGACCATGGACAGAGCCGTGGAAGAACAGGCTCCAAGAGGAAGCTGCGGTTCCCAAATTGTCAGAAACTGTGTGAAACTGCCTTCAAACTTCACAAAAGCCAAAAGTTTTGGTTGAAAAAATGTTAAGAGGTTGCATTGGCCTCTGCACTAAGAACTTGAAGGGTTTTATTCTTGTGTGAGTCACCAAGGGACACTCGCTTTGAGCAGAGGTCTGCAAACGGCAGCCTGGCCATTTTGACAGCACTCTTCACACTTATCTGGAAGTTCCTCCAGAAATTCTGCACTGAGACCTCAGCAGGTACTTTTGTTCTCAATGTATCGACAAAGCCCTCTGAGAATATGTGAATGATACAAAAGAAAAAGCCTGTCACTGTGTTCTAGTTTAAAAAAAAAAAAAAAAACCCAGAGCGTACACATAAACAATAATTGAAGAGATAGTGAGAAGATCCTTATTGTAATTAAAAAACAATACCCTTAGAAGTTTGTCAAACCAGAGTTCTACTCATGAAGACATTGCCCTTCCATTTAATGATCTCACTCTAATCTCTGATTTATGAAATACTTGATAATTAGGCATTCCAGAACCAATATCTAAATTTGTGTAAATTTTAAGCTTGTAATGGAAATGTGTACAAAGTCTTTGCATTGCATAATTGAAACTTTTAGCATTTAATATTTACTAAATACATCTACTCCTTGTCTGTACACAGGTACTCCAGACTCTGTTCACAGTTAGTGAACTCAACTTAATGAATGAGATGCTCCATAGCAGCTGTAGATGAGCCTTAGGTCACCAAGCTCAGTGATAAATATGGACTACAGCAGGGATAATTAATTAATATTCATTACGGTCCAGTTAGAAAAAAAATTGCTCAAGCCAGGTTCTGGAACATAATGTATAACCTGCATTATGATCAGTGCCATATCCTGCATACTAAAGTAGCCTTGTAGTTAACAATGGAATTTCAAACCTAATTACACTTTCAATTACATTTCACTATATTTCAACACAATTTTAAAATGTTAAAAATAAAAAATACTCTAAATAAAATGTCCTTTTCTCATTTCAAGTAAAATTTACAAATAAAACAATAATTTATAAAAATGTAAATGAAGTCCCTAATGACTTGTAGTTGCAATTGACTTACTGTTTTACATAACCAGCAGTCTGATTGGTTCTTATTGCTGGAGGGCTGGACTTAATCTGTTAACAGCAAGCTGATTGGCTCTTTATGCTGAAGGACGGGAATCAATTTCAGCTTTACTGCACACCAACAGACACACTACCTAAAAAGATAAAATGGACTAGCAGAAAAATACATTGGATTCACCTGAGCCGTATATGTAAATGGCATTTAGAGATTCAGACTCCTCTGGGTGGGTAGATTGTTCCTTCGTCTCCTATTGTCACAGGTACATTGCTGGCTTGGCTGTTGTTTAGCAGGCATAGGAGATCTGGGGCTTCATTTACAAAGCTCTGCGTGGAGTCTGGAGTGAAAGTGTGTGTGTGTGTGTGTGTGTGTGTGTGTGTCTACCTGCACTCTGTTTCCCCTTCATAAATCACAGTCTTCTTAAAAATGTGCACAGGTGAACGAGCCGCATGTTCTACATCCTTCCCACCCACACTTAGCCACAAATGGTCCATTCAGATCATCTCATGAATACTTAAATGATACTGGATTGTCTCATTCAGTGGTAAATGACAATGCAGGAATGAAATACAAAACTATGAGGTGGACGTTCTTTTTCTGGAGATTAAGGTGAAGAAAAAGATTTTGTTTGGTGGCCCAGGTAGTGGCTTCACCAAAAAATTCAAGTTTGCTGTGTTATTTGAAAGAATTATGAATGATTTCCTTTACTTAGAGGAACTTCACTGTTTTACTACAGGCTGTCTCCAATTCCCAAGCTCTCTATAAAGTTTTTTTATGGCTGTAAATGTGGGTCAAACCTTCCACAGATTTACTCATTTTCCCGCTAAGTATTTCTTTATAAATCCAAGTTTCTGAGTGAGATTTTGTGTACGCACACTTCAGACTCATTTTTATGAATACTCCAGCTTGTCCAATGGTGTTAAGTATTTTAAAAAGTTAAGTATGATCTGAATAAACAGTGTTAAAGGCAATATCCATGATTTTTTTCCCCAATGCACTTTTCATAAAATTCAGAAGTTGTCACCTCACCATTCGCTAGTCCTCTGGTCTGTCTGTGCACTGGAAAATTGTTGGTGTTTATACACAGTCCTGGCTTGGTAAAGGAGAAAGAAACTAATGACACAGAGCTCCTATAAAACCACATTAAACATATAAACTAACCCTAACTTTAACTCCTTTGTTTCTGTGATCATTCAAACAGTGAAGAACAACTTATAGAGAAGTTAAACATAAGCCATGAACAAGGTACACTTGTCACTCAATCATAACAAGGTAAAGGATGCAGAGCTTCTGAATGAACACAAAAGATGTGTGTGTGTGTGTTTCTGGTGCACTATAGTTCTAAAATTACTGTAGTTCCTCTGCCTATTTTGATGGCTCCTTGTCACCATGTTCTTCAATTGTCAGGAACAACACAGATCAGATATTTAGTGGTGGATTATACTCAGCACTGCAGTGACACTAATGTGGTGCTGGTGTGTTAGTGAGTGTCACACTGTTATGAGTGGATCAGTCACCGCAGGGCTCCTAGAATTGTTCCAGCAACCTTCCTGTCCTAAGCCTACCTCCCTAACTTTTACCTCCACAGTGCTGTGGCAGGTGTCAGCTCATTTTCGAGCGGCTTGTGGCACTCCAACTTAACAGTGGGTATCTTAGGTTCTATGCTGATCACAATGATCATTCGGGGCTTTAATTTTAAGATCAGTTGGAGTAGGATATTTATTCAAATACAGGCTATACTGTATATGTGTATAGCAGGTGTCTTTTTGTTCTTTACACTTTCTGATTTACTATGATCTTCTTTTTACTATGAAAATTTCAACAGATTGACTCAAATGTTCTGGAGTTACAATGCATTTTCTGAATTAGGTAATATGTGTCCAAAAATGTATAATAGCTGTTAAATCATAAATGTTTATTTATTTTGTTTGTGTGATAAATATTTTGTTTGTTTTTGTGTGATAAATAAATGTAAGCGTATTCAAAAATATTTTGACCCAAATGGCCTTCCACAGCGCTCCTTTACCCACGAGACCTCTTTTAGCGCACACATACTGTTTTCATAAGCTCCTTCTCCCACCCGAGCGTATAGAGTGACATCCTCTTTTTGTCTTCCTCTGCGTCACCATATTGCTTTACAGAGGTCTCAGTCGCCCCTCCCACGTGTAATCCTACTCTGAGCGCCGCTCAAACCCCGTAGACCTCATGAGAAGGGTATCTCTGCAGACCGGAGGCACGTCCAAGTGGGAGGGACAACCTAACCCTAAACCTACCCCTAACCCTAACCATAACCTCCCACTTGCCGGAATCTGACTACTTCCTGTGTATGCCACGCCCACATGCTACTCTACGGCCAGTATGTCCCGCCCACTTGCTGGTCTCCTTCCTGCAGGGATATACAGTTGGACCTCATTGGTCTACAGAGCTAAGAAGGAACGCTCTAAGTTTTGAATTCACGAAGCCTTTACACGAAAACTTTCCATTGCCTGGGCGCCAGGAGCGCCGGAACGCTGCGTTTCCGTTACGCCGGAAATAAGGAATGTTTACTATGGCATGGTGAGCGAGGGTGCAGCACTGCTACTGAGACTGTGAGTGATTTTTAAAACAGAACTCGAAATTATCTTATATATTTTTAATAGTTTATAAGGCCGAATTTTAACGTGCGGTGTGAAAACAAAATCGTTATCTTTCAGTTCAAGGTTCAAATACTTCAAATTAAATATGTCGCTTCACTTGAAAACATTGCTCAGTTTCAGGCTCATCGTCCATGTGTTTATCAGTGTAAGATAGAAAAGATTCCTTGATATTTTCATTGCCATTTTTGGAGGATCTCTCCAGCCATAAGAACCTAAGAATTCAATGTTTCCCCGTCAAAGCACATGTATTAATGTACAGCAACTGAGACTAGACTCCTCTGTTTCCTGTAAGATCAAGGTCACGTATGATGAAGGACATCATTTAGAATAGCTTAAATAAAGATCAAATCTAATTACTGCTTCCTGCTTGGTCTGTTTATTAAATCAAGTTCAGACAGCTGACTGTCCTGGAATACATTACATGGCCAAAGATTTTTGGACACCTGCTCATCCAGCATTTCTTCTTAAACGAAGGCCTAAGTAGTGTACTTTTTCTGCTGGAGCAACAGATTGAAGTCATCTGCGAATTGTTTAATTATTTTTTGTAGTGTAGCTGTGCGGACTGGATTGCATTCAGACATGAGAACACTGGTGAGGTTGGTACTGATGGTGAATGATAAGTTGCGGTTGACAAAATGCCACTGTGACTCATTCCAAAGGATGGAAATTCGTCATCTGCTCTGAAGGGTTTATACTGAAGGGTTTTATACCCCTCTGCCTAATGGATGACACTGAGTTTGATGACCTTAGGCTCTTATGCAGCTGCTCCATTCATTTATTTCTTTAACCACTGCGTCCTGTTCAGGGTTGTAGTGGGTCTGGAATCACTGGGCACAAAGCAGGAATAAACCCGGTTCTCCTCCCAGACAGTGACCAGAGTTGGGAATTGCTCCTGCTCCATAGCATCTCATTTCATTTTTATGTTTATCCATGAAGCAAAATTGAGCATCATTGTCCATTGTGTGTGCTTCACTTACTAATTTTAAATGGGGATGTTCAAACATTAGGATATATAGGGTAAATACACACTGCCGCACTACTGAGTTGTCAGCTGTCAGAGAGTAGCTCGTAGAGAGGACGATAGTGAATATGTAGAGCACAGGAGCATGTGTTTAAGGTGGTCAGTGTTCTTATTTGATTTGCTGTCATCAGATAAAGAAGTACCCATGCGTTTTATTGCTGTCCACATACAGAATATCTAGCTAAACTGCACTGATTCCTCCCTAATGTACCCGGGAGAGATAAGCTGTTTTGTTTCATTTGCTGTGTGACAGCTAATGGCTTTCTGCCACTATGTGGAAGCTGTCATTCTGTCAAGTGATGAACTGGCAGGAAGGGAAAAAAAAAGAAGAAGACGAAAGAAAGAAAATGTTTTGGTGTATGCTAACAGATGTCTCATGGAGGCGACAGAACGGTGGTAATGGAACACATGGAGGACAGCAGAGAGGAGCTGAATAGCTGAATTTAGCACACATGGTATTGATCCAGCCCAACTGGTGCTGGAGAGACAGCTGGTGTTGAGACTCTGTCATTGTGGAAATGTAGGGTTTAAATACAGTTGAGTACAGCTACTGCAAGCTGCTGACACCTCAGTGAAGGTCATAGGAACAATACACTATTGTGAAAAGGTTCTACCAGTCAATAGATCTGCCGAACCAGCAAGGTGCAGTGAGCAGACGTTGAATAAAATAAAAATAAATAATTAAATAAATAACTGCATAATCTTGGTTCTTCCAGTGTTTAATGTGCCCCCTGACTGCTATTATTACAGCTTCCACTCTTTTTGCAAGACTTGCTTTCAGGTTTAGAATAGAAACCTGAAAGTATATGAAAGGATTTTTTAACTCCGTCTTATTCTGACCTTACACGAAATGACGTTTTGAGCAGTTTCACTGTGGTGTACAAATCACTAGTGTCAGAGTAAAATCATGAGTTTTGCATGAATTGTGGTGCACTCCTGCCATCTCACAATTAATTGGTTTTAGGTCGTTATTTTCTCATGTTGATGTTCCAATAAATCTTTTAAATGATTATGAAAATTATGTTTAATATTATGGCTCTTCTGGTAGTATCGCTGACACACAGCTCCGGGGGAGCTAGTGCCTGCATATCTAGCTAGCATGATCTGTGCCTGTGTGGGTGTCCCACTACAAAAACACATATTCATTACTGGATAGACTATGAAGAGGTGTCCATAGGAGCAACTGTGTGGTGTCCTGTGATGGACTGGTGCCTGGTCCATCTGGTGCGTGTTCCTGCTTTGTTTCCAGTGATTTCTGGTAGGCTCAGGACCCACTGCAACCCTGAAATGAATGTATGAATGAAGATATGATTTAACCTTTACAGTATGACTGACTGATAGATAGATAAATAGATACATACTTATTGAATGATTGATCGACCTTCACTCAGACACTAATAAGCAGGAGATTTTGTGGGCAGTTAGGATTTGATAAGGCATTCACTTTTGTCCCAGGGAAGTGCCCTTCTGCTGTCTTCAGAATGACTTTGCAGGCTTTGTGCTGGTTCCGCTGGGACAGCAGAGGCCCAGTGCGGGGATTGGATTGTGATTGGAGGCAAGGCTGAATGAAATGAAGCAGGAGCACAGTGGCTCCCAACAGTTCAATCTCAGTGCTCACCCTGCAGGACTGTGGGCCTGGTACAGCCCCCCTGCAGGTGCTAGGACTTCGGCTTCCATTACAGACTCCTCTTTTTTCTCTCTCATCTTTATGACAGGAGGTGAGAGTCTGAAAGACACAAGTGGGAACTCTTTACAACAAACACTCTCACCACTCTGTCACCCTTCAAGCATCCTCTAAGAGTTTCACTGATGTCATTCATCTTTTAATATAAAACCTCTCACAATATCACAATGTGCAGTCAAATAATTATTCCTGACTGATTAGGATTATTACACCATAAAAATGTGATAGTTACATTTTGAATTTAATGCATATTTGTTTTTTTTTTTTTAAAAAGTTGCAATTACAATTTCCAAAGTTCCGTATTAAAATCATCATTTTCCCTTCCTCAGAATTCAAGTAACCCCAAATGTATTCAGTAAGGTTAAGGTTCAAGCTGTGTGGACAATTTTATACCAGTTTGACCCGTACATATTTATTTTTGGTTACCAGTAAGGCTTACCTGAAACAAGAGGTGGAAAAAAAACAAACTTCTGAGGAGCTAGGGGCTAAAAATTATCATGCTGTTCTAGCTTTGACCAGCAGGCTAATTGTTAAGCTGTTCTTGATTATAAATATACAAACTATGAATAATTAAGAACAGCTGAACAATTTGTCTCTCCTGTGGCAGTAAGATGGCCAATTTGCTCATGTTTCTGCCGGCAGTGTATTGAATTGGAGTTGACCCTTGTGGTCAAAGCTGGTACAGCATGCTAATTTTTATCTCTTCAGAAAGAAAGATTCTTTTCCCTTCCGTGTTTTTCTCCTGAAGCCTGGAGGGGTTTGATTTTTAAAATTATGCTGCTGGTCAACAGCACACTAATTTTTAGCACCTGGCACCTTTTTAGCACTTTTTTCTTCTCTTGTTTCAGTGAAGTCCTGAGGTGTAGCCAAAAATAAATACCAAAACTGGTATAACACACTGTTGGCAATTTGAAATTTATATATATATATATATATATATATATATAAATAAATTTGAGGAAGGAAAAAGGTGTGGAAAAAAAGAACATACCTCCAACTTTTATTTTCATCACGCCCTTCATGGTTTCCCTATTTGCTGTTAAGGGTAAGCTAACTTGCATACAGAATCTGGAAACTGCAAAATGCAGTGTGTGAATATCAAATAAAATCAACAATGTTCACTTTCCTGTTCATGGCGTGTTTAAGCCCTTTGCAACATGGATTAAAAACACTTTAAGACAAATAAAGAGCTCTTTAATTTAATCTGTATTAGATGTAATTCTTTTTCAGGTTCCACTGACATCCTGCTCTCTGCATCTCACTCTGATGAGAAAGAGGAGGATCACAGTAGGAAAAGTCCCACAGACCACCAGGCCCTATCTCTGGCCAAAAACAGTGGCAAGTGTTATAGGAGTGTACAGTTAGCCCTGCACCCACTTCTAATACTGGAGTTTGCTTCTTTTTGAATTCTGTGGCCAGAGCTGGATTAACATGGTTCACAGGGCTCCTGTACGCTACACTGGACGTTTTCAGAGTGGCTCTTCCTCTTAGACGCACCTCACTCAGCTATCCACGTTTAGCATAAAGCCTTTGAGAGTGATGGCTGATAATGCATAAATATTGATCCACAAATTAAACACGATCTGCAGTTTGATCAAATGCAATTAAATGTGCTGGCTGCCCCACAACTGCAGTGTCACTGGCATTACCGTAAATGCATTAGCTTAATGGCTAATATGGTACCTATAGGCTGACAGTGGTATTGCTCCAGACTCTATTTTCATAAGTGTTCTAGTTTGTCCTGAGATACAACCCACCCAGAATGCCCTGGCTATGTACACTGTTTGAGGCGTGCTACTGGAGGTAAAGGCCTATAGCGCTTGTTGTTTGTGGTAAACCAACTTCGCATGCAAACATAATTAGGAAGGATTAGAGCTGAGGCAGACCCTCCTCGTTATCCCTTTAGAGCATCTCAAGCTCACCCAGGTTTTAATTACACTCGACTGAGGAGCCCCCAACACTCCTTCCGAAAGCTTTTGATCTTCAAAGGCCCTCCATGTCGCAACGAAGCGAGCCGCCTGGGCCTCCCTCTCCCTCTTCCTCTGCTTCCTGGATGAAGTCGCTGCTGGGGGTAAGCCCAATGATTAACTCTGTTGTGAAGAAGCTGCATGGGATAATCATGTATTGGAAGAAGAGTTGCATACGTATGTATTTACATAATACATACGTATACATAGTGCATAGTGCACCCCCCCCCCCCTTTATCTATCTATCTATCTATCTATCTATCTATCTATCTCTGTGTGTGTGTGTGTGTGTGTTTGTAAGAGGGTGGGTGGGTATGTGTGTATGTCATGGATGAACGTATACACTAGCAGAATGAGTGTGAGCAGTGTGGAAACAGTGGTTCCCTTTCCTTTTTCATTTTCTCTTTCCATGTGGGGCAACTATTGATTGTGGCTTAAGGAGGGGAGCATTGATTTTACTCCTGTGTACTGCCTGATTGACTTTTTCAAACCGCAACCCGCATCCTTGCATCTTTTTTCATGCTCTCTCCACAAAATATCAGTGGCGTTTTTCTGTTGATTCCAAAATTCTGAAAATTTTGGAAATATCAAACACATTTTACCTGATTCCCCGTCACTGATCCATGTCTACTCACAATGTGGGCAGTGAAATTACATTAAATTGTTAGAACAAATACATATATTCATTTAGAATGACTAAACCAGGGGTGTCACTCATGGTCTGTGGCCCAAATATGGTTCTTATCCAGCTTACCAGATTAATTAGCATGCATGTTTTATGTAAAAGGCATCTTGTGGACCACAATAGGTCATTTGCAAAATAAACAAACACACACACACACACACACACACACACATCCACAATAGCTGCTGAGCAACAGTCTTTATGCACTACTACAGTCGATAACTGAATGAAAGCTCACCAAGCTTTATCTAGATTATAGCTTATTCCATTAAAACAAGGCATGTTACTAGAAATTTCCTTTGATTTTAGAGTCTTTCATCTGCATTCATATCTTTGAAGTATTTCTGTACCCTAGTGGTATAAGACCTACACCTATTTAAAAAATAAAATATCTATTCAAATATAGTGTTAGTCTGTTCATGTAATTTCCCAGACGAAATTCAAAGAGCCAATAACTGACTGGTGTTTCTGGGAAACAAATACTTTTTTATACCTATTTTACTGACAGTTTGATTTGCTTTAAGTTACTCCTCTTTAGTTTTCTAGCCTTGAGAACATGAGCTAACTTCAAGACATTCAGCCATTTATTTATTTATTTATTCATTTTTAAAGCTAGTTCTTTATATTTTAAAAAGGATCCATGTGTGCTCTTTTCCAGGGGTAAATTAAACCCTTCTTTATTGTGCCAATGCATTGGTCCAAGCAGGTTAAATTGCACTGTGTTCCCTGTAGTCCACCTCAAGACAGAATCCTCAGTCAATGTCACTGAGGTCACCATGAGGTGTACTTGCCCATTTGGGAGGTAGAGTTATTGTTTGCTTATGCAGCTGTTTTGGTGAATCTAATTAAAAATAAGGAAGTATCTAGTGCGCTAGTGAAGCTTTTGAAAAACAACACAGTAAAAGTTGGGGTGCTCTCAGCCATAATAATGTATCACTAAATGTTTATAAGCCAATAGACCATTAATCCTCAGGCCTACATTTCCATGCTGCTGACCCAGGCAGAAACAGTGTTTTCCCCCTTGATGAATCCTTAATGATTTTGTATGTCCCTTTTTTCCTGCCCAGAAATCTGATCGTTACATTTTTGGAAGTAGGAGAAACTGAGAATTAAAACATTATCAAAACACTATCTAACAGGAGATTTAATCACTTAAAAGCACATGGTTAATTAAAACTCAGTGATAACAATGGTAGTTTATTTGTTTTCAAAAAGATAATGCTAGATATATGAATTCCACCACGAGTTCAAGGAGCAGTTGCTTCAAAGGAGGATGTATTTTTTTTTCCTGTTTAGGCTCAATACAACTAAAAAGCATTTTATTGGAGTTAAAATTATTCTAATGAACTATTAATCATTCGCAGCCTATGCACTTAGGCTCTTGATCATTCTGAATATTACATAAACAATAATATTATAATAACATTACCACAATAAAAGTACAGGCAGCATAACACAAACATGCTAAAATGTTGAATTGATTTGGGCCAGACTCTGTGTTTGGCAAAGTTCCCTTCACTATTTTATGACTCAGCTGAGTATGAGGTAGTTTTCACTTACAAAAATGTAGACTCTATCCAACTGCTAAATTCTTTCATGTTCTTTAGCTACAATTCAGAGGCCTAGATGTCTCAGGAATTTGCTTATGTCTTGGCCCTTATTCATCTCCTTTGCATAAAACAAGTGCAGACCTGACCAGACTAGATGACCTACAACCTATCTGCTTGTTAAGTGTGACGCCATGCGTGACGTCCCTTGTCATACATTAATAAGACATGTGTTTACTGTTTGAATGAAGCTGAATGTCTCAATCAATAATGTGATCTCAGTTCAGGAGTTTAGAAAAAGGAATAAATAAAATATAAAAAGAAGCAAACTTGTTTTTGGCAGCACAATTGTAGATTGGCAGCTCATTCTGATGTGCGTGAGCTGCTGTGCAGACTGACTGTGCTGTTCCGTCTCTGGGAGCAGAGACAGAGCTTGGTCTCCTTCAGTTCTGTCTCTGGGAGCTGAGGGACCACGTAGGGAGAGCTGTGCCCTGCACTGCTCTGTCTCTGGGAGCCAAGGATCAACAGAGGTAGCTGTGCCTCCCGCTCATGGTCCGTCCCGGTGTTCTAACGAGCAGTGCTACTACCAATTATCTTCTATAAGAAGTAGCTGTACAGAATGTCGCTAGATTTGGTGCTAGCCTAGTTGCTAAATCAAGTTGGCCGTACTGAACAGCGGTTTGGACCTGATCATGACATTAACAAGCAAATTCCGTGTCTGATTCAGACACTTTTATCATCATCATCATCATCATCATCATTTTCTTCTCCGCTTCTCCATTTCAGGGTCGCGGTAGACACTTTTATACAATGTGGAAATAAGCAAAACTCTGAGAAGTTAAAGATTTTACATACCAAAGCTGATTCAACTTAAAATGTGAGATTAATTTTCTTTATATGTTTAAGAAAGTAGAAGGATGTGATTCTGTTGTGATCATTTTTAAAACACAGATCAGGTATTGTTGCAATGTATTAGATGACTTTACTAGCTGTGACTGTTTGGTTTGTTGGGCAGTACCAGAAGTGTCAAATAAATGTGAAATGTAAAAGGCATTTAAATGGAAAATAGAACAGGTGCAGCGTTTATGTCAGTATACATATACAAAATAACTACATTCACTTTTGTTTTAGCTTGCCATTCATACAAATTGTTAGTGTTATTTGTCTTTTCTATTTTTCTTGTACTTAGATGTTTTAAATGTGTATATTTTCAATGATTTAACTGCGAATAAGGCATTTTTTTTTTCATGTTAAACTACTACACTCAAATTTACACACTCCAAGCAGACATATGTTTGGTCACAGATATACGGCAAAGATAAAACTGATGAATATCTAATATTTTTCAATGTCTAAATTTGAACTCCTCATTCCTATAACATTTCTGTCTCTATAGTGGAATTAGTGTATATATTAAAAATCCAGATGAAAGAGCATAGGTTACGGTATGAATTGTGAAACCGCATGCCATGTCATTTTTCCTTATAATACTTCATAATGAATATATCTTTTACAAATCAGTGACAAGGCACACAATTGACCGCAGCTTGATCTGAGAGGTGCCATCCAGTGGAAGCAATTTCACAAGCTGCGAGATAAGAGAAAAGGTGAGGAGATAGGGGAGAGGGATTTTAGAAGGCCCCTCAGGTCCAGCCTATGGCCCTTTGTCAGCCCATGCTTGTCTTTCTGAATGAATTGTTCACTTGTGAGTGACAGCTAGTCTGATTGGAAATGAAAGTTCCCTTTTGAGGAGGAGAATGGTTGGGAGGAGAGCGAAAGTGAGGGGGAAGGACTTACCTATTGGGCACTGAATACTAAAACTTATGTCCTTTAAACAGCCTTTGGGACATCACTTTGGTTAACGAGTATTGCATTTGCTTGACATTTTACAAAGGGCCAAAGCATGCTTCTGTCCCTCATTCAAGCTGTGTTTCATCTCTGTTATCGATCTGTGATTCATTCATTCATTCATTATCTGTAACTGCTTATCCAGTTCAGGGTCACGATGGGTCCAGATCTTTGGGTGCAAGGATGGATTACACCCTGCAGGGGGCGCCAGTCCTTCACAGGGCAACACACACACTCACACCTATGGACACTTTAGAGTCGCCAATCCACCTACCAACATGTGTTTTATTTGGACCGTTGGAGGAAACCGGAGCACCCAGAGGAAACCCACATGGGCACAGGGAGAACACACCAAACTCTTCACAGACAGTCACCAGGAGCGGGACTAGAACCCACGACCTCCAGGTCCCTGGAGCTGTGTAACATCTGTGATTCCGTATTTGATTTTTAAAGCAACAAGATGATGTGTATCCGATGTTAACCTGTACCTTACCAAATTACAACTCAGTTAATCTACTTTTCATCTACTGACCATATTAAATATTTGTAAATTTAATGATCAGGTAGAAACAATGCAAGATATCCAGAGTAACTAATAAACTACCAGTCAGTGAAAAAGGCTGAGCACAAGTTTACAATAACAAGCTTTTTACAGTTTAATTCCTGACTGCTTCTCCCAGATCCACATCACCTGTTCTTTGTTTACTGTAATCTCTGTCTCTAAATATTCCTTGTGTCTTTTGTTGAAAAATGTTATTGTTCTGCTTGGCCTTGTCTTGCAAGAAAATGTCCCATTAGTGCTACACTCTTTTGTGTTGTATTATTCGCCACAACACAGTACTCCTGTCTGTTTCATCTAGTTCAGCAGTCACTGCAGCAGTAACCTCTTCCTCATTCACTCAGCTCTACAGCTCAGTGTTCTCTGTAACTGTCACATCCTTCAGCAGTTTGTTTCAAAAGCGAAAAAAGTGACCTTTTGGTGACATCTTAGTGGTTTCTAGGTTGTAAACAGTTGAGGACAAGTCATAGCTATTGCACATCACAACAAACACTGCAACGTTCATCCACTAACAGAATTGCAGGCCTGCAGCTAACAACTATTTCCACTTTTGATCATTCAGCTCACGGTAACTTCAATTAAAAAATGAACTGAGAACAGAGAGGTTTTGTCTGTCAAGCTTGAAAAGGGTAATGTTAAATATCATTCAACAACATAAATAAACACAAAACTAACCTCTGTTTATGAAATGGATATTTTCTGAATTTAATTTGTTCATTTATTCATTGTTTGTAAGTGCTTCCTCTTCTTCAGGATCATGGTGGTCCATCAGACCTACCTTGTTTGGTACGGACATTCTGACAATTTCAGAAAGACCGTTTTCCTTTTTATGAAGACCTGGATAGTATTATAAGCACAAACCAATATGGGGAGACAGTGTCCACATACAGGGGTTAGACAATAAAACTGAAACACCTGTCATTTTAGTGCGGGAGTGTTCATGGCTAAATTGGAGCAGCCTGGTGGCCAATCTTCATTAACTGCACATTGCACCAGTAAGACCATGTGCATCCAGTGGTTCAAACATTGTATCGTGAAGGCAGTGCCATGTATCAGGACGACAATGCACCAATACACACAGCAAGACTGGTGAAAGATTGGTTTGATGAACATGAAAGTGAAGTTGACCATCTCCCATGGCCTGCACAGTCACCAGATCTAAATATTATTGAGCCACTTTGGGGTGTTTTGGAGGAGCGAGTCAGGAAGTGTTTTCCTCCACCAGCATCACGTAGTGACCTGGCCACTATCCTGCAAGAAGAATGGCTTAAAATCCCTCTGACCACTGTGCAGGACTTGTATGTCATTGTCATTCCCAAGACGATTTGATGCTGTATTGGCCGCAAAAAGAGGCCCTACACCATACTAATAAATTATTGTGGTCTAAAACAAGGTGTTTCAGTTTCATTGTCCAACCCCTGTATGTAATGAGGAAAAGATGTATGTATATCCTGCAAACGGTTTAGTTTGCTTGTTAACCTGCAGTGTGAAACCAAAACTTACCATATCAAAAGCATAAAATGTAACAAAAAAAAAACAAAAACATTGGTTCAGATTTTGGTATGGACTTTCAGGTGTGAAAACGACCTAACACTACATTGAGCCTTAAATCATACTTGCAATATATATATATATATATATGTGTGTGTGTGTGTGTGTGTGTGTGTGTGTACATATTGTAGGCTCTCGGAAAAAAAAACCCTTTCCTTCAAAATATGATGGCCAGTCTCACTTTTGTAGAGAAGTAAAATGAGATATCCACTTGGTGTGTATATTGTCATAGACATGCATATTTTGACAGCCTAAAATTGCCAGTGATGAAGCTCTCTGGGAAAGATTATTCTATGCTCTTAACATCACAGGCTTGCCAGCTGGCATTTTCATCCCTGGCAAAGAATTTATAGAAATCAGAGAAATATAAAGAAGAAGAAAAAAATTTGGACAAATTTGTGAAGGGTTAATTGGTGAAAAGCAGGTTAAAATTATGAAATAATTATTGTGTATTTGATTGGAATGCTGAGGTGTTTCTCAGTCAGACTTGGCTTACTCTGTCTATCTGCCACAACCAAGCAAAAAAAAAAAAAAAAAAAAACTTCAATAATTCACTCTCAAGAAATTGTATTATCCAACTCTTTCAGAGTGGGTCCAGATAATTTTGCCAGGCTTGAGTTCCACTGTGTAATTTTGAAGTGGTCTGTGAAGCGGAAATGATGCTGCCTGTGGGCACAGAATACAGAGCCAGTTGCAGCTTCATGTTCTAAAGACTCCATTTGGGAAGCCAGTCAAGTTAACCTTCCCATGTTCAGGTCAAAACTGACTCCTTTTTAGAACTTATCATTGTTGCAATGCCCAGTGGATAGGAAAGATAGCTATGCATGTTGAAAAGAGCCTCCACACATCTTCAAATCTGCCCCAGATGTCTGGGTCCGTGTACATACATGTGAGATTGTGTGACAAATGGAATTTACAGAAATGCTGTCACATGGCATGTGCCATCAAAATGGCAGAACCACTGCTTCTGACAAACTCACATGATTTATATGACTTGACTCAGCGTGTGTGTGTGCATGCTTCTCGTAGAGACCTCATCTTATCAACCTATATTCCACAGTAAAAACCTTCCATATCCAGTTGCTGATATCTAAAGTGGATCTCCATAGAAAAATATGGTCAGTATGCCCTTGCTGCAGTGAAAACATTTTCTCTTTTGGAAAGGCCTTATGCTAGATATTGGAACATTGCTGTACAGAATTAATGACACTCAGAGAGCAGCTAATAAAATCAGGTACTGATGTTGGGTGATTAGTTCAGCATTAGAACTAATGTTGTTTCAGCTCATCCCAAAGTTATAAATGGAGTTAAATCTACAGTCAAGTGCTGCAGAGCCTTTAAACTTCTCTCCTGTGTTTGGCATTGAGCACGGTGACCTTATGTTTATGTGTAACTAATCTGCATCACTCATTTTACTGGTCATTACTGTCCTGTGGAGATTAAACAAGCTGTTGGCGCAACTGAACCTGTGTTCACAATCCATTCAATATACAGTATAAGTGCTTTTGTTTGATATTTTATTCACAAATAAATGATCCATGCTGCTTTAAACCCTAGAAAATATAAATGCCCTCTTGAACAAACCCCTGCATTGATCCTCTGTGTTATACTGTATGTCATATAAAAGTAATTGCTACAGTAGAGAATATTAAGTTTGATGAACCAAGTCTGTAAATGAAGCAAGATAATTGTCAATCCATTTTCATGAAAGAACAAATATGTCTCTCGCTGTGGGGCAAAGTACCAGAGTCCACAGTGCACCCCCAAATCAGAGAGCTGCTAGATAATGACCACAGCAGTGCCGAACATGACAGACTTTAGCATTTAATCTTTTCAACATTCGACCAGGCACGCTACCCCACCATCAGGCTTCTCATAATAATCTGATTCAAATGCACTGATTATGAAGTATTTTTCTTGATGAAAGACCTCCTGCAGTGAGGCTTGTGATTAGCGCTGTGGTATCTTTTCTCTCTTTCTTCTTCATATGCATTTGCAGGTCTATTGTGTTATATTATAGAATGTAGCTTGTAGCCTTACTCTAATGTCTCCCCAATTAGTAAGATCCCTTCTTTGCATGTCCAAATCTTAAATTTCTTAATATTCTTTTTTTTTTTTTTTTGTGGTGTGTAATCAGCTTCTGATTCTGTTGTACTGGCACTACTACTGCTGTATGTCTTTAAAAGCATTATGTGAATGCTGTCACATAACCTGAACATGTAAAATCATGTGATTTCTACAGAATAATTTTCGTTTCTTTATCAATGTCCACTGAGAGCTACGCTAGCTGCATGTTCCACTCAGTTGAGTTTATATCATATACCGCAGGATGCTGCAGGCTGGACAGTACTGGTTGGTGGAATATTGAGTCTGCCAGTGACACTGAGGTGGTTAAAAACTGCAGCAGTGCTTCTGTGTCTGATCCATGCCTATCAGCACAACACACATTGACACACCACAACCACATCTGTGTCACTGCAGTGCTAAGAATGATACACCCTTTAAATAACAACTGAGCCATGGACGAACTTCAGTCTGTTTGTAGGATCAAGGAGATGGTATTAATGTTATGGTTACTATGTGTATATATGGGGCTCAGATGAAAACAAGGTTTGAAGAGATACTATCAAGTCAGCTTAACCTAAAAACCCATCACTGAAATCTAATAATAAACCCAAGATGATAACAGACATTGTGAAGCCTCAGTTTAGCGAGATGACTTACTCTAAGCTGCCTAATTATTTTAAAACAAGTTGCATATTGCTGGAGAGAATGTGATAGAACAGGCTGACTGGGCAGTAGACGTAGTGTCTGAAATGGTCAAGCTGTAGTTTAGAGGATCTGTACAGTATCCTTGTTGAAACATTGCACAGGCTCCAGTTTTGAAAAAACAAAACAAAAAAAAAATGTCAAGTTCAAAGCTGTTGAAGCTCAGAATGGGCTTGATAAGCACCACAGACTGGCAAAGGCACTACTGTTGATGAAGCCTGGCCTATCCACCACAGCAAAATAAGTGACAGCCCATTTCCAAGTGAGTACAGGTGCAGTGGAGCCGACTGCCAACAGCATCTCGTCAGCTGACCGTGTTGATGCACTAACAGCACCTTCAGCAGCACTCACAACAAAACAACAACACACACTCTTCCAAAAGCTGAAGCAAATTGCATGCAAGGCTTGATCAGTTTACTCAAGTGTACAAACAGCCAGAGAGAAAATATACCAGTCATAGAACCGCCAGGATGGCAGCTCTTCTGATCACACATTCTCACTATTGACAGAATGACATGTGCCTGAGATATTTTTGATCAGGCTGTGTCAAAAAAGAACGCCATGTTTAGAATCATGTCAGACTGCAGAGTACATCAATGCTCCCAAAGATTACACAGTGGCTTGTACCTTGACTAAACCATCTGAGATCAAACTAATAGAGGTGGTTGTAGTTCTTAAAGAAATGTACTCAGAGAAGAAAAAAAACATGGATATTCAACAAAAAAGGGGTCTCAGATAAGGAAGAGTAAAGTGCCTGTTTTGGTGGATCCCAGGACATTTTGTTAACAATTTTTGTTATTTCTACTACCAATTAACCCAAAGTAATGGTGCAAAACAACTGACTGGTCAGTTGCAATATTCACAAAATCATCATATTGTCATACAATGGCAAAATAATGTCTCTTGTCATTCTCCCAATACTCGCTACATTAATCCAAAACATATGGAGCAGGGCTGAAATGCCCACCAAAGTCAGGACAGTGAACTTTTCAAATGCTTTTTAGTTAATGGCTCTTCATGTTGAAGGAGCAATATTTACTGTACTATATAATTAAATGATTAGTATGTTTCATCAGAAATTAAGGAAACATTCTAAACCCATGCAGACACAAGGTGGGGATGGAACCCAAGATCTTGTGATCCTGGAGCTCTGTGGCAGCCACATTGTCTGCAGTCCAACTGTGCTGCTTTAAAAGTGATTGGGGATAGACATGCCAGTCAGATTTAACCATCAATCTTTCATGGCATTAATCGAGAGTCACTAATCATTATTAAGCTAGCCAGAATTCTTCTTTGCCTAACGTATAGACATATATAATACTGTGCTCTCTGGTGGATATTTAGAGATTTTTTTTTGTTTTTCAAATGTGTTATATGTATGTAGACTAGTAATGTGTACTAGTAAGTGCAAAAGTCCACTGCCACACATAAAAAAAAAAGAAGAAAAAAAATCACAGACTCACAGTTTTGCTTCTAGTTTGTTTTTGACACATGCCCTCTGACAACAAGCTCCTCTGATTGGTCAGAAGGTTTCACTGATCTCTGAACAGTGCCCACACTTGCATCTACAGATGCACAAATCTGTTTTGCACCTTTAGTGAGATATTTGGTGCTAAAGTGAGAGGGCACAGAATCTGTCATGCGTGAGGGACAAAACTGCATCTGAGACTTGTAGTAGCAGATGCCAGCAGATGTGGTCATTGACTTTTATTTGTGCAAGACAAATAACCAAGAAAAATAAACCAAATACAATGTATTATGAAAAGATGTCCTACAGGAGTGTAGTTCTGATACTGCAGGATATTTCCTGTTGACGGTATTGTATAATATGAATAAATATTTGACAAAATCTGATTTTATGTTATGGTGAAATTGTTCACGACGATCTTTCAGTTTTCTAAGGGGTCTCCATTTTCTTAGGAATCTGGCCATTTTACAGTACATTGTTAAGATGCAGGATGCACACTTTTCCCAAAACTTTACCTAATTAGATAATGGAAGTTGAGCAGTTTAGTGTGCAGCTGTTTTAAACATACTCAGCATGTGTTTTTACACATATTTAAAAACTCCCTCATAGAAGTTATTATATGAAATTAATGTGGATATGCATTGTTTTACAAATAAATGTAAGGACACTATAAATATACACCATACATAGCTGTTAAGTACATGCTTGATATAACAGAGTAAATTAATCTCCAGAGATGTTGAGCATTCCCATTATTAAAATTTTTTATTCTAATCTTCCTTTTTTATTTGGATGCAAGAAGCTCACCAGCAATGACCGCTTGCTCCACTAAGAAGCAGTGGAACTGTGTTCTTAGGAATGATGAAATACAGTGTAGAAGAAATGTTACATTAAATAAGCAGACATAACTTTCGACTATGTAAAGTATACTGGTCCCAGCCACAGCTACGTAGTTTGGATGACTGGAGACTTTTTTAACTACTTGAATATCAGAGATGCTTCAGGACTGCTCTTTCTAATACATGATCATTAAAGGGGGAATATTATGCAAAACTCACTTTTTGAGTGCTTTTGAATTTCCACTTGGGTGCTCCTATAAACACTCCAAAAAAAAAATCCATCTGTTTTCTGTGAGTCAGTTAAAAGAGTTTGGTGTCAGGAAGCATATGCTTCTATGAGCCGTTTGGATGGCTCCCTTATTGAAACGTCACACTAGGGAAATTTGCATAGATCCACCTTGGCATTTGTGACACTCTACTTCAGGAAAAAAGGAAAAAGAAAACACTCCACGAGTCTGAGCTTCAAGAACAGCAGTGAGGTAAACCTGTGACTGTTCTTCTCAAGGTGGGGTTGTTAATAAATAATAGTCTACGTACATAGCCGCAGGAATATATTTAGAGGTGGCGTGCAGTGCGCAGCTGCTCTACATGACCTTAAGAGCCTCGCAGTGCCACAGTGTCATGAACCAAACTTTGAAGCTGAAAAGGGAACATATACTGATGTTTTTATGCTGTCTAGTAATCATTTAAACTTCCCCAAACACACCAGTACTGTCTAGAAGTTGCTTACTATTTCATACCACTTTAAAAAAATTACATGGTTATTTTAAAGTGCAAAGTTGAGTTCTTAAAAATTTCAGTTCCGCCTTAAATTCTGCCACTATATTCACACAAACGCCGGCAAATTTGAAGATTTTGTTAAGCACCTTATACATTGGAGCAGTTATAGGTGCCTGGACAAAACTACTGCATCATTTAAAGTGAAAAAATCTGCAAGCTGGAAAATAGCTACATTTGCTTTTATTCTATTCTTTTTCTTCTATTCCACCTTAAGGATTGCAGCTGTTACCGAATCAGACAAATATATGGGCTGGATGGGGCATGGCCAGCAACAGCTTATTTGCATAAAAGTGACATACGGCTCATTCTGAAAGGGACTGAAACTGTCAAGAATAGAGCTGGTGAGATCTCTTTATGTGAGAGGGATTTTTTGCAAAGAACTTGTTTTGTATAGCCCATAGACCTATTCCAACTTGTTTAAAAAAAGGGTTATAATATGTCCCCTTTAATAAAGAATCTCTCAGATTTAGGGTCAGTTTGTTTTACGTGTATCAGCTCTGAGAGGAAAGGTAGGGAAATATGTCATAAAATCCCAATGTCACTGAAGTATGTGAGAGGAGAAATATTAGCAGATGCTTTTGTAATTCAGTGTTGGTTGGCACGGTGTGTCTCCTGTCGAGAGCGTTAAAGCCCAGGCGCTCTCAGATTCAATCACAAGAAGTGGCACTGTGCCAGATTATCTCTTAGAGGGTACTAAGATGCCAGGAACCACTCCTACACCCTGCCCTCCCAACATCCCAGGCCTAAAGTGCAAGCCAAATCCTGCTGTCCCTAACACACACTCACACTCTTGAACACACAATCCTTGAAAGAGATGAATGTGCACAATAAGCAAGAAACTAATATTTCTGTTCCACCCATTCTTCACCAAGTTATTACACAGCATTTTAATCAATATTAATTACTCTGTGAATTACAGTGTACACCAGTTGTTTACATCGATCAGGTTCTTCCACCTTGTGTGGAATGAGGGCTCAGTGTAGTCAACGAGTCTTTATGTACAGATTTTGGGTAATATAAAGTGTATAAATATATACATTTTACAGTAATATACAATAATGTTTACAGCTCTGTTGTGATTCACATGCATAGATCTTTTCATTTATTTATTTATTTATTTATTGTTTCAATTGTAGAAGACCACAACTAGATTATTTCACCAGTTTATGAAATGGCTGCAATGATTGGTGAAGAAAACCTAAAAAAAATTGTTAAAACTTGCGGATGAAAAACACTGAAACATGTTTTAACTTCATCCTTCACTCCTGTCATAGATGAGAAAATCCACAGAGGTTTCTGCCCATTCTTCCACTGTGAGAATACAGCACTGTGCTATGGCTCTGAAAGGATGTGTAGCGGGCAAGAAACTATGATTGAGAAAATGATTGGTACATCAAAAACTGCTGGTGTTCACAAAACCATGCACTGGAGTTGGCAGGGCCCAGACCTCAAGATTACTGAAATCTCATGATTTTAAATCACAAGAAACATAAAATCAAACAAAGTATACATTGGATTTATTTGTCATTGTGCAATATACAACAAAATGTGCCTTCTGCATTTAACACACACACACACACACACACTACTGCACAAGGGGTAATGAACACACACACATATAGTGGCAGGCAGCTATCCCATCACCTGAGGGGCAGTTGGGTCTTAACTGTCTTGCTCAAGGGCACTTTAGTTGTGGATACTGAAGGATGAGACTGCATTGTCATAGGAATCAAGTTGGTAGCCTTCCAGTCCCCAGCCTGCATTTCTAACTATTAGACTACAGCTGCCCCAAAATGAAAACTGAAAGCAATCACTGTGAAATTATTATTATTTTTTTTTTGCTATTAAAACAATTGATGGAGAAGAGAGTGCTCCCTATTCCTTGTCAGATAAACAATCTTTGTGTAAGATCAGAGCAATGAACTTAGAGTGTAATCATATCTCCAGTCCTACAAAATGTGATACTTTATACAACCATACCAATACTACCAGAATAGTTTAATATGGGTGAGGTCACATAAGTTTCAGTATTGGACAATCCAGTGAAACTAGAAGAAGACTAAATTAACTCTTAAAATAATGTGTTACGGGCTATACTACTTTATAACTAAAGGGAAACTGGATTTAATGTCCAGTGTTAATCTAAGTCAGGTCAGGGCACAGCAGGATAAATAAATGCCAGGTAAATCTATTCTCATAGATCAAAAAGCAGGTGTAGAAACCAAGAACAAAATACAAAAAACACAAAGGAATCTTAAGAAACAAGAAATGCTTGAAAGCATGGCTAAAGACAGCAGGAAATTGGTGGAAGCCAGATACTATAAAAATGGAGCAGTATTCATAGGAGACCTAATAAGTTCATGAACAAGACACAGGTGTGG
Source organism: Hoplias malabaricus (assembly GCF_029633855.1). NCBI lineage: Eukaryota > Metazoa > Chordata > Actinopteri > Characiformes > Erythrinidae > Hoplias > Hoplias malabaricus. The sequence goes on from NC_089803.1 coordinate 27,561,241, forward strand.
GTGATCATGAGCAGGATGTGCTGGGGTAAAGCTGGAGCAGGAGAGGACTAATTGGGATGGAAGAGCCATGTGGAGTCTCTAAGGCATGACTGAGGCATTGGTGTGGTATGATGTGGTGTAGTGAAAAGACCTCAGAGATCACACCTGACACCTGAAACATTCTGAAGACTAAGGATGGTGTCTACTAGCCTGGCTGGTACAATTCTGTCATCAGTCTTCCTCAGACATGCTGAAACACAATAGTCTTTGTTCAGGGATTTTAGGCTCTTTGTGACTCTTGAGCCCTGAAATACCTTGATCCATCCCCAGTGAGTTCTTCCTCTTTAATGACTAACTTCGTGGTGTGACGACATTCTCCATTTCAATTAAGACATCCACCCTTACATGTGTCTCAGTTGGTATTAAACTAACATTAAGCAACTGGTTATAATGGGAAACTTTTATATTTCCTTGACCATATACAACCTTGTGTCAACTGAGGGTCCCTAACTTTTGTCCATTGTGTATTTACACCTTAGCCTTAAACACATATACCCATGTTTACACAATATGTTTCTTAACTGCATGAAATAGACTAGTTAATTGTGTCGCAGTCACACAGCTCCAGGGGCCTGGAGGTTGTAGGTTCGATTCCTACTGCGGGTGACTGTCTGTGAGGAGTGTAGTGTGTTCTCCCTGTGTCCGCGTGGGTTTCCTCCGGGTGCTCCAGTGTCCTCCCGCAGTCCAAAAATACACATTGGTAGGTGGATTGGCGACTCAAAAGTGTCCGTAGGTGCGAGTGAATGTGTGAGTGTGTGTGTTGCCCTGCGAAGGACTGGCGCCCCCTCCGGGTGTATTCCTGCCTTGCGCCCAATGATTACAGGTAGGCTCTGGACCCACTGCGACCCTGAACTGGATAAGCGCTTACAGATAATGAATGAATAATTTGGAAAATATAAAATGTTGAGAAAGTTTCAATTTTACTTCTTTAATGAGAAATTAGAGATTATGATTAAATACTTCTATTGGATTTTATTATTTCAGTGGATATATTTGTCATTGAGTAAAGTTACAAATTGAGGCTGAATACTTGACTTTGACTTAAGGGCAATGTTCATGACTGTAATAAAAAAAAAAAAAACTTTTTATAAATTTCAGAAGATGTTTCCCCACCATTTGCTAGCTCGAAAGTCTGTTTGTGTTCTGGAAAATGACCCAGTATGCTAGGCTTTCTCTCTCTGATCATACGTCATGCATTGTTTTGTTTTTTTTCTTTTGTTTTTGTTTTGTTTTTTGGACAATGGACAAACATTCAAAAACACAAACCAAGATGAGGATATTGATCATATCCTGCTCCGCAGGTGGGCAATATTGACTTATTTTTGCTGTTTCAAATTATTATTATAGTGGAAATGTTTCCAAACTCAGGAGAAAAATAAACAACTTGAGTTACAAATGAGTTTCTGTATTAATTCAAACAGTGAACAAAAACTTACAGACAAGTTACACTTCAGCCATGTACAAACAACAGCTGTTATTCTTTTCAAATTTACAGTTTCACCTTAAAAGGCGCAGAGATCCTGAACATAAACAACACAGAGAGAATTGTGTTTTCCCACAATTGTAGATGTCCCCTTTAATATATGAATTTATTTCTCTGACTTCAGGAATTTCTCTGCCCACTCAGAGAAATTGCTTCACTGAGGGAACTTATATAAATTGTGATAAAGTGTGAGAAGCCAATCTTCACCCTATTACACCTATATAACCTGTTCTGGCCACTGACATCCAGCAATCACTGTTATATAAGTAGCATGTGCTGGGCAGAAATAAGAATAACACCATGGCACCTACTTCAGTGTGTATAATGCCAATCCATCAGCTCCATATTGATACAAAATGACAAATGATCCCACTGTGACCATGAATTGGAATAAGCAAAGAAAAAGAAGAAGAAGAAAAATCATGAAAAATATCATTGTGGTTGATTAGACACATGAAACATAAAAATATGAACAAAAATCTTAATGGAAGTACCTTTATCCTAAAAATAAATAAATGAATAAAGCCTTTATAAAACTATCTTGGCCATGAAGGCCAGCTTTAGTAGACCAAGGGTCATTGTCAATGACAAAATAAGCAATAGGCCAGCCATTAATAAATTCATCAAATAATGTGATGTATAGCAGAAATGTATGAAAATCGATTCCTACAGTCTGTTTAACAGACCTTCACTGCATACTTAAAACTTGGTACAACTCTGCAATACACTCATGGTGAATGGATAGAATGAATGAATATCTTAGATCCTGTTTCATTCATGAAATCTTCAGAGCCATTTGCACAACTGTAAGTTCTATGCCAATATTTACAGCAGGTCTTCTAAAGAATGTTCAGCTCTAACAAGGTATATGACATGGTAGGGGATGATACAACTGCAGCTATATGCCATGTCAATAAGCATTGCCCACTAGATTACCCTTCCAAATGTGGAGCTGAGTTGATCTAGGGGTAATTCTGATACCCTATCTTCTGAAGCATCCCTCAGCTGTTTTAGATCACTGGCCAACACAAACCTGTAGAAATCTATTTCATTTTTACAATATTGCTTTTGCAAATTGCTTAGGACAATAACACATCTCCTTATGATGTCTTTTATAGCATTAAATGGGACGTCTAGCATTGTGGGGCTACGCTCTTTTCTGGTCTGTTTGTGTTCAGAAGCTCAACTTTTTCAAGGTTGAACAGTATGTTTAAGGAAAAAAAAGACAAATCTTCACTTCTCCCTCTGAAGGAGAGAATGTACTGTATCTTTAAAAAAACAAATGGACTCTGAAACCACTGTTATACCTCTTAAAGGTAAATTTACACAGTTTGTACCAATAATGTACATCTACCATACTTTATTTTCTGAGTGTACAACTGCAAACACATATCTGACCACCTCAAAACAATTTTTTTATATAGCATTTATTAATTTAAATCTATTTAAACTGTTACAATACTGCTGCCGACAGTGCAATGATGTTGTGAAGTAAGATCCAATCAATTCATAAGGCATTTAATTCACTTGTTATATTCTGCTTCATCTTGTGTGATACATGCCCTAATGCTATTTCACTTTCACTGTGTTCTGTGTCTGCATTTTTGGTCCTTGTGTCCACCCTATTCTCCTAATATTTCCTATTCTGGTCCTACCCTGCACCTGTGAGTCAGTGGTTGCTAGTTCCTAATTCTATCCTAAACTCTATCCTACAGTTTGTCATTGTAAATTTTTGTGTTCATGCTCCACTTCAAGGAATGTATAGTTCCTCTTTTTATGATCTCATTTGTATCTTTGTATTTTTTTTACTTGATTCCTACAGCCTTTGTTTCTTCTATAGTTTCTTCTTTTACTTTAATAAAGCACCTTTCACACCAATTTCCTGCCTCCACACCTGCTCCTATGCATGACAATTCATGTCATAATGCACTTTTATTTTGACTGCTGTCTATAACTAGTGAAAACACTTTCATTTGTGCTTTCTTAATTTACTCTTGACATTTGCTGTACAAAAGAAGAAATTAACATACTCTTCTTAAAATAATCTATTTTTTTTGGGCTTACTACTTTTAGTTACTGCTATTCTACTCTCTCGGATTTAGAAAGCCTACTAATATTATTGCCATTGTTTAGCTCGGCTATTAAATCGAGAATATTTGCTATTGAAAAAGTGAAAAATATTTTTACTACAAAAGAATTACAGAACTCCCATGATATGAAGATAAAATGATTCATTTGAAGTACCAAGTTAAACAGTCATACAAATTAAACGGTCATACAGATGTGGTGGCCATGATTCACAGGTGTCAGTGTAATGTCCGTTTCAACATGTGAAGAAGAATCCATGAAAATAATTAACCAATAAACAGTAACTAAGCATTAGATTTGTGTAGGGGTGGGATTTATTTTAAAGAAAAATAATATGGAATAACATTATGGAATATGATGTGGGGTGTACAAACTTTTTGCATGACTATACACTTGTGTCAGGACTAAGTAGATACAAGTGATATTACAGTGGAACTGCATCATCCCTCATCTCTAATCAGAGGCTTCGACAGAGCAGATGATACAGGGGGCTGCTCTATGAAGGCCACCTGTTCTCTGTTGCGTCTTATTAAAAAGACTTAAAAGAAGCCTGAAATAAGATTTTGACTTCACTGTGAATGTATGCTGGACCACACCTTAGACATATGTCACCTACTTTAACAATTCAGGACTATATATGGTCAATCTTTACTTAAATGTGAACAGTTATCTAGAAATAGTGCAAGATATTTTCAGTATTTGAAGAGTGGCATTCTGCATACATTCTCATATCATTCATACATTGTCTGTAACCGCTTATTCACTTCAGGGTCGCGATGGGTCTGGAGCCTATCTTGAATCACTGTGTGCAAGGCAGAATCACACCCTGGAGGGGGCGCCAGTACTTAATAGGGCAACACACACACACACACACACACACCTATAGACACTTTTGAATCACCAATCCACCTACCAATGTGTGTTTTTGGACCGTTCATTAATAAAAGCATTATTATACTGCAGTGGTCCATAATGCTCTGTGGTACATTAAAATGGAATCTGTCATTTCATTTTCATTGCATTCTTTTCTTTTTATCTTTTACCAATTAAAAGTAAAAACACATTTATACAAAACTGCCAGGCAAACAAAAATGTATCTGTATACATCTGTATAGTGTAATAACTGAATCAGAAGAAATGCTTCTAAATTAATTGTAATAAAATGTATATGGTGTATTTTCTTCTCATGCAGAGTTACCATTTTGGAGACATGAGATTTTGAACTGAAAATGACACTGAAAGTCGTAGGCTATAGACCCAATTAAATGATCAATTGTGAACCTCACATCACCCAACACTTTTTAAACTCAGTGAGACCACTCTCCATATTTATAAAGCTATAGACACCAAAGAATGTCCATTCGGAGTCCAGTATCTAGTCACAGTTCTTCACACTTTTCCCTAGCTGTGTGAGAGACTGACCACTTTCCAGTAGCGCAAACAGCTCTCAGTTTGCAGAGGACCCAGCTGCTCACAAGTAACATGGCCCAGACCCAAGAGATGCTCCAAATCCCCACTGACACTTCTCTAATTCTGATGGACATTTCCAGCACATGGAGAGGAATGCTGTAACACTGATAGAAATTAAATGGACATCTCCTCATCATTGTAGTGTCCAAAATCATTGCTCTAGATCTCAGGTTTTGGTTTACTAAAAAAATAATATAGCATGAAATCTACAAACAACCAGTATAACAAAACAATTGTATGTGTACAAATTACTCTCACTATCTATCTATCTATCTATCTATCTATCTATCTATCTATCTATCTATCTATCTATCTATCTATCTATCTATCTATCCATCCATCCATCCATCCATCTGCCCAAAAATCATTTACCAGTGATTTTCATAACTAAGTAGTGCATTTTGGAAGCTTGGAAGCTCAAACAAATAAACCAAAGCTCTCTTGTATTGAACATTATGAGAAGAAACAATTAATTCAACAGCTAATATATATATATATATATATATATATATATATATATATATATATATATATATATATATGATATCATACGCCATTAATTAAACGTGTTACTAGACAAATTGTCACTGTCTGACAAATTATTAATTTCTCCTAAATGAAGAATGACGACGCCTCAACTGGGAATGAAATTGAATGGTAAAATATTTTATTGTGTAAATTTCAGTTGGTTAATCCAGTGATAAATTCATCACAGTGTAAGAGGCAGCAAACATATATACATTTAAACACAAGAATGCATGCAGAAATAGAGATACAAGGTTTTCCTCTGACAGCAATTTATTGTAAACTGCATTGTTGCAGTTATTATCCCATCAAGATCACAGTAGCTTGCAACTTAAGTCATATTCTATTGATATTATGTGTTTCTATCAATAATTTATGTGTGGTTTTTGTGTTTTTAATTTACCTGACCCACCAAGCTCAATATACACCTGCAGTATGCATTCCATTGTAATACCATCAGCTTTATAAAGAACTGATGTAGCTAAGAAAATTAGCATTAGGAGCCTTACATTTAGAAAAAATAAAACAGAGTGGAGAACAGAAACCCTGCTTAATCATGCAAATTAAGTGATTATGTGAAAAGACTATTTCCCATCAACAGTTGGATTGCCACACTCTTTCAAATAAAAGTGGTTTTAAATGTTTTTTGGCGCAGTGCCATAGAAGAACCACTTTGCTTCCCTTAAGAACCTTTCAGCGGATGGTCTTTTAAAAGAACTGTTTTAGTAAATGAGATGTATAAGTGAACATGTTTTGCCTAATAACCTTTTACACTGGCAAAAATATGCCACTTCCACATGCCTAGCAGTTGGTCATTCAGAGTTTTGTTCAATTGTCTGAATATTTTTAAAGTGCAATGTGTCTGTGTTTGATTTATAAGGTTTTTAATGTAAGCAAAAAATGTTATATTTATATCATTTCCCTTCTCTATAAATGTTTTATTTGGCATTTGAACACAAATGTTTCAAGCATGTTGCGATTTTGACACCCAATCCCAACATAAACCCACTTTAGACATCACTATTCATTAAGATAAGATACTCCTTTATTAGTCCTACAGAGGGGGAATGCACTGTGTTACAGAAGCAAAGGGACAGTAAAGTACTTAGTAATAAACAGAGGTAATAAAGAAAAACCTAGTAATTAGTGTAAACATAAATAATGGAATATAAAATATAATAAAAAAATAGAAATATAAAAAACTGAAGAATATTTAATATTCCTATAAATATTGCATGAGATATTGTAAATTGGTAGATAGATTTAAATATTGCACATTATATTGTAGAATATCACAGTATTGTATTAAGTATTAAGTATTAAGTATTGCACATTGTATGTATCATCCAAATAAATGCACATTCTCTATTCTTAGTGTGAGTAAGGTGTCAGTGTAGATGTGAGTGATTTGTTTGTAGTAGTGATGGTTGTAAAGTAAAGTTGCTTGTGAAGTTGTAAAGCTCGTAGCTTAGGACAGAATCCCAACAGAGTCACAACAGTATAATTGATTAGCTTGAGGAAAGAAAAATGGTTTCTGTGCAATATTCTCACTTCTGCACGGCTTTGACTTTTTACGCTAGGGTCATTGTTCCCCTGTGGTAAAGAGCAGGTGGATTTCTGTTCTCATCTGGCACTTACATCTTCTTCACCCACCTCTGTCCACCTCTGCCTCTCAGTGAGAGTCCTTCTGATTGGTAGGGTGGCGTATCCCACTTCTGACACCAGTTTAATATCATTGAATGTGGGTCAGTATGTTTCAAGCAACCTTTATGAACCACTGAAAGGGCACAGGGAAAAGGAAGCAAGGGAACAAGCAGCAATTTGGGTGTGGTGTTTTATGTTACCGGCAGAGCCCCTTATTTACCAAGTACCAAAAGCACTTGATGGTGAGTAATGACCCGCCTTATGTAAACCACCACATACCATGTCTAACACATACATATATACAAATACACCCCCATAACCCCCCCCCCACACACACACACATACACATACACACACCCACGCATAATACAATTATACACAAAACCTGAAAATGATTTCCAAAACAAACTAACAAAATAGCAGCTGCTGAGCATACTGGGAGCTCCCCTGTGAATTATCTAGCCCCTCTCACATCACCTCTTATTTAGTTGTACTGTTTAATCATTCAGGAATTGAATATACTAATTGTTGCCATTTTAAAAGTGGAATTTTTGCCCTTTCAGGCTGTATACAGAACTTGGGCTGTCCAAAACTCTGTGGTTGCCACTGTCTGATTATCCCCTTCATGATGCACCATACATTTTCAGTAAGAGACAAGTCTGGACTGCAGCCATGCCACTCAAGCACATGCACTCTATGTCTTTGAGGCTGCGCTGTTGTAACTCATGCAAAATAAGGTCTGGCATTGCCCTGCAGAAATGGACCTGGAGTTTCTGGGAAAATATTTTGTTTTTATGACAGCATACGTCTCTGCAAAATACCAATATAATTCTCAGCATCAGTAGTACATTCACATATCTGTAGATTACCCATGATGTGGGCCATGATCTGTAGATTACCCATGATGTCCCCAAGCCATCACAGATGCTGGTGTTTACTTATTTCCATTGGTAACAGTCTGGATGGTTTTAGTCTTTGGCATATAGAAGGATGTGGCTATATCCATTACTGTAGCATGATGGTTTCTCAAACAATACTGCCTGAGGGCTCACAGGTCACACATATTCTGCAGTGGTTTCCACCCTTGGCCTTTACACACCAAGATTTCCCCTGACTCCCTGAATCTTTTCATGATATTATTAAGTGTAGATGGTGAAAGACATAAATTCCTTGCACTGAAAAGACCTATTTTTCTTTCGCAAGAAAGGACCTTGGGTGAATTATACCATTTATATTCACTTCTTTATAGTGTAATGATTCACAATATTGTGGCATGTACTTTCTATAAACTGACCACTGTCCGTGTCCCAACTCTCTTGGAGTGTGTTGTTGGCATCAAATTCAAAATCAAATTTGAAAACATTTTTGAAAACTAAATAAAGGTTCAAGTTTAGACACTATGTTGTCTAAACATGTTGCTTGCTTGTTGTGAGTGGGCTGCAGGTCGCCATTGCTACACTCCATAAGAGAAAGATTTGATTTTCAGGGAAAGGAAAATAAACAGCAATTAATGAGGGTGATTTAAAATGTGTGCAAATGAGATGTGAGGCAATGATGTCTGCTTTGATGGAAGGCTTCTAAGAGCATTGTGGCCCTTTTATGTATAATAGAGTAATAAGGCAGGGTTTTTTCTGAAGCAGGTATTTCATTACCATACCCCTCTTGGCTAATCAGCCACTGCCTACTCTCAGAAGCTGATCTCCTCTGTGTTTATCCAAGGCCAGAGAGACAATAGCAACAATAGCAAAGCCTCAGCACTGAGGACTGTCTGATGTGCTTTTACTGATGATTGGATTATTCTTGGTTTAACTATTCCTTTGTTTGTTTTTTGAATTTTCATTAGATTCTTTACATTGAGCTTACACTGCATCACTTGCATTTTACATTCATTTCACACTCAGGTTGGGAAGTCTACTCAATGTTTGTACTGCTGTTTTAAGGACAACACACACCTATTGACAAGTTCTGCAAAGTTTAGTGGAATATAAAGTTATCCTTGAACATATTGGAAATATATATACACAGTATATGAACAGTACTGCACAAGTCTACACTTTTACTTAGTTTCACGTGGAAAACCAACAAAACATGCAATTTGAACAGTGGTGCCCACACATTTGCATAAGACTGTGCAGAATGTGAATGGACATACCCTATCTCCTATGAGCTGCTCAAGTTCCTTTTAAGATAAATTCAACAAAAACCTGTGTATGTAAAATAATATTTTTGCATATCTGCATGTGTCTTTTCCTTGGTTTTTATCATTGAAGCAAAACAGATGTACAGTGCTGGATGTACCACCTTATCAGCTCTAAAACCTTGAACTGTAGTGCTGTACTGGTCAAACCGGCTGCCATTTTCATTCATTTCATTTAATAAAAAAGTTTCTTTCAACACTGGTAATATAAAGGTCAGTTTCTGAATGAATTTGCATACAGTGGACAGCATTTTATCATCACGAAGAATGCTATGTGAATGTAAACTGTGGACTGTATTATTGATTCAGTTTGCAGATTGTGAATTAACAGAAGGTCACAGAAAAGGCTATTGTCTGCAAAATGTGGCTTGCATTGGAGAAGATTTTTGGTGTCTGGGTTTTCTTTTCCCCTCCAGTTTCTTTTGTTTGTCTGGGTCCTTACTTGTATAAGTTTAATGTTAACATTATTCTTGTATCAAGATGTACATTTATCTGCAATCATTTCATTTAGTATATAAAGGCATGACATAAACACATGTTTTTATATGTCCTATAATGTCATACACAGGTGTGTGTTTTGTAACCAAAGTCTGAACATTCATTCATTCATTATCTGTAACCACTTATCCAGTTCAGGGTCGCGGTGGGTCCAGAGCCTACCTGGAATCATTGGGCGCAAGGCGGGAATACACCCTGGAGGGGGCGCCAGTCCTTCACAGGGCAACACAGATACATTCACTCACACCTACGGACACTTTTGAGTCGCCAATCCACCTACCAACGTGTGTTTTTTTGGACTGTGGGAGGAAACCGGAGCAAACCCACACGGACATGGGGAGAACACACCAACTCCTCATAGACAGTCACCCGGAGCGGGAATCAAACTCACAACCGCCAGGTCTCCAGGTAGTGACTGCGATACTACCTCCTGCGCCACCGTGCCGCCCAAAGTCTGAACAATATGACAGAAAATACAGGTTTTGGAGAGTATGGGCTAAGAGTGACACTGATCAAGTTGAAGCAGTTACAGCAAATGTAATACTTATGAAATACGTCATTCACTCCATTGCCCATAAATAATAAATAAAAAAAAGAAAAACCTCAGCTGCTCATTTCAAATTCTTTTGTGTCATTACAAATAAAAGTGTACAATGTTGCTTGGGTATACTTTAAGGTATCTGAACTTAATGTGTGAGAATAAATATAAAAAGCAATGGCAATGTAGTTGATGGGCCCTTTACGGTAATAAGCTATAATAGAGTGGTATAATGGTAGAACTTAATGTTCTCACTTCATTCACAGACATTTTCTATTTCTCTAATTGTGACACTTCACAGGAAACGCCTTCTGTTTCTTCAGGCTCCATGATTTGACTATCAAAGACAGAGACCCACTATCTTGCAAATCTCTTCTAAGCACTCCTGATCTGGCTGCAATCATCCCTGCTTTGATACTGCATTTTTACATATCTGACTAATACTAATGAGCTCTACTTCTTGCTCCTGGATCCCTTTTGGATTTTACACTCTTTATATCATCTCCAGTGCAGGTAGACTGCTCCTCGGAGCTCGCCTCCTCCTGCACTCTGGTAATGAGGGTGATGCTTTATGGGTAAATTAAGTCCACTCCTAATGGCCAGGTTCTGGAAATATAGCTGAATAAATCTGTTGGAGGTGTAACGATTGTCAAACTGGCCACAAGAACAAAGCTTAGCAGGAAGATTTCCTCAGTGTACACATGTCTGTGATAACAGATTCACTCCTATTCTGACACATCTCTGAACACACTGTATGTCCAAATGTTCTAGAAACACCTTAAAATCAACTAAGACTGATACTTTAAGTTTCACCCATTTTGGACATATTTGATGGTGAACACATAGCCTGTATTATCTCAATACAAAAATCATGAAATGAAATGAGATGCTCTGGTGCAGCTCCACATAAAGAAATGTTGTATGAGCCTGTCTCCACAAATGTTTGGACTTATTGTGTGTGTGTGTGTGTGTGTGTCTTTTTTGCTCATATAAAACAGTCCTGCAGTCAGTTTACTGATACTGCAACTGACTGTATGTGTGTGTGTGTGTGTGTGTGTGTTTATCTGCGTCAGTGTTTACCGCTTATCCGTGAGTGTGTTTGGGCACCACTGAGAGCTCTGCTGTATTCAGGGCTAATGCAGAGAGGGGAGAGGTGCTTGGTCTAGTGATGAACTGCCGGGGAACTGATCCCATTATTCCCAGCCCTGCGCCTGGCAGCCTCCCTAAAAGACATAAACTCCTGGTGTCTAATCCTGTTAGTGGCAGAGCCTCGGCACCACTCAGCAGCTCCGTGGCACAGCGACAAGACGAATGAATAAACCTAAACTCCGAAATACATATCATCACTATCACTACAGAAACATCACTTCTTCAGAACTGTAAATTCCATGAGATGAAAAAATAGCCTTGACATTTAATGTATGTTAAATAAATAGTTCAGCGACAAAGTGAGTTTCAAATTTGGAAATGGACACACACGCAAAGAGAGCCAAGACTCCATCCAAGTGCCCAGGGAGAATTTATGGGATAGGTGCCTTGCTCAGGGGCAATTCAGCCTTGAATGTTGAGGGGGGAGAAAGTGCTGTTCTTTCATTTTTCTCATCCCTTTTTTCTGTTTGTCCAAGTGATCAAGGTTGTGGGATCAAGTCCCGCTCCAGGTGACAGTCTGTAAGGAGTTTGGTGTGTTCTCCTCGTGTCTGTGTGGGTTTCCTCTGGGTGCTCAGGTGTCCCCCTACAGTCCAAAAACACATGTTGGTGGGTGGATTGGCCACTCAAATGTGTCTCAATGTGTGAATGTGGGTCACCCTGTGAAGAACTGGCACTGGTCGTGGTAGTATGTGTATCACTATGAAGCTGAAATTCTGTAATCATTTTTCCTGTTTTAAACCTGGTTGCAGGTTTTCTATGGAGCAAATTTTGTGTCATTGAGGGACTTCAAAGAAAATGCTTATTGCATTTTATAGAGGAATACCAATATAGTAAACAGAAACATTTACAAGTATTGCTGGTGTAATAAAAAAGCTAATGAAAATTGTTATTAATAACATGATAATAACCATATCTACATATTAGAAAACTTACCAGTGGTATGTTTTTTTTCTGCTGTGGTTTTACTGGAAATATGAGTCGTTTTTCAGTTAACATCTGCTGGCAATTTGATGGGCATTTGCGATAAAATGTATCCTGTTCCTCATCTCCTTGGCAGAGGGCAGGAAGTGATGACAGGGCTTGTTTTACAGTGAGCTGTGGGGTGAAGATGGATTGGCTTGTCAGCACCAGAGATTTGACAACGTTGAAGTTGGTCAGGTTTCTGTCAGGGCTGGGATTGGGGGCCACACCTCGGGGAGAAGAGAGAGAGAGAGAGAGAGAGAGAGAGAGAGAGAGAGAGAGAGAGAGAGAGAGGAGGGCGCTGAAGCAGAGAGGACGGCAGAGAGGACGTAGGAATGGAGGATAGAGGACAGGTGGAGGGGAGTGTGAAGGGGACAGTCTGCTATGCCATGCCTCACACTCCTTCCAAACCTGCTGAGACTGCTGTACTGAGATCTCTAGCAGTAGATAACTGGATGCATATGTTGCCAAAACGAGCCCCATAAAGCCTTCAGGAATTTATCCTTTCATTCCCATATCACAACGGGTCCGTATATGAATTGCGTTTAACACACAGTTAAGAACATATTCGTTATCTTGTGGCTCTAACTCAAAGAAAATCATTAATTCAATGATACCAATTTTTGTTTTTCAGTATTTTTGACTAAATATTTAACGTTGTGCATGTTTTATTTGAAGCATTGATAGACTTTACTGGATAATATATCTTGTTTGTTTTAGATTTACCATAATTCATTCCACTTACTTGACATACACTCATCAGCCACAATATTAATGCAGGTGAAGAATCTTTTTAGAGTTTCACCTCTCGAGGGGTGGGGTATATTTGGTGGCAAGTGAACATTCAGTCCTGAAATTTGATGTTTTGAAAATAGGAAAAATAGGCAAAGCAACTTCAGCAAGGACCAAATTGTAATGGCTAGACAACTAGGTCAGAGTATCTCCTCAGCAGCAGGTCTTTTGGGATGTTTCTACAAAAGCAATCCTGGGAAAAACAAAATTTGAATGAGTGACAGGGACAAGGGCACCCAAGGCTCACTGATGCATGTGGGGATTGAAGGCTAAGTCCATTGGTCCAATCCCAAAGGGCTAAGAACTCTTACCATCAGATAAAACAGTCATGTAGTGTATGTTAGGTTGACATGGCATTATGAACAAGAGATTTCTCTTTTTATTTGTTCAATCTGGACAACTTTCTGTTTTCTTAAAAAATGCACAGTCCAAAGATTAATAGACACCTATTTTAATTACTGTATTGATAGGATGAGTTAAAAGTCATAATGCTCAATGCTAAATGTTGGCTAGATGAATATAAATTCCCACCATGTGTTACATTTTGAGCAGTGGAACTGTGTCTTCTGGAATGAGTTGGAGTGTGGTTGTAATCCAGGAATTATCTTATTACAGTAATGTTTTTGTGGCTGAATGCCATCAGATGCTCATAGAAATGGCTTAATATCTTGTATACAGCTGCACCAGACAAGCCACATAGTGTTACTTTTGATTGCAGACAAAGGGTAGAGCAGGTGTTCAGAAGCGTTTGGCCATATAGTATACAACAGTTCAAGTCTTAAGTGAGTTAACTGCAGTATGAAGACAGGAAAGGGAGACCAAGAGCTGTAGCATACCTTCTGAACCCCTGCATCCCCATTTGACCTACCTCCAAAATGTGTAATCTCTTCCCAGGTTCCCCCGAAACATAAATGATAAATGACCTGCAATGTTCATCTATAAATATTTCAACTCTGACACACAGCCAGTGCAGTGCACCCGATGAACAAAAAAATCCTTGGTGCCATCCACATTGCTCATTAAAATGAGATAAAACAGGGATTTTCATTTTCAGGTACAAATGTATTCATGGATGAACCATCAGTCATTGTCAAAACTAATCTCATTTCTTTCATGCAAGGCAGACAGACATGTGAGGGGAGAGAGAGAGTGAGAGAGAGAGAGAGAATATTTATGGGAGGGAAGAGAGTCAGGAAAGTGGAATATTGCCCACCAGGAAGCTCCCTTGTGCCTCATATGATGATCTGACATAGGAAACAGTCACACAGGCACTTGCTGCTCCTTGGAGCTTTCACCATTTCCAATTTTGTTGGGAAAAAATGCAGAATTAATTACACAGAAGAAAAAAAACTGCCTTGCGATGGTGTCTGCTGTGTGGAAAATAGATGAATTAGTAAATGAATGCTACAGTGCCCTTCCTCATGTTACCTCTGCTGTGGCAATTTGTTATCTTTCACCAAACAGCTGTGTACCTGTTTGGTTGGAATCCCTCCCTACCTCCACCTCTCCTCCTCCCCCTGCTCCCTCACCAACACACCCACCTCCCTTAGGCATATTCAATAACACGTCTACTTATTTAATTCTTTTTTTCCCTGCTGCTGGTATATATACATATATATATATATATATATATATATATATATATATATATATATATATATATATATAACTGCCTTTGTATATATGCCTATATATATACACCCACTCAAGGAGTGGTTCCTTTGTTTTGGGCCAAACAACATTTTATAATTTTTCCTTGTTTATTATTATTATTATTTTCTACATTATAAATTACAATGGAAGACATTAAAACTATTCTTCAAAGTAGCCATCTTTTGCTTTGATGACAGCTTTGCACACTCTTGGCGTTCTCTCAATCAGCTTCAGAGGTCGTCACCTGGAATGGTTTTCAATGAACAGCTGTGGCCTTGTCAAGAGTTAATTTGTAGAAATGCTCGCATTCTTAATATGAGAAATATGGAATAACTAATTAATAAATAATATGAGAAAAAAGGAATAATTTGGGCTGTGCAGAGGTAGGGCTGGTAGGAAAAAAAAGAGTAAAAGAAAAAATATATATATATATAATATATAAATATTAGAGGATATCCTTACTGCCTGGATGACAATAGTGCAAATATATACTTAATGTTATAGATTTTCAGTTGCTTTTGCTGATATGCCTAGAACACTTTAGATTTAATATCAGAAACACTGTAGAGAAATCAAAATAAAAATATTCAAAGCAAATAATAGGGCAGCACGGTGGTGCAGCAGGTAGTGTCGCAGACACACAGCTCCAGGGACCTGGAGGTTGTGGGTTCAAGTCCTGCTCTGGGTTTGGTGTGTTCTCCCTGTGTCTGTGTGGGTTTCCTCCTACGGTCCAAAAACCAAAAAAATGTTGGTAGTTGGATTGGTGACTCAAAAGTGTCTGTGTTGCCCTGTGAAAGACTGGCACCCCCTCCAGGGTGTATTCCCGCCTTGCACCCAATGATTCCAGGTAGGTTCTGAACCCACCGCAACCATGAACTGGATAAGCGCTTACAGATAATGAATGAATGAAAATGAATAATCATCATGAACACAAATAGCATCATCAAACAAAGCTTAGTCCTGTTATGACAATATTTAGTTCTTCTGCATATTCATTTGTGTATCAGAAGCCTACCAACTCACAAACCGAAAGAAGACCCAGCTAGCCTGTAATAATTAGAATTGTACTGGCCCCTCAACTCCTAATCTGTTTCAAGTCACAGCACTGGAAACACTGAGAGTGCAAAGGCAGGGTTCAGCTGCATAAAACAGACAAGACAAAAAGCAGTAACTAGAGCGGAAAAATACCATAACAGAGCAAAAACTGCAATAACCAAAGATTCTGTGCCTCCCTGCTGCTTACACTGGGCCGAGAAGAACTGTGATCGGCTCATTATCCTTTAAAGAAATAACTGAAATGTTCATTCTAAACATTGCTGTTCAGACAAGATGAAGCTGGAACTGTATTGTTTGATACTTGTGGTATGTTGACCAAGGAATTTCATAGACATGAAATACAATGGTATGATATGTGCCCTTTGATAGCAAAGACAAATTAAGCATTGTCATTTTGCCAAAACTGTAAGATTAAATAGTCCAACAGTTTAAAGCACAACTCAAGCACAACTAAATGCCTGTGATTTTTGACATTAAAACTGATATGCTTTTGCAACATCTGTGACCACATAGGTTCAAGAATACTTTGATAAATTCTAGTTAATTAATACATATGTTTGCTGCCTCCACAGATGAAAGTTTAGCATACAAAAAAAGCTACAATTGCATCTGGGTAAAAGTTCATCAGAAATGAACGGGAGACAAGGGTCATCCAGACTGTTACCGGTGTGAAGATCAACAGCGAGAATCTGTCTTAGAAATATACATTACACTAACCAGACGTTTTGCAACTGGGGTTAGTACATGCACTACATGCACTTTGAACAACATTCAGGTGCCAAACATGTTCCCCATGCATGCTCACACTGTATTTACATCAGGACAGGAAGAGTGTGTTATATAATATTGCACTTCAACATAAATCATGCATGTTCCACTCATAATATGAACAAATTTAAATGAGCAGATTTACACATGTATAATTTTATCTGTAAAAAAGCAGGTGCCAACACCAATTACATTACGACACACTAAATGCGTATCCACACACACCACTTCCTGCTGTGTACTGCCAGGAGCTCCACAAAAAAAAAAAAGAAATCCTTCTTTAATCTGAACATGTTTCTTTTTTCCCATCATTGGACTGAGAAAGCTCAGAGATTGCCAAAATATTTCCCAGGCAGGAGCGCTTAACAAATGCTAGGCCACCTTGTATACAGAACCCAGATAATAACAGGTGGAGTGTAGTGGCCATACAGTGAATGATCAATTTTAACAGATGACACCTGCATAAATTAATACTATCACCATGCACACATAAAGGGTCTCCTAAATTCACAAAGACAACAGTTGGTTTATTTATAAATTGTACAGTCTTTATCACTGGATTTTATATTTGTGCAAACAGAGACAGGGAGAAAAGATAGAACTCCTCATAGAACCCACAACCTTGGAGCTGTGTGACAACAACACTACCTGTTGCACCACCATGCTGCCCTGCCTGAATGATGTTTTTTTATATATAATCTTTCTCAATTTAAATACTGTATATCAAACTTTCTTAAACTTAAAGTTGTTGTTCATAAGTTAATCACAAGAAGGCATTTAAGGGTCAATTATCTTCAGGACTAGTCACAAGACACTTTGATGTTCATGTTAAGAGATTCATCTTTTACTTCTTTAATAAGTCATGTATTCTACATTCTATAGTTTTACTCAGACATATGTGGCATTATAGTTTTTGCAGTGTGTCAGGAGTTTCCCAGAAAGAGAATATCGCTGGGTCAAAACAGGCGCAATTAAAACTTGGTGACTGAGATACAGGGATGTTTCTCTCATAATTGGGCACAGAGGGTATTACAGAATCTTCCAACTCCCTTATATAACATGTGTAAATTAACCTGGATAAGATGCTATTGCAAGGTCATAATGCGGTCACCCTTGTGGGAGGTCATTATTCTGCTGGAAGTATGTGACCTGAGGTTACTAAAACGTCAATTGTTAATGATGTTCATTTAAGGTAAAGTAACTGATTTAACCTCGGATGACAGAAGGCAGAAGTTGGTGTGTTAGCACACATGGTTTTGTTCCAGTGTGGGTGAGTTTCAAGAGTGCTGGTACATATATATATATATATATATATATATATATATATATATATATATATGTGTGTGTAATCAATTTATTACTATAACACAGCTGACTTGCTAACATGAAATGAAATAACATTGCTGTGGGTGATGCTGAGGGCGCAGAACCATCTGAATATTTTGGGGATCATGAATATTTTGCCGAACATTCAGAAGCTTACTTCCCACATTTGCACTCATATCCATTTGCTGAAATAGAGCTTTAACTGTTTACTTAATAAATGGTGTAATAATACTATGTGTAGATACACATAATCCCTTGTCCTTTGCTTGATCATTATTCATGTCTGAAAGTGTGAATTGCTGTTGTTAGGATATCAGGAACAGCATCTCCAATACACTGCCACATGTCCCCAGGCCCATATTCTGCTTTAATGGGGTCTGTGCTTGGATCTTTAATTAATGCGCTCAGGTAATAGATGCCATCTGGGGACGTTCTTGGCAACTAATCACAGAGATGCTGTGTTTTTCAGGGCCAGATGCAGTGTCTTTGCTCCCTATAACCTAATTACCCTTTCTTTTACAAACAGAGCAATGTAAATAGCCCTCGCCCATTATTCTTTTAATGACCCCCATTCTGCATGCGGGCTAGAAATTTAGCAGACATTGCAATTACAGCCAAATCAATACATTTAATCATTCTGCTTATATTTAATCATCCTGTTATTGGGTGTTCTTGAATGTTATTAGAGCAGGCGAGCTTTGTTAGTTACCATTTCACAGAAAGAAAAAAAGAAAAAAAATTGGGCTGATGACATTGTCCTTGCTACAAGACTGAAATTGTCCAAGACATTACGCCACTGAGGAGAATGTCTTTATTTATTTATTTAATTATGCATTAAAATAAAATGCAATGCAATTTACTGGACTCTTCACATTGTACACACCCACGTGTTAAACATATCTAGACCATCCAGCAAAAAACTTCTCCGTCAGCTAATCTACGTTTGGTGTAAATAACCCACTACGTCTCAGACAGTTCAGTTAAAAATAGATGTATGATGACACAGCATAACATCTACTTCACAGCCATGGTTTCCAGGTTGACAAAGTCTTTTTTCATTCCTTTTTCAATGACAATTCACAATGTTTGCATTTGTGGCTGTCTTTTCACTGTACTGCCCAGAATAATCTGCAAAAGGTATGAATGAAAACAGTGCTGTCTTTGAGTGTTATTTTCATGTATACATGCTAATACAAACTTGATCAACATGTTTACGAAATGTACGTTACAGCAGTTTTGATTTTTGACCTATAGTTTTGGTTCACTTGTCTCCTCACAGGAGGGAGACCTTGAAAATCAGTGCAAGTGACAAATTACCTTTATCCTGTGATGAAACACTTTTATCCTGATAGGAATGACCACTTAACATATGCCATCTACAGGACCCACAAAGTCAAAGAATGTGGGATTCTTTGATTACAATTCAAAGAATTTTAGTCATATGCACTGACCTTTGCAGTCATCCAATCTCAAACTGAACACCAACAGGAAGCATTGGGTCCTTAGACAACTCTCAAATACCAACATCAAAACACTTGCCAAGGGAATACATTTTGGATAGAGACTTGCAGGAAGTATGCTAAAACACACTGAAGCTATTCTGTTGCCCCAACACTTTATTATGGTGGTTGTTCCTTAAATTGGTCATAACTGTTAAAAATCTTTGCAGTTTACACTCCTATTTCACAGGAAACACACACCCACACACAACATTTGCCAGAGTCCTACTGAAATTCATACTGAAACATAATCTTATCTTTTCTTCCCATTGAGGAATTCATTCATTCTGTTTAATCCAGTTGAATCGCCCCTCGCCACAAGCTTGGGGAAACTTCTTGTTCTAGCATGCCTTAGCCCTGGGCTTAAGGCCCATCTGGGTAGGAGAATGATCTCTAGTGCTTTAAGTGTCTTTGCATTGCTGCATTTATAAATCTGAGAATCAAGAGTCCATGGCAGAGATTTTGGCATGTACTTCCTGACTTGCCTCCCTCAGATGGTTTTGTTTAGACTTCATATCCCAAAGCTACTTGAATACTGGCAGGGCTCCTGGTTTTCCGGGTGGCAATGACACAGTGTTGACTTGGAAAATGTACTTTGGCAACCACTTAGTGGCCTTGCTAAGCCTTAGGTTGGATTCCTTTGGCAAGAATGGGCTACGGTCACAATACACATGGTCAGATGTAGAAAACTGTCATGCTTTACTAAAAAGACACCATGCCCCATAATGAAATAAAATTTTAAGTTTAACTAAAAACACTTTGAAAAATATATAATTCATATCCCTCATACTGCTGAAAAGTATCTATTAAACTCAATTCTACAATATTTTCCAAATATATAACAGCATTTTTAAAATGATCATCTACATGTGTAAAAATAAAGTGGAAAAACCCTATTATTCTGCTAAAATACTGTATTACAAACCTGAATCAACTGGCTTCTTTTGGTCTTTTTTTTGGTTCTGATTTCTCTTGAAATCACACCCAAGAGAACCCCACACAGATTCACCTGCTCATAAGCATCAAACATTTCCACTGGTTTTCAGCTTGATTGGAACTTTCATGAGCACATTACATTTTGCATGTAATTTCACTGATGCCATTGCCTTAGGTCCAACAGACATCGAAAGTCTCACAAGTATGTTTTTGTTTTCAAAAGATGACACTAGTGAATATGTGGAAATTACAGTAAAAGCTCTTAGTGCCCAATAACACTGAGAATATACATGCATGTAGTTCATTCATTCATTAATTCATTTTCTGTAACTTCTTTATTAGTTTGGAATAAAAATTAAACTGTTGTTCATAGACATCCCCGAAGCTTGTTAATTTGTAGAACGGATGTCAAATTTGCATTTAATACAAAGCAGTAACACTCTGTGTTAATTGTACATATAATAATACAGGGCGGCACGGTGGCACAGCAGGTAGTGTCGCAGTCACACAGCTCCGGGAACCTGGAGGTTGTGGGTTCGATTCGGGTGACTGTCTGTGAGGAGTTGGTGTGTTCTCCCCGTGTCCGCGTGGGTTTCCTCCGGGTGCTCCGGTTTCCTCCCACAGTCCAAAAACACACGTTGCAGGTGGATTGGTGACTCGAAAGTGTCCGTAGGTGTGAGTGTGTGAGTGAATGTGTGTGTGTCTGTGTTGCCCTGTGAAGGACTGGCGTCCCCTCCAGGGTGTATTCCCGCCTTGCGCCCGATGATTCCAGGTAGGCTCTGGACCCCCCGCGACCCTAAAATTGGATAAGCGGTTACAGATAATGGATGGATGGATAATAATACAGAGGATCACTTAATATGATACTATAAATGTAGATCCCTCTTATACCGTCTGATGACATTATGGCTGAGAATATGGTGAAGGACAGACCTACTGGAGACGTGCTAGTCTTTCCCACAGTGGCCACTCTCAGGCCTGTTAGAGAGGAAACAAATGTTTGGAGACAGACTGTTCTCTCTGCTTGGATGCTCAGGGGAGTGGCAGGTGGCAGGAAAGAAAGAGTCTGAGTAACAGTGTTGCACTCACACACACACACACACACACACACGCACGCGCACACACACACACACAAACTCAAAAAGTAATTTTTGTCTAAACGTAATTCAATTATGGAAAGTATTTACACAAAATTAAATGGCTTTCTTTAAGCACAAAGCAATTTGCTTTATCCAACATAATTTATTTCACTAGAGTGTCACAGTGGCACAACAGGTAATGTATTTGTCAAACAGCACCACAGTCCTGGGGTTTGTGGGTTTGAGGTCTGGTTCAGCTGAGTGTCTTTTCTCCCTGTGTCTGGGTGGGTTGCCTCCAGGTGCTCTAGTTTCCTCCCACAATGCAAAAATAATGTTGGTAGGTGGATTGAAATGTACATTTGTGAGTGTGTGATGCCCTGCAATGCCATAGAAGATTTTTTTTTTTATTTAAAAAAATAACCAATTGTGAAATAGATGTGTGAGTATAAAGAACCATTTAAAGGTAAAGTTTTCTAAATGTAAAGCATCTTTAACAATTTAAAAGATATTAGCAAAAATGGTTCTTTATGGAATGACACTGTCCCTCAAGATCTGGATTTGTAAAATCTGTTCTAAAACAACCCACTGCTTTTTTGCTTTTTTCTTAGTGCCTTAACAAATGCAATCCTGGCCATACAATTGATGTTTTCAAAAACTGAGATGGAAAAAAGATAACATACCTATGCCAAGGATGAACATCTCAGAGGAAAAACTATTCATTCATTCATTCATTCATTCATTGTAACCGCTTATCCAGTTCAGGGTTGCGGTGGGTCTGGAGCCTGCCCGGAATCACTGGGCACAAGGCGGGAACACACACACACACATTCACTCACACACTCACACCTACAGACACTTTTGAGTTGCCAATCCACATCCCAACGTATGTTTTTGGACCGTGGGAGGAAACCGGGGCACCCGGAGGAAACCCATGTGGAAACAGGGAGAAAACACCAAACTCCTCACAGACAGTCACCTGGAGCTGGACTGTCTGTCGGAGCCTCCAGGTCCCTGGACCTGTCTGAGAGCAACTCTGCTGCACCACCGTGCTGCCCAAAGGAAAACCTAAAAGGTTTTAATTAATCAACTTAGTTTTAATAACTGACTGATAATAGAAACATCTTAAGTAATTAAATGCAAGGAGCCCAATGAAATAGCACCTCAATTAAGCAGAAAGTGACAATAATTAGTGAAAAATGAATGTATAAAGTTTAATCTTTACATCAAATACACTTGATAAGCTAAGACCTTTTTATTTTTTTTTGCACAAATGCTATCTATATATTTTTGGATGCAATAAACAAAATGCTAATTTTAAAGGCTAAAGAAGTTAAATTCTTTAGAAGAAAATTCTTTAGAAGACTCATTAAATTAATTCAATGTAAGGTGAACATTATATTGAATTTGTCTGAAATAATCTTTTAAAATATCAGTATGCCTTTAAAGGAACACATTACTGCAAATAATACCATGCATCCACCTACGTACAGTATGATACATGTCAAGGTACTTAACGCATAAGCAAATAATTTAATGAAAACCCTTGTCAGCTCTTTTAAAACTTTATTTGTTTACTTCATTTTTACTGACTGAATTATTTCTCAAATTGACATTTCTGCTCATTTTAAATTTAAAAAATTTGAAAGGTAAACAGTTGATTAATTTGGTTATACCTGGCATATGCATGCCATTATGCTCCAGATCTTTCATTTTAGAATGCCACCTTTCATAACATACATCCTCATCAGGTATTCACAAGGCAAATATAGCCTGCACATGTATTGTAATAGTATGCTTGAACTCTGAATTCACCTACAAGCAAGTCAAAGTAAGATATTGATACACATGTTTAATTTGTTTTATTACTTTTATCTCTTAGGCATTTACCGGTGACATGTACATTACAAGTCCGTTAGGGTCAGAGCCACTGTGGGTTAGCCCACTGTTTACCCTGATCCTGAAGGAAAATTATTTTGAAAAACTGGCGTGTCCAGCTTGTTAACATCCCCTGACTATAAGCAAGGAGAGCACTAAACACTGCATGGCCATGTTTATCTGACAGTTCTGTGACCCTCCAGTCAATGCGCCTCTATCATTGGTGTTTGAGCAACAACAAGCTCTCTTAGTCAGTCAAGGGTCACTTATATATAAGACAACAATAAATCACTTGGTGGAGAATTATCCTTGGCCTGATTTGCCATAGTTAACCGAGGAATCTGAGCAGAAATTATTGTGAAAAAGTCTGTTAAGGGTAAAACACACAATACTGGGTAAGGCAGTTGCATGTTGAGGGATGAAATCTTATCTTTTAGAGTACCTGTATAGAGTGTCTCGTATAGTGCATGTGTATCACAGTATCACACAGAAACCCAGTGAGACTTGGATATACTCACTTCATTTCCTTTCATTTGAGTTGATTGAATTTGGTTGATATAAAAATGAAAATAATCATGATCTCCTACAAAGGACTGGCACCCCCTCCAGGGGGTGTTCCCGCCTTTTTTCTGACCAATATGCTGAAAGCTGTAAATGTGCAGAATTTTGTTACCTGAAGAGATAATAAACACATGGCTATAAGCTATTTGCAAATACACAAACTGCCAGCATTACAAAAGCAAACTGTGTGAGTGTATGTAATTAAGATTCAGCGAAGGCAAACCCAACACTTATTTAATTCTAACGTGTTGAAAAAAGGAAACAAATTACAATGCCTTGTCTTTAAGCATTCAAACATCTATTCTAAAGACTGTATTTTTTTGTGTTTAGAGCTTGGCAGACCACTAGTGGAATGCAGAAGTGAACCCCAAAGCTAAACATTAATTGGTATTTATTATAAATCAAATAAATCAACTTTTAAAACTCTGAATGCTAACATACTCTGGAAGTGTTTTTCATTAAGCCATGCAGCATATTTGAAGGCATTTCAAGGCTGGGAACTACTCTGTAAATAGTAGGAAGTATGTATATTATGACATGAGAAATAAGTTACCTTACCTTATTTCTGAGTTTACATGCTGAGCCTTTAGGGGTTTATATAAAATAGTTTTAGTTTTTTGCAGAACACACAGTGGTTAGAAGAGAATACAAAACTATGCAGAAATGACATGAATACTTATACTATGATGAAGAGAACAATGAGACTAGACTCTGAGAGGCCAGGCACTTTCTAATCGCAGTCTGGTGCTCACCCGTTCTTTAATGGGCCATTAACCAAAAGGTGATGTTTCAAGCTACTAGCTTCGGGTCAAGCATGATACAGTAACCGTCAGACACCCGACCTAACATTTTAGTGACTATTTCCGCCCAATTTTAATTATACTAGATGACACTTAATGACAGAGTGTAGTTCATTTGTCTCCTCAGGCACCAGGTCATGCAGTAGATGGATGCAGTGAAAGAAAGCTACTGTCCTTTCAACTGGTATCATTCCTCTTTCATCGTCTACAGCCTCCAGCAGTGGTACCTTCTCCTATTCTTCCACCAAGCATTGATGTTTTGAATATTGAGGTCATCATGCTCTACTGATAGTTATCTACATTTGCTCAGAGGCAAAAATGTTAATGTGCAAACTGTTAATTTCCCACATAAAGGAAAAAGATACAGCATAAGTCATTGTTCACATGTCAAGTACTTATAATGCAAATAGTTTGTATAGCGATTCCTCATTTATAGGTTCCAGGCAGAAAAGCCATTAAATAGATATTAATACTATATATCCCCAAACAATACAGGAACTATTTGATAGCTTTCACCAGTATCATCAGTGCCAAACCATGTTTTAAGGTTTTTTAGAGTGAATTGCAACATTAGAAAGTGGTAAATGCTTTATCATTGCAACTATTTTTGGAATGTGTCACAGGCATGAAATGCAGGAATGGAATTATATTAAAAAAATAAAAGAAGCTCATCAGACAAAACATGAAATATATTGGGTTCATGCAGTCTGCAATTAAAATGCACATTTTCTGGGGGGTGTAAGCTTTGGGTCTGAAAGGTGTTTGTCATGGATGAAACGATATAGCTGTGATGAAGCCATTATAAACTTCTAGAGTTCAACTAGAAAAATTTGAAATAAATTACACTGACAGAGACGAATAACCTGATAGCCTTGATAGAAAATTAAATAAACAAATAGTATTTATAGACTTTTGCAAAGTACGTGCTGTTTATCTCTGCTGTATACCACCTCAATTCTATATTTCACATTTCTATCTCAAATGCAGAATATGTTAACGGGAATGATGAGATATTAAGAGATATAGACTGGGATGACTGTGAGTTCTCTGAAAACTTGGACTCATTTGATCATTTAAATTGTGAGAATTTATGAAGGCTAATAAAGTCAATCAATTTACTAGCATACAAACTAGCCTATGGCAATAGTAGAGTTAGAATAGCGTTAGGAGCAAGAATAAGAAGGCCCTGTAGTACTCCCAGTTGTGCTCTAATTAAAAATTCTCTTAGGCTCTGTTTGTCCAAGATTAGTTGGTCTCTCCATATGAGTTTTTGCCTGTACTTTTTCTCTTTCCCCAAAAGCTGGTCAAAGAATTTCTATTTGAGCCTCTGTAACACTTAAAAGAGAGTTCCTGGCCTCTCCCCAGCAACAACCCCCCCTCACACAGAGTTCACCCCTGGCAGTTTTTTTTTTTTTTTTTTTTTTTTTTAAATTCTTTTTGATGGTAGAGGATTACATGGGTGCTGTAAGCCATACTTCCTGAGGGGTTTTTTCAGAGAGGACCACTGGCAGTGCTTAAAGCATTGTAATGTAGCAGGCAGTGGTTCATGTTTGAACATGGCCAACTGTGGCGAACCCTCGCTGGGCTGGAGAACTGTGAACACAAGACCCCACACTGACTGCTACTGGCTGCAAAAAAAATACTATATAGACATAGGATTGAAAACATGTTCCTGCAATGGAAATATGTATGAAAGGATATTCAGGATATAAATGGATGAATATATAAAAGGATGCCGCTAGTTGTTACAAGAAATGAGGGTTGTGTTTGGGATTTGCGCCCCTGAGCCAGTGCAGTCACACATTGTTTCTTTTAAGGGATGATTTTTCATGCGTTCAAAGTGAATTCTTTTTGACATTCCTTATGCTTAGGGAATTTAGATACAACTTTAGAATGCACACACAGTATGCACACCGAACCTTAATATTATGACCACCTCCTTGTTTCTACTGTAACTGTCCATTCTCTCAGCTCCATAGTCTGTTCCTATTAATTTTTTGTTTGCACACTTTCATGCTGTTGTTCAATGGTCAGGACCCCCACAGGCTGGTGGATTATTGGCAGTGACACTGACGTGGTGATGATTAGTCTGTGTTTGTACAAGTGGATCAGACACAGCAGTGCTGCTGGAGTTCATAATAACCGTCAACTCTGTTAGACACACCTACCTCATTGGTCCACTTTGTAAATGTAAAATCAGATACATTTGCATGCCAAGTGTAATCCACAGCTGTATAAAACCCCCAGCCTCAGGCTATATAAGAAAGGAACTGCAATGTCTGTCATGATGGAGCCCAGTATCATTCCACCGGGATGAATTGAAGTGGTCAGAACTAATAAAACAACATCAGTACATAACCTTAATATTACTTACATACACTGTCTACTGAATATATATATATATATATATATATATATATATATATATATATTGTTTTTTTTTATTTTGCATTTGTTATGCAAATTACAGTAGACTACTCTGTTTTAGTGTAATTTCTCTGACAGTGAAGTAACAATTTACATTTGACTCTGTTTGATCACATTCTTGTACTTCCCATGTCATGTATTGTGGGATAATTGTTGTTTTTTTTTTAGTTTAACAACATTCTTTAGCCCTGTTCAGAAGGTATTACCTTTACCTGTCGAAAAGTGTTAATGCAATTATTACCAGAATATTCCAGCAATTTTAGCCCTGAACAGAACATTTCAGTCATTTTTTCAATTCTGAAGCCTTTTACCTACTGTAAAATGACCAGTAAAAATAAGCCAGGTTACATTAATCCAGTGTGAATTGACATCTGTGAAATTCTGGGGAAAAGAAGGTTTATATGGCTGGAGGAGGCATTAGCAATATAATATATGGCACAAATCACATGAGTCTTTATAGTAAGTGGTGATCTTCAGGTGATGAACGAATCGAAGCTAGAATGCACAAGTTGATCTAAAGCATTTTAAAAACATACTCTTCTGCCAAAGTACTATGCATAATGGTGAAAAAAAATAGAAGAGCGGTAAATACTGGAAGTGCTTTTAAAAGAGCAAAATGTCGGAATTGAAGTAAAATGTGAACCTGAATCAATGACATTTTAGCTTTATATAGAGAATCAAAGCTCTGATTCTATCAGTGACACAGCCAGTCACATTATGGTGTGCTTTTGAATAGACCACATCCATAGATTGTAGGTGAAGTATGCAATTTCATCTAATGCTTGCAAAGTAGCTAGCAAAGTCTGCAAATATGGCTGTATACAATATGCTTTTCAGTTTAATAAAATACTCCATGTCCTCAGAAGGTGCTCCAATTGCCTGGCTGTCAACACTATTTAATGTTGTCCAAAGTTAACATCCTGTTTTCCCACTGCTGAAAAGCTATCTTCATGCTCATCCATCATGCTCGCTCCTCTCACCTCCTGTCCAGCTGATCTCTTTAGATGTCAGCTGGGGTTAACTGGCTTATTGGGTGCTCTGGAACTGTATTTTATAAAGGCATTCATTCATTCATTGTCTGTAATCACTTATCCAGTTCAGGGTTGCGGTGGGTCCTACCCAGAATCATTGGGCAAAAGGTGGGAACACACCCTGGAGGGGGTGCCATTCCTTCACAGGGCAACATACACTCACACACACACACACATAAAACTACAGACACTTTTGTATCACCAATCCACCAACCAATGTAATGTGATGGCAGCCATTCCCTATCAGTACTGTCACTGCACTTCTGTTACTTGGTATATATATATATATATATATTAATAAGCACCTATATATATATTAATAAGCACCTTATTAATGTTATATATATATATATATATATATATATATATATATAACATTAATAAGGTGCTGGTTGTCAGGAACGAGGGGCGAATTGAGGGAGGCGGACGCATTCGCTAAAACACGGGATAATTTAATATAAACAAAACAACGATACTTAAACAGGACACAAACAAACAAGGAGCCAAACAAGCTAAATAAAACAAAGGAAACTGGACAGGGAAAACAGGACAGACGGACGAAAAGCGACACGACGAAAAAGGAGAAGAAACGGGGAAACTCTAGAGACAGACGGACAGACTAAATAACATGACCAACTAAACACAGGATAAAGGGGAAATGTACGACCCACGGATGAGAGACAAGAGGGCTTAAATACTCACACAAACGAGACACACCTGGACAGATAACGAGGACGGGTAACACATGACACGGACGAGGAGGCGGAACAAAGGCGGAGACTCGAACATAAACAAAACAGAGCCATGTGCAAATAAAGCACATGGCGGGGACAACAGACTGACAGGACGAAGGCGTGACAGATGCCCCCCCCAAGAACGCGCAACTCCCGGGCGCGTACTCCTAAACCCCCCAGGAGCTGGCGCAGGAGAGGGCACGAAAAACATGACAGGACAACAAACCAACAGGTGACAGGACTCAGGACAGGACGGGAACCGACACAGGAGCTGGGGACATGACAGGACCGAATATACGAGACGGGACATGGGACATGACAGGAGACTGACAAAGGGGGGTAACAAGAGACGAGAACGGACTGGACAGGACAGGAGTAGACACATGGGAATTGACGGGAGACTGGACTGGAGACAAGACAGGGGACTGAACGTGGGACGGATACGGAGACTGGACACGTTTGGGGACAGAAGACTGGACATGAACAGGTGACAGAACAGGGGACTGGAATGGAGACGGGACTGATGACAGGACTGGGTGCTGGGACTGGACGGGAGCAGAGACTGGTGACGAGACAGGGGACAAGACACTGGACAGGATAGGAACATTAGATTGGACAGGGGTATGTGACTGGACAGAAGACAGGACAGGTGACATGACACTAGACGGATACGGAGACTGGACATGACTAACTGAGGACTGGACATGAGACAGGACAGAGGGTTGGAACAGGGACTGGACAGGACTGACAGGGGACTGGACAGGAGACAGGACAGAGGGTTGAAACGGGGACTGGACAGGACTAACAGGGGACTGGACATGACTAACAGGGAACTGGACATGAGACTGGACAGGGGTCTGAAACAGAGACTGGACAGGACTAACAGGGGACTGGACAGGGGTCTGAAACAGAGACTGGACAGGACTAAAAGGGGACTGGACTGGACTTGGTAGGGGAACAGGGACCAAGACGTTTACGGGGACAGACATGAATACAGTGACAGGTACAGGGACAGAGACAAAGGCTGACACGGGTACTGGGACAAGGACAGAGACGGGAACCATGACAGGGACAGACAAGGGAACCAAAATAACAGGGCGGTGCCCAGGACTGGCTAATGTCTGTGTGGCAGTCTGAGGAACCAGCCTGGGCACAGTTCTGGGGATCGGCCCTGAAGTCCTTCGGGCCGACCTACGGACATGGACAGGAGAGGCCGTAGCCACAGTCACGGGGACAGGAGAGGCCGTAGCCACAGTCACGGGGACAGGAGAGGCCGTAGCCACAGTCACGGGGACAGGAGCGGCGGGCGCCGCCGCAATCACGGACACAGGAGCGGCGGGCGCCGCCGCCATCACGGACACAGGAGCGGCGGGCGCCGCCGCCATCACGGGGACTGGAGCGGCGGGCGCCGCCGCCATCACGGGGACTGGAGCGGCGGGCGCCGCCGCCATCACGGGGACTGGAGCGGCGGGCGCCGCCGCCATCACGGGGACTGGAGCGGCGGGCGCCGCCATCACGGGGACTGGAGCGGCGGGCGCCGCCATCACGGGGACTGGAGCGGCGGGCGCCGCCATCACGGGGACTGGAGCGGCGGGCGCCGCCGCCGTCACGGACACTGGAGCGGCGGGCGCCGCCGCCGTCACGGACACAGGAGAGGCGGGCGTCGCCGCCGTCACGGACACTGGAGCGGCGGGCGCCGCCGCCGTCACGGACACAGGAGAGGCGGGCGCCGCCGCCGTCACGGACACAGGAGAGGCGGGCGCCGCCGCCATCACGGGGACTGGAGCGGCGGGTGCCGCCATCACCGACACTGGAGCGGCGGGTGCCGCCATCACCGACACTGGAGCGGCGGGTGCCGCCATCACCGACACTGGAGCGGCGGGTGCCGCCATCACCGACACTGGAGCGGCGGGTGCCGCCATCACGGGGACTGGAGCGGCGGGTGCCGCCATCACCGACACAGGAAGCCCCGCAGCAACGTCCACGGGGGCAGGGGAACCTGCGACGTCCTCCTCGGAGGCAGGGGAACCTGCGACGTCCTCCTCGGAGGCAGGGGAACCTGCGACGTCCTCCTCGGAGGCAGGGGAACCTGCGACGTCCTCCTCGGAGGCAGGGGAACCTGCGACGTCCTCCTCGGAGGCAGGGGGGCCTGCGACGTCCTCCTCGGAGGCAGGGGGGCCTGCGACGTCTTCCTCGGAGGCAGGGGGGCCTGCGACGTCTTCCTCGGAGGCAGGGGGGCCTGCGACGACGTCCAAGGAGACTGGAGAGGCGCGCGTCGCGCTCACGAAGACAGGAGAGGCGCGCGTCGCGCTCACGAAGACAGAAGAACGTGCGACGTCGTCCACGGAGGCAGATGAATCTGCGACGTCGTCCACGAAGACTGGAGAGGCGCGCGCCGCGCTCTCGAGGACAGGCGCGGCTGAAGGCGCCGCGTTAACTAAGACAGGAGTCTGTGCTGCTCGCCGGGCTCGCGCTGGAGCTGTAAAGGGTTTAGGGGGTTTCACAGGCGCACCCATTAGATCACCTCGAGGTGCGCCCATGTTAGCCTCAGACCTCATAGCTCCGGAGGTGAGGCTAACAGCCCCTACCCTTAACGCCCCCCCAAAAATTTCCCCGGACCTGAGGGGGTAATCCTCCAGCGAGGGGGGAACTCCAGCACGGTTCTTCCGCCGACTCTTTCGACTCCTGCTGGCGCAACTACTCGATTCCCGAGTCGACTCCTCCGCTAAAGGATCCGGAACAGCGCCAGGCAGGAGCTGGAGCCGGCGACTCCATTCCGAGGCCGCTTTCAAAGCCTCCCCCACAGGATCTTTGGGGCCTGTGCGGAATGGAGTCCGGCGAACGGCACACCCCTTGAGGTAGTAATCCGCGCTAGCTGCGTCCTTGTGGTCGTACATTCTGTCAGGAACGAGGGGCGAATTGAGGGAGGCGGACGCATTCGCTAAAACACGGGATAATTTAATATAAACAAAACAACGATACTTAAACAGGACACAAACAAACAAGGAGCCAAACAAGCTAAATAAAACAAAGGAAACTGGACAGGGAAAACAGGACAGACGGACGAAAAGCGACACGACGAAAAAGGAGAAGAAACGGGGAAACTCTAGAGACAGACGGACAGACTAAATAACATGACCAACTAAACACAGGATAAAGGGGAAATGTACGACCCACGGATGAGAGACAAGAGGGCTTAAATACTCACACAAACGAGACACACCTGGACAGATAACGAGGACGGGTAACACATGACACGGACGAGGAGGCGGAACAAAGGCGGAGACTCGAACATAAACAAAACAGAGCCATGTGCAAATAAAGCACATGGCGGGGACAACAGACTGACAGGACGAAGGCGTGACACTGGTCAACACAGTAAAATGGATGAATTATTATTATTATTTTTTAATAACTATTAATTGCTAATATTAAAGATGATGTAAACAAGTATCTTGATCCCAACATGCTGTTTGTTAGGCTGCATATTGCACTCACATTTGCACACCAGATTTGAGTTTGATAATGAAAATTGTGAACGTTTTCAATGGTTTATAACCTCACTGGACTGTACCAATCATTTTTATTTCTTTCTTTATTTATTGTTACATTTCTACAGTGGCCGTCGAATACATTTTAATATTGACCCTTTATTAAATACTTAAACAGAACTCTCAGTGTGGACATATTGGAAATGTTGAACAGTTAGCTTCTCTGGTTTTTAAAGTCTAGCCATTTATGACTGGATTTGCTCTAATTCATGTTGACCTACACAGCATGAGAATCAGCAGTTACAAAATCGACTCCAATTTTCCTCAGTCATGCCTCCTGGATCTTGGTATTCTGCACCAAAACACAACCAGGCAAACACCAATAGATGATGCTTCCAGAATGAGGTATTTGGGGCTCAGTTGGTGATGCAGCTGCAGCTCGCCATGGCCTGCTGTGCTACTCAGCGCTGGAGAATTTGCCTGTAATAGACCTGTGTCCTGATTGTTGTTATTTGTATTTGACTGCAGCGTGTGGGATGTGTGTGTGTGTGTGTGTGTGTGTGTGTGTGTGTGTGTGTGGATCAAGATGTGAGAACCACGCAAGAGGTGAGAGTGTCTGGGAGCATGTCCAGGAATCATTCTTTCACACAGAGGGGGTCAAGGTGAGCTTCCAGTGCCAGGTAGGCCATGATGTGAGCTGCCAAAGATACAGTGCCACACTGCCTACAACCCTGCCAGCTTCTGGTTTAGCAAAAGTGGGGTGAGGGGGAGGGGCAGAAAGAATGGGAGGAGAAAGGGGGTGAGACAGTGAGTTTGTTTTTAAATTATATTTTTATTTTTAATAATTAATTACTTTAAACCAAGTATTTTTTCTCTGCGCCCATTCATTTAGGTAAAGCCAATAAAGCCAGTCCTGAAGATCTGGATTTTAATTGTTCTGCACCGAGTCCACATTTGCTTTTCATGTTGTTCAGAGATCCTTCTAAACAGAGTTGCAAGAACTCCATTTCCCAGGAGACATCCCAGGGAGATCACATGGTGCTGATGGACATCAAGCAGAGACAGCTACTAGACAGAGTACTGATTAGAGAGACTTGTCTTGAGGGTATTTAAGCAGTGAGTTCACCACTCCCTTCTATGAAATTTAGCTTAGTGTCTGTGTAGCCGTACAGAGCATTCATATTATTGTTTTCATGTTTGTCGACTTCTTCTGGCCTGGAGTGACTTAGACTTTTGCGTAGCCATTCTTAGATACTTCTATGTGCTCTCTTGGACTTGAGATGGATGTATCTACAAGCACAAACAGAACCTTGTAGGCTCTTCAAGCTTTAAGTTGAGAAAATATGAATTCAGGTCATATCCCACTATTCTACTCTAAATTAATTCACTCTGTGATGATTTAAGACAAGGTGATTTCACAAACATCAATATATACAATATATATACTTTTTTATATATATATATAAACAATTTTTGGCTCTGTACCATCATCAAAAAAGCTTACTTCAGTGGGCTGTATAGTGAACCAATATACAGCTCCACACACTATACTTATAATTCATTTGCATCTCAACAACTACAAAGATAGATTTGGATAAGGCCCACTTTTGAACTGATGTCAGTAAGATGAGCAGCAGAGGAAAGGGAGGGTCGAACAAGGAAATTTAAGGATGCCCGTGCCAGAGGTCTTTTCTGTGCTGAGCTGTCACATAGGGATTACTAGAATGAGCAAGTAGCCTACAATAGGCACCAGCTTATGTACTTTTGCAGACAGGATTTCATTTTTAATCCACTGTAAATTGGGAAAAAAATGGCAGACGCGCACACACTCATGCGTGCACACACACACACACACACACACACACACCTATATCCACACGCACTGAGATGAGACATGAGGTCTAATCTACAGATAAAATACACATCTGTACTGAGTTACAGTAAGGCAAAAGCAAAAAATAATATGGTTTCAGAAAAGTCTCATGGCTTACGTCAGTGCTTTCAAATAAACAAACAATTAAAGGGACTTTCAAAAAGCACACCACTGCCCTCCACATGGCAGACTAGGATTCATTTTCCAATTTGGGAAAGGACACCATGCTGTATAAAGTCTCTTTAGAATCCTAAAGCAGTGTCCCCCTACATCTGTAGTATTGCACAACATTGTATCACCTGGAATTCAAATCTACTGCAACAGATGGAAGTCATAAGCATAAACATGGGCCCATATAAACGCATAGCAGACCAAAGATCCTTGAGTGTCAGCGACCAGTGGAGCTAAAATAGCAGACTGCAGAGGCTGGATTGCCAAGGGTCAGAGGAGCTAAAGTGCTGGAGAGTTGAGATCTGGATCAATATAAAATGAAGACTTTAAAGTGGCAGTAACTTGTGTAACTGTAAACCGGACATGGTGAGGGATCTGCAGATAAAGCACAAATCTATTCAGGTCTCTGTCAAGCTTCTTCCTGCACATTTTCATTCACACTGAGTTTATTAATCTTCTAAGAATATTTCTTGCATGAAACTATAAAAGTCAGTGTGTCTTACTGAGCCATCGACTGCCTGACTGACTGATGCGCACTGTCTAAATGCATTTGTATGAATAATATCCACAAAGTGCCCTAGAAGGTAAACAGCAGTATTATTTCAAAACATTTCAGATGCTGAGCAGCTCACGAAAGAGAGAGAAAAAATGTTTTCACCAGACACAGCAGGCAAGTGCATCTCACAATTACCATAGAGCCAATGGCAGTCCAGCAAAAAAGTAGGCCTGCCCTGTCCTACAAAATGAAAGTGGAGACATTACTGAAGGAGGAATCCCTTTGCACCCGCTGGGAGAACTGAGGAGAGCGAGCAGGGCACTCAGGGTCAAGACTGAGGACACAGACAGGAGGGACCAGTGCCAAAGGACAGAGCAGCTTACTTGTGACCTACATGGACTCATGCAGCTGAGGAAGGTAGCTAGCTGATGTCTCCTCCTGCTAACCTTGTCCAATCCAGAGCTATTGAAGCTTGCATGTTCAGTGGCCTGTCATCAAGATAAAGTGTCTTCATGTAACTCAGGCTGAATCCCTGGATCAGGAAATATCTTCCCTTGTGTTTCAGATTTGTCAGTCAGAGGGATACATGTATTGTTCAGGATTTTCTTCAGGTATACATTTTGTCTGCCTTTTCCATTTTTATATATAGTCTTTTAACATTTTTCCCTTCATTTATTTAATAAAGAAACCTCCATTACACCGCTCTCAGCCACAACATTCAAGCCCCTGAGGGGTAAACTAAACAACACTGAATGACTTGCTACAATAGGTCTTGTCAAGAGGTGGCTTATACTAGGCAGCGTGTGAACAGTCAGTTCTTAAAATATTGGAAGCAGAAAAACTGGCAAGTGTCTGAGCCAATTATGTTTTTTGTCAGAGCATTTCCCAAATAATGGATTTTGTAGTGTATTCACAGTATGCAGTGGCTAGTACCAGTAACAGAATTGGTCCAAGGAACCACGACTTGTGAGCCCAAGGCTCTCTGATGTGTATGGGGCAGTGAAGGCTGGAGGGTGTCTGGCTTGGTCCCCAGCAGAGATATTGAAGGGCAAATTACTGAAAAAGTTAATGCTGGTTCTGATGCAGGAGCATGGTGCAACCGTGAGCATTGGGCACCCATGACCTTTTCAGTGGTTCACTGGTTGTCCTTTTTTGGACTATTATTGCTAGGAACTCTGTAATGCTGAAATTAACTGGCAGCGCTGAAGGAAACTGAGGGATTTATAGAGACATGACAGTTGTAACTGACTGTACAAGCCCTTTTATTTATTTATTTATTTATATTCCTAACACAACAGTTAGCTTAATAGTGTAAATCCAGGTGAGTTGGGTCCCTCATTCACACTCTACATTCAGTGATAAAATGCAAATGATGGCTTGGCGGAGAAGTGGAGTGTAAGAAATATAATTAGAGGGGCTTTTTATCAGAGAGAGGGAGAGAGAGAGAGAGAGAGAGAGAGAGAGAGAGAGAGTTGATGGTGTTGGTGAGGGGGAGGGGGGGTTGCACCGAAATAATTGCTGTCAAGGTCGAGGCAATTATCACCTCACATAGACATTACTCATCTTCTCCAGGTAGATTCCTCTCAACAGATGCTAATTTACATCCCTGCCCTCACCTTTAACTCTGTCCCCTTTCTTCAACGAGCCTCATTTTAGTGTTTTGTTCCTTACCGCCGCTCCCATTAGGGAATTCCTTTACGATGGGTGTTTGATGTGAGGAGAGGACGAGACAAGTTAAGGTTTATCACATCTCTCAGTTGCTTGGGTCCACCTCCTGCCCCCTCGTCAGTCTGGTCATCAGTGAACGCCTGCACCGCCTCGTTTCTTCTCTCTTTCTCTGTTCTCTTCCTGTGCAAAGTGATGAGTCAGGGGTCAGCTTTGAGATTAAAGCTAAGAGGACGCTGAATTACAACTATAAATCTTTCTCCTCAAAACAGCCAGCACCTGCACTCTAGAGCATGTAACAGGACATACATGGATTTGAAGTTTGGTTGTGAGCAAGAGTGAGTGGATGAATTTGTGATACTCTGTGATGGAGAGGGGTGTGTTTCTGCCTTGCACCCAGTGATTCTGTCGGCTCTGGACCCATTGTGACTCTAAACAGGATGAGGACGAGATTACAGAAAATGACTGAATGAATGAATCTAAAATGCAAATAACATCACTCATTTACTGAGAGAGGGATTACAGGTGGGAGGCATAATGTCACACTCTGCATTCACTCCTTCCCTTTTCTGCTGCATGTTTTATTTATTTTTTATTTTTTTTATTTCCACCCCAGTCTTTGCAGAATTTCCACCCAGTCATTAGAAAGAAAGTGAAAGGGTAGAGTGTGAAGGCAGTTATGCTCTTGAAGGACAGGGATGGACAGGGATGCTTCTTGGACTGCTGTGCCACTAAGGAGCTCCTGATTTTGTTAATCTAAAATACATTTAGATAACTTGTTGATTACTTGAACTCAATAAAATCAGTTATTCCAAGAATTCTTCATATTATGAAACGTCCGTTATGTTGTCATCTAGTGGTCTCTACTTCCGTCAAATTCTGTACTAAGCCAATTATAAACATAACTGACCCCATATTAGGGACCCATTCTATGGAGCTCTCAGGGTCTACTAATCAATGTTATTCTTCATCTCATGTGATCACATTACAGAAAAAAGTTTGTCAGTATTAATAATCATATAAATCTTATAAATATTGTTTGCTGCTTTATATTTGTAAAGGAAGATTTTTTCCCCTTGTAAAAAAATTAGTTGAGATTAGCTTTTTTCTTTTTCTCACTGAAGGAGATAAAAGCGTGTCCTCAAATGTATCTGCCTCGTCTACATTCTGTCGGAGAACGGAGTCAATTATCTTTTTGTCCCTTTAGCGTAACCCTCCCCTTCAGCCATCTGCTTGCAGTCACTTACTCAGCATCCCACCCAGTGTACTCCATGTCAGACCACTTACACAGTGCACCGTGGAGAAAGAGAGAGCTGCACAGGGGAAGGAGGTGCAGGTGCAGAACACATGTACACACACACACACACACACTCAAAGGTCACGATGATGGTGCTCTGGCACATTCTCCTATAATCAGAGGTTCTAGAGGTTCTTCTATTCCCCCTAATTGTAACTGAGCATCTCTTTTCCATGACCCTGAATGCATTAGATCTCAGGCTGTTTTTCTTCACATACATAGCAGTTGCTACAAGATAACCTTGTAAGGCTGATACAAAAACATTGGCTATTCCTACCATTACAAGAGCCTTTCTCTGTTCATGATGAATTTTTCTGTTAATATGTAAAAAAACTCACAGAGCTAAACACCCTCTGAACAACACCAAGGTCACTTGCTCTGGAAAACATAGTTTTCTTCATTTATTCATTTATATAACATGCTGTAAATGACCTGTCCAGCTCCACTGCACAATTACTATTGCTTTCAGGCTCTGAGCGCTTTCTGGAGCTTCTTTAGCACAACAGACCCATGGATATTATCACAGATCTTGCTAAAGAACCTACTATTCTTTTTCTGGTTTGCAAACCAATTTATTCTGGTGGAAACGCGGCAAAGGTTTACAAATTATATTTGAAATTGGGAACCCGAACTGGTTCCACGTTGGTGAAAACAGAAGCCTCTCATTTGTCCTAACACTTTGTGTTTGATCCTTGTGTTAATGAACAACATTTCGCACCTGAAACTTGTCTCCTCATCCTCACAGTGTTATCAAAGCCAGCAGACAACAAAAATTACCATAAAATGACAAAAGAGCAGGAGAATATCTGAATTTTGAATTACAACAATGTTACATAAGAACAGCTTTAAAACGTATTTGTACTCCTAAACAACATTAGCAGGACAAGGCCAGCATACATGATCACAAAACACATATGCAGATGAATATAAATATACTTTATATAGGGTGGCACGGTGGCACAGTACGTAGTGTCGCAGTCACACAGATTGTGGGTTTGATTCCCACTCCGGTTGACAGTCTATGAGGAGTTTGGTGTGTTCTCCCTGTGTCCGTGTGGGTTTCCTCCGCGTGCCATTTCCTCGGTCCAAAAACACATATTGGTAGTTGGATTGGCGACCCTAAAGTGTCCGTAGGTGTGAGTGTGTGAGTGAATGTGTGTGTGTTGCCCTGTGAAAGACGGGTGCCCCCTCCAGGGTGTATTCCTGCTTTGTGCCCAATGATTCCAGGTAGGCTCTGGACCCACCGCGACCCTGAACTGGATAAGGGTTACAGAGAATGAATGAATGAATGAATGAATGAATGAATACTGTACATATACAAAAGTCGTGCTGAATGGCTGGTGTGAAAGTGCATGAGGGGCCAGAAGCCCTGCTGCGGTGACATCCAATATATAGAATCTCTTATTAGTGGTAAGTGGAGACTGTTCTACATTTCAATAAAGTAGCACTGATCAATAAATGTCAGAGATGCTGGTTGCATCTTACATTAAAATGGATCTTCCAGTGCCTAGTGAAAAAAAGACTGTAGTCAGCAAATTGTAGACACGCTCCTTTTATACCTCTACACCACTCCCACTGAGACACCTGACAAGTTTCTTCCTGTCTTCGGTGGTTCGAGAGAGATTGAATCTTTAGGTTAAATAATATCAGCAACATTTCAGAGCATTTCAGTGAATAATGTGTCATTCTATAATGTATGTTGCTTAATTAATTAATTCAGAATACATTTATTCGTAAAAACAGTGATGAGGAGACAATAAAGCGTCATGTCACTTTAGTCCTGATAATAAAGAGTGTATTAAACACAGATGAGGCAGAGAGTGTGTGAGAGAAAGAGAGAGAGAGAGAGAGACAGAGAGAGAGAGAGAGAGAGACAGAGATAGAGAAAAGTAACAAATTTGCAAGCAAACCTATTATTTGTCTATAGAAAATTAACATAGAAAATATGTTAATATCACTATGAAATAATTTTTTTAATCATTTTTTGTGACCCTCCAAAATTTTAATACTTTCATTCACCATTTTGTGTCTATAGGAGAGAGAGAGAGAGAGAGAGAGAGAGAGAGAGAGAGAGAGAGAGCTCATGAAAAGCTATCTTTTATTTATTTATAATTTTACACATGTTTATGTGACTGAGTGGATTTAAAATGAAAATGAGCATTAGAAAATATCAAGGTGACTGGCTGGAAGTGAGGATTTATATTAGGAATCTGAGCTTAGCTTTAAGACAGCGCATAGACACAATTCCACCAACTTCCTCCACACAGCTTCCTCTCTCTTCAAAGAGGCCACAGAGGAATTGCACACTCCTCATTTTATCCCTCCAGTAGCCCGGCACACCAACTGATTAAGTTTAAACTTAGTCATAGATCACTTGTTTGAGCTATTAAAACTCTAGACAAATAAGGGAATACAGCCTACTCCCACTGAATTAGAAATATAACTATACTAATTACGGATCTTTTTGGCAATTAGTTTGAGGTGGTGCAATGGTAGCCTTGATTTCCCAGACATGTGACAGTTCATAGGGCTATAGAGAAATGGAAAGAAGAAAGGGGTCTACTGGGCGAATGCTTGCTCACATCAAATACAAGTTTAAAATTGTTAGGATTGTAACCATGACAACAGGGCTCTCAGTGGTCAGTCTGATTTTTAATGTA
The DNA here is from genome assembly GCF_029633855.1 of Hoplias malabaricus. Taxonomy (NCBI): domain Eukaryota; kingdom Metazoa; phylum Chordata; class Actinopteri; order Characiformes; family Erythrinidae; genus Hoplias; species Hoplias malabaricus. Next base: position 27,602,022 of record NC_089803.1, read on the forward strand.
TCTATGAATGCAGCATCCATTTTAACTTTCCAGCCCCATATTAATATTTATAGTATTTGGCAGTTAGTATTGTTTTTGTGGTACAATTTTATTACTTGTAATATCCTACTAGAAAATATGAATCAAAATGGGACAATCAAGAGGACCAGCTCATGAACTCAAGGTCACCATGTCCAAAGAAAAGTATCAATTAGGGAGGTATAATTTTTCTCCAGCACTCAGCTGTGGTGCAGGAGAATGTGTTTCTGTAGTGATGGAGCACCTTTATATAACTGAGATGATTTTGTAGTCCAAAGTTAATTACTGGACACCGGTACCTTACTTCACCAATTCTCCTTGTCTGCATTATCTCTTGTTTAACTTAAGAGATGGGTTAAGGTCTTTTTCTGCAAAGTCCACAAAGCAGTTTTAGATTCCCCCTTCTTCACTGTTTAGCTATATTTCCCAAAATATAATAGTAGAAAATAAGGCTTTAGTTGTTAAAGGATAGAACTGCAGCTTTAAATCAGCTTGTGTCTTCATAGAATGACTCTCTCTGCTTTTTATACACGGCCCCATTACCAGGAGACATTAAAGTTGTTGGTTGTGTCTTTGGCTGTGTGTTGTAACATCATTAGCTCATGTAGACACAACTACAAAAGGTTGGTTCTAGTTGTGGCATCATATGGCATCTGTTGTTGTCTTTCAACATATGGACGAAAGTAGTGTCAAAGCCAGAAACCAAGGCCATAATGATACTGGGTAACTTTTGATATACACTCTAGATATGCTATACATCTTGATATTAATAGCCTTTGCACAAAATACAAAATATTGTATTCACATTGAATTGCCCTTTTTACAAAAAAAAAAAAAAAGCACAGCAAGTTTAGAAAACAAACACAGGTATATTAACAGTGTCTTTCACACCAAGTCTGAAACTGACGAACTGTGTCACTGCGGAATCTGTTCTATTTTCTGCTTTGATTTATGCATTAAAAATCAGAGCGCCGTTATCATGGTTAAAGAACCAAATAAACGACTAGGAATATGATGGCTGAACAGCTTGTCTTGTTCGTAGCAGAACACAAAAGCTTGAAACATAAGCAGCACGCTGAGAACTAAAATGCAGAAGATGAAAGAAATATAATTCCTTCATGGGTGTAAATGTGCTCTAGACATTGGTGGGGACCTATAAAACTGACTGTTAGCAGTTTGTTGTGCAGCCCTCCCCTGCGTCCGGAGAGAAGTTTTGGGTTCAGTGTCTTGCTCAAGGGCACTTCAGCCATGGATGTTGCCGCCAGTCCTGGGGATTGAACCGGCAACCTTCCGGTGCCAAGCCCGGTCTTCTAATTATTAGGCCACTGCTTCTCTTAACAGAATATGCACATATAGTAGTGCCAATTGTCCCGTATTTGGACACTTAAAGATGCATTCTGTTTTGAACCAAGTCTCTCTCAGCTGGAGAGAGGGGCAGATTCTCCACGGCTCCTAAACAGTGAACGCGCTTTTCATTGGTTGTCACATTTATTTAGCCAATCAGCAGCCAGAGTTGTCTGGTCATCATTCACTGCTGCAGCCAATGGAGTCACAGTCCCTTATACAGGGCTTTGTTTTGCAGTGGCGTTGAAAAAAGCAAGTAATTGCTGAAAAACTCTCCACAACTACAGCTTTGCTTTCAGATAGAGCTAATGTTAGCACTGTGACCTGGAAAAACTATACTTCATTCTCACTCAGCACATAATAGATGAATTTTTGAATGAAAGTAAAAATCACATTAGATAATTTAACAAACTGTATTAATAGTATTAATAATATTAATAGTAATATTTTGTATTATTAATTCTATGTTATTTTGACTGGGCATTTGATAATGTAATGAGGACAAGACTGTCTTTTAGGCTCTTAGACCAATGAGATTCTTTCACAATGGATCTTATTATAATTAATGTACAATTTAAAATAATCTAGTAATAATAATAAACTGTAATACAGTATTTGCAAAATACATAGACAGATTCTGCTTTGCCATTGTTCAAAAAGGCTACTGACAGGCACTGGTGGTCCTGATGGCAGTGGCTTAATAAATGTCTGAGAACAAAAATGTTTAATCTGATTTACTACAGTCAGAAAGGATTTACAGGTGAATACTGGTCCCCCTGCTTCTGCGTTCCTTATTTGGATTTCAGAATGTTGGCAAACTTACATATGTGCTGTATGCAGGGAGAAGGTGTAGTGAGTTTACTGATGGTGTCATTACAAGACAAAAATACAGAAAATACATTAATTAAATTACAATCTTTCCTTAACTAAATTAAAAAGCCACTGATGCTCTAGTTTTGATGAATGCACCTGATTATTGATGAATGTAAAGTAATCCTGCTGAAAAGGCCAGTTAAAATATTAATGCATTAAACACTGCAGTATTTAGGGCAGACTGAACTGATGTTTGTGTTCTTCCTGATGTTATTACTGTATATTTTACAGATATATATTTATATAATGAGGTAATAGTTGTTGGTAATAGTTTTCTACCTGTTTCTACCTTTTTTTTTTTTTTTTTTTTTTTTTTTTGCAAAGGCAGCAGCTCCGTGTGGCTTTGCTTAATCTGTACCTCGTCAAAGAAATTTGTGTCTATGAGGCAATTACCCCCAGACCCCTTTGGTTAAAGTTTAGCCCCCCTAATCATTCATCTTCATTGACGGCCCTGCTATGCGCCAAAGCCTAGCATTGGCATTAATGTTATCATGATGGACTCATTTTATTAGTGAATTTGACTTTAAGGACTGAAGAAGGAAAATGTCCAGGACGAATGTTGCGGATGGTCGCATTCGCACATGTAGTTCCTCTGGGTAAGTTTGTGTATTTGGATTTTCTCTTCCTTTTTGCTACTATTCTCCCTCGCTTTACACACCATGTGTCACCCATGTTGCACCTGAGTCTTGCACAGAAAGTCTCGCATACTGGAAAATTTTGGCACTGCTCACAACCAAACCTAGCTACAGAGTCTCACATGACAGCAGGGAAAGGCACAGCCAATCACACTGGCCATATGGTAGGACTCGAGTAGGGAACATAATTTAACCCTATCTGCATCTCTAGGTTAATGATCGTTCAGTAATCTCAGCACGCAGAAACAGAGCCTCAAACTCCACCCCAGTGACCTTTAGAAACACTGCTGAACTCCCCGTATAATATATATATATAATATATATTATACATAGTATAAGCCCCTCACTACAAAGATGACCACAGAATTCACTGCTGAGAAAAAAGGGCAATTTTTTTATTGAGATTTTTGTTCAATTCAATGTTCAATGAGGTATAATGTCTCACATTTTAAAAGTATGTATAGAAGTAGATATACATAAATAAATTTAAAAAAAATGAATAAATGAATGTGTGTGCACACATTCCACATGTTTTTAGAAAGAGGAGGATCTGGAAAGTTCATTGCACTCTGGGTTTGTTTTGACACAGTGTATTTTAGGCAGTATGCCATTAAAACAATGCATCATTTATAAATGTGAATTAATTATGCCTCAAGGTGTGCCACAGCCATAGTGTGAGAGAATAGTGATGCTTGTTTGATACAAAAATTATGAAATGCTTCAGAACATTTTATGAAGTTAAATAATTATATGCATGTTTACAAATTTTAAGGTTTGAAACGCCAGAACGCATAGGTCAATGCTTAGTTCACTATGTTATGAATTATTAAGATGAAATATAGGGGCTACATTCACAGAGGGTTTATGATTCATTGTCAGCTACAGTGTGTGATGTAAGTCCTATTATGCATATATAAGTATCACAACCAAAATGTACATGTTGATGCGCAAAATTTTAATTACATGTTAACGTGCATGCATGAACATGTTTTGAGCCCAATGGCCTTCCATAGCCAGACCCATGATGCACCATGAGGCTGTGTCTGAAGGAACCAACACTTCCCATTAAAAATGAGTGGGATATTGTTGATGTGCTGGAGCAGTGTAAATGCAATGTCAGCAACGTCATTGGGACGTGGTGTGAAGTTTCCACTCTGTTAAAAACCACATCATGTTTTATGTGTGAAAAAATTGTATTCCATGTGAAATGGCTTTATTTTTGGAAATATTTACTTTAATGAACAGTCCAAGTTTATAACATAAAATGACACTAAAATCATATAACATAAAACCACACTATTTTGATATTTACTTATAGATAATCTACAAATGTTCAAATTATTAACACACAACATGTATGGTATTTGACAGGAAATTTTGTTCCAAGTGAATTATAATGTTAATGTTGTTACAGAGGTAGGGTACTGAAGTGTTAGGTGTCTTGAATAAAGACCCTTATTTTTAAAGTATGATGCTCTAGCCCATGCTGGGACTTGAACCACAGCCTGCCATGTGGACTCAGCACTAAACCATTCAGTGAAACTCAGTGTATTATCAATCATTTTATAAATATTAATACATTTGGTAATAGGATTAGTGTTAAAGGTTGCTCCGCCTACTTATATTTTTAGCAAATTTGCATAATATGCAAAATCACACAAATTTTTGAGAGCGAACTAGTCCCTGGAAATGCACGCAATATGGATATATGTGGTATCAGCAGAATCCTAAAAACCTGAACTTTAAAAATTATCAAAAAGTTGGAATTTCATCACTGCTTGGCTTCCAGACTCCGCCCAAATACAGGGGTGGAGCTCGCGTTCCAAAAATCAGACAAATATAGCTGTAACTCGCAAACGATTTCCCTAAATGTTCCAATACTTCACATGCTTGATCCCTATAAGGATTGGAAAATATGAGTACTTGGTTGTGCAACTGCAAGCCTAGAGGGCGCTATAACAACAAAAAATGTGTTATGCTTCACAGGATTGCATGTAGTGGGTGATGTCCCAAATCAGATTCTATGCCGATGATGTCATATTCAAAAAAACATGGCCATCGGCCAATCAGATTTCAGCTGCAGTTTGATGACCTTAACAAGGTCCTATCATCATGATACTTGCATGATATGTCTATGGCGTCACTTACTAAGCACATGAAGAAATTAATAACGATAGCCACTAGGGGTCACAATTCAAATTTTCTACATGGAAATATGGAATATCTCAGCAAAATTTAATCATATCAACAAGCAATTTGCTTTACTAAATACATCTGTGCAATTACAAGTATTATCAAGAAATCCATTATTTATTCACAATAGACAGATATGTGAAAATGGAGCTTTTTGAACTCCTCCCTGGAAATTTGTCTTATGAATAAACAACTGGTATTTTTACAATCTGTATAGACTGTAGGTAAATAATTATCAAAAAAAGTTTGAACTTTTGACACGCTGTTGTGGCAATTATTCAACAAACTAAATGAAATAAAAAGAGTGCTTGCTTTCACACTGGTCTTCAATGGGCTGGACACACACACAGCAGGCGTGACTTAGGTGTTGGAGTTGTAAATCCCTCAGCATCACTGCTGGACTGAGAATAGTACACAACCAAACACATCCAGCAGGGATTTTTCTGTGTCCACTAATTACAGACTCAAGTACAAGCAACTCCACATCATATCTGCTATTTGAGGGTCCTGAACATTAGGGTGAGCAGCTCCAGAGTGACTTCTTTGCTTGATGCTGTCTCTGTCATCCACTACTCCTCCATCTCTCGCTACATCTCCACAGAGATGCCAGAACAGCAAGGACCACCTTCAAAACATTACACAAACTTCCCCAAAAATCCCCTTCTATCTCGGGAAAGCTCATATGCTGGCACGCTGTTCGTCTAGAAGTGAATACAGGCTTGGACCCTGGGAATTGCCGCTTGCGGCTATATTTATGTTTAGATTTTACAGAATCTATAACATCCAATCTAAACATCTGCTTCATTTACTGTGATAGTATTCATTTTGAAGATGTGGATATTTAGAGACCTCTCTGGTGAGATTTGCACAATCCTGTGGAAGAATGCTATTAAAATGTACATTGTTATGTAGTCTTCTTTCAGAGTGGATGAATCTGATGAGTAGTCAGAGTGCATGGTGTATTCTCAGCTCTTGCCAACTTTCAAAAGCCAAGCCAATGTTAATCCTGATTTAACAAGGTCTACTGCACTTTCTTTTGTTTTGCAAGTTCCCCAGTTATATTAAGTGTTTTCTTGATTTGACAATGGATGAATGAGCAGGGGGCGGCACGGTGGCGCAGCAGGTAGTGTCGCAGTCCCACAACTCCAGGGGCCTGGAGGTTGTGGGTTCGATTCCCGCTCCGGGTGACTGTCTGTGAGGAGTTGGTGTGTGTGCTCCGGTTGTGGTGCTCCGATTTCCTCCCACAGTCCAAAAACACATGTTGGTAGGTGGATTGGTGACTCAAAAGTGTCTGTGTGTGTGTGTTGCCCTGTAAAGGACTGGTGCCCCCTCCAGGGTGTATTCCAGCCTTGCACCCAATGATTCCAGGTCGGCTCTGGACCCACTGCGACCCTGACCTGGATAAGCAGTTACAGATAATGAATGAATGAGCAGATAAAGATGGATTTGCTGTTCTGATATCTCCACTCACAGTAACTCTTATATAATGAGTCAATGAGTTCATTCATTCATTCATTATCTGTTACCCTTATCCAGTTCAGGGTCGCGGTGGGTCCACAGCCTACCTGGAATCATTGGGCGCAAGGCGGGAATACAGCCTGGAGGGGGCGCCAGTCCTTCACAGGGCATGACCCAGCTTTACTATTTCATAATTAATTATGATAATGATCTCAGAGTGTGGACACCTTTGGGCCAATTCTGCCACTTGTGGCTCAATTGTGGCACTGGCAAGTCTTGCATTGGCCAGACATGAGCTATAATAAGCAGAGCTAAACTTATGACATATGTTGTATGGACCAGATGTAGATTTGGTCCACAATATGCCTGGCATATGGCCCATATGGACCTGTGGCTGTGCTGAAGCAGGTAGACTCACTCAGAGTCAATGCCATTAATCAAGTTTAAAACTGGGTGACAACGGGGACAAATATTCATTGCTGTCTGGGATGAAGCTTTTCAAAATAATGTGCTACTTTTCCACAAATAAAACTTAGTGTATCACAGTAATGATATAGCTTTTCAAAATAATGAATTACTATTTCATAATCATAATTATAGCCTACCTTTACAAAATCATGAATTATAATTTCCTAGACATGAATTGCTCTATCATTATAATGATGTAGTTAATAATTATAATATAATATTAAGATTTTATAATGATCTAGCTTTACAAATTAATGACTTGTCATGTCATAAGAATGGTATCATATGCATCATCATGTCTATGTATAATAATGGCTAGAAAAGCATTCCTTCTTATGAGATAGGAAGTCATGACTATGCAAAAGCAACACCTCAGGCAGGGACATTGCCTACTAGCTGTACTTTCACTGATCTTTGTGATGTATGTGAAAAGTCAACATAGTCAACTGGCTGTCACTGCATCACCACTCCAAATATAAAATGTCCTCATGCAGGTAACAATACTGCATTTCAACAGCACAAACTCGGGATTTGTTGAGCAGGTTGTGTTGTGGAGTTGTGCTGTTGAACATAGTGGAAAACACAGCCACAGAGCAAAGCATCATTATAAAGTAGTGTGGTGGAAGGAGGAAGGATAGGGAAGGTTAATTCCTATACAAGTGACACAATGCATATTACTGAGTTAGATGGGGTGTGGTAGGGGGGCAGGGGTGTAGAAAAATTGGATTGGAACACACATCTTTCAATAAGTCACTGTGGCTGCTCTCTTTTCAGGGGAAACATAAATTGGCAGTGAACATTTGAATGAACCAAGCAGCTCAGAGACCTCTCATCAACCTGCCCCTAAGAGGAAAACAATCGCTGCACACCAAATAAATTACCGCACACTCATGCATCACTCCCCAAGATTTTTACTCTGCTTGGGCTGATTTCATACAACCCACGATGCAACCTAGGGAGAAATAGATGGATCCGTAGCCAGCCACTGTGGAGGATGCTGATCAAAGTAACTTCAAAAAGACATTAAATTGATTAAAGGTCATATGAATGAAGTTCTGATGAATACTCTCCTGAAATAGCGAATGCGTTACCTGTGAACATTTTTCACGAGGCTGCACACAAGAATCAAGGAGCTATGGTGAACTCTGCTACAGCACAAATACTGGTACTGCAGTGATATCCATTGGCATTTCATGTATTTCTTATTTATAAATAATCAAGAATGCACAATATATGGAAGGTGTCTTATTTATAGAAAAATGGGAAAACTCTGTCAATAACAAAGATTTTGTCAGATGTGATTTTTCACCCTGAAATATATATTGGTACATTCCTATCCAAAGTAAACCAGATGATGTGAAATATTAATGACTGGCAATGGACTGCACATCAGTCAAATAGTTCAGCAGTTAAGATAAGCAATAGTATGGGTGGTTTCTCCCCACCAAACAGACAGCAAAGGTCCATAGGCTGACCCATGACTAGACATTATCAACCCTTTGAGGTCGGCTATGCCGCCGGCGGGATAAAATTGAAATTCCACATAAACACGTATATAACTCTGCGAGATTTTATCCTAAAAAAAAATACAACATACCTCGGAAACCTTGAAGGGTCTACTTTCCAACTATATATAGGATGAAACGATATATATATTTATATTCTTGTGAGAGAAGCGTAAACAACAACCGGCACATTTTTGAGGCACAAGCTTTTTTGTTCCGCCCATAGACGCGTTCTGCCATTCATATGTTGACACTATGGTAATTCGGCAGCTGCTAGTGGAGGATCATTGGCTGATAATTTGCATGAAAACGCCCAAATACAGAGCACATGTCGCGGAATTGTTTACGTGGAGCTTCGTCATGTCGCACTCACGGGAGCTGGAGCCACTGCGGAGGAGAGCTTTGTTCTGGAAAATGAAGAGGATTTCAGCTCATCTGACGAAAGCGGGGAGGACAGTGACGAAGAAAGATTTATTTTGAGATGCGGATTGATCCGAAGGAGGGTTTTTGTGATAGGTAAGTGAAATATTTCCTTTCAAATGAAACAAACCCACGCTTCGCGCTTACTGTGTACACTCCGCGAATTCCGGATAAATTAAAATAAAGAATAAATTAAATAAGTATTCCTTTGTATATGAAAGCATAAATTAATGTAAAAAAAACCCGCTGTTGTGTAAACGGGACATTCAAGTGTAGCCTGTTGCTAATCTGAGTGCATGCTGAGAGTGCTAACATTAGCATGCGAGGCTCCAGTACCATAAGTGTGGCTTATGGCTGTAAATGTTTAGCCTAGTGTGGTAATGTCATGTGTAAATGGCCTGTGTGAATGTAATAGTGTCATCCTATGTAGCTTGTTATGCTATGTACTGCTATACATAGGTCATATACAAGTACTGTATTTGAAATACAAGTAATTATTAGTTGTAGTGACTGTTGGCATGAATAGCTAATCTTTGTAACTGCTCAGAAGCTCACATTTCTTATTATTTTTCTTTCAGAAATGTGGAAAATACTCCACCTCCAAGCAAAGACGACGGCGTCAACCAAGTCTGCAACCACCAACGTGTAAACACATGGTCCTTCCACATCTGCTCTGTAAGTTTAGCATTTTGCATTACACAACTCAGCACAAAACTTTGAAGTGGTACAGAAAACTGTTTCTTCACTTCTTGGACATTGCTGCTACCAATGCCTACATTCTCCACAACAACTTATGCAACAGGACAGCCTGACCCACAAGGCATTCATGGAAGAGCTTGTTGAACAGCTGTGTGGTATGCAAAAACCCCATGGAAGTGTGAACAGTGTGATGTCTACCTTTGCATGCAGCCAGACAGAAACTGTTTTAGAGACTGGCATCTTTTGTTGAACTGACTCATACATATATACACACACAAGGATATACAGTATGACTATCTTTAGTATATTATCACTATGTTTACATGTGAACACATTTTCCATTTATTTTAATTCATGCCAGTTATTTATTTTTTTGTTTTTATTGCTTGTTTAGTTCTCTTTTTTTGAAATAAACTGTGATAAACTCTGCCTCTGGTCTCTTCTCTTTTGACAGCTGTGGCAGTGACAGCTAATGGGCCATTCATTAGGCAGTGGGGTGGGGACCTCGCACCTCGGTTTTCGCACCTATCTTCATACATATGCAACGTAGGAGCCAGTGACTGAGAAAAACAGAGTGTCACCTCACATTTGTTATGTCCTAAGTATAAAATTACATACAATTTATGAAAAGTAGAATCAGCAGTGTGTTGCCAAGACCCGTGTTCACAAAGTTTTGACCTCAAAGGTCCCGGTGAGAAATGTTTAGAATGTGTTTTTTCACAGTATATCAGCACTTCTGAAAATAGGTTTTTGGAAAGTCTAAGTTTAGAGTAAATTTAATCAAAATGTAGATGTATGACACTCTTACTGATTCAACACTGTTGTTGCAGAGATAGTTCTGAAAAATGCATGTGTAACACTTTGAAATGATTTTTTCTCAGATGCGTACAATTTGTAAAACAATCAAGGCATGTCAGACTACACCAGGGTGTCTGAAAACCCCTCAGACTCCAGGGGGTTATCAAGGCAAGCAGACAGTTACATCAGCACTGGTCCCTACAGGCTGAAACTACAGCTTCTGTTACATCTGTCACCACCACTTCCCCCTGCCTCCACCCGCCCTCCCCCCTATTCCCACATCTAGTAAGTACTGGCAGCTTCTACTGTATTCTCATCTTCTGACCTTTACCCTCTGCCCTAATCTAGTTCCACCCTAGATGCACAGACTGGACATTCCCCAACCCATGGGCTGTTCGAGTTGTAGGAAAGCAATGTGATCAATCTGGTAATGGAGGCTGGCATCCACAAAAGTATGCCCCCATGACAAAAACTGGAAAGTTTGTTGTGTCTGATGTCACTGTCAAAACAAAACCTTTTATTATCAAAAACAAGTGGGGAGCCATGGCCTAAGGGTTAAAGAAGATGACTTAGGACTGAACGGTTGTTGGTTCGATTCCCATCACTGGCAGGAAAATTGGGGCCTGTGGGAGTGAAGGTACAGCACTGTCCTCCTCCCTCCATCAGCTGGGGATGGCTGCCTGCAGCTTTGGGTGTGTGTTCATAGCCCCTAGTTCAGTAGTGTGTGTGTGTGTGTTCACTGCCAGAGATGGGTTAAATGCAGAAGACACATTACGTTGTACAATGACAAATAATTGCACATTACAAATTTACAAGAAAATCAAATCTCAATCTGAACTTTCCCTGTAAAATATTGTAACCTTTATTGGCCCATTTGTCTTGAATTTGTGACATGAACAAGTTTTCCAAAAGCTAGTTACAATTTAGAGTGTTTCCTTGATCTTTTACTTGGGTCAGAGAAGAAAAAGTGGTTTGTATTGTAATCAGATTTGATTAAACAATTTCAGAAGAAAAAAAAAATTGCTTACTCTAAATGTGGTTTATTTTTGTAAAACACTTTCAGAAGTGAAAAAAAAAAAAAAAAAAAAAATATATATATATATATATATATATAACGCTTTGATTCCTATATGATTCAGCCCATATTCCTTTATATATATATATATTTGCATGGTACAAAAACCAGAAATTACACATTTAAAGATAACAGTTTAACTGTCTTTCATTCAATGCATGCATTTTCCAGATTACAATATCATCCTAATATTTGCATTTGGAATTTAGCTCAGCAGGTAGCGTTGCAGTCACACAGCTTCTGGGGCCTGGAGGTTGTGGGTTCGATTCCCGCTCCGGGTGACTGTTTGTGAGGAGTTGGTGTGTTCTCCCCGTGTCCGCGTGGGTTTCCTCCGGGTGATCCGGTTTCCTCCCACAGTCCAAAAACACACGTTGGTAGGTGGATTGGTGACTCAAAAGTGAATGTGTGTGTGTGTGTCTGTGTTGCCCTGTGAAGGACTGGGTGTATTCCCGCCTTGCGCCCAATGATTCCAGGTAGGCTCTGGACCCACCGCGCCCCTGAACTGGATAAGCGCTTACAGATAATAATAACAGATAATTATTGCTACATTGGTACATTGCTAAAAAGACTGCACAGTGAACCTGCAATGAACCTGGTAGATCACAGCAGTGGATGACTAAAGATTACAGAAGAAATGTTATTCATGTGGAGAAAATGGAGACGGAATATATGCAAATTCAAACAGAAATAGAAACAGTAAAGCGCTACAGACAGACTGAAACAAAGACTATGGTACCTATAGAATAACCTAGAACATAGCATTAAAACAGATACACTGAGGACTTAAAACCTACATAGAGACCAATCAGAAGATAAACACGGGACTAGATTAAGAATGACCAAGAGCAGAGGCAAAGACAAAGAGACACTAGAACAGTATAAGCAAGCTAAACCTAAGCCAAAACTGAGAAAATTATGAGCACAAAGACAAAAAGAAAACCAAGAAGAAAGAGGAAAGCTAAAACAAGAAACTCTAAATGAACAAAATATAATCCCAAACAATGTCTAAGACCAAAAAATGTAACATGAATTTGAAGTGGACTAGGCCATAAACAATAAATCCTAAACTAAGAAGGATTAACTAAAATGCAACACAAAGTTAGAAACACAGAGACATAAGAAATAATGCCACAAAAAAGACCAAACAAACAAAAGAATGACAAAACATGAATGACCGACAATACTCAAGACTCTAGGGTCCTAATATTTAAAAGTCGCAAAATGAAATACTTTTCAAATTTACATTTAAGGCATTTTAGCGATGAACTCATTTAGTGTGGCTCACAATTCTAATCATGTTATAAAGGCTACTATACAGGAGTCAGGGCCAAGACACAAACCCCCATCTACTGTGATTTTACCCACTACACTACACTAACCCCATTATAAAATAAAATGTTCTCCCAATTCCATCCCTAAAAAGATTATCATTAAATGTTGGAGATGTACAGATTTTCAACAAAGTTATATGAATGTTTGAGTAAAATGTATTTCTGAGGTAAGTTTAAGTCTTATGCAATTTTTATGACTTTTTAAAGATGATAAAGAGAAACCCATGAGAAATCCACAGGCACAGCGACACATCAGTGAGAACTCCTGCATTTCTAATACGTCTGGGCTTCATTTCAAACTTTTGTTTGTCATAGACTGATCTATTCCCTTGCTCCTCTGTTCTCCTATCATGGGTGTTTAGGGGCTTTATGAAAAACAATTCAGAGTTCAGTAATCTTACAATAAGAATATGAATTGAAAGAAAAGAAGAAAACTATTGTAAGCAGTAGGCTTTCTCCTAAGGGTATATGTGTATATATATATATATATATATATATATATATATATATATATATATATATATATATATATATATATATATATATATATAACACTTCCTATATGATTCAGCCCATATTCCTTCATTTTTCTCATTATTCATGTCATAGTCATTGTTTTATTTCTGTGCCTTTGGTGTGCACAGCCAAAAACAACAACATCGACAACAAAAACTGTCCAGTAACTTAGGCCTGAAATATATTTCCTGCAAACACACAAGCACACTGTGCAATAACAGTTTGCATGTCCCAGCATCCAATTATTATTTTATTTTAGAATTAATTAATTCATTCATTCATTCATTCATTCATTCATTCATGCATTCATGCATTCATTCATGCATTCATTCATGCATTCATTCATTCATTCATTCATTATCTGTAACCACTTATCCAGTTCAGGGTCGCAGTGGGTCCAGTGCCTACCTGGAATCATTGGGCGCAAGGCGGGAATACACCCTGGAGGGAGTGCCAGTCCTTCACAGAGCAACACAGATACACACATTCACACACACACTCACACCTATGGACACTTTTGAGTTGTCAATCCACCTACCAACGTGTGTTTTTGGACTTTGGGAGGAAACCGGAGCACCGGAGGAAACCCACGCAGACACGGGAAGAACACACCAAACTCCTCACAGACAGTCGGTATAGCGGTATTTTAGAATTCCTTTGTTTCAATTTAGATCTTCTTCTATATGAGAAAGAATATCTTTCTCTAAAAATGTTATTGTAGATTCACCGGCACAGACAATGTTATGCATTTACTGCAATGTTGCAGTCAGAGTGAATGGACTGCTAATGATTTTATTGTGAACCATCAATAGTGAGTGCTGAGTAGGTCTTTTCATACGCGCTGTCAGAATTGCAGATACATGTTTTTAGGAGGCTATTAAGATAATAGCAGTCATTTTTATTTAGGACATAACTATTCTTATAAGTCTTTTCTGGTTTTGGGATTAAAATAGAATACCATGCTCTGCCAGCACATTGACAAGACAATGGACAAATGTATGCTGCATTGAAACAAGAACAAAACCCCCAACCATTTACATTTATGGCATTTAGCAGATGCTGTTATCCAGAGTGACTCACAAAAGTGCTTAGTGTTCAGAATGTGTTTCCTAGCTAGAACATATAGGTTAGGGTCCGAATTCCCTCTAAGCTCAGATGATTGTCAGGACAAGAGCCAGTTCAGATACCTAGAAGAGCAAAACGTTGTAAGTGCAATACACAATACAATCTAGTCAGTGCTCAAACCTAGAAGGAAAACATAGTCAGTGCTCATCCCTAGAAAGAAAGGAGTTAAATGCACATAAGTGCAAAAACATATTATGGTGAGCACTTAAATTAGTGGGAGACAAAGAACCAATAGTCTTGACAAAGAGGTGCTGATTCCCTAAGCTTGTTGAGCAAGTTTCAGGCATGAATTAGAAGCACTTATCTTCATCCTATTTATGAAAACTGGTGCACAAGCACTAATGCACAGGTTATGCACGTGGAAATCAAAAATTATTGTTCTCTTCCTTTTAATGCAGATTCATTTGAAAGAAGCTCAAGCCCCTTTTCTGAACAATCGTCTGAGCAAGGAATATACAAGTTTGCTGCAGTACTCAGACAAGCAAGATGCATGCATTATACACCCAGGCAAAAAAAAGCAGTATGAGAGACCATGAAAGTGGTGTTAGTACTGTGGCACAGCAGTTGCTCAGAATTCACTCCAATTTCTCACCTGTAAAGACCGGCCTCCACGTCGCGGCTCCGCCAGAGTGTGAGAGCAGCCTTGATCTGTAATGATACTGGAATTATGAAACACAGTGTATTCTATCTCTGCCAGACTTGTATAGCCTTGGATAAACTCTGCAAACCGCTCTAGTGCATCAAGTATGATTTTAAGAGAAATATACTTGAGATATGAAATATATTTTCAGAATTGTTTGTGCTAAAAAAATCATATTTGGAGAAATGAGATAGAGGAACCACTTTTGGTTCACTTAATAACAAATTCTAAAATGGGGGTAAGGGTAAGCACCATGACAACTTTTAAAAAATATTAAAAAGTCACATAATTTGAGGGTTCTAAACCATATAAATGTATTTTTAGAACCATGGCTAACCAAAGAATAATTCCTAATAATTTAAGTCTGATTTGGATCTGGAAACCATGGAGCATGCCCAAATACCTGAATTTACATATTGCTACGCTGCTATCATTAAATCTCTCAAATCTATCTACAACATACACATACATATATAATGACATAGAATAAAACCTAGAAAACATGTTTTCAGCATTCTGTTCATGCCCTGATGGTAGCATCCTTTCATAATCAAGTTGAGGTGTGTGAACAATGTAATGAAGACTGAAAACAACTTATTTTGAATAGCCTGTGTATGTATGTGTCTGTTTGTGAGAAAGTGAGAGAGCGAGAGAGAGGGTCATGTGTCTGGCACAAAACCCCAAAGCTCCTGCCCAGACACACAGACAGTGAGCTCTAGTTATGACCACACAGCTGGTTTCTTTGGGTGCTGTGTTCACTGTAGTTTTCTACAACATATTAGAATAAAAGTTTATTCTAAAATATTTTGGCTCGGTGTACATTCCATAGTGCCTTTAGCCATAAACACGTGCTCAGTGAGTTTACACAGATTTACTTCCCTACCTGCTCAGAGGTGTGACCGAATCCATGAGGAGAGTTGCATCCATCTTAATGTCTGAATTCACAAAGACTTTATGTAAAAAAACGTAATATTGCCATAAACAGGCAGGTTTGGCGTGCAGAGCGAGTGAATGTGGAGCTTTTCACAGTTGTAGTACGTCTCCCTAGACTTTAAGTGAATTTTATAACACGTAAATTGGTTTTACACATTTGTAATGGTTTTTAAGGGTAAAGTGCTCCAGGTGTAATTAATTATCACAGAGCAGGGTCGGCTCAATTTGTTTTTCTGGAGAAAGGTAGTGTAGACTGCTGAAACTGTAGACTGCAGTTATGTAATAACATCATTTTGGGAGTAGGACCACACCCAAACTCCTCCTCTCAGCCCTATATATACCCTGCAAATTCACGTCATTTCCGCGTCGGACAAACTCGCCTCATTTAGTTCAGGAGATGGATCTCGATTTGACTGCTTCACGACGTCAGCTTGCTCCTCCGAGCAACATGATTGGGCATAAAAAGAGCTTCTCAGAGTGTCAGTGTCTCTCTGAAGCCAAGATGGTAAGACGATCACCAATTCCACCACTGTTGTGCAGAAATATAGTACAGCAATACCAGAATGGTGTTACCTAGCGTAAAATAGCAAAGACTTTTAAGTTATCATCATCAACCGTGCATAACATCATCAAAAGATTCAGAGAATCTGAAACAATTCCTGTGCGTAAGGGTCAAGGTCGTAAAACTCTACTGGATGCTCGCGATCTCCAGGCCCTTAAACATCACTGCACCTCAAACAGGAATGCCACTGTCAAGGAAATAACAGAATGGGCTCAGGAATACTTCCAGAAAGCATTGTCAATGAACACAATCCACCATGCCATCTGCCGTTGCCAGCTGAAACTCTACAGTGCAAAGAGGAAACAATTTCTAAGCAAGCTCCACAAGCTCAGACGTTTGCACTGGGCCAGGGGTCTTTTAAAATGGAGCCAGACCAGAGAGGACAAAGATAACCCAAGTTGTTATCAACGCTCCGTTAAAAAGCCTGCATCACTTATGGTATGGGGTTGCCTGAGTGCTTGTGGCATGGGCAGCTTTCATGTCTGGAAAGGCACCATTAATGCAGAGAACTATGTTCAGGTTCTAGAACAACATATGCTCCCATCTAGATGTCATCTCTTTCAGGGAAGACCCTGCATTTTTCAACAAGATAATGCCAGACCACATTCTGCAGCAATCACAACATCATGGCTACGTAGGAGAAGGATCCGGGTACTGAAATGGCAGCCTGCAGTCCAGATCTTTCACCTATAGAAAACATTTGGCGCCTCATAAAGAGGACGGTGCGACAAAGAATGCCCAAGACGATTGAACAGTTAGAGGCCTGTATTACACATGAATGGGAGAGGATTCCTATTTCTAAACTTGAGAAACTGGTCTCCTGTCAGATGTCTGCTGAGTGTTGTAAGAAGAATGGGGGGTGCCACACAGTGGTAAAACATGGCCCTGTCCCAACTTTTTTTAAATTTGTTGACGCCATGAAATTTTGAAACAACATATTTTTCCCTTAAAATGATACATTCTCCCAGTTTAAACTTTTGATCTGTGATTTGTGTTCTATTCTGAATAAAATATTAGATGTTGGCAGCTCCACATCATTGCATTCAGTTTTTATTCACAATTTGTTTAGTGTCCCGACTTTTTTGGAATCCGGAACAATTCATAGATTGTAAGACATAGATTTACAGACTCCTGAAAAATTGTTGAGTTGGTGTTGTTTAGTGTGTGATAAGAACATTTGATGCTGTCAACTAATTCAATAATTTAATCCCATCTCATTTTTACTCACATGGTAGTTTTATTATTTTCACATTAAATACACAATATAAATTATAGTGCACACTTCCTGTATTTATGACAGAAAACGCATTTCATCTGGAAAAACCCACAAGGTAGTGACCCCTTAGAGTTACATTTTATTTTGTGGTAGTCTCTAGGGAGAACGTCTGTGGCTGAGATATATTTTGTGGTGACATCTAATTATTGCAGGGGTGTTTGGTTATTTTATTTTCCCATTTGGAATTCCATTTTCACAAATGGCTTTTCCAAATCATATCTATTCTATTCTGAAATTCTGGGCTTTCTGATATTTTTCTTTCTATATTTAATTATAAATTTGTTTAGTTTTACTCTTAAATAGAAACATGTGAAGGATTGTCTCAGACAGTGATGTTAACATTTCACAATCCATCTACAGAAAGGCATTTTTAGAAACCAAATGCTCCTACACCATTTATAAGCATATGGTCTGGTTTTAGTTTTTGCAACTTTGGAACAAAATCATGCAATCAAAATAAAAGGGTAGGCTAAACTTTAACCTGGAAGACCTATTTAATACCAAAAAGTATGTGCAATGCTGAATGGAAAACCTCTTTTTGTGAGGGAATGAAAATCACTGCAATCAAACATGGTTGTATCATTCAGACCATTACACATCTCTATAGTGCAGCAGCCCACCTGGAGATCTGCCTTTCAACCAGCTCTGCAGTTCCCCCGGTCTCATCACTCATGCTTTTTTAGCTTCGATTTCCAATCCCTCCCTTTGTTTAATATGTGCATGGCACACTGGCAGATGAGCCAACAACTGTGACCTTTACCGTGTCACTAAACCTTCATTACGCTCTTCAATAGAAAGATTCCCTAAGCTCACCGTGCTCCCAGGCTCAGGAAAAAGCTCCAGGCCTCTAGATGATTGTGTCCCACTGAATAGATCTGCTGGCTGGGGAGGGACCATCACAAAACAGTTTTGATTCTCGGAGGGTGGTTGGCATAATTCTAAAAGCTGTGTTTCAGCTTGTGAATTAATTCAATTTTAATCTGGATCAAGGACACTTTTTTCATTAAAAGGACTTAAATTAAATTTTTTTATGAATATATTTGTATGTAAAAAAATAATATCGTCCAATACCTAGTCTATATTTACATACTTTATCTGTTAAGTTAATCACTTATTCAGCCTACAGCAATTTAGCCTCTTTTACAGACTGGTCTCAAGATGAATTAGTACATATATGACTAAAACACCATTCCCAGGATTTTGTATTATGTAGAATCAATTTTGGGTAATATCTGATGCCTACTGACTGTGAAAATGCACCCTTAACCATCATGAAACATCATGAAAATGTTGTGAGATATTTTAGTCTTTAACCCTCTCATGTTGAAGTTAAGCTGTGCATAAGCCAGGAATGCTTTTTAAAAAGGGTCATTTCAAAGAAGCCCACCATTAGTAAATGTTCATATATATCTGGTTGCCTATATGCAAACTGGATTTCAAAAAAGTTGGGACACTAAACAAATTGTGAATAAAAACTGAATGCAATTATGTGGAGGTGCCAACATCTAAGATTTTATTCAGAATAGAACACAAATCACAGATCAAAAGTTTAAACTGAGAGAATGTATAATTTTTAAGGGAAAACTATGTTGTTTCAAAATTTCATGGCGTCAACAAATCTCAAAAAAGTTGGGACAAGGCCATTTTTTACCACTGTGTGGCATCCCCCCTTCTTCTTACAACACTCAACAGACGTCTGGGCACAGAGGAGACCAGTTTCTCAAGTTTAGAAATAAGAATCCTCTCCCATTCATCTCTAAAACAGGCCTCTAACTGTTCAATCGTCTTGGGCCTTCTTTGTCACACCTTCCTCTTTATGATGCGCCAAATGTTCTCTATAGGTGAAAGATCTGGACTGCATGCTGGCCATTTCAGTACCCGGACCCTTCTCCTACGTAGCCATGATGTTGTGATTGCTGCAGAATGTGGTCTGGCATTATGTTGTTGAAAAATGCAGGGTCTTCCCTGAAAGAGATGACGTCTAGATGGGAGCATATGTTGTTCTAGAACCTGAACATAGTTCTCTGAATTAATGGTGCCTTTCCAGACATGCAAGCTGCCCATGCCACAAGCATTCATGCAACCCCATACCATCAGTGATGCAGGCTTCTGAACGGAGTGTTGATAACAACTTGGGTTATCCTTGTCCTCTCTGGTCCGGATGACATGGCGTCCCAGTGTTCTATAAAGAACTTCAAATCGTGACTCATCTGACCACAGAACAGTCTTCCATTTTGCCACACTCCATTTTAAAAGACCCTTGGCCCAGTGTAAACATCTGAGCTTGTGGAGCTTGCTTAGAAATGGCTTCCTCTTTGCACTGTAGAGTTTCAGCTGGCAACGGCGGATGGCACGGTGGATTGTGTTCACTGACAATGCTTTCTGGAAGTAATTCTGTTATTTCCTTGACAGTGGCATTCCTGTTTGAGGTGCAGTGACGTTTAAGGGCCCGGAGATCGCGAGCATCCAGTAGAGTTTTGCGGCCTTGTGTCACGCCTTCGTCCTGTCAAGTCTGTTGTCCCCGCCATGTGCTTTATTTGCACATGGCTATGTTTGTTTATGTTCGAGTCTCCGCCCTTGTCCCGTCTTTGTTTCGCCTCCTCGTCCGTGTCATGTGTTAACCCGTCCTCCTCGTTATCTGTCCAGGTGTGTCTCGTTTGTGTCAGCATTTAAGCCCTCTTGTCTCACGTCCTGTTTGTCGTTCATTTCACTTCACTTCGTATTGTTGTTTTGCTTCGTACAGAGTCATTTCGTGTTGTATCTTTCCCCTCTCCTAGTCAAGTCATGTCGTTTTGTTTCCTAGTCACGTTCCTTAGTTTGGTTTGTCTGTCTTTGTCGTTTTTCTCGTTTCATTTCATATGTCTTGTTTTTTCCGTAGTTGCCAGTCTTTGTTTTGTTATACATTTTGTTTAAATAAAATCCTGTGTTTTAGCAAGTGCGTCCGCTTCCGTCAGTCCGCCAAGTGATCCGTGAAACCTTGACCCTTACACACAGCAATTGTTCCAGATTCTCTGAATCTTTT
Organism: Hoplias malabaricus; assembly: GCF_029633855.1. NCBI lineage: Eukaryota > Metazoa > Chordata > Actinopteri > Characiformes > Erythrinidae > Hoplias > Hoplias malabaricus. Next base: position 27,622,913 of record NC_089803.1, read on the forward strand.
GATGATGTTATGCACGGTTGATGATGATAACTTACAAGTCTTTGCTATTATATGCTGGGTAACACCATTCTGGTATTGCTGCACTATCTTTCTGCACAACAATGGTAGAACTGGTGATTGTCTTACCATCTTGGCTTCAGAGAGACACTGACACTCTGAGAAGCTCTTTTTACACCCAATCATGTTGTCAATTGACCTAATTAGTGTTAATTGGTCTTCCAGCTGTTTGACATATGCTCAGTTTCCTTTTTCCAGCCACTTATTGCTACTTGTCCCAACTTCTTTGGGATTTGTTGACACTGTGAAATTTTGAATCAACATATTTTTCCTTTAAAATGTTACATTTACTCAGATTAAACTTTTGATCTGTTCCATTATGAATAAAATATAGACATTTGCCATCTCCACATCATTGCATTCAGTTTTTATTCACAATTTGTTTAGTGTCCCAACTTTTTTGGAATCCGGTTTGTATATACCAGACTTAAAGCCAAAGAAACAAAAACATTCTGTTTTAATTTAAGGTCTTAGGAGAGATTGGGTAATGTTCATGAATTCATTCATTCATTTACTCTAAGGAAGGAAACATGTGCAGACAGGTGCAGGCAGGGGGAACACACCACATTCTTCACAGACAGTGACCCAAGGCTAGGATTAAACCCACAACCTCAGGACCCTGGAGCAGTGTGTCAGTGACACTTGTCATCATGTTGCCCTGATGTAGTAATGTAGAAATTAATAATGAATGTCGTAATGTAAAACCCAATAAATATATTCTGTAAAAATGTCACATTAAAATAAGAATAGCAAATTGTAATTCAGTCTAAACAGGGTGACCACTACACTGTGAAATACAGGGTATCCCTAAGAGATGACAGGAAAGGGGAAAAAAACACCCATATTAAAGATGGTAATATAATTTTAGAAACAAGCTGTGGGGCAAGGGGAGGCTTTTGGCATTTCCCTTACATCTTATGTCTACAATTGGATCAGAATTTATTATAAGGGTGTTTCCTGTCTCCTTACTTTTGGGAAACCATGTAGATTTTTAATAAGCAGCCAATATATCCTTTAGTTTTACATGGTAATTGTAGGTTAAATATGAAAGTACAGCAGATTACTGTGTAGTTTTTTTACAGTATGTGTAGCATGTTATATTTATATTACAGTCTGTAGTTCCATTTAATGTGTAGCTATATGTGTAGAGATATACTTGCTGTTTGGCCATGCTTATTTGCTACACTTGTAACTGGAGGCTTCCACGAGAGGGCAGAAATGTAGAAAATGTAGAAAAATGCAGGTAATTGCAGATTTGGCTCTGACACAGCTTCTTCATAACATTCTGCCATTGTGATGCTATGGATCTCCTCCACTGGCCCTAGCATAAATGCATTAACTTCACCTTGCGTATGCGTAGCATTTATTATCTAAGGACCTGCACAACCTACGCACCAAGTGGATGCAGGCTACGCAAGGCAGCCATGATACGGATGCGAACGCGTAATTAACATCAACTATATCTCTACCCTAATTCCACCCACACCAGCCTTTTATACACCATCATGCTCTTCTACTTCACTTTACAGACACCCACAGCAACAAACCCATTGCTTCACCTCTTGTATAAACACCAAAATAGATAATTTCTACATAGATGCACACACACACATATATATATATATATAATATAGCATGTTATTTTAATGAAATCATGTGTTTGTGTTAGTATTGTGTAATTTCAAATAATGTTCTCAGCTTTTCCCCATTAGTATTATTGGATATCTTTAACAGGAACATACCCAAAAAAAAAAAAAAGAGAGAGAGAGAGAGAGAGAGAGAGAGAGAGAGAGAGAGAGAGAAAATCACTAAATACCCCCAGTGTTAACAAGTTTCTACATACAAGTATTAAAAATAATTTTGAGACTTGAGGTCTGGTGCATGAATATTTTGTAGTTTGTAGTGTTCTGATTCACTGCAGAATGAAGCTAAACTTAATCAGTTACAAATGCTTAATATAATAATTGTGTCAACATGTAAACTTTTAGAAAGTCATGATGTTTGCTGCACCTTGGACACTGCCACTGGAGCATATTCATGTAACCAAAGCAACTCATTAATCTGAATTTTATTCATTTATTCACATGGTGGACCTGTTTCTTCACAATAGCTTGGATTTCATGAATAACGCCCCAGGTCACACAGTAGAACTGTTCATCAATTAGCATATATTATCTATGGTGCTGGACGCAGCAGGTAGGTTTATTGTGATTAAAGATCTTGAGCAGACAAAAAAGTTTGGCCTTGTGAATGTTTCAGATGTAATCATTAGAATGTAATATTCCATGAGGAGAAAGATGATGGTGCTTTAACATTCCAGCTTCAATGTTGAATCTCAGCAGAAAAGAACAGATAATAAACAGTGAAAAAGAATGAGACAAATCTAATTTGAAACTAAGGGCTTCAGAAGGATAGACTGCAGGACTAGGGCTGTATAACAGTACATTTTCAATCTACACTTTCTGTACTGAGCAGGTGAATTTTTGCTCAATATGAATGTACTCTCAGTGGCCTTAAGATCGAACTGTGTACCTTAAATAATGAATTCAAAATTGCCCAGAGGAACAGTGCTTATATGCACCTTGTCAAAAACAGATTTTTTTTAAAGTAAATAAAAAACATCTTAGGTCAAGACAGAATATATAAATTCAATATAGAAATGTATATAGTATATAGTTTAGATGGGATGTAATATATAGTGCAATGTTGTTTAAGTAAAAATATAGAAGACATGCCCTTTCCATTGACCATTTAGTAAAATGTTACAACTGTTGTAATTACACAGAAATTTTTTTTTCCCATAATATATATTTTTCTTTAATTATAAGTTATCATTTTTACTGTCACTCTGAGAACATATATTAATTCTCAGTCATTTATGGTAAAAATATACACTGGGTTCCTGTGTATATCACTAAAGAGGTAAAATATAGAAGCAACTAAATACATAATATTGCCATAAATATTCTCTCATCTGCCTTCACACACTAATGATTTTTAGGGCCAACCCATTCTTAATCTATAGGGTTTAATATGATGTTGGCTCACCCTTTACAACTATAACAGCTTCAACTCCTCTGGGGAGGCTTTCCACAATGCTTAGGAGTGTGTTTCTGGGAATTCTTGACCATTCTTCCGGAAGCACATTTGTAAGGTCAGACACTGATGTTGGATGAGAAGGCCTGGCTAACAGTCTCCACAATAATTCATCCCAAAGGTGTTCTATCGGGTTGAGGTTAGGACTCTGTGCAGGCCAGTCAAGTTCTTCCACACCAAACTCGCTCATCCATGTCTTTATGGACCTTGCTTTTGTGCAATTTTGTGCAGTCATGTTGAAACAGAAAAGGGCTATGCCAAATTTCCCACAAAGTTGGGAGCATGAAATTGTCCAAAACCTCTTCGTATGCTAAAGCATTAAGAATTAATTTCATTTTAACTAAGGGGAAGAAGCCAAATCCTGAAAAGCAACCCCACACCATGGGATTTGGTTCATCATATGTTTAGAGTACAGTGGCGGTGTGCTTTACAACACTGCATCTGGCACTTTGCATTGCGCTTGGTGATGTAAGGCTTGGATGCAGCTGCTTGGCCATGGAATCCCAATCCATTAAGCTCTCTATGCACTGTTCATGTGCAATCTAAAGGCCACATGAGGTTTGGAGATCTGTAGCAATAGACTCTTTAGAAAGTTGGCGACCACTATGCATCTCAGCATCCACTGACCACTTTGTCATTTTACGTGTGTACCATTTTGTAGATGAGTTCCTGTCATTCCCAAACTGTTCCACTTTACTAAATATTCCACAGTAAACTCTCAGTTGAATTATTACAGAGAGGAAATTTCAGTGACTTGACTTGTTGCACAGGTTGCATCCTATGTTATCCTATGTTATCTTGGTGGAATTCAGTGAGCTACTGAAAGTGAACCATTTTTCACAAATGTTTGTAAAAGCAGTCTGCATGCCTAGGTGCTTGGTTCTATACACCTGTAGCCATAGAAGTGATTAGAACACCTGAATTCAATTTGGATGTGTGAGTGAACACTGGCAACGTGTAAATTCATATTTAATTCTTTTATTTGTCTGTAACCACTTATCCAGTTCAGGGCCACGGTGGAGCCTACCTGGAATCATGGGCACAAGACGGGAAGACAGTTTAACCACATTAATATAAAATTAACCACATTAATACAAACATGCAGGATTTCAGTCTATAAATATATAGTACATAGGTGAAGGATTGAATTGTACATATTTATGTATATTATATATTATATATGAAATAACAGAAAAGTGAGATAGTAAATGTGAAGTGTGAAGTCAGTGAATCAGATTTTTGTGGGTGGAACTATACCTGCAGTGTCTATAGAGTGAAGTACACTGTCAGAAAATTTGTCACTGTGGTGATACATTTTGCTGTATCTGTGGCGGTACTTTCAAGGGTACATATTTGAACCTTTATTTAGGGAACATAATTGTACCTTATTCTATTATATTGTAATTGTAGATTACAGTTTGTAATTGTGTTGATTTCATACACTTAATTTCTTCTTCAGAACTTATGTCTTTTTTTTTTTCCTATAATGAAATCTTACATATATTCACCTCTCCTTCTGGAGAAGAGAATGTAATGTACCTTTAGGGAAGACAACTGGACTTTTAAACACTGCCGTACCTTTAAAGGGATATTTACACAGTTTGTACCTTTAGTGACCGGTAATGTACCTTTAACGTACCTTTTTTCTAAGATTATAGATTTGTTAGTAGTCTCTCATGTAAAAGGTGAAGTCAGTGAATCTTGGGGGAACTATAGCTCCCATGCCTTAGATTAGAAGTCAGTAAATCTGTAGGTTGTTTTTTTTTTTTTTTTTTTTTGTGGAGTTATCGCTGCGGTATCTTTAGAACGACGACCCATTAGAGTCCCAATGAACCACCCTATTATAAAAGTGCAATTTTAGCACTTGCTAGTTTAATGTAAAGATAAAGTAATTTTCTGTAAAATGTATCTTAGGGCATTTATTATTCCCCAAATTGTCTTTAAAATTATAATAAATACCTAATAATATATTAACAATACATAACACACGAATACACACATTTTTTCTTCCTGCTAATTTACTATATTGAGTTCTGTGAATTTGAATGGTGTGCACTAATTTATTGGAAGCTAAGCTGCCAGAAAGTTACTGTAAATACTATATGAACCTCTCCTAAGAGTCTACAGTCTTCTGATTCTAAAAGGAACAACAAGAAAGTGGGATAAGATAGAGACAGAGTCAGGTTTCTTGTTTTTCAAAAGAGCCTGTGTTCTTAAAGGCCAGCTGCCGAAGCAAAAAATAAGCTACAAGTGAGCGAGGATGACCCCAGGCGCTGAGGCCTGGATGAATGTGGACACTCCCAAGACTAAATGTCACACTCCATCCAGGCCACGAGTAGCCACTTCATCTCCATGGCCTTTCTCAATGACCTCACCTTCTTCCCACACTGCATGCGCACAACCTTTAGCGTTTGTTGTTGTCAAAGATACAGGATTTACGAGCAAATTTTCTAAAAGTAGAAATGTCATGACTGACTGTTGTTGAATCATTTCCCCCCCCAAAACAGCCAGGAAATGTTTTTTCAGGCATTAGAATGATGCTTTAATTTATTGATTCAGTGATTTTATATTGTGTTTATATTAGAAAATATGAAGCACTGTATAAATAAACATATAACATATGATAACCTGCTGGCAGGACCTTTTACTCACATTTTATTTATTTATTTATTTAGCAGAGTAGTTATATTTTTCTAAATTAAACACTTTCGAACTATTGATTAATCTGCTTAAACGTCAGAAGGAACACTGTATGAGTAACTATCCACACACTGTTTATATACAATATATAAAAGAGGTATTCAGACAAGTACTGTTCTTCTGGCAACTGCCAAACCCAGACTTGTCCATTGGATTGTCAGCCAGAAAAGTGTGATTTGCCACACCACAGAACATGTTATCACTGCTCTAAAGTCCAGTGGCAGCAAGCTTTACACCACTGCATGCGAAGCATTCCGTGGTGCTTGGAAATGTAAGGTTTGGATGCAACTGCTCCGCCATGGAAACCCATTCTATAAAGCTTTCTCACACTGTTCTTGAGCTAATCTAAAGGCCACATGATTTTTGGAGGTCTGTTGTGATTGACTCTGCAGAACATTAACTATTCACCTCAGCTGATCCCACTCTGTCATTTTACATGGCCTACAACTTCATGGCCAACCTTTCCACTTCGTTATAATATTACTGACAGTTGACTGTGGAACATTTAGTAGTGAGTAGCTTCTTAGAGTGATCCATTCCTTCACATATGTTTGTAGAGGCAGTCTATGGATGTGATTGGAACACCAGAATCCAGTGGTTTGGATGGCTGAGGGAATATATTTATATATATAGTGTATAATGCTGTATGTAGCATTCCTATGTGCAACATTAGAGTGCATAAAACTCAGCAAATTACAATGTCTGTTGCAGCAAAATTGCTGCTGCTGTGTGTGTGTGTGTTGGGGGGTGGGGAGGGGGATATTTAAAAAGCCATTGAGCAAAATATGGTTTTGCATGCATGCATTATCATCTAAATTCACATTTTAATAGAGCTGGATTTGGGTGATTTGGTTCTTATAGGTTTTGGGAAAACATCTGGTGTTTATTACTTTGGAGATAATAAGAGTTTAATCAGTCACTAACACATCAAGATGTGTTACATACTTTAAAATAGAGTTTTAATCAACACTAACTGCAGACAAAGATGTGCCAAACAAGTTTCCAGAAAGTTAATCTCCCTTCCATATTTCACTAGAATTTTTTTTTTTTTTAATTTTTAAAATTTCTGTTAAGTGAGGAGAAAGTAATGTTCCAATCTCCATTTTGCTGCCAGTCCTGGGGCTCCCACTGTTGACTTTTTTGGTCCTAGGCCAGCTTCACTAAAGGCCAATTTATACTTCTGCGTTTACTCAATGCAGAGCCTACACCGTATGCTATGCAAAAACCCTATGCCTTTGCGAGCATTTATACTTCTGCGTTGGTGCTGCGTTGCTCTGCAATGCACACCACTAGGGCAGAATCTCAAACATCTTCCTCTACACTATGTAGTGGTGTGGTAGAATTACTTTTATAAACCTTTAAAGTGCACTATTTAGAGTGTAGGTCGTTGTTTGGGACAGAGCAAAGTTTGCATGAGGTGCCAGGAAAGAAATAAATAGAAAGCCGTCATGTTTTTCCCACATAGTTTTTTTTTTTTTTTTTTTGCTTTCCGGGAGACCTCCATATTTTTTCTTTGTTCAAAAATTTTATTCATCCCTGAAGTCCACATCATGTCTGAGGAAATCTCATGCTATGAATGTGCTGTTGTTTGCGTCTCTGTGTATGGAGCGGAGTTGACTTCATGTTTCTGTACTACTTCGGTTCTGCATAAACAATGTCCATCTAACTTCTGACCAATCACATTTGTTGAAGTCTGCGTCGATGCAACGCATAGTTACATTTCTGGAGAGGTGCAAGCCAGTGTAGGTTTCATGTTTTGATGCGTAGCCTATGGTGTAGGGTTATAAACTGGGCTTAAGCTTTAGTCCACAGCTGCCCCATAAACTATTCAAAAGATTTAAATTTGGACTTTACCGAGCAAGGAATCTTAGTATATGCTCAGTATGTATTCCTTAAAGTATTAGCCAAGCCTAATACTTTCCCAGCCACCATACTTATGTGATTCCATTTGGGCTGTCTCTGCATCACTAATAAGATGAAATAATTTCTGTTATGTCTCTTAAGATGTTAACAGAATGCCAATCCCCTTACTGTTAAAAGTGTATGTGAAAATGTTCGTATGCTCATAAAGTTTCATCATGAATGCACAACTTGTGTAGTATACACAGAAAAGCATAAAATAAAAACAGTTTACTCTGACACATGAGGAAACATCTGTTTCACATGAGGCATACCCAATGTAAATTTCATAGCCTATCACATTGTCGGGTCAGAACTAACTGTGGTTTAAAAAAAATAGGGTTTTTGAGAGAAGAACAAGTGAATCGTACAGACAGAAAGGATGCACTACATGACTTGTCCATCCTCTGCAATACTTGTTGGCTTGTATTTGTATGTAAACAGTTGCTTGGAGTTAAGCGATGTGATTATTTGCAGATTATGACACATCGGTACACACAGATTAGTTTCAAGCCTGTTGTCAACATGAATACATTTAATAAGCATTAATGATTATTAATTTCACCTGGCAAATTTGTCTTAGAGTGTGTGTGTACATGTGTCGCTGGGCGTAACTTTGAAAAGCTCTGTCTACTGTAGCAGTTCTTCTTCTGACAATGACAACATTAATCATTCTACCATTGTGGAGCTGCAATTAATTTAAATTGTAGTGTCATGATTTTGTGATTACTGAGTCCATTTGGGCTGTCTGTGCATCACTAATGAGATGAAATTAGGTTATTTGTATGTCCAGCTGAAAGGATGTGTTCACCAAATGTTCTTGCATTTCAAATTTCACCGAGAGAAATTAAGTTGTTGCTACTACACCGTCTTTTCTTAGTTCAGCCATATTTCACATAGCACTTTTCCACCAACGAGGAACAGGAATGGTTCCAGTTTGTTAACTTAATTTGGAACCATTCAGCATGTGTCCACTGATCACTGACAGTGTTTTTGTGAACACAGTAGGCTCTTTAGCCCCAACATGGCTTACTTTGTCGGTGTGTCAACTAAGTAAGAGCTCAGAGCCTCAACAGCATTATCACCCAGTGAAGCTGGACTGGATCATTTACAAAGTTTCATATAAATGAATAATAGAATATAAGACAAGAACCCATTCTGTTTGTGGTTGTTCCTGGGGCTGTGTTTGGTGTGTTGGCCAGCACCGCTGCTCCATGTTGGTTACATTTTTCAGCTGTTTATAAGCTCGGCAAGATGGCTCACATCTCAGCAACATATACACACATATTAGGTCTCACGGAGAAAGGAGGATTGCTGAATTTGTCTTATTTCACACGAGAGTGTGTCTTTGCCTGAACAGGAGGAGCAGTTCCAGAGCCCTGCAGAATGACCTCCAGCAGGACACTAATACCCATGTTTCTGCATTGTCAGAAACAGACTCCATGAGGGAGGTATGAGGGCCCGACATCCATACAGCCCAACACCATGCAGGGCGATTGGCATTTGCCAGAGATATATCCCTTCACGTATAAGAGCTGGTTCACACTGAACACATGACATATGTAACAGAGTCTGGAGGTGCCGTGGAGAAAGTTCTGCTGCCTGCAACATCCTCCAGCATGATCAGTTTGGCAGTAGGTCAGTAATGGTGTGTGAAGGCATTTCTTTGGAGGGCCGCACAGCCCTCCATGTGCTAGCCAGAGGTACCCTGACTGCCATTAGGTACCGGGATGAGATCCTCAGACCCATTGTGAGAATACATGCTAGTACAGTGGGCCCTGGGTTCCTTCTGATGCATGACAATGCTAGGCCTCATGTGGCTGAAGTATTTCAGCAGTTCCTGCATGATGAAAGGATTGATGCTAAAGACTGGCCTGCACATTCCCCAGACCTGAATCCAATCGAGGACATCTGGGACATAATGTCTCGTTCCATCCACCAACATCACGTTGCACCACCGACTGTCCAGGAGATGACTGATGCTTTAATTCAGGTCTGGGAGGAGATCCCTCAGGAGAACATTCGCCACCTCATCAGGAGCATGCCCATGTGTTGTAGGGAGGTCACAAAGGCATGTGGAGGCCACACACACTACAAAGCCTCATTTTAACTTGTCTTGAGGAATTTCCACTGAAGTTGGATCAGCCTGTAATTTGATTTTTCACTTATTTTTTTCACCTTATTTAACACTTTTTTATTACTACATAATTCCATATGTGTTTTAATGTTTTCCAATGTTTTACAAAGTAGAAAAAAAAGAGATTGAATAAAATGTATCCAAATTTTGACTGATACTGTACATTATTAATTTATTCATTCATTACCTGTAACCGCTTATCCAGTTCAGGGTCTGTACATTATTATTATTATTATTATTATTATTATGTATATTTGTAATGTATCTTAATACATTTTTAAACTATTTACATTACGTAATAGACCCTTATATAATGTGATGTATGTTTTAGAATCATTTATAGCCATATAACCTTGAGTATATTTGATGTTATAATGTTATAATAATATAATTAATTTTGTTGATTCCTTTGAACATATCATTAGTAGTTAGATTTTGCTCCCAAATGTTTCAGAAATAGATTACAATTTACTGAAAAATAATATAGTCACACTCCAAAAATAGTATATTTAATTTTCCCAAATCTCTAAGTAATAAATTGGCATGATGTTTTAAAATGAATGTTTTAGTCTTATTTAAGGCATTGTTCATATGCGTCTTTAGAACTGTCTGAGGAGCTGTATTGCTGCTTATTGAGCACTTGAGTTAAAACAGTAGACACTAGATGCTCTGCCTGATATTCCTCTTGGAGGCTCATTCTTGTTTGTATAGAGCTGGCAACTTACACTTAAAACATATTTCTGTCTCTCAGCAGCTCTTTTTTGAAGCCTGAACTGTAAACGAGGTTAAAGATTTTATTTCAAAGTGTGCAATTACGCTGGAGTGTGTGGCAGAGGCTCACGGTGACATGAAAGAGAACTGGGTGTCATACTTAAATCTTTCATTTTGATACGAGATGTGGATCATTTACACACGTAGACAGGCCTTCTCTGCTCTTTGCGTTCAGTGTGTCTGATGGTGTCTGTGGTGATGTGGAATTGAAATTCCAGCCACGAATGTAGTGCATCATTAGCAGGAAAAATTGGAAAGGCCTCTGTTTCAAAAGCCCAATGGAGGCGGGAGTGTGTTATGAGTTGAGGGCAGGTGAGCGTGTGCATGTTGAAAGAAGATGCAGAATACATTACATTATTTTACCGATACAACAATTTATTTAGGTTTCACAGTTTATTAGGTGCATCAAATAATGGTGTACATGCACATTTACATCATATGCAACAACCACGTAAGAATAGTATAGTGTGAACTATTGCAGATCTATAACAGTAATGCTATTTATGAAAAGTATATCCACTCCACTTTTTATTCATGTTATTGCATTATTCATGTAGTTGCTATATGATTTCATATAAATACACACAATTTTAAATAAAATGATGTTAAGCAACCCTTATTTAAAGACCTGATTACATTTTCAGAAACAGAAAAATATTTTTTTCATGCTGAAAGAATGTCTCTGCAGACTCACGAGGAGGGATGTTTACCAGGCGTTCAAGCTGTGTAAAACTAAAATGCATGACCTGCTGTATCATAGCTGAATGTGCCAGCTAAAAGCTGTTTCCCCCAGGGTACAAAGTAGTAGCCCTATTATATTGGTCCTTGGAGTGTATCTTCCTTCCCTCAAGCTGATATACTAACTTTGCACGGCTACAGTGGTCAGCTTTTGAATGAAATTCAAGTAAACAACTGAAAGGTTGCAACATGTGTGAAAAAAAAACTGCAAAAAAGGATTTTTGTAACAGTTGTGCACAGGAGAATCTTTAAAAGCACATAGGAAAACTATAGAGGAAACCTTCAGACTGTATATCATCCTTAGAAAAGCATGAAATTAAATAGATTGTTCAGGAACAACCGCACAGAAGTCTAAAATCACCATGTACAATGCAAAGTGTGTGCTAAAGGTGCATAAAAACCCCAGCATTGGGCCAAGGAGCAATAGAACAGTGTTCTTTGAAGTGATGCTCACACATTTGGGATGTGCTGGTGTGATGCTTATAAATCAGAACTTATTCTCCAACATCAGCAACCAACTTTACTAAAATTCTTGTGGCAGAATAAATCAAGTCCACATAGCAGTGTTCCAGTATACTTAGATGACATGTAAACTGAATATTAGGTTTTATTTAAGCATTAGAAGCCTTGGGTTTGTTTTGCTAACTGAGCAATATTGTGCTGTGTAAAACCTAAATGTGGCAACTGTTAAATAATTGTTGTGGTCTTATTTATATCCAATATAGATTTAAAATAAGATTTTACTTTGGATTTATGCAGTAAAAAGATTCATTTGAGTTAAATAAACCCAATTAGACCACTTGTTGCCACATTAAGTAATTTTCTGATGAACAAATATGTAGTGTGCACTTGAAAGAAATACCTAACCAGTTTTCAGTAATATGAATTCTTGCTTAATATTTCTGAAAACAATCTTTATGCAGCTTGACTTCATACTCAGATGGGTACAGCTTTATTGCTTTAAATGAGCAACACACTCAAAGAGGAATCTCCTTTTGTATTGGATAACTTCTTGGTCATAGAGGGCACATGCTTTTGTGAGACTTTAATATTTCCCTTATCTGCCTGAGATGCATTAGTAGTTGTTCAGTCAACATGGGTTGCTCTGAAGTGGATATCCAGTAGTTTATAAATGTTATGCTACACTTTATTTAGAACAGCAGGAAATGGTGCTGATGAATTCAAAAAGGACAGTTTCGTATATAGTCTCATTGATATGGAGAATTCAAACCAGAAGTTGTTCAGCATTAACTCTTGCCAGTTGTCATAATGTTGAGGGACGTTTGTGTATTTCTTTTTATTTGTTTGTTTGTTTTTATTTTTTTTAAATGACAGCACCCCTATAACTCATTTAGATATATTTGAATTTGTAGGATCTTGGTATTAGTTAATTTGTGCATATCTAAATTTGAATCCGTATTAATTTGTAATCTCATAAATATAGCATATATAAATAGAATTGGCAATTGTTTGAAAACACAAAATCAGTTTTCTGGCACTGTTAGAACTAAAAAGAAAAAAACACAATCTACATAGTCATGAAATCAATATCCAATTTTACAGACATAGATTGAACTTAAGAGAAAAACGACTTCTACAAAACTAATTTCTCAGTTTCATCTACTGCCTGTAACATGTATTAAGGTAAATCATGTGTTTTACAATAGAATCCATGTCAGTAAACTACATACAGGAGACTGGAGGGTGTGAGTCATGCCCTCCGCCTGATGAACAGATGATTGATTAACCGGAGGAGAGATTTCAAGGCCTATTTCAAGACGAAATGTTCAGAGCTAAACAGATGCATAAGAAAATAAATCCCAGATGTTCAATATTTGGGTAGAAATGTCAATTTTGTTATTTTTACTTTTAGTCATTCTGTATTTTACTCAAAATATATTTTCCCCATGTTTCTCATAAAGTATCTTTCAGCTTTTTTGTAAAATGCGGTAATATTTTGCACAAATTTATTAAAATGCTCATAGTCTCATAATGTTCATAGGTACGAACAAAATTTACACCTGCTGCTGTAAATGGGTAAACTGTGCATAATGCCTGATAGATGCTGAAAGTAACATCTGACATGACTGGACTATAAATAAAAGTGAATGAATTATTTAAAATGCAAACTAATAATCAAACAATAAATAAATAAATAAAACAAAAATTCACAAAAAAATCTTGCTAATACTGTGTTATTCAAAACAAATTCCAGTAGCTAAAGGGCTGTTGTTTGCTGAATTATTTTGCTATTTTGTGATCAGACAGTTTCTTAATGTGGATTATTTCAGTATAAAAACATTTAGGGTCTGTAACTTGTCTAAGTAGCTGATTTGCTGCTGCTGGATTTTACACACAGCTCTGCACAGAGAACATTACCATCTTTAGAGATACAGGTTTATGGTTTATTAGCTGAGACTGATGACTGGCAAGTTAGTTAAATACCGAGCTACATTCTTTTTTACCATAATTTAGAACCAGCTCTGAGTAGGGAGGCCAACAGATCCTGTGCTGTTCCTGAATCTGTTCAGGCACTGACCGTGTTTGGCTCCTTGGACACTTGGAGATTTAATACATTAATTTTTAATCCTTCAATCATGCAAGCATCACCCGAGGATTTTTAGGCTATGTTATATTTATATATATATAGTGTAACTGGCATGAGGGTGTACACTCCAATATGAGGCAAACATGTCCTGTCACTACATGCAGTTGTGCACCTCTGATAACATGCTAAACATGTGTGAGCGAGTGTGAAGAACAAAGTTGTTTCCAGAAGATCTCCTTGATCTTATGGATTTGTGAAGTCAACAGCACACTTGGTTTAAGACAAATGAAGTATCTATTAACTGGAAAAATGAGTATTGTATAATAAACTCAAATAATACTGGACTGCAATGAGGAGAAATATGGAAAAGGTTAAACAAACACATTCACACAATGATTATCACACTCTGGAATAATGGGATTTGTTTTAATTCTAATATTAAGACTTTTCTTGATCAAATAAACCCTTACTGCTTAGATAAATAGCTTATTAAATCTCATTTTCTCAGGTGCCAAAAACAAAAAAAGATTTTCAATGTACTCACTGACCAACTTGGAAATGTCAATAATTTTCTAAAATACTCCTGAGCTTATGTGGTTGTATTTACCACTGTGCTGTGAAGGGCTGGAAAGTCACGTCCGTTCAGAACTGGTATCTGGCATTTGACTGAGCTTTCTTCAGATCCCTTAACTCTTTTGACAATAGTTTTTAACAGTAGTTGTTAAAAGACTTAGACTTGTTTTACAATTCTCTCAACTTAGTAAAAAGTGGTGAGCCACGAACAATCTCTACTTGCAGCAATGGTTCCATTTATCATGAAACATTCAGTAATGTTGTAAAACTGTTTCTTATTTTGGCCAATCCAAATTTTTGTTGCATGTTCCAATCATCAAATTCTAAACCATTTCTAATTTACAAAATACAATCAAGTGAGTTTTACTATACCTCTGTAGCTGACACTTAAAATTGACACCTAAGACACTTGAAAGAACCATGTGCTTTTGTTTATGGAATTTCATTATAACTTTTTTTGTAAGCAATACTTTGAACTTTTGATTTTTTCAAAATTAATAGACTTTACAGCAACAATGTGGTGCAGAAGGTAGTCTCGCAGTCACACAGGTCTGTGAGGAGTTTTGTGTGTTTTCCCCATGTCTGAGTGGGTTTCCTTCAGGTGTTTCTTACCACGGTCCAAACAAACACTTTGGTAAGTGGATTGGCTACTCAAAATTGTCCATAGGTGTGAGTGAATGTGAAAGTGTGTGTTGCCCTGTGAAGGACTGGTGCCCCCTACAGGGTGTGTTCCTGCCTTGCACCCAGTGTTTCTGGGTAGGCTCCAGAACCACCGCGACCCTGAACTGCATAAACGGTCACAGACAATGAATGAATGAATGAATAATAGACATTATATACACATTGATATATACTCATTGTTTTCTGTAACATATACAAATATTCCTACTGAAAACTGGACATTAGCACAACAGCTATACCAGTATACAACAGGTATTACAGAGGACACCAATCTTATGTTACAAGAATTAGCCCCTGTGCTAATCGAGTGGCAATCAAGAGGTACATCATCTCACATGTGAGTGGATGGTATCGGCTCACTTTTAATTAGTTCTATTGGCCAAGCGAGAGAGGATTTTCTAGATCATTTATTTTTTCTGCCTAAAACATCCAATTATTCACTCGACAGGCCCCTATGAGGAGTGCTATAATTTCAGAGCCCCTTTTATCGAGCAGGACACTAGGCTGCTCTTAATTAAGTCAGATGGCTATTTTCATTCACTTCCACTCCGAGCACAGGCTCTAAAGTCATTTCCCTGCCGTTCTCTTGGTGAATAAATTGATGATAATGAAGTCTGGACATGTGAATGGTGCAATGTGTGAAATGCTTATCTTGCCACCGTGCAAATCCATGTTGGGTGATAATGTACTTTGCAAATATGTACAAAGCTTTCATTTTCTCCCAAATCCTATTAAAGAGTTCTCTGAAGATAAGGAGCCATATGTAAAGTGTAGAATGTAGTATCTCCATAAATTCACACCCTAGGAGCACTCCTAACAACAGAGCAGTGTTTACATTTTACCCAAACAACTCATACAATGTTTGAAACAAGAGGGCTTTTTTTTATTCGTCAAAGAAATAATAGTGATATTGTTTTAGTAAAGAACCATTACCTAAAAGTGTGAGGAGATCCTAGTGTGTCTTGTAAATCATTAGAAGAGGGTGAATGCCATGCCTAGTGGAATACATGGAAAGATCAATGGGGCAAAATATTTAAATCAAAAATATTTAAACTAAATATTGATATATTGATACAAGTTAAAAACTGGCAAAATTTGAATAAACTGTTTAAGTAATGTTAATGTCAATTTCAGGAGGAAAGAACTGTGGCATTGATGCAGAGCAATGAATACTTCCTCTTGTGGAGTGCTTTGTTGAAAGGGGACATCAGCAATTATTGGGTAACCCTGTTCTCTCTGGGTTGTTTATGTTCAGAAGCTCTGCATATTTTAATGTGGAACGGTGTGTTTGAGGGGGAAAAACTGACTGTTGCTTGTGCATGGCTGAAGTTGAATTTTTTAGTAAGTTTTTATTCACTGTTTGAATTGCCACAGAAAATAACTTGAGTTGTTTAGTTTTGTAGCACTTTTGGTAATGCAGTTAGCCGTCTCCTGAATTTGGAGACATTCCACCTTAAGCGATCAGAAATAGCAAAAATAAATGAACATTACCCACCTATGGAGCAGGAATAGAGTAATATCCTCATCTCTGTTTGTGCTTTTCAAAGTCCTCTCTGCTGTCTACAACAGATGCCAGATACCTCTGCTGTGTCAAGGAGAGAAAGAGCGTAAGAAAGTGCCTAGCATACCTTACTGAGACACTTTTTTATTTTTAAATGCCCATCTACAGACACTGAGTTTCATAAAAACATTATATCAGTTTTTAGTGTACAAACAAACTGGAGAGCTAGCAAATGGTGAAGAAACCTCAGAATTTTATAATTCTTTTTTTTTTTTTTTTTGGGTGTGAATGTTGCCTTTAATCATGTGATTGAGTGAACAGTGAAATACAGGTCAGTTCTATAAAGAGACAAAAAGTAGATCCAGATTAGGAATAACCCTACAACATGTGTCTTACAAACACAGATTTATCTGTATATTATACTCTATAGAAGAGATTTTTCTAAAGCCATCTCAAAAGATACCATTCATCCAGACACCACTGATATCTAATAGCAGCATTTTGTTAAATAAACATGAAAGGCCAGGAGGCACAAATAATCCTGTTTTTTATAGAGGATTCTGTGGCAGATTATCTGGCAATAAATCAGAAGTGCTGTATATTAAATTGGCATGGCCACCTGAGGCTTGATCCTTCATGCCCCCTTCCTCGCTTTCAACAATTACTGTGATAGAGATCCCTCTCACTCCTTTCACCTTTCCTAAAAGTTGTTAGAGGTAATGACTTTGGATATTTGTCTCTTAACTTTTTTCTTCCCCTGGTCTGTAAATGGATGCTCCAGCAGCTTCCCCAGAGGGAAGAAAGACATATTACCATCAAGCCATGACAGCAAGAGACGTGAATGAGTAATGGCAAGCAATGGCTTTGTTCACTGTACAAAGCTTTTGTCTCCTGCTCTCGCAGGCACAAGATTAATGGCTGTCTGTAAGGGTGAAGAACACCTGCTAACTATTCATCAATTCACATGCAAGATGGCAAGCGTTCTGACAAGCGACTCGTTTAGAAACGTTCAAAGATTATAACCCAATCAAATACATTGGCATCATGAGAAATCTGACAGTTATGATATTAATGCCATCAGCCATTTTAGCAGCACTAGTTATTTAATTTCTAGGGGTATTAGTACCATTAAGAATACTAGAGATTTTAGAAACTGCAAGAATATTATTATTAATTTTAGCACAATTACTGTTGTTAGCACTATTAGTCATTTTTTGACAACTAAAAATATTAGTACCACCAATATTACCACTAGAAAGTACCACTTTCTGTCATGACTAGGGATATAAATAACATTAGTGATTTTATCCCTAGGTATTTTAGCACAACAAGGGATTTGATAACACTCTGGATTTTAGCACCATTAAGGATTTTAATACCACTAGGGATTTTAGCTTCACTGAGGATTTTAGCACCACTGGGGACCTGAAACACCACTAGGGATTTGAAAATAATTAGGGATTTTAATATAGGAATTTGATACCACCTCTATTTTACCACCACTACCTATTTAGGTACTGGTGATTTTAGCACTGCAAGTGATTTTATCATTAACCAGAACTCTAAAGTGCCCAGGTAATAACTCAAATATATATCACTTTCACCCTGTTCTCCAATAATCAGGAATCCCATAAACCAACACAGAGTAGGAATTGTGTGCTGGATAATTTTCAGCATTGTAGTGTCAGTGATGTTGTGGTGGTGGTGGTGGTGTGTTAGTCTGGATTCAACAGGTACAAGTGGTTCAGACTGAGCAGTACTGCTGAAGTTAGACATGCTTAATATTTTCTAGAAGATATAAGCTATAATTTACAAGCCAACTAAATACAATAATTATGACTATGATAAACAATGAAGCAGTGGTTTTGCCGGCTAGAATTTACACTGAGTGAATCCTCTGAAGACAACTAATCAGACTAATATTACAGGGTGTATTGTGGAGGACATGGAACAGGATTGTTTCTGCATATAAACCTGATCTGAGTGAGGGACAAAACACAGTTACAGCTTGAAACAAAACATTTTCTGCTTTTACTGAAAGATAAAGCAATGCAATAGTACTAGCTCCTAGATATCCAGAGCAAGCTAGGTATGCATACCACGAAAAGCACTCATTCATTCATTCATTCATTCATTCATTATCTGTAACCACTTATCCAGTTCAGGTCAACTTTTGTTCAGAATCAGCTTCTTATCACTGGTAAAAACGCTGCTTTCCTCTCAATTATTCCCATCACAGTGCTTTAAACAGTATGGATGCTGAGCGTCCACAGAGTTCAATAGCAAAGCAGTGAAGTGCAGTGAAACGAGACGAGTCATTGGATAAATGCTGGGCTTTATCCCACCCATCAGACGCTCAGCATCTCTGGGGGTCTATGGGGCAGTGGGCTGGCCTCGGCTGGCCCGGACGCTCAGCTTCTGCCTGATGATTGGATGATCTGTCTGAGGCTGAATCCCTTTTTGATTGACAGCGAAATGAGCGAATCAGCGATCCTTTGGTGTAAAAATCCGTGGGAGCATTACATTTTCATTCTGGTTTGAGTTGAACTGGAGATTTTCTTAAACCTCTTAGCAGCATTTTCATTGTTAAAAACGACTAGCGACAAATCGAGCTTCTATTTCTGGTGGGTTTTTTGTAGCTGCTTGTGTTTGGAGACTGACTTTTTCACTCTTTCTGACTTCTATCGCAGTTTCTGTCCAGCGGGTGCTGCTGAGCCCCTCCACCGTCACAAAGCACTCACAGGCGGACACACTTCACATGGGCCAAGGCCGTTTAAGCAGCCTAGCTCTGCTGGCCATTGAGAGGACACTAGTCAAGTCCCTGGAAAAGACGCCTTGTTGGTACGACAGGGTCACAGATCATTTTCTTGAAAAGGAACGGAGGGTAGAATTTAGTATTAAATAAACCGACACATTTTATGATGTAGGCCGAAATTGAGCTTCCCCTCCTTGAAAGACCAGCATCCACCACTGCTACCAACGTGTGTTTTGGACTGTGGGAGGAAACCGGAGCACCCGGAGGAAACCCACACGGACATGGGGAGAACACACCAACTCCTCACAGACAGTCACCCGGAGCGGGAATCAAACCCACAACCTCCAGGCCCCTGGAGCTGTGTGACTGAGACACTACCTGCTGCACCACCATGCCGTCCCCCTTGAAAAACATATTTTCTAAAATGGCTCATGTTTTTGATGTAAGTTACCACAAGAATAAAAATAATGTTATAGAGATTTTAGAATTTAAATGTACAACAAAAAGATTATACGGATTGTCTCTTTAATAAACAAACCATGATTGAAAGACTTGACCTCGGCAAGCAAACAGTGTATCCAACTTAAATGATATCATGGTAAACTGAACTGAATTGCATATTATTTTTTTTTTAAAAATCTGTCTCTACAATTATTTCTGAAAGAACTATTGCAAAATATATTCACTTTAACTTCACCACAGGGAATGCTAAAAGTCAAAATTCAGATACACAGAGTGAAGTGTTTTAATCACCCTGAGTGAGTGTTATGCAGTCAGAAAGAGGTGAGAAGTTTTGATTTTCTGTTGAGTTGTTTTGTCTGCCTACTGTTTATTACAAATTCAGACACACAGAACAAACACATACAAAAATCAAACTCCCTGTGTCACATGATTGGCTTGCCCTCTGGCCATGGTTTGCTCACATGGATTTCTTCAGAATAATTCAGATTGCTCTTCTCACTACTCTTCAGTCTGTACAAAGTCTATGTTTTGTGACCAGTCCAGATACACCAGATCCCCTTATACACACACACACACACACACACACACACACACACATGCATATATTTTTAATATTTTTTTTATTTTGAGGTAATTACATCAAGTTCCTTTCCAAACAGGATTTACTTTAGAATTTTAATATATTTGTTGTGGGGACCAGTTTCAGGCCACCTAAAAATGTGATGTATTCTCTTGTAGACACATACAAAACCTCACTCAGACATTCTTTCTGTATCTCAGTTTCAACAGAAACACACTATAATACAAATCATTCATAGATTTACTCTTACAGGGTTAAGATTACACATGAGCACACTGTCACCTTACTCAAAGCCAAGTGTGGACTAAAGGGGTAAACAGCCCCTGGCATTGGGTTGTGGAGCAGTGCAACTGGATTTTCTGGAGAGATGGGGCACAATTCAATAGCTCTGTGGTGAGCTGTTGTGATCCAGAAGTATTCAAAAACAGTACTTGATTTCTCTCAAGTTCGAAGCTCCTCACAGCAATCGTAGATCCTCACAGCAATGGAATATTCTAAGTTTTTACTGCAGCAAAAGAGTAACTGAATATGTGCACCCATTGTTTCACAAAGAAGAGTGTACGTAGAAGTGTGGAATACATTTTCAAATGAGCTATAACTATATCACACAATGTACACACACTCTTTTAGTGACATAGCAGTAACAAAGATAGGGTAAAGAAATTTACCATCACGCAGCCTGCACAAAGTTATATTATTGAGAGTGTCATCACGTCGTCATCATTGTCTGGCTGTAGAACTGTCTGCTTCAAGGGCAAACGGTAATGCATTGTAAGAGATATAGAGAGTAGCACAAACTAAAAAATCCACAGTTTGTGGTACTCTCTGTAATAAAAAAAAAAAAAAAAAAAAAAAAAAAAACATTAACAAGGTCATTGCAGACACCTTCCACACTGCACAACAGCTGTTCCAAAAGCATTTATTTACAGTGATTTACAGTCTCCAAAGCACTGCACTGTGAGTTTCTTATCAATCTTATTTTCAGCTTTTTATTAAGATATTTGAACAGAGGACATACTGCACAAACAACTTATTGAAATGTACAATATGCAATATGACAATACGATTGTGGGGAACTGCTGTTCTCACTGATTTGTTTATGAAACTATGTGTTAAGTTGTAAAAGAACGTTGGGTGGGCAGGTTACCAACTGCACATGGCTGATGTTTAGCTCAATTTTTTTTTCACTGTTTAAATTACCATAGAAACTCATTTCAACTTAAGTAATCTAAAACAAAAAAATATATGTCAATATTACTTACTTATGGAGCAGGAATAAACCAATGTTCTCTTTTCTTTCCACAATTTTCACAGTTTGGATATCTGTTCATCATCTAAACACCTTGTTTCCTTGTTGTGAGCAGAGAAAGCATGATAGACTGATCCCTGATCCCTTTTTGTGCCCCTTAAAATTAGTTTTCTAAAACACATCAGACCTTTTCCAGTACGGAAACTGACTGGAGAGCTAGCAACTGGCGAGAAAACATCACCTATATTTTAGAAAAAAAATTTGAACTTTGCATTTAATACATTTAATTAATAGTGTTTAATGAAATGTTGTACTGTGAAGTTTAAATGACACCATGGTATGAGAGAATAGCTATAAGTCACAGAATAAAATCCACAATTCATTGCATGTATGTATTTGACATTTTGGTATCAGTTGTTCTAGGGCAGGGTTGCTCAAATATGAATTTGGTTACCAAATCTCTGCAGTGCTGAAAGTTCAGAGATGTCAAATGATAAAATAAAAACAAACAAAAAAAAAAACAACAGAACCACAATATTTCAGTCAATTTATATTTAAACAAGGCATTTTCATTGTCCTGCAGAGCAATTTGTAAGATAAAAATGTGTAAAATACAGATCATGCTTTTTAATTAATTAATTTACTTTGACTTTAACTTAATATAACAGTTTAGATTGATTTTATGATGTAAGCTAAACTCTAAATTAAGGGCAAATACCAAGAAGTGTAGGTCTATAACCATCATTCTTAGATTTGCCATAACACTTACACTCTCATCTCTTAAATCTTTCCTCTATGCCTTGTTTTTGTCTAGTGCTATTTGTACCGAGGGATTTTAGAAGGTGACTGGGTCTCTTGAGCCATTAAACAGCAACATTTGATACAGTGAATGGAAGAGAGAAAATAATGCATTAATTAAACAAAGAAAGATTCCTAGGCTGATCGATGTCATTTGCCAGTGTATGTGGGTATGTTAGGCCAGATGAAGAAAGGCACTGTTGAAAAACAGCAGGAAGAAATGTCAAACAGTCGGGAGAAGCCAGCTAGCATTCAGCCTCTCACCTCAGCAGGAGAATCCTGGGGCAAGGCCACAATAGAGTTCACAATTCTGTCTGAGGGTGGCATTGATCGCAGTGACAGGCTCTGCCACTTTCCAAACAGCAGTTCTCTCAAAACCAGCAGGAGGAGGTCCTAGCCCTTCATGCACTGGGAGTGTCTAGTGTCTGAAAAGCTGAGAAGAAAAGCCCACACAGATCTTTATATGCGGTCTCTTGGAATGCCACTTGGAATTACAGAATAGTTAAATCTATCCATAATATCAACCCAATATTTTGCTTTCAAAGGAAGCATTGACTCAGTGCTTCACAAAATATTTCAGATGTTCATTACCCCAGCCATAGATATAATAGAGCATAAAGATCCACCAAGAAATCACACATGAATCTAATATATACTTTGCCCTCCATAATTATTGGCACCCCTAGTTAAAATGTGTTAAAAGCCTTAAAATCTATTAATTTATCGACCTTCATAAACCAGGCAATGGCTACAAGAAAATAGCCACTCACCTGTAGATGCCCTTATCTACAGTCAGAGCAATCATCAAAAAGTTCAAAACATCTGGAACTGTGACAAACAAGCCTGGAAGTGGACGCAAGTGTATCTTGCCACCACACACAGTGAAAAGGATGGTAGGAGAAGTCAAAACTCTCCAAAGCTCACTGTAAGAAAACTGAATCAAATGGTAGGATCTTGGGGTTACGAGGTCTCCCAAACAGGCACTATCTGCATTCCAACAAGCTGTTTGTGAGGCATGCATGGAGAAAGCCTTTTCTGAGTTATACTCATAAGCGCAAATGGGTGGAGTTTGCCAAGCGGTACTGGGATTTTAACTGGGACCATGTGCTTTGGTCTGATGAGACCAAGATAGAGCTTTTTGGCACCTATGCCCACCTCATGAGGAAAAATATCTCATCTTGTGGCCTCTGCCCAAAAGCTGTAGATGGGTCGTCACTGGATGTTTCAGCAAGATAATGACCCTAAACATGTGGCCAAATCTACTCAAAAATGGTTCACAAGGCACAAAATCAAGCTCCTCTCATGGCCATCTCAGTCCCCAGATCTCAACCCAATAGAAAACCTGTGGGGTGAGCTGAAGAGGAGAGTGCATAGGAGAAGACCAAGGACTCTGGACGATTTAGAGAGGTTGTGTAAAGAGGAATGGTTGAAGATTATTCTTTCTGTATTCTCCCATTTGTGAAGAGTTATAGGAGAAGATTAAGTGCTGTCTTATTGGCAAAAGGAGGCTGTACACAACACCAGGGGTGCCAATAATTGTGGTACGCATGATTTCATTCAAAAGATTTATTTCTTAATGTGTTTTTTTTTTTCACCAAATAAAGGCACTTGAATTAAAGCTTAGATTCTTCTCTTCTTTTGTACTGTTGTCCTATATTTAAAAAAATAAATAATGATATTTCTTTAGAAGCCAAAAACACTTCTTAACCAGGGGTGCCAATGATTGATATTCATAATTTATTAGTAGTTATGTAAATAGTGTCATTAATCAACATTCCTTTGTTTGAGGTGCTTTCTATGTCTGTTCTCTCAGAAACTACATGTGAATCCCTTTTAGTCCTTTAACTTGGCCGCCAACATATTAGAAAGCAGGAATGAGTGTTAAAATGGCTACAAAAGGAGGGGGTAGGAAGAAGTTCACAGCAGCATGATATTTTCCACCATGTTAATGATGGCTCTGGAAAGGAGAATCAAAAATCCACTCTTGCTCCTTGCTGATAAATTTCTGTCCATGTTTTTTCATTTTCTCTGCAGCAGTGGGCTTGGCTGGGAAGTCATGTCTGGAGGATTGCTTGGAGCATCAGGGAGGAAGCTCTGGAAGCAAGTGGCTTAAAAACGTTGCCATTATGGGTTCCAGCCATTTGCTAGTGTGACAGGGGAGTGTGCTATTAAAGAGCATGTAGACAAGAATCCAGGCTTCAGATTTCAGGGGAGTATGGCATCATCTGAGTGAGAGTGATGCACATCACAGCCAAAAATGGCATAATTATTCACACAAACAGCTGTAGTGAACATGAGGAAATAAGCCAGTCACACATTACATTAAGAGGTATAGTACAGTGAGAGAGAGAGAGAGAGAGAGAGAGAGAGAGAGAGAGATACAGTCTTTAGTTTTGTAATGGTAAACCTTTTGCTTGGGAGTCCATAAAATTAATATGAGACCATTAATGACAAATAAAATCGCTTGATCTTTAAGGTTACTGTAATTGCCCAGTTTCTTTTCCTACATTATGATCTTAAATGCATTGAAAAAAAAAAATAACAGCAATACTTATAATGCTAGAGTATTTGTACAATGAATAGATACAATCATGACCGTGAAGAAGAGGTATGGCCTAGAAATCATTATGTTGTTGTATTAAATATGCCACACTGTTGCACTGACTACTGTTCCACTTGCTTCAACATGAGCCCTTCAAAGGACGCCCCTCCAAAAACTCATTACACAATTCAATATGTAAATGATCTGATTTTCACCGAAAACCCAGTTTTCCGGGATAACACTCCAAGTCCCTAAAGGTCAGCGTTTAAGACTCAATTCTGCTGCTCAGCGAATCAATAGCCGGCTCAAAGCTAGAGTCAGCAAGCCAGAACTTTAAATGCTCCCCCTGACCCCCCAGTTCCTGTTTAAATATGTGATCACCTGTTGCTGCACTGCAAAGCTCGTTCATTTCAAGCTAGTGGGAAGTGCTATTAGAGACCTGGGCTTAAAGGTTACCCAGTCTGGTAGCAGCCCGAATTGTAATATAACTAACAGCAAGAAATAATATTCCTAAATCTAAGTGTTTTGCTTTCTCCTTTTTTATCTTAAAAATGCCACAGCCAACTAAAGCATAATTGCCTTTTTTATTTTCAGGTGGATTGGATAGTCCTCATACTCCAACTTACCACTCTGCAAGATGCTAGCTAATGCAACAGATTTGGCAATTTGCATTCTCCTCATTTGGTGGCACAGTGGCACAACATGTTGTGTCATTACACTGCTTCTTGGTCTTGTGGTATCTCTGTGAGGAGTTTGGTGTTTTCTCCCTGTGTTTGTGTGTGTTTCCTCTGGGTGCTCTAGTTTCTTCCTACAGTTCCAAAGCACGTGCTGGTAGGTGGAAGTGCTGTGGAAAAGTGTCAAAACATGTACGCAAATGGGTGTGTGATGCCCTGTGATGGACTGGAGATGTGTATCTGCCTTGTGTTCAGTGATTACAGGTGGGTGCCGGACCTAATACAATCCTCAATAGGAAGCAGTTATAAAAAAATGAATGAATGAATATCTTCCTCCTTGCAAGCAGAGCTGCCCATTGAATTAGAATCAGTTTGAAGAGATCTGGTGGCTAGCCTATTGTGTCTAAGTCATTCTGAAAAATGTGTTAGGTGTAGATATAATTTAATAATGATAATATGCAGAAATTAGTTTTTCAGAAGTAATAAACCAGATAGAAATTTGAAAAACAAGTATTTTTGCCTTATGCATAAATAAACCTTAAAATAAAGATGAGATATGCAAGTCTTTATTGTCGTAATATGTGAGTATATTGAAATATCGTTGACAGCCTTCCCAAGCAGCAGAAGATAAACTTACGTATATATGTAAATTTAAATATATCTTGATATAAGGCATTAGACAAGATAAAGACATGTTCTTAACAAAGGTAAGCAAATATTCTGTAAAGAGGCTTATCCATATATACCTTTAGATAAAGCATGATGTGCTTACTCAAGCATGGACTCAAATCTTTTGTGCAGCAGACAGCCTGTGTTACCAAAGATGACTGAATTTTATTTTACTGTTTAAAACAGTCTTTTAGGACACAAGGGTGGGAATGGATGGATCTTCGCTGGGGTTAAGATCATGTAATTTGCCTTAGGAGAGCTGTAGACAGACTGTAACAGTGTGTGTCAGGTGGTATAGGTCATTTATTTGATAGAGGGTTAGAGCAAAATGTGCAGTGGAAAGAAATTTATGCTTCTTTTTGTACATAATTCTTATGTACAAATTACTGAATTAGTGATGTGTGATAGTAGTGGTGTATATATTTAAATGAAAGGGCACTAAATATCTCTCCTCTGACCGTATCTCATGTCTTCACTAACATCAGTCTTTATTTAGGGGTGTTTTCTTAAGTGTATTTATCAATAGACATGGCTTTATATTCAAATGTCAAAGAAGCTAGAATCTAGTAACAGGGTTGCTAGGGTTACTGCTGTACTAGGAACTAAACTGTCATCTTGAGAGTAACGGAAATTACATGGACTATAATTCTAACTCTGCTTTATCTGTTTATAATATACTGGGTTGCCAACATGAAAAATTGTTGTTTCATCAGGTTAAGGTTAAAAAAAAACACAGTATAATTTGCTATTTGTTTAATGAAGTAACCCACTGTTTATGAGCCTTCAGTTCTGTGTGGGTTGAAACCAAATGTAAACATGTTTTTAAAGATCAATTTGCCATTAAAGTCAAGGGTCATATTGAGAACATGTAAAGTAATAAGACAGAGAAAGCAAATGAATTAACAATTTTTCAGTTCATTTGTTGCACTGTTTACACAAGATACATGTGATTACATAATTACATAATTACAAAAACATAATTAATCACATTTTAATATACGACAACACAAATACCAGTACCATATGTTGTACACAAAGATGACTGGAATTTAAGACATGATCTCAGGAAAAAAATTATAATTCACTGTGGTTGTACACTTCAAGGCATGTGTTCAGTATCTTTATAAATCTACAATTCTCTAAAACTGTAGACGGTACACAATTATACAGTAAGATGCTGTTTTTAGGATAATTTCAGTCATATATATATATATATATATATATATATATATAGTCATTCTAATCATTCCTGGTTCAAAAGAGTTTTATTCTAACTGAGATCAATATCAATACAGTCTTACTACCTTTAAAATTGGCTTCATCTAGGAAATGTTGCTGTATATTTCTTGGACTGTATATCAGGGCCTAGGCATAGCTTTCATCAGATACTCAAGATCACACACTGTTGAGTTGATGGTAATTTTTCTAAACTCTAGAATACATGGAATATTCATCCAACTCATGGAACATTTTTCAGGATATGTCTAGGACTATGTATTGTGGCTTATTTTCTTCTATTTATAATTTTATACTATTTCTGTATAGAGCATTGTTTTCAACTTGCATGTAAATTTTTAATATTAATTTTCAGTGCTTACCACAGCAAAGCAGACAAGTGCCAAGAACAGTATGTTTACCATTTATAAGACTGAATAGATAAAAGTTGAAATCATGGAATGAGTGTGGAGTGTAGTTCGAATGTGAGCAGAATTGAAAAGGGAGGAAGCACAGTGCTTCTTCGTTGGAGGTGGGAAATGAGTGAATACTAATCACTTTGAAAGCCCCTTAGTGCTAATGGGAGCCATAATTCCAGTTTAGCTGCACACTGGCTCCTTGTGTTAATAGTTAATTATGTTTACCTCATGATGGTCGCTCTACTTTTAAGGGAGGTCATTAACGAAAACAGCGTTTGCTTTACTGAATAGTGTATAGTACAACTCAGAGGAGGGTTTCCTAACTGAAAAAAAAAAGGTACTTCCACTGCTTTGGAAAGACTAATTAGGCACTTGTCATTTTAACAATTCAATTATATTTAGATTTAATATGTAATAAATATCAATTAAATCTTATTTATAGAGTTCTGATTGGCAACACAAGGCATTATTACAGACCCTAGCCCCAAAGTGAGTGACATTAAATTCAGAATAAGAGGAACGTATATTGGAATAATTCAAAACAAATAAAAACAAACAAGGCTCAAAGGGGGACCCATTTGTACACTTACATAAGCCCGTTTTTACTCTCACAGACTTAGGCTCTCAACACTTATTCCAATAAACGTACTCTGTCATTAAGAATACATTCGCCAGCTTTGCAATTTCAATTTGTCATTAAAGTTGACAGCAGCCTATCGTAATTATTCTTAATATATGCTTGCCTAGGTTTATATCACGTCATGGATGATTGCATACCCAAAAATCCATGTCTGTCAATAGAAAGGCAAGAACCAGCAAATGAAATCCAGTCTAAATTACAACACAACAAATGGAAAATGTTCACTTGTTTTATTAAAGCTGCTCATGGTGGCCAATAGGCATATGGTGTAGTGAAAGGGCACACAGTAGAAACAGCTTGCCAATAGTTAAAGTTGGAAATCAATCACTGTGGTCCTCGCAGAATGTAAGGTAAGTAATGTTGTGGTGGCTGTGTGCAAGGAAAGACAAACAAATCGGATTGCAATTAAAACACTATTGATCTCAGTTCCAGTGTGGTCTGATGGAAAGTCAAACCGATAAAAGCTCTTGGCTCCTCTTAAGAGAAAAGCAAACCAGAGTTACGCCCACTCCTTAAACAAATAATTACAGTCTATATAGATGCTGTTATAGTGAAGGAGCTGTATCTGTTTTTCTATCACATTGATATATATATATATATATATATATATATATATATATATATATATATATACATATATATCTTATCTTTTATCTATCTATCTATCTATCTATCTATTACACATTCATGAGAACATAAAATTATGGGAAATAAGCGTTTTGAAGGAAATGAGAAGAAGTCAAAATAACGTCAGTTATTTGCTTTAATGGGTTATATGTGAAAACAGTATGGTGCTTGGAGCAGGTCAGTTTCTCTCTGCACTTGTATCAGGAGGTCAAGGACGTGTGGCGCTGTGTAAAACAGTGTTTTATGACTCCAGTTATGAGAAGAACGCCCAAGTTGTTTTTCTTCAGCTGAGTGTTTTCTTCTATTTTGTCTTCAAGTGTAAAAAATCAAAATAAGCATGATATTTGTATAAAATAAAATATAATAACAAAAAATAAATAACATTCCTAGTGTGAGGAACATAGTTTGACTCCAGATAATCTCCTTGATCATATTTTTTAAATCCACTGTACACTTGATTAAACAAAATGAAGTATTTATATAAACTCAAATAACACTAGGCTGCCATGAGGTGAGATTCGGGATGGGTCAAACGAACACATTTACATACAGAAAATCACTACTTAATGAAATAATAACATTTTTTTTTAAGCAAATAAACTGTTACTGCTCCGATAAATACCTTTTAAAATCTTATTTTCTCAGGTGCCTAAACTTTTGCACAGTACTTTACACCTTACCTTACACCTTATGTACTTTATGTACTTATGTTACATTTAGCTTGGTTATACGAGAAGATTTTGAAGTATAGACCTCTAGAAACTACAGATAATAAATGTCCTCCAGGATGGCAATCAAAATATGATGGCAAGAAAAGCCTCAATGTGAAGAGTTCAGTGAAAGCTATCATTTTTTATTCATGTGTGAGAGGGTGAAAAGGTGTGGAAGTGCGATTCACACTGCACTGGCCACGGAACCAGCCAATCTCTTGACTCTCAAGTGCTGAGTTGTTACTGAAAAGGTCAGCCTATTCCAGATCTCTCCCCTTCAAAAGATGCCTCATTCTCCTTGTTTAACCACTATCAGTTGTCAGAGTGAAGAACAGTTTGATATAGATTATCGGATTATTCGGC
The DNA here is from genome assembly GCF_029633855.1 of Hoplias malabaricus. NCBI lineage: Eukaryota > Metazoa > Chordata > Actinopteri > Characiformes > Erythrinidae > Hoplias > Hoplias malabaricus. The sequence goes on from NC_089803.1 coordinate 27,653,317, forward strand.
TGTTTTCTATGTTGTTTTTACAGATTCTTCAGCTGCCAAATGGACTGTTTAAAGCACTGTTCTAAGCAGCTCTTTCCGTCAGCTGTTGGACTCGTAGAACACCAGGGGTTTTATATGCCAAATGCTTTGTCTTCCACTAAGAGCGGCTGACATTTGGCACATATTAAAAATCTCATAAATTCTATAGCATCTTAAATCCAAATCCTTACAGCTCAGTGGAGCCAGTGATGTCATAATATTACAAATTTTAGACTTGTATAAATACATACCTGCCTAAATATGATGAAAAAATAAAATGTTTTGCATCAATTGTTAATAGATTAGAGTTTTCAAAGCTATGATTTATTTAGATATCTATATAATATTTTTTTTTCTTCAGTGTGGCACTTGTCTGGCATGTATGTAAATATATTTCATAGTTAGAATTTATATATTTTATTATTGATTGTCAGCTGTATCTGCTACAGCTCAGCTTTTATTAACCTGCAGTTTGAAATTAATTTTTAGTGATAATGGGTGTTGAAATATAATTTGATTTTGTCCTGCTTGCTGAAGGCCTTGTTTCTTGTAAATAACTATAATTCTCTTCAGATTATTATTAATCCAGGATAAAACTCAGTCAAACAACTGTAAAAATAATAAACAGCTTTCTTAATGAATTCTGAGTAGGAAAGTTGCTCCCAGTGACAATGAAAGATTTTACTGTGTTAACACGTACATCCCATGAGCAAAATAAGCATTCAGTGCCATGGCTGGGAAAACTGCAGTGTTCCAAAGACGGAATCAAAAAACAGCCAGTGTTTCTTACATCAGAAGCCTAAGGAACCAAATCTTAACTTGTAAGGCCTGGGCATTAAAGCAGCACATGAGTTGGCTGAGAGGTGTGTGGAGACCGAGGCAGGGACTAATTGCAGTTTTAAGATGAGAATGATTTTACTTCTTATTGCTGTGACCACACTCATCTGTTCATCTGGGAAGACTAGATGTTAGGACATGTCTTTTGGGGCATTTAATGGCTTTCCAACCACAGAATCATTAATGATGTCAGGTGTTTTTTTGGACGATTAGTTACTGAACATATACTGCAATCCAACTCATCCAAATTGTATTGAACCTTACACAAGAAGTCACTCCAGCGAACATGGTTCCAAAGTTACATGAATGATACAAACTTCATGTGTATGTAAACACAGTGAGTAATGGGTGCATGTTAGAATGAACTCATTATTGTCCATAAACATTTGCCCATATGGGGTATCTAATTCTTAATCTGCATTAGAATATACATAGTGAAGACAGAACTATCTGTGTTAAAGCATTTTGGCTCGCCCCCTGGCTCCTTCCCTCAGTCTCAGCACCTGTGTCTTATTTGATCTCATCTGTTTCTTTGTTCCCTCTGTGTCAGTTTCCATTTCTGAAGTGCTATACACAGATCAGCTATAACATTACATTGACCTCCTTATTTCTACATTCATTATTCATTTTATCAGCTCTGCTGACCACACAGATTTGCTTCATAGTTCTGCAGTGACAAACTGTAGTCCATCAGTTCTGCATGCTTTGTTAGTCCCATTTCACCCCGTTCCTCATCGTCTTCTAGTCCTTTATTAGTGGTCAATGGATGCTGCCCACAGGACACTTTTGGCTGGGTATTTTTGGTTGTCCAGTAGTGACACATCACCTATTGATCAGTTTGTCCTCAAACTACTTGTTGGACAGAGCAAGATTATGGATTTGTCACTACTAAAATCTGCAAAGGACTATGGGATATCAGAACATTAATATAAATATTTCCTCAACCTTGTGATCCCATTTATTAAAACATTTTGGAATGTTCATGAAATGTTAAATTCTGCAGTTTTAATTCACTAAAGGCAGCAGCAGTCTGTAAAATAGTTGTCAGTATTTGGGCACATAAAAATATTTAAGAGATTCTGTAGCTGCAAAATGAACCGTAAAAAAGAGAATGTTCACTGATATGTGTCATACAACAAATACAGCACAGTAATGCCATTTGTTTATTTTTTAAACTCCACCAACACCCTACAGCTCTACAAGAACGTAACCACAACAGCTGAGCAATCTCTAACGGATAAGTGCTAATGATAGTCACAATGTGTAGACTAATTATTCACAACAAACAAAATGTAGCTTTGAAAGTGTAACAAACTCAAAAAACGTTTATAAAGCAAACTCAATTTTCCCACACACATCATCAGATAGTAATGTACCCTGTACTTTGTTATTACTGAACATGCCTCAAACAGAGACGGGAATAAAACTGGACCAGAACCGAGCTTCATTCTACATATTCAGCTTTTCATACAAATGATAAATAATGAGCTGAACCCTCAAGTTAACTGCTGGAGCAAATTAACCTATTCCTTCAAGCTGTGATATGCTGAGCTTTTAGGCTTCAATGTAGCATCTATTTCACTCAGTGTGAATATGAAAATGTAGCTAACATTTACATGTAATAATTGGCCTACTAGCTAGCTAAATCACAAATACTACTTAAAAAGCAGCTACAGCTAAGTCACATATATAATTAAAAAACAGTCATATTTCTATGACTTGACCTACCTGTATGCAGCAGCTTCCAGTTTCAGCAGTCTTCTTTGTGAGATTCCGACACTAAATGGAAGATACTGGTGCCAAATGGAAATCAGTTTCTATTGGCATTCCATAGTCACATGATTTACTATAGGTCGGTTAGTGCAAATGGCCAGACTATGGAGGGAGTGCTATTTTCACTTAGTACAAATTGACAATATTAAAATGCACCCACTGTATGGGTCACCTATTGTAGGCATAGACATTGAATTTGTTTAATCTCCATAATAAAGCATGAAATGAAAAGTCACTGTGGAGCAGCTATTCATGGATTGCAGTTATTCTGCACTAATTATTTATACACTGATCATATATATGCTTCAGTAATTGTCTCTTTTCACTTGTGTGTTGTTTTTGCATTAAAGAGACTGCAGACATAAGACACGTATTTCTTTGTCTCATTCTTTTTCCCGTTTACAGGGTAAATCTGGTCCTGCTGTCCCTGTGCTCTGAGAGTGGCACAGATTTGAGGAGGATAATGTGACTAGTGTGACTGTCTGCCTAATGTTTTCCTCTGGTTTGGCTTAAACTTTAATAAAGTAGCTTTCCTTGTCTGAAAGTGTGAGTGATCAGTGAGAGAGATACTTATATTTCTCTCATTTTAACATCTAAATGTTACATCTAAATTTACATGTGTGACAGAATCAGTAAAATAATTTAAATATTACTGTTTTTATTTGAATTGTGTTCATGTTATGAGTAAGTCCCCAGTATGGTGGCTGCTCTATACTGTATCATCAGTTTCACTTTAAGTTCAGTCTATGTTCACTGTGTCCAATCCCATGTATGAGCCAGAGATACATAAGAAGTGGAACTGTGTTCCCTGATGTTATGAATCTCCATTTAATACAAGAAATGAGAAGAGGTGGCTGACCGTACTAAAGTTGCTGTAGCTAAAGACCTTCAAATTTTCCCAGAAGAGTTGTGCCTTTAATGTATAAACGGGGTGGGGGGGACAAACTCTATTCCCACCTTGAAATATTTCATAAGAAACGTTGGATTAGCAGAATTATATACATTAAAAATGCCATCATATTGCTACATTATAAAGCTATACATTAAAAACAAAAATTTTGTCAAGATAGGGGAGAAAACAAATAACATTTTTTGTTATTGCTTGCCCATAAATTAACTAAAATGTGTGTGTATATATATATATATAAATTGAAATGCTCCTAAAAACAGCATCTTACTGTATAATTGTGTACCGTCTATCAGTGGCGATTGCTCTAAGACTGCAAGGGAAGCTCAGCTTCCCCTAAAAAGTCAAAAAATAAGTGATCAAATATATACTGTTGTGTGTACATGTCAGTGAATAAACATGCACTACAACGCGCTCAACTTTTGTTCAGAATCAGCTTCTTATCACTGGTAAAGACGCGGTTTTCCTCTCAATCATTCGCGCAAATTCACAGTGATTTAAACAGAGTTCAATGGAGAAGCAGCAAAGTGCAGGGAAACGAAACGAGTGATTGGATAAATGCTGGGCTTTGTCCCGCCCATCGGACGCTCAGCGTCTCTGGGGGTCTACGGGGCAGTGGGCTGGCCTCGGCTGGCCCGGACGCTCAGCTTCTGCATGATGATTGGATGATCTGTCTGAGGCTGAATCCCTTTTTGATTGACAGCGAAATGAGCGAATCAGCGATCCTTTGGTGTAAAGCTCCGAGGGAGTATTACATTTTCATTCTGTTCTGCGTTGAAACAGACTTTCTTAATCCTCTTAGCGGCATTTTCTTTGTTAAAAACGACTAGCTACAAATCGAGCTTCTATTTCTGGTGGGGTTTTTGTAGCCGCTTGTGTTTGGAGACTGACTTCTATCACTCTTTCTGACTTCTATCGCAGTTTCTAGCGGGTGCTGCTGAGCCCCTCCACCATCACAAAGCACTCACAGGCGGACACACTTCACATGGGCCAAGGCCGTTTAAGCAGCCTAGCTCTGCTGGTCATTGAGAGGACACTAGTCAAGTCCCTGGAAAAGACGCCTTGTTGATACGACAGGGGCACAGATCATTTTCTTGAAAAGGAACGGAGGGTAGAATTTACGTATAAATAAACCGACAAATTTTATGATGTAGGCTGAAATTGAGCTTCCCCTCCTTGAAAGACCAGCATCCGCCACTGATATATATGTATGTATGTATGTATTTTATGAGCAGGGCTACTGTGTAAACAATAAGTTTCACATCTAATTTAATACAAGTTGTACCTCCTGCAAATATAGTCACTCCTGCTCATGTGATTAGCTTAAGGGTCTTGAATTTCATTAGCACATTCTGTCTGCAATCTCTACATTTTAATTTAATTAGCAAGCTGCTGAATCAAAACCAAATAAAAAGCTCTCAACTCATTAAGAGCAGAGGAGCAATTACCTCGCTGGAGATGTGTTCCTTAAATTCTTCCACTAAAGTCCTTTGTTTTGCTATCTGAAATGGGCATGATGATCCTTAGAGAGTCTCATTAGCCTCCGTGGCTTGGTTATGTATTCTACTGAGAGGAAATCTATCTCATTTTTGCACATTAGCATGTAAAGTTTGATGGTTTTACAATGGACGCAGCCAACAGCACACTCATATGAGCTAATGTAATATGCTATATATGATCTAATCAGCCAAATTTTCCAGCTATCCCTGTGCACTTGGTTACTTTGTTTTGTGTGCAAATCTCATTTGGCATTTGTTTGGAGCGAGCTCAGCTCATATTTCCCCTTGTGCCCAGGCCCAGGCAGGTTTATTCTGAAGGCTGAGCTTCTCCTCCGGCCTCTGCTGCCCTTGTCTGCGCCGATCACTGCAAGCCACTGGCTACCTGCCCTGTCCCCCGAGCCGCTGCTATTTCAGCACAGGTGACAGAAAGGAGCTCACTGCCTGGATTTTCCCTTGAGTGCTTCTTTTTTAACATCAACCACATTTTTTTTTTGGAGGGGGGAGGGATTTTACCCTTTTGTATTCACAATTTTTAATTATTGCTGTTCCCATGCTACATTTCACAAATTTATACAATAAGTGCAATCCTTGTAGATTTTAACACGCTTTTTCCAGGACATATGGAGCCACCCATGAGATACAACATCCTTGCCGCTCAACACATTCAGAGGAGGACAGTTCTATTGCTTTACTTAAAAGATGCCAGTGCTAGCTAGCATTACAGCAAGATCAAACACATACTGTATGTTCAGCAAGATGGCAGTGAGGTAAGAGTCATAGTATCTAGGGGGGAATTTGTTTCTTTCACATTACATGCAATTGAGTTCAATTACCTAGACAAAAGGGAGTTAATCTTGTGGAGAAGCAGGGTGGTCCCTTCTTCAGCTCTCTCAGGTATGACCACCTGGGACAGGGTCAGAAGCACAACTATTGGTCTTCATGAAATATTTCATACCATTTTAATAGGAACTAAAGACTTGAGGACTTTATTTTAATCCGATACTATACCTATCTCTTATCATTAATTACTTTTCCCCTCACTGTACTACCCAAACAAGCAAAACTAAATAGTATTGTGGAAGAGTCAGTGAACATTTTTTTGATAACTTAGTTTCCAAACAAAACAGCCACTCTGTATACATTTTTATTTGTCACTCCACATAAGAAAAAAAGTATAACATGTCTACTTACCAGAACAATACACTGTAGACATTTAAATTTCATTAATAGTAAAGTTGTGTTGGTCTTGTCTTCACTTTTCTTACAAATCCTTTCTTTCTGAGAGACGTGGTTTCAGTATTTCAGCACAGTTAGTTGCATTTTTATGCTCATGATCTGCATGATCCCAAAACTAAAAAAGAATATAGAGGTCTTTATATTCTGGGCCAGCAACTTCCTTAACTCTACCCTGGAGGACAATATCAACTGCAAGTCCATCACAAGGCTGCCCACACTGGCAGGCACCCTAAATTTTGTAATACATTTTTAAATAAATACATTTTGAACTTTTTAATATATTTTTTTTTCAGTTTTGGAAAGACCTTATTTATTCTTTGTTATTCTTTGATTTTTCCTGACTTGTGTTTAATATGTTAATTTATTTTTTCCCCTGGGTATCAAACAAACAAATACACATTCTGTCATTTTTTCAAAATGGTATATTTACCAGTTTCACTGCTACTCACTTTTTTTTTGGTATAATTTGCAATTCAGTCTTCACTACTCTAGTTTGTGTTTGTGTTAGCCCTCCTGGTGATGAGAAGGAGTTCTTGCCTGACAATATTAAATTGTGGATGTCCAGTTCACATAAACAAGCAAGAGATCAGAACTGTCACTGAAAGTCGCTGGTCATTTCAAAACTTTAAAGCAAAAAAGGCATTTTATCAAAGCATTATTTAAACAAACAAACAAAAAAGCCTTATTTAGAAAAGACCCCATTGAACACTTCCACCTCAATCTCTGCTTAAACTGTAACGTAATTCTCAGAAAGCCGGCATGCACATAGGCCATGCCATTACCCTAATTTATCCCTAAGCCAAGTTATGTGGGCGAGCTGAGGGGGTGGTATGGAACAGTGCACTTTGTCTGTGTTCCCCTGGAAACAGAAAGACATGGGGTACGCCAGGCCTGCTTAGCATGCGAGGTGCTCACTCCCTTGCTGAGTGTATGCATGAGAAAATGTGAGGCTTCTCACACAAGTCCTACCCTGCTCTTTCCAGGGAAGAGCTCCAAAAAAGCTCCCCTTTCATCTTTCTCTCTCACTCGTTCAATGTTATTTTTCATCTCAAGGTGGAGTGCTGTCCCATCCTTCCCTCTCGCACTTGTCTTCGCCTGCCTGATAAGGAGAGAATGATTCAGACGCTGTTTCACTGAGAGAGAACAGCGCACAAACATATTTTCACTTCTCGTGCCACTTTCTCGCTTGCCTCGTCACTGTTTTCATAGCCCACGGTATTACATTCAACTGTACAGACAGACACAACATATACTCTTAAATCTTCAAAGGTTTGTAGACACCCCTAATAAGCAGTGAATTCAACACCTTTAAAGTGCACACATCATGGACACAGTCATTCAACTCTGCACCCACCATTTCTATAACCTTCATGGAAAGGTGAACTACTAATACATTGCATTTCTGTGAAAATAATGGTATAAAGGAGTAAGTTTACACCAACATTTGGTCAGTAGGGTCTACACTCATTCATTGTCTGAATTGATCGGTTATCGAACTCAGGGTTGCGGTGGGTCTGGCGCCTACCTGGAATCACTGGGCACAAGGTAGGAACACACCATGGAGGGGGTGCCAGTAGGCTCTACACATATTTTGGATATTCCATATCGAATGTAGCATAATCCTTACAGCATTGCTAGCTCACAAACATGCACACCGAAAGCCAAAACCTTTTCATTTACTGTTTTTATTACTGCAAAACTTTTTCTTTTTTTTTTTGCCAGTCACCTTGTCCTCATTAACTGCTGTCAGTAGCCAGGGTTTTTCAAGACTGCTGCCTAGACTATAACTGATCAGGGATCATCCTTGATTTTTCTGAAGGAAAATGTCAAAGTCAAATAAAGAAATACTGATAAAATTGGAGCCTTGCACCCAGTGATTCCGGGTAGGCTCCAGACACACTGCAACCCTGAACGATAGAAAAAAACAAGTATCTCGGTCCAGTATTTTAGTCCATTCCTTCTCCATAGGGGGGTAATATTGATTTATTTTTGCTGCTCCACACTACTTAAGGTGGAATGTCTCCTAATTTGGGAGATGGCTAACAGCCTTACCGAAAAAGCTACATAAACAAACAACTACAATTACAAACAAGTTTTTTGGGTGATTTAAACAGTGAATTTAAACTTACAGACAAGTTAAACTTTAGCCATGCATAAACAACAGTTGTTTTATTCCCCTCAAACATACCATTTTACCTTAAAAGATGCAAAGCGTCTGAACGTAAACACCAGAGAGAATAGCATTATCCCCACAGTCGTAGACATCTTTAAAAGCACCATATTGTAAATATTTGCTAATACGGACCACACCTGTAGAGGCTGAAACGAGGAGGTGAACTCAGAAGTCTTTGGGGAGGAGTTGAGGGTGGCTTATGAATGCATATGAAGCCGGACCCCCCCATTGGATAAATGAATATGAGAAAAGGTTGGAGACGGGGTGGAGGTGGGAGCAAGTCTTAAAACGGAGGCTCGGTGGGTTTGATAAAGGCCGAACATGGCTCCGAATATGAGGATCAACAGGAATGACCCAGCACGGAGGAGCGAGCTGATGTAGTGAAGCAGTCAAGTCGAGATCCATCTAATGAAACTAAATGAAGCGAGTTTGTCTGACCAGGAAATAACGTGAATTTGCGGGGTATATTTAGAGCTGAGAGGAGGAGTTTGGGCGTCGTCCTACTCCTAAAATTATGTTATTACATAACTTCAATTATTGAAACTTTCACCTTATAGATAAGGGAAAAAGACAAGTTCCACTCTTTTTCCAGATCTCCACAGCTTTTTTTTTTTTTTTTGCATGGAAAATAACTTTTTTCCTATGGAACTGAAAAGATGTGTAGATACCAAGTTTGACAAAAAAAAAAAAAAAAAACTGCAGGTGTTCTCATAGCAATGGGCTGACCACCCCACAGCTTAGACCTCAATATGTCTGAAAAATTATTGCTGCAAAAATAATAGCTGCAACAAAACCAAAGAGTGTAAACACTAAGAGCTCCTTCATATGTGACACTATTAAAAACGTTTTCAAAATACATAAAACAAGTTGAAGGTCTGTTAGCTTTAGGATGTGTGAAACATAACACTATTCATCAGGTACAGAAAATACACCCTTTAGGGCACATTCACAGTGACAGATATTCTGACCATGCAGGGAGGAATGCGTGTCATGTTGTATTAAGTTTTCTTCATTCATAAAGAAGAATAATTAAAACATTATTGTGTTTTTTTTTTTTTTTCTTACTGCTTTTGGCACTGGAGTAACACTCTGATGAATTTAATTTATTTGTGTCTCAACACACTTTCTGGAAAGAAAAAAAAAAAAAAAAACCAACAAATTCACACTGGGAAGTGCTGAATTAAAAAAAAAATAAATAAAAACTTAAAGTTAGGTGTAGAAATGCAAATACAAACAAACAAATAATATTTCAGCATAGCTTTTTCCCAGTTGTATTTATTTATATACCCAGAAGTATACAGGATGTAGAATCAGTCCTGTCAAGGGAAGCAACTTTAAAAAGCAGATACTTCTTTTTATAATTTATATTCCTTAAAGACAGAACGGGCAAACCCGCACCAAATATTAACATCTTGACCACTGAATTAAGAAAACAACAAACCGCTAGTGCTTATACTCACTTATCATTCACTGAGTTCTCAGAATTATTTTTTCAATTAAGACCTGTATTTCTGTTTTTGATGTTAAACTCAGCTTGACCTAACTCCACAACATTACATATATATATATATATATATATATATATATATATATATATATATATATATATATATAAATGTATGTGGTCATTATGATAATGCAATTACCTTCAACACAAGTCTGAACTGTTTTAGATCCAAATGCATGTCCAACTCTTTTTTGCTGAAGACATTTTTATTTATTTATTTATTTATTTTCTACATCTCCAGCATGTGTGCACAATTCACTTTTTTTTCTGTGATGGTTTTTTGTTTCTTACAGAGATGTTTCCAGCGATAAAGTTTATGTAGTTAACAGTACTGATCCAATTGTGCTGGTAGGAATGAAGGGATTGGAAAAGGAAACAAAGACGGGGGAAACAACTTTTGGCATGAAGTCTGCAAATCTTTGAAGGAGGACGTAATACAAGCTATGATCAATGGTTTGGAATGTGGACCATCTGTACTTGTCAACAGATGATTAAATATATTGTGTGGCGGCTAAATCAGATTAATACGTGAATTTTTCTCTTTGGTGTGACCTTGAGGGGAGAATGCGTTACCCCCTTTGGCTGAAACTGCATAATCTCTGAAGCATTTGACAAAACGCAAAACAACTGCTTTCATTGTAAGATCCATGCCTTGTTTTTTTAAACATAATACTTATCTCTCTTTATCAGCACAGGTATCTTGTAGGAAAGCATCCTGCCTCCTGCAGTCTTACAATGTGCTGTCTAAGATAAAACAAAGAAGCATTTGATTGGTTTCACACTCCTGGCAGGAATAAAGTGGTATAAGGAGACCCTGTGTCTACTCAGAGCTATTGTGCTAACAGTGTATTGGCTCAGATTGCATCATGCAGTCTGTGAATTTGAGGCAAATTGCTACTATAACAGTGAAAACTTTTTTTTTCTTTGGGGGTGGGGGTGGGGGGGTGCTGATATGAAAGAGAATTTTTAAGCATTGAACATTTTATTCATGTCACCTACCAACAGGTGGCATGTCTTCACAACTTCACAATACAGTAAGACCATTTTTTCCCATTTCTCTGACTTTTAAATCAGCATTAGATAAAGAACCAGGCACCTACTGAATATGCACTCGTTTCTACCACAAATCCATGGATATGGGATCAGTTCTCCTACATGGGCAAATACAATGTGGTTCAAAAACAATCCAGTTATTTTCTCCTAATAAATCAAGTAACCACAGAAATGTGACAAGGCGGATTTTCTCCCATCACACTTGCTACACGCAACCACAGAGTAACTGGCTGTCCTCAATTCCACATTCAAAAAGGGTGGAATCAACCACGCATATTCCACATATTCACTTAAATATACATAAATATACAGTGGGGAATACAAGTATTGATAACCTGCCAAATGCAACTCTACTTCCATTATGAGAGACAGAATCTAAAAAAATAAAATAAAATCCAGAAAATCACTTTGTATGATTTTTAAATAATTAATTTGCATTTTATTGCATGAAATATGTATTTTATACAATAGAAAAAATAACATAATATTTGGTACAGAAACCTTTGTTTGCAACTACAGAGGTCAAACATTTCCTGTGTTTCTTGAACAAGTTTGCACACACTGCAGCAGGGATTTTGGCCCACTCCTCCATACAGATCTTCTCTAGATCTTTCAGGTTCCGGGGCTGTCGCTGAGCAACATTGCATTTCAGCTCCCTCCAAACATTTTCTATTGGGTTCAGTTCTGGAGGCTGGCTAGGCTACTCCAGGACCTTAAAATGCTTCTTGTGGAGCCACTCCTTACTTGCCCTGGCTGTGTATTTTGGGTCATTGTCATGCTGGAAGACCCAGCCATGAACCATCTTCAATGCTCTTACTGAGGGAAAGAAATTGTCGGCCATAATCTCACAATACATGATCCCATCCATACTCCCTTCAATACGGTGCAGTCGTCCTGTCCCCTTTGTAGAAAAGGACCCCCAAAATATGTGGCTTCCACCTGCATGCTTCACGGTTGGGACAATGTACTTGGGGTTATACTCATTCTTCTGCCAAAGCTCTATTTTGGTCTCATCTGACCACATGACCTTCTCCCATGCCTCCTTTGGATCATCCAGATGGTCACTAGTGAACTTCAAACAGGTCTGGACATTTGCTGGCATGAGCAGGGGACCTTGCGTGCACTGCAGAATTTTAATCCAAGACGGCGTAGTGTGTTACCAATGGTCATCTTTGAGAACGTGGTCCCAGCTCTTTTCAGGTCATTAACCAGGTCCTCCTGTATAGTTCAGGGCTGATTCCTGACCTTTCTCAGAATCGTCCATACCCAACAAGGTGAGATCTTGCATGGAGCACCAGACAGAGGAAGATTGACAGTCATCTTGTGTTTCTTCCATTTTTTAATAATTGCCCCAACAGTTGGGGTGCCTTCTCACCAAGCTGCTTACCTTTTGTCCTGTAGCCCATTTCAGCCTTGTGCAGGCCTAGAGTTTTGTCCCTTGTGTTTTTAGACAGCTCTTTGGTCTTGGGTATGGTGGAGAGGTTGGACTGTGATTGATCGAGTGTGTGGACAGGTGTCTTTTATACAGGTAACAAGTTCAAACAAATGCAATTAATACAAGTAGTGCAGAATGGGAGGGCTTCTTTAAGAAAAATGAACAGGTCTGTGAGAGCCAGAATTCTGGTTGGTAGGTGATCAAATATTTGTTTCATGCAATAAAATGCAAATTAATTAAATTAAAAATCATACAATTTAATTTTGTCACAACTGAAGTGTACCCATGATAAAAATTACAGACCTCCTCATTCATTGTAGGTGGGAATCTTGTGAAATTCCCCACTGTATACATATGCAGGGGTTGGTGTATCATAACAAATATAACCTGATTATATGACTCCCTGAAAAAAAAAGAAAAGAAATAACAATAATATTAATAAGGTGTTATGTGGACATTTTAAATCCTGAATGAGTATTTTTTTAATGGTGTGCATGTGTGTGTTTGGGGTGATCTCTTGAGCTGTTGCTGTGATGCACATGCTCAGACTATGTTTGGCTGTTGTCAAGCATCGTTTTGTCTGCAAAAAGTAAAGTAATTGGATGTCTACACAGCCTCATTGTCCACCCTCACACACAATGGTTCAGGAGCATTAATATCCACTGTGGTAATCAACAGCTATTCTTTCTATTTAGCTGTCAGTATATTTTCAAAGGATTGATGCTTGCTATATTTATTTATTTGTATTTTTTAATACCGTGATCACTTTCTTTACGTTTGATGTCTTCATTACAATAGCATTTCTTTTACCATGGAGTTTTTAATTCAGTGCTGTTTTTAGGACTGAGAATCGTAGGCATTCAATTATGTTTTCCTGCCTCACCTTTACACAAAAAGATTCCTCTTGGTTACCTGGGCCTTTAGATATTTTTCACACCAGAAAGTAACATACCTAAAATTGATGCATGTTTTGACAAGGACCCTGCTACCCAGGTCTAAAATGAACAATGTTTATAATTATGATCTTTTGGGGAGAAAAAAAATTATATGACAAAAATGAATGTTATGATGAAAATATACATATAAAAATGTGGGAATTGTCCTCAAACATTAAATCATGTGTTAAAGGCCCACATTATCTATAAATCTATACAGTACTTCCCAACCACTGAGCTGTGGAGTAGTATATCTCTGTGGGTTGTTTGGCACTGAGCATCAACAATGGTCTAATACTTCATGAGCAGGTTAGCAGCATAACCACTACATTTCAAATTTTAAATATAATTCACATCCATTTCATAACTTTTCAAATTTATTTATATATTATTTTTACAGGGCGGCACGGTGGTGCAGCAGGTAGTGTCGCAGTCACACAGCTCCAGGGACCTGGAGGTCGTGGGTTCGGTTCCTGCTCCGAGTGACTGTCTGTGACGAGTTTGGTGTGTTCTCCCCGTGTCCACGTGGGTTTCCTCCGTGTGCTCCGGTTTCCTCCCACAGTCCAAAAACACACTTTGGTAGGTGGATTGGTGACTCAAAGTGTCCGTACGAGATAAATATATATATATATATATATATATATATATATATATATATATATATATATATATATATATATATATATATATATATATAAATGAAGATTGAAAACTATTCACATAAAAATATGTCCCACCTTTCTGGTTAAAAGTGAACACCCTGAACCTGCCACAGCAGCCTTGAAGATGCTATTGCCTTTTCCATCCACATATTTGTGTGAGGCCAGGTTTTCAGCTTTGACAGACAACAAAACAAGGTTCCATAATCGACTAGGTGGAAAAAATAAAAAATGCACTCCAGCACGCTATTGACCACCTTGTCCCAGGGATGCAGGCCCAGAGCACATTATAACGGGAGTTAACATGTCAGTTTTTTTGCTCTATGTTGTAGCTGTAATGTTCCATACAGTTTATTATGACAACAGCAAAATATAATGACACCCACATCCCTCATTTCCCCCAATCCAACTATAAGTGGATTTTTCATCGTTTAATACAGTCATATCTCAAACAGTAACTTTGAGTAACAATGTTAGTGAAGGAATAGCTGCATGCTTTCAGTACAGAAATAAACTGCAGAGCTTAAAATTACTGGTTACTTTGAGAAAACAGCTCACCTTTTAAGTTGAGTAAATAAGCCAATCAGAACTTGAAGCTGATGAGAAATGTAAGGATGTTAATGTGTGTTAGAGAGTTATACTACCATGGAGTAGGTCTTCCTGCTTGAAACTGGGCTAGGCATACAGGCCTTTTTTCTCTACATGGATGGTCCATTAATTAGGGGAAGTATTTTGTCCTCCAGCTAGATTTTCAAAGAAAAAAAAAGAAATAGTAAAAAAAAGCATTTTAAAGGTTAGGTAATAATAGCTCAAAACTTTTTTTTTTCTTTTTTGGTCTCTTTAATGACACTTTTATAGGTTCTAGTTTCCCAACTAAATTTTTCACATTTCTTGTACATTTAAGAATGGGGAAATAAATTGATCAATTTATACAATATATAGCACCTAGGGGACTCATTCTATAGAGCAGTATATTCCATAAATATTAGATACATAATTACTGACTATTGCTTTAAGGAGCAGTTGCTTGCTTATCCATTAAAATAACATCCATGTTTTGTGTGTAGTCATGAATCAATAGACTCAATAGACATATCCATGTAGCAATTCACATATTTAAGCTAAACATTTCTCAGGGGCACTGGGACTCTTAGGATGTAATGGGAAAAAAGGGAGGTGTGGCACTGGGATAATGTTTAGTATTGTTTGGGTAGCGTAGAAGGCAGGTCCGGCACTGGATTGCACTGAGAGTCACTTGAAAGATTGTCAGGGGAGTTTGGTTTTTATCAATAAATGAAATTGTTTACTCTGCGAGTCACACATCAGTGCTCTCTCGCTGGATGGCCTTGTGGCTCCTGTCTAGATCTCATTCAGTCTGGAAGTGATTTGGAAGTGAGTGAGAGGCAACAAAGCATGCAGCACAAAACAGGATCATCCAAAACAGACTCAGCCCAGTCAAGGGAGAGGCCTTCACTACTTTATCAAAAAGCAGTAATGAGCAATGAATGTGTCTTAAAATTAGCATTTCAGTAGGAGAAATGAGAGCGAGAGAGAGAGAGAGAGAGAAAGAGAGACAGACAGACATATATGTCCTGTTTTGTGTTGCATGCTGAGCTGAGAGAATGTTTAGTCAGTGTAGAAACAAGGAGGTGGTCATAATGTTATGTAATGGGTTGTTTGTGCGTTTGTGTGTGTGTATGTATATAGAACCATTTTTGCTAATATGTTTAATTGATCTCTACACTCACATGCCTCTTAAACAAACATGGTTCTTTATGAAACCAAGACTGTTTTTCCTATAGCATTACTTAAAGAACTCTTTGTGGGACCTTTATGTTTTAGTGTATATGTCCATTCTCTCAGCTCCACTGGCAATACAGGAGCACTTATGTGCTTATTGTTTGTTTCACCATCTCCAGTTTCCATACAGGAGCTTATTGTAGTTCTGCACACTTAGCACACATTGTATAGCAAAATGTGGGGAAATAAGTATTGTGAGAAACAATTTCACCTTTGGTGACATGTCCCCTTAGATCTGGGGCTGTGTTCAGGCTACATAACATTTGCTTGGCTCCTATTCCAATTTTAGATGTTACAGGGCCAAACATGAAAGCATGACTCCTGACACTTGGGCTAAATGCATAATTTAAGAAGTAAGTACTTTGTCTTGCAAAAAGCAAGACTTTCATTTGGCTAAAAGATGTATTGTCTTGTCTAGCTTTCTTGTTATTTGGTTTATTCATTCATTCATTCATTCATTATCTGTAAGCGCTTATCCAGTTCAGGGTCACGGTGGGTACAGAGCCTACCTGGAATCATTGGGCGCAAGGCGGGAATACACCCTGGAGGGGGCACCAGTCCTTCACAGGGCAACACAGACACACACACACACACAGATTCACTCACACACTCACACCTACGGACACTTTGGAGTCGCCAATCCACCTACCAATGTGTGTTTTTGGACTGTGGGAGGAAACCGGGGCACCCGGAGGAAACCCACGCAGACACGGGGAGAACACACCAACTCCTCACAGACATTCACCCGGAGCGGGAATCGAACCCACAACTTCCAGGCCCCTGGAGCTGTGTGACTGCAACACTGTTATTTAGTTTATTTAGTTCATAATTATTTTTAGTTCATAATGGGTAGCTGGGTGCTTTTCTCCAGCCTAGAGATTCTCTCCCTTCTATTTTTTTTCTTTCCCCAAATCTTTCATCTGAGTTGCAACTTTAATGGATATATCGGTACAGTGCCTGTTAAATAGGTAGGGAAATCACTTAATAAAGAGGGTCTAAATCACACTTTATTTTCCTTCATATGCCTAAAGCATATGTTTAAGTTGCCTCTTATATTAGACCATTGTGAATTTTTAACTTCCTAAAAATAAGGATTTACCACATGCACCAAAAAAGTGACTGTTGTTTATATTTATTTTGGCTTGTTTTCAAGATTCATAAGTTGTTAATACTTAACATGTGTACAGGTGTGATAAAAATATATTAGAAAAAAGAATGAAGGGGCTGTAATGACCAGACTGTAAGAGTGGATGTAAGAAAGTGAGGAGCATATTTTTTCGACAAAGAGGATAAAGCAGAGACAAAGTCAGGCAGGCATAGGTTGATAACAGTAAACAGGATTGTAGGAGACCAGGTAAAAGAAGAAGGAAGCAGATAAGAGTGGTAACTGAAAATGCAACAACATATAATCACGAGCAAGTGTATTGGGGTCTTAGAGAGCACTGTGGAACAACAGGACTTTTCAGTGAAGCATTAAAAGAGCAGAGTTTATATGGGTTGAGAATGGGAAAGAAGCAAGGGCATGTGGTATAAAACTATACATAGGCTAGTAGGACTTCTTGGACTTCTGTGGACCCAAGAACAACAGCTCAATATATATGTATGATGCTATATTACGTAAGCTATTGTTATGGTATGCTGTATTTTTAGGTCTTCCATCTAACATTGATCAGCCACCACTGAGAACAGGTCAGCAGAGATAAAGAATCAGAGCAAGTCACACTGAACATCTTGTAAGTGCTTCAGCCCACCAAAGTGAATTCCTGCAGGTTCATCTGGCTGGTTTCTAAAATAATTTTTAGCCCTTTATCTGACAGATGGCTTTGATCCTTGAGCTCTGGGGTAAGGTAGAACAACCAGAAATCATTGATCTACCTTTCTTCAATCAGCATGGTGCCAACTTGTTTGACCAAGATGACATGTGGTACAAGAAAAGATTTGTACACAAAAAGACATTGAGAGGACTAGTTAAACTGATCCCTTTCTGCAAACAGTACACTGTTATGTACAGTGATCATTCTTCCCTTAATGTGTGAAGTGTAACATGAAATTCTTGTTGATTTATAAAATTTTTGGGAGCATCTGTAGAGCTGCAGTTAGCAAATTAACACAAAAGTCAAAAGCAGCATATTCTAAGGGAACCTCAGAAATCTGTGAAATAGGAATAAGAACATATAATTTATGTACATTAATGTAATGAAATTTTATTCCATGAAATCTTGGACCATGTCTGTTGATACATCCATCCTAAAATGTTCAGTGTGTTGAGGACAGAGGGCAATTTCACATTAAAATGGAAAGAAAAACATCGTCAAGGCTGGGTTGACAAGATATTTGTAAGATAGCAGTGATAAATGGCTGTGAGATTTTTCTGATCATACAGATGGACACTGAAGTGAGATGTGCCAGAAGCAATATAGATTCGAAATGATAGTATTTAAATAACCACGACAACATAATACTGTGTGGAAGGGATAAATCATGTCTGTCCTTGTGTATGTGATTAAGCCGCAAGCTTAAGACATGTAAACATATAAAGTTGATAAGAATGGACTCTAGAGGAAAAGCTGTAATCAATCTTCACTACAATATCTGAATGTCATCACAATGGCCAAGTAAATAGCTATGGAGTTAGGTGTGTATGTGTTTTCAGGCAATGCAGAGTATTAAGCAAAATATTAAACTAAAAGCAGGAACATCCTAATTAAGATTAAGACTGTTAAACTGCAACATAAACTAACATACTGCTATTTTGTTATTATACATACGAAAATGAAAGGATGTGAAGAGGGGGTGAGACAGACTGAAAGTGTGAAGATGGAGATTATAATAAATCAAAGACAAAACACATGGGGTGATAAAAAAAAAATAGCAAGGCACTAAACATAAATTAAACAACTGAATGAAAAATAAAAAATAAACTTAAAGCAAACAAACAAAAGGCAAGAAAAATCAAGGAGAAGAGAGTATATAATACATTTAATACATAATCTCTGTAGTTTAGATTCTGATTTTAGAGCATCTTACAGTTCATACAGTTCCCTCTTTATTTTAGATTCTACAAGTGTATGAACTCTGAGATGCTCTAAAAGCAGAATCTAACATTGTAAGATGCTCTAAGTGTACAATCTAAAATACAGAGGGGACTGTAACAACTGTAAGATGCTCTAAGCACAGAATAAAAAATATAAGCTCTATATTGAAGCTAGCTCAGTAAATAAATTTAAGGTGTGATAAGGCAAGACTACGGTCCTTGAATCTACTGGTTCATGCCTTTGCTCCATCTCCCATCTATACCTAGGAAAGTTAGGTAAACTATCGAGCACATTACGGATCATTTCAAGGTTAAAAAAAGCAGATACCCAACTATTTAGCTTGCTCACTAAACAGAGTGCAGTGCAGTGTACTATATGGGAGGACAACATGTGAACTTGCTTGTTTCAGTTGCACTTAGCACCTGTTTTGTCATCCAGTTGAGGTCTTGCCCTACTGCTCACATAGCAATGAGAGTTTGCCACTGCATTCAGAGTTAACATAGTCCTTAGCTCTTTCATAGCTAACATAGCCCTTTCTGTGTTCTAACATGCCCCATCTGTCTTCTGATAGCCTCACATGACCAATCATATGTAATACTGCCATTGGAGGATATTTCAGTAAATTAAACACCATTGAGCCTAAAGTTGAAATAAAAGTACAGGTCAAATGAAAATATTTGATTATTTTAAACAGTTTAAACAGTTTGTACTTTCTAACAGTGAAAAGTTCATTTGAGTTCTCTATCCACACCAATAATGTCATCAATATAATTAAAAAGTATTAAGGAAATCAAATTCAATCCCAAAACATTCTATTTTTAAAAACTCACATTTATTATTCAGTGGATATTATTTCAGTTTCTTATCTTTACTTTAGGATTTCAGTCAAGGATTACCACTGCAGTGCCACATGTCTAATGCAGCCGGTGTGAAAATCTACACTGAGCATAGGAGCATGTTTCTCCCGGTGTGGCCTGTAGGCTTATCCAGTGTGAAACAGGCTTAACACCAATGCTTTATTGTATATTTAACCATCATCAACAGGGCCTGCAGTTTCAGAATTGATCAAAAAACATGTTTAATGCTGCCTTCGTAAACACTGAGTGAACTGGACCCAGATATGCTCTTAAATGCTGGGTCTTCATTGTGTGGAAAAGGTGGCAGAAAACTTGAGAACTCCAATCTCTGACGAAATCCTATCTTCTAGGAGCTCTGTGCTCTGCTGCATTTCCTCAGAGTCCTGGATGTTTGAGTGAATTTTACAGAACGTATATTCAAACTGAATTTAACAGGCTGAAATCCTAAATTGAACGTAAGAGACTGATATTATATCCACTGAATAATAAATGTGTATATTGAAAAACAGAATGTTTTGGGATTAAATTTGAGTTATTTTTTTAATTACATTGATGACATTAGTGGTGTGTGTAGAGAATTCAAAATAACTTTTAATTAACTATCAGAAAGTACAAAATGGTTAATTTGCACGCAAAATATTTAAGCCATTTTCAATTCAGTACGTATATTTTCAATTATTTTTATTCAACTTCTTTTACTTAAAAACATTTTTCACCTGTACATCATGCCACCTGTAGGATAGGTATATGTAGTCACCTCCATATTCCTCAGGGATCTCTGCCTATAAGGCAATCTCTCACTTTCTACAGCCACAAACCTGCCTTCAGCACTACACCAGCAATACATATATGCAAGTTCTACAGAGATACTTGTTTCACATAATCTATAAAATGGCCAATACAGCTATTTTGATTCTTGGAGATGCAGACATTTAATAGTAATAATAATAAATAAAACACACCTGTTCCCTGACTTATCCTATGTTTTTGTATATGTATATTCATTTTGTTTTAAATACCATTACAAAGCACCGAAAAGCTTTCTATATATTCACATAAAGACCATTAGTAATATATTAATGTTTTTGTGACTGTTCAGCCTTTCCCCTACCAAATGTTTTGTAAAGAACTGACAAATAATGTAGAAGACACAGTAAAATGATACCTTATCAATAGAACAAAATAAAACAGACCATGGCATTCTAATTAATCCAATTTGTTAAGATAATGATCAGACTCCACTTTCTGAATTCTATTAATTCATATCATTGTTTGCTTCAACATCAACCTCAACTTGTCTGAGAAGTTTTAGACTAGATGTTGGAATAATGCTGTAAGGATTTGGTTGTATTCACCACATCCCATGAATAACTAGTATTATTATAAGCTCAGAATTACAAAAAGAAACAAACAATAACAACGAAAAACCCAAGCTGTCCAGAGTTCCTCCACTCCATAGCCCAGTGCTGTTGTTGATACCTGTCTAGCCCATTCTTAATATTGGGCACAGAGCCATTAAGCTCATGTGCGAGTTGCATTTTACTGAAATTTTACAAGCTGTCTGTGCAAAACAAGTTAAGCATAAAATGTGTTGTGTCATAAATGTACTTTAAAACAGCTGAATTCATTTATGGATATACACTGTATAGTGTATAGTTCTATACTACGTTAAACTCTGTTTTTACAGCCAAAATAAAAAAAAAAAAAAAAAAGAAGCTGAAGCAGAATTTGAAATTGCAGAGATATGCTAAATGGGAACTTGGAAGACTCTGTGTTGTGTTTGCTAACAGGTGCTCCTGTCTTCAAATTTTACGCTTGGCAGCATAAGCCAAGATATTAATGTACCCGGTGTCTCTGTGGATCAGTGTCCTCCCACTGCCATCATGTCACTGCCTGTTTGAAGCTTGCTTCCACAACACATCATTTCCATCTGAGCAGCACATGAATGGCTAATGGTATTCAGTGCCTCTAGTGCTTTCTTCCTACTGTTGCAGACCCCAGTGACCAGAAGGGGGCAAGGCACTGTTCATTATCCTAAAGTCCACACAAATTTATGTTAGGAGGTTAGCACTTGTCAGTTTCTCTATTCTTCAACATTTGTTATTTGTATAATTGTATACTACATCCAATGCAATTTTCATGTGTAGTATGCTATTTGAATGTTATAAAGGTTCAGTGAGATTCTTAAAGGAACTAAGAAGTAAATATCAGGTCACATTATAACAAGACAATAAAATTACTATTTTGTACAGGTGCCACAATAATGTTTTTCTTGAGCAAGTATCAATGCTTGACCTCTGTAAGAATTATGACAGTTGTGTCTTGTAGTAAAATGTTATTCACATCATAAATGTGTCAATTGTAGTGAAAGGTTGTGTTTTTGTGCTGTAGCCAGATGAATGCTGCTCTTCAATAAAGTGTTATCAGAAAATGAACTGAATTAAGCAAATGAACATATTCTGAACACTTTCAATCACAGTCAGCAATGGTTACGTTTTATAAAGAAGAGAGTAACTAGTTATGTAATAGTAGACATTCCCAACAGTTTAAGTGGCACATGAATAAAATTCAATGCCCTTTGAAGATATATTGACAGGAAAATAGTAGGCATTTTACATGTTAACTCACAGTGGAATTATATTTGGGACCTTAGCCACTGCCTATCAGACTACCAGATTATTTTGCCCTGAGAATAAAATTTTCCTTACTTTTGGGAAAAGCAAAATTCCAAATAAGATTTCCAGGCTTCCAAACCTTTTTAAAGAGTGTGATGTACTACATAAACAAAATGTATTGTTCCCTACCCTCATGTATCATTGCTGTCCAATGTAAAATATGTATTTACAAAAAAGTTACCTTTATAGGAGAATGAAAAAAATTCATTAACTTTTAATAGAAGTTAATGTAAAAGTACTTAATTTCAAGTAATTATGGAGCATCACTATTGGCCTGTTCATCAGAAAATTTAAAAAAATATATGAAGGACAGCTTTTGTGTTGAAATGATGTAATAATTTAAAATGAACAAAAATGGAAATAACATGTTTTCCTTTGGACAGCAACAATGGTATAGAGCCAAAAATGTTATTATTTTTGCTCATCCAGCTTTCCATTTTAAATGAAGGCTATATTGTAATGAAGAGTATTAATAGATTGTTCTCATTTTTTAAAGTGACCACTTCTACCCTTGTGGGAAGTGTGTGCCTTAGATGTTGTAACATTTCTGTGAGTTTTTTTTTTTTTGATATTCAGCCATCAGCACATTAGTGAGGTCAGGTACTGATGTTGAATGATTAGTTCTGGATCACAGACACACCTTCAGCTCATCCCAGACATATTAGTGGGTGCTCTGTCACTCCAGAGAATGCACTTCCACTGCTCCACAAATCAATGCTGGGACTTTATACCCAGTCTTGCTGAGCAGGGTGTGGAAAGAAACACACCCTGCATTAGTTTAATCCTGTTTGGATAGATTGACCTTAGTTGGTGTCTCTATGCAGTTTTTTAATACAGTGTTATTACATAATACAGAGCATCAGAACAATGCTTGTTTCCATACAGCATCGCAAAGGGACACAAACACATCAAGTCTGTATAAGGGATTAAGTTAATTTGGAAAATGGTCATGCACACATAAATTACGATTGTTTATTGTACATAAACCCACATAAATGTCATAAATGGACCCCAGGGATAGAAAATAACATGTAGGATAAATCAGAATAGTAATAAACTGTAGTCTATGGGCCTCTGGGATTTGGAGCCTAGGATGAGCTCTTTCTCCTTAAGCATCACATCTTCGATAATTGCAGCTGAAAGTGTTTTGATATGATCTGTAGATATAGTGTTGTGTTGCATAAGCGTGGTTTCTCCAGGGGAGAGTCATGCCGTTGCCCTGAGTGCGTAATTCTTTGGTGAGTGCAGATAAACATTTGGCTGAGCAGATTGCATAGCACTGGCTGCTGAAGGCAGGGCCTTGTGCCTTTATGGCGTGGTCCACAGAAAACTAATTAGCTGATGCATTTAATTCCATCAGGGTCCAGGGAACAATCTATCATGGTTAAGGGGGACAAATAAAATACAATACTCGTATAAATTAAACCACCAAGTGCCTCTGGCCCAAGATAGATCATTTTTATTTGTGTATTAATTTATGTCTTTACCATGCTTTATCACGGAAATCGCTTTCCCATGTGGCTGCCCATTACAAGCTTCAGGCAGGGTGCTGATTCAATGATTTGCAATGAGGAGTAGTGAATTCAGTTTCTTTAATGTGCACCCATGCTGGACACAGATGTCCAATTGTGCATGCACTTCCAGTACAAAATCCATAGAAAGGCATGTCATGAAATGGGTGTTAAGGTATGAGTTAAGGTCACCATGATCGATGTCAGGTGTCTGCTAGTGAAATATAAATCACACCAGTACTGAGCAGTGGAACTCTGTTCTCTGCAGTGATGGAACTTCCTCCAACTTTTAGGATGACTTAGTCCAATATGCCCCTGTGCCTGAAAGCCATCCAGCCACATCTTGTCTAAAGTTGTCTCTGTATAACACTGTTACTGCTGCAAAGATACATATTAATACCCTAATATTTAGAAAAAAAAGTTGGCTGAAAAGGTGTCCTCAGACTTTTGAACATATGTTATTTTGATCATCCAGTCCACACATGGCCCTACCACTCCTTAGCATAGCTAGACATTACATAGACATGTAGCCATGATTCATAATCTCATTCAAGAGGATCCTTCAATTGAATTATGCCAGCACTAAGTTTATCGCAGTTGAATGCCACTGTGTAATAAAGAAAAAATCGAATCAGCAGATTACATATTCTCATATTGAGATTTGTGTGGTTCCTTAAGAGAGCCAAAACAGGATTTGCATATTTTGGATAGCAGAGGAGAGCAGTACATCTGCATTGAATGATGGTAAGCTCATTAAAGGATGGGTTGGTGTATGTTTGTCTTTATGAGATTGATAAAGACTGAATCCACGCGTCTCCACTATGTCCGAGCCTTATCCTATGAGTCTGAAAGGGACCTTGTGTGATTAGTGCCACTATAAGTATGTCTGACGCGTGGAACACCTAGGCTCTGAGTCCAAATCCCTGTGCTGTGCAAAAATAGAGGCATTAGCCACTAATGCTCAATGAACCACTGTTGAATGAACTAATAGATTGGACTTAGCATGGAGGGTTGCCTCACAGCTACCATTCTAGTTCATGAATCAGCTAAAATTGGATGGTGGGTTTCTTTTTATTTTTTTTTCCTTTTTTTTCCCTTCATTTGTGGATTTTTATTACCTTATATAACAGTCAACAAAAACAGACAATTACATACATTTAGCCATTAAATTATAGTTGTAATGATCATAATTCGATTAGGATAAAGTTGCAATGTAGCAGAATATAGTTACTTATCCTCATTTTTTAAACTATTAGCTATATTTGAAGTTTTGAAGGCTTGATTAAATTAATGTCTGTAAAAGCCCCTCACTGGGATTCATTTTCATATTTAAATGATCTCATTTAATTATTATTTTTTGTTTAGTTTGTTTTGGAATAGCAATCCATTCTTTAAATGGAAGACATTGAAACATCTTTTCATTAGGCAGTTCCAGTGGGGGTTTGCCTTATAAACTCTGTTAACTGCCACTAATGAAACACAAACACCAACTGGCCTACAGTGCTGGAATTTTGACTTACTGGCATGGCTAAATCAATACTGAGTAAATTTAGGGGCATGTTCCATGCTGGATTTAGTATTGCTAAGTACTCTTCTTAAAGGAACACTATGTAGTATTTCTACTGTAAACGTACAGCTTCTAAGTGATTTTAATGATCAATGGAGCTGTAATAGGGAGAATACAGCCTCTGTTGTGCCGGGTCCCTATCTGGTTTACTGCACTAAGCAACTTCTGAATCACGAGGTGGAGGACTCTCACGAGGAATGGGTAATGCTTAACAGCACATACCACTCAGGTGGATGGTTGCCTAGCTATAAGAAGAAGCTAGCTCTGTATTCTTGGTATAGACATTATATGGCAGCGAGAGCAAGGATGTGAGAAAAAAAAACAAAAAAAACAAACAAAAAAAAAAAAAAACGCACTGGACCTCGATTCTGGTAACAAGTGTTCTACACTATGGTTGTAGTAACACGGTCCAGTGTGTATTATGAGCAATATATGGGTTTTATCATGTAATCAACATTATTTTCTTCGATTACACACATTCTCCTGGCTCAAAATCAGCTGGAGCCACAGAGCTGTTCGCTACTTTGTAAACATCACTCAGTGAGTGAGTGAGTGAGTAAAAGTGAGAGTGAAAGAGGTGTGTGTTCATCTGTGAGAGAGAGGCAGGGAGAGTGTGTGCGAGTCGTGTTTAATTGAGTGAGCGAGGGAGGGAGAGAGATGTGTGTAAGACTTAATTTCATGACAGTACTGTACACGTGAATAATACTCAGCAGCATGTAGGGGGGTGCTCAAGAGACAGAAAAAAAATTCTTACACTGTATTCCCTTAAGTATTGGTGGTGGATTTCTATGAGTGGGGAGTTGTTGGGTAAAGAGAAATAAAATATGTTGTTGTGGTGATTAAATAGAAGCTTCTTGGTCAGTCACACTGCTCTGTAAACAGCGGTGTAAAATTGCTTGAAAGGCAACAGGAGGTAAATGCCCACCTGCCAACAGCTTCCTCCCACCGGACCAGCCAACTTCTCCCTGTAGCTCCATTGTAATTAGATTGTTGAGCTCAATTACAAAAGGTGCCAATTCTATAACTTTTTAATGGGTTGTATATCCATGTATTGTTATATAGCATCATAACTCCAATTATCAATGGACATTATGCCATGACCTGCATTATGCCAGCACCTGCTGATTTTATCTCCATTTTTGCAAATTATTCAATGTCTGTGCCCAGTGATTGTAAACAAATTTACTATGGTAAGAGCCCCCCACTGACAGCAAACAAAAATGTACTCCTATGTTCATGTAAACATCACACATTTTCAAGTAATCCATAGGAAAAGGCATGTATTCATACTAAACATGTCATGTATTACATTTATACCACATTTCTAGTTCTACTACATTTGAGATGAATGCATTTGTTCTAGAAATGTAGCTGTGGGGACGCACTGGTTTAGTGTTAGGCTGGTGGGGTCACTGTGTTAGACAGACATGTTTGTACGATAGACCGCCTATGTTAGGTGTTTTAGGAAAACCTCAGATCACAGTGTAAGGTTCAGAAATCTTGATGTTAGGGTAAAACAGTACAATGGTTCTCATACAATTTAAAATCAACTCAGTTTATATGTATATGTAAAGCATCATCACTTCATCACTGCTGTTTTCCACTGTACTGTCATCTCAGGTCATGATTTGGACACATCCAATTAAAAAATGTTTTAATAACACAAACAAGTTTCCAGTGTTGCTTCTGACACTTCTTATTAATTAATCATAAATCTCAGGAGAATGTTATTTACTGTGCCATCCCCTGAGATGGAGGCAAAGAGGCAAAAGACATCTTCTCTTGTGAAGGGGAAGATGAAGACTGCAGCCAGTAGGAAAACATAATAAACAAATGAAGAGGTATTTTGGGAAATAATTTAAGCAGACAAACAGCATATTTAAAAAAAAAAGGTCAAATAAACAAGCATGTCACCTTTCACTGTCTCTAGTCCTTAATTAATCTGTGGTTTCAGTCTAAGCAGTAGTCTGTATCTCAGTTAGCCACTTCCTTGGTAATTTTGTGATGACATTTTGATGAAATGGTGGTAAATTTACAGTGCTATGAAAAAGTACTTCCTAAATTATCTTATTTTTGAATCTGTTTTTTAATCTCTTTTGTACATGAAATCTTGTGCTGCTTTTTAATTATTTTAATTATTGGCTGTGTGTGACAAGTGAAACTGAACCCAGCTGTTAAGTGAATTTGGTTAAATGGTTGATTTATTAGCTATGGGCCAATACTTTTTCATATAAAGCCAGATAGGCCTGAAGAGTGTGTTACCTTCAATATATAAAATAGCAGGGGAGGCACAGTGGCGCAACAGGTAGTGTCGCTGTCTTAAAGCTACAATAATTTAATCATTTGAAAACTACATTGTGTGTTTACCTGGGTTATCTTTGTCTAATATTCAAATATATTTGTTAACCTGAAACATTCAAGTGTAATAAATGTGATTTACACAATCTGAATCAAACACAACCAACATTCTGCCTTCTGTGTACTTTCTTTTTTTTTTTTTTTATCTAAACAGAATGTGCTGGCTAAGATCTCTTGAGTCTTGGCAGTGAGAAGCCTACAGCACCCTCCAAACCTGATATAAAATGTGCGCATACAGATGTCACAATGTCGATAGATGTAATCCTTTCAAAAGGTGGTCAGGGTTGTTCATGGATCTTTTGGCTGGTTTCCTTAATCTAATACTAGTAGAAGGCTTTTTACAAGCGTGAATGTGTAGGGGAAGAAAAGCAGAAAATAAGGCCTCTAGATGAGATTGCATGGCCTTTGCTAAAGTGATGGCCTTAGCCCTGATATCATGCTGAAAAGTGGGGAGGCATTTAGTGGCTCTATCTGAAAGCTGAAAATCTGAGGGTTGCCAAAATTGTTTGCCAGTAATATTCTGATAAACGGAAGACTTACAAGTCTATGAGTACAATGTATTTGCAAATGTCTGTAGAAAATCCTCATGTTTTGTAAGATCAACTACTTTATGTTGTACCCATTGTGTTATCTTATAGAAAAGCATTGGATGAAAGTGGACACTCTGAAAGGGCTGCACTTGAGACAAAGGCCACCATGCACAATTTGCCAAGTGTTGGCTAGTGGAGTATAAAGTCCTTCAGCACTGGTCTATAGAGCAGTGGAGCTGCATTCTCTGGAGTGATGAAGCACCACCCAACACCTCTGAGATTGGAGTTGGAGTAGCGATTGTAATCTAACATTAGTGCTTGACCTCACAAATTCCCTCATGGCAGAATGTTAACAAATCCTTACAGCATTGTTCCAGCATCTAGTGTAAAGCCTTCACAGAAGAGTAGAAGCTGAAGCTGGAGCAAAGAAGAACAATGTATTAAGGTCCTTAATTTTAGAGGGAACACTGCACAAAGTTTTGCTTGTTAAGACTGTAGGCGTAGATCAAGATAATCTTTCTAAACCTTTGCACGTTAACACCTGAACATGACTATCAATTGTTGTTATGCCAACTGAGACTGGAAATGTGTTCAATAAGCTTAATTTCATAATATTTGCAGCTATATCACAGTATGGGGTGTTAATGTGCAGCACATGCAAAAACATGCAGAACAAAATCCACCCACCTGACAGAATGCATGTGTAGGAGTGTACTCAGTAACCTTGTCTGCATGCTTTATTCCACATTTCATCCTATACAGCATTATGTGATCCCCATCTAAAATATGATAAAAATATTGGTTTTGGACTGAAAGCTCAGGGACAGTTCTGAAAGATTAAAACTGTTGTTTGAAGTTGAGACACGTGGATGGCCTTAGTTATGTCTACTTAAGAAATGTGTGGCTGTCCAAAGAAAAAACGCATATCCCCAATATAGTAACTTCACATGGATTTTAAAAAAAGGTTCTTAAAATATTAATTAAAATATTTGTAATTATTTTTGGGTGTAATTCTCTGAAATTTGAAGCTCATAAAATATTAGAAAATATTGTATAAACCAACAAACAGTCCCAGTGCTAATGAATGCAGGATTTATTAATATTTTCCAGTCTAGTTCCACAAGAGCCAATCGATTTTCCCTGATTTTTCTCAGCATTATAAAACAGACGTTATATTGAAACATAGTAGCCTGGGTTTATCAAACGTCTTGATGCTATACATTTTCTGATGAGTCCTCACACATTTCAGTAAAGGCTATCCCTTACTTTCTTTCCTCACTAACTCTGTGGTTTATACTTTAAATGTATGCATAAGCATCTATATTTATTTTAGGGGTGGGGCTTGATTAAAAAAATAATCAAATTAATTAGAAGGTTTGTAATAACTTAACCAAAATGAATCACATTTTAATCACATTTCAATATTTACCATGATAAATAGTTTGTCTGAAGTGGACTTTGACATTTTGTTTCTGAATGTGAACCCCGACATGTGGTTGAGTGTTGACTGACGACACTGTTTGCGTTACAGTAATACCTCTCTACTTCGCGGTTCATCTTTCGCAGATTCGCTACTTTGCGGGTTTTTTCAAGGGGGCTTTTTACTATTTACATGTATTAGACTAGGCCTGTAGGTGACAAAATGTATCATTTACAAGTATTTCTTACGTACAGTACATGTATTGTTCATGTCCACATCCGAGAGAAATTTACTGACGCTAAATCACAGATTAGGAATGACTCTATTAAAGAAACTGGTAGGATATCACATGCAGGTAAAGCTGAAAAACATTATAGAATGACTGTCTAATGCAAAGGGTGGGTTGTTAACAGCACAGGGAGGGTTTTAAAAGTCTAAATACTCGTTACATACATAAAAAATATATCTTTCCTCTACTTCACGGAAATTCGTTTTTCGCGGGGGATACGTTCCAAGACCACTGTAGAAGTTGGAGGGATCACTGTACTGTTAACATCACTGACCCCGGCACGCTGGCCCCAGCATGTTTTGCGTTGAGGTCGTAACGAAAGGTGGAAGTTCTCCTGTGATAAGCAAACTCCTTCCTGCATAAAGTGCAAATAACATTTTTGTTTGTACTTCCATCTGATAGTTTCTTGTATTTAAATTTCCCATCCACCAGCTTAGTCTCTTCCGTCATCTCCATCATGTTCATCACATTGTGCGTCGTTATAATCTGTATGCACTGAGAAGCTTTGCATGGTGCAAAGTGCGATTAAAATACGTTAATTTTTTTATTTCGTTATTTTCCCCGTAATTAATTAATCGAAATTAACGGGTTAAAGTCCCACCCTAGTTTGTTTATTTATTTATTTTCCAGAAATGACACACCCATTTAGGAGAAAATTAACCAACTCTTGACTTGTCTTGATGCTCTAAGCTGCCTTCATATTTCAAACACATGGCCAGTATTTCCTCTCATTTTACTGTCTCTGCTCATGGAGATTTATAGAAGGGCACTGAAGCTTTTTAGGTCTCGCAAAATCTACCATTATCTCTGTTTGCTTAGTCAGTTAATTGCTGCAGGTTGTGCCTGCTATTGTGTATACCTGGCAACATGGTGGGTTTGGACTGCACTGTGCTTGGACAGAAGGTGGGATCTCAGGCCCAAACTCCACCAGAGCTCCGCTCTGGAATGGGCAGTTCTCAAAGAGAATATACTGGTTTCAGCATGATCTCAGAGACACAGGTGATCTTATCTATGATGGCACACCCTGGACATTTTATGACTGAGGAATTATGTAGTTTTATGTAATATACAGTAAACTGGACTATTGGCCTACAAAGCAATTTGATACTTCATTACAATTATAAACATGTGAACGTAATTAATATGTTGCGGGAAAAATATTCTACTTTAAGTTTTTTGAGTAGTTACCTTTAGTACTGTTTTAAGCTACTTTAACTATTACTTGAGTCATAATTTACTCAATTCTTTAATAAATTCAGTAAGTTACTCCATGAACATTTCTTGAGTCATTATTAGAACATCATTATTATGGACACACATCTCTTAGTGTGTTTGGTCAAGAGCCTTAACGGACGAGTGTTTATGCATGGTTTGGATTTTTGGAGGCCCCACTCTTTTGGCACCTTTGAAACTTTTTTGTGTTTGTTGTCTGCTACTTTATGGGTCTTGAGTTACAATAACATATTAATTTACATCTTCTTTGCTGTTAATTATTGATTTAGGTTAATGTTAAGGTACATATACAAACACAGCATACACATTAATATTGGTAGTCTAAAAATATGTGAATAGGCATTATTCATATTATTACTGTTATTGTTATTACTATTTATTATTATTATTATTATTATTATCATTATTATTATTATTATTGTTGTTGTTGTTGTAGTAATAATAGATGTAGTAATACTAATACAAATAATCAACACACACATTTATGTTATGTCACTGTATATAACATGCATACAAGTATGTTTTTTCCATATTTTCTCTTTATAAATGCAAAGCAATTTATTTTTGTGAGCACAAGCACCGCATCAAGATGTCATGAAAAAAATAAACAAACAAACATTATATAATAATAATAATAATAATAATAATAATATTAATAATAATGATTACTAATATTAATAACAAACTATGAAATATAAATACTTTCAGTAATTCTACTGATTAATCCATCTACAATTTAACTGTATTTCATACAGAAACAACATCCTGTTCGGGGTTATGTTGGGTATGGAGCACACTCTGATTCATCAGTTAATTGAAGGGAAGTAATTATTTTATAGTTATATTAAATTAATTAAGTTTATATATAGTAGTAAAATGATAGAGTTTGCTGTAAGGTTACACAATTACATTTTTTTTCGTATAGCTTAATCTGTGATAATTATGTAACTGTATAAATGTTACATTGAGGAGCTACGACAGCAGGTTGTGCGAGTGAGATGTTGGGGAAGAGCAAGTAAACCAGTGTCCCTCAGTGGACTTTTTTTATTTCTATCCATGTCTGAATTCTGCCTCTCTGTGTTTCCATGTGTTATGAAGGAATCCCACAGATGGAAGCTATAACCCTCTGTCTAATTTAAAACAAAGTTTGTTATGACTAAATTGCAGCTATTATGCTGCTTTAAGTTTTGGTTTCGTTCAATTTGCATTCAATGACCAGTCTTGGATTTTAGCAAAATAAGCTTACAATTAAACTGGATTCACACACTGCATCCCTAATGATTTGTGGATAGCCGCTTATCCAGCATTTCTTCAGAAATAAAGGATATTTATAAGTGTGTTGTTTTACCCCTCTTTTGCAGCAGCAGCAATTTACTCTTCGGGAAATGTGTTGTGCTATATCTTGGAAAACTTCTGTGAGTTCAGCCAAAAGAGCATTAGTGAGGGTATTAATGTTAGATGATTGGTTTTGGATTAACACCACTCTAACTCTCAAAGGTACAAGAAGTAGCTCCATCACTCCAGAGAACACAGTCCCACTTCCGTTTACATTTCATGATTAATACTGGGTAAAGTGACCTGGAGTCACACTACTTATCCAGAGCCTACAGTTTATTCCATACTTGGATGGTTAGTGTTTGATAGGTGAAAGACATGTACATATTTAGCTGCAAACAAAAGAAAAATATATGTGGGTCATATTTAAGCATGGATTTTAAGTACATTAGAGGCTGTGTGAATATGTCTTGTAAACTGGAAGTAGCTCACAGTCCAGTGCTTTGAGACCCCTGATGTAAAAGTGCGTTAAAATATTCTTTTTAGTGGATTCTACTTGATCTTTCTGGGATTGGCTGATGATTGTTCTATACAGTGAAATGACAGATGCTTTTAATCCTGCAGAGAACTCCTGACCTTTGAAAGTGTTCCAGTGCCTTTCAGTGTATCAAAGTCATTGGTATTAAACAGGGTACTCCACTAATCTTGCGCTTGTATTGAGTGGACTTACCATTTTCCCCTTTTGCTCTAATCTGTTCCCTTTATACATTGATTTAAAGAAGTGAATGCTTGTCTTTAGTCCCAAACACTTAATGAAATTGAATCAAATTGACTTTGAGGAAATGCAATTTTCTTAACAAAAGAATTTTAGATTGATTGGCAGGATACAGGAAAGATAGGGCCAGTATAAGCTTGCAGAATGAAGTATGTTCTTGGCAACAGCTGCAGCATTTGTAATGAAGGTTTGACTCACTGCAAGTGAAATATTCAAACACAGTATATATCTCAAATCTTCAAAACCTAAGAGTAATCATCAAAAAAGTTATAATAAATATTAATTTGTTCATATATTGTCTAACCACTTTGTGGTGGGTGTCGAGCATACCTGGAATCATTGGGAGCAAGGAAGGAACACACCCTGGGCATGGGGCCAGTCCATTACAGGGCACCACGCACTCACATTCACTCACACCTGTGGTAGTGATGGGAATTTTGGCTCTTTTTGGGGAGCCGGCTCTTTTGGCTCAGCTCTTTATGAAGAGCCGGCTCTTTCGGCTCCTAAATGGCTCTTTGTTTTACCACTTATTTCCACTGGTACAGAACAATATTACCTACATTTTACATGACTATATGGACAAAATATTATTGTTCAATATTAAAAATAATAAATAGTGTTGCAATGGCCAATTGTTTTATGGCTGTCTTGTAATAACTCACTGATTGCACTCACACATTCAATTGTATAAATAACTGGATTTTTATTTAAACACCTTAATAAAAATCACTTGTAAACTCTGAAATATAGCCAATGGAACCCAAAAGGTAGGTATTACAAAATAGCTTATTAAATTATCATCCATTTCTGGGTAATAAAATAAACAAATAGTCTGCAAAGAGCAAAACAGCAGCATTCAACGGTAGTGATTAAAACAACCACAACTGTCAACAAACATTTAACTGATATAACATTTTCTTAAACTATTTTTTGGAAGGCAGATTGACATTCAGGAAAACCCAGTGTCTCAGCTTGTAGGTTTGGAGTGTTGGAACTTGCTAGTTGTTCTCTGATTGGTTGAATGACAAGCCTTAGAAAAAAATGGCTCGGTCTTAGACGGGAACCGGCTCTCATCGTTCACTTACAAGAGCCGGCTCTTTGAACTGGTTCGTTCGCGACCGACACATCACTAACCTGTGGACACTTTTTAAACCCTCACAGACAACACACCAAACTCTTCACAGACGCCCAAATCCATAACCACAGGGCCATGAAGCTATGTGACAGTGACACTAAATGTTGCATCACTATGATTCCACAATAAGTGTAATGAATCATAATAATTATTGGGGTGTGTAATTGGTTGTGAGTGATGTTCTGCCATAGACTGCTGTCCTGTCCAGTGTGTGATCCCAACCAACTCCCATAATTCCATCTTCCCAGATAGCAGACACATTTGGGCCAAATTACAACTCAGTTACGGCCCTGGCAGGTGTTGTATGGGCCAACTGTCATGAGCTGGGCGTGACTTTTGTTACAGTGCATGTTTTGTGGGCCAAATGGCAATGTGGCCCAGATCAATCTACACTAAACCTGACATCTCACCCATATACATGGACCTGTGGCTGAGTTGAGGCAGCCAGATACACCCTGAGTCAGTGCAGTATTTCAAGGCCAAATGCGGGCTTTAAGAGAACTGCAGCTGTGCCACACTTGGGCCAAACAGTCATTGTTTTCTATGTAGGCTCTGGACCGACCTCAACCTTGAACAGGATGAAGCAGTAAC
This sequence comes from Hoplias malabaricus, assembly GCF_029633855.1. Lineage (NCBI taxonomy): Eukaryota > Metazoa > Chordata > Actinopteri > Characiformes > Erythrinidae > Hoplias > Hoplias malabaricus. The sequence goes on from NC_089803.1 coordinate 27,688,400, forward strand.
ATAAGATTAATGAATGAATGAATAACCGAATACCAATTTGAGTGCACTCTCTTTTTGTCCTGTCCCATTTCTCTTCTGCTGTGAGAGTGGAGCTTGCCGTTTTTTAGTCTCTTAAAATACAATCTAAATTTATCTTCTCTCCAAAGAGCAATTTGTTTATATAATACATTAAACTTAATTTAACTTTACTACTGTAGATTTGCCAATAACCAACAGACACTTATGAGTAACCTATGTGTGTAAGGAAATGTACTATCTTTTACATAATATTTTTTTTTCCAATACTGAAATAGACTCCTTTCCCAGTGATACATCAGTAATTCAGCACACTCCTTTACACTTACTGCATCCTACCAGTAATACGCATGTTAATGCAGCTATGGATCTAAATACATAGGCAGAATATATTCCTTTGTCCCTCTTTCCCACTTTTTTCTAATTTACTCTGTAGAACTATAGAAAAACCCTTAAAATGAATGCACAGCAAAACAAATCATGTTACCTGGATTTCAATGTAAAGAAGGGAGATTATGCAAATGACATTGTCGGACAGAATAAAATGATCTGTATTTTTCTAAACAACATCTAAAGAGACAACAGGTAGCAGCGTGTATCTCTACTGAAAACAATTACTCTGCTTCCCCCATGAGGCTTAAGCAAACACTGAGAGAGAATGAGAGAGATAGATAGACAGAGATAGAGGAAGAGAGCGAAAGAAAGAACAGGCATACTGATGAATTACAGCTGTTACTTCATATCCCTATAGCTTTTCATGCTATATTGCTGCTCCCAGGCAGCAGAAGTTTAATTTGTTTGCAGCATAATTGCTCATGACGTGGACATGACTGGCTCCTCTTCATCTTCACTTAGCCGATCTGTGACTCATTCAGTAACGCTAAGCTACTCCGATTCAGTGGAAGAGAAACAAAGAAGACTCAAACTCACTTTCAGGCTAGTGGATAACTCAGTTGAATGAATTTCTGATTACTCTTGTAAGAAGAAAGCATTTGGAAGTTATCAGAACAATGTATGTGAACTCTATGTCCTAAAGTTTGTATCTGCTAAATTTATATTTATAAGGTATTTTAAGGTGAAATGTCATGCATAAACTCCATAGAAAAGCATGACATGCAAAGGAACAAGAACTGCACGTGTCCAATGCCATGGCCTAGAGCGGAATAGAATGCTAAGCACTTACATGTGGAACAGTGAAGATCCATTCTTTCAAGAGTAGAGTCTGTTACTGTGGCAAAAAGGAGCAAACTGCCTATTAATACCTAGCACTGACATGTCTGCACAATACCCTATTGATGACAGATTTAAATAAGTCAAAGGGGGCGTCAACCTATTCTCAGAATGGTTATCTTGTGTGATGCTTTGTTGAATATGTTTAAGTATGTAATATTTTATATACTGACTCTAGAAAATCTGAATCACATGGCTGTATGTGTATTGCCTGTTGTAAAGTCTGTAGTTTGAGTTTTATTAAGGATTTTCCTTAATTAAAATAAACTTTCCATTTTGGAGTTAGCCAGCTTTTAATTCTGACAGCAGCAAATTTATAATGAAACAATGTAACTGTGTTTAAAATACATTCATTTGAACCCAATAGCCATTGTGCAAAATTCTCCATATCTTTAAGCAGATTTACTCCTTGTAAATGCAATGATAATCCAATAAAGCATACTCCCCTGCAGGTGCTCTGAATGGGGCTCAGTGGTGTGTTTTGTGTGGCGCCTGCAAGGCAGTGGCTCCACCCTCAGAGTGGCATAAATCTAGCAGCGGGGTCCTGGTGCCCAGCCACAGCTGTCTGCCCGTCTGTGATGACTAAACGCCTCTGTGTTCCTCTCAGCACGGCTCCAGACACCAAGCCTCACTCCTCAGAGTAAACACGCACTGTGGGGAACTGCCACGCACTCCCCTTCACATCACACCACCACCAAGGTCATGAAAGAACAAAGTCTGTTTGTTATGGACACTGTAATTATTTTATAAAGTCATATATACTCTGATGAGTAGGTTTGTCTCCAAGGCCACTGATTATGCCTTTGACAAAATAGATTTTATTAATACTCAAGCAGTCTAGAGATTAATTCAACACTGAATATTTTAATCAAATAGATACTGTAAAAGGATTACAAAAAGAATAGTGTTCTAGGAACCAAACTTTGTATCTCAGTTGAAATGAATTAGTACCACTAATAATATGTTTAATTTATATAGTGTTAGTGCTAGTCTGGGAGAGAGGACACTGGGACACAGGGGCAATTTTGTTTTCTGGCCATTTTCTTTAACAGTCATAACAATTATTTAAACAGAAAATGGACAGCCTTTCAGCTCAATACAAAACAAATCCACACTTTCTCAGGCTCTGTTCCTCTCTCTTGCCGTTTATACCTAGCTCTGTTTTTTGATAGGTGTTTTTCATTGGGAACGCGTCAACAAAAGCTCCATCTGTGCACTTTGGGGTTTGGCTCTTAGCCCTGCCTGCTCTGTCTAAATTATTGCTTCTTCCCCAGCTTTTTACCTCTGAAGGGGGGGGGGGGGGGGGGGGGGCAGGGCTCAGTCAATGGCCCTCTCTATCTGGCCTTTGGTGGCTCGGGCCACATAACTATTTTAGAGAAACAAGGTTTTTTATGAAAGGTTATTTTTTCTACATGCAATTGCAGTTCCATAATAATCTAATACCAATGTGGATTTAAACAGAAGGTAATGCATTTAATTGATTGTTGATTAAAGTTACATTTTATATAGATGTTTACATTGTGACCATTTGAAGTATGAGTAGTAATTCTAGTCACAGTTGTAGAAGGAATAGCAGTAATATTTAATAGGAGCAGCAGGTCATGTAGAGTTCATGGAAATATCTCACAGCTATTTGAAGAACCACGGTTTGTTTTATGCAAGCTGATACTTGCCTAATATGTGCCCTGGACAAAGTAAGTGGTGTTTGCACCTAACTTGACGAGTGTAGACATGTCACATTTCATAAGAGCGCAGATGGGCACAGATGGTTTATGCAAGTGCTCTCTCATCCCTAAATGTCCCAGGGCTCTGCATGACTCTTTACACTAGGGTATTTTGTGAGACTTTTCAAAGTGGATGTCAGTAATCAATAATAATATGATTAAAGGCAGGATTCATGATTTCTCAGCTTCCCTGAGATCCACTGAAATGCCCTCAGAAGAAGAAATGCAGCCATGTATGTTACATATACAAGGAATCTGCCTTGATGTGTGAACACATGTATGACATGTCGTACTGAACAAGCAAGACGACTACAAAGATTAAGATGAATGAATACATAAAATATCAAATAATGAGAATAAAAAAAAAACAAAGTAGGTGGCAGTATTTGCCTTTTCTGCTTCTGAAAGTCACTGTGTGCCCAAGTATATTCTGTAATGTTTAATAATGTTTCAGTTGTACATCGTCATCTTCTGAGCAAACATTGATTCATCAGGGAAAATAGCTATGCTCCATGTCTCAGATGCACAGTCCAACATCTCCTTTTCTTAGTAATGGTTTCTTGCGAGCTATACATTCTTTCAGACCCATGGGGATGAGTGTTTTCTCACAGTGGACGGAAAAACATGGATTTTTTTCTTCTTTAGAAACATGTGCAGATGAAGCTCTCAGGGAATAATAGATGTCTATTCTGTTTATCAGATGGTGACATTTTTTGCATGAGCATATGGAGTTATTTTATTATTTGTACCTTTTTTTCTTGTTTGCCTTTAGATTTGCCTTTCTTATGCTAGTAAATTAATAAAATCTTAAATCTTATTTTTCTAAACATTTTTTTTATATTTGAGCAAACATTTGAAAGACAGCTGAGGTGTGGGTTGTTGTTTGCATCTTGTGTCTCTTTGAAGAGGAACACAATTTCAGTGGCTGCTTTTTAGAATATACAGTTTTCTTCTTGTATTTCATGAAAATATGTGAAAATGCAGTAACCAAGGTTTCTGCACAGTACTATATATTATAATCAGTTAAAATATCTTGAACAATTTAGATTAGATTCAGAAATTAGAAGCTCATATTATCCAAATCCAAATGATTGTAGAAAATAAATTATTTGCTATTCAAAGCACACTCAGGGCTGCACTCTCTGAGTCAGTATGATTTCTGGCCTCCTTACATGCAAACGGACAGTTATGAAATTCCAGTGTGGCATCCTACCTCTCATTAGGGTAATTCATTCTAATTAGGTTTTAGTTATTATATATATTTTCCCTCTCTTACTCAGAATTGCCACATTTTCCATATGCAATATATACAAAATGGGCAAAGGTATTGGGACACACACATTACACCTACAAGATATTATATGATGTCTTATTTTAAATCCATAGGCATTAATATGGAGCTTGTCCCCTTTTTGTAGCTATAAAGATTTTCTACTCTTCTGGGAGAATTTTTTCTCATTCATCCAGAAAAGCACTTCTGAAGGCAGACCCTATTGGGTTCAGGTCAAGGTTCTCTGTGGACTAGTTAAATTTGCCACATGGGTCATCCCACCATGCCTTTATGGACCTTGATTTGTGCACTAGGGCACAGTCATGCTGGAAGAGATAAGAGCATTCCCCAAACTGTGCCCACAATGTTGGAAGAAAACAATTGTCCATCAATTACATCCCTTCATTGGATATGAGGCCAACACATAAAAAAAGAAAAAGAAAAACCCTTAACATTATCCCTTCTTTACCAAACAGTACAGCTGGCACTTATACAGATATAGAAGTGTGATTCATGACACATTTCCACAGCTCCAGAATCCAGTGGTGACCTGCATTACATCACTCCATCTAACACTTTGTGATGTAAAGCTTTTATACAGAAATTTGGCTATGGAAACTCATGCCATGAAGCCCACAACGCAGAGTTTTCTCCTGATGTTAATGCCAGAGGAGGTTTGGAGCTGTTATTGAGTCAGCAAAAATGGTTGTGACTTTGTTTGAACTGTTTGAAATATTTGTAAAAGCAGACTACATGGCTAGGTACTTTATTTATACCTCTGACAATGAGACTGAATGAAACACCTGCATTCAATGATTAGGAAGTGTGTCCCATCACAGTTGTCTATATACTGTATATACAAACTGAGAATTGTCCATATTCCGCAATATTCAGCAAACGAATGATCCATCCACCCAAATTATACCTACTATGTGGGGATCCTGATCATTGAAGAACAGAGTGAAAGTGGGCAAACCACGTATGTAGAGCAACTAATGGATTGCAGTCTGTAATTGTAGAACTACAGAGTGCTTCTCTATGGCCAGTAGAGCTGAAAGAGCAGTAGAGCTGTAGAAACAAGAGGGAGATCATAATGTTATGGTTGAGTGATGTCTTTGTGATGTATTTCAGTTTGTTTAATTAACTTAAGTCACTGCCTAATTTTATCTAATTGTGGCCCAGTTATCCTGCAGTTTTAATAAATCAACATTTGGGGAAAATATATTCTCTCAATGTGCATCATTGAACTGACATATGGAAATAAATAAAACGCATATAATGACAGTAACATTATCATATGCATAATCATGATCCATAAGCTTTAAAATGACACACATGCTTGTGCACCTTACATGGAGTCAGTCCCTTCTTGTATTCCCTGAACAAAGATTATTATAAATCAACAGCTGTTGAGCCTTGTGACCTGCAAGATTTCTGCAGAGGACATGCTTTACTTCCTCCCTATTTGTTTGCTGTGCTGTTAATTAATATGTGTGTCTGTTTTCCAGCCCACGGGCACAGAGATCAGAGGGGCTTATAACGAGGCTCACTTTGTGGCCCATTTCAGCTGTAATGAAATCGTCACAGGGCCTATATATATAATGATGTATACTGAAATACTCTAAGGCAGAGTATCAGCAATCCTTTTCCCCCTCCAGCTTCCCCAGGGGTTACCAGGCCACTGTTTTGGCCAGTGTTCCACATAGCTCAAGTAAGTTGCCCCATCATCAGGAGAGCAGCAATTCAATCTCCAGTGATACAACAGGCATTCTTGTTTAAGAGAACCCTGCTGGCCTTGCTCTCACTGAGTAGGCTAGGTGACCCTCCTCACCCTGCAAGCTCCTGGCCACCCTTCATGAACATAGCTAACAAAACAGAACAGAACATTCAGTGTTCTCTTCAGGTGTGCTGAGCTGAGCTTCGGGTGTGCTGGCTTTGTATTAGCAGCAATGTCTGAATTCACATATCTCAGTAGAAACTTGCTAGTCAACTGTGGATTCCTGATCTAGACACAGGGGCTAAATTAAGGTGGAAGTTAAGTGACTGCTCAAGGTCCTGTACTGTTCTTCTGTAGATTCTAGGTGATGTTTGTAAGTAATGGACTCCCCTCTAAAGGAGAAGGGTTTATGGAGTTTGATAGTGTTGTGAATCCAGGAGATGCAATCAGTCAGAAGGTCAGTATCCATGAGGATCTTGTAAAACATGGACTCTCCAATTACAATGGAGTGACTGCAGCTGGTTCAGATGCTTGTGACATGGTGAGGCTCAGGCTTCAGTACATCAGCACTACTGGAAAAACCATTATTAGCTTTAATATATGACAGTGCTTATTGCAAAAAGCTGTGTGTCCATGATACTATTTTAGAATTTTCATTATTTAACTGAGTGCAAAGCCCATATATATTGGACAATAAGGTTTTATAAAAATGAATAGTTATTTTATTTACAAAAGATTATAATTAAATTAATTCTAAGCTGTCACTGTGATATTTAGTGGTCATTTCATCCATTTGATAATTATGCTTATAATGTTACTCATAAGAAATTATTCAGTGCATTGGAAAGTTTCTCGCAGATTGGGTTGTGTCTGTTTAAATGCTACACCCCAGAAGATAACGCCTAACATGTGCAGATATTAATGAAAAAGTTGAAGTGAGTCACTTCATCAGTATTTTCTGCCAAGGAAGGCTTGCCTTTTGCAGCTAACAAATATGCATGCACAGTGACCCGCAAATATGAACCTGACTCTGCCAACAGCAGGACATATGTGCAGCTAATCTCGGCGAATAGTGTATGTGGCAACGGTCTGACTCTGGAATTAAGCGCCTATTTATTCTCATTCATCAAACTGTTTGTCTGCCTCCAAATGTTTGCTGACGGATTGAAACGATGGATCCTTTCCAGCTCTTTTCCACATGATTAGATGGAACTAATTATTCTCACACTCAGTCTGGAATAAACTAATTACCTTCCTCCTAATGAAGAGAGAAAAGATTCCTGCTAGTGCTCCATCTCACACCCCTCATTCTCTCTGGCCCCCTTCAAACATTTAATGAGTACCCAGAAAACTGTACGGCCTACAAATAAACAAAAATATGCATGTACTCAACAGCCACGGCAACTCGATGAACAACACATTTGTTTTACCTAAGGGAGAGAGCAGCACATTGTTGTTAATTGTTGGATTGATTAATGAGTGTAATTAAACAAGGAAAGGGATTAATGATTGTGGTAAAGCATGTGGGGGAGGAAGGGGAGGGGGTGTTGCTGTAATTATGATACAAATCACCAGCATAAAAATGAAAATGTGATTAGATCAGGTTATGGTGAAAGAGAAGAGGCTGACTTACTCTGCTGCTTCCTGCTGTCCAATTTTAGACAACATTTAAGAGGCCTTTCTCAGAGATACATTTTTTGAGCATTCAGGTAGTGTCGCTGCCACACAGTCAAGGGCTTTAAGGGTCCTGAGTTGGTCCCTTGCTTCAGAAGCAGAGTTCATTTACTTTGTAAAGTGTAAAATAAATGATTATTTACATTTGTGTCTAAACCATATTTAATCATTATGAGTATTGGAATATTTCAGTACAATAGACAGCATGTATTTCATTTTTAATCCCAGTTGAAATTTAAATGTTGAGTTGAAATTGAGTTTAAAGTTTGAATGTTTAAAGTTGAAGTATGGATTTTCATAACATTTTTAAAATGGTATTATCTTCCAAAATATTGATAAGCAAATACAATCTGTTTTAACTTACAGTCATGTTAATGCTTCGTGTTAGTCCTTTCCCGTGACATCATGATGCATCCTCTTTAGACTGTTTGATTTGTGTGACCTACGTTAAAAAGAAGGAGGTCTCATAGGACAGTCCTACCAAGGACACGCCCTACCTAGCCTCAACTTAGGCTTAGGAACACAGCTTCTGTCTGTGAGTAGGGCATGTTCTCCCTGTGCCTGTGTGGGTGTCCTCTGGGTTCTTCAATTGGCCTGATGCCATGTCCAGGGTATGTTCCCAGAGTAAAATTTTATTGCTCATAGGTAGAAAAAAAATTGACAAAAACATGGCATGATACATGTAAGACATAAAAAAAGAGGAACATGACAGAGCAGGGTTTAGTTCATCTTGTAAATCTCATAAAGCAGAGTTTGTGGCTTTACTGAGACCGCCACTAAAATTCAAGAGGAGACACATGAGATCCCTGAGGTCCTAGTCTCAGGAGTCACATTTGAGCAGCAGGAGACTTATGCTAAAATCTCATTTGTCCTTCCTTCTAATTCCATTTTTGTCTAGGAGAAAATACTTAATATATTAAGATACTTAAGATATTAAGCAGAGCTCAGTTTAAATTTTTATTTCCTCTGGATTCCTGCCTTGTGCCCAGTGATTCCAGGTGAACTCCAGATCCTACCACAACCTGAAACAAGATTAAGCAGTTATATTATAAGTTGAATGGATGAATGTATTCATTCTTGAATAAATTAATGAATAAATCCATATTTTTTCATTGATAAACCTTGATTCTTTTAATGTACACTATATTGGCTAAGTGCTCACCCATCGAATTCAGTGAATACCCTCTAGATATAGGCCACGTAAAATGACAGAGGTTGCCAACAGTGTGTAGCGAGCTTCAAGAAATGTTTTTCCAAGGACAAGAAGCTGCGTCCAAGCCTTACATCACCCAGCACAATGCAACACTTTGGATGTAGTGGTGTACCCTAGAGCACAGTATATATCTGACTGCATTGTGCCAAGTGTAAAATTTGGTGGAGGAGAGATCTTTTTGTTGGGTTATTTATCAGGAGTTAGGTTTGGTCCTTTAATTCCACTGAAAGGAACTCTTCATGCTTCAACATACCAAGTGATTTTGTATAGTTTCATGCTCCCAACATTATTGGAACAGTTTGGGGATGGCCCTTTCCTGTTCCAAAATGACTGCACACCAGCGCAGAAAGCAAGGTCCATAAAGAAATGGATGATTGAGTCTGGTGTGGAAGAACTTGACTGGCCTTACCCAAATAGACGTTAACCCTTCAGAACACCTTTAAGATGAATTAAAGTTGAGACTGCGAGCCAGGCCTTCTCATCCAACATCAGTATCTGACCTCACAACAGTGCTTCTAGAACAATGGTCAAAAATCCCCATAAACACACACCTAAACCTTGTGGAAAGCCTTCCCAGAAGATTTGATGCTGCAAAGGGTGGGTCAACATCATATTAAACTCTATGGATTAAGAATGGAATGTGACTAGACTTCATATGCGTGTGAAGGCAGACGAGAGAAAACTTTTGGCAATATAATGTAAAAAAAAAAAAAGAACCCTTATTAAGAACACATTGGATTCTTTGTCACGGGTGTAATTTAGCTATTAAGTTAGCTTTATTCCTTAGCTAGTATGAGAGGTAGGACCTATAGAACCATGTTCGGTTTCCCTCTGGACCCTTTTTATGGTGGTACCAGTGTAATGCATTGATTGGCTGGGTAACTACATTTACCAAGTCCTGCGCACTGGGGTTTGTTTGGTATGTTGTACACCAGATGCATGACATTGGCAGCACATTGGGATTTTCTGAGGAGCCAAGATAGTGGCGTTGATCCTTAAAAGGTGGTTTCAGGAATTTTGTGGAGGAAGGCATATAGCATGTGCTGGAAGCAATGAGAATTTTGCAGGTTCACCTTTGAGTGTTTAAAGGTTTTTTTGTTTTTTTTTTCGGTTTGTCAAAGGTGCTTTTGGTGGGATGCTGTAAAGTGGAGAGCTGACTGAATTTTGCAGTGGTTTGCAGAGGTATTTAACATCACTGGAGTTTTGTGGGTTTAGTTAGCTGAAGGTAGTGTGGTGCAAGTGATTTTCATATTTCAGAGTGTTGTAGTGCTTCCACTGGAACTGCGTGACCACCACGTTAACTTGGATCTTTGTGTTTTTTGTTGTTTTAGTGGGCAATTGCCTCCATTGTGTGCCATTTCTTTTCTTTTATTGTTTCCAATCAATTTTGATATTGTTTGCCGTCTACTCTGTTGCTGACTCTGCTCATTTAGTAGAGGCCCCTGTGCGTGGGGAAAGGTACCCAATAAATTAACTGTAGACAGGTGTGGGGTGGGTTATCTGTATTACCTAGTGTTTGGGGTAATAGTTTCAGGATAAATCGATGCACTCTCTTATCCCACTCTGTTACCTGTGTTGCACTAGCTAGCTAAGTATGTGCTACACACTTCTGCACTCACACAACAGAAATAATTGCTTCCACAGACTAATGTGTACATTTAAGCAAAGTATTAAATAGTTGACTTTATAATTTTTACAAAGAATTTACTTTCTTACTCCTTCATAGATTTGTGTAATAACATAGAATTACATAATGCTCTTTTCTGGAATCATACCTTAACTCAATGTCTATATTACATAACCATGAGCAGAATAAAATGAAGCATTTTTTTTTCTCTTGTGAACTAAATATGAACTAAAACACTACACATAGCCCAGAATAATTACTAATATTCTTAGCATTTACCCTGTAGCTGGATTTTGTCACCTTCATAAACGGTAAAATAGCAGTTGACATAACTGACCATTCTAGTTGCATTTACCTCTTCTGAATGAGGCAAGAATTCAATATATTGCTGCTAGCACCTGCTGTATGTGTTACCAAACAGAGATGAACAGCCCAGGGGGCCATTCAGTCTTGTTGGTAACAATCTTGATCAGGAACCAAAATCTATAAAACTGGACTTTATAGCATTCTGTTACTGGAAAACATCTGTGTTTCTGTATTGTAGTGCCAAAGGTTTCAGTATATTGTACAGTGATCGCATTATGATTGCTGTATAGTGAAGTAAAAGCAGAGAAGTGGATCCATGGATCTGTACTTGATTTGTTCAGTAATATCCCTGTGCATATCTATTTGTAGATATTTAAAACCATGATGTAGGAGTCTGAATCTCCACATTATGTTATGGCTCCAAATTAATAAAAGTTTTAAATTCAGATCAGGAATTTCATTAGCTTTGCTTAATAATTTGGCGTAGATCAGACACGATTATTCTAACATACAGGTCCTTAAGAATGTGTAATGTGTCACTCATCACAGAGTGCAATTACAGTTTACAGAAGACTGTTTGCTGAGAAAAATTTCTGCATGTCCGCGTCCACCCCACACTTGCACTCTCAGTGTAAGAAATATGGAAAGAAAATCAATAAGTCTGAGTCAGCCGTCTAGGCACTGCAGTACTGAGGTCCTTCCAGAAGCTCAAAGGCCTCCCAGCACTACTCAACACACTTACAGCCATTTTCACTCCGGCACTATTCAATCCACCTTCCTCAAACAACACAGACAGATGGTTTCTATGGAGGTGTATCAGGGGACATGTGGGGATGTGAACAATGAGTGAAAAGAGCATTCTGTTGCATTCTTTTGTTTTGAGAAAGGAGAGGACCCATAAAGAACCTGCAGTAGTTCACAGACAGGGCAGAAGTTGAGCAGGAGGCGTAGGAGCTCAGGGGAAGTGTTCTGAACACAACAACACAGCGAACATGCAACACCACTAAGGGCACACTGCGAATTTTAATCAAAATGCAAGGAAGACTCTAATTGTTGTGGAAATCATTGAGCACATCTGTGTCTGTTCTTTCTTTTTTTTTTTAATCTGTTGCTATTTTGAAACAAATAATGTTTTTATCTGGTTTGAATGTGTTTCAAATGTATTGTGGGTAGGTCCTATGTATGACTTTTGGAGAGATGAGAATGTTTCTCTAAGTGCAATTTATAGTACTATACAGTGTTATAGCTTGTGACAGTGTCCCTGGAGAGGGACAGTGCCACTTTGACTGAAAAAAACATAGGCAGGGGTTTAGAAATGGACATTCAAAAAGCATGTGAGAATGAATAAGGTGAGGATTTTTCAAACAAAAATAAAACTGAAAAATGTGATTATCTTTATCTGAGCAGAAACAATCCTTTTATATCTTTGTGTTCAGGTTTTTTTTTTTTTAATTGAGTATGAAGAAGGTTTTGGGAATTTGAGTTGTGAATTTAGGAGATGCAATTAATCAGGAGGTCAGTATTCATGAAGATTGTGTAAAACACAAACTCAAGGGATTGATTGCAGGTTGTTATGGCACATGTCAAAAAGTGAACAAATCAGAGTATGAAATAATGTACTGCTATAATCCAACACTCAATTTTATTTGGCTTTGGAGCACTATATAATAAAGGATCACTGAATGAGGATCCACCACCCAAATCATACCTGCTCTGTGGAAGCCATGACCATTGAAGAGCAGGGTGAAAGGGGGCTAACAAAGTATCCGTATTATCAGATGGACTACAGTTTGTATTTGTAGAACTACAGAGTGCTTCTATATCATAAGTGGAGTTGATAAAATGGACAATGTGTATAGATACAAGGTAGGTGTTCATAATTGTTCCATTGATCTTTCAATGTATGTAATGTATAGGTGATCAAAATGCCTAGGAGGTCGCTATAGCTATGGTACATTGTCTCCTGGTCTGATTGGCACTACACAGTCGCTGAAAGATTAGATATTTATGTGGTGCTGGTTGGATGTTGCTTAAACACCAAGTTATTTTAATTAGCTTGTAAATTGACATCACATTGCAGTTTGATATGATTTTAATGTCTTCTATCAGGAGTGATTTGTCAGGGTATTGCACAACAGAGTGTGGGTGTGCATCCTGGCTTTTAATGATCCTGCATCTATAGATGGGTTGGCAAAAACTAGCAACAAAATGCCTAGAAAAAGGTCTGCCTAGGTGTTGTGTTGCTAGGAGAACTTAAAGACACCCTCCAGGACACCAGACAGTAGACTGATGCCTGGTTGTGGCAGGTCTTCTGGGTGAAAAGACTGTCCTGGCAATTGATGGCCCGATGATATCCTCTGGGATCCCAAGCAACATGCCTGGGGCTGTCAGTGATATCCAGGTTACACGGTGTCACTGTTAAAACAATCAGTGGCCCAATGGCAACCTCCAGGCTACCAAACAGCACTGTCGAGGAAAGTGACGAAATGGTGGCAGCCTCCAGGAAAGCAGACAACACCAGTCACTGGACTTGTCCACTCTGGCCCCTCTCCTCTACAAGGTTAACTCCATCATTGCTTGGTTTGAGTGTAGACGGAAGTGTGGCTTCAGGCAGTTAAAGAGTGAAAATATCTGGTACCTTTCTAGCAGCTTATATGGAGTCCTGGGTCCACTGCTTTTGACCCAAGTATTGCAGCCAACTGTAGCAGATCAGGCATGGGTCCTAGTACCAAGCCTGAGAAGCAAAAGACAGAGAAGTTCTGGAATGTTACAATCTGTTGAAATATTTACTGAGGGGATGGTAAACACTCTTTTCCATAATTGGTCTGTTTAAATAATTCCCACTACTTAATTCTATGGGATAATAGTGCCCACATTCTTCACCACTGTATTGATTGCATGCTGAGAGGATGTGCCAATAAGACTTAACCTCAAGATCAACTGCAGTATTATTTAGAGTATCCTGCCTCCCAGAGATCAAGTGTAATAACAGTGGATAAGAACAGCACAATTACATAAGGGGTAGTTCTCATCGTTGACCATCAAATAGCGTATTTAACAACTGTAAAATTTCCAACTGCACAATGAACCTTTATTTGTGAAGAGATGCCATAGGGCTGTTATTGGAATGTGTACATAAACATTAGACAAGACAAATTAGATGTTATTCTAGCTTTAAATACTACTCGAGCTGTGTATTCCCTCTGCATTTAGAACATCACAGAATGGGATAATGCTAATGGATTTGTTGCCATTTTGATTAGACAGCTGAGAAGCTTTTGCTCCAGTGACATTAAGATTGGAGTCTGTCCATGCAGCTCTAACTGCCCTGCCCTTCAACTTAGTACTGGTACTCAGTCTTTTTAAGACAAGAAGAATGCCAACTCAATCCAAGGCCTGACCTTCAAAACAAAGGCTTCCAGAGGTAACTCAGTGGAGTAGAACTACCACACAGGAAACCCAGCTCAGTACATTTATTTGGAAAATACTTTTAAAGGTTGCATATTTTAATCAGTAAAAAATTTGATGAATTATTTTTATTATAAAAGAGTGGCAAGCCTAGGCCTTCTTGATGGTGTACATTTAAAGACTAGCCTTTGTCTTACTTCACAAAAATAGTTGGAAAAAAACAAAACATTTTGATAGACTTGGTGGCAAGTGCATGTCCAAGATATGAGCAGGAATTTCTTGCTGAGATGGGAACAGGATGATTTGAAATATGTCATCTTTATACATGGAATTAGAAATCTTCAAGGGATCGCAGTTTTCAGAAATTTTATTTGTCTGTTCTCTAGATATGGAGAGAAGTACCTGCAGTTATTTTGTTTACTGAAATGTGATTTTTAAATAATGAAAAAAAAGGTCTTGCTTTATAAATAAAGTGGCCAAAAGGGGTTCTTTGGAACAGGGCCATGGAACATAGTTTTTCATCTTCATTCTTGGGGACCCTCTGCTGTGAACAGTTTCAGGTTATCCCTCACTGTTCAAACACACCTGGTCCACCTCTCCAGCTAATTATCACCCCCTTCATGAATCTGATTAGATGTTGTAGAGAAGGGAATACTTGAAACTGTGCAGAACAGGGGTCCACAGAGTTAGAGTTGAAAAACATTGCTATAGAAGGATCAGACTAATTCCTTAAAAGCAGCTACACTATAGATAGTGAGAGAACATTTCTTGGGTTTGTTGAACCTCAACATGTTTGAAGCACTAGTAAAACTGTGTGTCACAGCTAATACCTGTACAGAAACCTATACAAAATATGACTTATGTGTGCAATGCCAGAATTTGTACATTAGATTTTCACCAGTCTTGTTTGTTTTAAATACTATAGGATTGAATAGTTGTTCTGATATTATTTTTTTAGATATTGTTAAATAAATAAATATATATATATATATATATATATATATATATATATATATATATATATATATATATATATATTCATCAATCTGACAATTCAAAATTACTAGCAGTCTATTTCACGTTTGTTAAAAACTCATGATGAATGAACAAATGTAAATGCTCTAAATAATTTGGAATATAATTTTTCAGCTTACACTGAAACTTAAGAAGGTATTTTTCCATCATTGGCAAAGTAACTATACTGTAGATGCAGTGTTCTTGTCAGACAATGACAATATACTTGGTGAATAAAGGGATTTGTGAGAATTTTGTGATTAGTGACAGTAATAATGGCAAAACAGATGGTTGCCGCAGAGTCATACATTTGAACTAGATGCACAGGATGGAAAGATTCACTTATCACAAATCCCTTTAGAACAGCAGCTCGGTGAGTCGAGCTCATTGACTTGTTCTCTCTCTCTGTCTCTCTCTCTCTCTCTCACACACACACACACACACACACACACGCACAAACACACACACACAGGTGTTCTCAGCTGATGCACTGTAAAGCGTGCTGTGCTCAATGATTTATGCAATGTGCCTGAACACAGAAAGGGAATGAAACTCGTCCATGCTGCAGGAGCAACAACTGCCACCTGCCACAGTTAAAGCCAGAAAATTACTGTGCATAGCTATTGCTTTTCACCCAGTCTGGAATCCCTTAACTGTAAATTAAAATGCTGCAGTGTCAAAGAGGATTGTTATGCACACGTCAGTAGCTGATGTGCTTCTGCCATTTTTTTTAAAAACCTTTTTTTTTATTCCAGACCAGACTTGATATTTTATAAGTCTAAATAAATTAGAGTCAGATATGTGGTAAATCACATGGTCTGTTTCCCATGTCCAGAAGAGCCTCAGTAGGGATTTACCATATACCATTGGCAATGCAGTTTAACCAGTTAAACAATCAACTGAATTGATAATTGCATTTCCTCAGCATAAAAATATATAAATGATGAACCAAAACACTGAAACACATGAGTGATCAGACTCAGCAGTTTTCAAATGCAATGCCCACTCATGGCATCCACTTCTTAAGATGGTTCATACTGTAGATATCAGAGAGAAAGTTCGAGAGAATAGCTTTTTGATAAACACCTTGCAATATAGATACTACACCGTACATCTTCAATGCATATTTACATTGCATGGGTTGGTGAGGGGGTGAGGGGGGTGTCTAATGTGTGGACAATAAGTGGGCACAATGTTTAAAAACTCCACCAGAACTGCTGGGTCTGCAACGCCACCACCACATTAGTGTCACTTTAGTGCAGAGAATGAATTAGAATGCAGTGCTGTGTGTGATGTTAGTATGTAAAGACATATGACGTGGTACAAAAGACACCCAATCCCCAAATTAACCCCTCTGACTTTTGCCTTTTTGACAAACACCATATTCAGACTTTTCTTTCTGACTCATTAATCATACTCCTTACATAGAAATAATTCATAGCACAGCTTTAATGCAGATCATGACAAAACCCTTTGTCTATTTTGCATTTCTGCTACAGTAATAAAAAGCAGACAGTACAGAAAAAAACAACAATAGTTTATTTGTAACCTTATTTTGTGTATGAACTACAAACTCTGGTTTCTATAATCGATCTTCATCTTTTTTTTAAAGGTCATGAAAGTATGCTTACATGAAAATCAATTCTGTCATCTTTTACCACTTGTTTCTCTTTTTTTTTCATATTTTTAGAACAGGTTGGCACATGTAAAATTAAAATCCTTTTTTTTTTTTTTTTTTTGCTTTTTAGCTTTTTTGCTTTATTTTCAAAATGTCTTTTATAGAAATCTACCACTAGAACAGCATTCCTTCTCAGAGAAGAAGAAAAGAATTGTGTGGAACAGAGAGAAAATATTTTGCTTCTTCTTTGAAACAAAGCAAAGAAATGCTTACATAATGAGACAGAAGAAATAATAATAATTTAAAAAAAGGGCCATTGCACGAGAATTCACCATAGAGATTTTAGAAAGAACTAAAACAAAAAAGGAAATAAAAAAGGAAACAAAGCACAGTCATGGGACAAAGGGACAAAGACTGTTCAGATGATTGGGATTCTAAGACAAAGATCGAAGTATCCTCATCCACAAACATAACAGAAGTCAATGAAACACCGAACAATTATGTGGTTTACCACTGCACCTGAACTCAATGCATATTCAGGATCTTGTTATGTCATAATCGGTGTTTTTACACTCAGTGTGGCTGGAGTCTTTGAATATGAAATGAGGTGTAGAAGAGCATTACTTAAATTGAGAAACAGACTGTTTTTATGAAATACATGTTTCTTTTGTTAGCAAACTTTCTTTATTCACTAAAGCTTGGGGAGAAAATAATGTTTATCTAAGTGGCTTTTATGGTATTGTTTTGCTTCATGGTTTTATAGCTATAAATCAGCAGTAGTTTATTCCTGTTTTTAAAAATCCACTTGCCTGGGTTTTAATGACTGTGAGGACAATAAGCTAGAACCATGACATTTGAGATTGTCTGTATTGACCTGATGCACCAATGCTCCTGCCTTTTCATGGATTCTCTATGTGTATGTGCGTGTATCTGCAGAAATGCTTGTGTTACAAACACTTGTCTTTCTCTGAGGACTGATCAAAGCTATGATCAAAGCTTGTACATCGTTGCTGTGAAATACAATTTTGAGCCAAGATGTCCAGCTGGGATTCTGGATGTGATGGTACTGTAATTTCAGAAGGGTTATGATTATTGTTCCAATCTCCAGTTGAAAGCATCAAACAACTGTATTCTGTACATGCAATTAGGATGCTGTAACGAAACATGACATATCAGCATACTGCATGTGAACACTATAGGGCTTTCGGCACTGCCTTGGGGACAAAACCATGGACTTGGCAATGAAAGTGGCCCACTCTGTGCCATTGGATTCTGAATGCATTTATAGTTTCAGGCCAATGAACGTTTGTAATAATAATGATAATTATAATTAGTGATTTATAATTAGCTATTTCAAGGTGTACTCATTTTGGAAACAGTTGTTCAGATGTGTATGTACAGCTTGTATAACCTCCAGAGAAATATATGAAATGGAATGGGCCACTCTGGAGTAGCTGCACTGATGCTTTTACAGCTGAATGCCATCAAATTTCCAACATGTAGTGTAATTTTTTTCACAATAAATACAGAGAGGAAGGGCAAATGTCCTCTTAATACTTTTAATTTCAGAAAAGAAGATTATTGAAGCATTTGATTTTGAATTTAATTTGTAATCTTTTTTGTTTCCTTTTTTTTAAGAAGTAGTTTATAATAAGAACAGTCCAAACTGCTAAGCTTTCTGATATGAGTTAAAGCTGAAATTTGAGAAGTAATATAATAAAAAAATAAATAAATAAATAAAAATGGAGGAAGGAGTTCCCATAATCTATAAAGAGACACCTGGGGCATCTTTGGAAGCCTTGGATCTGAAGAGCACGAGCACTGCCCTCATATTTACGGCTCCTTTTTTCATGTTTCAGGCTTTGAAGGGCTCCCAGGATGTGGCTGTGTGAAGCTGTGTCCGCGGCAGACCCCGTGACACATTGATTAAAATGGAAATGGTGCCATGGATGGGACACAGGTGCAACTCCAACATCTGCTCGAGGCTGCTGCCACATAGCCCCCCCACCTCCAAGAGCCGGTCTCAAAGCCCCTGCCAGGCTTCCTATGGGCCAGGCCCACAACTGGCTTACTATGGGCTAAATGTTTTAAATGAAAAGCAGATAGACCACATGCTGGTTTGCAATTTGTTAAAGTGAGAGGGATGGTCTAGAAGCGGTCTGAGAGTGGGTGGTATCTGATCAAGGAGATTTGGCAAGAGAGAATGTCTGATGCAATTTTTATGGGCACTGACATCAGTGGAATTATGAAATCTGGAAATGTTCATAGATGACCCTCTATTATTTGTTATAGGAGCAATTCCCTTAACAACAAATAAACTGTAGTGCACTGTGAGACTTTGTCTGCCTTTAATTTTATAATCATTCTGAATTGCTCCAAGTTAAACTGAATTAAGCATAATGGGCTCTTAATGGTAATATTTTCCACAAATCTGCATCTTCTCACAATAAAGTGTAAAATTGCACCGCATAGATTGCTCAGGCATGAGTTCTTGACATTTTGCCTGTTTTTAAATGAGGACACATTTCCAGTTAGCCATTGCACCAGATCCAAGGATGGCAAAGTCACATCTGCACATCTGTGTCTAATGCAGTTGATTGGCAGACTTAATGTGGCATCATGTTATTATCAGATGAACCCATGATGAACCAAAGGGCTCAAGCCTCCAACATGATCAGCACTAAGGAAGCATTAAATCCTCTATAATTGCCATTTGGCCAGTTAAGATCTGGAGTTCTCTGGGGAGACGCCTCGTAAAATTACATACTAGGACATGTGGAATATTATGTGTGTTGAATGAGTGAAATGAAATACTGAAAGATTCTGAAGATTTACATAGAGTTTCAAAGCATAGTAAACCAACCGGCCTATCAACCATAAAAAAAATGTGTGTGTTTTATATATATATATATATATATATATATATATATATATATATATATATATATATATATATATATATATGATATGTGTATAAACATGGAGAAATAAATGCTGAAAAAAATAATTGCGGAATACTTTTTTTTTTCTTGAATTATCCACAGTAGAGTTCTTTTTTCTTAAATAAATAACTTCTGTTAGGTAAAGACACTTTGAAACCGTTAACATACCCTTGTTCCCAGTGTCACTTAACAGGCTTCATCATTCGCTTATTTGTTACACATGTGTCTTGCTCATGTGTTCAGATCCTAGAGCCATCTTCTATAGATTCGAAATGTCATAGAGTGTCCCTCTTAGGGTTTGTGAGAAAGTTTTTATTAATCCTTTTATCTCCTTTTAATTTCCATTATGAAAAAGTGTCAGATCTGGGTCTCTTGTACATTGTCTTTTGAACTGGCCCGAATAAGCAAAGGTTCATGTGCGGAGCTGTGTATGGAGTTGATGGTGGAGGCGTGATTGTATGCTGTCTTGTAGGTGTTGTAGTGGTTCAGATGCTCATGCTCCAGAGGTGGCAGGGTCAGGTGACCCTCCATCGTTGGCCCCCCGGTGACACAGTCCTCATCCACGTTTATTATCTCAATGGTCCGCGTCGGTGCATGGTGATTCTGCTGGTGATGCTGCTTGCGCATTTTGTAAAAGATGATTAGCATAACCGCGGCCATTAGTGTGATGGCTACAAAGCAGCCGATGATGATCTTGGTGGTTTTCATCACCTCATCCAGAGTGTTGAGGGAGCCATCTCCCAGTGGCGTGACCGGGATAGTGTAGGTTTTATCGGTGGCCTTTGTCGACAGTGACATTCGGGCCGTTGTGGTTGTAGTGGATGAAGGGGTAGAAGGGGTCTCCCACACTCCAGAGGAAGGAGTAGGCCCCACTTTCTGCTGCACTGTGGTATGTCCTTCATCATGTGATGGCTCTATGGTCTCCACCGTCACTGTGGTAAAGTAGCTGAAGCTACTATTCTCTGTTGAGGACACATTGAGTGTAGCCGAAGCTGTAGTGTTGCCTGCTGAGTTACTGACCATACACGTGTAAGTCCCTGTGTCTTGCATCGTGACATTTGTAAAGTTTAATGTCCCATCATTGAGCACGGAAATACGCACCTTGTAAGCTCCATGTGTCATGATAGATCCATTGGGTGTAATCCAACTAACCGAGGTCAGCGAACTTGCCCGGCATTTCAGTTCCGCTGCCATGCCCTCTGTCACATTCAGATCCGCAGGTGGCTCAACAATAACAGGTGCATAACAGTGGAAATAGTTCTGGTCCAGTTCCCCAATGTAGCGCCCCTTGTGACTAACAGGGGTACTGCAGCGAGCGCAACAACTGGTGTTGGCTGGCACCATTTCCTTCAACCACCAGCTGAGCCAAAGTATGTCGCAGTTGCAATTCCATGGGTTGTGATGCAAGTGCACTCTCTCCAGGCGGTGCAGTGGTGTAAAGAGGTCGTGAGGGAGAAGAGTAAGGTTGTTGTGAGCCAAATTGAGCTCTACAAGTGACTGGAGATCATCGAAGGCATTCCTCTCAATTGTCTGGATCTGAGCATGCATCATCCACAGTTTCTGCAAGTGGATGAGCCCTTTGAAAGACCCTGGCCGGATAACAGAGAGCTGATTTCCTGACATCTCCAATTCATCCAAGCGCACAAGAGGGATGAGGTTAGGGATCTCCTTCAGGTTACACATACCAAGGTTCAGGTAACGCAAGTTGCTCAGACCTTCGAAAGCACCTTCAGAAATATACGAGAGCCTTTTCAGCTCACCCAAGTCAAGCCTTCGCAGTGAGGGTACTCGGTTGAAGGCATAAGATGGTATGCTTTCAATGGGATTGTTCCTTAGCCATAGCTCTTTTAACTTGGACAGATACTCAAATGCTCCATTTGGGATGGTTGTTAACCTGTTGTCAAAGAGTTCCAGTGTATTCAGACTGGCCAGACCATTAAAGGCTCCAATCTCAATGCTACGGATGTGGTTCTTGCTCAGCTGCAGGATTTCCAGGTGCCGCAGGTGCTTGAAGCTGTCTACCTTGATCACCTGGATAAGATTCTCTTGCAGGTTCAGGTAGCGGGTGTTGGTAGAGATGCCATCTGGCACATCTCTCAGGCCCCGACGTGTGCAGATGACCTTGCTGAACTGATTGCTGCAGGAGCAGACAGACGGACAGGTCTGAGCTCTCACTAAGCCAGCAACCACCAGGAGCTGCAAGGCCAGCAACAGCACGAACAATGGGTCGGACAAGGCCCGGTTCCACCTAGGACCTCTCATCGTCTGCTGCTGCTGGGAGAAGGTCATCTTGTTCAACATTCATAATTCGTAGGCTAGCTGTCCACTCTTCGGGGTGCGTTGTAATGGGCAAGCTGGAAGAAAATGATAAAGAATTAGGTTAGTTCAACAATCATGAATATATAAATTATATATTTTTTGACAGTGACTATTAAGAACAAACAAATTCAAATACATTTTGGATTTAAAACTTTTAATATTAAAGTGGCTGGCAGGTAAAACCAATTCTGAAATATTTACTGGAATTTATCTTGAAATATCCATAGGAACTGTACGGCAAAAATTCTGTATGGTCAGCCCTTTTTCTTTCAATGTATATTCAAAACAATTAGTACAGCACACACACAGACCCATCAAACAGCCAGAACATTTCTCATTATAATTCAGTTCATCACTCCCTGGGAACTTGAACCTAGTAAAGCTCAGAAAAAAAGACATACTCTTACGTGCACCGCAGGCGACCTTAGCTTCAGCCATTTATATCCGCTACCATTGGATGTGTGCTCAGTGTTTTCCCACAACATTTTCTGTCTCGTCCATATAAAGCAAAGGCTCAATAGCGGGATTCTGCTTGGCTGTTTTCTGCTTCTCCCCTGGCACAGAGATACAGGCGAGCATGTCAGCCAGTGGCGCTTGATTTATTTTTGCCGACTGGGGGGTCATAAATAACTGTGGGACTTGCCACCTAGCAGTCCTTCAATCAAGCCAACATGTCTGGAGAGTTCTGATTACAACTGTGAGAGATGCTCAGAGGCACGGATGTGACCGGACTGAGAATGGAGTGCAGGAGTGCTGAGGTATGTTGGGCACAGTGTGAGTGGTCAGTCCCAGGTGATGTTTGGAATCCTGCTGCTGTGTTTTCCTCAGAATTCTTTGACTGGGTGTTGTTTGTCTTGAATGTGCACTTAAAAGGTTTGGTGCCTCTGCTCAAATCATATGTTTTGTGGATGCTTCTAAGTAAAAATAATTATGTATTGACATTTTCTTGTTTCTATACTCAATGTCCATTATATCATCTCTGTACATCCGCTACTCTGCAAAATTCGTCAGGACCACCACAGAACAGGTATTATTTGAGTAATGGACCATTCTAGGTGCTGCAGTGAATGCGACATGGCAGTGGGGTGTTAGCATGTGCTGCTCTGGTCTGACACACAGTAATGATATGAGTGGATCAGACACAGCAGTGCTGCTGGAGGATTTTAAACCCCTCAGTTACACTGTTGGGCTGAGAATAGTCCACCAATCAAAAATATCCAGCCGAAAATGTCCGGTGGGCTGCGTCCTGTGTCCACTGATGAAGGACTAGAGGCTGTCCCACACAAACAGATAAGCTAATATCTCTGACCTTACATCTACATGTCAATAATTAATGTTTTTATGTGATAACAGAGTGGACAGTGAGTGAAACACAGACTGGTAAATAAATGAAATGCAATATGTAAAGGAGATGTCCACTTATTTTTCTTCATATGTGGGATGCAGTTTAATAATGGGTGCCAAATATTTTGCTTGGGTTACATTCAATTAATTTGCAAGTGTAAATCGTGGAGGTGTGTGCTGTGTGAACACTTGTCAGTCTGCATTCTCCCTCTGGATATATAGGCATTTGGCGGCATATTGTGTGAATATGCGCTATACAGCATCTTGGGGCATATAGAGGTGCAAATGATATGTAATATTTCTCATAACAGACTATGCGTAGGTTTGTGTTGCATGGCTTATGCTTCAGCCTGGGCCTCTGGTATGAAAGCAATGCTAAATAGAAGACCTCTTTATCTGTACACTAGTTCTCTGGAGTCTGCGCTAAACTGACGTTTTCAGCCAAAGGGCAGTGCTAAAAGAGAACAGCTCACTTGCTTCTTTTTTTGTGCCAGAGGAGGGTCACTCTGTTAATGTAACCGCAGAGTAATTGCATGATTACCATGACTATTAATTCTGTAATTGTGAAATGGAGCCCCCTTAAAAACTCCCAGACCCTGAGGGTTTTAAAGAATTCTGCTAGAGACAGTTGCATAGTTGAAAGAGATCACACACAAGAGAAAATCACATTGTTACTTTGTTGTTAATTGCTTAAAATGAGGCCTTGCACAAAACATAATTAGACATGATTCAATTCTAGAATCTGGAGCTGAATGTGATGCAGATGTAAGACACGTTTACTCCCAGACAACACCAGTATTATTTCTGCACAGAGTCTCATATATTTTAGAAGTGCTATACATAAAAGCCATATGATCACAAGTAAATACAGGTGTGAAATGCACTGCTTTAAGATTAGATTTTTTCTTTATTCTTCTTCATTCATTTATTGTAAGTTTGCAGTGTATTTCCTGCAGGAATGGATTAATAATAATAATTGTAACAATAGCAATAAATTCTGTTCTTGCGATTATTATTATTATTAGTATTATGCACTACTGATGCCATTTAACATTACTATCTTTGATTTTACACAGAATAGAACCATAGGCTCTGAAATGCACAATCAAATTCAGCAGAAGGGAAAAGCCTGGCTCTTTGTGCATAAATCCCTCTGCTCCTCAGACAATGAGGCTGGCAAAATTGGATTTAGACAAGTAGTGGGAATTAGATGAAAAAAAAAGATAAACAAAAAACAAACAAACAAAAAAAGATGAAATGAATAAATCTGAAACTTTCATCCTTATAAAAGATGGTGTGCTGGCAGGCGCACGTTTGGCTGAAGGAAAAAAGAAGGAATAAAGCCTCTGAAGAATCCAGGCATCAAGGCGTTATGTTCGCCAGCAGGCTAAATAATACAGAGGTGGATGATGTTGTGTTTGTAGCAGAGAGTAAAGCATGGAAGAGTGTTACATTGTCACACACAGTAAGACCAGCCAAAAATAATAGTTTAATAATAAAAAAATAATAATGTTCAGTGTAAAGACGATTTGTCATTTCTGCAACGTGAAAGATAATGTAGAAAATACATTAAAAATGCATTCCAAATAGGTTTGAAAAGTATCTCAGACTGATGTGGAAATGCCTGTTTATTTGTAAAGAGTGTGTAGTAAGTCAGTGAATGTGTAAACGAGTAAGTGGTAAAGAGCTGGTACTTATTTTTAACCTTTGCCTTCAGCTATATGTTGCATCAGTATTAAAACAGCTGGACCATTCCATAGAGTAGTCAGCCTTAACATTTACTATACATACAGTTCATCAGGCTTATATGCTTATATATTACTTTGACATCTACAGGTGCATATTTGTTTACTAAAGGTACCGTGAAATGTACAACATTGGTCGTAAATTTCAACTTTAAAGGGGGTATATTATGCAAAACTTTTTGAGTGCTTTTGTATTTTTTGCGAAAAAAAAACAAAAACAAAACATTGATCCTTTTTCTGTGCGTCAACTGAAAGATTTTGGTGTCAGTAATCATATGCTTCTACGAGCCGTTAGGATGGCTCGCTTATTGTGACTTCATAAGGGAATTTGCATAAAACTACCTTGCCACCATCTCTCACCTGCGTAAACATGGGCGGGGTGGGGCATGGCCAGCAACAGCTTATTTGCATTAAAGTGTCAGAGCCCTTAACCGGCTCATTTTAATAGGGACTGGAACTCTCAAGAAAAGAGCTGGTGAGATTTCTTTATGTGAGAATGAACATCATGAACTTTGTATTGCCCAGGTCTTAGCCTCAAGTAAGCCTCAGTAATGCAACAGTAGCACAGGAAAATTTCCCTCAGGTCATGAAGAAGACACTTTAAGAGAAGAACTCAAAAGGAGTCTACCTCCTCTTCTGTATATATTGAGGCTTGAACTGATCAGTTAAATGAAACATTAATATAAAAAGTGTTTGATAAGTCATTTGAAAACCTTTATTCCAGGATGTTCAGTATTCTTATCAAGTACCTGATTTGACTACTCAACCCTTCATCAAAAAAGCAGGTGTGCAGCAGATGCATTTAAACAGAAACACAGAGCCAAAGCTGTGTTCTAGAAATCCCTGAAGACACTAACTTTTTAAAAAAATATTTTACTGCATTCAATTTTGGTTTATATTAAAATCATCATCATCATCACCATCATCCTCATTTTTCTGCTTAATGCATTTCATGGTTGAGGTGGCAAAATGGCAAGCAAATCAGCCCAGAGTTCTTTGCCCCCTGAAACTTCCACCAGCTCCTCTTGGGGAATCTACAGGTGTTCCCAGACTAGCTGCGAGATATAGTCCCTCCAGTGAGCCCTGGGTCTGCCTTGAGGCTTCCTCCCAGTTGGTCTTGCCTAATATAGCTCTAGTGGGAGGTGTCCAGAAGGCATCCTTACCAGATGCCCAAACAACCTCAGCTGTCTCCTCTCTGTGGGAATGAGCAGCAGTTCTACTCCTCACCTGAGTCCAGAGAGTGTGCCCAGCAAACTGCCAAACAAAACTCATTTCTGCTGTGTGCATCAGCGTTCTCATGCTTTCTGTCATTACCCAAAGCTCAGGTGAGGATGAGACTATACATCAACTGGAAAACTGATATCTTTGCTTTTTGGCTCAGCTGTCTATTTACCACTACTGTCTGGAACATTAACTGCATTACAACAAACACAGAATCTAAGCTGCATTTGATCTCACTTTGGGTAGGTTCTCATCAACTACCAGAAGGTAGTATGTCACCTTATTCCAGAAAATAACCAGGGCTTCGGATTGGGATGTGTTGATCTGCATACCAACCACTTCACACTAGGATACAATCTACTTAAGTACATGCTGAAGGCCTAGGATTTCTTTCTTTCTTTCTTTCTTTCTTTCTTTCTTTCTTTCTTCAAGAGTTCTACTGTTCCACAGCCCAATGCCATTTTGCATGCTGTTAACTTGTTGTTTAAATCTACATGTTAAGGTAGCCAGGTCAAGAACAAACAAATTAACAAAGTTGCCTTGCTTGTTGTTGGCTTGTTTGTTTGTTTGTTTACATCTTTTGGTGACTTATTGTCTGCTGAACATGATTTCAGAACATTATTTCTACTATGACGTGAATACCACAGATGAAGAGTTCTCTGCAGCTTTTCAAACAAGAGCATCATAAAATGTTTCCTTCATAAAAGGAAATAAGAATGGGCAGAATGGGGAGTTCCTCTACTATGGGGACAGACACTTCCACAAATAAGATGTATGCCTTAGACATCTGCAATGTAAATGTCAGCCGTGTGTAAAGGAATGGCAAAAATAAAACTCAATCCAGTCTCATGCTGCTGTCCTGATGCATCCACTGTGGGAGTTAAAGGGTGTAGAGACAGTGATTTGGCAGCATGCAGGCAGATGTCAGCAGGGCCACAGATGCCAATTACCTTGATGATCCAGGAAAAAAAATGGCAGCCATGGCATATCCCAGCTGGAGGAAAATGGCTGCTGGTGCAGTCAGCCCTCTTTTGCAGCGGAACTACATTCAGTTCCTGAAGCCAATGTGAGATCCACAGTCTCCTGGTATGGGGCAGAGGGAGTTGTAGGCCTTTTAGACGACCCACAGGTCCGGAGACTTCAACTTTGGCTCACACCAATGGCTACTGGTGCAAAATTCATGAGTTTACTGGACAGCATCTATAAACCATAACTGTCCAGCCTTTGGCTTCATGGATTGGGAATAACTCGGTCCACATAAAAAGCCTATATGGGCAGATATATGGAGGCTCATCGAGCAGAATAAACAGCAGAAGGTCTCTGGGAGCAGTAGGCCACCTGCTGCAGATGTGACACCGCTTAGGTGTGTCATACAGTAATACAGCATGATGTGCCTGCAGCCAAAGCATTCAGAGAGAGAGATAGAGAGAGAGAGAGAGAGAGAGAGAGAGAGAGAGAGAGAGAGAAGAAGTAGAAGAAGAAGAAATGGGTCCTCCAGGAAAGCACAAACAGCTGAAGCAGGAAGCGAGGGAAATAATTGCACTCCGGGCTCAAGCTTTTGATCTATTTTGAGATTAAGCAAGGGAGTTGCTATCAAGCTAGTCATGTAATTTAATTCCTGCAACTTAATTCATTGGCCAACAGGACTGCAGTACGTATAGATAAAATACTGAGTTTCCTTTTTTTTTTTAAGGTGGTACTACTTGTCCTACGATAACACACACAAGTTCAGGTCTTCGGTCAAAATTGTTGCATATAATAATAATAATTGTTATAATTATAATATAATATACAATAATATAATATTTTATAATAATTATTATTTAAAAAATACAGGAAGTGATAAGTAATCCACAAGAAAAAAAAATAATAAATAGGATTACTGTTAATATTTACATTTATGCAATTGATAAATGCTCCAATTCAGTGCAACTGGATACAACTAATCCTATGCAAATGCTGATGGTATAAATGAATGCATATGTAACATTAGGCGTCTTGCTCATGGATATGATGAATTTTTGTTGCCTGAGCAGGAAATTAAACCTCAGCTTGCTGCATGTGGTATTACCCAGTATGCGGCAACTCTAATTTAATATATCTCTACACTGATAGACAAAAAAATTGCTTAGAGACCTCTGAGCAAGCCTCAGTGATAGCGATTCAAAATAATACTGTAGTAATACTATTTACCTTTCTTAATCCCAGATGCACACAAAAGCAACTGTGATTAGATATGTTGGCTTGTGGCAATTTGTAAAATAATCACAATGCACCTAACTGCTCTTTCTGAAGAAGAACATTCAATTGTGCAAACACTACTTGTTGAACCGCCATAGAAATGCTTAAAATTAAAATAGAGCATGCACACAGGCCTAATGTCACCTATCTTAATGCCAAGTTTAGGCTGTAGGGGTATAAGGCCCCAACTCTGGATTGTGCTTTCTATGGAGCTCCATTTATGAGATGTGTTGGCATAGCATTCGTGGTTACTTATCGTCCAACAGCAGTACATGACCTCACTACATTTCTCCTGGCTGAATGCAATCAAATGCTCATTGAAATGTTCAAACATCTAATGTAAGGCTTACCAGGAGAGCAGTAGCTGTTACTGCATCAAATGGAAGACAAATACCCTACTGATGCCTCTTGTGGCATATATCTCCAGCTCGTCAACTGAAAAGACACCCCCTGATAAGCAAGACCTAACACTGAATTCTCACAAGGTCTTACACTGTTAAGTCAAGTTGGTGCATCTTTCTCACTCTGAAGTCATACGCAGAGTCTCAAAAGAAAGGTGGGGGAAATGCATGAGTCATGTCACATGTGTAAAGGATGTGAAAGTGTAGCTTCTCTTTTGTAGGACACAGCAGAAGAACCTTGGAACCTTTTTAAAAAGAGAATACTTCAGTCTGCACTCATATTTGGACAAGATATGGAACAAAGGGAAGATCCTGCCTGCCAGAATCTCCTCTGGGTTCCAGTAATAGATTTTGGCAGCACAGAAAATAAAACACAGCTATCTTTCAGGAGTGTGCAGGGCCACGTCCCTGTGGTGGAGGCAGGTGGAGGACTCCAGCAGGGCCAGGACAGAGGCCACTCCCACTGATCTCTATCAGGAGAATGCTGTTAGAAACCCTGCAGGATTGATATGCCTCTGTCCAACCTCTATCCAGTTTTACACAAGATTCTACTGTTCATTCTGTTCTTGTGACACACAAATGCTTCATCTGTCCAGTCTTTCTAATAGAGAGAGAGAGAGAGAGAGAGAGAGAGTGAGAGAGAGAGAGAGAGAGAGAGAGAGAGTGAGAGAGAGAGAGAGAGAGAGAGAGAGAGAGAGAGAGAGAGAGAGAGAGATTGATTGATTCCAGGAGTTTTTCGATTGTGTAAACACAGCTTAAAATATTGCCATAGAAATACATTAAATGGAACGAGACGTTCTGGGCATGTTCTTGAACCTAAAGTGAACATGCCCAGTGGCAAGTGTGGGCTGGAGGGGTGTAACAGAACTGCATCTTCTGCAGTGATGAGTACAATTAGAGAGGGAAGAGAGAGACACCTGCAGATATGACCATTTAGAGCGAGTTTTTGAAGGAACTGTGTAATAAGATGCAAAAGAGAATCAGGTCAGCTGCTGGCAAAGGCTGTTTTCTTTTTTACACAGCACTGAAATTAAGGGGAGAACAGGGTGAAATAAAATGGTGGAGATGCCATTAAGGAAGGTTTTACCACATGTGCAGCTTTATCTGCCTACAGGCACCGCTTACCTCTCTCTCTCTCTCTCTCTCTCTCTCTCTCTCTCTCTCTCTTACTCTCTCTCTCTCTCGCTCTCTCTCTCTCTCTCTCTCTCAGTTTAGTCACTCGCTACAAGATGCAAACTGCAACTGAATGAATTACTATAGATCTTATCAGGGTGTAGTTTTTGTTCCTGTACAGCATGTCACAGAGAGGTGAATCTACAGCTACAGTAAGTCATTTAAGAACTCCTTTCAAAGAGATACCTTTTTCCCTAGATTTCCTAATGCTGGGTAATTATTTATTTCCTCTTTAAAGATTCATAGCTCAATTCTTGTCTCATTTGTTTTAAGTGTTCCATCTCCCTGTAGTCTGTAGGATTTTACACTGTTTTAACGCTGAATGATTTAGGGAAATATCTCATTGCTACTTTTGCACAAATAGTGTTTAAATTATTTTCTATAAATTAGAAATTAAAATCCAAATAAAAATGTTAAAAAGAACAAAATGAAAGCTTGTTAAGACACAGGAGATGGTGTGGGAATAATAAACACTGAGATTTTTGAAACTGCAAAATAACTACTGAAAATTGCAACTGCAATATAAAAATGATCATTCATCCATACTGAAGGCAGAATAAAACAGGAGTTATGCCATTATCTCTAAGTGCCACAGCCTGAAACTGAAATGTGGCAATATGACTGTGGAAAGGTAATGTTCTATAATATAAAAGGGCTGCTATCACTATATGTTGAGGCATATGCAAAAGGAAAAAAAAGAAGTGTCAGCTAACTGTTATTGCAGTTATTAGAGAGCTCAAAACCTCTTTTGTGATGTGTAGAGCATTACATCTGTAATTTGACAGTTTTATCATAGAAAAAAAATGCATTTGAATCAAAAGCCAAGTAATCTACAGCAAAATGTCTACTCCCACTGTAGGGAATGGCCAAATGGCGATAATGCTTTACAATAATTCTTATCAATAATTCAAGAAAATATAACCTGTGTTAAAAAGTGGCTTTGCTGAAGAATGTTTAAACTTCTAAGTGTGTGGTTTTATCAGTAAAAAATTAGCAAAACTATTTCTGAAAATCATAATTTACTATGTTTTGTATCTTTCAGAGCAACTCAAATGTTGAAGAATCAAGCTTCTTAGTAGAATGAACCAGTTTATGCTCCCTAGAGTGGGTCCCCCAAATGAGGGCAGCCCTGTTTAAAATAGATTTAGTACAGAATCTCTGACACATCCAGGACACTAGGTGTCAGTATAATGGCTGTTCCTTAATTTGAAGAACAATCACTGGAGGAAATGGTGATTGCTCCTTTTACTTTCAGTGTGACAAGACTTTTGTTTCTGTGTAATTTTGAAGCACTTCTATTGGTCAGTTTATCATGAATACTAATGAAATGTTACTTCATGGATTGGTCAGAATATCATGAAATTTCGGTGTAATTTACAACTTTTTTTTTATGAAATTAAAAAAATAAAAATCAGGAGATACAGGGTTTTATTCCAATGTGCAATATGAATCTATGCATCCATGACAACCTTATCTACAATATATATATATATATATATATATATATATATATATATATATATTGAACTTAAATCTCAATGCCCAACTGTCCCCGCTGCTCTTCAGCAGCAGACCACACAAAGTTTCTGCTCTGTGTCGCCTTGGTGACCGCTCTTCAGCTGGCATTGCTTTACTTCCTGTCCTTGGTCGCCATGCCAACCTCCCGTGAGGAGACACCCACACTAGGCATGCATGATTGAGATAAATTGACTGTCTCAAACCCCACCAGACTCACTCACAACATCCTCTAATATCAAACTTTCAGAAGCCAGGAGCTCCAGCAGCAGAGGCTAACATATAAATATCAAGCAGCTGTGCCCAGTTCTTCATGAAAAAAAAGTAAGTGCAATATGCTTATTAAGCTAATATTTAATGCTGTACTGTGCATTATTTCTAATACTAGCTACTCAATTCAATTCAATACTATTTATTGAATTTAATTTTATTATATCAGGAATAATAATAATAATAATACATTTTCTGTTCCACATATACATATTTTCAGACCCACAGTGTTGTGCCATCAGATCTCAAGCAGGAGTGGAGCATGATGTTGCTTTACTACCTAAACACTAAAGACTTTATGTTAAATTTTGATGGTTCTTAGGAATCCCATTTTAATTTTTGATAGAATTTTTCTTTTCCACTTATTTTTTAATTCACTTTATCTCACGTTAAATCTCCACAGAAACATCTTAGGCATAGATGCACAAGAGAATAACATTTGAAAGGCAGCTGAGGTGTGTGTGGGGAGATGGTTGTGTGAATGCTAGTGTTTCTATAAAGGGGATCATGAAGTCAAGGACACTGCTGTAGGCTTTAAGATTGGTAGAGTGGTAGAGACACAGTGGCAGTACATTTCAAGATCTGATATTGTATTTCACACTGGAGTCTTTTGTCTCATGTTGAATGTGCTGACTGCTTTGTTATAAATCAGAATAGAAAAAAAAACGTATTGTTTATTTAATGGCTTCCTTGACTGAAAATGAAACAATGATATAGTGAAATTTGCACACTACTGTTATAATGTCATATGCAACATTTGGACACATGTGGTCTAATGACATGTTTTTGTTTTCTAAATAGAAATCAGGACATATTCTCTATACAGAATGCACTTTCTTTTCTATACTTTTACTTGATTGTATTTAATGATTAAAGTCTTTTTTTTTGTATTAAATGATTACTGAATTCTGCATTTAGTCACATGAATCACATTCTTTTTGGTGAAGTGCAGCACATTTCACACTTTCAGTCAGGAATATGAATAATTTGGAGAGAATTACAGTTAAGTAAAATGCACAGATAGGAGGAGATTTAATTTTCATTTCTTACATTAATCTCAGCAACATGGAGGTGATTCCATTTGTAGCACTGGCTAAACAGGCGTCTGAAAAGCCGGGGATGAGACATGAAACAGGGAATTATTTAGTGGCTGACTCCAACACACTGCATGAGAAGATGCTCCAGATTTTACAAACAATTAAAGACTGGGGCTGATGGTTCCTTTATATAATCAGTTGTCCTCAGCAGTGAAAGCTGGCTTTCCTGTACATTAGGTAGTATTTTCACCTTAACATTACTGTTTCAAAATAATTGTAATGCTACTTTGGGCTCAGCACTGCACTATGTAACTTTAGGGGGAGGGTAGGACCCCACCCCCCGCCCCCCTTGATTTCAGTACTGTCAGTAGTGCAAAAGTCAATTTCACTCTGCAACCCTAGGACATTGCACACATGTCTTGGAGGTGAATTTGTTTAAAAGCAGAACTCAGTATGTTTTAACTATTTTAACTGCATCCAAGTTATAAGGAGAGTTTCAGCCTGGACTGCTTATTTGAGGCTCACACAAGAGAGGACAGCCAATCAGAACAGGGCTTATTGGCTTACACCAGACTGAAACAAAGAATCAAAGAGACAATGAGAACTCAATGTAAAAAAAAAAAAGAAATAAAAATTATATATATATATATATATAATTTAATTTTGTAATTAACAAGAAAAATGTGGGTTCTGCACCTCCAGTTTGCAGTAAATAGATTCTGACTTATTGGATGGGGGCCACCAGCTTTGATTTGACTGATCAAACAGACAACATTAATCCAGCTGAATTACCATTTTCACTGGAGGCTTTGAGATTTAGTTCCCATTAACCACAAAGCAGTTTCCGTTTAATTTTCCCCTCTGGTTGAACGTGCGAGTGGAGAACACTCGTGTGTTTTTCTGTGGTCTGAGTCCAGGCTGAAAAACGTCCTGCAATAATAGAAGGGCTGATGTGTCCAGCAAAGCATGAGAGGAGCTGACCAGTGTGTGTCTGCAGGGCACTGCATTCACCAGCAAATCAGCTCGCATCACTTCTACACAGAGAGAGAGAGAGAGAGAGAGAGAGAGAGAGAGAGAGAGAGAGAGAGAAGAAGAGCAACAGAGAGAAGGGGTAAAATGTGCAATAAGAGGAAGCTGGAGAAAAAAGACCAGTAATAAAAAAGAAAGAACGAGAGAGACAGATGAATGAAAAAGCAAAAGAGAGAGAAAGGGAAATGAAGAAGAGAGAAAGAAGGAAATAAATATAAAAGTGGAGAGAGAGAGAGAGAGAGAGAGAGAGAGAGAGAGAGAGAGAGAGAGAGAGAGAGAGGCTTTGACTTTAAAACCCCTTTATTTATGCATCATTTAGAAAAGCACAGAATATATGGTTCCAGAGATCTGAAGGTAAAATATCCCCAGGTGAACAGTAAAACACCTCCATCAGCAGCAGCAGAAGCTTCATTAGCGGACCATGTTTTCTTAAACCCAGAAACGTGAAAAGTGTTTTGATAAAAAACATGGGATTCCACTGAGGCTTGGAAGAGTTTGCAACATCTATATCTTGCCTTTTGAGCGTCAGTCTGAGATTTCCACACTGCTAACTCTGCCTGTCCCACTAAGAAACTGAGCAACACATATTTACAGCACTGGGCTTTGGAGGACTTACAGCTGAACACAAACTGAATCAAATTTAACAGAAAGCCCTGAACCCAACCCAGGAACTCAAACTGCAGCACCAGCCTGGAGTGAGAAACACAGTATCAGGGTTAGGAGAAATGATGCACAGTGGTGAAATATCCAAGATAAACGTTGATACAAATGTTGAACAAATGTTGGTAGGGACTACACAGTGCTGGATCCTATACTGGGGGTCTCCAAGGCATTTGGGCAAGGGAGCGTGGTACAGCAGCTGTCATAAAGGCTGTGGACATCCAGGGACAGAACTGTGTTTTCCCCAGTTAGAGTTACAACTTGCTGTAAATCTTTAAAACAGACTGATACAAAAGCCTCTTGCTGGCTGATAAAGTCAAACTCTGGGGCCCTCTGAAAAGAAGAAGAAGGCCTCTTGTAATCACCACCCTCAAAAACACTCAGGGCAGTAGACATCTCTGAAAAAAAGATGCAAGTTCATCCACCTTCCAACATGTGTTTTTGGACTGTGGGAGGAAACCGAAGCACCCGGAGGAAACCCATGCATACACGGGGAGAACACACCAAACTCCTCACAGACAGTGGGAGCGGGAGTGGAACTTGAACCCACAACCTCCAGATACCTGGAGCTATGTGACTGCTACACTACCTGCTGCGCCACCGTGCCGCCCCCAACATGGTCAGTTAACTGTAATTACTGAGTTACTCTGAGCACTAGCACTAGTTTGACAACAAGATGTGAACTTAATAATTTAGTATAAATGATTTCATATTTCTACATACGATGCAGTCTATGAGTGCAGAAACCATTATTATATTATATTATATATGTTTTATGTTTTTATTGTATTTTTAACAAAATTTTTCTGGTAGCCACAGCTGCCAGTTTTTTTTCCGTAAAAACAACAGTTTTTTTTTTACAGTGTACACTGAGCACTATATAGGTTTTCACAGTCTCATCCTAATCATGTACAGTGTACAAGGTGTTGCTGTCCTCCTGAGCAATACACAACATGAGCTAACATGTCTCTTTTTCCAGTTTTAATACCATCAGTCATCTCATGACACATACGACTTGCATTAACATATCAATGTGGGCATGTGTGCCATTTCAGGGACATATTCATTCACATTACAGATAGATACAGGTTACTTATAGGAGTTATGTAATAAAAAAATAAATAAATTGGGAGCTGGACCATGCCCAAACTCCTCCCCTCAGCACTATATATCCTCCTAAAATCACATCATTCCCACGTTAGACAAACTCGCTCCCATCTCCACACATTCTCTTGCATTCATGTATCCAAGGGGTGGATACTATTCGGAATTGATGAATGAGTTTTGTAATATGAATGTAGCCTACAGAAAGGAAGCTTAATGAGAGAAGTAAAGGTTAGAGAACAATGGGTCATCTCGAACAGAATGAGCTTGTAAACAGACCTAAAGCATCAATGAGTGATCCATAAAGCCCAGACACAACTACATGTTTCACAGCAAGAGTTTTGTCCTTTTGGAAATGCAGTTTCCGAACAGTGTGAAGTCTCATGGCCTTTACTGCGGCCGGTCCCCAGATTAGCCCCTGGCCTCTTTCAGCCAGAGGCAGGTACAGCACCCAAGGTGTAAGCTAGCGATGACCATCCAAGAATATGTCAAACAAAGGCAT
This sequence comes from Hoplias malabaricus, assembly GCF_029633855.1. Lineage (NCBI taxonomy): Eukaryota > Metazoa > Chordata > Actinopteri > Characiformes > Erythrinidae > Hoplias > Hoplias malabaricus. Next base: position 27,724,719 of record NC_089803.1, read on the forward strand.
TCTGAATCTGTGGCAGCAAACCCACAGGGGGATAGAGCACACTTAAATTGAGCCATAGCATTGCAGCTGTGACATTATTAATTCCAAGTACTCACTGGCCTGTATGACAACCCATGTTCATCTCTAGAGTCTTCCCAGGATCTGCTCTACCACCCCATCCTAGTTTTCCATTTTATACAGATCAGTGCTAAAAAATACACCAAGTACTTTAAAACCTTCAGCGGTCAAAAACCACTGCTGAGCAAGTAACAATACAGTTATTTTGTTCCAATTAATCTGGTCCAATGTGCCACTGTGGACCTTATCAAGGAATTTACCTAAGCCAAGCACAGCATCATGGTGTCTGAAGTCATCAGCACTAGTGAACAGGTTTATTTTCACTTCCCCTTGCTGGGACCTCAGAGTGACCCTCTGTGCAGGCCTTCTCAAAGCCACCAGCATTGGCTTGATGACTATAGTGTGCAACAGCCAAGAGAAACCACAGCCCTGTATTCTACCCCCATGTGACCAGAGCTCCTTGGTCATTCTCCTCTGCTTTAACAGAAATATATTCCTTTCTAGATTTGAAACAACTTCAGTCCCAATTGTCTCCTGAACACAGCTGCCCTACTTTAGGATCTCACACTCAAAACACCTTCATTTTGTTTCAAATTCACTTGCACTATGAAACCTTGGTCTCTATGTGTACTTCTTTGAATGTAAGGCCATTACCAGGGTTCAAAATATAGTTCATGCTTTGTGGGTGTACACATGCATATCTGATTATTACCCTGTGTGAAAAACCAGTCTTAACATATGAGGCCACATAAGAGTTTGACTGAAAATAGCAACATAAGCTTAGTGCTCACTTGGTAAGCGTAAATTTATACAAATTATAATGAACACAAAAATTGAATCCTAATGTTATGTATATCTGGGCTGCTCCTTCTAGTAGTATATGTACTTTTTGGAGATTGCTTTGACTAGCAGTGTACTATTAGCAACAGATTGAAACAGTACACAAAATGGTGGTCCTCTACTAGTATACTCAAAGTTCAAGTATGATTCACTCCCTGAAGATGGGAGGTGGTGGTAAAGCAAAGCCAATTAATGAGATACTTAATGTTTGTCACATTCCAGTTGTTCAATAAATTTCAGAGAAGCCTGGAAGAAAAACAGATGATAATGTGTCAGAGAGAGGGAGAGAGAGAGAAAGAGAGAGAGAGAGAGAAAGAGAGAGAGAGAGAGAAAGAGAGAGACAGAGAGAGAGAGAGAGAGAGAGAGAGAGAGAGAGACGAAGAGCAACAGAGAAAAGGGAAAATATGTGTAATAAGAAGAAGCTGGAGAGATACGTAAGGGGAGAATAAGACAGGACAGAATAGATAAGGTAAAAACAAGGTAAAAATGGAGAAAAGAAAAAAAAAGAAATCAAATATGGAAAAACAGGAAAGAAAGAAAGAGAGAGAGAGAGAGAGAGAGAGAGAGAGAGAGAGAGAGAGAAAGAGAGAGAGAGAGACAGGGAGAAGAAGAGCGGTCAGCAGTCTGCCTGGAGGCTACATATTCTCCAGATAAATGAGGCATACTAATTCCGATTGGCCTCTTCAGACTCAGCCGTCTCATCTAGAGCTCATTTTGGACTACAGGCCCCGAAGACCATATAAAATGCACACACACACACACACACACACACACACACACACACACACACATAGAGGGAGACAAAGAGAAGGTCAATAACCATGTGAACTCACAGGGATTTAGTCACCATATCATCATATCTCACATAGCTGACCCCACCCCCTCACCCCATCTGTTTCAGAAAGGTGTAGTGCAGATGTGCGGTGGGTGCAGTGGGTGGAGAGGCGGCTCTGCTGCTACCTGCTTTGATTTATTTGTGTAATTAAGCAGCAGCATGTCTGACACACAGACGGGTTATTGATCAGACCTGCCTGGAGAGGGGATAAGTGGCTGTGAGGGCATTGCTGAGGAGATGGCTATCGCTCCAGATCAATCTCCCTTCACTTTTACTTTGACCATCCGTGTTGCAGGAGCTCCATCATACAATGTTTTGGTGTACGTGTGTGTGTGTTTGTGTGTGTGTGTGTGTTTGCGCACACAAACATTTCTATGAAAACATTATATCTGCACACCAATCAAGGAGTGGGATATTTTGTCGTTATGTGATAGCTGTAGCACTAAGAGAGTGCACTTTTAGTAATGTGTGTACATAATTGTTATTTGGTCTCAGAAGTAGTGTGTGTGTGTGTGTGTGTGTGTGCGTTTATGTAGGTTCTGTGTCAGGCTGCTGTTGAAAGGTAGGTTGGAGATATTTATTGATGAATTGACATGCCACCCTTCTTAGATCCTCAAGTGGGTGTTGGAGGCCCATTCAGCTGTCAATAACATGTAGCTATTGAACCTAATAATGCTCAGATACACCGTCTTTCACACACAAAGGGGAGTGTGTATGTGTGTGTGAGGGTGTATGTATTTGGAGTGGGCAGTTGTGTAAAGGCCCCTATAATCCATAGTCATGGATATTTTCAAAAAACACAGTCAGATAAGAAGGCCATTACTCATGCTTGAAATACAGCTTATAATAAAAACAAGCCACCATTTTTCCTCTGTCCTTTGCCAGAATGAAAATGTAAACAATAAGCAGAACTGATAATAGAAAAGTGGAGGATTGCATTTTTCTGGAGGCTCATTACTGCAAGATGTACTGCAATATATACTCTTTGACCACTTTTGTCGCTTTGTTTCCCTAGAGTTGGGTAGTAACTTGTTACGTTTACACACATACATGTTCATTCATTCATTCATTCATTCATTCATTCATTCATTCATCCATCTTCTGTAAATGCTTTATAATGAACAGGGTTGCTGCGGGTTGTGAGCCTACCCCAAATTATTGGGTGCAAGGCTGGAACACAATCTCACCTACCAACATGTGTTTTTGGACTCTGGCTGGAAACTGGAGCACCTGGAGGAAACCCTCAAAGGCACAGGGAGAACATACCAAACTCCTCACAGTAACCTGGGGTGGGTATCAAACCCAAAACCCCAAGACCCTGACAATCTACATGCCGACTTTTCAAAAAGCATTTTCAAATTCTAATACATTTATGAATATTAAAGTTCTACTTAGCTTTATATATTTATGGATATTTTAGCCAATTTATATGTAGTTAATAATATATTCACCTTAGGCGGCATGGTGGCGCAAGAGGTAATGTCGCTGTCACAAAGCTTTATGGTCCTGGGTTTGTGGGTTTGACCCAAAATGTGTGTGAGGAGTTTGGTGTGTTCTCCCTGTGTCCACGTGGGTTTCCTTCAGGTGCTCCAGTTTCCTCCCATGGTCCAAAAACACACGTTGGTAGATGGATTGGTGACTTAAAAGTGTCCATAGGTGTGAGTGTGTGAGTGACTGTGTGAGTGTGTGTCGCCCTGGGAAGGACTGGTGCCCCCTCCAGGGTGTATTCCTGCCTTGCGCCAAGTGATTCCAGGTAGGCTCCAGACCCACCGTGAACTGGATAAGGGTTACAGACAATGAATGAATGCATGAATATATTCATCTTTAAGTTCATTCCCTTTTGTTTTGTGATTAACACAAACATTATCAACAGATGAGCTACTTTCTCTGACTTTACATCTACAAGGTGGACCAACAAGGTAGGTGTCTAACACAGGGAACAGTGAGTGGACACAAAATATTCTGCAACCATGCTCTTACTGTTCCCCTCGTAATAGCAACACACCCAAACCATACTTGCTTGATTGTGGTCCTGTGGGGGTCTTAACAAGAATATGGTAAACAGGATGAACACATGGACTACCCTTTATAAGTGTAAAATTACAAAGTGTAATTATATTGGCTGTCATTGTGCGTACAAAGAGATCATTTTATTGTTATGAATAATCTGATTACTTTTTTTTTCTTTTTTCATTCAATGTTAGTGTCTCACATTATATTTTCTTTATCGTCAGAACTTTCCTCATCCTCCATCTTCTATGGTTCATGTTATTTTACTTGCTCCCTGTCCTTCATCTTGATGGTCACTCTCCTTGTCAGTGAGTTTGGAGGCTGAAGGTGAATTTATGGTTGACTCAAAAAAAAAGCAAGGGAGTGAAAACCAAGGCTCAGTTCACATGAACACTTTACGTTCTGTACTGGACCTCAGTTCTGCCCAGTAATATGCTCAAAAGTTCAAGGATATTTGTACATCCAGCATTTCTTCTGAAATGTAAAGTATTAGCAGGTAGGTTGGCCCCATGCTCTGCAGTAACTGGTAAGGTACTGATGTTGAATGATTTATTTTTGCTTCACAAATGACACTACAGCACATTTCAAGGGTGTTGAATGGGCCACAGTTTCTGTGCTTGGTGATGGGGAAACGTATACCCCTCTGACTCAGGCTGAACATTGGGAATGTTGACCTTACACTCATGCGTAGCTGCTCTGAAGTGTCATCTTTTATTTCATGCTTGACTATGGAGATATGGTTTTACAAGCTATTTTTGGAGACATGAATTGGCTGGTTTCACTCACTATAAAGGGAGCCTACAAACTTTTGCAGATACTGTTTTACTGTAGTTTTATTAGGACCTGCCAGATGTCGGTAAAGGACATGTGTATTTTGTCAGTAGGGCATTTGATTGCTGTATACTCTTATTTTATATATAGGTTAATGTATTTTTATTTACTCCCTAAAATGAGTAAACCATCACTATATTGTTGCTATCTTTATACATTGCAGTAAATAATTCAGTATTTATACATTGCTCCTAATAATGTATTGTATGAAGATGTATATACCTGTTTTAGCATAAAAATACATTATAAACAATATAGTGTTCTGATCTATATCACCTCATTAGTTTGAATGAATTCTGCAGATATTTCTGCAAAGCTTATCCAGTTTTGCAATGGTTCCTATAGCAACACATTTGTGGGCAAGGCTTGGATAGGTAAATTAAAACTGAGCACCAGATTTACCTTCCATAGATTGCCTCATCTTTCTGGAGTTGCTGGGGTTAGCACACCCAAACCCTCCATAAAAGCAGGATGCACAGTCATCACATTCTTTCAGGCAACAAGGGTGGACTGTGCGCGCACACACACACACACACACACACACACTCAGCCAGAGAGCAGGGAACAGCTGTGTTATAAGGGCACAGCGGGTCGCTAACATTAAATACAATAGAAGTGATTTGTGAAGCGTACAGAATGGTAGTAACGGACTCTCTGTTGTAATATCCTCTATCTGACTTTGATAACTCTTGTGACAAAAGGACTGGAGACACCCCAGAGAATATTACCTGCCTAAGGATTATATAGAGAAAAAGAAAATATCATAATTCCTAAAAGACACAATCTACCCAGAGCGTATCATATGCTAACGCAAGACTTTTTAAATGATTGCAGTCTTAAAAAGTAGGTGGCTGAAATGTAGTGGAACGTGCTCACCTTGGGCCCTGGTGGAGATGAGAGCCATTCACCTGCTACACTACATTTGTTGGATTAATAACAGGTAATTTATCTGCAGGTGCAATCACACTCTGTAGCTCGTCGCTACACCCAGCACGTAGGCGTCACTGAGTCCTGGCAGTTTCACGTCTCTCCAATGCCCATTTAATACTGGCAGAAGGTGCCCTTTCCAGCTTTAGTGATATGAAATCAGTCTTTCAATTTATCTCATGATGGTCAGATCCACATAGAAGACCTCTGGAGATTTGATTCCTTTTTTTGGGGCAATTCAAGTTCTAGGCATGACCTTTTGCTGCGTACCTCATGGCGGGTTAGTTGCAGAATCAACACCATCTATGCCTTCAAAGGTCATGTTTTGTCCCAAGCCCCACCCAGCCTCTTTCTAACAGTAAAGACAAAATCAGATTTGCATGTTAACATCACTAAAAAGAAGTGACAGCTATTAGCCTCCAATTAGTCCCAGACAAATGAGATTCTGTTCACGGGGCAGTACTGTGTATCACTGATTAACATTCGTTTTGGATATTTGGTCTAATCACTCTTTTAAATGCAAGCCACTGAAAGAGACAGCGCTTTATGTGCACATGAGGTGCTGTTACTTTGCATCTGTGAAGCAGTAATAAGTATTGCCTACCCGACCACCTTAAAGTGGCACACTAAAAAGAGCTGTCAACATACATTATTTTCACTTCTAAAAAGGAGAAAGTTGTGCATTTGTACCTAAATATTTCTGTCTTTAAAAAGAGAACAATACAATTGAAGAAATTAAACAATACAAATACAAAAATGGAAGCACATGTTACAGTTTATCTCCCCACTTTGTAGGGTGTACAGTATATATATATATATTTTTTTTTTTTTTTTAACACAGATGTAAGAAGGGGAGAACTGTGTTGAACTATGTAATCCAGCCTACTCCTTGTTGTTTTGCTGTAAGAAGGATGTAAGAAGGAGCGAACAGTACTTACTTTGTGGTATCATTATTATCAGTGAATAAATGCATGTGTATTAAATCTGAATGAAGCACAAGGTATAATTTATTAGAACAAGCATAAATCCCTGGAATATGAGTGAAGATGCCTGCTGAACAAAATGCACAGAACAATGTCAGACAACATATAATTTACACCATACATTCTGGGAAATTACATGGTAAATATAAAACATTACACACCAATTGTACCCAATTGAACAAGTAAGTATTTTATATATACAGGGGTTAGACAATGAAACTGAAACACCTGTCATTTTAGTGTGGGAGGTTTCATGGCTAAATTGGAGCAGCCTGGTGGCCAATCTTCATTAACTGCACATTGCACCAGTAAGACCATGTGCATCCAATGGTTCAAACATTGTATCCTGAAGGTGGTGCTGTTTATCAAGACGACAATGCTCCAATACACACAGCAAGACTGGTGAAAGATTGGTTTGATGAACATGAAAGTGAAGTTGAACATCTCCCATGGCCTGCACAGTCACCAGATCTAAATATTATTGAGCCACTTTGGGGTGTTTTGGAGGAGCGAGTCAGGAAACGTTTTCCTCCACCAGCATCACGTAGTGACCTGGCCACTATCCTGCAAGAAGAATGGCTTAAAATCCCTCTGACCACTGTGCAGGACTTGTATATGTCATTCCCAAGACGAATTGATGCTGTATTGGCCGCAAAAGAAGGCCTACACCATACTAATGAATTATTGTGGCCTAAAACCAGGTGTTAGTTTCATTGTCCAACCCTTATACGTTTATATAATGAAGTTAATCCATAAGTTATGGTAAGGTACACTGTAATTACCAGGTAAATTTTCATTTAAAAGGTGGGAAAGTGCATGATAAAATGCTTGGAGATACATTGTAAGTGGCAGTTAAAAAGGGGTTTGTTATAAAATGTTACCCAAAACATATTGTTGCAAAACCTTGTATCACCATTTTTCATGTTTTGAAAACATCAGTTACACTTAACACTGTGCTACAATTTCATGGTAAATGCAAAAATAAGCATGCTACAAAATTACTACAAAAACACTGGAAAACAGACTGATTCCATTGACTCACAATAAAAGCCAAGAGTGAATTTTTTTTTCTTCTCTTTCATTTCTTCGTTAATGACAAGTACCTAACATGATTCACTAAGGGTTCAACCCCAGTCACAGTGCTTCTACTCTAAAGGGTACAGTTTGTGCCTTATACTGTATATTTAATACACTTCTACATCTATCACATGAACTGTGATAGCCCTCACTCTCTGCAGTGATATCTGCTCAGCAGTGTAGATTTCCACACAAATCCCTGATTCGGTTCTAATCCATGCTATTAGTTTGCTGTCATACTCCTCAAGCATGGGATTTGTCAGCATACACTAAGATGAATTACTGGGTAGGAACATCCACCAATGAACAGGTGACATTCACAGATAGTCTGAAGGTTTTTTGCATGTACATATTTTCAAAGCATTTTGGTGAAACCAAACCTTGTTAGAGGTTGCTGTGTTTTCTTTTTCACAGAAATGCTGGCCTACTGACAGTGATACCTGGGTTCAAAAGGAGGAAGCTGCTTCTAAGAATGTGATATCTGCACTAAGTCAGAAAACCACTGAATGCATGAGGGGCTTTGATGTTAGCAGGGAGACGTTAGGCAGGTAAGGACAGGATAATGTTTCAAATGTTTCTTTGCATTTCAGAGCTCCTCCTCATTCTCAGCAGCATCATTTACATGTGTACAATATAACTTGATATCTCTGCTGTCTTCCTCAGGCAACAAAGTGCACTCGTAAATAATAATGATCTTCCTGATGTCCTGAAAATCAAAACATTTTGAGGCATTTGCCACAGCCTACAGACTTCACTGGACAGTGCAGGGGGTGTGGCCATGTAAAGCAGCCCCCAGCATGCACTGCATTATTGCTGTTGACATTGACATTATTGCTGTTGTATATATTTACTTGTAGTCTGTTGTTTTCTATAGTTATTTTTAATGAGTTATGTGTTATGCTGTGAGGGGTTTCATGGTCTGTTGTTGGTCAAAGCTGTATTGTTTCCCAACATGTTACTCTGTCTGTTGTGTGTGAGTAGCGCTTGGATGGGGCTGTTCTCTTTTATATTTTACATATTACATGTATACATTTAAATGTAAACAAATTGAAATATTGAGCTTGTTATTAAAACACAATTACTGCATAATTGATTAGCAACAACTAGGAAACTGACAGTTAAGAATATGTAAATACAACTTCTTCACATAATATTTCCATAATTTTTCTCATACCGATAGGCAAAAGAAAAATGCAAACAGTGTTGCTATCTTTATTATTGGATGTAACTGTGTAAGAGATTTGCAATATTGACATTTCTCAAGATATCACAGAGCAGGCCTCACACATTAGCGGAAAAAACGCCACCGCTTATAATTCACTACAGAGAGGTTTATGCACAAATGTGCTGTCCAGCTACAAAGAGGCTGTACATATGGTGACAGTGGACCTCCTCTACCGAGGACCACACCAGAACAACAGTGAGATATCTGCATTCACAATAATCAACAAATAATGCCAAGGTCTCATTCACACACTCAGGAATAAACCTTGAGAGTGATTTGGTTTATTCAATTTATGCTGATCAGATGTCAATATGCATGACACGTGAGCGCTCCTCTGAGAAAACACATTATGTTCAGATGCGTCTAATATTCACTGCACTGCATAAATCAATAAAGCACACCAACAAAGCACTTAGACGAGGGAGTAGTTGCCCTTCAGTGTTGCCATCTGTTATTTATACAATTGTTGCCTCCCGGGGAATGCCAGAAAAAGCCACACATTGCATGATAGATAGATAGATAAATAGATAGATAGTTAGATAGATAAACAATCCTGTCCCTACTATTATTCCCCTTAACATTTTTATGGCTGATTATTTTTGTAAATATGTTAAAGTGAATAAATAAATATTTAAAAAACTAATGCATAAACCTGAATTCAGGCTCATATAAAGCAAGTAAATAAATAAACTTGAAACAAATGAATAGAAACTCTATTCTGAACATGTTAAGACAGATTATTTCAACTTGAGCGTTTTGTTTCAATGAGTGTGTAAATAATTTGATCATTATCAGAATTCATTAGTTATTGGACTATGCAAGTGGCCATGTAAACAGCAACTTTAGATTTCATAGATCAGATTTAAGCCATTATTGAATTTCTTGAAATTTGAAGAAGTCCTGATTTAACTCAGTAATTCAATTTTTTAGTACATGTGTACATTTACTCATACTTAATTTTTCTTAGCTGGCATGTTTGCTCAGATATATCTGGCTAGAGTATAAAGCTGTAATGAAAACTGCAAATCCCACACAACACCCACAAAATGGCAACAAAGCACTTTGTGAACAATGTCGAAACCAACAGCTCTGACTTGTCCTTCCAGCAGGTGTAATTTTTTGTCTATATTGGAGCGACAAATATGCTGGGTCCAAAAACAGGGCTTGCCTCTTTCTTTGCAGTCAGGCAAAGAAATCACATAAGTATTGTGCATGTTAAACTTTGTTTGTTGGTAAAATGACTCCATGCTTAAAAAGCCACAGCAGGTGTCATGTTCTACCTTTTCTGTGAGTTTTATGATGAATTGCAAAGCAGAAGTCTGAATATGACATATCTCACATAAATAATATCCCATTATCTGATTAGCAATGAGAATAAAACACATCTAAACATTTCTCATCATATAATCATTCACAATCAATGTTCATTCATTCATTCGTCTGTAACCGCTTATCCAGTTCGGGGTCGTGGTGGATCTATCACACACCCTGGAGGGGGCACCAGTCCTTCACAGGACATAACATACACACACACACACACACACACATTCACTCACACACTCACACCTACGGACACTTTTGAGTCTCCAATCCACCTTCCAACATGTGTTTATGGACTATGGGAGGAAACCTGGAGGAAACCCATGCAGACACAGGGAGAACACACCAAACTCCTCACAGACCGTCACCCAGAGTGGGACTTTAACCAATTACTTGAACCCAATTATATATATATATATATATATATATATATATATATATATATATATATATATATATACTTTTTTTTAAATTATCAATGTTGTAATATTCAATGATCCCCCATAGGGCAGCTCCAAGTGGGAGGTACAGCTCCAGGTGGAAGGTATAATCTAACACTAAACCTATCCCTAACCCCAAGCCTCATCTCCCATTTGCTGGTATCCATCCTGCAGAGATGTATACTCCCCCAAAAAATCTCCTGACACTCATTTATAAGAAAATAAATATTGTAGAAATCATTTTTTTTTATTAAAATGAAGAACTGATATATTAGTAGTGTGAAGTTTGCTCAAATGTGGATCATGAAAATAGTAAACTCATTTTGTGCACTGAAATTTACATATTTAAAACCAGTGATTTAGGGGTGTGTATTGTTATCATGCAGTCTTGGAGATTATCACAAACAAGTTGTTGACCATCCTGTCATTAATTGCACTGCATGTTGGCTGCACTGTTCTGGATATCGATGGAGAATCACTTAAACCATGCTGGTCAATCAATATGTGAAATAGGCAGATGAAAATGAAAGCCAACACCTGTGCTGATATTGAGTTTCCCATTAAATGTGACAGAAACATGCCTGATCTCAGATCAGCCGGTATACACTTCTCATTATCTCTCACCAAATAGAAAATGCTGCTAGCCTTTACATCAGCTAAGTGTGTTCTTCAGTATATCTCATTCTCAACTCACCTGCCAAATCATCCACAGTGCCAGCATGTCCTGCACATCTTCACACTCAGAATCACTCTGTGGCTTTCCTGCACAAAACAGAGAAAATGTCACGCATATTAGGTGTGTCCAAAGGTACTTTTCACTAGACTATCCCTCTGGAATCTAGGGTGGTAGGGAGTTTGTCTCTCTTTGCTCAGATTTATTCTCAGGTTTTATTAAACATCTGTGAGGATTTTATCACATTCAGCCACAAGATCATTACTGATATAATAATTCTGGATCAAGACTCATCCAAAAGAGCACAGTTCCAGTGCTCCAGAACTTTAAGCTCTTGTTTAGGCTTAGGATTTTTTGCATCCCATTTATTTATTTATTTATTTGTTTGTTTGTTCGTTCATTCTATGGAAATTATACAAACTGTATATGTTCAGTTGAACAACTGCATCAGCAAAGTAGCTGAATCCACTCATTAAGATGGGTAGCTGGATACTTTTGCACACACTCAGTGTCTGAGAAAGCTGTCACTGCTTGAAAGCAATTGGAAGATGATTATTTCTGTCTTGGATGTTGAATGCAAAAGAGCACTCAAGTCACAGGGAGTCCGTCTATGACACCCTTTATCAAAACATGAGCTGAATGTTGAGTCACCACCTAAAGTCTCTGGACACATGTGTCCCAGCACATATGCAACATCTAAACAACTCAGCTCAATTAAGATGTTAGCATCAAGACAGCATTCCAAACTGACTAACTAGAGCAGAGTGTAAAATTCCACACACAGCTTCCTAGCCACAGGACATGAGTCAGACTTCAGCTGTGCTCAAACAAGCACAACTCTCACATTTCACACAGCTCAGAGCTTTACTCAGCACACAGTACAGCAAGCATTCCATCGGACAGACACACATCATTTAGACTCACACAGGATAAGTTATAGAGACTATCGGACAATATTTCCAAGATAAATAAAATATATCTCTCCCAGAAACATACACAGATAATCTTTAGCTTCATATTGACAACTGTAATGACATGTGAAATATGTATTAATATGCAATGTATTATAAATTATATTATTAAAGATAAAGTAATCATGATATTTGTACTTTTTTAAAGCCTTCTTCTTTACTAAAACAGATCAAGGAAATGGCATCACATGCAAGGAGCAGTATAGAGGATTTTGGGTTCCACTTAAAGTGTCTGCAATAACTGTGGAGTGACCCATGTAACAACAATATAACTTCAGGTATGGTCATTTTTAGATACGTATAACAGTGTTACTGACATTGTTATTATATAATTACACCAATATAATTTTTTTCTGTGCAAGTTTACAATAGTACAAGAGTTCAATTACCAGAGTGACTTCAAAATGTTCAATTTGAGTTGAAGTGTCTGCAGTTCTAGTGCAGATATGTAAGTACAGTAAAATTGGTGAATGGTAATCTAGACATTCTTTTTCATGTGATAGAATAATGCCATTTACTATGAATCTACATTTTAGGATAATGGTTACGTGATAATGTGTATGTTCCATTATACTGAAGAAAATTTAAAAACTGTGTTATTACATAAGTTGATCAAGTGGAATTTCAATTATAGGATATATATAACAATAAAGTAAAATCTGTGTAAGAGACAGCATTTTGAGGCAAAGCTAGAGGTAAAACAAATGAAACCACTCATTCATTACCAGAGTATTTTACCTGTGACAGTGACTACATTACTAGTATATCACATATAACTCATTTATAAGTATATAGTTATCAGTGACACCTAATTTAACATGAGACCCACAATCATACACATCCATACAGTGCCCTGCCATTTTCTTTTATCTCTTCCCAAAACGTTGGGATGCTTTATAGAACATAAAATGGAGAGCGAGAGAGAGAGAATGACCTAAAGCAGGACTCTACACTCCATTCCCCAGATAGAGGGATGACTGTTCCTCTGTGTTTTCCCTGGGGACAGAGAGCGAGTTGTTTAACAGACAGAGGCAGAGCAAAAGAAACAGCCTTACATTAGTTAAAGCAAAAGATCATCTGATAATGCCAAGGTGTATATACCATTGTTTTTAGCTGACAGTTGTTTGTATGTTCTCCAGATGTCTAGGTGATATGGACTCATAAGGGAAGGTTTTATGGTTCATTTAAATATACTCTTATATCACAGCAACTATAAAGTGGTGAATATGGTGCACTTCCATATTCTGAGATATTGCTATATTTTTTTTTTTTACATTTCTTTCTTTCTTTCTTTCTTTTTGACAGCATGAGATTAGCCATACTTAAACATGGCTGCTCCCATGTGTGGGACTCACTATATGGAGTATAAAATGGTATGCATACACAGAGTAAAGTTAAGCTTGTTCACTGTGGGTGTTGGGCTCTGCCAATGTTGTGCCTTGTCTCCAGTTCTGTTCTTGATATTCATGGACAGGCTGGCAAGACATATTCAGAAATGTTGTCTGTTGTGTCATGTATAGCCCTGTCTAGTGTCTAGCCTGCTGTCTGTGTATATTTTTTCCTTTGTTTGTCATGTATTTATAAGCACATGGCTCTTTGTTTTGTTCTTGTCTTCCTTGTCTCTGCCTTTGCTCCTCCCTCTTGTGCCTCCTTTGTGTTACTGGCCCCTTGTAATCTGTCCCAGGTGTTTCTTGTTTGTGTTGTCTTTTTATAGTCCACTTCAGTGTTTCCTGGTTGTGGGTCATTGTGGTTGTATGCATGTTTGTGGTTCATGTACTTTCTTAAGATTCTTGTTACGTTTTGGTTCTATGTTTATAGCCTTCATGTTTAGCCTCTCTGTTTTATGTTTATCCTCTCTGTTAAGTGTTTAGCCTGCTATGTTTAGTTCTTGTTTTGCCTTCTTGTTTAACCTACTTGTTTAGTGTTTAGCCTTCTTGTTTAATGTTCACCTTAAGGTTTAGTGTTTTGCCACTTTTGATCTGTTCTTATTTAGTGTTTAGCCCCTGTGTTTAATGTTTAGCCTCTGTGTTTGGCCCTTGTGTTTAGCGTTTAGCCCTTGTGTTTAGCGTTCTAGCCCTTGTGCCTTGTGTGTGCCCCTTTGTCTAGTTCCCTAGCCTCTCTGTTAATTCCCTTGTTGTGTTCATTAAAAGTCTCCTGCAATTACCTCTGTTTGCATGAATTTTGTAAGAATGGGAGCTCACTCAGAGATCATATATTAATTATAGATCATAACCATTCATAAGGTACAAATGTCATGAATATCTTGGCTGCTTGTATTTGTTTTTTATGTACTATCGTTTGGAGGTCTTGTTACTTACCTATGGATTTAGTCCCCCGATTTTGACCATCCTCCAGTGTTTGGCTAAAAGGTAACATTTGATAGGTGAGTGTCCACCATGTGTATATCAGTGCTGAGAGCATGGTTAACCATGAACAAGTGTAGTGGAAAACCAGCTCCCTTCCTCAGGTCTTTCTTTGTAAACACCACAGAATCTCCGAACTGATAATACTATGAAAATCACAACCAGAAATCACGGAGAAACAGAAGAATGTCCAGTCTCCTGGCCAATGTTTTAAGGTGAGCTGATGAAAAGAAGGTCAAGCACAGATAAATCCTCTGCTACTGCAGCTCCACAGCATTACTGTGGCATTATCCCAAATGTGTCTGCTAGTTTAATAACTGCAAGATCTTGTGTAAACATGGCCCCCAGGCAATGTTTGGATCAGTGTGTGTGTATGCATGAAATATCTGTGAATAATCTGACCGCACTTTATTTTCCCTCTTGGTTCAATTTGTGAAACCTGGCACCCACTTGACTGGCAGCCTCTAATGCTAAAACAGCAATCACATTAATCATGTTCGTTCTAATTTCATCATCATCTTCATCACCATCATCTCCATCACACAATCACCGTAACAATATCTCTCTCTTACCTCCCACTGACAAAACTCTAGATCATCATTTTCTGCCTGCACAACGAGGTAGAGCTACACATCTCTCCGGCTGAGGAAATATATGCCAGCTATAATTAGTACTGAGAGACATACATATTCAAGCATGCATATATTAGCCTGCCGTGAACACAGGACAGGGAAGCTGCCTGGGTTAAGCAGAACCTCTTAAAGCCACTCTAGCAAAATGATGTGCTAACATATGACCCACTCTGCAGAATAACCCTCCCTGTCTATAATCGATTTCATCTAAGCCCCCGCACCACCTGGTGAACACTGATTGGATGAGCTACACCTTATACCAAAAAAGACACCCACTTACCCATTTGTTTCTCCTGAAATGAGCTAAATTAAACTCTCTCTCTTTCTCTCCTTTTCTCCTTCTCTCTCTCTCTAGGTGTTGGTGTACTGCTGTTGTCTTTGCACTAGTTGCTAACTGAACTCTATTCTGCTGTGTAGAAGACTCTGGTACTCCTCGCTACATAGTAAAACACAAGATAAATAGTGAAACACAAGGGTATTTAATTAGAATTCAATAAGGTCTGTTTAGAGAATTTCCTCAAACAAAATTCAAGAACATCAGAGTCCTGCTATAAATGGTAAAGTTGCCTAGTAGTTGTATCGGCATTTCAGTTATAGGCCTTGGTACAGATACCAAGAATGCTGTCTGCCTATTAGTAACCTCTGGTGACAACATTTCTGAGCTCTGCTATCTAACATCAACTGGGAAAAAAATTGCATTCCTGAAAAGCTAAGTGCACAACACACTGTAAACAAAACCAATGTTGTGAATAGCCATGCAACCACCTTTTAAAGCATGCTATTTTTTGTAGTGTAAGAGACCTGCTAAAGATTTCTCTGTGGATTCCTGATACAGAACAACGTCCATTTTGAACAAATCACAAAAATACCAATTAATTCACAGCATCCACAGCAAGTTGGAATAAGACATTCCAGGCTCTAACATAGGTTTTAAGCGTGTGAGTCACCCATAGAGCAAGACAACTTGCACACTTTGCGCGGGGTTGCGGGGTGGGCGATAAAGTACTGCTGTATTACTCTTGTACTATTTGAAAAGTGCCTACTGCCTAATGACTGAAAGATATGCTGCAGTCATTACTGAAGGTTTCAAATCTGACCCAAATGGTCTTAAAATACATGTTCTGTGCACTTCTACAGCCATTAAAGCTAGCTGTGATATACTGCAATTCTGAAGTCAATTCTCCTTTAAACTACTACAATGTGCAAAAGCTGGAGTGCAAATGAAATGGCAAATGTACATCATTCTCTGTGTATTGAGAGGGTCTCCAGGTTTAATCAGGGTTTGTCTGGGTTTCTGTTCTTATTTCAATGATTCTTTTGAGAAAGAAACCTTGACTTGAACCAGTCTGAGCAGAAGAAGAAAATCCTTCCTCTGCTTGTCAACACAGGATAACAAGAAGATAGTGTAACAATACAATAAAAGTTATTCAAATTATGACGGGCATATTCAGCTCCCCAAGTGGCACAGCTCTCATAGCATTAATCCTATCATCCAACTGAGGCCATTAGTCCAAAGTGGGGTGGAGCGTTGGATGGCGATGAGGAGGGGGTTGGGGGATGGGCAGAATGGCCCTTCCCCTCTCACATCATTCAGCGTTATTCTAACCAACATAGGTGTCTGTTAGTTAACATTACCTAATTATTGGTGTGTAGACATTCTCTTAACTAATTAATAGTAGCCATAAATGTCAATCACCAGCCCAAACAGACCCTGGCAGGAGGTACAGGGGGTTTCTGAACATATGGGGGACCTATTTGACATTCTAATAGTCCTCTTATTATTATATTGTAGGAAAACATGAATTAGTGCTACACATGAATCATAATCATGAAATTAAAATATGTTTTGGGTTATATAAAGATGGAAGGCAAAACAAGGAACCATATACCAATAAAAGAATTAAACGAATACACATTAATTCATCTACATAAAACCTTCTGCAAATATCATGACTGATATATCATAAATATTTCAGGCCCCCTGAGACTTGATATTCCCTATGCAGCAGTGAATAGCAAAAAAAGTCCCTGATGGCACAATGAGACCTCCAAAAATGAGTACATTAGCGAAAAAGCACTCCACACGTTTTGAACATTTGTACATTTTGATTCATTGAAGCTCATCATTCAGTGCAGTCTAGTTGTGCTGCCTAAGTGCTGTTACTTCTTCAAAAAGCACATACCACATGCTGTCATTTCTAATCATTTGGAGTTTTCAGGTTGGTGTATGGGTATGTTTAATGTTTTAGTTAGTGTTAGGGATTAGGATCATATTTAGGGTTTAGCTGCTAATACAAATTCACAATTCACCCCCCCACCCCCGGATTTAGTGTTATGTTTAGGTTTACTGTTAGGGTTAGTTTTGGGGGAAGTTTTAAAGCAGACTGCCATTATATTTAGTGTATTATGTAAGAGTCATGGGGATGGTCCTTTCATAAAATATTTACTTATTCACCTTGAGACCAGCTTGGATGACCTCATTGTTATGAATGTTTTAAATGGATAATTTATGCATTTTTGTTCAGTGTTCAAGACATACTGAAAATAACAATGATCAACAGGTATACTCTGAAACAATGTAGGTCGTTTGTTATGAGGCTTCATGCCACATGCATAAGCCTTTCATGACAACAGGCCTAAAGATCCATCCATCCATTATCTGTAACCGCTTATCCAACTTAGGGTCGTGGGGGGTCCAGAGCCTACCTGGAATTATCGGGCGCAAGGCGGGAATACACCCTGGAGGGGACGCCAGTCCTTCACAGGGCAACACAGACACACACATACCTACGGACACTTTCGAGTCGCCAATCCACCTGCAACGTGTGTTTTTGGACTGTGGGAGGAAACCGGAGTACCCGGAGGAAACCCACGTGGACACGGGGAGAACACACCAACTCCTCACAGACAGTCACCCGGAGCTGGAATCGAACCCACAACCTCCAGGCCCCTGGAGCTGTGTGACTGCGACACTATCTGCTGCGCCACCGTGCCGCCCGGCCTAAAGATCTATCATGGTTAATATCTAAAGAATTATTCTTACAAATATCAGTTGATAAAAGTTACACAGCCTCCTGACCTACAGTAAATGTTGTACAGTGTTATGATATACTATTACTTAACCTATCACAATAATGACACTATATATCCATAAATGGTATATATTCAATCTCACACACTCACTCTTTGTATGTGTGTGTGAGTGTGTGTGTGAATGTGTGTGTGTTTTTTAGAGAGAGAGAGAGAGAGAGAGAGAAAGAGTGGATATACTGATTCAGTGCCACCTCCAGTTCAGAGGCTGATCCCATCATGATCTGAAGCTGCGGGGTCAGGCCAAATCAAATGAGCTGAAATGCACATTGCGGCTGAATCAATCGCCTGCAGTTCCTCTGTAAATGAAAGGAGAGGGGGACTGGGCCACTCTCCCTCTCGCTCTCTCTGACCTCACTGGACCTTCCAAAGGCTCGCCATAGAAGCAGGACAGCACTGATACCAGTGAGGACAGCCAGTCCATTTGTCATCATCTAATGCTGAATCCATCTGTGTCTGCACAGGGTCACAGACACGGGGCAGCTAACAATGACCTGACAGGCCATGTAATGAGGCATCATATGAGGGGAAAAAAAGAGAGAGAGCGAGTGAGAGAGAGAGAGTATGAATATACTGGGAGCGAAAAACATGATACGATTTGGTTGAGTACATTGACTCACAGACTGCTGAAATTATTTAAGGTTTGTTCACTGGGGCCTAGAAGAAGCATAACTCACCCTATCAAGGCTAGTATTGTTCAGTTTATTACTTCACAGTGTTAAAAGTGGCAAATATATTTAATGCATCAAACATATCACAAACATATCCCAAAACTCTAGGCCTCCCTACACATACCTTCTCGAACTTCCACAATGAGGTTGTTTTAAAGGGCACATGAATAAAGCCGATTTTAGGAGCATTAGCACATTCATTTGGGCATCTGGAGCTCCTGCCAACCAACAAATGCTCAGTCCGAGAGTGCACAGTCCGATCATGGTGAACGGTGGTGTGTTGTTGGATCCTTGTGGTATCTTTACTAAAGCATGTCACAGATGTTTCATGAATACCCCAGATAAATACGAGCTTGTGGAAAATGTGTATAATATGTTCCCTTATAAGGGTTATTTCAATAGCACATGATCTCAAAAAAACATTGCCATAAAAAAGTCCATAGTCATAAAAACTGCTCTATGCCATAAGTCTGTATCGACATAAAAGTATTATGACAACTCACACCTGTTGTAATAAGGGCTTATTAGATGCTTATAAAGGACTTTATAAGTAGTTATTAAATATTATGGATATTTTTGTAGTCTAGTGATCAATGACCCTCTGTGAAGTGTTACTTTGTATGTTACAACTTACTGAACATATTTCCTGTTTGGAGGACAGCAAAGAATTTGATCTCACACCTTTTCAGACACCAAAATAAGCTACAGTCACCCCAAATATTTCCAATGTCAACATGTTAGAATCAGAAAATACTGAACATAAACCCATTCACATTCACTGTATTACATGTTCAGCTGTCAGTCTTGCCGTCAAGCTGATATCATAAATAATCTGGGGAAAAAAAGAAAAGAAAATACAGCTCATTTATCACAGCTAAAGGTTGTAATTTAGTGAGAATTGCACCCGGCATAAGGACGCGTTTTTCTAATTCATTTAAATTCACCATTATTTCATTAGCAGCATGATTTATAATTAATAGGTTATCAAGCTATATGTTCTTTGTGTACAGATGGGATGCTTATTGGGGGTTTAATTTTAATTTGTAATGCTGTGTGATGTGGATGTGTGGCATGTGTGAAATGCAGAGCGAGCGATACAGAGACAGAGAGAGAATAAAAGCGAAAACTATGAGGCTTTATAGTAATTTGCATATCATCATTGTCATATCAAAACGTGGTTACTTCTGTTTTTGCAACTTTCATCATTTTTAACACAGCTGTGCAAAAGAGAAAGACCACTTTTCACTAACCTAATTGACTATTTTTCCAGTTGCTATTAAGGACACATTATTCATTTTTAAGAGGAGATTAGATATAAAATAATGAACTTTTGTTAAAGAATGGAGAAAATCAAAGGAAAATAAGTGGGAAATCAGCTTTCCAAAACCAGGGTTCTAATTATTCAAAAATATTGAGAAAGTGGACAAAACCTAAGCTTGGAAGACTGGTATTGCAACAAAAGCAACAGCTACAAATATAAAGGAGTTGAAATACACAAGGAAACATGGCTTCAGGTACAGGTGTTCCAATCATCTACCCTTCCTCTATTAGATATCAACTCAAGCTCATGTGTGTCAAAGACACTCAAACAGACATACTCAAACTGGCATCCTGAGATAAATGGACTGATTTCCAAAACCAGACCTTAACATGACTGAAAGTGTTTTGGATTAAGGCAAGCAAATCATGCAACAAGCTGTTAAGCCAGAATTTTTTTTTTTAAGTGTGGCAAATACCCATGAAGATCTTTGAACTGAAAGGAGTTGTGGCCATTGTGTCATCTCTAAGATAATTTCAAATACTTTATGTCTTATAAGAGATAAATATAAATATCTATTTAAAGGATGTTTTGACTTGAAAAATAATAAATGTGTGGTCTGAATCTTTTAAAAATTAATGTATATGGTTTAAAGTGCAAGATGCTCTTTAATGTACAAAAATGGAAATTCATTTTTTAGAACAACTTTATTGGCCACTGTGCTTTGATGGTGTACCTGCTTGTTTACTTCATCACGCTAATTTTCCCATGCCCTTGTATGCACCCAGCACACATACACAGAGACTTGAGCCTATAATGAGAGAAGAGTGCAGACTATAAGGCTAAACAAGAAAAGAAGGAAGGAGAGAGAAGGCTTCCAACAAAAAGGGGCTGAATAAAGCCAGTGAGTCAAGCAGACTAAACATATGTGATGCTGCTGGGTGTTATCTTACATTTAAATGAGACATGAGGTAGGTGGACTGTGTTGAAATGTGTGGTGTTGCACTTCTATATCGGTGTGACGTACGAAGCCATGGAAATCATGTAGGGGCATGGTTTTGAAAAGAGGGCTTTTCAAATGAGTGGGATAAAAAAAAAAACATGGCTTTTACTCCAAACAAAATCAGCTTCAGCTTTCAATGCTGTATCCATCACTTGGTACAGGGTAGTAACAATAAAAGTGTGCTATTGGACCTGACAGATGTGTGTGAACTGTTCCTATCAATACTAGTCTGAACCTCTTAAACATAGCCATGTAATCACAGACTAAAATCAAAGAGAATTGCACTATTGATCTCTACGACAGAGCATGTTGCCTATAAAGAGATAAACCTGGAACTCTTACATGATCCAGTAGTGGTTTGCAGTATCTCAGCAACTGTATTTACATGTTATTTTGTGCTAATTAATACTCATGAGGTAACAGCACCTCAAGTCCATAATTAGCCATTTAATGACCTTAAATGTGATACAATGAGGATGTACTCTAATTTCCATATCCCTCTAATGTAGCTTTTACCCAAATGATAGGTTCCCAGGTGCTTCATTTTAGCTTTTCACACTTGATTTAATCAATTTGAAGTAAGATATGGTATTCAGAGCCATCAGACTGTAAAATGAAGGCCTACTTAGGCTACCATTCTGTAGTACTCTGGTATAGTGAAAGGTACAACTTTATCGTATTTTCATAAAGGACAGAGCAACTGCTTTTTGTTCTTCCAACTGCAGATATATTTCAGCCCTCTCCAAATAAGGTGGGCTACTAAGAACTTTTTTAACAAAGATAAAAAAAAAAATGAATAAATCAGCACATCAGCGTGTCTAAGCAGTTTGGTAATGTCTAATTTCTCTGCTTTTAAGACAGTGAACCAAGTCTTTAAGGGTTCTCTGTCTGCCTCCACTGTTAGCTCTTGATAGGAATAAATATCTATTTATCCAGCTACTTCTTTTATCTATGCAGAAGAAACAATAGCCTAACACTAAGTAAGACTGATGAAGGCTGTACCTTCATCAGTCACAAATCTGCAATGATTTTCTCTGGCAACACAGCTTTCCACTATAATCTCTTTCTTTCAGTTCAGCTGAAGAAATGTACAGACAGAGAGTTTGAAGCTAGCTCAGCTGCCAGTCAATCATCCATCAGTTAATTTGTTCACACGTCCATCTGTCCATGTGTTTGTCTGATACCATTTAGTCATTTTTTTCCATGTATTTGTTGTTTTTGTTGTATATTACATATATTCCGCGTATATCGTATCAACGGTAAATCGCTCAGAGTCAAGGATGCAAAGAGAACCCATAGACAGTAGAGGCCAATACATGCCGGGACTACTTTATATATTATTCCACATGGGAGTCAAGTAGTTTATTTATAAACTGTGTTTGTAATGTATTGGCCTCTACTGCCTATGGGTTCTCATTTTTGGGAAAATTACTACATAACAGCTGTTTTAATCTTACTTATTCATTAATTCACTATCTATAGACCGCTTATCCAATTCAGGGTGGCAGTGGGTCCAGAGCCTACCCGGAATCACTGGGCGCAAGGCAGGAACTCACCCTGGAGGGGGCACCAGTCCTTCACAGGGCAACACATATTCACACATACACTCACACACTCACACCTAAGGACACTTTTGAGTCACACATCGTAATCTTAGCCTAAAAATAGTTTAGGCTATTGTGTCTTCTAGTACAATTTTAAACTTTTAGCTTATGTTGGAGGTGTAACAGTTCCTTCATTGAACATTATTGCTAGAATAATGTTTGCTGATTTAATCTCTGTATGATTTGAATGACTCAAGATCTTTTATATGGTTTGATTCTGGTTACCATGTTGCTTACCTACACAGCTCCCATAGTAGTGAAACTCAACCCTGGACAGAAAGATGTCAGTCATCAGATTAGGACCACAGCCAGACATTGTGCATTTTGCAAATAGGCATCATGCAGTGTCAGATATTCAGTATATTTTTATTTAGTTTTTCATTCAAATTTGTTGAATGATAAACATGGCACTCAACTGGAGCATTATCTGTTTTGAAAAAAATATATTGTATGGTGTTCCCTGGGACTATAAAATGAATGGATCTTGGCAGCATTTCTCTATCTTGAAATCAAGCAGAACAACAGGAGAGTACAGTACCAGAGTATTTTGGTTTCAACTGAAATGTCTTCTTTAAAGACCCTGTAGACCCCGAGACTAGGCTCTGCTCCCACCGCCCCCACACCAGCAGTCCCATTGCGAGACTCCACAATTGAGGTGTAATCCCTATGTCAAACAGTGATGCCAAAAGCTAGACTTTGTGAAGCGGCAGATATTTGTCAAAAGCATGGTTGAAAGGTGTTTACTCGACTGCCACTCCAAAGCTCCAAGCCTGTGGCTTTCCCGCGTCCGTAGGAGTGGAGTAATGTCTCGGGCTGAGCAACTAAAGCCTCCTCCAGCTTGTAAGCCTGTGTTCTTGCATGCTTACAGTGGAGAGGACGCTTCTGCGCTCCAAATCCCCATCAACACGTTTCACGTTCCACCGCAGAATTGGCAAGAGCGCTCGGTCAGACAGTGGAGGAACAAAATAAAATAGCACTGAACAGGATTCCCTGTATAAGCACAAATAAATGCTGTCATTGGTGTTTTGTAAGAGGATTTTGGATATCGGCTAAAAGCAGCACATTCATTACAGGTATCTGGGAGCCGTGATGGAAGAGTTAAGTCTCGGCATGCTGACGTGGTGCACAGAAGCAGAAAGTGCACGGTATAATATTGTATGAGTGAGGCAGATTAACGTTCTTGTATCAAGGATGTTAGGTGTCAGATAAATGCACCCAACACCACAGCTAGTGGTGCTGCTGCTGATGAATCATATTTAGTGGGAATTAGATTTTAGCCATCTATCCTGAGTAAATGTCAGTCTTCTATTTTTCTTGAAATGGTACATATTCATAATTAGGTATTGGGAGGCAGTGTAAGCATTACTCCAGTACACTAACTCCAAAAGCTTTTTTGGAAGCACAGCTATTCCCCAAAAACCTGCTAGAAAGGTGTGTTTACCCAACATCTGTCACGTGAAGATGCAGAAAGTGCAGGGGACTTGGTGACAAACACGTCTGAAACACTTGCAGTGATTTATGGATGTGCAAATTAAACTAACCATGATTGATAGGAATTATTATCACCATACAGCTTATTTGCAACAGATGAGCAAAATCATCATCTGTCATGGTAAAGCTGACACAAATGACAACAATTATGGTAATGAAAATATGAAATTGCCCTCCAAAAATAAATAGATATATTAAAAAAGTAATGCCTCAGTAAATTAGATTGTGTAACACAGGACACCATCACTCATACCCTTCTCCCTCTATTTTTTGTTTTGCATGTTTCATCCCAAACAAAGGAGCAGGAAGGAGCCAGGCAGTGATGGAGTACCCACGTCATGCTTCAGCAGCCACGGCACCTCTTGCTGGGAGGAACGAACGGTTTTCTGGAACCTTCGGCTGCCTCTTATGCTGTTTTTAGGGTGAGTCCTACTCCATTGTTCGTCATCAAGAAATGAAAATATTCTATCCCTCTCTCTCTCTCTCTCTCTTTCTCTCTCTCTCTCTCTCTCTCTCTCTCTCTCACTCTCTCTCTCTCTTTCTCAGTGTTTGAATCTACACACACATATTGTATTTCTTTATATATATATATATATATATATATATATATATATATATATATATATATATATATTATTCTGTGACACAAGCTAGATAAATGAAAGCATGGTCAAATTAATATAAAAAGTGACTGAAAGATTAGAGTTTCAGCAGCAAGTCTCAGTTTAAATGGTTAATATCTCTCAAACAAAAACCCCTAGACCATTCCAAAATGATAATTTATGTTATTATGACATTTCATAGTCCATAGTCATGTGATTTTTTTTTCATTGTCTGCGAATAGCCTGTTAGAACACTTTAAAAACACCTTATATTTAATAACTTCATCGCATCAATAGACAAACCTCATTTCAGCTTTCCAATTAAAACACGTAATGATGCAGGAGGAAGGAGATGCCTTAAATGTGTATGTGAGTGGGATGGAGGCTCAGACAGAATGACAGAGTAGCCTGAGGACTAGACTCAATAATGCAAGCAAACCATTCAAAAGATCCTATAACATCATTAGCTATGCCTTGAAATACAGATTTCTTCTAGCATGCCAATAAGAAGCAGCCTTCTGATTTTACACCGGAAGAGCAGGTCCTGTATTTTGTATGCTATGATAGCCCCATTTCCCTCTGTTGTTCAGTGGTTAGAACCCCCACAGGATCACCACAGATCTGAGTGGTGGATCATTTTTAAATGACACTGATGTGGAGGTGATGTGTTAGTTTAGATGGTGCTGGTACAAGCTGCTCAGACACTGAGAACAGGCCACCAACCAAACATATCCAGCCAATAGCGTCCTGCGTCCACTGACCAGGGACCAGAGGACAACCAACACCAACTGTGCAGCGACAGATGAGCTACTGCCTCTGACTTTATATCTTTAAGGTGAAACAACAAGGTAGTTGTCTAACAGAATGGACAAAGTTTTTTAAAGCTCCACCAATAATATAACAACAATATAGTACAATTTTAACATTTTGGATATTGGGGAATAAAGCATATATGCAAGTATGAATTTAATAGAGGGACACACACACATACACACACAATTGCTGTTCCTATATTGCTTGAATGCCTTTAGCCCAGACAAAGCACTACACATAATGAATTGAGAGACTAATTGTTTTTGACATTTGTCACAGTGTTGTAGCTTTTGGAACACAGCTTTTTTCATTTTGCTTCTTCACATTGTAACATTGCAGACAAGAGTGATTGGCTGAGTGAGTTTCCTACCATATATATATATATATCACATATATATCACACGCTCTCTCTCTATATATATACTTGTATTAGACAGCACTTAGAGCGACTGACAGGATAATAGGAAGAAGGGGGAAATAAGGTGCTCACTGATTAAGAATCTCACTAAAGGTGGACTATGACATGTTAAACTATTAGGCCCTGCTCACCTCTCAGTCTAATGCTTTTCTATAAAAAAAAAAAATGACAGTTTGATGATGATAGGGTGAGAAAGTCACACTTCAGTGAGCCATGGAAGCTTCCCCTCAGAGGCTGAGCTGTGCTCTACAGTCTTTTGGAAACCACGCACAAACCAGCAAGAGCCAATCTCGCCTGAGAGTGCCCCAACACCCACTGCCAGCTCAGTGTAACTCTAGGTGCTCTCCCACCTCATCAGAAACTCAGCCGAGCAACATGACAACACAGACACCCATCTGTCCACCTGAATTCACGCTTGTACCCAAGCATATGCTAATCAGGCGTAGTAGGCAGCATACATGATTACACATTTCTCTATACCTTGGGGCCTAATTTCTATGTGTCAGTACCCTTTTCACCAAAAAAAAAAAAAAAAAACTGAAAACAAAAGCTTAAACATACCAGATGGCCCCAAATGTAAAAATATATCTCTTAAAGATACTTTTCATTCTGTATTATTATTAGATCTGTACTTAAAATTTCTATATCAGCTTCAAGGTGTGGAAACAAGCCTCCATACGTGTACAATACCTTGCCAAGTACATGAAGAACATTTCACATGAAGTAAGCCTTAATTATTAAGAGATTGTGCTCACCGGAGGTGGTAAACACTGAGCCATTACTGTGTTTGCTACCTTTATTAAAGTGCACTTACATGGGCACAAGGCGGTCACTATCAACCAGCAATTTGGGCTTGCTCTGTAGTGAAAGGCTGGGGCACCACATGTTAGAAGAGCCCTTTCTACAGGATGGTGAGTCCCCACACAAAACCACATTTCACTACACAGCAACCTCCAAACACACACAACACAAACACCCCCCAAAACAATGACATTTGAACCCCTAAAGCAATTCCTTAACAATAGAAATGACGGCTGCCAAACATTCTGGGAGTTCCAACTGTAAGCTCCTCAGCCCCTCGCCTACTAAACGCTGCCACGATATGGTTAGAGTTTCAAAACAGGACAACAAAAGAAAAACATTCTGCAACTCATGAGCCAGAGGTTGTCCTCATAGATAGGATTTTAGATCTGTAACTATGGCTGAATTTGTGAAAAGCTGAGAATTAGGTTAATATTTACTGAACCTACCTACCATAAAAACCATATGTGTAATGAAGATATTCATTAAGAAATGGTTAGTATTAAGAGTTCAGCACATATATGTAGGTGAAAACCTCATACAAAAAAGGAGCTGTAAGAGCAATGCAGGGGAGAAAGAAAGACTGAGTTGCTTTTGCAATTTGCTGGGACACACAAAACCTGCCTGTGTGTGCCAGGGAGTGTGTCTGATATATGGCTATAGGCCATATCTATTTGCGTAAGAGCCCCAGCCTGAGGCACATTGCTCAGTCAAACGTCCTGTGCTTGCTCTGTGCTTTCTGTAATGGATGGCCATAATGAGGAGTAATGCAGGTGCACATTAACTAGCAGGACACCCAGGATTTTGGAGGGGAAAAACAAGCAGAAGCAATAGCAAAGGCATGAGACATATCCAGCGAGCACTGTTTGAAATGAGAACCGTGCATGTATTGTACTACAGCCCTAAAGAGCGTTTTTCACTGTTTCCATTTGCATGCGGCGTGAATGTGTGATGGGAGGGCACAGCTAGCGATAGAGAGAGCCTGCGGGAGTGTAATGGAGAGAGAGAGAGAGAAAGAGTGATAGGAGGAGGCAGGGAGGGACAGATACAGAAGGAAAGAGAAGCAGGAGAGCAGTTCTTTCTCAATGGCTTTCTGTGGGTAAGGGAGCCACACTGAAAAGGTTATTTATTTTTTCATCTGGAGATGGAGGCTGAAGAGCAGGGAGTAGAGCCCCGGTGGAATTATCCAGCCCCTGTGTGCAGACTGCAGAGATATTCTCATGGGATCCTCTCTCTCTCTTTTCCCATTTCTAGTGCAGAACTGTTGCTTGCTGTCACTCAAAAATAGCTGCACTTTCAAACGACACTCCTTCTGTCTCTTTCTGTAGATGCTGCTTTCCTCAGTTTAAAGCACGCCGCCGAGCTACTCCAGGGTTAGCCCAGGAAACAGATGTCTAGGAAATGTATTATTTTCTGGACTCGTTGAGCCACAGCT
Source organism: Hoplias malabaricus (assembly GCF_029633855.1). Lineage (NCBI taxonomy): Eukaryota > Metazoa > Chordata > Actinopteri > Characiformes > Erythrinidae > Hoplias > Hoplias malabaricus. The sequence continues at coordinate 27,753,089 of NC_089803.1, forward strand.
GTGGAGTCAGACATATTTCCCCTAGTATTTCGAGGCTGTGTTCAAAAACAAAATGATTAATACCATTTGTTAAATGACTCGAATAAAGCAACCAAATCAGTCCATGTATCTGAAAACCTTTATTAGAAATGCCTGAGAAATTACCTTTATCCATTAATATCACACTTGAGCAGGTTAGCAAAGTTCTCATAAAAAGCCAGTTCCATTCGCTGCAGGTCTGTTTGAGTGACACACTCTATGGGGGATTGTATAAGTGATTGCAGCCATTGCACCGCATCTGATCATATGGTCATATGGGAAGTGGTATTTCTTGTTATAGTGGAAAATATAGCAGGAACTTTACATAAGGCTCTATGTACAAAATATTGCAACATGGATGGATGGATGAATATCTGATTCATACTCAGAACTCATGAAGTCGCATGAACTCATGAAACTGAGAGACTGCAAAGCTGCATCAGATTGTGGATTTGAACCTGTTCTTTTTCCTGTGTTTTACTGATGCGTTAAAATTAGACCGACCAATCAGAGCTCCGTTGTCATGGTTGTAGACAAAACAAATGAACAGGAAGAAGGCGGCTGAGCAGCTCGTCCAGTTTATAGCAGAACACAAAAGCTTAAAGAGGAAGCAACACTCTGACTACTAAATGCAGTGTTTAAAGAAGATATAATTCCTTTCAATGAGAGGAACGGCACACAGAAGCAAAAACTCCCCCAGTGACCTTGGGAAACACTGCTGCAACACTCCGTGTGTCGGTCTGTAGACGGGTGAATCCAGCGTGTGTGTTGTTTAGTTGCAGTGCTTAATGTACTACTCAGTGAATCCATTTCTTCTTCCTCTTCCAGCATCCTGCAATTTCCGAGTTGTGAAGGTTCCATTTTTTCATTAATTAATTGTCTGTAACTGCTTAGCCAGCTCAGGATCACAGTGGGTTCGGTGCCCACCCAGAATCACTGGACGCAAGGCAGGAACACATCCTGGAAGGGGTGCAAGTCTTTCACAGGGCAACACACACTCACACATTCTCTCACACGCTCACGGACACTTTTGAGTCACCAATCCACCTTGAACCCTAACCAACAACACTAAGCCTAATGGGAAGCTCAAGGTTAGAAGTGGCAAAAAACTTTTCATCTTGTGTAATGTTATTCTCCCACAAGTTTAAATTAGGCTTGTTTGAGATGAACAGTGCCTTGCATTTGTGATCAACCAGAGTAGCTGGTTGCAGCTGTGGATGGAGGTTAGAAAAGAGGTCTCAAAATGGACAGTAGCCACCTGAATCCCATATGAGCCCTGGCAGATCCCATTTTCACCGTTTTCATGACATGACAAAATAAATAAATACATTTTAAAAATCTGCCTCACTACAGAAGAGTATGCCATTATTATCATACATATAGAGTTTTTAAGGAAGAAATAGAATAAATATAAACAAATGTCAAAGGTGTCAGTGGAGCTTCAAGCCAATGCTGGTTTTGCTGTAAATCTTCAGGAATGTAACAAACGGTTTGTGCAGATTTAGCAAAACTGCTACCACTAGATGGGATCATTCATGATGCAAAAATAACTACAAATCATTGCATACCTTGTTATCCACTATGCTGTACCACTTGATATGTATATGATTTTCAATTCCATACTTCATACCAGAAGTATTCTGTGGAAAGCTAAGTTCCAGCTCCTACCAGTCCACTTCTTCTTAGTCTCACAGAGCTATGTAGGGTATGTCATTAAAACAAAGCCCAAATATCATTGGGCCTCTAGTGAGTCAGTCTCGAGAAACCCCAGCTAGCGTTCTCCCTTTCGCTTGTAGCAGCTGAGATTGCTCATTTGATAGATATACTCCACCAGGGGTGGGATGAAATATAGTTACGGTGTGAAATAAACCTGAATCAGTAGAGTAAATGGGCATGAAGGCTTTCCCTGTATTGGGCCAGTGAGCAGCACCAGGGGGCCTCAGCAGCCCTGCATCTTAACTCTGTGCTGCTTTTAATGAGCAAAGGTGTCAAATTCGTTCTGAGAAGACTTTCATCTGGAAGGTTCCGTAGAGAGGAAAAAAGAGAAGCATTTGGATGCTAAAAATAAAACCTATTGAAAATAAGCAAGTGAAAAGTGTGTTCCCCACTCAGCGGAGGACCCTTCCCTGTAGTAATCACGCCAGGGTACTAGCGTCTGCTTTCTTTTTTTTTTTTTTTTTTTTTTTTTCACTGCGAAACATAATTAAAGTGACACGGATGTGTGCTGTGGTGTCGCGCTAAAAAAGTCTCACATGAAGATGGTGCTAGGCCTACAGAGTTCATCACGTCTCCACTTTCCACACCATTACGTCACCCTGACTGACTGACCCCAACCTGACATCAACCCCTTGCGCATCAACCAGAAAACTACAACTTTGAAGGAGAGCAGATAAAATGCACATTCGTTTTCTATAGCTGTGTTTGGGAGATCTCAAAGCTTTCTGGGACTACAACAAAAGAGCTATGCATTATCCTAGGTAGGCTTGATTATTTCCTCATATAGAAACAAGTCCATTCAGCTCTAATCATACTTCATCTCACCTCAGCACCACTTAGAGAATGGACTCAGGCATTCAGCATATCTGAAAGGCGCAGAGAATATCTATGGAAACTGAGAGAAAAATGGGAGAAAGCAGAGCGGCAGGGAAATTTGATTTTGGCCATCTTTTCATCTTCCTTTCTAGTCCCTCTTGTACTCCCTTCCTGCCTGGATTCTCCAAGTGCGGACTTAACTGGGGGGAAAGAGAGAGAGAGAGAGAGAGAGAGAGAGAGAGAGAGAAAGAGTGGTGAAGAGGCTCACAGAAAATGCACCACATTTAGGTCTGCGAGTGCACTATATTTTCACTCACACTGCCAAATTAGATAATGAAATGAGCGGAGGGAAAATAGGTCCAGTGGAGAACAGATGAAGTCTAAATTTAAACCTCCCCCTATCGTGGGTCAGTGCTCTGGGTTGCCTCTACTGTTCTGGGTCTCTTGAAAAATGTACAGTGTATTCCCGGGTTAGTTACACTCTGCCAGGATAAATATACACGCACAACTACTCAACCCCCATCTACTCCAGTTCCATTAGCAGTCAATGGTGGTCCATAACGCTGGCAAATATATCACACAATACAAATTTACACTTTCCACATTCATTCCAAGAAGCACACATACACTACACATGCACTAGATATAAATCACACCATATAATTAGTCAACTCAGCTACTTTTATGTGCACCCACTTATATATACCGGCAAATACTGTATGCACAAATTTTATGGTTTGCTGTTATTTTATGATCACCAAGCTAGCATCCGTTCACTGGTATCACAGTTTCAGTGACCTGTACTCAAGGAAGAATAAAAAATAAAAAATAAAAGCCTGTAAACTATTGTGGGAGATGGTTATTTTAGCTCATTAATGCTTTTGTGGCATTAAATTATACCAGCACCAAATTATAACTGCAACATTACAATGTTTAGTGTAAATCTTTGCATGAGCTATCAGAGTGGAAAACATGAAGAAAAAAAAAACATTTATTAAAAGAATAAATATCAGATATGCACATTTTCACAACCTTTTGGTCACAGGTGAACGTCCTATTCCACAAGCCTATTCCTTTCAGCGCTGTGAGTCTTACATCATTGTGTATGATGCTAAATTATATTAAACTCACTGTGCATTCATTTCATTCATCCACCATATGGTGCAATCTTGCATCTCTGCTGGGGGGTCAGCTATTGTGGAGTAGTTTGCCAGAGGAATCAGTACTTCGGATGACCTTTCTAATGAAATTTGTCTGTGTTTATGCCAAGCCCATATGCCAGCATTGTCTCTCCTTGTTTGTCCAAACTACTAATAATAGGTCTTGTAACATAATCAGGAAATAATTCTTGTTAGCAGTATGCTAGATTGCATATAAAGGTTTAGAATCTAATTTTACAGTTACTGGATGACACATCAATGAAATAAGGTGGTTTGAAATTTTAAAGCGTGTACACAACATATCACGTGTTAACATATTAATTGTTTTTTGTATTTTATAACATTGAAATATGTGTATCAGCACTGACTTTTCTCAGACACTAAAACACAGGTCAACCCAACAACACTGAGTCAACCTTCATGCTGTTACATACTGTAACTAAAGCCACAACCATGACAGTAATTTACTAATTCATTTATACATCATCAGAGACACACTCATCTATTTCACTCTATAGATACTGTGACTATAGCTCCACCCACAACAACAAGTTAATGTTAATATCACACTTATATTATTTCTTATGGTGCAGCCAGCTTGTTGTCTGTTAATGCTGTGGAAATTGAAATAATAATCCCCTTATTATATATTATTTACTTTTTATACTACGTTTTTTTCCTCATTTTACATTAGTAGAGGTTACAGGACATTCTGGGATTACTTTTTAAATAAACTTTAAGTAAACAATGTCAGCTTCCAGAATTCACAGCAAAATACAAATAAATATATAAAGTTTGTTACTTAAAAAAATAATAAACATACGTTTACTGCAAAATCACAGACATTGTTTAGAATACATACCGTTGCTATAACACCATGACTGCTGTCCACTCATTCAGATACTCCATTTAAATGTCAAATATTATTAGTAATTGTCTTGATAAAACAAAAATAATTTGCCAGTACTACAGTGTTGACCAGGTCCATCAGTAAAGCTGAACAAATGATTGTACTAAACAATTCAAGTCTTGGGTAAACCATCATTGTGTCAAATGATTGATCATCAAGCTTCAGAGCAAATGGCCTCAACACAAACTACCAAAAAAGGCATCAGATGAAATGACATTAGCCCAAACTCCCTCGAAAAAAGGCACCGGACCAAATGGCCTCAGACAAAAAAGGCTTCAGACCAAACTCTCTCATAAAAAAGGCTTCAACTCCCTCAGACTATCCAACAACAGTACCACTGTCCATACAACTGATAACAGCTGACAATGCAGGCTCTCATTTTTATATTCAATATTGGACACACATTAGCTTTTACAATGTCAGTGTTGTTATGTTGTTATGAATAACAACAACTGCAACAATTATTACCAATTATATAATTATTATCAGTGACACAAAGGTTGTATTAATAAAAATATTACATGACCTGATAAACTACATTAAAAAATATATTTATGTTGATCATGAAAACATATGCAAATTATACAACTCTTTAATAGATGTAAGAATGGAAGCATTCTCCTTGCAGCTAGTGAAAACCTTACAATCCATTCATCTTCCAATGTTCTCGGTTCCACCGCTGGAACTACAGGTATGTTCTCAATTACTCCTCCCACTCAGGAGCAGAGAGAGTATCACAAAGAGCTGAGACACTTCCAGAGCCCTAATGGATTCACAACACTCCAGCAAACTGCCAGCCCCCTTCAGTAATTATTCACAGAATGGTGCTGTGGTGTAAGGAGAAATGTGTGAAGCTAATAACACCCATACTGAGACAAACATGAGAAGAAGGATAGACGCAGCTGAAAAGCAATTCTGAGAGCAGCACAACTAAACGTAGTAAAATTGTTAAACATTTGTCAACTCAATGAACCCGTTTCTGTTTCATAGAGGAGTCCCCCACAGGAGGGTGATCATGTATGAAAGTTATTTAGGACAGGGACCTCTGACAAATCCAGACCATTTGGAGCAACAGCATATATATCATATAATGCTTCAGTTTCTCTTTGACAGCTGTGATAACATGCATAACATGTTTATAGTATTGTCATTAGTGTATTATAGCTTGTGCAATGTTCTTATCTTATTTTTATAATGTTTTGTATAATGTTTACATATATACAGCAGACCAAACAATGCATAGGAGCTGAAGGCCACTATCAGAGCCACCTGAGTTCTCATAACACTTGAGCAGTGCCACAGACTGATCAACTCCATGCTACGCTGCATTGCTGCAGTAATTCAGGCAACAGGAGCCCCAACTAAGTATTGAGTGCTGTACATGCTCATACTTTTCATGTTCATACCTATCAGTTGGCCAGCATTTCAAAAATCAGTTATAATCATAAAATTAAAAGAAATAAACACTTGAAATATATCAGTCTGTGTGTAATGAATGAGTATAATACACACATTTCAATTTTTGAATGGAATTACTGAAATAAATAAACTTTGTTATGATATATATATTGCTCATGAGCAACTATACAGATTTCAATATCTAGTCATTATAATTGTTTCATAATTTAATGAATAATCACGAGATAATGACTGATTGTTCATTTAAATTGTTGTTACTCTGAATATATATATATATATATATATATATATATATATATATATATATATATATATATATATATATATATATATATATAGTAATAAATGCTACAGAATGCATTATTATGTACTTAACAGTATAACACATGACAAGGTTATGTCTACAGTGTATAACATGCTCTGGGATCTGACCATATAAAACAATATATATTCTTGTTTTATAAAGTGTTATTATAACTCTTTAAAAACAACTATACAGATGTGTAACAGTGTAATAGTAGTAGTAGTAGTAGTAGTAGTAGTAGTAGTAGATTTAGTAGTAGTATAAGTAGCAGCAGCGGTAGTGTTAATGGTGGTGAGAGTGGAGGCGGTTATATGATATATCATAAAATCATATTCAGTGTAATCGAATGAAGTACTTTTACAGGACAGCTCTACAGAAAAAAGTACCTTCAGAAGGTACACCAGTAGTTTTAGCATCCAGTTGTTGTCTTTCTTTTCCAGAAAGAGGCATGAATATATGTAACATAACATAACTGTTTTCAATAGGGAAAAAAATCTGGAGTTGAAGTGAGATGTATGAAAGTAACACTACATGAAAATCTACATTTAATAGAGTACTACAGTTTAAGTTCCATGACTAAAGATACTGAATATGTACCCTGTAATTTACCACCACAATGACAGTTTATCTGAAAGTGCAAAGGACCCACCTTACCTGGGCTGCTGCTTTGGCTTTGGGACACAGCCACTGCCACCCACACAAAAACAAAACACTTCCCTAGTCACTTGCACTGGGGCAAATCTGCCTCTTTTTATGACTGAAACAAGGTATAGTGTTTATGTAAGTGAGGTTTAATAATAGAATATACTGCAGTTTCACCTGCCATCCACCCACCATTATCTAATGCTCCCGGTTGTAATATAAAGACAATAATAAGCAGGTTAGTGAGAGTATTTTTAGCAAGGGTGGCAAGAGGAGAGGACAGAAAGACAGATAGAGAGAACAGGAGAACAGAGGAAAAAAATGAGTCATAGGCACACATTTCCTCTCTGCACAACTGTCATTCACGTTAGATAGAGAGAGAGAGAGAGAGAGAGAGAGAGAGAGAGAGCATGCAGAACCTACTAATTTTCTTTTTAAAAGATTTCTTGAATCTAAATCTGTGACGTTGCTCGTCCATGCTCCTCTGGACAGTGAGGTTTGATTTGAAATACACTACATGGCCAAAACTTTCTAGACACATGTTCAGCTTAAATGTCCTCTGAGGGAAAATAATGTACCAAAAGAGCTCTAAAGCATACAAATATGTATGTTCCATGTTCCATATTTGCTGCAGCATGAGCTTTTACACTTCTGAGAATTTGTTATATATTGGGGCACTGCTCTGAGTATTTGCATTCTGCCACAGGAGCACAAGAACAGAAAATGATGTTGAAAGACTAGTTCTGGATGACAAGTGTCACTCCAATTCGTCCTAAACAACTCAGATAGTGATCCACAATTCTGAAGAATGCAGTGGGATCTTTATACTTCTAAAACCAATGCTTGGTACTGTATATAGTAATTAGAGCATCGCATTCTGTAAGTCAATACTTCTATGGGGATTAGACAGTGTTGTAAAAATGATGTACCTAAAGCTAGGTGGATACATCTTATTAGCAGGAGTGACAAAAAAAAATCATAATGTTGTTTTAATAAAATGGCTGATCTGGGTTTAAAGTACATACATTGTATGTTCCATTCTTTTTCCATGCACTGCAAATAAGCGACACGGTGTGCCGTTGGATAATTAACTCTTGGAACATTCATATTCTGATTAAAAGCTAGTTCATGTTTCCACTATTGTGTAGATATTTTGAAGCACATCCTTATTTTAGCACTGTAACAGTGAGAGAAGTGGCAGAACTGGAGTTATTCACTCTGCTCCATTGTGGTCTTTATCGTTCTTCACTGAGTGCGACCATATGAAACATTTATAGACTGTTTAGATTATGCATCTCAATTTACCATCCCGAGTGACTCATCCAGCAATAAAAGCATATTGTGTGGCATAATTTTTCCACAATGAACACTTGATTCATATTTAATAAGGTCTTCTGACCTAATCTAGCCTCTACTGAAGGGGAACTCCACTCGTATTTCAAAATGGCTGCTTAATTTAATCTTTAAGATGTAAACAGTCCTTCAGGATGGTATGACATGAAACATTTAGGAAATATTGCAGTGGATGTGATAGGAAAAGGATTGTCAAAGCACGCAATGTCTCTGAAAACTACAGCTTACGAAGGTATTACATCAAACGGTTATGGATAATATGTTTTGCTCGATGCCTGACGTGTTATGAGAGGGCAGAGAAGATGCTAGGCCAAAAAGTTCTATCATTATTAGTAATATTATTATTTATTACATTCATGGCACTGGGATACAGAGAACATTGAAAGATAAAATAGTGCCCAACACTGAAACCAATGGCAAAACATTTTAAAACCACTGCCCTATATTTTTATTAACAAACCATAAAGACATATTGATACTTTTTTAATGTGACTCATGGCATAAAGTTTCTCTTAAAGTATATTTGAATTTTAACTGACTCAACTTTTACTTTCTAATTTTAAAGACGCTACCAGCCATTTGCATCATGTGAACTTGTCATGACTAATGGAGCAAATACAATAAGTTGTCCAAAATGATATTAAGATGATTTCTTTCTTTTCCTTGAGAAGATATCGTTTTGAAAATTCAAGCTTATGTCACAGAAAATACATTTACTCTCCTATTGGTGCTTGCTGTAATTTGGTTTAGTTTGGTATGTGTGGGAGGAAAAGGCCAGGGTGCCTCCATTCTGCCATCTTGAGGCTCTCTCTTATTTGCCTCAGCCACTTCCTCATTATGGCTGCAGTGTGTAAGTATTGCTTTACTTATTTACTGGATGTGTTTTCAGTGGACACTCCGCTGGGACTCTCTCGGCTCGTTCTTCAGCACCTGGGACACAGCAGCAGAGTCAGTGCCAGCAACCAACACATCCATCAACGGCAGAGCTATTTGCCCCATGTGCACAGGTATAAATTACAAATCCGCCTCTGTGCTAAGTATATAGCACCATAAGAGAGAAGGAGAGAGAATATATCCTTACAGAAAGGACAGAATATGGAATTGATTTCACAAACAAAGGATAGCATTAGGAAAGTGTAGGGGTTAGTTAAACTTCAGATTATATATGGATCCTTTTAACTGTCCAGAGAATATGCTACCAAAATATATTTAAACTAAAAGAGTCAATAATAATAATAATAATAATAATAATAATAATAACTGTTAGGATTTTGAGCATTTTATCCCATATTCATACTCTTTATGATGCTAGGTTACATTCCTCTCATCTAATGTCCTTGAAGCCCTACAGTAGTCCTTTTCCCTGAAATGTTCTGTACAGGTACTTTGTGGTTCTCTAATGGTACAGATATTGTTAAAGTCCCTTCAAAGTACGGCAGGGGTCTTAAAGTCCAGTTTTTTTTACTTTGCAGGTAAAATAAATTCAGTTCTCCAGAAGGAAAGTTGAATATCTGTATGGTTCTCAGTTCTAAACTGTAAATTAAAATAAACGCCTGGATTTGAAATGGGATTTATTCAATTAATCCAACCTAAGAATTTAAAATTAGAATAAAATAAGGTATTATTATGTTCCCATAAAGGTACTAAGACACTGAGGGTCACACTGTGTGTTTGTGCTATCACCAAACAGTGCTAACGCTAGTTGTTCAGGACTTTGAATGAAAAAAGCAACTTTTTAATTCCCTATTTCAGCATTTTTGTTGAAATTTGAAAACTGAAGATCACTGACCATTTCCAGCACAAACTTTTTAGGTGCAAAAATTTCACTGCTTCCCGAGCTTCCTGTAGAATAACACAGATATCATGTCATAACAGAATTCAGTTTTATACTTATATACCTCCCACAGGGGAGAGAGAGAGAGAGAGAGAGAGAGAGAGAGAGAGAGAGAGAGAGAGAGAGAGGGGGAGAGAGAGAGAGAGAGAGAGAGAGAGAGGGAGAGAGAGAGAGAGATGCTGTGGGCTGAAGCTTGTGTTTGGTTGTGTTGCTTGTCTGAAAGGCTGCTCAGAGAGAGATGGAGGGTTGTTGGGCTCTGACAGCACACAGCTGTGTGTCAATGCTGCATTGTTGGGCTGCAATCCTAGAGGACTGATTAACCCAGAGGAGCTTTATATAGACAGAGAGAGAGAGAGAGAGAGAGAGAGAGAGAGAGAGAGAGAAATGAAAACAGAAAGAACAAGAGAAAAGAAGAGTTAGAGGTGGAAGAATTTACACAGAGGGTGTGAGAAGGATAGATATAGAGAGAAGACTGTGAAGGAGGAAAAGGGATTACAAGGAAGAGAGAGAAGGAATGAGAGTGTGAGAATGAAGGACAGATAGTTATATACATACATAATGTCCATACAGAATAAGAGCTGTGTATAGCAGAGGAAAGAGATAGAGAGAGACAGAGAGAGAGAGAGAGAGAGAGAGAGAGAGAGAGAGAGAGAGAGAGAGAGAGAGAGAGGGGGAGAGAGAGAAAAGAAAGAGGTTCGGAGGGCTTCTTTTGGTCCGTGGTGGCCCTTTACCTCATTGCGCTGAAGGAGCACAGAAGCGTTTAGCAATCTGTCTCATAATTAATCATGCGTTCTAATCAGTCATGGCTGTTGGATGTGTGTGTGTGTGTTTGTGTGTGTGTGTGTGTGTGTGTGTGTGTGTGTGTCTATGATAGATTCTTCATAGATTGTTTTCATCCCTCTCTCTACTTGTATCTCACCTCCAGTCCCTCCACAAAAAAAAAAAGAAAAAAAAGACTGCAGTCATACTTCAAGCTGCCACCCATGCTTACTGAACCGAGCACTTGATCTAATCCACAGCAATCCTCAGGACACCAGCTAATCCAGTCAAATATATGGAAATATGCTTCTCAACAGATATAGACAGTATAGATTTCTCAATCTAGCAGCACTTAGTGATTAAACATATTTACTAAACAGCAGAGTGTGTCACTGACTGATTTAGATTGGTAAAAGAGCCACTAAACATATAACACAGGTCATAAATGAACTGTTCAGTCGTTGTAAGGTGGCCACATTGCTCAAACACGCTGACCGATCGGTTATTGACAGATGATGTACCATGAATGGCCAAGTCTGCACTGGAGCTATTCCTTTTACTACTTAAAAAAAAAAAAAGAAAAAAAATGATTTTGCTGTGTGTAAGACTGCAGTACAAGTCCCACACTTGGAAAATTAAAGGTGTTAACCATTAGGGATTATTTTAATCCTTTAAAATATTTTGTTAATTTCTGCTTCAGCCTCAGGGCTGTACATAGAAAATGAGTAATATTTTCTATGATAGAAAATAGAACTGTGGCCAACACTGAAGGCAGCAAAGCAGCTTCAAATTTACAGTCTAGTTTTATGGAGAAAGATTGATGTAAAAATAGATAAAGTTGAATATTTATCCAAGTAAAAGGCCCTGGTATCCTTCCTGAGTTTGTTTTGTTTTGGAATCCTCTCACTTTGCTCATGCTTCTCCAGTTTTAGTGCTGTTTCTGCTGCCTGAGACTAAACGTGTTCTTCAGTGTTTTCACTGTGACTATTCTCTGATAATGGCATGCTGGTAATGTCATGGGCAAAAATCACACATGACTGACTAAGACCAGTAAGCTTATATATTCTGAAGCTGCCAAACATGAGCCTAAGGCCAACATATCCGATACCAAATGTAGACCAGTAGGGTATAAATTCCCAGCTATGGAGCAGTGAAATTAAGTTCTTTGGCAACATGGAGCACTGCACATAAGGATTAAATTTCTCAACAGATGTCCCACAGTCAGCTGTTACCTGACCATTTGAGTCAAGCTGTTGACAGTTGATGAGGTGCTTTTGTGGTGTGTGCTTAATACCTTAATCTTGTGCCTGAACAATAGGATTACATGACAGAGAAACACCTGCTGGCAGAAAACAGAATTACAGCTTTGAAATGCAGGCAAAATTCCTGAACAATTTCACACAGATAGGAGTGAAATAGATTTAGACCAGACTTCATGTGAATAATTTTAATAATGTAGGGATCCTAAGAAATAAGTCCAAGTTCAAGTCCCATTCTGGGTGACTGTCTGTGAGGAGTTAGTGTGTTCTCCCTGTGTCCGCGTGGGTTTCCTCTGGGTGCTCTAGTTTCCTCCCATGGCCCAAAAACACACGTTGGTAGGTGGATTGGTGACTCAAAAGTGTCCGTAGGTGTGAGTGTGTGAGTGAATGTGTGAGTGTGTGTCGCCTTGTGCAGGACTGGCGCCCCCCTCAGGGTGTGTTCCTGCCTTGCGCACAATGATTCCGGGTAGGCTCTGGCATGGTGCAGAAATATAAGTTGACTTGATTAGCCGGATTAGAAGACTCAAGGAGTGTACCCACTTCCTCCACATTTTATTTTATTTTATTTTATTTTATTTTATTTTATTTTAATCTGAAAACCTATGTAAGAAACTGCAAGAATTTTTTATTTTTTTTTTAATCCCTGTAGGCAAGACCTTTGTTTGTGCTGGAATTGTGATACAGTACTAATCCAGCATCAGTACAAATCCCACTAATGCTCTTATGGCTCATTGCAATCAAATCCTCACAGCAAAGCTTCAATATGCAATGGTTATCTACCAAAAGTGCTCCAAAGAATAACAGTTGTTATCAGGTCTGATCCCACACAATAGCTACTGTAGAAACAAAAACGAAAAACTGTTGGAAAAGGACTAATTCTGCATTTGACAGAAACTCATTAGAACATCTTGAATTGCTGTGTGGGGCTGTGCATCTGTGCTGACCCTTGGCTCCCTGGCATATCTGTGAGCTTTCGGCTCCCATGACCCTGCGGCCATTTCACAGATCCTCCTTGGAGCATTTTTCCTAGGTTCTAAACACTGCATTTGGGGAACACCCACAACACCTGCCATTTTGTAGATGCTCTGGCCAAAATTTTATGACCATCATAATCTGGCTCTTGTGGGTTTAATCCTGAGACTAAATAAATTAAATAAATTACGCACACACATGTAAATAAAAAACAGCAGTAGCTGCAAGCTGTTATTGGTAGGGTAGTTTAGTGCTTGCCTTTGCAAACAATTCTGGCACAGCCCGCACTATCAACTTCCTTAATGCTCTGCATGGGCTAAGAATAGCATCCATGCTCCAGCTTTTCGGATCGTATGTGTGTATGGTTAGGTTGTGTGTTTGTGTGTGTGTGTGTTTGTCAGATAGCATCCTTCTTCCTTGCTGCTCCCATTACCTATGGAAAGGTGCTGGGGGAATGCACAGTGGCAGTGTGTCTGCTGAGTGTGAGTAGATTGGCTCACATGGAGCAAAGACACAAAGAAACAACAAAAAAAAAAACATCCCCCTAAACCAATTACAACAGCAAACTACAGAGCTCCTTCACAACACTCACGATGCACTTATTATACATTCGCAACACATTAACAATATGTTGACAAAACATTCACAGCACACTTACAACACATTCATAGTAAATCTACAACACATTCAATGTGTGTGTGTGTGTGTGTGTGTGTGTGGGAGAGACTCATTTTGAAACGCATATAACATGCGGCTTGTATCTGGAGGACATGGCAGGGGGAAGTGGAGTGGAAAGGAGCAGGAGAGGGAAATAAAAGGAGGAAGAAAGTGAGGAAAATGAGAGGAGGAAGAAAAAAAACATGGGAAATATTAAAAAGGAAAGAAGGAAGGGATGGGGGCAAGGGAACAGGAGGAAAAGGTGAGAAGGACGTGAGAGGACAAAGGAACAGGAGGAAGATGAGAGAGAAAAGGACAGGAGAGGAAGAAGACAAGAGTGAAGGGGAGGAGAAGGCTGGCTCCGGCTGAGAGACCCCAGCATGGAGGCTTGTTTGTGCCTGAGTCCGAGAGAGAGAGAGAGAGAGAGAGAGAGAGAAAGAGACCCTGAGGAGTGTGTTACCCTGCTCCCTCTCCACCGGTTCAGTCCACACTCAGGCCTTCAACAAGGAGGGTTCAGAATAGATGGCCCATACTGCTCTCTTGAGCAAAGGGTGCCTATGATAATGGAGCTACGGAAGCCTGCCAGGGTCCAATGGGAAAGCACAAACAAATGCCAATTATGCAAGCTCCCCGGCTGCAAATAAAAGCAGACCACATGGCAAGAGCACATAACTCTGATTAATGTAAAAAAAAATAAATAAATAAAAAAAACATGTTTTCTCCTTGACCTCTCTTAGTATAACAAAAACATACAATGTAGTAGAACATAGGAATCCCAGACCCGAGGGATACGCTCTGTGTAAATGCACCAGTACAGACATACACTTATTGTTTGATATGGAAAAGCATAATGGAAGAAGGGATATGGGGAGGTGGAGTAGGGAGAAAGAGCAAGAGAGAGAGAGAGAGAGAGAGTGAGAGAGAGAGAGAGAGAGAGAGAGAGAGAGAGAGAGAGAGACTAAAGTACAGTAGACTCTGCATTGCATGGTTGGCATACTTGTGCAGGGACAGCGTAGCATTTTGCTCGCATCCAGTAAGGCAATACTGTTCTTTGACCTCATATTTCACTTAGTTCTACATGGAATTGAACAACCCACACTTGACCCCTCTACTGCACATCATAACACGGGCGTAAATGCTGATACAGACATTCATTGGTGTGTCACTATAAATATAGTGGAATCTTGTAATCACAATTATTTGAGCTGACCTTAGACTCTAATAATAATTCAGATGACCTTTCCCCAATATGTAATTATATGTACTTTTGTAAGATAAAAATCAAGTTGTTTGATTTTGCCAGGTTTTTATTTGCAGTTGTTATTTCATTAAGTTCAGGTGATAGAAAAATTAAAAGTGTTGTTTCAACACAGTATTATGACTAATCCAAGCTTAAAATGTTTGATTAAATAATAATAATAATAATAATAATAATAAAATAATACATTTCTGGCAACTTAATTTAAAGTTTTGAGAACTTAATTTTTACTGAGAACTATTGCGTTTTTATTCCCCTGCAACTTCTCCCGACATAAACCTTCGTAATTGTTGGCATACTACAAAAAACACATAAGGACGGTGAGTGTTATTTCCATTACAAACAATTTTATGATCCACACAGGTGTTTTGCTTTTCTGATACAATCAACTTGCTATGTGGAAAGTTTCCATTAGCATAAAGTAATTAGCTAGCTAGCTATAGCTAACCAGCCAGCCAGCTTAAGTCAGTCATAAGCCCATTTTACATATGCACTGTAAACCAGAAATGTTCCGGAGTTTATCCAGAGGAGCTGTGTGTGTGTGAACACGACCACCTGTAACGTTCGTCCCAAGCATTAAACTGACTAAATCCTGCTAGCCCCAAGAGACCAGGTCCGAGTCAGCACACATGAGAACAGAGCCGCTGGAGATTCTCCTGCATGCCTTGAACAGGCACTGCTCCATGCACACAGCACATTTCACGCTGAGAGAGCGCGTTTGATGCAGAAAACCTCCTGTTGTGCACTGCGTGTTGAAAGGACCACTCTGGAACATCTCCGGACCTGATACTGTGGAGTTTCTCTGTAGTTTCTAAGGAGTTTATATGTGAAAGGGGCTATAGACTGTGTTTTATCTGTTACAAATATTTCTATAACACATGGGGGTACTGCTTTGAGATACACTACATGTTTTGAGGCTGTGTTGAAGGTCGGAAGGCAAAAACTAACAATCTAGCTTTGTAAACAGAGATGCTATGTTGAAAATGCAGTGCCATGCAATGTTCTGACTCTAGAAAACAGGCCAACAAAAAAAGTAAGGCAACAATTTGCATTAGTCGTTTTGAGTTATGCCCTAATTTTCTTTGTTGGTCTGATGCTTTATTTTTTAGAGAGTAGTTTTACTCAGTTAGCTTGTACAATACACACTATGTTTTCTTCAATTAGGTATATATATATAAATATATAAAGGGAAAAAAAGCAAAACTTATTTTAGGTCTCATCAAAATGAGCAGTGATGAGTAACGTTTGTTTACTTGATGTGTATCCATTGTTATTTCGGAGCTTTAAAACATTTTATTACCTTCAGATTGCTATAATAGTTGAATATTTTTATTGTAAATATATTATTTTTTATTTCAATTATGCAGGTACATTGTTACTGCACAGTTATAACAGATTATTTGCACAATTAAATCTGCATAATTAAAGCATAACCTTATGAGTTCTATATCACTACCTGAACATACATAAGCAGTTATTTTGCTGTGGCATGGCCCAGTGTAGGCCTTTAGAACCCCATTGACTGTGCTGAGGCTTCAGTGCTGACCAGGGGGAACCTGTGGGGAATGCTGAGCTGGTGCTTGCTCTGACTAAATGGCAAAAAGACCCTCTAGAGGTCTTTTTATTGGCTGTGGGTGGGAGGGATGGGGGTGGGATTGCCCAGCTTTGGAGGAGAAAACCCACATCTGAGCCAGCCCGGTCATCCATTGAAGTCCATTTGCATTTCTGACACTTATGAGTGCACAATTCATGCTTAGAGAATAATTTATATGACTTATATGGTTCATTTGTGGATTGATAGCTGCCATTGCTAACTGGATGTAATGAATGCCTCATCAGTGAAGGCCAAAGTCATGCACTAGATCTTACGCCTTGCCTTCAGCTGAAACAATGCTGCTCTCTGTCTTCATTAAGCCTTCATTTGTCTTTGCCAAGTCTCAGCATGAACTCCCTTTTTTCCCCTTTTAATGCATCATTGACCTCTCTAAAAGATTACAAAGTTTGGGTTAGTTGAAGGATCAGGAGAAAATGGGATGTATAGGTGACCACACAGGGCTTGCCTAGTTGCAGAAAGTGCCAGGTACTGTACACTACAGGATGAAACGAGGGTGGTTTTTATTCAGATCCTGGTTAAGTAAGACAAAGCGATCAGTCATTATGCTCTTTATTAGGCATTTGTGTCAGCGACTGCTGGGAATGCGGGCAATTAGTCACCAAGCCTGCTCTGGGAACGAGTGAAATAAACAAGAGCTCATGAATAGAGCAACCGCTTGAAATCCGTTCTCTACGTTCATCATTTTCCAACGGTATATCATCTCTGTCACATTCAAACACTGAGACTCATTTGTTTTGCGTTCATCTACACCATTTGAAAACCGCATGACAATAGAAATGTGACCCAGTAGAAATGGTTCATTAACTTCAAAGTAGATTGAAGTTATCATCAGAATATATTTTTATTATAATGAACTTCTTATGTAAATGTGTTTATAAACTAAACCTGTTTAGAGCAACCTGGTCTCAACCTGAAGTAGTAAATATTTGACTATAAGACTGTTCCTTGACTGATGCCATAGAATAACAATTTTTGGTTCCATAAAAGATGGTGTGTGAGTGCGAAGAACCTTTTAAGGGTTTAAAAATACATCACTCAACCTTAACGTTCTTTACCCATTTTAATATGTTAGCAAAAATGGTTTTATGAACTTTATGAACCAAAATTAGATCTTCTAAGGCGTCATTCAAATAACCATTTGTTGCACCTTAATTTTTAAGAGTGTACACTTACATTGTTGGCAACTACATAAACTTAATCTTGACCATACTTCTAAACCTAACCTGTAAAGTTAGCAAACAGTATTGTCTTCTGTGTGCTGTTCTCCCACAACAGGTTTGAGCACCGTTTCTGTAAAACTTCTGTGGAACCATAATACATGCAACCAGTGGACAAATTTCAATTAACCACATCTCGTAACAAGCCATAATGTAAAACTATTAGGAACCAGTGCTTATTTTTATCAGTGTATGTAATCATACTGGTTCTTCTATGGCATTAAGCTTTTGTAGCACATTTATTTTTAAAAGTGCATTATGTCTTACAGTAATAGGTGTACATTAGAGTGTATAGTAATAGATATATTCAGCACTACTTTCTTTCATTAATACTACTTTCACTCAAATCATGTTGCTTTTATAAATACAAATATGTGAGCTTGGTTTAATTTTTCACTGTTTTCTCTGGCACTGACCTGGTAATAGCACTGATAAAAAAAAAAAAAAAAAATCAGGGCTAGTTGCAAAATGGAAAGTAACCTGCCACATTACTGTTTGCCTTTTTAGGATCAGATGTGAATTTCCAGACCTTCTGCTTTTTTCTTACATTACAAACAACACATGCCAAAATTCCAAAAAAAACAGCATATGGCCAGATTCTAAATGGTACTGAAATAGATGAATATCCACTGAAAATGTTCACCTTGAAATGATATCAACTAGACTTTTGGAGAGACAGGAGGACATTTCAAATACAAGACAGACATTTCGTTCTAACAAATCACATCACTACACAAACTGCACCCAAAACTGACAGATGGACACTGGAGCACAGTCGCTCCATCATTTATCTGTCAGGGGACTTCCCATAACCAATCAGATTTCTCTCAATTCACTTTCAAAGCTAGAGCTGCTTCCTCCCATCACTGTGAAAGGCATGATGGCTGAAAAAAAAAGAGTCTAGGCCTATCCAGCCATACAGGGCCATAATTAGACATCTATTCTTATCAATATTTCATTTCAAATTAATTGCCACCCATGTCTCATTATGGTTCATAAATATGGCCTACATTCAGCCAATTCTTGAGGACCACCTCTTATCACAGCAATGGCTTCCTGACTGAAGCACGCAACTGAGTGAAAATTGGGGTCATGTGCATATGTAGAGCAGGATTCTAGGAATAACTATTTTTGAATTTGACACAAGTGTGTTGCAGATGAGATCTCTCTCTCTCTCTCTCTCTCTCTCTCTGTCTCTCTCTCTCTCTCTCTCTCTCTCTCTCTCTCTCTCTCGCTATCTATCTATCTATCTGTCTGCTGTCAGTCTGTCTCTTACAATCTCTAAACTTGTAAAGCTAAACTATCACATAAAGGCAATATGGGACCACACTATACTACCACACTATACTGAATTGGTCAATCTGTGTTCTGCCCACAAACGTTGCCCAGGTTTATGTTTCCTTACAGAATGCTGACACAAATCTCCTTGAAACAATTTAATAAGTGGCCACATTTATAAATAAATCAATTCACTACATAGAGCTGAATTTCCAAATTGCACTGTGCCATCAATGGTGTATTATCTACCTTAGGCATTTGTGATTTTCTGTTTTTTTTTTTTTTTGTTTTTTTTTTATTATTTGTTTGTTTTAGCCCATTTTCTCCATTGATTCTGTTATTTAGGTCTTTTTTCTAATGACATGATCCTACCAAGTGTGTACACTACCTGTGAGTGTAAAAGCTTCAAAGACATGTGAAGTGCAATTGTATCTTTTCAAACTGCCACAAACATGACATTATTATTTAGTTTTTATTAATAACATTTCTTGGAGGAGAACATTAAATGCTCTGTACTGGCTGGCATTGTGCTGAGTAATGTAGAGACAGGGAGGTTCAAGCACTAATCAAGCTGAATGGGATTGTTACCAACTTTCTTAAAGCCACATTTGCTGTGACAAAGTACATATGTGAGCAGAGCAGTTGCCACATGATTTTTAATGATAGTGGTCAGTTTCTTAGGGATTAATAAGGGCCAGATTAAATTTTAGATGTAAGGAAGAAGCTGGCTGGACAAGGTAGGACATGGCAGGACACACCCCAACATCCAATGACACTCCAGCACTTCACCTGTCCTCCATCTCTGAAATCACTCTGTTTAGGCAAATCACTACTATTCCTGTCTGCAGCTTGTTTGTGTTTGACTTTAATCTTTAAGGATTGTCAGTCTGCTGAAGATATGAAATCGTATATTTAAAAAGGTTACATAGGGACAATGAGAGAGAGAGAGAGACAGAGAGAGAGAGAGAGAGAGAGAGAGAGAGAGAGATGTTATAAATGTGAAAGAGGGGTGAGGGCAAAAAAAAGATGTAGAGAGAGTGAGAGATGAAATAGAGAGATAGAGGTAAAAGACAGAGGGGGGAGGGAAATGAGGGCGAGACGGAGGGAGATGGTGCCGTAAAAAGTAAGAGTCTGATACAGAATGACAAGCCAAACCAGGCGAAAGAGCAAGACAATCTACAGTGAAGTAAAAGAGGTGAGAGACAACGAGAGTTGAGTGAGAGAATGAGAGAGAGAGAGACAGAGAAAGAGAGAGACAGAGAGAGGGGGGAGGGAGAGAGTGAGAGATGCCGACACAGAGTATGTCAGGGCATGCAGGAGAGACAGGATTGAACACGGTGGAGTGTGTCCACAATTGTAGCACATCATGGCGCCTGCCACATCTGTACACCATCCACATGTAAGTGCCTAAGCCTAGGGGCAAGAGAGAAAGAGAGAGAGAGAGAGAGAGAGAGAGAGAGAGAGAGAGAGAGAGAGAGAGAGAGAGAGAGAGATCCTCATCTAGCCTAGTTATGCACAACTCAAAGCTTAATTTAATTGTCAGGTAAAGGTTTCAAAATTTGGCTCAGATGTCTGTATTTGAACAGTCTAACCACACACACACACACACGGCTAAATCCCAGCACAGTCTTCACCTACACACTGTGACACTGCACTCCATCACCACGGCTATTGCAGGAACTGGACTCCAGAGTATTATACACACATCCATAACACTGCCAGGTCATGGCAACACAGTTCCCTCATGATGGGTCACGTAACACACTCATCAGAGGAGATGCCCAGGAGCAGGGTCTCGTGTGTGCTGATGGGCTGCTGTGGTCAATAACGACACATTTGTGACTCTGTCGTTTATCTGATAAATAACTCCAGTCCTGCAAATCTAAAAACACTGAGCTGGCGTTGTACTGTGATGAGTGTGGGCTTGACTATAAATGCTGGTCTGGTGAATGCAGGGCTGCATTCACACTGCAGGTGAGTGAGGCCAAATCTGTTTTGTTTACTACTGTACAATGTAATGTACACCTATTACTGTACAACCCTACATATGCACTCTTACAAATAAAGGTGCAACAAAAGCTTAATGCCAATGAAGAACCATATTTTGTTCCATAAAGTAGCATATTTATTTAAGCGATGTATAGCAAAAAAGGTTCTTTATAGAAGCTTTTGAAGCGCATTTATTTTTCAGATGGTGTTACTGGCATAATCTCCAGAGAAAAGCACTGGACAGAATGGGATGCTCTAGAGTAGCCACACATAAGTCAAAGGTCGCCACGCCCAACCGCAAGTAGTGGTGAATGGAGTATAAAAACTTCTGTTAATTGGGCTGTGAAGCTCAGTGGAGGGCTTGGAGTACAGTCTGTGATCCTGCAAAACCAGTGCCTGACATTAATTTGGCTGCATACCATTAAATCCTAAGAGCAGCAAAAAAATGTCAAACTGGTTATCAATAACCTTGATTTCAGAAGAAACATTGGATGAGGTTAACATCAGGAATGTGTATTTTTAATCCAGCAGTCCATCTTGCAAAGATTAGTATCAGTCTTGACACTCTCTCAGAAGTGATGTTTTCTGGTTCTGTAGTACACACTGGTAAATGTAGACATCACTGTCAACATCAGCCGAATATCAATGCATCAATATTAATACAAATCTTTATATAATAATATTCTTATATTTGATCTCTTCATTAGGCAAATCCATGGTATGCCTATTCATCTGAATATTATTTCGAGCTGGAAGAAATATTTGATACATTTTAATGAAGGACAAGAAAGAGCAGATTTTATGACTGCAGACTCTCAGGCTCTGAACTGCATTTCTCTCATAAATAAAACAGCAGTGTATACAATGAACCATCTGTACATTACAGAAATAAACTAATTCAAGCTGCACTTGAATATATCATTTATTCTATTTGTGAATTAAGACTATTCATAAAGCAAAAGAATATCAATCATAAAAGTTGTCATAACATTTCCACTATTACTGATGTGTCCAATATGACAAATTGGTATTCTTTGTGGGGGATGTGCTTATTTTCTCAGTAGAATATAAGCAAACCTTGCCATTTGACCATACGGGAAAAAAAAACATCTGGATGTTCCTGTAAACATCATTTTTGTGTGATGTCCATCATGTGGTGTGTACTTTATTAAAAGTCTTTAAAAAAGAGTTTCTGAAAGTCCAAAAAAAAAGATCTGCTATTATTGCAAGGCATTGTTAGGTACAATACAGAGCCCTGTTAGCTGAGGGTGTCGTTATAGTGTTTGTTGCTCTCTGTTGTATCCTTGTGAAGCCCTGATGAAAGTCTGCTGACTGAAAAGTCTGTTTGTTTTATAGCTCTCTGTGCACCCTTTGTGTCGACTAATAAATTTTGATATCTCCGCTTCAAGATTTCTTTTCTTCTCAGCTCTGTCTAGCCCTCTGTTTTTGATCTGCCGGTTGTTTGCTTTCTTTTGCTGTATGGATTCATCTTTTGACCCAGGCACCTAAGTTTACAGTTTATAGAGCATTATCAGCTGTGTGTACAGGATTGGTGAGTCAGGACAAAACCTTGTGTCTCAAAAATGGTAATGATTGGCTTTAATATAATGTTTTTGGTGTGTTTTTGCTAGTTTTGTTATTATCCCTAGTTTTTTGCCACATTTTCATCTCAATTTAAAATTTTCTCCAATTCCAGCCTCTTGGTGAGCAGCACAGCAGTGAAGGCACAATACCCTCCAGAGAATGAGACTAGTTATGGTCTCTAAGACTGCTGGGCACATACGAATGAAGATTCACCTGGTTTCTAACCTGCTTTCCTCTCGTAAGATCATGGGGCCACTTAGCAGTCCCTTTAATGTAAGCCGATGGAACACACTTTTGGACCATTACTATTTGTTTGTTTATGAAACAACAACACTATTAATTGCAGCTGAATTTGTCAAATAATATAAAAAATGAAAAACAACAAAATTAGAGATACAAGGCATTGTCTTGACAGTGACTGTCTACTCAGAGGGGCTAGAAAACAATGCCTTTACTGGACATAATTGTGGTGGCCAATACTCCATTTCTGTGCCATAGTTTGGATAAATAAGCATGGTTTAATAAAGCAACTCAGGCCCACTCAGATAAATGCAGGTTTATTAATGTATTCTGAGAATTTTACATGATGTTCTTCACCAAACTAAAAGGACAAAAGGTGGTTTGCTATGCACATTACATACTGACTCCCTGTTAATTGTGGCCCCATTAAATAATTTTGATCTGGCTTATTTTTCCTCTGATATACGCTTTGTTGAAATGATCTCTAGTATCTAAATAAAAATTCCTGAACTGAACTTCGACAGCCCTTGCAGTCCTGTGTTGTTGTTTTTTTGGAATGTGGAAAACAACAAGGATGCCCTTTGAAGCACCCAACTTCAGAGCACATTTCCCAAGCCAAGATTAAGTCTAAACCTAGGCTAAATAGGAAATTTAAAGGTGAGGCAACACTGACATTGCTGTTTATCCCAAGAATTGAATCTATAGCTAGGACTAGAAAGTACTGTTTGTCTAGATTTTTGATTTGTCCACAGAAAATGGAGGTTTCTTTTTCCCAGTCCCAGAATAAACCCTACTGAATAATTTTAATTGGTGATTCACTCATCCCTGGGTGTAAGTATAAAGATCAGAGCTTTAGTGTTATTGGTGTGAAACTGAGAAAGTAGCCAATAAAATAAATACTACTCAGAGGTTTGGGCAGACTGACCACTTGTTAAATTATACATAAATCACTCAGTTTTCAATCTCAGGACTTAACTCAGGATTACACAAGCTAATTCATTTCAAGCATGGAACCAGAACACTTCTTTAACACTTGAAGACAAAAGCTAGTATTATTATTCATTCTCAATACTATATATAGGGTGGCAGTCACACAGATCCAGGGGCCTGGAGGTCGTGGGTTCAATTCCCACTCTGGGTGACTGTCTGTGAGGAGTTTAGCGTGTTCTCACCATGTCCGCATGGGTTTGCTCCAGTTTCTTCCCACGGTCCAAAACACACATTTGGACATATGGACTCAACAGTGTTCATAGGTGTGAGTGTGTGAGTGAATGTGTGAGGGTGTGTCACCCTGTGAAGGACTGGCAGCCCTGCAGGGTGTGTTCCTGCCTCGTGATTCAGAGTAGGCTCTGGACCAACAACAACCCTGAACTGGATAATTGGTTACAGACAATGAATGAATGAATATTTATTTAAATACACAATACCTTTATCATTACACAATACCATTATCATTAACCTCTCATTAATTACACTGTACATACAATTTATATGTTCTGTGTTGACAAATTTTAGCCTGCACCTGTTTGTTTTCATGAAAGAAAAAAAAAACATGGACGTAATGGTTTGTTTTTCCTTTTCAGAGAATGTCCATCAAACAAACAAAACATATTTCCCTTACTAGTTTTGAACATGAGTGTGGTGCTGATTAAAAGTTAAGCATTTGTAATTCACACTCCCTCGTGCTTTTATTGCCAGATATATTTTCTAAATGTTATTCAGCTTTCAATATTTTTAAATCCTCAGAGCCTGGAACATTTGGTACAACTCTGCATAATGAGTCCTCATTCATTACATGGTTGATACCTGACACATTGGTCACTTATCACAGGTTGTTTTCTCACTTTCTCTCTCTTGAATGATTGCTATCTTTGCCAGAGCTCTGACTCAGACTAACTTAGCATTATAACAAGGACACACAGTGTCACTGATGAGAAGCTGCTTCCTTGTGAAATGTGAAATACTAAAAGTGATAAGAATGAGTAGCAATAGCACCCACTTGTGGTGAACCTTCAACCTGCTAAATGTGAGTGAGTGTGTTACAACTTATATATAAGAATATGAAGGATAGAAGAAGAAGCACATACATCTCAATAAACAACTCTTTAAAATCCTCTGTTTACATTTAGATGATTTAGAGCAAGGCAATGTTTGTCATTCTGTATTGCTGACTGTGAGAAAACCTACAAGATGTGACAAGATGTCTGAAATATTTAAATCCCATGTATTCATGCTTATTGGAATATGTCAGCTCCAGGCATACATCCACAATGCACTCATAAATATGTATGCTTTCACATAAATGCTTTATTATTTAACACAATTTAAAAAGCAACATTGTGCGGAGATTACAGGATTTTTAACACTTACTAATTTTCTGATTTACTCTCAGTAGCTCTGCGACTGAAGCAGAAATGGGTTGACCTTAGGGGACTGATGTCAGACTGCCATATGCCACATTACAGCTGCCTGGAGCTATGACCTGGAGCCACTGCATTTCACAGCTATAAAAACTGACATATGAGTCCATCAAAGCCTGACCCCGGAGCAGGAAGCTGCTCCTGGTCTACACTTTTAAATTGGGTTCTTAGCACAGATGAGGGTAGTAAAGCTTCAAATGGTGACATTATCAAGAGTTTCTTTAGACTTTGAAATGGTTGCTCATACCTACTAATGCCATTTGCTACAAACGATGTTTTAGAAGTATCAACAGCAAGATTTAGGAAAACAAAAAAAGTCAGTGTTAGAGAAACTGTCACTGTGGTGGTACCCTAAAGGGTGCATATCCTATACCTTTCCCAGGGAACATAATTGTACCATATTCTGTCTATATAATTGTATATTTTAAAATTGTGTTGATTTTAATACGACCCACTTAATCTGTAGAATTTGTAGAATCATATTCCACTATTTCACACAGATCTATAATGAAATCTTACAATTATTCAACTCTTCTTTAGGGGAAAAGAATTTAAAAACACTGTTGTACCACATTTACACTCTTTGAATCTTTAGTGACAATAATGTGCCTCTACTACAACAGAAACAACAGAAATCTTTGTAGAAATGTAAGAACATAAGCTCAGTGCCAAGTGTGTGCTAGAATGGTGTCTTTGGGATGAGCCAGAGTTTATGAGTCTATGATCACCCTTCATCAGTACCCAATTTTCATAATATTCATAATATTTGTGTGCAACTTTATTTGAATGATTTTAAAAATTATTGCAGGGCGGCACGGTGGCGCAGCAGGTAGTGTCACAGTCACCCCGCTCCAGGTGACTGTCTGTGAGGAGTTGGTGTGTTGTCCGCGTGGGTTTCCTCTGGGTGCTCTAGTTTCCTCCCACAGTCCAAAAAAAACACACGTTGGTAGGTGGATTGGCGACTCAAAAGTGTCCGTAGGTGTGTGTGTGTGTGTGTGTCTGTGTTGCCAATGATTCCAGGTAGGTTCTGGACACACCACGACCCTGAACTGGATAAGCGGTTACAGATAATTAATGGATGGATGAATGAATGTTGGTGAGCTTTACAAATGTTTGGATATATACTGTAACTCAGCAGCTGAATGGTAAAAATATGATCAGCTGTGTCTAAGTACCTCTTCAACTTGTTTCTGTGCTCCTCTCTGATATCGTTTTGATTGTTGCTCGTGTTTTCTCAACAGGACCTGCTAATAAGTAAGCAAGTGTAGTAGAGTGTCATAGCCCAGAGGAAGCTCTGAGACGGCTGCAGTGAAAACACTGACGAACCACAGCAGCAATGAAAACAGACCTTAAAATAGATATCACCTTCAAACAAGTCATCCCTGTTCTTAGCACTGCAAACAACACATATTGACAGAATAGACTGATCCTTATTGATTATTGATCTTTAATGATTACTGATGTTGCTCATTAATGATTGCTCATTAATGATTACTGATGTTGTTGCAGTTTCGTCTAAATGTTGCTGGTGTGTGCAAATCATTTCTTGTTTTAAAGCATTATACAGTCATAAAAAAAATGTTATAATATTATAAAGAAGGAAAATCACCCCCTGCAAACAGAATATAGAGTTTATTATATAAAGATAATAGAACTGTTTTATATATATATATATATATATATATATATATATATATATATATATATATATATATATATATATATATATCTTGATAACCAACATGTATGTTACATAACCAACATCAGTTATTTTCCCCAAAACTGACATTATGGATGGTTATTATTTGATTTGTTAACTAAGCATTGAAGACCTACCTGTTTCAACTTTTCAAGTCACTTCCAAAGAACATTCAGCTTTAGAGTCGCAGCTGCCAATTTAACCCCATAAAATCCCAGGTTTATTATTCAGTAACCAGATGGAAAACAACACAAACTGGCCCATAATTCTTCAGCTATAAGAGTGAAGAATGGAAGCCTGGAACAGGCAGTAGGTACTTGCTGTGTAAGAGGTAAAAAAGCATAATAAGTTGTAACCTCTTGTACTTTGGTATAATGTAGCATGTGCTTCTCTGCTCAGGTACAAACGCCAAAGTCCTTGGGCAATGGTCTTAATGCTGCAAAGTTTTAATGTTAATAAACTGTCAGTGTGGATAAGAACATTTTCAAAATATTTTCCAAAAATTTACAGGAAATGGAAATAAAATGAAAATGCACCTCAGGTCTCTTCAGACATGTCTTTATCAATGTGTGCTTTAGTAGATGGCAGTTGGTAATTCTAGATTTGATTCTCAGCTTAGACATAATTTGTATCTATTTTTAACTTAAATACCTTACTAGGATTCCCAGAAATGTGTGGCAAATGTAAAAATACTATACTACATAGATATCTGTGGAGGTTAACATGAATGTCTGGCTACCCACTGTGAAAAAATTGACTATTTTTTTGAGATTTTGCTGCTGCCACACTACACCAATATACAAATATTGCATTCACTCATTAACATATTCACAACTCTGTGATATATATGTGTGTGTGTGTGTGTGTGGATGTGTGTGTGTGAGAGAGAGAGACACAGAGAGAGAGAGAGAGAGAGAGAGAGAGAGAGAGAGAGAGAGAGAGAGAGAGGCAGTGACAGTTCCTTGGTTGTTCAGAGCATGGTAGAGGCTGCATCGGACTGATCCAGCCATTATTTGAGGCTGAGAGCTTTCTGTACAGTCCCTTTGTGAGAGGAAATTACATTAATGAACTATGATAAGAACAATCAGCTCCAGCTGCACATTCCCTTTCTCTGCTTTCTCAACTAACCTATTAAATGTGGATTCTTCCTGGTCCTTTCATTAACATTTTCTCTCTCTCTCTCTCTCTCTCTCTCTCTCTCTCTCTCTTTATATATATATATATATATATATATTCTCCTGTCCCTCTGTCTTTGTCCCTCTCTCTCTCTCTCTCTCTCTCTCTCTCTCTCTCTCTCTCTCGTTCTCTCTCTCTATCTCGCCTTCTGAACCTCACCTTTTTAAACAGGTGCTTTGGTACGTGAGGAACAGGTGAGCAGCACTGTGTCACCTTTTTGCGCAGCCTATTTTAACCTTTCAAATTAGCAGGTAGAATTAATAGAGTGACCCAGCGCCATATCACATAAAACAGATGCCTACCAGGTGCAGCTTAAGCATGGAGTCACAGCTTCCTTTGTATCTCTCTCTCTTACTCACACACACACACACACATGCACACATGCACACATGCCTTATTTTCTCCATAGCTGAGACCTGTTCATCCACAAGGCCATTCAATAACAACAAGGCTGTATCTGTTAGAGGACTGTAATGAAGGACGAAGGACAGAAATAAGAGAGGATGTAAGGTTCAGGTCCTAAAGAGGGGCTGTCGAGGCGGTTGACGACATTTGTGCACGTGACTCATGCTCTGAGCTGAATTCAGGTCATTTGCTCTAGTGGAGCTTCAGAAAGCAGAGGGCACCCACATTCCTGAGTCATTAAATCAGGCCTAATTTGGGCTTTATTGGTGTTCATGGCCCTGCTACTGCGGCTAGCGCTGCCGAGGAGAAAGCTGCACTCCTCCACATTCAGCAACAGCATTGACAGCAGCTGCCCTTTGCTGTAGAGACACATTCTAGCATTCCATTGCTTGCTGGTGGTCTAGAAGTGGATACAGCTTACAGTGTGAATGACTGACATAGATCTCTACATCATCAGGAAGAGACCAGTGTCTACGCAGTATATTTACGTAGGTAGAGGGATGGTGAAATAGACTACATCTAATGTAAAGGACTCTGCTGTGGCAGAATACTTTGAAGATGTTGGCCAATGGTAGACAAGGTTGGTTGGTGAAGGACGGGTAAAGGGTACAGCATTGATATTCTTCAGTAATTTTTCTCCATGGTATGTAATAAGTCATCTTACTGACACCTAGTGGCCTGGCTGCATCAACGATTTTGTACTAAACCTATTTTAAACATGGTCAGACTTGGCTGCCCCCAAGCAGGTGACCTGCTCCATTAGGCACAAACGGGTTCATTAAAGCACTAGAACGAAAAATTTGGTTTGCAAGTGATCCAGTCCTGCGAGGGTTCATAAGGCAAAGAGGTCAAATTCAGAGAAACGTCCATCAGGGTAATCCGAACGGGTGATTTATGATGTCGGGGCAGAGTATTCAGAGAGATTGATGGTGCGAGGTAGAGTGCTGATTGATTAGGGCATTGACTAGGAGAATGTGCTGCGCTCATCCTGCAGAAAGAGCTGCCAATGGGAGAGATCTCCGGAGAAACGCTCCAACGTTCAGACATTTGGGTTGGCAAGAGAGATTAATGAGAGGTCACTGGACGTGTGTGTGTGAGTGAGTGAGTGAGAGAGAGAGAGAGAGAGAGAGAGAGAGAGAGAGAGAGAGAGAGAGAGAGAGACCAGTGAGGGTGATAAAGTGTGAATATGTGTAGGAGGTATATACAGTAATCATGCAGTGTGTGGTTAGAGAGGGGTGACTAGCATGGTAGCCACAGTATGTGTGTGTGTGGGCATGTGTGAGTGAGAGAGCTAGAGAGAGAGAGAGAGAGAGAGAGAGAGAGAGAGAGAGAGAGAGATGTGTGTATATATATATATATATAGTAATAGTCAGCTGCTTTTGGACAATCCCTCACAGTGAAATCATTCATTAATTATCTTATCCAGTTCATCACTTATCCAGTTCAGGGTCGCGGTGGGTTCAGAGCTTATTGGAATCATTGGGCGCAATGTGGGAATACACCCTGGAGGGGGCGCCAGTCCTCCGGACACTTTTGAGTCACCAATCCACCTACCAATGTGTGTTTTTGGACTGTGGGAGGAAACCGGAGCACCCGGAGGAAACCCACGCAGACACGGAGAACACACCAACTCCTCACAGAGCGAGAATCAAACCCACAACCTCCAGGTCCCCGGAGCTTTGAGACTGTGACACTACCTGCTGAAATCAATCAAATCAAAAACACAAATGTTTTCAAACTTAGAATAAAGGTCCATTTATTGGAGCTGGCTTGAGAGCCTGGTGTTGGGAAAAAAGTCTAAGTCCAAGATGGTGGCGTCTGCTCCAGCTGCTCCGGTCCAATACATTGTGCTATTTCTTGTTATAGCCCAACTTTTACACATTGTTCATTCACTAGGACATGAAAAAACTAGTGACCCTGTGCACAAAACAACTGAAGATCTACCCAAAAGCATGACCTTCTGGAGAGGCTATGTGGACTTGGCTTGCTATGGGGACCAGGCAGTCATTCCTTGGCATCACCTGATGTCAGGGTCTGGGGGAGAGGATGCAGGAAGTAGTGCATGAGGTAACAGAAGCATTGTGGGGGGCTGTGGTAGGCAAAAGCTAATCCAGAGTTAGCAATGCCTTATCTCTACCAAGTGTGAACCTAGAACTAAATGCTAAATTTAGTTTTAACAGAACTATGGCTTAACAACAAGACCCCAAATACATAGCTGGATGTGTTAGCCTTATTTCACGCCGACAAGATTGCAGCTCTGATCAGCTAGACTCAAGCATGGAGCCTGTGTGTGAATACATTTGTGGAATATTTGATCATAAAATATAGGTCTTTCTTCCTACCATGAGAATTCATCATGGTGGTCATAGACGCAGTGTACCTTTTAGCACTAATGCTAAATAAGCCTTCAGTCTGGAGGAGCACACAGCACAAGTGACTGACTACATCAGCAAGTGCATTTACAGCGTCACTGTCTCCAAGACCATCACCACACATACAAACCAGAAGCCATGAATGACTGCAGAGGTGCATGCGCTTCCGAGGACTAATGACTCAGACTTCAGTGCTGGTGACAAAGTGGCCTTGAGAACACAAAGAACCAGACTGTCACATGTTTTCAGAGAGGCAAAATGGCACATGCTCAGAAAATCCACAGCACATGTGGCAGGAATTCAGGCCATGACCATCTACAAGGCAATACCACACCTGTGACAGTGATGCCTCCCTCCCAGATGTGCTGAACAAATTCTGCACATGCTTTAAAGCCCAGAAGGACATGGTGTTGAGGAAAACTATTCCTACCAACAAGCATGTTCTGTGTCTGTCTGTGACTTGTGAGGAAACTCTTCACCCAACCCAGGGAAAAGCTACAGGTCCAGGCATCATTCCTGGCAGAGTGCTCAGGGAATGTGCAGACCAGCTGGTGGATGTCCTCACAGACATTTTCAACATTTTTCTAAACAGCACCATTTGCTACAACTTGCTTCAAGATGACCACCACTATCCCCATGCCAAAGAACTCTTCTGTGTGCTTACAGAGCTTTGTCATGGGGCACAACAAGACCCATCTACACCTCACACTGGATCTCTTGCAGTTTGCATATCATTCCAACTGTTCCACGGGTGACACCATTGCCAGCACTCTTCATCTGGCCCTCATCCATCTGAACAAAAAGGACACATATGTCAGAATGCTGTTCATAGACTTCAGTTCAGCATTCAACACCATAATTCCTCTGCATCTGGCTGCCAAGCTGAGCCTTCTGGGCCTCAACACCTCCCTGTGTAATTGGATCCCGGCTTCCTAACGAGAAGACCTCAGACAGTCCAGTTTGGGAGCAGCATCTCCGGCATCACTGCTATGTACTGGAAGCCCCAGTGCTGTGTTTTAACATACACACCTCTGACTCACAACTTTGCAGCAACGCACAGCTCCAATCACATCATCAGGTTTGCTGACAGCACATCTGTGGTGGGTCTCATAGGCAGGACTGGCAAGTCAGCACCCAGAGAGATGAAAACTGACTGGCACACAGTCAACAACTTGTCTCTGAACAAACTGAACAAAACTAAGGAGAAGTTTGTCGATTTCTGTTCACACTCCTTTGTGGAGCATTTTCTTAGCATTCTTACGTTTCTTAGTGTTCACCTAACAGAGGACTTCCCCTGGATACTCAACACCAATTCCATAACCAAGAAAGCCCAGCAGTATCTCTATGATCCTAATCACATTCTAAAGAGGCACCATAGAGAGCATTCTGTGTGGATGCATCACTACTTGCACTTGGCCTCTGACTGCAAGACTCTGACATGCATAGTGAGGACTGCTGAGAAAATCACTGGGGTCTCTCTCCCTTCCATCACAGACATTTACACCACACACTGCATCCACAAAGCCTCCAGTATTGTGGGTGACCTCACATAACCCTTACACAATCTCTTCACTCCCATGCCATCTGTAAGAGGGTACTGTAGCATTTAGGCCCCCACAGCCAATACAGACTGTGCAAAACTTTTCCCCTCAAGCGGTCAGACTCTTAATTCAAGAATCAGACACTCCACACAGTCACACAGACAAAGAAAAACCCAACTAACAACATCTAAATGCATTTACTCTTGCACATTTTACATTATGTATGCGCTTGTGTTCTTTGCTCATTTGCCATATTACACTTTCTACCTCATTTATAGCTTTGTTCATATTAAACATGTCATAGTACATTTCAATGTCCCACCTTACTTTAACTACTCTGTACTGCTCAGGGTGCCCACATGTCCTTTCATACACAGTATAGATCTATACTTTAATTGGGTTGTATTTTTGCATCACATCTCTTTATGATGGCACCATGGACCTGGAGGAATTTTGTTTCATTTCATTGTGTACTTGTATATAGCTGAATGACAAGAACATCCACACTGTAAAAAATTAGTTAAGCAATAAGTCATGACAACACCTTTCTGTCATTTACATTAATTTATCAAATAAAGTTTTGTGACTTTAACTTGATAATATGAGTTTTCAGTTTTTTCATTGATACAATGAACAAGATGTTTTGAAGGATTGGAATTAACTTGAAATTGTGAGTTATGGTTATGGGCAGGGTTTTGGTACGCTAGGGAAGAGCACCCAGCCTGCAATGCAGGCCCACCTTTTTCACTTTTTTGGGGTTTATTTGGGGGATTTATTTTTGTTGTTGTGTGCAGTGAGCGTAGGAGTAATATATGGGATGCTTACTGGTGTTTGGATCTGTTAGGTCTTTCTTTGAAGTGAGAACTGTGTTTTGTCAGAGGCCTTACCCTCAGGGTGAAACACAGCAGCTTTGGTGAGGTTCCGGCTGAGTCTCGTTACAAGCCACGCCAAATGCTATGATGTTCTTTTCAGAGAGTTTTATTTAAGAGTATTAAAGGCAGCTATGAAGCTGGATAGTTCTTCTTGACAGTAATCATCACAATAATAATAATAATAATAAAAGCAAAGATAATAATTATAACTTAAATTCCTAAGTTGAATGGAAAAATTCCATGACCTCCAACACAGATAGTTAAATAGAAACAGCAGGCAGTTTAAAGTCAAACCAACTTGCAGAATGGAATTCAAAGCCAAACTTGACTTAAAGTCATGAGCTGAAATAAATAGTCATTCTAATTGGATTTAACTTTAAATTTTAAGGCAGCTTTTCCACTTAAGCCTTTGAGTTGAAGCTGGTAACGTTTTTTACAGTGCACTTGACTTGACTAATTGACTGGTTTAGACTCGTTATATGAAATGGAGGTTCTTTAAACTTCAAAAGATAGTCAATCACTCCAAGGAACTGCCATGAAACCTCCATTTTATGCACTTCCCTGAATAGTGTCGCCATATGTCAACAGTAATTCATTTATATGTTTCAGCATATACTAAGTACTTTTTTCCAAATTGAGTTATACTTTTCTAAAGCATGTATATGGCTGTTATTCATGCTTAATCAACAATATGACTGCATTGTATGAAAGTATATTTACTCCAATTATTTGCATCTGTGATTTCAGTTTCATTTCAAATTACTACGTTAAAAAGGTCCTTTTCAATATATCTCTGTTAATTGTGCCATTGTCAGTAGATAAATCCCATATATTATTATATATTATTTCATAATTCGCACAATACCAGCTTATAAGTGATATTTTTCCATCTGATATACACTGATTTTCCTGCTTTGTGCCTAATCTATTCTCACTGCTGCTGTAACGTCAGTGTGAATAGAGAACTACTCCATGTTATAGCCTATGAGGTGTAGATAATAGTGGAGAAGAAAGTAGATAACATGGGTATTCCTCACTGTTTAATTTCCCCTTCACGCTGAATCAAATCCCCTGAGAAAATGTATACCCCAAGGAGATGAAAAATTGATGGGTGGGTTCCATTATTGATAGAAGTCTGAAGCAGTTTAAGGGATGAATGCTCATGCTCGCCTAAGCTGGGTTTTACATAGGCTAATCTGCCTTTTTTTAAACAGGGGGTATTTCCCCTATTACAAAAGAAAAACTATATGGTGGTCCTGCTTTGAACCCTAAGACTATCTGAGGAAATGCCAAGGAGCAGAGGGTAAAAGTACAGGCCATTCACTCTCTCTCTCTCTGTCAGACTGATAGCCTTATGTGGTTTTCATTCTGTTTGAGAAGTTCATTAATTTTTCACACAAAATTATATGGCTGTGAATGAAAAAAACACACAGGGAGAGGAGGGGAGAGAGAGAGCTAAAAAGAAAGACAGAAAAAGATAGAGATGACCCAGAGAAAGAGCTGGAGGGAAAAGGATTACACACTATAGAAATGACTATCACAGCGGTTGTAACAAAATGGTAAAATTATAAGAGATATATAAACTATTTGGACAGGCAACATTGTATTATTTGTGTTCAGCCACATAAATGTTAGTGTGGTCAGGTACTCAACTAATTTCTAGAACTCTGGATGGTGCTCCATCGCAC
Source organism: Hoplias malabaricus (assembly GCF_029633855.1). NCBI lineage: Eukaryota > Metazoa > Chordata > Actinopteri > Characiformes > Erythrinidae > Hoplias > Hoplias malabaricus. Next base: position 27,788,262 of record NC_089803.1, read on the forward strand.
CATAGAATGCACTGCTCCAAAGCCAAATGTTGGGGGTCTAAATACACACTTGACTGATGCTTGGCAATGAGTTTACTGACCTTAGGCCCATTTGTGGCTGCTCCAAAAGTATTGTCAAATTGTTATATGCCTCTGTCATCAATGGGTGCATCACATAGTAGCATAAATCACTCTTTTTGTCTGCAAATATTTGGACATGAACTGTTTGTTGATAAAGAGATTATTTTGTTATCTGAGGCAAATCCACTGCTCCGATTGATGGCACAAGCTATAAGCAACATGTACAAATTAGCCATTTAGAAAAGGTCCTAATAGTACATGGAAAGAGGGCTTTATTCTCAGAATGTCCCTGTTGATATCCATGCTGCACCTGCTATTGCACAGTCTGCTGCATGCAGACAACCCAAAAGACTCTGGGGACTGCATCTCCTTTGCTCTCTTACCTAAATGATAAAATAAGTAAACACAGTGACGACTGAAATATGTCCAATCATTTCAACAACTTTATTTATTTATTTATTTAAGACATAGATTTTGATATCAATTTATTCATTAAAATGTTGCTGATTATAACATTGCTATAAGCATTTAAGATATCTGACAAATGAAAGAGTCAGCCAGTAATTAAGTACTGTCACACAAGAGCAAATGCCATCTTACTGAATATCAGAATGACTAGGATTTGATCAGAAGGCCATGGCCTTGAGTGATTTATGCAACAGTTCAGCAAGTATTATTATTATTATTATTATTATTATTATTATTATTAATATTATTATTATTATCAGTAATTTGCGACAACAGATGTTCATTCGTTTGTTGATGCAATAATTTCTTGAACTCTGCTCACACAGAGAGTTCCACAACTAAAATGGGACTGGACTGTTTTCCTGCAGGCTTGTTTGCTACTTTCTCTAGGTCTAGGTTATCACATGCCAGCTGCTTTGTATCATGTATATTTATCTACACAGTGATTCACATTCAGCCAAAGTTAGCTGTATATGTAAATCAGTTGTCAGGGAATGTTTTTGTCCAATCAAACCGTTTTATAAAGTTGTAACCCATCAGCAAATGTTTCACAGCTGTGACAGCATTTTTATTTAATCAATCTGTTCCTGTTCCATGGCTGTAGGTGTTCGATATTTGCTAGTATTTATCTGGTCATGTATCTGTACAAAATTCAATTTAAAACTAAAGGAATTAAAGTAAGGGTGCACATGCACTGAAAACATTGATTACTAAGCTATATCTGACTCCAGATTTCAGACTTCTATCAGATATTTAAATGTAATAACAGCTTTAATTTGATGATGCTCTCTATAATATTCCAATGTAATCACGTCTATGTAAACACAGTTAATATGTTCAAATTCCACAAAGAATGAACCAATAAAAAGGGCAGAAAACTGACCAATCTAATGCTGTAAAATCCCATTCGAAGGTAAAAGAGGTTGTTAATTTGTCTGGAAAGTTGTCACTTCAAAAAAACTAAGCTGCATACCCCACATTATTGGCACAGCCAGATGTTGAGAGTATTTTTGTCTCAGGTATTTAAAGCCCAAGGCAAAGTGGATGTGAGAAAAAGTTTGAGGAGATGCAGAGGGTAAATAATGGAGTGCCTCTGTGCAGACATGAATCACTCTGCATCATTCACCAACAAACAAATGTCATCTTTCTGATCAGCCGTGCAGATTCATCACGCTGGAGCCACTGACAGGGGAAGAACATAAAATGAGCAGCTAATTCATCTCCCCAAGGCAATGCTCCTCCATCATCCCACTGCTCTCTCTCTCTCTCTCTCTCTCTCTGTCTCTCTCTCTCTCTCTCTCTCTCTCACACACACACACACACACACACACACACACACATATTGTGTGGTGAAAGAAGAATATTCCGTTCACCGAAGGGAATAGGAGCCATGTGTTTTCAGGTGTGAGAACAGGATGCTGCATTTATGAATGTGGTGTTTGTTTCTTTAATTTAACAAGAGGACTGTCAGGGCTCTTTATTTTGGTTTTGGCCTATTTATCCGTAAGCTCAAATGCCAATGACTGCTGAACATTGGGCCATTCTTCAGGTTTAATCTAAATTTACAAGTTCTGTGCTATGGGATTAAAGCACAAAGCATTTTATATTAAACATCTATAATAAATATGTAGTTACAAATGAACAACCTACTTGTGACCTAGTCATTATTATAAATTAAATACAGTGATACAGACTGCAATGATCAACTTCAGGTTTGTCTAATTTATTGACAAAAGTGTACCTTGCTAGCTGAAACAGCATTGATTCTGTTGTTACATGGTCTGTTCATGTGTAACTACATTGTAATTAGTGACAGTATAAAGTCCTACATGGAATGTACCCTGTATGTAAGTATATGATGGTATTCACCCACAAGGGTCATGCAATTATGCTGGGTGATTAATTTTAGACCAAAAACTACTCTAAACCATCCCAATGGTATTGAAAAGGCGCCCTCATTCCTGAGAACACTGTTAAATGGCTTCAGAGCCCAATGTTCAGGGGCTTTAAACCCCCAAAGAGCAGTTTGTTATTTAACATGACGTCCTTAGTTTTATGTTCGACTGAACATCTGTGTCCACAATGGGTAGATCTGTGAATTAGTGAATAAAACAACTTTATTCACTAATTACAAGGGTTGATTCAAATGTTTGGACATATAAAAGTGGATAGTGTATAAATACTAAGGAAGTGTTCTAACCTGCTACATAACCTCTTATCTTCCTATTCCTGTGAATCTTAGACTGCATACAAGACCACCAGAGTATATTATCTATCCACAGCTTAACGAGTGATCCCTGAATGTGCTCTTTACAGTAATAGAGATTACTTATCCCTTTTTATGATTAGAGTAATGAATGGATACAAATCTACTCTACACGCATGACCCGTGTACCTGAGAAAGCTCGAAAGGAAGTAGTGCTTGAACTGACACAGCCTTCTAAGCCTCAGATCGGGCATTACGCCAACAGGAAGCTCTCACAAAGGGATGACAGTGTGTGGGTGGGTGTGCTTTGGCTGCCTGGAGAAGACAAAATGGAGCATTTCCACTGGACTGATGGAAGTAGTTCACTCACCACACATACCAGTGTCTGTAATTAACTTGCCTCAGCCTTCATGGAACCTAAAATTACCATTTCTAATTTACTCCATGACCTCAAAAAGAGGAGCACAATATAACTTCTGTGAATTAGATTTGTCAGGGACCTGCCTTTCCATTAAAAACAGCTTGGAGAAGCACTGAGACCTCTCTGGATTATTTTTAACATGTTTCAATAGTTCAAGGATGAGCAAACCCAATTAGGTAATATAAATATTCTTGGTATGGAATATTTTAAGTCTGTCAGTGAAAAGCAGCAGTCAATATGTCAATGGACTCACACAGCAATGTGCTGCTAATATCTGACCTCATGTATATTCTGGAAATGACATGGGTTAGATTTTAAAAACCACAGCCCCTGTGAAATTTACAAGAGAATGCAAAATATATGTTTAATTTATGGAAATGCAAGGTCATCCAAAGTGGATGAAAGTAAAGCAGGATAACTTTATTATTTATTGATCGTCTCATCACAATATGTATGCATAATATAAATATAAGGTGCTTTAGGAATTTAGGAGGATATGAGGCTTATTACCTCAACATATCTAAGCCCCATTAGCATACACCTATACATACTGTGATCAAACTCGCTTCATGCAGTGGCATACTATTTGTCCTAATGAATTAGTATTATCAACTAACACATATATCGCCAGCAATTTATAAAGTCAAACTCAAGCTCAAGCATGTGTCCATATGTATTTTGTGATCAATCTGTTCAGTTAAACATAAATCATTTGGGCTGATATTGTCAGTGGAGGAAAGCGCACGCTAATCAATGGGCTGTTTGGCAGTGGTTTCAGCACCACAGTCTTTTGGACAGCTCCCAGAGCGGGGCCCTGCTCCTTAAGTCCACTCTGCTTAGACAAGCGAGCAAGCAAGCAAGCACTCTAGTGCACAAAGCCAGGCTTAGATCAATAGCTCATTGTGGTATTACATGAACAAAGGTAAGGGCAAAGGTTTCAGAGCATACTGCACTAATTTTGTAAGCAATTAATTCATTTAAGGCCTAGTTTCCACAATGCCAACAATACAGTCAGTTTGTGGATTAAGCTAGGAATAGCTACATTAGTATATTAAAGATGCCACATATGTTTTACATATTCAAATGAGCAGAAACACACACACACACACACACACACACACACATACACACACACATGTTTTCATGCATTGGGTGCCATTATATAGATTTCCAATCTTATTTGAAACCTTTCCCTTACATTCTCTTTAATCACCATTACCTCAACACTAAAACTTACCACAACCCTAACATTACACTAAAGAACTTTCACTTTAAAATGTAACTATTTACATTGTGGGGACTATTTGTGGGCCATCTCCAGGTACAGAATCCCTACACTTTGAGTGTGTAAATAGGTTACCTTCTTCACAATTACTATTAGCCTAACTCTAAGCCTAACCCTAACCCCAATCTTAAAAAGTATCTTCAGCTTAAAATGTAATCATTTACATAATGGTAACCAGCACGTGGATCGACTTATAGAAGATATATTCAGATACACACACACACACACACACACACACACACACATACAGCACTTCTATATAAACCATATTGGCAAAGTCGCTGGATTTTAAAGATTCACGGTCATTAAGTGCAGAAGACCATTGGTGTGGTAGAAAGGAAGGAAAATAAACAAGGGGAGTCGGTGGCATTCTCTAATCTATAACAATCACATCGACTGAACGTGGAAGACTGAACACACACACACACACAGAGAGAGAGAGAGAGAGAGAGAGAGAGACTGCTCTTAAATTAAATATGACTTAGCCTAATGGTCACAGTGTACAGGTGGCCACAGCGCAATACACTCTCCCCACAGCTTATAATAGACTGCGCGCACACACACACACACACAAACATCTCAGCTCCTCAAACATCCGTCGTCGTTGCTAAGCGAAGCAGCCTCAACAGGAAAGAAATAAGAAAGGTTAAAATAAATAAATAAATATTTGTAAAATTTCTACCATCCGCGCCAAAGTGACGCACGCGCCGCCTGCCAAGCGGCCCGCTGACGCAAAAGGGAAATAACACCCTACTTACTTTCTTCTCTGGAGGTTTTTTTTTTTTTTTCTGGTATTTGTCCCCAAGCAGAAAACCAGGCGCAGTTCGAAATTAGAGCGAGGGCGCGCGCTCTTCCACGCGCTAACTGCAGCGATTCCTCCGCGCCAACTTCCCCGCGCAGGATCCACGCGCGCACAGTTCCTCTGAGCTTCCGAATGCCTCGAGCGGGGCGAGTTTTTTGTGGGTTTGTCGGCGTCCAGCGAGAGCTATAGATCCCTCAGCGGCCGGTGCGTATCCACAGGGCGTTCAGCATCTTGAACCTGGCACTCTCTCCATAGACCCGGTGCGAAGGTGTCAGGCGGACAGCTCTGCGGTCATCGCTTTTTATTTCTGTCCGCTATCCGGTGCCCGTTCTTTTTCCCAAAGACACGCGGCAGGGTCCCATTCCTCGCTGCTTGGATTAGATCTGTTATAGATCCCCCCTCCTGACTCCAAAGCAAATCTCCTTCCACAGCGCACAACTACAAACCATCGGCTGTGCTTTATTTAAAACTATCCTCAAGGTATTTGTGGGGTGGGGTGGGGGTGGGGAGGGGGGGGGGGCAACTTTCTTTTCTTGTTCTTCTTTCGTCTACTCTCGCCCCCCTCCACTCTAAACGCGCAAGATCTGATTAGGTTTCTACTCACAGCCCAGTGCGGATCTCAGCAGGCTTACATTTCCTCCAAATGTCATGATGTCCTCAGGAATGCTTAAGCACGTCGTTGAAGGAGAACAAGAAAGAAAAAAAAAAAAAAAAAAAAAAAAAAAAAAAAAAAAAAAAGGGAGAAAAAATCAACCCCCAAAACCTCGCTCAAACAAAACCCCCCTCACACATCCTCAAGGCAGGTGTCTGACGGTTTCCAGCGGAACTCAAAGGCGCGCACCACTGCTCCTCATCCACCAAAAATAATCACAACAATGATAATAATTATCATCAAATAAATAACAATAAGTCATGCTGATATAGCTCCCTCAGACACGGACGTCAACTCGTGGGCTCTGGGGGTGAAGTATACATCCATGAGAGTTTGCTCCGGCGCTCAGCGGCTCTCTGGAGAAGCCCATCCACCGCTGGCCCACCTCCTCCACCACCACCATCCACACGTTCATGATGTTGCTGCGTGGGGAAGCCGCTCCGCACGATGACAGGCGCTACAGGTTACGAGCAGAGATCCACCGAGCAGGGACATCTACAGGCGGAGGATACCCAACACCAAGCGTCGGCCGGACGTGCTCAAGTCCCCCGCCAGATCGCTGCGGACCTACCGCCGGACGTGCCCACGCGCTCCCACCTCTCGGACGTCCAGGCTCCGCTCTGAGCAACGCCACCGATCTGCAAGTGTGGTGTGTGTGTGTGTGTGTGCGCGCGCGCGCGCGCGCGCGTGTGTGGGGGGATGGGCTCTATTAATTAATTATTTTCTCATCCTCGGGTACTCGACGAGAAGGCTCGCGCGATCTGCCTCGGATGTAGGAGATGGTCCCGAGTTGGTGGGTTTCTGCTGCTGCTCCTTCTCCCCCTTCTCCTTCTTATATAACAATTCCTCTCGCGCGCTTAGGTGAAAGACAATTATCCAATGACCTCCCATCAGCCCGCCACTGATTGGTCAATGACAATAAGCGCTGGACGCTGGACAGCACAGCGCGTCTGTCCGACTGTGGGGGGAGTCGCGTGGAAATGTGAACGCGCGTTTTTTTGCGGAGCCGGTGCCCGCGAGAGTGTGTGAGTGTGTGTGTGTGTGTGTGTGTGTGAGGGAGAGAGAGAGAGAGAGAGAGAGAGAGAGAGAGAGAGAGAGAGACTGTCCGCAGCCTTCTTGTCTATTGCAAAAGGGACACGACTGCCATCTACTGACTCCCTTGAGCCCATCTTGACATCTTCAACCCACGACCACCTGAAGTGCTGCTCACACGCGTCCAGACTCCCGAAGGAAGCACAGTTTCTATATATGGTCTCATTTCATCATTTCTCCCAAACAGTCCCCAGCCCTTATGTGACTTTCTCCACTCAAGTCCTCAAGGAAAATGTGATTCTGATTGACTCTTGTCTAGATATCCCTTTATTCCCAAAACATTTGAATGGAAGTCAATGGAAAAAAAAAAAAAAAAAACCTTGGTACATTTATTATGAAATGTCAACCAGGGCAACTTGGTAGACACGAGGTGTTGGGCTGCAGTTATAGGAACACGCTATCACTTGAATTTACAATACGCTGAGAGCAACCATAACATTATGACCTGCTCCTTGCTTCTCCACTCACTGACCATAGTGTTAGAATTAGACTACAGTCCAACTGTTGCTCTGTATACTTTATTTCCACCCTTTGGGAGGTGAATCATTCTCAGCACTGTATAGCTCATTTGTTGCAGCACCTGTGTTGGTCATCCTCTAGTCCATTATCAATGGACACAGGATGTTGTTGGCTGGCTATTTTATTAGTTGGTGGACTATTCTCAGTCCAGCATTAACACTGAAGGCTTTAAGAATTTCAGAAGCACTGCTGTGTCTGATCCACTCGTACCATCACAACACGTGCAAACAACCCAGCAGCATGTCAGTGTCACAGCAGCGCTGAAAACAATCCACTATCTAAATCATACCTGCTCTGTGGTGGTCCTGACCATTGCAGAACATGGTGAAAGGGGGGGAAATGAAGTACACAGGGAAACAAATGGACTATAGTCTGTAATTATAGAACTACAAAATGTTCACCAGTGGAACTCAGAGAATGGACAGTGAGTGTAGAAACAGGGAGGAGGTCATATATTTAGGTTTAGGTTTTCAGTTAAAGTTATGAGGTATATAGTGAGGGCATTGTTAGGCTCACCCTGGGACGGCAACATTTCATGTGAACATCCCAAAATCTATATTTCTTGCTCATTTCAGGAATCCTGGGAATGGACTTGTAGTACAACATGAGAAATCACTTTGAGACCAGTCTGCATCGGCACTTGATCTTTTTTATGATCATTGTGCATTCCATCAAACTAAGTAATATATTAAGGTCCATGCACACTCTCCTTAATATCAGTTCTTTACAATGAAAGATTATTTTAAGGTTGGGGACCCGGATATGGTTTATATATAATATATATATAAAAATATATACAACATAAATAAACAATAATAAAAAAAATGTGAACTTAAATTCCAGTAAAGGGGTGTTATTAATGATTATAAACATGTTATTAAACCACTATCTCTGACATTGATTTATGTAGCTGTTTACACTAAAATTACTAAGTTGCTGGGTGCAGTAGATCAAATTTAAATACGGCAGCTCGTTCTCACACATATATCGGGGTGGCATTTGTGTTTGTGTCTTTGTGAGGTGCATTCTCATTCCTTAAGCGAAACGTGCCTGTCAGCATCGCATCATTTCCACCAACCCTGCCGGCACCTCATCATTTATTTGCCTGAGTAGCTGTCCACCTGCCCATCACACAGGCTACTGCAGCTTAATATGGACTAGAAGCAGCAACTGCTTACTGCTGTCTGATTGGCTCCTTCTGATATCTTGACAATGGGTAGCAGCTCTGCATGCTTAACAGATATAAAATATGGCACTCTGAGGAATGAAGGATCACTTGTGTACATATGCAAAGGACACCTTGCGCCCAGTGATTCCAGGTAGGCTCCAGACCCACTGCGACCCTGACCTGGATAATCGGTTACAGCCAATGAATGAATTAATTAATGAATATGCAAAGGACCTCCACATAATGTACAGGTACTTAGAAGTATCCTTAAAGTGGCAAATAACATTACTATCATGTCCTAACATCACCATTCCGTAAACCAAGGGAACCAGCATTTTAAAGAGTGTGGTTTCCTTGTTTATGATCCCAGTGAGGCATCATGGTAAAACATTATTTTTGTAAAGTAGATATTTTGGTATGTTTCCTTGTGTTCTTCCCGTGTCTGCGTGGGTCTCCTCCGGGTGCTCTGGTTTCCTCCCATGGTCCAAAAACACACATTGGTAGGTGAATTGGTGACTCAAAAGTGTCCATAGGTGTGAGTGTGTGAGTGAATGTGTGAGTGTGTGTCGCCCTTAAGGACTGGCTGTGTGTTCCCCCCTTGCACACAGTAATTCCGGAATGACTATTCCTAGGGTTCAGTGTGACCACATTATAGGTTGCCCACTGTGTATTGCTTAATTCTGCCTCTAAATCTGACCATTACCCTATGCCTAGTCCTGTCCCTAAATGTAACCCAACCCTAACCTTAAAGCTGTTTAAGCTCTGAAAAGTTAGAAACAGCAGGATTTGTTTTTGCAGATTTCCTGTTTAACATCCTTTTACAACACTATGCTCTTTCTGCAGTTCTCCTTCAGATGTGTAACAAATAATTTGCATGGCGTTAGCAAGGCAGCTCTGCAGGTGAACAGTAGCTCATATAATTATACTAAAGTAAGTCATAACAAAGATTACCTAAGCGATCACTATCTGAGCTGCTCCTTTTTTTATAGAACATGTACTCATTCTCCAAGATCTTGTTGTAGGAGCTGCACCACAATGAGGTGCTATTTTGTGCTTTGCATCTATATTTCTCTTAATAAGTGCACTACCTGAGCTGTCTGTGTATTATCAAATCTGTAGTACCTCATCCTCAAGGATCCTGAACAGAGCGACCTTGTTAAGCAGACGATAGCTAGGGTGGAAAGATGAATTACTTCATAATTAATGCAGCAGCTGTTTTTACGGCCATGTGCGTGAGAAAACCACAACTCCCATATAGCTCCAGTATGAATAATGTATCCAGCTCATTATGATAGCTAGCAGCCCTATTACTGACAGCCTTCCTAGTGGTCTAGATTGAAGGCTTTCATTTTATCACCATCCAACGATTCTCCTGTGACCACTCCATTCTGCTTAGGATGTGATTTGCTCTGTGGGAGTCGTCTGAATGACCATAACATCTATCTTAATGCAACCATTTATTTGTCTGCAGGGAGACAGGGGGCCTGGTGATTGACGCAAAGCGTTACGCTGGGGTTATTTTCCACATAAACAAATCTGTTCCAAAGAGACCAGAACTGGATTGACGTCTAGAATCCATTCATTTACCCCAACACAAATCTACACCAGACAGGCAAAGGTTTTTGGACACAAGCTCATCCAAAAATTCTTCTCCAGTCAAGTGTTTTAAATAGTAGTATATTCCTAACTACTTTAGAAAAAGCTTTTGATTTTTAAAGTAGACTTAGACCTAGTGTTGGCACAATTCTGTTAGTATTTGCTGGAGTTAAGCTACAAAGCTATTACTGAGGTCAAGGACTTATATTTATTTAATAGTTCCTGATTAAAAAATATATCCCAATTGGTATTGATTCAACACACCAGAAGTGCTGGGTTCATTTATACTCTTCAAGCCCACGTTTAGCACTGAGTATGGTGAACTTAGCCTCATATTTAGCTGCTCCAGATCATCCCATTTTTTCCCTGCATTTTTGTGGAGGTGCACAGTTATCTTTGTATTTATTCACAACAGGTGCATAAACTCTCCAAAAAAATGTAAGGTACAGGTACATTATTGTCACTAAAGGTACAAACACTGTAAACATACATTTAAAGGTACAAAAGTGGCTTTAGAGTCCAGTCGTGTTCCCTAAAGGTGCATTACATTCTCTACTCCAGAAAGAGGGGTGAATATTTGTACAATTTCATTACACATCGGTGTACATTAAAATAACATATCAGAAATCCTGGAAATAAAATTGGGCACATGAAATCAGCACACTTTATCATTTATTATCATGTTATTACACAATATGGTAAAATTATATTCCCCAACTAAAAGTACAGAATATGTACCACTAAGGGTAACCAACACGGTGACAGTTTTTCAGACAGCGTATTAAAGTAGGCAATTTACACTAATTATACTGTCTCCAAACCTTTGTGCATAAAGTGTGTTATACAATGGAAATTCCGTATCTATAATAATTGCTATTATGTATTGAGACCCAGAGGGTAGACTCTGTAGCTGTAGTTTTGTCATGGAATGCTTATTGGAGAAAGTAAGATAACATGAAACATATATTTTAAAAGATCTAATGAAGGTTGCAGAAAATCAAACATTATACCCCTGGATAAATATCAAAAGTGCACTCTAACACCTTAAATAATGATGCTTACAAATGTCCTTCCACTGTGTGCTGGGAAATGTTCCTCTGTCCTTGAGCAGGAGACCAAGGGTCCTGCAGACTCTGCATGGGGGAACATAAATCTTCTCCGTCCTCCAGTTCTTTTGTTGTTTGGTCTGTATTGGGACCTGCTAGCAGGGTCAAACCTCACACTAAACAATAGCTACTGTAAAGTCCACAGTATGGAGTCAACATCAAAGCCTCCACTGGAAAGTTAACAATGTCATTATCTGACCGTCAGACCCGGCTACACTGTGCATAAAACAACTTGTGCCAGTGGATGAGGCACAGAGCCAGTGATGAGTGGAGAATCAAGACTCTGTGGTGGCTCAGAAAAGAAAAAGCTTCTATGATTAGTTTCATTCATGGGGTGCGATGCTGAGTCACCTCTCTCAGTAAAAGCTCCCTCACGCAGTTATTTTGGGGAACTGGAGTGAATACACTGCCTGATGCCTGAGACCGTGTTTACTGATTTTGTTCTTTTAGATGCGATGTTGATCTAAACTAATTTTAAAAACACTTGTCCTATGTGCCTTTCTGCATAGTACTGGCATGACAAAATTTAAATTCATTCACTCCCTCATCTAGTGGAAGCACTTCATCTTCATCAGGGTCACAGTGGATCCAGATTCTACCTGGAATCATTGCGTACAATGCAGGAACACCCTGGACAGGGGTTCTGTCCATCACAAGACATCATGCACTTCAACATACACACACACACACACATCTGCAGACAATTTCACACAGTCAACCCACCTGCCAGTATATGATTTTGGACTGTGGTAGGAACACTGGAACTGGAACTGAAGGAGAAATCTACCGGAGATAAAGGGAGAACACACCAAACTCTTCACACCACAATTAAATGTATACGTTATTTGATTTACAGCTATTTTATCATTACATCAACAAAAACCCTCACTGGAGTTAAAACTGCTATAATTTGAATTGCAGACCTAGCAGAATTCTCAGGTAAATATGACATCCATGGTTTTAATTAAAACACATTTATACGTGTCTGAGGATGTTTCCTCACCATTTGCTAGCTCTCCAACTTCAATTTAAACTTCATCCACGTACAAACAGTCCTTGTATTCCCCTTAAACATACCATTCCACCTTAAAGGATGTGAAAACATGAATGTAAACAACCCAGAGCACAATGTTTCCCCAAAATCATAGACATCCCCTTTAAATAGACATTTTTTGGCAGTGTATAAATTACTGATTTTCTTCTCAGGTTATGTTCACTTCTTTATTATTCAACCTGATATTTGGAACCACTATTCCTTGTACACTTTCTGAAATATTGACATAGTTCCAGCTCTGTCCTGCTGAGATCTTGTGGGATGGAGTTCATAAGGTGTCTGCACTTGGCATTGGGAATTGTGACCTCACCAGCTCATGCAAATTCATGCTTTTCTGTGAAGAATATACAAACTGTACAAGACTAAATATCTTTGTCCTCATTATTTGCATTTTTAATGGACCTAAACTAAAGTATTATTCTGTATTTATTGACTTAACACTTTTTGTTACAGTTAAATAAAACATTTCTGTGAACAATTAGGAAATATTTTCCATAACCCATCTATTTCAAGCTGTGACTGTAACAAGTCATTCTCCTACTTCCCTGTTAGGAAATACAGGACAATTTTGCAAAACTGTGCTTCTTTTCAGCTAATAAATGCAGATTACTATCGTCTGTAATGATGTGAACAATTAGAAATGCAGATCCTATCTCTCAGAAAGAAAATAGAAGAATGCTGTGTAATACTGTTAAATGATTTCACTCCTAGCTGTGAAAGTGTGTGCGAGTGACAGTTATTACTTCCCACAAATGTGTTACTCGCACAGATTTCCAACTGATAATTAGAAAGTTATGGAATAAAAACAGAGCCAGACCCTCACTAATTCATTTTCCATTTGAACTTGGACATACCTCAAACATTACCAGACATGTCATGATCACACATATACATGTTCAGCAATTCCAGACATTTACCAGACTAGTGATCTGTTCATTATATTTAATTGTCCATTGCTTCCAAATACCATTTGTTCAAGGATTCATATACAGCTAAAAAGTATTCCTTAAAAAGTTCCTTAAAGAAACTTTTTCAAATAAACATGTTGTCTTCATGTTAACCTGGTGTCACTTCAATTTTTGTTTTCTGAATGACCATGCCTACTAATTCAATGTATATTGAGGATGTTTTGCTTCATCATAATTCATAGTTACAGTATGTTCCACTAGGGGCACAGTTTCTTTAAATACACAAACTCCCTGTTATATGCCCAAAGAAGTGATACGGAAACAGCAGAGCATTACACAAACACAATACACTGCTTTTAACTGTCTGAACTTCGCAGTTAGGTTTTCAGGATAAGAGTTAGGTTAACTTTTAGGGTCAGGGTTAGGTTTAATTTTAGAGTTAGGTTTAGGGGGGAGTAGTTTTAAGGATGCTCTTTTAAACAGGGTTGCCAGATATTCATGTCAAATTTGTACAACATTTTAGAATCCTGGGAATATTATTTTAGTAAATTATGAATGTTTTCACCCTGATATGTGTCTGGTGTAAATACATTGTTGTGTACCTTGAAGGCACATTATATTCTTAGAAACTGCTGAATATCTTTTTTTTTTTTAATATAAAACCAAAATAAAAGTCTGGAGTTGAAATGGGATTTAACAATTTAATTAAACTCAATATCCTAAAATAACACAGGACACTGTGGTGCTCCCAACTGTATGTACAAACCATACCATTGAAGGGTCAACAGTGGTAAGTAAAACCACAGTGACAGTTAAACAGCGAGTGTACTCTGATTACCTCTTAGCGATGAGCTTTGTGTTACCCTTGATCCTGAAAATCCAGAGAATGCAGTACAATTCCTTCACAGCCCAGTGCAGGGCCTGTAGCCGACCTCCCTGTAACAGACTCTAGGCACTGAACATTATACATGTGCAGTTTAGAGCTTGTTGTCCATGTACTCAGTTCTTTAACTACACACAAGAGACCAGCATGCCATGAGCAGAAAGAGGACAGTCGTGTGTGTTCGAGCATAACTTTGGTGAGGTAAGCATCTAGATTAGCACTGAAGACTCTCCCCTGCTGGGCCAGTGACATTATAAGTTGCATTTTAATTAGCAATATGGCCCTGCACAGTAGTAATCCCAGCAGTTAAATAAAAAGCCAACACAACATGTCACTTTGAATCTTGTCTCGACAAACAGTCTTGAGGAGGTCTGTATGGAGGGGTCTAAAGCTAGTCTTACTCTCTCAAGAAACAATCACTGAACCCTGCAGGGCATCGCTTCATTTACCTAATGGCTGGAGAACACTGCTTAGTGCAGTTTGAAGGCTGTATTAATAAATAAATTCAATACCTAAACCTATTTTGTCTATTAAAAAACAACAACATTCACCTATGTGTGGCTGCTTGTGTCATAAGACTATGTAGAAGCACAAAACTACAGTAAGAAGTGTAGATTTATTATTCAGTGCTATTTGGCTTTATCAGAAAAGGGGCTCCACCCACACTGCATTAAAAAGTTTTTTAAAAAATAATAAATAATGTAATAATAACAAATAAATGTGTTAATTCATATATAACACAACTCCATTAATTAAATTATGCTAATTACAATGACCAGATGTTCTTTATTTGAAATAGAGCCAACTTTTTCTTATACCATTGTAGCTTTTAAGTATAGTCTCATTTACTGCACAGTACAATTGCTCTAACCAAACCAGTCTCTGCAGGAACAAAGGTTTGCTTCTTGTTCGTATGCATCTTATACATCTTTCCTCCCATAATTAGTTATCTCTTTTTAATGCCGTATAATAAAGTGTTCCACTTTAAATAAGGAGCCTGTTATAACATTTACACCTTAATAATATAAAGCTTATGTAGATACAAACATTCATCAACTCTGTCTTTATATAATTATCTCTATATTATTGTGTGATATAAGTTAATACGTTACTGCATGTAAATTAACAGTTATTAAATAAATATAAGTCATTAAATAAAAATAATATAAAGAACCTCCACAAAATGTAAAAGACAGGTATAAGTACAAATACAAGTTATTTTTTGTTGTTTTTTTACTTCTTTTTTCTGCCAATGATGGTATAATTGCCATAATTATGTGTATAATTAGCCTACATTTCGTCATATTAATGATGATTAATTTGGTGGTGATGATGATGATGATAATGTTTCATAGACTAGAGATGAAAGAATTACTAGATTAAGCCCTTAACTCTTCAAGGCCACATCCTCACTCACATAAATATGTATAATTATAAAACCGGTATCTCTATAGGAAAAGCACATTCAAACTGTCATTTAATAAATATGCATATTAATGTGAGAATTCATGTGAGAAAATAACACAGTCATTACCAAATAAGCTATAACCACTTAATTACATGTTTATTATGTTTCTCTTCTTTCCCATGAGTAAGTACTCTATAGTAACCACTCAAATCTATTTAGCATCTACTATTACTTTGCATAGCTATGCAGTTATGATCATAAAGAAATAAAGGAATGTGTCACATGAACCTTTATGGTTTAAAAGGCTAATAACTGGAAAATAAACCCAAGGTTTAAGATTTTAAAACCAGAAGACACTTGATTTATCTGCAAGATCATTCAATCGTGCAAAAGTGTGCCAGGAATGCATCTGTGAGAAAGTGTTCCATGGCCCCATTTCATGCTTTCTTTCTGTGGTGGTAGGTGTTTTTCTCTTCTCCGACACCCCTTTCAGCTACTGTCATCAGAGAGCTGTCATTCAAGCAAGAGAGATGGGAAGTGAGCCTCCTAATGGCTGAGAGTGCATTCTCTCCTGACTTCAGCAGCAATCCACCCCACTCTCTCCAAGGTTAGGAAATGTCTGTGCACCTTGCACTCCAGTGTTAACTGTGCTGAAGTGCTTGCTCTCACTGCCTCCCAGCACTAAAACACAATCTGCTGCTCGTTACTAGCTGGCTTTCATTCTGTAGGCAATAGGAGAAAAAGA
Source organism: Hoplias malabaricus (assembly GCF_029633855.1). NCBI lineage: Eukaryota > Metazoa > Chordata > Actinopteri > Characiformes > Erythrinidae > Hoplias > Hoplias malabaricus. The sequence continues at coordinate 27,804,635 of NC_089803.1, forward strand.
ACACAAACAACTTAACCTGGTACGTTCCATTCTTGCTGGCTTTGTGAAATGAAAAATTATTATAAACATACGTACATCTGTCTACATATCCTATTGTATCTGTCTGTCTGTCTATCTATCTATCAAAGGCTTCTCACCCTCACACATCTAAAGAAACATCGTTGTTTATAGAACCAATAGTTGTTTTTCTATGGCATCACTCAAAGTCCGCTTGTTGCACCTTTATTTTAAGAGTGTTATTTTTCATTATTTTGAAATATGTCAGTTACAGCGTGCAGTTCGCCAGGAGATCCAAAAAGGAGATGGTTGATGCCAACACAGTGATGCAGTATATACAGGCCAGTGTTGCCAGATTGAGTGGTTTCCCACCCAACTGACCTATTATTAATAAAGATGTGGGATTGGCCCTGGGCAGTTTGCTGAAATCTGAACTTTTTTTCTGCCACCAGTGGGCAGGACATTGAGAAGGCAGTAGGTGCTTTTGTTATTTGCCCCAGGCTGGTCCATTGTGCATCGAATCAGCACCCACTGGATTCACTTTATAAAGTGGGCATTGGGACCAGTGTGTTAAACAGCTTGAATTCAGATAACAAGCTAGAAGGGCACCGTAATTACTTTAGGCTTAAATGCTATATCTGGAAATAATATATAAGCCTCTCTTTGCATCACATTATGCTATTCCGTTTGATGTAATGTTTATGAATGTTTATGTTTATGAATAACAAATTTTAGATTTTTGCTTACTTTATTTTTTATTAAATATTTTAAATGTACCTACAGAGGGCTGATTATGGCAGAATATTTTAAAGCAGCACTCTAATTTTCAGGTGCCTAGACAGCATCAATGATTGCTTTGCTTTGATTTAGATTTTCTCTTCAGACATCAATCACTGTCCAGGCTTTACTTTAGACAAAACTAATGTCAGACATCAACGCATAAGCTGCTGATATTTTGAAATACACATTCAGTCAAGTGTGTTTTTGTACAGTGTTTTATTTGTCCAAACCATTTTTTGTGTGTTACTATGTGATCTCCCATCCACTGGTGGTGCTCTTTCACTAAATCCATGCACACACTCTCATGTACTTGATTTACAGAAACAGCACTGTAAATTGTTGTGGGAGAATTGTGAAATTTTACAGCCTGACACTTTTAACCTTCAGTAGGTTAAAGATTTAAGAGCAGGCTTATGGCTAGGTGTTAGGGCAATGTGCAAGGATAATTATTAGGAATTCACATCCACATTGACAAAGGGACAAATACATTTTCTACACAGTGTACAAGTCATGAGAAGGATATTTTAAATAAATATGTACAAGCTCATGTTGAGATGAAGCTGAATACAGATGGGTGATCATTGGTCAATGCTCTCTCTGCTTTAATGGTATTGTCGTCCCTATATGGATTTTCATGTATATTTCCAGTGCTGTCTGCCAGCAAAGGCAATCAGTTAGTAGGTGTACAATTAACATAATCAGCAATTACGTTTAATTATTCAAGTCTAATGGTGGTTTATGGAGTGCAGATCTTGCCTTCTATTAATGACTGTGTTTTGAAGAGTGATTTTAACACACAAAGAGAAAGAATCCAGAAACTTGAGTTGGGTTTCAATGCAGTTTCAGGTTGAGGCTTGAAGTTCCCAGCAGTGATCCTAAAGATCAAGGAGAGTAGGAGAGTAGAGGGAGGACAAGATGGTCATGGGTTACAATAACTGTTAAAAAGAAATTGCAGTGACTAGAAGAGAGTATCAGAATTCTTGTAAAATCTGATAAAATGGGAGTAACTATGAGTTGAATTGTAGGTGGATTCTGGTTTGGCTACTTCTAGAAAGTCTAGATGAGCTTTCTCAAAGTCTTAAATTTGGATATTCTTATTATCAGTGAAAAAAAAAACTATATCCAAAAATGTAAAGAACATTTTAGTAAAGGAAATATAACTTAAATTAAAGTGTACATTAATGCAAACATATTGTATTAGATTAATTTGAATATCTGTATTTTTATTATGTTAAAAAATGAAAAAAATAAGTAGCAATTTGAAAACTATGAACATTTCAATTATATATTAGTCTTAATAAATGCCCCGAGGACAGATTTCCAACAGTATGTTAAAACTCCTTTTGGTGCTGAGGTGTCCATGGCCTCAAGGCAATAGATACAGTGGGTCAGGAAGAGGTGAACAAGAATGTAGCAGGAACCTATACCTACAGAAGAAACTGTGAAAGTATGCAAGTCCTTTGGATGGACAGAACCCCAATAAGATTTAATGCATTCCAGTGTTAAAAAAAAGTAGGATCCCGAAGGTCATCTAAAAAATGTAGACATAAGGAAGGGTCTGATGATGTCAGGTGAAAAAGATGAGCAATTGGTGCATCCCTAATTCGTAATGTATATGACATTGTTGGGGTGGCCCTCAATATATAAAACTGTGAGAAAAAAAGTCAAAGAAAGAAGATAAGGTGAAGGTGTTGTGGTCAAGCTTGGTTCAGTATAGAAAGCCCTGAAAGAAGATTGCTTCTAGCAAGATACTGCACAGATCTGAATAGCTGTAGGAGCCATGATATCTCCAAAGTGAAATGCCAGAGTGATGAAAGTTCAAGGAGAGAGAGGAGAGATAAGGCAGGAGGAGTAGAAGTTGATGGCACAGAAATCATTGAGAAGGCAAAAAAAAAAAAGAAAAAAAAAAAAAAAAGAAAAAAAAAAAAAAAGAAAAAAAAAAAAAAAACAATGGGCCATACCAGTGGAAGAGGATCCAATACAAGGCATTGAGAACAGGGGAATCTTGGCCTACTTGTTCAGTTGTAGGTGATGTGAATGAATAAACTGCTGAAGAGATGAAGGTAAGGAAGGAATATGGTAAAGAGAAATTATGATTATTTTTAACAGGGACCAGGCCCTTTTTGGACAGAAAGTGGTTTTAATTTGTAGATAAATACATTAGAGCATTCATTCATTGTCTGTAACCCTTATCCAGTTCAGGGATGCGGTGGGTCCGGAGCCTACCCGGAATCACTGGGCGCAAGGCAGGAATATACCCTTGAGGGGGCGCCAGATCATTTTGGGTGTGGTAGTTGCTTTTAAATCATTCCATTGTTATCACAAGTCAAAGAATCCTTTTAGTACTACATAAATCCTGCACCAGTGGTAGGAACTATAGTTGTGCCTACCTATAGGGTAGACAGTGGTGGTTATGGATGGGAACATATTTACATGCTAGTGGAAGAAATGGTAATAGACCTCAAGCTGATCCAGAGGCTAAGGAGGACAAGAGCTAGCTATCAAATGACATATCCTTAGACATACTGTTTTAAAAAAGAATGAACATGGACAGGCAATAGTAGCAAAGGCAAAAACATGCAGTTATTTGTTTTCCTCCTTTCTGCTGTGAATGTAGGTGTTTATTAGATAGATAGTTTCGTTAAAGTCACTTTGAAAAAGCTTCCCCAGGTTTTAATGTAGTTACTAGTGCAATATTCAGCCAGTTTTTACAATTAGTTTATGGAGCTAAACCAGCAGCACTGCAAATGAAGGAGCCCACTCCCCAGCACTCATTCCAGCTCATACACTGGCTATAGCAAAAAGATGATGATCCAGGTACGAGGCAGAGTATGACACAGATTTTCAGAAATAAAAAAGACAGGATTTGCATCGTAGCTCCTGGCCTCATGTAGTGAAATCCTGATATTTGTGTGATTTTGAACGAGCTCTAGCCTTGCCCATAAACATCATTTTAAGTGTTGTGAAGCACAAACGTGTTCTGTGCTATCTTCACAAACGCTCCAGGGAATCACAATGGGGAGCCACATTTCAAATATGAAAGCAGCGTAGATGGGAGTTGATTCGGTAAATGACTCAATCCACTTGGATATTGAGAAAATGTATAGGAAAATAACTGTGAGAGCAGGGAGGCAAAGTTTTGCTTGAGCCTTCTGTTTGTTTCATCATGAAAGAAACAGCCACGGCCCTGCAGACATCAGAAAACTCATCCATTTATCTGAGAGAGAGAGAGAGAGAGAGAGAGAGAGACAGGGAGGAATAGAGAGTGCGAGGGAGCAGATTTTTGGCATCTGGATATGGCAGACGCTCCATTTCCCAACCCCCACAACCCTCTGTTCAGCCCCACTGCATGGCTCTGGAGAGCTCTCCAGTCCTACTGGCCCTACCCCTGCAATGCACTGAATAATACATTTAAAGAGAAAGTCCCACACTATACACAGAAATACATAATGAATATTTTTAGAAATATGAAAAAAAAAAAAAAAAAAAATGTGTGTCAAAATAAGACAAGAGCTTGGGACTGCACTTTCAAACTCATTTGCATGTGACGTGAAGCCACATAAAAGTGATGTGAAATAAGAATGCACGAGTGATGTTTATTGCTCAGAAGCTGTTTAATTGAGATTCTCCTAAAATTCTTTAAGAGCAATAACACTGTACCCAAATGAGAGTTGAGATATTTGTTTCTAGAATGACAGCGATTCCACCTGCTTTCAATGTGAATTTTTATATCGTCACTGTCCAACAAAAACATGTATCTCTTTCTGTGGATTTTTTGTTTACTACATCATTGGAATCCTTCACATTGTGTGAGATGAACGGACCAATTTAAATGTTCCCAAAAAATAAATAAATAAATAAATAAATAAATCTGATGACATTGACCTTTACTGAAAGTTCAGATGTTTTTTTTTTCTTTTTCCTTTGCCTGTAAAGTTACTACATTGGGAAATACCTGTTTTTAATTGGACAGCTATGATATATTTAACTAAACATCAGTTTCCTGAATTTGTACAATGTGTACAAAGTATAGTTCAACCTTCAGGAATGTATTTCTTGTGCTTACTAAGCATGAAAAACCAGTCCTAACTCTAAATGCATCCCTGCACCAACCATAGGCCTAACTCTAATTCTAAGCTTAACTGTAAACTCTAAAAGGTTAGAAGCAACAGAATTTTCTTCTGTTTAACATTCTCCCAAAAATGTTTATAGCACTGTTTCCATAATTCTTCTTTGGGTGGATAACAAAAAATGTGAATCAATTTAGTTAAAACAGTGCCTCTGATGGACAGGAGCTTATATCTAATAATGTCTCATAACATACGAAGCTTAAAATAGCCAGGGTTCTCCTCTTTGTACTAATTTGTAGAGATCTCTACAGAGTCTCTACAAATTGTCTTACTGTGCTAGAAATTGTCAGGTTCCTATATTCACATCAGTTACTAACAAATAAGCATTATTATCTCAGAAAGTTTGAGCAGTGCGAGGTTTTACTGAAATGTCTACTAACACTAAAGAGGAGACACAGGTTAATTTCCTAAGCTCTTTTTCTCTGCAGGAATACCTGAACAGCAGGAGACTTAGGTAAAATCTCCATGATATTTCCAGCCGATCTCATTATTGTCTAGAAGAAACTACAGGGGTATTAAGGAGCTCTATTCCCTGAGTGTTCATACCTATGGGTTCATGTAAAAAGACAAGATGTGGGAGAGACAAGTGATCATAAGGTTTTGGTTATATTCAGCGTTAGGTTTCATTTTCATAAACCTGACTTTAAGAGAGATGTGTGAGAGTATGTGTGTATATGCTGCCTCCAGGCTAGATGAACTAAGCTCGCTCATTTTTGCAAAGTGAAATATTTTTAGCAAGTATTAGGTAACCGAGAAGAGCATTTGAATCTGAGTAAACACATTGCAGTGAAAGAAGTAGGATATTTGCTTAAAAAAAAATCCTACATTCAGCACAATAATGTTCTACATCCTCCATATGTTTATTTTCATCTCATCTGAGGCTCATTTATAACATTTGTGGATGTTTTGTGTCACTATTCACTTTATATGAACATTCTCCAACTTTTTTTTTCTCCTTAGAAGTAAACAGGCTGCTGGTGGTTACTGTGCCTTCACGTTTGATACATGTAAATTACCTGTATTCTAAATCCCTTGCTCTATATTGTGCCTCATTCTGAAAGCAGTCAATGCAAAAACACTTTTAATGTCTGTGGGAATAGGTGCTTAGACTTCATGATGGCAAAACATTTGTAGACATCTGCTTATCCACGTAAAAGAAAAAGTATGAAACAGAAAAAACTCACCCCATTGTACAATGACAAAACCCGTACCTTAAAACAAACAGCATGGAACCTAGAGTGGAAATGGCGATCAATCAAGCTGGAAGTGTTCCACTCCGCCTGGAGGGACAGCCTTATAGAGTATAGAAATACTCTCACTAAAGCTCGCTCAGCATATCTGGCCTCACTGATCTATAATAATAAAAATAATCCTAGTGTTTTCAAGAACTACAAAATATCAGGCAGGTACTGAACCACCGGCAGCTCTCACAAGTAAAGTCTTTATGGACTTTTTAATAAAATCAAGAATATTAGACAACAAACTCAGCCCACAGTATTAAATCCGACCTGGCTGTCATCTGATGTGGCTTATATAAAACATAACGTAATGGTAAAAGAAAGACTTGAAACTTTTTGCCCACTCCCACAGTTAAAACTAGAGAAGAGTATCACCTCCGCAAACTGTACAACTTGCACACTTGATGCAATTCCCACAAAATTACTCAAAGACGTTCTACCAGCTATTATCAATCCTCTTTTAACTATAGTAAACTCATCCCTTAGCCTGGACCATGTACCCAAAACTTTTAATGTAGCCGTTATTAAACCTATGACCAAGAAACCAAATCATGATGCTAGCATGTTGTCTAATTACAGACCTATTTCTAATCTACCATTTCTATCCAAGATCCAAGAAAAAGCTGTGGCTCAACAACTCAGTTCATATAAGAATAATATATATGAAAAATTCCAATATGGATTCATGCCACATCATAGCACTGAGATAGTTCTAGTCAAGATTACAAATGATTTTCTTGTTGCCTCATATCCCTGTTGGTGCTTCTTGACCTCAGTGCAACTTTTGATACTATAGACCACAATATTCTCCTAGAAAGGCTATAAAACATAACTGGAATCACAGGGACAGCCCTGTCGTGATTCAAATCTTACTTAACGGAACGTTATCAATTCGTAAAATTAAACAATTTATCGAGCTCCTGCTCCATGCTTCAGACCAGCTGCCTACACTCCAGCCATCACCTAATGCCTTGGAGCTGCCCGCCCTAGACTGAACTTTTCTTGGACTCGTTACTTTTATTACCAGTAGATTGACCAGAGGATGATAGGTCCCCCTTTGTGAGCCTTGGTTCCTCCCAAGGTTTCTTCCTCAGCTCTGAGGGAGTTTTTCCTTGCCACTGTCGCCCTTGGCTTGCTCACCTGGGGGATTTTTACACTCTTTAAATTTTTATATTTCATGTCAAAACCTTGTCTTATTGGAATTCTGTGAAGCTGCTTCATGATATCAGCTGTAAAAAGCAAAAATAAATTTGATAAATTTGATTCTGAAAAATAAATTTGATTTGATTATCCAAAACTTCTTCACAATATAGAGTATGCCCCACTGCAGACACAGCATATATATATATATATATATATATATATATATATATATATATATATATATATATATATATATATATATATATATATATATATGTATATAAACAAATTCATGTTTTCTGAAGTTTAGAATTAGGATCACTTTATTGGCCACTTTGTTTGCACACAGAGGAATTTGTTCTCTGCATTTAACCCAATCTGTGCAGTGAAACACACATTTACACACACACACAAAAGGGGGCAATGAGAACACATGCCCGGAGCGGTGTGCAGCCCCAGCCAAGGTGCGTGCCCTTGCTCAAGGGCACTTCAGTCATGACCTGCCTGCTCTGGGGATCGAACCACCAACCTTCCAGTTACAAGCCCAGTTCCCTAACCACCAGGCCATGGTGATGGATAGATTCACTCTTGAATTTTAGAGAGGGAATAAAATCTGGATATTTTGGGAACGAGTGTTAATTGGCAAATTTCAACATCCCGTTTGTTTTTGGTATCATATTTTTTCCACATTAGTACAGGGATGAAAAATGAAGTGGCTGCCAAATGTAAGGTGACATTATTATTAAACACGTTGCATGGTCATAGACACCTAAACAGGCCTATAATTACTGTCAATAATAGGGCAGTCACTTAACACCTAAACAGAGCCATAGCAATTGTGTTCTAATGGAGAAAAGTTCTTAAAAGCATTATGTTCAATGATTTTCTGAAGTGTTTTTTAGAGAGAGTAAGTTTACAGTTGTTAAATTTGGATATATAGTCTACATTAAAATAATGAGAAGTAAGAGCCAGGGCATGAAGCACTTTAGTTATTTGTAATTAGAATTGAATTACATTGGCTGGCTTGTGTGAGTCAGAGCAAAATAAACATAGTGAACAAGCCTAGAACATGGGGGCAAAAGGTAAAAACAAAATTTATTTTTTTATCTTAATAGTAACACACTCTGCTCTGCCTGGAAGGTTTTGTGAAAACTTAGTGGCATTCAGCATTGACAAGAGCATTAATGAGATGAGATGTCGGATGACTAGTTTTGGATCACAAATGCCAGTCTAACCCAAACGTACTGGATTGGACTCTATCGCTAAAGAAAACCCAGATCTTCTGCTCCACATTCCAGTACCTGGACATCATTTGGTATTGAGCATTGTGACTATGGGTACATGTGCATCTGTTCCAGAGTGTACAATTTATTTGTAATTTATTTATAGCAAAAATACATTTACATTACTATCTCTGCATCTTACTCATTGCAGTAAAACAAACAAACAAACAAACAATAAACCCACAAGTGTTAATTGAGACTGGGAGCTTACTCCACAGTGCCGTATGACTGCAGAATACAAGGAACAAGTTATATTGGTGCTTAAAATGAAATGTGAATAACATTTCATGTATTTCATATGCCTGGGTTGCTCAAATATTTGCATATATGAGTGCATATTCCCAGCTATGAATAGAGCCATAAACAATTCATCTGCAAATATAGCAAATGGCTTATCTGTGTTGTCTTGGATAAGTCATGTCATACTGTAAAATATGTATTTAAAATATTCTTACATTCTCACATACTTGTAAATTTATGCAAATAGATTTGTAAATTGATCAAATTGATCATTCATGTTGAACTCTTTCCCTTGGTCCTATTGGACATTTACAGTGTATAGAGCAGTTGATGGGTAGAAGCAATGTAGAAAATCAAAAAGGGGACACTGACTGTATTGTAGAAGAAATACTGTTACACATCTGTATTATGTGGTTTTGTAAGGCAGAGTATTGAACAGTCAACAGATTGGATATCTAATTCATCAGATGTAAAGGTATCTTTTTACGAGATGCTTTTGCTGGTAAAATATTTTAATCATTTGCATCAATATGAGGCAACCAGGACAAAAATTGCATTTAATTCTCCCATTATCTCCAGGGCATGGGATAATAGCCTATCAGAGGTGGCCTGTAATTATAACCCTCAATCTTTCATTTACCCAGAGCGTGTGGATAGAAAATGAAAGGCCTAAATGCCTTTCTGCTTAAAAACAGAAACACAAGTGTGACTGTTTTCAGAAGATAATGACCAAGTTTTTGCGGCCAATGTACAACACATAAAAGAGCTGATTAAATGACTGTTAATGTTTTATGAGTTTATTGTTGGCACTGTAAATGTAAAGTATTTAAATGGTTAATAATAATACTATAATAAATAATTGCAGAAAATATATCTTTTAAATATGTATATCTGATGAAGCTGTGATTTAACAAGATTGAAGGTTTAATATAGTGTTGCACTGACACTGATTCCGTATCGGCACTTAAACACAGTATCAGTATTGGCTACAGAGAGCACCAGTACCATAGGTGTGTTGGAAATTGCCCGTCGTACACATGGCACTTTTTGGGACACACCCCATGAAGCAGATATGGACGCTGTTGTGTGTTATGATGAATGTGTATTAATTTCTAATAAGACATTTGACTTTCTGGGATTTGACTTTAATACTCAGACTTTCAATTGGTCTTCAGAGACATCTCCAAGCCACACAAGCCTAGATCGGAATTTGAGATAACCCTGCCAACAAGCACTGGGCCCAAATTGGTGCCTAAAGGTCTGTATCAGTGAGTCATAAAAACTGACACTACAGGCAACTCCAAGGAACTTTTGCAGAATGCAGAATGCAGAGAGACACACAGGCTCACATGATATTCCACTTTGATTCCATGTCCTCTTACACATTTTAAAGACTGTTAAATCTAAAAGAGTCAAACATCCTGAAGTTCGTACATGGTAAACAAGTTGCATATGGGTACAACTGTGTAAAATTAATTTCAATCAAAACAGGTGGAATTAATTTACATATGTTTAAAATCACTTTTTTATATGTAGGAACCAAATTAGCCACATAATCTGTGTGTCATTTTGTTAAGAATGATGTAAAACATGGTTTTGTCTGAATGATATTACTTGGTGTTAACATATAATCTTTTATATTGCAAAAGTATGATTCAGAATTCTGGGAGTCATTCAACAGGGATCGTCTTTAAGTCTTTGTCTTGTCAAGTGTCATAAATTTTATGTGATGTCACTACCAAGATAAATCAGGATCAAGAGATCCTGAGGACAGGGCATAGTTATCTAAATGCAGCTAGATATGCTGTGACGGGTCTGAAACACAATTTTGAGGCAAAAGAGAAAAAAAAAAAGTTGTGTAGTGTAACCCCAGCATGCCAAAAACCACTGACTTCATTCAAGTTACTAAAGAAGTAAATGTTGTTCGTTCAAGCTTATTATATCCTATTAGCAATACAGAACACTGCTTTAAAAAAAATATAACCTGTCATTATAGCAATATAAATATCTGGACATACAGGCACTTATCTAGTAGTTAAGATAGAGTTGGTATCTATACTCGGTATTTGCAGATAATTAAACATGAAACATCGGTATTGGAAGGGAAAAAGTGGTATTGGTGCATCCCTGGTTTAATAACACAGCCTCACTATTTGGCAAAGGGGTCACTGTTGCCCTCTTTATTTATCCTCTGAGTTATAATTGCTTATGGATGCTTTGTAGAGTTTTCATGACCTCATTATTAATTAATATTAATTAATTAGTAATATATCACATACCACGAAACGCATAAGACCAAATTTATTATTTTTTAAATGAGAAAATAGATGACTTTTCCTTTTTTTAAATATATGAGTTGTAAGAAGACAAAAGCTAAACCGTCACATTCACAATTCAACTATTATTATTTGTTTTATAATCATTCATATACACTCCTTATGACCTGTGAATGTCCTTCATATCAGAACAAATATTGGATTAACAAGTATCCAAAACTTAGTGGATATATCGTATGATCATTTTAAATTCACAAGGATTGCAACTAATATTTTGGGTATGTTGTTATGGATAATGAATACATTATATGAATAGAAACAATACATATCTAGTTTACAGTCCTTATGTACAATATCTGACATCACTTCTTATGCCATGGGACATGTAGTGATTTTCTCCCAAGGTGAGGGTCATAAAACTTGAACATAAAGCTGTCTATCTTTTTTACACCATAAATCCTTTTCTGAAACAGCCACAGAGGGATGGGTTAATGAATTCCATGACAGAAGGAAAACATCTAAAGCATTTTTAGAGTCTGAAATGCATGTGTATGGAACTCAAGCTCAAGCAAACTCCATAACATTAGTCTGTGTCACTGTATTTATTCTAAACAGCTTTCTTCTAAAGCAATATTCTTTATAGAAATTAACAGAGCTTCTTGTTCAGAATACAGAGTACTGCACTGAAGTGGGTCACAGTATTGGAATGATCTTTACCTTTTCATCATTAGATGGTGTTCAGGAAATACAGGAGAAAAATATACATAAAGACTCTTCTACTTCCTTTGGGAAAATAATATGACAAATGAGGAAAACTGAAGAGGAATGGGTCTACTGCAAAAGACACTTGATCTCTGCTCATTTCTGTATAAATAGCAGGTCATATTAAACCTCTTGTTTCTGTTTGGTGCAATAATAAAAAAAGAGCCGGTCAGTGCACTGAGATATGGAGGGCGAGCTGGAGAAGAACAAAAATGGTGGTGGGGCGGGTGGGGGATGACCCTAAGGCCATCCAGCCATTTAGTGAATTTGTAGGCCAGTGTGATTTAAAGTCATTTATGCCCCAGAAGCCCTATAGTCTCTTAAAACCATCCGTGCCCTATATGCCCCTGCACTGTCTTAGATATTTTAAATCACAACTAAAATCATGCATGATGAATATAATGGTGAAGAGGAACCTTCAGTGAACCACACTAATGCACTGTGTTAATGCACATTTTAGTCATGCACGTGTTTTACCATGTATAGATCCTCTGGATTGCTTAGTACAACTGATGTTATCTCGGATCCGTTTGGCCCCTGTTAATAGAATGTGTACTGACAGAACCAGAGCTGTAACTCTGTAATTACTTCCCAAAAGAGTTACTTATGAACAGCCCATTTGACCCCTTAATGTGCCCCAAATTGCAAGTGTGCATCAGAGTTGAAGAAAAAGTTGGTAAGAAAAGATCATATGGAAGATACTGGCAATATTATAATTACAATATAACATGAACTGAGTATCTTCACTGATAATACAGACTATGTCTGATGAAGTGTATAGCCTTTACTACCCATGCGAAGAGGCTGAATTTATGTCCGCCATGCTCACCTGTCAAGTGGGAGTATAGCATGACCGCGTCTCCACTGACCTTTCTTTAGCTGCCTTGTGAGTCACAAACTGTCACGTTCAATATCGTAACTATATTTACCTTTTTTTTTTTTTGTCTTTTTTTTCCATAATCTAAGTTCAAATGGAACCAAGCACAGAGTGACTACTATCTTGCAGGTATTCTTTGTGCTATCAGATAATAAACCTCATTTCAGCTGAGGTTTGAAGGCTCCAGGTCAAGGGTGTAGATTTGCACTTGACCCACCGCTCTCCCCTTTTTATGCTCCATGATAAAACGATAAAGGACTGATATACTACAATTGCTATTCTTCATGCTTTTAAACTATTCTGAATAACAATTCATAATTTAATCATATAATGTTAAATTAATGTTAAACTAATGACTGATAAAAAAGTAGTGTAGGCTTCAGTTCACATCAGTCATAGTACAAATGGAACAGGTCTCATACATCGGCAAAAAAAAAAGTTGATAGAGCACTGCATAATCTCCACAAAACCAACAAAGTAACAATCACAGAAAAAAAAAAAAAAACACTCTCCAGATCCTCGCACAAAGCTAAAGTTTTCTCTTACATAGAGAGTTCCAGTTGGCAGTTTGTTGTGCAGTTAATTTCCAAACCATGTTATTCATAGCTACAGATGATTGTAGCCTACTGTATGCTATGCACCAAAGACTAGCATTGTCATTAATGCTCTTATGATGGACTCATTTACTTAACGAAATTGACTTTAAGTGACTTATACATTTCTTTGAAAAACAGCTCATTTTGTCCACCTTCTTCTTTTTTACTGCCATCCTCACTCATGTGTCACCCGTGTTGTGCCTGAATCTTGCACAGTACATCTCACATATGACTGGAAAGTTTTCCTTCCAGTTTTGATGCTGCTAACAAACAAACATAGCTACAGAGTCTCACGTGACAGCAGGTAAAGGCAGGGCCAATCAAAGTCTTGTTTGTTGGAGAGGGATCAAATTACTGGTGGGGAGAATTCAATAATCACTGGATATTGGTGGGGACACGTCACTTCCGTCCACGCTAATTCTATGCCCTTGCTCCAGGTTATTTAGAAAAGAAAACAGTGCTACATGGAGGAGACTGGAAGATCTAGAAAATATATTGTCCACAGCCCAGTGCTGAGACATGTATATCCTATAGAAGACATAAGGTCATGTACAGCTGCTTCAGTGCCTTCTATTTCATGTAAAGCAGTTCTGTGGAGATTATAAGCTGTGCATAAAATAGTAATCAGTCATTTTCGCCAGTGATTCTTGTGGTATGATACAGTAATTATACTGACACAAAGTGAGTGACCTGCATATATCATGATCTGATTTTTTATTATTTTTATTTTTTTTAAACAGCCCTTTTTCACATGTAAGACCCACATTATAAAGCATGATATAGTACATTCGGGGACTTGCTTTGGAGTCCCTGCACAGTGCAATTCAAATGAGATAATGAGTTGCACTGTATAGATATTATGTAATTAAATAAATTACCATAAATAGTGTAATTTACTTTTTAATATCAAAAAATAAAAATGTAGCTTATGATAGTGCACCTCAAACTGGCAGAATTCACTAATCCACAAAACGTTATACTTACACTTTCAAAAAATATATATAAAACAAATACATGGTATGTTGAATGTGTGTGTGTGAGTGTGTGTGTTGCCCTGTGAAGGACTGGTGCCCCCTCCAGGGTGTATTCCTGCCTTGCAACCAATGATTCCAGGTAGGCTCTGGACCCACCGCGACCCTGAACTGGGTAAGCGCTTACAGATAATGAATGAATGAATGAATGGTATGTTGTTTTTCACTCTCAGAAAAAAAAAAAAAAAGATATGAATGAGGTTAATTATTTTCACCAAAGGTACAAACAGTGTAATTGTACCTTAAAAAGTCGGTTTATAATCCAGTTGTGTTCCCTAAAGGTATATTATATTCTTTTACAATATTTGAAAACTTTCATTATAGAACTGTGCCAAATAAAATAAGTCCTGGAGATGAAATGGGGAGTATGAAATCAACACAGATCTATATTCTACAATTATTATAGGTATGCTTATGTTCCCTAACTAAAAATAGTACCACCATTAGTGTACCACCATAGTGACAGTCTGTTAAATGTCCAGAAAATGTAAATATTCTTTCAAATGTAGATGCATTATGTTCTGTTCTCCAGAAAGTAAGCTGAATATGTATAACAGAAGGGTTTTAAATAGAAAAACATAATAAAGATTGGGAGTTGGAATGGAATTTATGAATTTGAGAGTCCCACCATAGTGACAGCAAAAGAGACCACCACAGAAACATTTTTTTTTCCTTTAAGATTGTACAGTGTACAATAATGGAATAAGATTTCTTTCTGAGTAATTTTGGAGCATTCCTCATGAAATTCTGACACAAAGTCTAGCTTTTCTGCTGATATGACACATGAAAAATTAAAATATAGCAGAAATACACTCTTGCTATTATCTTGCCTTACAACAAATACACTGCTACAAAAAAAAAAAAAAAGACTCATATCATGCTGTCTTTGCCAAGCATGCAAGCTTCTGTCATATTTCCTCTGCCGCCCTCTCCCTCCCTCAAGTTTACACAAACTTCAGAGAGCAGTTAGCTAAACTCCCTGAAAATACAAAGAATCCCATAAGCCTTATTTACAGTGCTTGAGCTCCAAGTCTGGTCTAAAGCATCTCACCTGGCGTTTAAGCCCCTACCCTGAGATTCCTCTAATCCAGCCCACCTCCCTAAGAGCCTACAGTAACATGCAGAGCAGCATCCTCTCACCCAGCGGGACTCAGCAGACTCAGCCCTTAAGATGAGATTTAGCCAGTCAATATGAACTCAGCAGGACAGCCAACATCAGGCTTTACAGCACTATAGCTTCAAGCACCTCCAGTCCATCTACTTATAGCAATGTAGTGTAAACATCTTTTTCATCAGCACACTTCATTATAACCTTATAAACCTAAATACTTAATATACTCCAAACTCACCTGTAAACATAGACCAATACTTTAAGAAATCAATGTGGCAAATGGATCCAAATAAGGTCCTTTAGAACAGAAACAATACCGGTTTGCTAATAAACTCTTAGTCCTTTAAACAACCAATTTTGTAACTGGTGTGAATGAAAGTCTTGTTAAAATTTAAAGAACATCCACATATTATAAACAGTTAAAACGGATCAAAGAGTCTTTATAGAACTGTATGTTGCTGCCAAGAGGAGTGTTATTTTCTTTTTAAAGACTCGATAAATGAATATACAGCACTGTGTAAAAATTAATGTAGGAGAGCACCCATTAATTTCCAGTAAAAATGAGCAATTGTTCATCTTCCAGTATCACAAACAAAGGCAGAAAACATATATTTAAAAGGAAATTACACAAAAAGCCTTGACGGCCCCATTCTTTGTGATGAACTTTAAATTTTTCAGTATGCATGGATATTTTTCTTAGTTGTTGTGAGAACAAGCAAAGTTCTGTCTTATCATTTCTTTGCTTCCCACAACACTCAATTACTATTAATTCCCTGATTTTGGGGTCTGAACTTTGCAGCCAGTGCTTTGTTCTGAGAACACCAGCAGCTTTGTTACATACACCAAACTGCACTAAATAAATAAATACTATTGTTTTTTTCTTTTTATTATTGTTGCTCTTTATCTGAAATATCTATTTAGTTTCATATTTTAGTCCATATGTTGCTCTACATACTTTGAGGGTGACTAACACGAACAGTGCAGCAACAGATGAACTACAGTCCCTATTTTTACCTCTATAAATTGGTCCAACAACGCAGGTGGTCTAATAGATTGGCAGTGAGTGGGCACACTGCGTATAAACTCCAGCAGCACTGCTGGATCTGATCCATTCATACCAATGCAATACACAATATAATAAAATCCCCACCTCTAGGGGCAGCTGTGGCCTAATGCCTAGAGACGTGAGCTTGGGTTGGGATTGGAAGGTCGCCAGTTCAATCCCCATGACTGACAGGAAAAAATTGGGGTGGATGTGAAGGTGGGGGGTGAGAAAGAACGCTGCTATCCTCCTTCCTCAGTCTATGGAGGTGACCCTGAGTAAGGCACATAACCCACATTACTCCCTGGGTGCTGGGGAGTGTGTGTGTGAAAATGGAAAGTGTAGAAACAAGGAGGTTATTTTAATGCTTTGTATGATATTGTATATGACGTTTTTACAGAAATGTATATGAAACAAGGCTTTTTATTTATTTATTTATTTATTTGGGACATGAGCACTCAAACCTACATATTTTTAAACCTCTTTTAAGCCTCTGGTACCAAAACATACAACTGGATTTCATATTCTGTAAAAGCTTGGCTGGCAATGTCTGACTTTTTCCTCAACATCACTCTTTTTCCATTTAATATGGTTATGTGTTTGGTGCTACAGAATATAAGCTATGTAAAGCCTTGCAGTGTTCCTGCAGCTCTGCGAGCCCCCAGTACAGTTGCCATTTTAAGCTGAAAAAATTAGGTTTTGACTGGATGTCACAGCGAGTAAATTCTGATGTCTATTTTTCCTCGCTCAGCCTTAAGTTGATGGTATGGGAGGAATAAATAAAGCATGAAATTAAACATGAAAAAAGTATTACCTGCATTCAATGTCCAAGCCCCTGACTTGAGTGCGGTCATCCACGCATTCTGATGGCTTATAAGGACTGACTGTCCCAAGAAACCTGCCCATAAATCAAAAATGATTAAAAAGAACAGACCATCTCGCCAGACCATCTCATCCTGTTAAAATCATCTGCCATGCCACATGCTTCATCACCCTTTAGAAAAGCTGCTGATCTTTGATGTACTTGAAAATGGAGGAGAAAAAAAAATCATACCATACTCTGACATACCTGTGCTTTGAAAAAGAATTAATCTTTTTTAAAGAAACTGTGTCACTAATTTATATACAGCATTGTGTTATTTGAAAGGAGGTAGACTATATAACTTGATATCTAAATGTCACATATCATTAGACTCAGATACCTAAGCATTGAGTCAGTTGGGGAATTTCAGGTTCAGTCATAGCTCTCTGGGTGTGTAGGACGTCTCTTTTTACCCCTCCATTACACAGTGTGACTCTGGCTAATATAAGTATCTGTTTCAGTATTCTCCTCAAAGCAATTGAAGGTGTCCAATGACAATGCTTTAGAAGTAGTTCTAAAAGAAGTAATGAATTTAGGTCTCTTAGAAGATGCTTGGTAACACTGACTTTTTTAGAGAAGCAGCTGAATTGTCTAAAAATAACAGCTAATAGGAGAAATTTATGATAATGCATACATAATAATTGTCAGAATATGTCAGGACCAGCTCCATAAAGGAAAACCCAAAACAGAGTATTGTGAATTCTAGAGTTACTCAGCTGAGTTACCAAACTCACTAAATGCTAGACTTCAATACCAGCTAATATTACATTAAAATGTATGGCATTAGGCAGACGCTCTTTTTGGAAGAAACGTACAATTTTATCAAAAGTTACAGAAGCAGGCAAATGGAATGTTAGAAGTCTTGCCCAAAGACTAGTGCAGATTCATATAGTAACATACAAATAAATGTGATAAAGTATACGATCAAAAGAAACAAACATTCTAACAAACATGCAGATACATCCCGGATATGAGCGGAAACAAGCAAAGGCCTTGGAGTTCTTTCATCAGGTAAATCAAATGAAAATGTGGCATACTTCTGAAATAATAACTTCAAACCCATTCCATTTAAATATCCATTTAACTAATGCTAATGTCTTTCACTGGAACTGATGGAAGACGTCCACTTCATTCAAATAACACTTACATTTTCTTGCCATCAGATGAACTTAAGGCAGTTGGTGCCAAGAGTAATCAAGTTCTTATTCTTTGCAGCAAGAAAATTGCCACAGTACCAAGGAGACTGTGTGGATATGTGGCAAACTGAGTGGCTTTTACATTTTTCTCCCAATTATCTCTCAAAAGTTACTGCCATTGTACTAACCTTAATCTATTGCAATAGCCCAAAATCTGACTAAAACAGTCAAATTACTGACCTTAACCTCTTTAAAAATCTATTTTAAAACCCCTAAATCTTCCACACATATGAAATTTGAATTTCAGATCCTCAAAATATAAATGTCACTGACATATGAAACATTCCTACACCTTGCAGCAAAACATTTTCAAGATTACCTAACCATGCAGATATGTGGCCAATTGTCAGCAGTCATATTTTGCCTAATTATCTCTGCACTGTTAATCTTTGCCAATTCCCACCCTCTGTTTTTATCTTCCACACTGTGCCCTAGCAACCAATGCAGGACAAGAAAACCAATCGGATATTACCTCTGAGATATAGGCAGCTGGCCACTGGATCTTATTTTGAGCTGCTGCTTACACAACGTCTCGGACATAAGTTGGCAGGTGCCCATGATTGGCCAGCACAGCTGCAGATCAACAGGAGATAGGAACTAAGCCATCCTTTCCACCCAGAGCACAGCAGGGCCAACTGTGCTCTCCTGGACTCCAGGCCACAGATGGCTATGGCATCATTAGGATTCAAACTCGGTCCCGGCAATAGGACACAACCCTCTTAGCCAACTTCACCACTCGGGAGCCCTGACAGTGCTGCAGTCTAATGAGACTATACTTGCCTGAAGGCTAAGCCAGATAACTCCATGCTCACTGTAAGGTACACTAGTGGTAGGTACATAATATAGGATTGCTTCTCAGCGGCTGGGACTGGAAATCATATCAGGATTGCTGAGAAGACGAATGGTGCACAATATATATATATATATATATATATATATATATATATATATATATATATATATAGAGAGAGAGAGAGAGAGAGAGAGAGAGAGAGAGATTTTGATGGAACTCGCTGGTCTGCTGCAACAAAACTCCCACTCAGAAAGTTGATCTTTCAGCAGAACTATAATACAAAGCAAGAACTGGAAAACCTGTCAGAATACTAAGCTTAATCCATTCAAAATATGTAAGAGCAAATGACCAAATTGGTCACAGTTCTGACCATATTTATAGGAAATGGGAAATAATACAGACAGACAGACAGACAGACAGAAACCGACAGACAGACAGACAGACAGACAGATAGATAGATAGATAGATAGATAGATAGATAGATCAAAGCATCCAGTACTTTTTCTACATAGAAGTGTAAGATATATATATATATATAGGGTTATGTCTATTCAGTTGCCCGGAGTACAGTAGAGTCACAGGATTATTAGCCTATAGCATTTGATGAAAGACTAATTAAAGAAAAATTTTGAAGACCATATCTTACAGTTTAAATGTAATTTTAATGGTACAATTATCGAATATGAGTGGCGCAACAGATAGTGTCGTTGTCACACAGTTCCAGGGTTCTGGGGTTGGATGGTTCGAGTCCCACCTCGGGTGACTGTCTGTGAGGAGTGTGTTCTCCCCGTGTCCGCATGGGTTTTCTCCGGGTGCTCCGTTTTCCTCCCATGGTCCAAAAACACACATTGGTAGGTGGGTTTGGCGACTCAAAAGTATCCATAGGTGTTGATATGTGAGGTGTGAGTGAATGTGTGAGTGTGTATCGCGCTGAGAAGCACTGGTGCCCCCTCCATGGTGTTTCCCCACGTTCCGCCCAGTGATTCCGTGTAGGCTCTGGACCCACAGACAACAATAACTTAAAATCAATAAAACTTTAATATAAAATAACATCATCATCTATATAATAAACATTTTTAAACAATAACAGGTTTGTCATTATTTGCCATGTTCTGGAGTTATGCTGGACAACCACCTGTAGGCATGATGGTCTGTGCTTTTGTTTAGCAGCAGGGTGTGGGAAATTAAATACAGTGTAAAGGTATTTTAAAAATAATATTAATTTCCACTGAGACCCAGCGATTTTGACAACTGACAAGTGATTGGACACACTGTTGCTCATCTCCTTCAGCTGGGAGTAGTACATGGGGATGAGGAGAAAAGGCTGCTTCTGTCTGTCCTGGTAAAGGGCAGAGGCAGGGACCAACTCTTTTAGTCTCAATAGCTGCTGAAATGTTTGCCTGCATCGATTAAACGTTGGCTAAAAGAAGCGTGAAATGTAAACACTTACGTGTTGTGGAGATATGAATAAACTAATGTTAGCCTCTGGACACGGCTGATTTCCATCACTACTCACAGGCTACCCCCAATTTTCTTCCTGAAAATCTGGCATTCTGTCTCCTGTTTTGCTTCCTCTTTTTCATTTTTGTAACCAGATTTTTCTTTAAACAGCATCATCTTTTCCTTCCAACTCGCAGCAGCACACACTGCACCCACCTGCTCAGTTCACACCCGATGAGAGGGTGGACAGAACCATTTCATGCAATCATAGTGGAGAAACAAATGAGGTGCTATGGATGTTAAGTTTTTGTCAAAGAAGAAAATTAAAATTCTATTTTGTAATGCTTTAAATAAACTATAAGGGCGGCACAGTGGCGCAACAGGTAGTGTTGCTGTCACACTGCACCATGGTCCTGGGTTTGTGGAGTCGAGCCCTGCTCCAGGTGACTATCAGCGAGGAGTGTGGTGTTTTCTCCCCGTGTCTGTGTGGGTTTCCTTTGGGTGCTCCACTTTTCTCTAATGGTCAAAAACACACTTTGGTAGCTGTATTGGCTACTCAGCAGTGTCCATAGGTGTGAATGTGTGAGTGTGTGACACTCTGTAAAGGATTGACGTACCCTCCAGGGTGTGATTCTGGCTGGGCCCCGGACACATTGCAACCATGAATTGGATAAGCATTTACAGACAATGAATGAACAAATGAATAAACTATTATACAGTTGATGGCATTTTAATAGTTTAATAATCAATAAAAACGTTTTAATATATTTTAGGTCCCCTCTCACACACAGGCCCTTAGAATCATCCTAATTTTTTCCCCTATACGCGGCCACTGGTTATAAGACTTTCTCTAGTGAAGGGGAAGGAACAGTGTATGAGATAAATGTAGCCATTTTCCCCATTAATTTACATTAGTGCTGCACGCTGAAAACAGCCCCCAATATGGAACTATTACTAAATATGGAGATGAACCATGTGATTGCAACTCATGGATAAACTCTTGTGAGAGAACATTACACATGAAACAATCCTGCTCCTACATAGAGTCAGGCTTATGGTTATGGTCAGTTTTATGTTTAGTGTTAGGTAAGGAGTTAGGGGCAGGTTTATGGCTGATTTTTAACATTAGGTAGGCATTATAAATAATGTGTTTCCCAGGGGTCAATTCTTGGAGATCTTCTGTTTAATTATTATATGTTGCCTTGGGGTCAAATTCTACATAACAAACACACTTGTTACCATAGTTATGAGACTTGGCTTGCTCACCAGATGATCACAGTCCAATAGACTCATGTCAGTGTCTGGAGTACATAAATATGTGGATGAGCCAAAATTTCATACAAAAGAAAAAGGACAAAACAGAAATTGTAGTGTTTGGCACCAGAGAGAAGAGTGTTTGTATTAGTGGAAATCTCAATTCTCCAGCAGAAAAAACAAACCGGAGTCTGAAAAATTGGTGTTAAAATATATTCTGATCTTACTTTCACTAGCTATATCAAAGTTTAACATCATGGGCATATCATTTATAGCTTTTTTTCACATTTTTATATTGTTTTTCAGAAACCATCTTCCAGAACGCTTGAAGCTTATTTGTATTCCTAGTATCCAGAATTGTTTTGGCCTTTCTGTACTGTGCATAGTGCTGATCTTGGTGTAGATCATAGCACCATACCTTCACTCCTACACTCTGTAGTGCATTGTGCAAAATTTTGAAAAAAAAAAAAAAAAAAATTCACAATTTGTTTTTTGTTTTCTGGGGTGCTGCGATCTGATCACCGGAGTTCAGAGTCAGTATCTACAAAACTGTAAGATTTGAAAACATGGCTGACTCTCAGGCCTAGGTCTTCACATGGCTCAGTGAACAAATGTTTGGTGGACCCTTATCTGGCTCATTTCTGATGTTAATATATTGCCAGACTGAAATATATTTAGAGCTTTTTCACCCTGATTACAGTTACGTACTCATTCATTCATTCATTATCTGTAACCGCTTATCCAGTTCAGGGTCGCGGTGGACCTAGAGCCTACCTGGAATCACTGGGCACAAGGCAGGAATACACCCTGGAGGGGGCACCAGTCCTTCACAGGGCAACACACACACTCACACATTCACTCACACTCACACTTACGGACACTTTTGAGTCGCCAATTCACCTACCATTTACCAGTTATGTATTAATTAACATTATTTCAAAAAAAAAAAAAAAAACAATTAAAAAGTTATAGTATGTTGTTTAGGTTTAATATATTGTCATGTCAATTTTTAAATGATTAACTTTCATGATTGTTATAGTTATACGTTTAAACAGGGGACATTTCTTGGTTAAAGGATATGTAAAATATTAATTCTACAATTCACTGTCTGTAACTTCTTAACCAGCTCACTGGGTGCAAGGCGAGAACACACCCTGGAGAGAGCACCAGATCAGACACTCACACAGTCACTTGCACAGTAATACCTATGGACACTTTTGCGTAGCAAGTCCACTTACCAGCATATGTTTTTGGATAGTGGGAAGAAAAGACAGCACCAAGAGGAAACCCATGCCTCCAATTAGTGTTGACAACTGGGGATAGATTATACTCACTTACTCGTCCCTCAGGATCACTCAGTCCTTTGACACACCTCCAAGGTGTTGTTCATCAGGCCCTGTCTTCAAGCGCTTGAGGGAAACAAGAACAATTTTCCAGCATTACAGGACAGCTAAGTTCACCAGGTGCAAGGCAGGAACAAACCCTGGACTCACAAACTCAGGACCCTGGAGCTGTGTGACAGCTGTAATTATAACTGATTCCTCTACACATGTATAGCTGCATTTTTAAGACAACAACATACACTTGCAAAACAAGTGTTTTAACAGCATATTTCATGTTGAGGAAAAGTAGAAGCAGAGAGTGTCAATCGAGGTAAATTAAAGCAGATGTTTCTCTGCAATAATCCCCAGCAGAGACCTACTGGTAGAAGTCAGATATGAACACTTGAAATGAGCTTAATGTGAAAAACCTTTGCCATAGCTCTATAGGATTCCCTCTCTCTGCACTGCTAATTAACTGTGTAAACATCTACTTGACTCTCACACACACATACAAAAGTGTTGCAGATGTTTTGTTATATGCATGTTTATTTACTTTATTATTATTATTTTTTGTGAGTATTGGAACAACACAAAAAACTGAGAAAAAAGGGGAAATATATAATTTCATGCAAAACTCCAAAAATGACAAAATGACAAAATTATTGGCACCCTCAACTTAATATTTGGTTGCACACAATTTTGAAAAAAGAACTGAAATCAAATCGCTTCCTATAACCATTGACAAGCTTCTTACACCTCTCAACTGAAATTTTGGACTACTCTCCTTTTGCAGACTACACCAGGTCTATTATATTTGAAGAGTGCCTTCTCCCAACAATTTTAATATCTTTCGACAGGTGTTCAATGGGATTTAGATCCAGACTCATTGCTGGCCACTTCAACCATTTCTGGGTGCTTTTTGAAGTATGTTTGGGTCATTGTCCTACTGGACGGCCCATGACCTAGGATGCAAGCCCAGTCACTGGGGCCTGTACTGTGACCCAAAACCCATTGGTAATCTTCAGATTTCATGATGCCTTGCACACAGTCAAGGAACCCAGTGCGATCAAAACAACCCCAAAACATTTTTGAATCTCCACCATATTTGACTGTAGGTAGTATGTTCTTTTCCTTGTAGGCCTCATTCCATTTTCGGTAAACAGTAGAATGATGTACTTTACCAAAAAGACCACAAGACATTTTCCCAGAAGGATTTTGGCATACTGATGTATATTTTGGCAAACTGCAGTGTAGCTTTTTTATGTCTCTGTGTCAGTGGGGTTCACCTGGGTCTCCTGCCATAGCTTTTGGTTTCATTCAAATGTCGATGGATAGTTTGCGCTGACACTGATGCACCCTGAGCCTGCAGGACAGCTTGAACTTCTTTGGAACTTGATTGCGGCTGTTTATCCACCCTTTCAGATTATCCTGTGTTTCAACCTTTCCAACAAATTTCTCTTTTCCATCCATGTCCAGCGAGCACATATAGACCCCTACTGCCCTTTTGCCCTAGATGAGAAAATTGCCTTTTCTGCTGGAGCCCCTTTTTTTCTTCATTCATCAATATATAAAAAATAGAAATTACCTTCTCTGTCATCAATTCCCCACAAAAGTGTGTTTTGATATTTGTCGGGCACTGAGTTTTTGTGAGAATTCTGCCACAATCTGATCTGCAGCACGCACAAGCTCCCACCTTGCCCCTCCCTCCTCCTCCTCCGGTTAGCACTGGGCCAAACTGCTGCTACACACTTCTCCTCTGACCTGCAGCATCACACAGACAGGTAATGACAGTGTTTGTGCAATCCCTGAAGTTGTTTGCTGCAAAATTAACCACAACACTTAACAGTTCTCCTCTTTTTGTTGTCCATGCTTAGTGTGGCATACACAGACACACAGTGCAAAGATTGAGTCAAATTCTCTCCTTTTTATCTGGTTTATCTGTGATTATTTACCCACAATTTTCATAAGGTGCCTATAATTTTGTCTGACCCATTTTTGGAGTTTTGCGTGAAATTATATCAATTTTTATTTTTATTATATTTATTATATCAATTGTTTGTGTTGTTCCTACACACACAAAGGAAATAAACGTGTATAACAAAATGTGTAATTGAAATAATTTTCTGGGAGAAATAATTTTCTGGAAAAAATCAGAGGTGATTGTATGTACTTCATTTTATCTATGTATTATTATTATTATTATTATTATTATTATTATTATTATTATTATCTTACGATTGTGCCTAAGTATAAAACACATGTCAAAACCATGTGTGCTCAAAAATTACAAACAGGGTGATGAGGGGAAGAATTGTTACTTATGCAACCACACATCCTGACCATGCTGCTGGAAACAGACACTGTCTTCTCAGACTAAAAATATCTGCAGAGTCCTTATAATTCAGCCCTAATGTCACACTATAAGAATCTATTTAAAACTGTTATATTTACAATGTAATATATACAATTCAAAAATTCTTTTTTTCTTTTCAAATTTTTTTTTTTTTTTTTTTTTTAAAGGGAGGTAAATCAAATCATTGCGAAGATTGACAAACATGACAAAGTGGTTAGAGGAAATATTTTATTACTTTATTACATGTCAATGTAGTTTTTTTTAATGATATTTGATGTGGAATCTCTTAATTTACAAACAACAGCATAAAAACAATGCAATTTACCCTTACATAATAAAACTGCTAGTATGTCACTATGCTCTGAAAACAAGTGAATTATGGGTGGATGTTTTGGCCAAATTTGAAGATTTATTTACATTCTAGATTAATCATGTGTTAATTTTGCGTTACACACACACAGACACATTTTGCTACAGTTTTAAAGTGACACTTGCAGAAAAGACACCTAGCATGAAGCTGCCTTGACGGATGTTCATTGGAAATGAGTCACGGGAAGATTACTGTTTCTATTTAGAAAAAAGGCCTAGACTGACATGTTTATCCCAAAAATAGTCCCTCTCAAAAAACACATGGATGATGGATCCCACTGATACTTTCTCTTATGATTTTGGTAGTTAGCCTTCAGTTCAGACTGAAAAGTAGTTGAGCTAGCTTAGCAGTGTCTATACTGTATAATTGTCTACTAGATGTTTAAAATGTTAAACATTTTTTTTCCAGCTAAAATGTAACAAAATCAGATTTCTACTTCTTCCAGGAATTACATACACTATACAAGACAATTCCATTAAATTAAAATGGAAAAATATACATATTCAGGAGTTCTCAGAAATATTTAGGCTTTCTCTGCAAGACGCCAGAAGGCGTATATCTTAATCTGTCATCTCAAAGAAGCTAGAAAGTCTGTGAAAACACTGTGTGACATGTCAACTTCTGCCTGTCTATATCTAGAGCACCTTAGAATAAAAGGCTTGTGTAACATCTGAAAGCAAGGGGCTGTGCATGGCAGTGGAAACCAGCTTTATTAGAATCCAACACCCAACCCCCACCCCGCAGGGCTCCATCAAAACAGATACACAGGGTCAGCACACACATATCCATAATCGTTATACAGGAAAAAATGAAAAACAAGGTTAGCAGTGTAGAACAAACCAGGACTGTTGTGTTATACCAGAACCAGTCAGAGTAAATAAGTAAACAGTGGAGTATATTTGAGCCCATAAATAGTACATTGAGTAGGGAGGAACCACGCAGATCCAAGAACTGAGAAAGATTCTGGAATGGTCTGGAAGCTTTCATGTAGAAGTTGTCCTTTTAAACTGGCAATATTTGTTGATGTGGGCTGGGAATTCCTGAA
This sequence comes from Hoplias malabaricus, assembly GCF_029633855.1. Classification (NCBI taxonomy): domain Eukaryota; kingdom Metazoa; phylum Chordata; class Actinopteri; order Characiformes; family Erythrinidae; genus Hoplias; species Hoplias malabaricus. The sequence goes on from NC_089803.1 coordinate 27,831,776, forward strand.
CATACAATGAAAGGAGTTGGGTTTAAAGCAGAGGTATTGTTTTAACATAAATCCAAACACACCTGAACCGCATTCAATGGCTTTGACCTGGTTTTAGAACCAGTGGTCATAAGAAAATACAAAATAAATAAATAAATCTGATTGAGAAAAAAATAAAAATAAATAATTAACTTGTAGCTAAATATATATATTTAGCTACAAGTAGAAATAATTTTACAATTTATCTTATTTTAACTATGTTAGTGTTTCCCAAACAGGTCTCTAGGATTCTCCAGAGGGTGGATATTTTTGCTCTATCTTGAGTAAATATGACTGTCTGTGGGATAAAGTTTGATTAGTTTATAGAAACGAATGGGTGGTACACAAATGTAGTAAGTGAATGTACAAAGATTATTAAATAAATGGGCCATTTTATTTTTAAGGTAATTAATCCTTACAAATTATGCTACATTTAAAGAATACTCAAAAATAATCCAGATATACTCAAAATTACAATTACACATATTAATGACATACAATCCATAATGTATTTTCAGTCCATTTGCACCCTAAGTCCTGAAGAGCAGATACAAGATATAAGAACCATTGGTCTGAATGTAGAGTCCCAGTCATGGAGCATCCATGCACTAGAAAGGGGTTCTGTGGTTTTGCACTGCAGAGCTCATCAAAGACTTATGACTAGCTGTGAAATAGTACCAAATATCAAAGAGTCCACATTTGAGTGAGGAGGTATTCAAGGACAGTGTTTCCTAGTCTTGTTCCTGGGGGTGTACAGGACTTTTAGGGCTCTCTGTGATCTGACACACGCAACTCAGCTCATCAAGCATTCTACTAATGAGCCAATGAATTGAATCAGATTTGTTCAGACAAGGAAGACATCTGAAGTGTGCAGTGCCGTGGGTCCCCAAGTGAGCTAGGCTGGGAAATAGTGCTCTGGGATATAGCCTGGGACACTCTGATCTAGGACTGCAGTATTGAGATAATCACATAAAAAAAAAAAAGCTCTACACAATCCTAACCTTACTATGCTCAGTACCAGATGTCAGCTAGTGGGGTATGAAACAAAGAAAGTCAAAGAAAAACATTCACTCATTTATTCATCTTCTTTTCCGCTTGATCCAGAGAAGCCCAGGAATCCTTGTTCCCTGCAAATTCCAACAGCTTCTCTTGGGGAATCCCCAGGCCAGCTAGGAGATATAATCCCTCCAGCATATCCTGGGTCTACCCCAGGGCCTCCTTTCAGCTGAACATGCCAGGTATACCTCCAGTGGAGGGCGTCCTGGAGGCATCCTTATCAGATGTCCGAACCACCTCAACTGGCTTCTCTCAAGGCAAAGGACCAGCGACTCTAATCTAAGCTCCTCCCTAATCACTGAGCTCCTCACACAATCACAGAGAGTATGTCCAGCAACCCGCTAGAGAAAACTAATTTCAGCTCGGAACATGAACATAGGTGAGAGTGGGTACATACATTGACTGGTCTGGTAAACTGAGAGCTTTGCTTTGTGACTCAAGAGAAAACTACGGTTTCAGACTTGGAGGATCCGCAAAGAAAAACATTCATTCATTATCTGTAACTGCCCATCTAGTTCAGGGTTGCGGTGGGTCTGGAGCCTACCCAGAAAAAGTAAAACATGCATCTCCAAAATAATAACTTTTTCAAAATACATATTCTTAAATAATAAATACCCCCTTAACATATAGCGGAAGTCAATGTATCCAGATTTTATTCCAATTAATGTTGGAGCATTTCTTAGTGATGTGTGGATCGATACCTCTGATACCAGATATTTATGCTTGATACTTTTGATACTTCAGTCATTTGAGGTTATGTGCATCATTAACAGGAACACAGAGGAAAGTAATTATTACTGAAATATTGTCTAAATGCTACGCGGTTGGTGGGAACTACTTTGTCTTCCGCCTGGGTAAGTGTGTAATATATAAGTGCTGTGGCAGTCAGTCACTCGGTCTGAAGAAAGACACAATGGTAGAGTGTAAATGGAGTGATGTGTGGAGCTATCTCAGCTCTGTCTCTCTTCAGTCTCTGGCGGAGTCCTTCAGAGCTGCAGGCAGGCACTATCCAGGTACAGAGGGAGAAAATGTGGAGCTTTAAGTGGCGCTAAGCACTGTTGCTGTATGAGTTGTTCACATTAATAAATATGGTTATGAAAAAGTAAATAAATAAATACATGCTTCAACAAATAGCTGCATGAGTTCAGCTTGGAGTAATAATGTGTATCACTGAGATAATCTCACATTTGCAAAAAAGACTATATTTATTCAGGTAAGGCTTCCTATATAATTGATCATTTAAAATGAATTACATAGACTGGGCATCATTAAATTATAGCTCAGCTATATTGTAAATGAGGCCACTACCTCAATATACTTCAGAGTTTTAAATAAATAAATAAATAAATAAATAAATAAATAACTCTGATGTCTTGTATTCTTTATGAAGCTGAGATGAAATACACTACATTTTTTAGATTTACCATTAGGTGTATTTGTACAAAGTATCGGTATCAGATAGGTACCGGCCTGACTTTTACTCAGTATCGAATCGGAAAGTAAATTGGTGGTATCGAACATCACTAGTGTTTCTATTTGACAACATATCATGAAAATTTCACACAATGTCAAAAGCACAAATGATGCTCTGCTCAAAATTTTTATGGACAGACATATTTTTCTTTGGACAGCTACAATGTTCATAACAGGTACAGAACAATTTTAAATAATGTCTTATCCCTTGTCTATGCGCCCCACTTTTGACCCATTTGTACTCTGTGTTCTTTTCTGTAAGCATCTGCCTCCTTCAATTTTATTTATTTAGCCTCTGTCTTCATAAGATTAATGGATTTACAAAGCTATAGCAGTCTTTTTGTTCAATGGAATGCTTGATTGCATAGCTTAGAAAGATGTTTTCAAAATAAACTAAATGAACCGAAGTCAGACAGAGTACAGCAAGTCCTGTGGACTCTCTTGCACATACTACACATCCACATTCATTGACTTGCACATTATGACTGTTTTTCCTACTTGTAGCTTCCTGTTTACTCCTTTTTTATTGTGCAGACGATTACAAGGAGAATCATGATTCTTGCAGATAATGACTCTATGGCCTGAGGCCAAGAGAGAATCTCCACAGCAAGGGCAAACGGAGTGTGTGTATGTGTGTGTGTGCGCGCATGCTCTTGTCCGACCGTACAAATCAATACTGCCAAATGGTAGCCTGCAGATCTTCGATAATTAGTGGGAAACAGACAGGGAGTGAGAGATCACCCTAGAGAGGTGCTATGCTTGTGTACCATCTCTACATTTCACTGGGTTCTTAGCCAAAAATCCATCTCCTCCCCTTGCATGTCAGGGCGGTCTATACTCAAGGTAATCTGGACTGTGTACTTGATCACACCGATGTCTCGTCTCAGTCTCAGCACAGAGACAATAACTTAGGCTCATCTAAACTCATTACATGTTATCTGAGACAACGTGAAAGAGCATGCACATAATCCAGCCTGCATCCTGCTGGCCCACTTATAATTTTTCTCAGACTTGGCTCAAAACACACAGGACACACTCTCAGAAAAACTGTCACTGTGGTGGTACATTTCAGTACATTAGGTTAGGGAACCCAATTATACCATACTCTACATTAATTGTAAATTTTAAGGTTGTCTTGATTTCATATGCCCCATTTCATCACCAGGACTAAAATTGTGTTATTTTATTCTACACAGCTCTATATTGAAAGCTTTACAAAAAAAATTATCATCACGTCTTCCTGGAGAAAAGGATGTAATGTGCCCTTAGGGAAAATGGCCAGACCACTGATGTACCTTTAAAGGTACATTTAAACTGTTAGTACCTTTAGTGTCAATGACATGTGCTGTATCTTTTTCTTTCTGAGATTTCACAGTCAGTTATGGAACGAAGAATTACAGAATAAAATAAAATAAATAGATAAAAGATTGGTTAAATTTGTGGCATACTAAGATAAGCAATATTACCATGAACACTGCAAATAGAATAGAAACTATATTCCAAGAAAAGAATATAGTTTTATTTTATGATAGAAAAGTTTCATCACAACCTCTCCATCTTGTAAAGTGTTGGGGTGGGTCCAGAGCTTACATAAAATCATTTGATGTAATGCGGGAACACATTCTGCAAAGGGTGCCACTATCTCACCAGGCACTCAAACATTCACAGCAATGGGCAATTTCACACAGCCAATCAACCTAACAACGAGTGAGTTTACATGGCGGGAAAGAGCACATGGGCGATGAGAACACACTAATCTCCTCCCAGACAGTGACAGAAGAAAACTAACTAAATAAGTAAATAAATAAATAGTTTATGGAAAATCAAACTTTAAATAACCATGCAAGACATGGTAGAGAACAAATCTGCCACTATGAGGTAAACGGTACTTAAAAGCAAGGTTCACAATTGTAATCAAAAAACACTTTTCATAAAAATCAGATGTTTTCTCACCATTTGCCAGCTCTTGAGTCTGTTTGTTTGCTGGAAAGTAAAGTGGTCTAATGTGTTTACAAAGAATGTGTCTGTAAATTAGTTATTTAAAAAGAAAGAAAGAAAGAAAGAAAGAAAGAAAGAAAGAAAGAAGGAAAGAAAAAAAAGAAAAATAAAGGTTTCGGTGCAGTATGCTAGGCTTTCTCTCTTAGTTGTCATCTGTTTTAGGCAACGCAGAGTACTCAAAACATTCAAAAGCACAAACCGAGATGAGGATATTGATCTATTCCTGCGTAGATGGGTAATAGACTTATTTTTTGCTGTTTCGAAATTACTTAAACATCTGCAAATTCAGCACATGGGTGACTGCAATAACAAAAGTGCTGCAAAACTGAACAAACTGAGTTACAAATGAGTTTCTGTGGTAATTCAAACCATGAATAAAAACTTACAGACAAGTTAAACTTCAGCAACATTCAAACAAGAGTTTTTCTTTCAAACATAGCATTCCAGCTCCTGAATGTAAACAGAGAGAATTGCGTTTCCCCACAATTGTAAATGTCCCCTTTAAAGGTGTCAAGCTTAAAGCTAGTAGGATAGAACTGAGACAGGAGACCTCTTGACGAAAGTTTGGGTGGCTGCTGGAGGTGGTGTTGGTGAAGCCAACAGGAGATGCTGTCTCCGTGGTTTGTGTGGAATCCAATGCCAGAATGCAGTAATGGGGACATGGAACTGAACAAATGGTACTCTCCTTCAGATAAGATATAAAACCTAATGCATGACACTCATTAAAAATCCCAGAGCATTATCATACAGAAATTAGGGGTGTGACTAATATGTCCTGCTAAGTTTAACACTGTGGCTAATTCTGATCACTCCTAGTTATACCCTTCTTCAATAAACTGGTTTTATCATTCCCTCTAATTCTCTCTGTACCTAGTAGCTGATATGTGGTGTGTGTGTGTTGGGAGTACTGTCTGCCATGGCATCATTGAGTTGTAAAGTGCTTTGGATGTCTATAAAAGTATTATATATGTGTCACTATCTCATTTTCATTCATCCTCCTGTGAGACAGGAGAAAGGTTCCTTGATTCTTCAGATCGAAAAACGTCCAGAAGTGTTTCTTTCCCAGGTAATTTGGAAATGTAGTGTTTTTCCCAGCATCATGACACTGCCTACTTTTCTGAACTGTATTACTTTTAGACATTGCTTGAAAACACTACCTGCATTTTACATTGAACAAGAAGTTGATGATGAAATCTGCAGACTCTTTCTATGCAAAGGCCTCGAAAACTCATTAAGGGGAACATAGTGGGTGGGTTGGTGAAGATACAGTGCCAGTGCAACCATAAACCTTCAAAAGAATATCAGTTGTTAGTGCATCAGACAGATAATGATGATGGCAATGCCTTTTTAAAACAGTTTTTCCATACTAAACTCTGTCTCTGTGTGTCCATTTTTAATCTCTCAAGCTGCAACACCAAACTGTGAGTTTGAGTTTAGTCTACACAGAACCTTTAAGTATTTGATCTCTTTCTCTCTGTCTCTGTGTATATGGGTGTGCTTGCTCTTTCGTTGTGTGTGTGTGTGTGAGTGTGTGTGTGTGTGTGTGGTAGGGAAGACAGTGAAGGAATTGGTTAATATTTATTGAAAAAGTCATACAAACACTGATGCATATGTCCATATGTGTGTGCATTCAGTCACTGGTGGTTAGACGCTTGATGGCTCTTTTTCTTTTTTCTTCTTCACCGTCCAATAACATCATGGGCTGAGGGTGCACATGGTCATCTAATGAAAAACAGCAGAGCTGTCAAGATAGACATAAATAATGACCTTTATCTGATTTCCATCAAATGAATGCTGGGGCCTGAGATTGCTATCGATTCCAGTATTCATATGGCTGTAAATGCTAAAATGAAAGGCCAACAGGCTTGGTGTATTTGGATAGATAAGACCATGCTATATTGACATAGTGATTTTGTATTTTACATGTAATAAGAATTGAATTCTGAGGTAAAATCACAGTCAGGTTTGTTATTAAACTGAAACTAACATGCACCAAAAACAGCTATTGGAATATCATTAAGCCATATTACAGTAGTAATATGGAGTCTACAGTAGTAGACTCTTGTGTATATATTCATTTTTAGATGCACTTAAATGATACAGAATCATTTGTTTTTCTGAATGTCAAAACTGCTTTATCATCTTGATCATCAATTCTATTTTCTTAATTATTATAATCATAAACAAGATAAGATGTAAAATATCCTATGCCAATCCATTAGGACTTCCACTCTCTTCCTACCTGCAGCCACAACATTTCTGTTGTCACCTATTGTTTAAATTCTAAACAGTAAGAATTCTGTGACGTTTTATTATCCAATCAGCAACCAGCTACCCTTAACAACCAAGGTTACTCAGCCCATGAGTACCCAAACCACCCACTGCATCACTAGCTCTTCACAGTGGTCATCAGATAGACACCTCCCCTCATCTGTGTTTCAATTAATTAAGTTCACAACACCTCCAGAAGGCTCATCAGCGAAGTCTGGATTTCCAGAACAACCCACCCCCACTCCAAGCTTTACAGCCCTACCATCCCCTTAATCATCAACAACCATAAACCTACACTGGCCTCCCTGGTGTCTAAGACTGTACCCCAGTTGCACCGTTAATGCATGCTCAATGCCACCATGTGATCTTTATGTGCTACATCACCAACATCCACAATAACATCTCTATAGTGTCTGTCTCCAGATACTCTGTGCTCTCCTTATCCACAACCACTGACTTCTGATTACTCCCTCATAGCTGCCCTTATATTTTAGTCCCTAATGCCAAACTGCACAAGCAGGGATGTGGTAGACTTGGTTACAAATCCCCTAACATCTCACCTCAGCCACCACGTCCATATACTTCAGTTTCTTACTTTTGAATGCTTCATCTCAAATGGAATTGTTAACTCTATGAAGCAAATTATCCATTTACTTTAAAAGTACAGCACCATGTGTAGCTAATGCAACCTCTGTGTAGTTAACGCAATGCACTCTGGGACATGAAGTTTGTAATAAATATGTGATCTTAAATGCCTTTCAGTTTGGGAGTAGTTCTAGAATAGCTGTTAACGTGTATAGAACCTCAATATTATTAAGTGGATCTTTTCATTTTAAACTTGGACCCAAATTCCAATTTGAAGAGTACCAACAGAATGTTTTTGGGGAATTTATCAAAATTGTGTTTGCTATCATGTTTTCTGTCACTGTATAAATGTTCAAGGCTGCTTTTATTGTTGGATGCACTCAGGATGAGCTTATTTTGAAGGCAGTTTAGATGGCTAAGCGCTAATTACATACTGAGCTTCTCAGTGTAACATTAAAATGTGACTCGTGCAACTGATTGTTAATGAATAAAGTTATGAACTTTAATAAATAAATTAGTTAATGAATAAAGTTTATTTTTTTAAGGGAAATTTGTGACACAAATGTGTTGACACATGAATCACATAATTCAAGGTAAAGAGCACTGCAAGTTCTGTGTTCTTATCTCACTAACAACAACCATAAATTCCAATGAAAATTTAGAGAAGAAACATTGGTTCTTTCAGGGTACTGCTTCAAAGAACCCTTTTTCCATTGTGTTTTGAAAAGTGTTGGTTTAGTAGACCTAGTTCCACTGAAGCCCGGAAGGTTTGTCTGACTCACTGCCGTTCTGAAAACAGCTGGAGTGAATCACCAGAGGATACAGGAGCCTATACGACTCTAAATATCTAATGTGTAACCTTAAATATTCTGAAAAATACCTGTGTTCTGCATTTTGATAGTTTGACTCAAAATGTAAAACTTATTCATATCATCTTCTCCATCCATGGCTTTCCAAATCCCTTCCTATCTGAACTCTTAATCAATATAAACCGGCCTTGCACATTTGTAGATTACCATGGCTAGTCTGCTGTCACTTCTCATTGCACAGCATGTGCACTCTTATGCCATCTGACAAGAGAAAGATTCCATTCCTGTCCCAATCAGTGTGTGGCTGCTTTTTATAAATGAGGATTACATGAAGTTCTGCTTAGTGCACTCACAATGTACTTCAGTATTGTATTACTTCCCAAAATAGTTTCTGTTGATCACTCACATTTTCCAGTTAAATGTTTATGTAAGGTAGTTTTGAGGACAAAGGCCAACTTAATTCAACTAAGCAATTAATTACCTGAGCTTATCCAATCTAGTGTGGGAGCTATTTTGCAGGGTTTCCCACTTCTCACAGAAGGTATATAGCACACTGCTATCTATCTAATATATGAAGAAAGAAACAAAAATTAAAAAAACCCAAACTATTCATTTTTTTCATAGCAAGTCATGGCACTGGGTTATTGTTAAATGTAGAAAGGGAAGGAGAGGAACTATTCAATATAAAAGCATCTGTTCTGTGCAAATTTGGATTTGTTTATACTACTCAAAGAGTTTAAGTGCACTAAAAGAGTACACATTTTAATCAGTTCTATAGTCACCATGAAAGCACACCAGCTGGGAACATTTTTCCTGACCTTTGTTGGTGTTAGAGGACCACAACTAGTACAAAAACCATGCACTTCAGGCCATAAATGTCAAAAATTGGTTAAAATGCATGAGTAAATAACCCCTCTGTGGTAATTCAGAATTTTGCTGTAGTGCCCATATTAGTTGTCCATAAGTACTACTCTGCGTACTGATGTACACATTACATATTTCATTTCTGTGTCTCGTATAAGACAGTATACTGTTGTAAATATTTCACATTACACTTGTATAATAAATTACATGGTTTATTTGAAGTCTGTAAACGAAAATAATACATATTCTACAGTGTATATCACTGCTTTACAGTGACTTTGATTTGCAATTTCTTTTCCATATCTAACAACTGAATAAACAGATTAAGGTTGGCTCTAACTGTCAAAGCTGCATCTAGGTCTTGCAGTTAGTAATGCATGTAGAATGCTGAAAGTGACATATTTTCTTGCAAATGTTTCTACCAACTTGAAAACAAAACATACTTGGCAAATTCATTCTAATCATTTATCATTACACTTATATATTGCACCTTTCTAGAAACCCAAAGATGCTTTACAATCAACACTGCACAGAATGCAACATTCAATACACACACACCCACTGGTGGAAAGCGGCAGCCAAACACGCACAGTGTACTCTCAATCAGGAACGACCGTCCATCTGGAAGACTGCATCAACACTTGGGTTTCACCTAGGGTAGAGCGCTAATCCATATATGGTGGCCGAGCAGAGCAAAAAACAATTTACAAAAGTAAAAATACATTTACAAGCTTTGAAACATTTTTACTAACCCGAAACACTTTTAAAAATGACCAAAACACATTTACCAGCCCAAAACACCTTTACAAATGACAAATCGGATGGAAAATGTAGGTAAAATACACAAACTGCTTCGCGGGGGAGAAATGAATGGAGTTTGGGAGGGTAATGTCAAACCTTTTTTTTTTGTCCATTTTTCCATTTTGTCCATTTTGGCTGATAAAAGTGTTTCACAGCTTGCAAATGTGTTTTGCCTATGTTGGCCACCGTATCCATATCTGGGCATTATACACATTCACTCACACACTAGGAAACGTATTAGAGAAGCCAATTCACCTAACCTCCATGTTTTTGGACCGTAGGAGGAAAGCCACCCAGACACCATGTTCACTGTGGGCAGCCATGGCATAAAGGTTGGAGACGCAACATTAAGGGGTCTGTACTTCAAATCCCCAGGTCTAGGACTATCGGAGAGTGGAAAGTGAAGGGTGCTTTTTCCTTCCTCAATGTCCATGGCTGACATACCCTTGGGCAAGGCATCTAACCTTCAACTACTCCCCAGTTATTAAGGTGTGTCCCTGGTTTAAATGTGGAGACTCAATTTTTCCCGAGATGATTAATAAAGTATAATTTTTCATTTTCATTATTTAGTCTGATTTTTAAGGCTTTTCAGTGTTGTTTTGTTAGAATAATAAATACTAGTTAGCTTCTTTCTTTAATAGAAGAAAAAAAAACAATTACCAAACAATACAGCAAAAACATTGCTTGCCAGCAAATAATGAATCTTAAAATCAGTTTAAATTGGAACAAATCTATAAAACTGGAGGTAACAAAAGGAACCAAATTAAAAGCCTGATAAACAGACATCAACTATTCCTGAGGCTTTCCTTTCATGATGCATTATATGGTTCATTGCTGTCTCCAGACTGTATACCATGAGGAAGAAAATTCCATTGATAAATCCATATAGCTTCCAGCAAATCCAATGAGCATGAACTAAATGCAACAGACAAACGAGTGATGGTCTTCAGTGCTTTGCGAAAATGAACAGAAAAATCCAAGCCTGCTTCTACAGAGCCAAATGTTTACCTTAATACTGCTTTTCAGCTAAAATCCAAGGCTAACTTCAGCAAATGTCAGTTCTAAAAAAGAGACAGAATCTCAGCTGAGGATTTTCATGCCTATCATTCAGAAACTACGATGAGTGCTGAACTAAAGCTGATATTAGCAGTCACATTGACTTCACCATAAAATATTAAAAAGAGCCAGACAGCTTTTGCAGCGCTGATGAAAGACAGCATCAAGATCACAGCTCCTCTACGGGTTGAAACAGAGTTTAATTGTTCAGTTTTGTGGACTGTTTCTTAAGAAAATGATTTCTAACAAATTATCCTGTAACATTCATTGACAAACTACTCGTTTTCTGGCTTTTACAGATTTCACTTTTGCTTTTTTGCATTTTAAATGTCCAGTGTTATATTAGAGGGGTAGAAATGAATTAAGGGCAGCCCTTCCCTTAAACCTGATATTAATAAGAAGGATATTTTCCAGCCTGTTAATCATGTATCCCTTGCTGTAGACATTTTCTCAGGCTTTGATCAAGTCTTCTCTTGCCATTACAAGCTTAAAAATATCAAAGATGCAGTGACATTATCTGTGTAATGACCTCCATCAAAGGGACTCAATAACGCTAAGTTTCTATGTACATAATTCTCACTCTAAATCTCAAAGTAAGTAGGCAGGTAAACAAAGACTTCTGTGTGTACCATCATTTTAACCAGTTATGAAGCATATCATTATACCAAAAAAGCTATTTATGTTAGAATATTTTTTACATGTTCGAAAATGCCAGTTGCCCTTACACATGCATGATAATGATGAATAGGTCAGTAGAAATGGGCCAATTATTTGGAAAAAGATTTGCTGCATCAAAAGGCATGTGTTCTATTGAACCATTTATGACACTTATGAAATAGTCATATTTTGTAACATTTAATATTTATTGTAACAGTAGTTTACGATTTGATTTGATTTATAGCTTGATTTTTTATATGATTTGATTTTTTTAAATAATTATTATTATTTATTTTACTCAATATCTTAAGAGAGATGCATTGTGTGAAATGGCTCTACTGTTCTTTTTTTTTTGTTTTACGAAACAGTGCAATGGATTATGGGTATCCACTATCCACATATGTATAAGGATTATACACTTCTTTCTGCAGTGCTTTTTGGGATTTTTTGAGTGCACAGGAAATTGTCCATCATGTTTTCAGACACAAATACAAAAATGCAGAACCCCAAAATAGTGGACTCTGTAGTGATTATGACACATTTTTGGACACAGCATATGTTTTTCGGGACTTAGAGTCTGATTACAGTTACATTTAGGTGTCAGGTTAGGTATGGTTAAGGCCAAGGTTAGGTTTAGAGTTAACTATTAGAAGCAGCAGCATTTTATACTTTTGTAATACTATAAGAATAAAATGTTGCTTTTACTAACCTCTTGGAGTTTAGAGTTAGATTCATGGTTAAATTTAAAATTAAGTGTAGGTTTAGAGGAAGTTTAAAGGCTTATTTTGTTTTGGGTAGCCTGAAATTCACCACAACATCCACAAATATGTGTAGTACACATTTTATGAGTTCCAGTTATGTTTAGCACGAATTGAGTGTATCCTGAGTCACCTTGCGACCAGCCTGGATATGATATGGAAATGTGTTGTATTTTGTGACATCACAAACTCAATGAAGCCAAAATGTGTTCTTTTTGCAGCCTGGCCTCCATAAATGAACAGTTTGGATTTGGAATGTATGACACTTTTTAAAACTTTTATGTTCACATGCACCACCAAACTATTTTACATAGGGATAAGAATAATTACAATATAACAATTGCAGAGAAGCAAGGTTTTGTTACAGCAGTCTGTGAAGCTTTACTTTGAGGGCATGCTGACGCACAGTCAAATGTTGCAAAATGGATTAATGAATCACATTCTAAAGATCTGTCGTGTCATTTGCTTATTCATTTATTTATTTCCTACAGTCGGAGAGGCAAAGAGAGGAGCAGATGGTAAGTCAGAGAAACACAGTCTCATTAGGTGGTCCAAGATTGACAGAGGGGGTAAAAAAAAAGAGAGAGAAGGGAAAAACCCTGGGAGTTTTTGGCTGAGGGAGTAACTCTGACCTTCTGTCCTGTCTGCCTGCCTGCTGAGTGAAATGAGAGCCAGTCGCAGAGAAAGATAACAAGACATTCGCTTTCTTCAGATCTTCTCTGGCCTATTATGCCATCTCTTCATGTTTTTTATACCTGCTTATGAAAGAGTGATAGCGCAGACAGAAACAGTTTCAATGCATTAGAGAAGGCTGTTCCAGGGCAGTGAAGTGCCAAGGACAATGGCCAATTTATCATTTGGATTATACCACTAACAGTGCATGGAGGAGAGTCATTGCTATTAAATTTGGAGCAAAAGACTATAAATGAATTTATGTGACAGTAAACTCTACATATTTGGGAACATTGCTTTTCATTTCTGAAAGCAACCATCGTTGTGTAAGCTTAGAGCACTGTGCTCTACACAAGAGCAGCAGTCAAAACCCATTGTGTTGAGCCCTGAAAAGCACATTTCACTTATTCCATAACACTCTTCACAAAAACCTTTCCATCAGTGCATCATACTTTTAGTGCACAAAACCCCAGGTTTCGAGGTCTGTGGATGAAATCTTTTTGGTTTGTGCAAGGACAAAGTTTGATGTCAAGCTTTGTGTCAAGCTTTTAAGAAATGTAAATATTATAATAAATATATCTAAAATACATACTACTTACAGATTTGTAAATTAATAATCATGAACAAAAAGTATTTTCTCCTTAATTTTCTCCAATGTCCTACCTTAATATTCAGGTATGTGTATCTATAGCCCGGAAAACCCAATGGACAAAGTGACTAGTGGAGATACTAGCAACCATTTCTTGCATCAGCCATTTATACACATTTAGACAAAGATGATCTGTCAACCAGAAATCTCATTGGCCAATCAAAAGTCTGAAAAATCTGTCTATCATTTTGTGCATCTGCCAATGGTTTTAATGAAAATGCAAAAGTCGTTATATACTGTTCAGGCATCCATCCATCCATTATCTGTAACCGCTTATCCAATTTAGGGTCGCGGGGGGTCCAGAGCCTACCTGGAATCATTGGGCGCAAGGCGGGAATACACCCTGGAGGGGACGCCAGACCTTCACAGGGCAACACACACACTCACACCTACAGACATTTTCAAGTCGCCAATCCACCTGCAACGTGTGTTTTTGGACTGTGGGAGGAAACCGGAGCACCCGGAGGAAACCCACGCGGACACGGGGAGAACACACCAACTCCTCACAGACAGTCACCCAGAGCGGGCCCCTGGAGCTGTGTGACTGCGACACTACCTGCTGCGCCACCGTGCCGCCCTGTTTAGGCATGAGAAAGTAAAAGAAAAAAAAAATTAAATGCTGTTTAAATCTTGGAATGTGCCTTTCAATATCACCCTTTTTACCAGAATCCATGTAACAATATTAAAACTATTTTTCAGTTAATTTTGTGATGACAGTCACAAACTGGAAAGTGTGCAATTATTTGTTATTTTTCAATGTACAACAAAGTGTGTCTTCCACATTTAACCCATTGGTGGCCGTGAACCAGTGGCGGATGCTGGTCTTTCAAGGAGGGGAACCTCAATTTCGGCCTACATAATAAAATGTGTCGGTTTATTTATACATAAATTCTACCCTCCGTTCCTTTTTAAGAAAATGATCTGTGACCCTGTCGTACCAATAAGGCGTCTATTCCAGGACGCTCCGTGGACGCTCAGAATTCTCACTGTTTAAAACACTGTGAAGCTGCGGGAATGATTGAGAGGAAAGCCGCGTCTTTACCAGTGATGATTCTGAACAAAAGTTGAGTGCGTTGTAGTGCACATTTATTCAATGACATGTTCACACAACAGTATATATTTGATCACTTATTTTTTGACATTTTAGAGGAAACTGAGACTCCCTTGCAGTCTTAGAGCAATCGCCACTGCCGTGAACACACACTCATGTGCACTTAACCCAGTTATGGGTTAGGTGTCTTACTCAAGGGCACCTCAGTCATGGATTGACTTCGAAGGTCAGTGCCATTTCTTCTCACCCCTTCCAGTGAACTTCCAGTACCAAGCCCACTTCTCTAAACATTAGGCCACAGCTGCTTGTAGGGTTATTGTTGCACTGTTGTGTATTTGTGTGTGTTTTGGGCTTGGTGTCGGCAGAGCATTATCTACCATCAGGAAAATTTGAGGGTCTGAGGATAAGGGCTCTGCCTGTCACATCACATATCAAGCCAATAACGCCTGAACAGTTGTTCTTGATCACTATACCATTTTAGGGAGGTATGAATGACTTAAAATAAGATTTGAAGACAGAGAAACGAGGACAACAACATTCAAAATGTACTTTAAAAAGAATCTACTTACTGACATTATTTCATATAACTTATTCACCTTGTGTTCTAACAGATAAACAAATCTATAAAATATTGGGGGTTAAACAAGTATCCAGTAAAGAATGTAATGTATGAGCATCGCTAAGGGTCCTGTTTAATTTTGTTAAATATTATCCTCCTGATGCTGAAAAATGAATAATCTGTACATATTCTCCATTGTGACAGTTAATGCCATAAGTTAAAGGCTAATCTCTGACTTTTCCACACAACTCTATGTATTTTGATCTTAAAAGTACAGTAAATAGAAATAATACATGCCACATTACAGAAGAATAAAGAGAGGCTAGAATATGGTAATGCAAAATTGAATGACTATGGTCTATAAGCAGAACAGAACTGACAAGAGACCATTAGTAGAAAAATGCAAAAAAAATAAATAAATAAATAAATACATATATATATATATATATATATACAGTGGAACCTCAACTTACAAACTTGATCCGTTCCGTGACCGGGTTCGTAAGTAGAAAAGTTCATTTCTCGAGTCAATTTTCCCCATTTAAAATAATGGAAAACCAATTAATGCGTTCCAGCCCACCCCGAAAGTCCCCCTTTTTGCACTGATATATGTTTACAACACTCTCAGATTAGTAAAAAATTCATGTAGCATTACTAAAAATAAAAAGAAATACAGTGGTAACAGTAATAAACGACTGGCTGGAGGAGTAACACAGGCTGGCTGTATGACAGGAGGCGGGGGGTGGGTGGAATAATGGAGAGAAAGCGGGTGAATGTGGGGAGACGAAGCGTAGATACGGCTTAACTTAGCACGAATTTCGATGTCTGCTATTTACACTAATGCTAAATTGCTAAAACTACAATTTGCTAATCTTAAAATCTCGGGGGTCAAGAGAACGAGAGAAAATGGGTCAATGACTCAAGTCTGGGCGCGCTGGGAGACTCGCCTATTGGGGTCAGTGGCCATTTCCAGCCGCTGGCTCGGCGGAGGCTCAGGTTCGTTTTTTAGATTCATGGTTCGTTGATGGAGGCAAAACATATTCAAATGCCCAGTTCATATCTTGGAAAGTTTGTTAGTATAGGCGTTGGTAAGTAGAGGTTCCACTGTATATATATATATATATATATATATATATATATATATATATACACACATACATACACACAGGGGTTGAACAATGAAACTGAAACACCTGATTTTAGACCACAATAATTTATTAGTATGATGTAGGGCCTCCTTTTGCGGCTGATACACGGCACCTCCTTCAGGATACAATGTTTGAACCATTGGATGCACATGGTCTTACTGGTGCAATGTGCAATTAATGGAGATTGGCCTCCAATTAACCATAAAACCTCCCACACTAAAATGACAGGTGTATATATATATACACAAAAAGAAACAAAAGACAATCTCTTGACTTGCTCCCTAACCCCCTGTTCACACTAGCAGGTGACAAGGAAATGGACAAACGCAATTTGTAGTTGAGATTTTTGCAACTTTATGAAAATGAGATATGACACAGTGAAGCAACATTCTAAATGATTAGCTGCAAGAAAATCTTTGAACCAATCGTAGGCACAGAGTCCAAAGTTTGGCCCAGCTTCTGCTCTCTCCCCCACCCCAACAACAGAGTTACAACAAAACACAGAGAGCACAAACACAATTGCCCAACCACGTTCAGACCAGTGTCTTTTATAATTCCTGGGGAGGTGACGTACAGGAAGCAATGACACAGACACAGAACACATGGACTGGAGTATGGATTGAACTCTGGACGGATAAGCAAAAACCTGGCCTGAAACAAAATGCAGAACCTAAAAATTGACAAGAGACAGTGAGGAAGAGAGAGAAAACATACACACATACACAGCACAGCGTAACACGCTGTCCAACACATAATACCCCTCACAGCGCTTCATAATATCTGCTGAATCATCAGCACAGTACTTTCACTTCAGAATGCCCCACTTCATTTTCACAGGCACACAGTAACTTGCTAATGACTCGTGGGTAATGATCAAGGACAATAGCAAAGCCTTGGAGTGAGAAAGTTTAAGTGCAAAGTTTTGATTCCTTAGCTCTTAAGACTGAGAGGGCCTTGGGTTTAAATTTTAGAAAGTCAAATGACTTGACGAATCCATGGTGAAGTCCCCCTGTGATCACAAGCACTTCTTTAATACAGGAATAAGTGGAGACGTGTATAGTACAGATATTTTGGTTGTTCTATAAATGAGGACATGTTTGACATTTTGTTCTGGTCTCATCTGGGATGTTTACACTCTCAGCCCATTTGCTATAGCCGGTACACTGCATGTTTATTTTCAGCCCCACATTCACTGATCCTATAACGTATTGCTGTTATTTGTACAAACCATAGACATTATCCCCACATGTAGTCATAATTGATATTTTAAGTATGTAGTATTGTGGGCTACTCTACAAAAGGCATTAAGTACCATGGCACCCATTTCAGGACAGCCTCAGATTTCATATATAAGACAACACAGTTTTAGGTCTTCACATAATAAGGCATAAGCAAAATCATGTTACTGATCTCATACAGAAGAGACGATGTGCCATTTCAAATAACCTAAGGCAAAAAAAGGGCTTTAGAGAATTTCACTACCTCAAACAATAACATATCTGTGATATTATTAAAGATGTTAATTATTATATGATTCATTACAGTTTAATGGCGACATTCTGGATGACAATACACTACAACCATAATTTGTACTGAATGATGCTTTCATTGTGTTCGGCTTTTGTTTCCACAGAAATGAAGCTTATACACTTCAATGCCAGAAGTCAGAGAAGCGTTACTTTTATTTATGTATGTATTTATTTAATATTGGTGGCTATTCAGGAAGTATTCATTTGTTCACAAGAGAAAAAAAGTTACCAGCGTAAGCACATTCTTTCTATTAAATTATGCCAACTGCTTACTTCCCTGGCTCCAGGTTTACAGCTTTTCTTCTGTATCTGAACTTCATCTTTTTCTCTTTATACCATCTTGCAACAGACATCACACACACACACACACCCACGTAAAAATACACTTTATCCAGCAAGATCTTGGGCCACTTCAACAGATGGGGAGTCATTAACAGGCCCTCTTGACAATTGTGCTTGATTGGCTAGGACTGACCTCCCAGCATTCAGTGCTTCACAGAATGCCCGCGAGAACTTCCTACACCTTTGACTATCCGCCCATGAAACCCTCTACTGTCCCAGTTTGAACTCCAAACAGTTAGGACTGAAACAAGAGAGGGAGAAACTCATTTAGATATGAAAGAATTCCTAATGGTTTTAGTTGAGACAGAAATAGCGAGGATAAAAGGACAAGTGATGGCAACGGCGGCAATTAATCACAACGCTGGAAACTTTTTTCCTTTTTCTTTTTGACAGATTCACCATCAAAACCCACATTTGGAATGTGAGATAGTGGTCCTTATGGGGAAATGGAGTGAAATGTTTGCTTGAGTAACAGAAGGCCAGTATTGCCCTCCTACAGTGTTCTTCTGAAAGGCTCTTTCCTTTCTGCAATCAAAGCCAATGTGGAACATCCACCCTTTACACGAGCCACTAGCTCAGTGTAGCACTCTACAAACTCCATGCCCTACTTTTCCATGAGCTGGTGTGTGTTGGACACACTGGACACACTGGTCCTCATCCCCTCATGATGAAGCAGGTTGCTAAGGGCCCTCTGGGCCAGACCATTTGGGGCCACCTCTGTGCTGCTCAGGGGAATGTAGGGTGGATTGGGACCAGGCCCAAGGTGCAACACGGGGGGTGAGGCTATGTGCCCCCGCCCAGAGATAAATCACATTGCCTCAGAGGATCGCCTGTCTGACAGCCGCAAAGCACACACACCCCCAGGTGAGGCCGGAAAAGGAAAGTGAGCAGTCTAAAGGGATAAGAGTAGACTTGATAAAACACCTGCCTCTAGCCTATGCACATGAGCCTAGAGTATAGCGACAATGTGTTCAAAACTATAAATGGCTTCAAGTGGGTAGCAACTAAGTATATTTACTTACTACAGCATGATTCAAGTGGGAGTAGGTCTACCGAGGTTCTGATATTTCAAAGATTACCAGGTAGATCTGTGATTTGAATCCAACCAACATCTATAATGTTTCAAAACCTGGGCTCCACTTATAAATCCTGTTTAATTCAACATCACACTCTGTTTGTTGACGACTTAATTTGTTTGGTCATGGGCTAATTTGTAAGAGAAGGAAAAATATCTTGAAAGAGCCTTCTGCAAGGCAATGAAATATTATTTAACTGGCTGGTATTAGATAAGCCATTCTCTGGCTTTACCTTGATGTGTTATTGTTTCTTTAGTTGAAACTGTTTCTCTTTTAACATAACACAGATATTTGCATCCAGAAATTTCAATCTTTGCTATCTTGCTACATTTGGGAAATCTGGTTACTTCAGACACTTTTTCCTGTACAAATTGGCTAATCAAATCAAGACAAGACCTCCTGTGGTAAAACCAATCCAGCTGGAATAGGGCTTTGCACTCAACAAGGCAAAAAAAGAACTGAGCACATTTAGCCAGATGTAAGATCTCATCACTGGCTGCCAATTACAAAAATGAACTTAAACTTGTTGCTTCTCTTGTACAAATTACTCAAAAACATAGGACCAAAACACATCTCTGAAAGATGGAACTGGAAGAGTAGTAACCTAACAGGCCTCTTAGATCTTAGAATTTTTGAAAGTCATGTTTCAAAATTTAGAATTAAATATGGTGGGGCAGTTTTAAGCTTTTATCCTGCACCAACCTGGATTTAGCAACCAATTTCAGTGTGTCCCAAAATTTGGCAATCTTTGGCCAAATCCAGAGTAATACATTTTCTTTCCAATGTCTTTGAGGGTGTGTATTTGTTTTTTATTTTTTGTAAATCCCACTAGTGCCATTGATGAACTTACCAAAAATAATACCTTAATTAAAAAATAGTTAGAACTTCCCCAGTCTCATACAATGCACCTTATATTTTAATGTTCATTTCTTTACTGTGGCATTGCTTCTTGACTGATTGCACATTTTATTTTGGTACTTAGACACTTAAAAGAATCAAGAAATCAAAGAACAGGTAGCAACAGTTCATTCCAGTACTGATGGATGAAATATTATTTTCTCTTCTATTTCTGTTATTCAGTATGTAAATCTATAATATATATATTGTTTGTTTGTATTTTTTCAACAAAAAAAGTTTAATGTAGATTGTAGATTTAGGCTACTCCATACATCAGTTCTTAAGGGTCTGATGCTGACAACACATCCAGTATAGATCTTCACCCTGCTAAGCACAGTGTGATATTTCATAGTGGACACAACATCGTGTTTGATCCCCAGACTAATTGCATTTGATCATTCATTAATAATCCTAATATGCACAACATCCATTAAAAGTGGAGGGGGGTATATTGCAGCTCCTGCAGTGAGGAGTCATGTAATCCCATGACACTAATCATGTACTGCATAGTGTATAATAATCAAAACATCCTTTATTGTATCCTTGCTTTATTGCATTCACATTTGCCTTTACTGGAGTTATCAGTGCCTTGCGCCCGATGATTCCAGGTAGGCTCTGGACCACCCGCGACCCTAAATTGGATAAGCGGTTACAGATAATGGATGGATGGATGGATGGAGTTATCAGTGTGGAAAAGGGTGCCGACTTAGCTCATATGCAGAATGTGTGAGATTCCCAAAATTTCATTTTAATTAATTTTTTTTTACAAAATGCTAAAATAAATAATTTTAGAAACATTATCGACTGTGAAACCATTCTGATATATTTGTAGTTTTGTCCTATAAACCACTCCAACTCCCTTAAAAATAGCCTTAAATCTATGTTTCAATCACAGCTATTGAATGAACATTTCAGATTTAACATTCATTCTTCAGTCACTTCAAGCCATTGTTGTAAAAGCTTAAGTGATATTTGCTGGGTGTGTGCACAAGTGTTTTTTGAATATCAGTATAGACCACTATAATGTACCTATGGACATTTGTGTTTGTGTGTTTCTGTAGTGTGTATTGTGTGTGTGTGAGAGAACGTATGACTATGCTATTGAGCATGTGTGTGTGTGTGTGTGTGTGTGTGTGTGTGTGAGAGAGAGAGAGAGAGAGAGAGAGAGAGAGAGAGAGAGAGAGAGAGAGAGTAAGTGTATGTTTTTGAGCATGTGTATTTGTGGGCATATATATATATATATAATGTCTGTCATTGTAGAATATATATTATGATATAGTTATAAAAGCTTAATTGATGTATGTTATCAGTGTGGCTGTGAGTTTTAAAATGTTTTATTCGAGTCTTATGTAATGGTCATCTTTCGTACTTATGCTGCTGTAGTGTACCACACATTACAATGTGTTAGGCACTATTTGTAAGATGTTTGGAGTCTTTTTTTCCTTATTCATATCTCCCATGAATGTAGAGATAAATAAATAAACGGCTGTGAACAAGCTTCCTCCCACTTTAGGCACATTCACTAAAATATTTATCAGAAAAGTAGAGTCAAAGCAAAAGTATGGAATCGCTGCCTTCATACGACTGACAACAGATACAGCCATGAAGGGTCATGTATATTCTATGTGTAAACCTTTTTTTTTTTTTTGCCATAATATCATGCGGCAATGGTTTCTCAGAATGTCTTACACGTGTCTTTTCAGGAAGTGTTTGGTATATATTTATGTTTACTTTTTTTTTTTTTTTTTAATGGCATCAGACATTTTGAAGGAGAATAAATGGGCCGTATCACAAAATCAACAGATTTTTGCTGATTTGAATTTTTCTAAATTTTGCAAATAAATAAATAAAATGATTCAATAATCCATCCATCCATCCATTATCTGTAACCGCTTATCCAATTTAGGGTCGCGGGGGGTCCAGAGCCTACCTGGAATCATCGGGCGCAAGGCGGGAATACACCCTGGAGGGGACGCCAGACCTTCACAGGGCAACACAGACACACACACACGCACACCTACGGACACTTTCGAGTCACCAATCCACCTGCAACGTGTGTTTTTGGACTGTGGTGATTCAATAATTAAATACATTAAATAAATAAAAAAAAATACTTTAAAAGAGGAGGAAAACTGATTTTCAATGCAACTTATAATCATTTTGAATTATTTTGGAATCAGGAAATGCTGACACAATTCAATGGCTAAACTATGGTTTAAATGTTGGGTAAAGCAATGTAAGTGAAACATGCAGATGAAGATATTATCATTTTTGTATATGTAACACATCATAACTGGATTATAAGAAAAATATTTTTTCAGAGTACAGTCATGAGTGGACCAAGTCCCACCTAGTCAGCCTATTTACTCGAGTTCACGCCAGCGGAACCTTTTTTTTTTTCTTTTATCAAAATGTATTAGTTGATAACGTCGAATGACTTTATCACACAGCCCTCAACACCAACTCATGTTACAGGTAACAGCCGCCTACACCCAACCGTTTGGTGCTGACTCTTTACACCTGGAGTAGGACGCCATTTAAACTCGGATTTTTAAACAATAACAGACTTGTAAAATCTCTTCAAATTCTGTTTTAAATTATCACTTACAGTCTGAGGAAATTACCTGCGTCAGTAAAAAGCTCCAAAAGGTAACCCCTTGCTCACCACATCACAGTTAACGTGCCTTTATTTCCGGCGTAACAGTAACGCACTGTTCTGAAGCTCCTGGCGCCCGGGTAATGGGAAAGTTTTACGTAAAGGTTTGTGTAAAAGCTTTGTGAATTCAATGCTGAGGGTGTTCCTTCTTAGGTTCAGTGTAGATGTGGACGAATGAGCGGCTGCCGGCTGTGAGTGGGGTCCTATTACCAGGGGGAAGGGTGTGCTGCTGTATGTACCGCTCCCCACATGGTTTCCCTCACAGCTCCCAGCAGGCGGGTCAGAAGTGATTGATACCTCTGTAAACTAATAGCAGGGACTCAGACGACGACAAAATAAAGCAATATGCCGAGATCACACACATTCTGGGCCTGGGAGAGGGAGGGGGAGTCTGGGAACTAGAGGAGCGCTCCAGAGGCGCACAGTAAAGGAGTGCCTATGGCTGAAAGAGCGCCGTGTAACGCCATCCGGGCCAAAATATTTTAGAATAAACTTAAATTTACTTGTTTTATCGCAGAACAACAAAATAAAACCTTTATGCTTTGTGAAAGTTTCAGGTACATATTGTCTACTTTCAGACTTTATAATACTTGACTGTTTCTGCTTAAATTTTGTAAGTTGTCTTACAAGACACTAGTCAATCAGAAAATGGCTGGTCTGTTATCCTCAGCACCCAGTAACGCATTGTTTACACCTAAAATAATAGTCGCTTTTTACATTTTTTTCTGTTTTTAATCGTTCTTAATTGGAAACTCAAATGATATGAAAAGCCTGAAGCCTTACCCAAGTGTCTACATCCGTTTAAGCCTTGAATGATCATTCTACTACTTGTAGAACTTAAGTTATGTAGTGTTAAAGTGGAGTAGGACGAACTCCATTGTTTGTCCAGCCAAAAAACAGTAACCGTGAAAACACTGCAGTATTTCTACCTTAAAATTACAGCTTCTAAATAATTGTGATGTTCCACAGAGATGTAATAGAGAGAATAGGGCCTCTGTGGCTGCTATGCCTGGTTTACTGGACTAAGCAACTTCTGAATCACGGAGCTGAGGGCTATTGCGAGAAACACATAACTCTGTTATCTTTTGCAAGATTAGCTCACTTTTTCATGTCAGACAAAGGTTCTGAGGGCGTGAGACTTGATTTCACGATGGTACTGTAAACATGAATTACACTCAGCTGCTGGTTGGGGGAGCTCAGGAGACAAAAAAGCCAATTCTTATATTGAAATGAAATGTGCAATCAGTTGTCACTGTACAACATAATGTGTCTTCCGCATTTAACCCATCTGTGGCAGTGAACACACACACTAGTGCACTAGGGGCTGTGAACACACACCCAGAATGGCAGGCAGCCATCTCTGGCACCCGGGGAGCATTTAGGGGTTCAGTGCCTTGCTCAAGGGCACTTCAGCTATGGATGCTCCTGCTGGTCCTGGGGATCGAACCAGCAACCTTCCAGTACTAAGCCCAGTCCTCTAACCATTAGGCCAATGCTGTATTCTTTTAATGTGAGGGGAAGATTAGAGTTGCCAACCGCCCTGTTAAATACCGAATTGTCCTGTACTTGGACACTAAAAACCGCATACTGTACTGAATCGATAGGGACTCGTAAATTCCATTTTTTTTTAGGCTAAATTGTCATATCAATGGTTTGTTTGATATAGACAGAAGCCCCACACCTCTCCCTTACTACACGACTGCTAAACAGAGACTGCATTTCTCATCGGTCGTCACTTTTATTAAGCCAATCAGCAGCCAGAGTGAGCTGTCCATCATTTAATGTTGCAGCCAATGGAGTCACAGTCCCTACTACAGGGGTTTGTTTTGCAGAGGGCAACAGGTCAGTGCTGGAACACTGGGAACCTACAGCTCTGCTTTTAGATAGAGCTTATTACAGCACAATATTTTAGAAACTATATTTCCTTCTCCACTCTGGCATTGATGCGCTGGCTCTTCCATGTGCCAAAATCAATTCCTTATCCTAGAAAGAATAACTGTGCCCACCTACTTATGGCCAAACCCATCCAAAGGTCAATTTCTGGCTATGCAAATGAAAGGAAAAATTGTATACTCAGGATTTATACAGTGTGTATAAAATGAAGTTTGGCCTTCATGGATGTACATCTACATGCTACATCCTCCGGGTGATCCAGTTTCCTCCTGCAATCCAAAGACACACAGTTGTAGGTGAATTGGCTACTCAAAAGTGTCCATAGTCGTCAATGTATGTGTGCGTGTGGTGCCCAACCATGGACTCGCCTTGCGCATATTGATTCCGGGTAGGCTCCAGAACCAACACAACCCTGAACTGGATGAGACAATGAATGAAAAAAAATTGTCTGTGCACAAGTGCCATGAAAGCTTGCTTTTCCTTGTATATTTACAAATGTTCTGAGATCGCTGGAGAAGAATAGGACTTTTTTTTTGCTTATGTTTACTCACAGTTCACTGTTATCTGTGTGAGAATAGAATATTTTAGAAAATGTTATTTACATGCATCAATCTTCAATGTTTTATCGTGTTGATGGGCCTCTTAATGGCCCAAACAGCAAACACAATCCAGAGATAGAGAGAAAGAAAGAGGACACAAGACACCGATTTCCCCCTCTTGCACTTAACACACTGTGCCTTGTGGCATCTACAGCACCTGCACATATGCTAATGCCAGGTCGCCTTGGGGACGCAGAATCACTGGGAGTAATGCCACAATTAATGAAAGCTGAAGAAGAAAAACATGTTGGCTGCCTGCCATCTCCATGCAGCTCAGAGTTGTGGGCAGCGGAGAGAGACAATCTAACCCACATTGTGTCCCTCTCACCAGCTGAACCTTTCGAGGCTATTTCACAGACACCATCTCTTCCACAGCCTTGGGTTATATGGCCAGTTACATTGCAGGCAGAACACTGCAGGAAAGTAAACCTGTCCATTAATGACCACAGTGGAATCAGCATTCTGGATTTTTTTTGAGTTATCTCTGAGTTTTTGTCTTTTAAATCTTCTACAGGAAATGTCACTAACTTGAGAAAAATGTATTAAACACTAAGAAAAATTCCATTCAGCTGAAGGAGAAATAACAGCTCCAGGGACCTGGAGGGTATGGGTTCAAGTCCAGCTCTGGGTGACTGTCTGTGAAGAGTTTTGAGTGTTCTCCCAGTGTTCGTGTGGGTTTCCTCCAGGTGCTTCGGTTTCCTCCCACGGTCCAAAAACACACGCTGGTAGGTGGATTGGGGACTCAAAAAGCATGCATAGGTGTGAGTGAATGTGTGTGTGTTACCCTGTGAAGGACTGGCACCCCCTCCAGGGTGTGTTCCTGCCTTACGCCCAGTGATATCGGGTTGGCTCCAGACCCACTGCAACCCTGAACTGGATAAACGGTTTCAGGCAATGAATGAATGAATGAATGAACGAATGAAGGGGAAATAGCTGTTCCAATAAATTTCTGGAATCACCATTGTAAATTAGATACCAACTTACCCATTAGTAACACCTCTCTGCAGTTCTGTATATAAAGTATGCAGCAAGCATTAGATAGAATCTGTTGCAAATCGTAGAGTATATGGTGATCATAGACTTTGACAGCATTTGCTGTTACTCAGTAATGAATGCTTGGTGCTCACGTCATGATGTTGCGTCTTGTCCTGGATTTGGTCAAATTTGATGTACAGCTGATAGTTTTTTTATGCTTACTCAGGAGAATTGTACTCTCACTTGATGATATCTGGTGCTCACAACAGTATCAAATGCTCATCACTTGTTTCTAAAAATAAAAAGCCACATCAGGGTCTTTGTAACATTACATGATGTACAATCAGAGGATGTGCAATTAGCAATTCACCCCACTCTTCTGGCAATACCTAACTATAATGTAGGAATATAATGCACTTAAGGAAACAAACATTATTTGTTCTACAAAATGCTGATATTCCACAGTGCCTAGGGTGACCTCTACTAGGAAATAATATTGACAATCCTTAATCATGAAAAATAAAATACTGTATTGGCAGGTTTAACAAACATTGTATTATGTGAACTGCAGTCCAAACACAAAGTGTTCATGGTGTTTCATGTGCATGCTGTCTCCTTATAAAAATAGCTAAATAAATAAATAAATATATAAATAAATAAATATGCATGTTAAGTACAATGAACAAAAAGAATTCGGTCTTTTAACATATGAAAGCTGTGTTAAAACAATTAAAGCATAACACAATTGTCTAGTTTACCTCCAAGATCATGAAAGAAACTTTTTAAAATGTTTTAAAATGCTGTAAAAATGTCATGTTAAATTCAATTTGTGAAACAATTTCAATTTCAAATTCAAGATGGACACACTCTGGTGTTTTAACATATAAAATTATGTGTTATCTAGCTTTATTTTTGCACATAGTAATTGTCTGATCAGTACTGAATGATGAGATTACAGTGTCTTTATTGTGGACTTATTGGAACTGTCATCTTGGATAGAATGGAGCATTGGCTGATTCATGCATGATTAGACCATCTTTTTCACTCTCACGTTCATGATTAGAGAGAAAATCAGCTGAGGAATTATTCATTTAAATTGGAAGGCTTTATCCTCGTGTGATCAGAAGGGAAATGGCTCATTGTCTCTTACCATGATGAGTCAATCAGAGCTTCCTGAGACAGGCGGCATTTGACGACAGAAGCTAAAGGTGCATAAATTATACAACTGCCTTTAAACTCAAAACAGCAGCTGAACAGGAGGGAGCCTGCCACCAGCTGACAAAAGTCGCAAAAAATACAACCTAATTGCCTTAAAACTGGAACCCTCAAAACTGCCTGATGTAGAGGCAGTTGAAGGGGCCCTCATGGATTATTGAAACTCCTGACATCAAGCATCGAATGGGAGGCAATTAAGCTGAATTTTTGTTTGTGTTTGAATGATTTGATTATCAGTAGCTTATTTACAGTATAGCAGCTTCGTAGGGAAAGTGGCTCAGTCAACACCGTATACTTAACTGCTACTCTTTGTTGTTTAGAATGAACAGTATATACAACCAGAAACAGATATTCAAATGACTTCTGGGAAAACTTATTTCACATAAGCTGGGCTCGTTCAACTTCTGAAATTTGGTTTGACTAATCACATTCCAGGACATTGTAAAAAAAATAATAATAATTCCACATGTATGACCGTGATGAATTGTGTAAATTTAAAAAAAAAATGTTTATGACAGACATTTCATGCTGTTAAATAACAATGTTTACTGTTGTTATCATAGATATTTCAAACCCTGTAATGGATTGAAAAGAAAATGTTGTTGACAAAGATGAAGACAATGATATATTTTCAAGATATCTCTCAGTGTGGTGTACATAAAATACTGCTAATAGCTGACTGTATATATAGTCATTAAATAAATCAGTTTATGTTCCATAGAGTGTGGCAGCAATATATAAAATAGATTTTGCTATACAAGTTACTATATGACATTGTAAAGAATGTTTTAAAACAAAAAAAAAAAAAAGAGAAATCATTTGTTACTTCTTTAGGGTCTAGACAAAGTAAAATTTTGGAGTGACTAGGGTAGTGGTGGAGTGTGTGTGTGTGTGTGCGTGTGTGTGTGTGTGTGTGTGTGTGTGTGTGTGGTATTAGGCCTCAGCTGGCTTTCTTTGCCTTTCACGTCCTAGCAATGAACCAGCAGCTATCTCCCCCTGCCTCGCCTCGACTTCTGGCCCATGTTCCACCAGAGTATATTACAGCAGATAAGAGCAGAACTGATATTTGCGGAAGCACAGCTACCTTCGCACATAAGCACCTGCCACATTCTCGCCACCTACCACAATTCAGTGCAGTGCTATTAGATCCCTAAGGCTGTGCTACATTTTTTTTTGCTAGTGGATAGGCGGGTACATGCACAGTCTAATCCAAGACTTAAAGCCCCATATTCCACATTCTCTGCATCTAATAACTTTTAGGTGTCGAGTAGAAGCAGCTTGTGCTGACCACATTCAACTTCTTTCGGTATATGTTTATTTGCACATCAAGTCTTCGCTGGATCACCGTTACTCTGTCAGTGGCAGCATTTGGAGCGTGACAAGTCAAATTTAAATAGATGCAGGAAGGGAATAGAGAGTGGAGAAAAAAAAGCAGGACAAATTCAATGTCTGTGCTGATGTAATCGAATGGTGTCAGAGGCATTAACAAATGTGTTACAGCTGCAGTTTTTTGATATGATAAACTCTGTGTGTGTGTGTGTGTGTGTGTGTGTGTGTGTGTGTGTGTGTTTGAGAGAGAGAGAGAGAGTTTTTTTCTTCATCCCAGATCCATGGCACTGCTATATAACATTACTGTGGCTCAGGCAACACCATTTCCAATCCGGAGAAAATCTGTCTGCGACAGCTAATGCATGTTTCCAGCAGATAGTGTGGGTATCAGTTGCTGTATTACAGGTTCACTGCTGCAGTATCATTGAGCTTTAACATTGATAATGACTCACTTACATGGAAGAGTGGCTCCCCCTGAGCACCTGCTGGGAGCAGTAGGGGCTCTTTAAGGGCAATGCTGTTGCTCACTACAGTCTAATAAATGACATGCATGCTATAAATGACTGAGTTAGACTGTTTTTTATTTGGACTCTTAATGAGATGAGGTTTTTTTTGGACTCTTAATGAGGGTACATGTCCATTTTACTATCAATGAACCATAATCCCGGCACCACAATGGTAAGTGCAGTGTGCTATTAAAGATCATAGGTTTGGTCTGGGCTCATGTGTAAATCCTGAAAATCATTACATTATAGCAGTCTTTTAAGACTCAGAAAAGCTGCCACATTCATATTGCTCATTTGTGTGAGATGTACATTAGAAGAGGTTTTTTTTTCAGGGGAAAAGATGTTCTTTTACATCACACCCAAGAACTTTTTTTGGAGAGTTTGAGAGTTTTCTAACATATATATATATATATATATATATATATATATATATATATATATATAATGATGCATTTTTTGGTTTACACGCACTCATCTACTGTAAAAATGTAAACACAGAATTACAGTCCCTTATTGTCTTTAAACACTAACTTGTACACTGATCTTGCATTTGAAGGTAGTGTTGCTGTCACACAGCTCCAAGGTCCTGAGCTTGTGGATCTTTGAGGAGTTTGTTATATTCTCCATGTGTCTGTGTGGGTTTCCTTCGAGTGCTCTGGTTTCCACAGGACAGGAACATACCCTGGACAAGGCAACAGTCCATTGCATGGCATAAAACACAGACACATTCAATCATGAACGTCTGTGGACGTCTGTGGATTTCACAGAGCAAATCCATCTACAAACCTTTCTTTATGGACTTTCTTTTGAAGTGTAAATGTAAATAGTGTAAATGTACCTTTAGAGGTATGACAGTGGTTTTAAAGTCCAGTTGTGTTCCCTGAACGTACATTACATTCTCTTCTCTAGAAATAGACGAAATAGGGCCAATGAAATAAACACAAAATCTACAATTATAGAACATGGTAACTAAAGTAAAAGGATATGTACCCTTGGGTGTACCGCTACAGTGGCAGCAAAGGATACCACCACAATGACAGCAAAAAGTACAACCACAGTGACCATTTTTCTGAGTGTACAATAAAATGTTATGGCTTACTTAAAGTACTCATTCCCTATTTTTCCAACTAAGTTAAATGCCTGCAAATATAATCCTACTAACCCTCCATCTTAACCACCCACAGCCACTCCAACCTCTAAAAGGTAAGATCTGCATATCTGGCTGCATAAGCAAGTGGCATTAGTTGAGTAATGGACATCAGGGGACCTAAGATTGCCTGTGAAACATTTCCAGGAATAAATGTGTCTGGTAATGTTTCTTTCATAATTACTCCCTGTGTGAGTGCTCAGAGATTTTGAGTGGGGCATCTATTGCTGCACTGAGTCTGATTAACATCCGCCAAAGTGTGAGGTCTGCAAATCAAATGCTGCCTTGTGCAACTGGCATGATTGTGCTTTAATCATAGCTGTCTGTTTTTTTACTGGATGGTAGAGTGTGTCTGAAAAGCTCAAAGATAACAGGATGGACTTGTATCACATAGCGGTCATAGTTACAGTGTGACTACTGATGAAAGATCAGATATTGTGGAGTGTATATGTAATAGTTAACATCACTAATTTCCACACAGAAAATCATGGTTTTATTTCCATCTTGGGTAAGATCACCCCCCACCCCCCACCCACCCACTCACACAAAAAAAAAATCTTAGTGTTACGATCATCTTAACAGGGAGTGAAATTGTTCCGTGTAATGCTAACTCTTCAGAATCTTCTTTGTTCTAAGGTGCTTTTGGGAAACCCTACTTGGAGTCATTGAGCAAAATCCCTAATGCTACACTAGTCTACTTCTGAGGATTAAAACTGTAAATCAGTGTGGAAAAGAAGTCAGTGTGTATCCTGCCAAATGCCATTAAATGTAAATGAAAAAGAAGCATTGATAAATACTGAATTCTTACAAAACCTCCATCTCCAGGATTTGATTTATTTCACTGGCAGGTCTATACAGAAAGTGTCTGGCAGACCCATACAACTGAAGTGGTTCCCATGTCATGGCTTAAAATAGTTGGAAGATTTCTGTCCTTGGCTACATAATTACATTCATATTCATTAGCCCCTCAAGCCCTGTCAAAGAACACAATAGCTGCTAAGGGAATTAGACGTGCAGGCATATTATTAAGGCTATATCAACAAAGCTAGGCTTGTGTCTGTCTGAATCCTTTTTGAACATTTGAAAGTTTGGTAAATAATCTACAACCTATTTATCTATTTATTTAAAAATCTGGATGAACATAGAATCAGGTAACACATTTCATCCAAAGGCAGCACAGTGGCACTACAGGCAGGTAATGTCACTGCCTCAACGTTCCAGGGACCTGGGTCCAATCGCTGCCTTGGGTCACCATCTGTGAGGAGTTTATTTTGTGCTCTACCTTTGTGTGGGTTTCCTCCAGTAGGAACAACTGGCTATGTATATTTGCCCACTAGTGTGTGAACATCCCAACCCCTGGGTAAACATGCTGGTCTCAAGCCCAGATAAGGTTTGGCTTAGGAAGGGCAACTGGCATAAAACCTGTGACTAAACGAATGCAAATAATGATACACCGTTGTGACCACTAGCAGGACCAGTCAAAAAGACATACAATTTTGCAATACATTAATTGCAAATATTCCTCATTTCTAATCCACAATGATGATTCCAATGTTCAGTCATTTCACTGTGAATTGCAATTTCAAGAAAATTTCCCAAGGAGATTTAAATATCGAAAATAGCTGCTAAACCCCTGCCTTGTGCCTAGTGATTCCGGTTAGGCTCCAGATCCACCACGACCCTGAACTGGATAAGCTGTTACAGACAATGAATGAATGAGCTGCTAAACCTATAAATGTATCACCACTAAAACTTTAATGTGTTTTCAACTTCAGTTCATAGTAAAAAATTGCTAAAGTTTTTTGTTTGTTTGTTTTGAGAATCTTGATTAGCTTCAGCATTTAAACCAGAATTGAGTGAAACTCTTTCCAGGCTGTGTTTATCTTCTGAGCCTTTTCCTTTTTCAGTATGATAATTTTTACTTTAATATTGAAATACATGTTTTGGATGTTTGTGAAGATTGAGGATTGCAGAACTTTCAGATGAACTAAAGAAAGATTTTCTGCAGTAAAAGACCCCATGCCATCCTGGAAAGAACTCCCTGTCACATTGCCTAAACTTTCAGAGTAAAAGATGTGTTTTTCTATTTCTTTCTTTCTCTAAAACGCCCTCACAGTGACCCATAAATGTCTTTCCATGTCAGATATAGGAATATACATAGGAATAAATCTGAACCCACTGTATTCTCAGCTCTCAGGTGACTGGACTTCCTAGACCATCACTTCTAGTTAAGTGAGGCAAATTTCATTGGGGTGTGAAAATAATGTGCTTAAGTACTTGCTGAGATTAATGGTCACTGAAAGCCTCAGATCACTTGCTTCTCACAATCCTCCACTCATTTCTATGGTAAAATAAGGGTATGTACAATTAAAGTACAAATTAAACATCTGGAACGGATCCATTCCTGCTTGACCTACAACCTCTTCATTCACAGCATTTGTTGGAAGGTTCACAGAATGTGGTTCATTTTGTTTAGAGACAGTGATAGAAACATTGGCTTTCCATTATGCTTCACTAAGCATAAACATAAACTGTAGTAATCTTGTTACTCAAAAGCAACATTATCCATTTTACCAGTATGCTAATCTTAGTTAATCATACAGTGGAATAAACCAAACATGCTTCATCTCGCACCTTAAAAATGGGTTTCTCTATGGTTCTTAAGTAAAGGCAATAGTTCTTTGCCTGTTGTAGATTTTTTCTAAAGTGGAAACATTGTGGTTTGTACCAAATTTGCTCCACTTTTGTTTCAAACAAAGAACCTCTTGCATTTTACCCACATGTGAATTATTTGAGCATTAATTTAAAACTCTGGGGTAAAGAGGCAACTATTCCTTTGTCCCAACACCATGAACGGCACTGTGTATATAAATTAAGAAAACAGATTTTAGCTATCTAATTTCTCAGACATATTGGGATTTTTCTATGGTTGTGTATGGCTTGAACTGACCTTGCAAAAGTTGATATAAAAGAACAATGCTGTGGGTAAAGCATGGAGTGGTCAACTGAGATTACAATTAAACACAGTGTTCTATATTTGAACATTTACGCTTCATAACAACAGTTAGGATTCTTCAGTAGTCAAACATGGCACATTGCTGTTCTGAAAGTCCTGTAAGCTTCTGGAGGTGAAGACATGTGGTGTATTGCACTTTTTATTGGGTTTACAAGCCTGGATCAAGAGCAGCAAGCAGAGAGCAGATCACAGCCTACAGACTTTACCATGTGCCCATCTTGGACCTGCTGAAACATTTAATGAGTCATGTCCTGTGAGTCCTTTTTAGTGGGTTTTCTTACTCTTTTTTCCATTCTTTCTTAAGCAGAAGACCATCTTGGCAGGCCTCTGCATCAGGGAGCCATTTTTAGTGTCTGTGTCCCTTCTAATTACTGCACAGTTAACTTGAGAAAAGAAACAGCACCTGAATGAAATGTGACAGTGTGACACAGTGAAGGCGACACCACCTCCCCTCTTCACTCACATATTCTCTAACAGTTTTTTAAATGTATTTTATTTAGTTTTTTTTTCCCCCATAGACCTGCAATAAAACAGCTAACTAGAAACCTATAATCAAACCCAGATGTGGCATTTTGCCACACAGAAGAAAGACACCACGAGCAACACTTCACAGAGGTAATTCAAGCAAACAGGCAATTTGAACAACTCCACGAAGACAGCTTAGCAGTGTGAGTCCACATTCAGCTCTGAAGAGACTCTCACACAAACCAAGTTTACAGCCGCTAATTATCCTAACACAGAGCTGGAAAACATGTTTACGCCATTTTCCCACTTAAAACATGCTCAGATACTCTACACCTGTACAAGATATTCAAACAAAGAAGTCAAAAGTTAAAGGGTAAGATGTTATCCTTGTCTGTGTTTAACCCAGTAGTGTCCAAATCTGAAATGGTATAATTCCTTTGGAGCTGGTGTTTGCAACTTTGATACTGTTGAACTATATTTTCTACTTGTTTATTGGTTCAGAACAAAACAAAGGCACTGCTGATGTTCTCAGAACAATGGACTGGAACCAGAGTCAAGACCTCAGCATTGCTCAAGCCTTAAGTATATATCTCCAGAAATTTGGACATATTTTAATATGCACTACAAACAAAAATATTACATTTTTTTTAATTCACTTGAAAGTTTTCAGCGACTAAATATAGACCAATATAGAGTTTAAGACTGCAACACACACACCAAAAAAAAAAAAGGTATGAAATGTATGGTCTATTCAGGTTACTGGCCACAATGAGCAGATGAATAAAGATCAAATGTTCAGACTCCTTGAAAGGATTGTCAAACAGTTCAAAAATAACAATTTTCAGTGCAATATGTGAGTTTTACCATATACAGTGCCTGAAAGGATTCAGGAAATCCAGAGAAATTTCAGTCTGTGTAGAGCAAGGCATGAAAACACTGCCGAATTAGCGTGACGTTTGAGAACTTCGATTACCCTTCCACACATCCACAGTAACCCAGAAAATTTCTGGAGTTTACCCAGACAAGCTCTATGTGTGAATGCAAACACCCGCAACATTTGTCCTGGACTTTTGCTCTGAGCGCATGTTTGAACATATATGAGGGGGAATGTTCTGGGAACTATTCTGTAATTCATTCACACCCTGCACAAGCGCCGCCCATGCCTAAAGCACGTGGAACGTTTCCTGCTGTGAGAACATGTCTGACACGGTAAATCTCCAACAGTGTCCTGCATGTGTGAAATGACCACTCCACATTTCTCTGGAAATTTCAAAGATCATATGTAAAAATAGCTAGATATTTATAAGTTGAATTTTATTTGCAAAATATAAAAGGGATTATCCCAACTCTTTGTTAAAAGTTACAAAACTAACATTTGTGATGGTATGGAGTGCATCGGTAACCACAGCCTGGGTAACTTGCATGTGTAAATAATTTGCATATTTTCTGGATTTTAGAGAGATAAGGTGATGGCTGTTCCTGGGAAGTCCATGTTTTTGTTTTTTGTCTTTCCTGTAAGACAACAACAGGACTTATTCAGGATGTGCAACAACAACATAGCTTCACACAGAGTCCTTGTGCTTGACTGATCTGCATGCAGTCCAGAGTTGTCTCACGCCGCATCAGAAAATTACTTATTGAAAAGACAATAACCACAAACTGTTGAGAAGCTGGAATCAAACATTGGGCAAAATTTCACTTGCAAACATATTGACATATCTGTCTACATTTTTTTTGCATCGAATACATCAATTTATTTATTTTTATATATATATAAACACAATCTAATTGTTTAGTCAAAACCTAGAATATATTTTTTTTTTCAGTTAAATAACAAACAAACAATTCATAGATTGTTTTTATGGCTCTTAAAAACCCAACTCAGATATAGGGTTGTAAATATGCTCAAATAAATTCTATTGAAAAAAAAAACCTGATCAATGTATATGCTAAACACTAGCTGCATTAAAAAATGATAAAGAACAAATCCAATATTAAAGCTTCTGTTATCAGATCCATGATGCATTTGCTTATTATAAAACATGTTGAACATCTGATAGATTTTCCCTATTAATCCTCCCACAATTTATCTTTCATAGCTTGTACTGCTCTCCATATGGTGAAATAAAAAAGAAAGATCAAAATATACAGATTTCAGAGTAGAGAGAAAAAAATCAGTCAAACTGTGCATACGATCATGAAACATGTATTTTCTACACTTTGTGCAAATGCTGCATCCCTGTGGAATCAGTGTGGAGGAAAATGCTTCGAAATCACTGAATAAATGACTTCTTTTTCTTGTTTAATGCAAACACAGCCATTCATTACTGCATGTTTCCAGTACACTTCTGGAAGAGCACATTCAGATGCACTCAATTCTAAATAACACTTACCACACTCAACACAAACACACACACAGCTTGAAAACTGCCGAACCTACAGTCCAAAGGAGTGATAAAATATAAAGATTTGCCTTCACTGAAAGACCCAGTCATTGTGGAAGCTGTGGTGCTTTGTATTCATTTGCTTGCCTTCTACAGCATTCAGATATTAACGAATTGAAAACAATTTCCAAGCAGGGTAATACTAAAAGAAATTAGGCTTGACAAATGTATGATTTCTTTTTTTTAATCCTCATCTGTGGAATAAATTGTATCCCAGCCGTTAAATTTCAGCTGTAGAGGTGCCAGCTTTAAGCAACTCTATAGTTTCTTTGAAGAATGTAGTGCTGTATATAGGGACAGACCCTTGAGTTTCAATTATGTTACATGTACAAGGCACAAATGCTTTCTCTACCTCTACAGGGAAACAATTAACATCTCTCCATTTGGCTATCTATATGAGTAACCTTTTAAGTAACATTTTCTACTGAGGCTGAATCACTTTGAAATGTATTGTATTAATTGTTTAGACATGGTCAATAATATATGGTTCTGCTATAAACCTTTGTAATGGATTCTGCAATGTGATGTGGCATCACGACTATCGCATATATCACACAATTGAAAACACTCATTTCACTCCTAAGTCACATTCACATATTACTGGCCTGTTGCCAAACACATGGTGGGGCACATGGCTTGTCAAATACAGGAATATAAATGGCCCACAACTATGTCCTGACCATAAAGATATGATCATAAAAGAAGGCATAAGGACTGCTGTGCACCTACTTGTCACTGTATTTCATGACTATTATCGTAAATCCTTCTCCATTTATAGCAGAAAACATCTACAGGGAGATCTGACCACCAGCAGGTAAAGAACAGTGATCCAACATTTCTCAATCAACACTAATCCACATTGGGTTCATCACATACCTTATACAGTACCAAGCACAACTATACTACACAGATTATGTCACAATGTTTATGTGTATGTATAACCTGATAATCTGTTAATATTCTAACTAGTAGCTCATTTGGAACGGAAAACATAATGATATTTCTGTCCAGTTGAATTGTATAATAGCCATGGGAAAAAGAATAATAAGCTAAAAGGATAATGATCATGGAAATGGCAGTATCTGATTACATTCCCAGTCTGAGAAGGTGACTATGTTTTGCACGTCTTCAGAGGTAACAATATTTGTGTTTATAACTGGAGAAAACTTAAAAATAATAAGCACATCTGAAATACATTTTCCTGCGCTTAATTCTAAAGCAATTAAAAACCCAAGCATGCCTGAAAACTGTCTCCTTACTCCCTTAATTATCAATGAAATGCCAGCATCTATGGAAGTAGTGTATAATATGTTTTAATATGAAGCACTTTAATCACATTCCATAAGCTGCATAACTCCCTGTATAACATTTAGATTTTGTGTAGAAGTCAGTGTGCCATCACCTGGGTAGGCATAGAGAGTGATACAAGAGCCAACCTCTAAATTTCATCGTAGTGTGACATTATAATAATATATATCAATATATCAAGTATATCAAGATATTCCTTTTTATGCATCTCTTGAGTAGCGCATACATATAACATACATTCAACTTCTGTAACTGCATCATCCTGATCAGGGTTTTTCTGGGTCCAGAGCAAGGCAGGAACACAACCTGTACAGGGTGCTAGTCCATCTCAGCACATCAATCACTTAACCTGTCACTTATACATGTATAGCACCCGAATTTAATTGAACACATTTTTTTTCTTTGTTTATTCATCTACCATTTGTTACCAGTGCAGTAATTACACAATCTTCCTGTCAGTATTATTTGGTTCTGCTCAAAACTGTAATTATGAATTCTGCAATATGTGTTTATAAATGTGTAACAACTTTATACATTAATTAATACATTAGTGATAATATGATTTACCTCAACATGTGAAATGAATAAATTCACATTCTCATTACTCAGCTTATTCTTTACTTTCACATTTTCTGTAAGTTCTCTGACACTTGCTGTATTAGCAAAAACATTGGTCACTGTTGCCCTTTCTATCTTTGTGTAACAAATGATAATGAATGACTTTAAGGGGTTTACAACCTAATTAATAACCATGTAATAAACATATTTTTAAAGCTATTTATACATCTTTATAAATGTATCCTTATTTTATAGTGGTACCCAGTAGGATTCAAAAAGAACCTTCTAATACCCTGGTTGTTTAAGAGTGCCACTGTATATGTTAGCCATTTTTTTCATTATGTTCATGTTTCATTTTTTCATGTTCAAATTATTAAATGGTATTCGAGAGCGATGCTGAGAGTGCCACTTTCTAGGGAAAAGCAATTGATAACTTCATCAGCTGAATGCATATCAAAGAGCATTGTGAATCTCTTGTTACTAAGCAACAGATAAAGGAAATCTATGTAGGCTTAGACCACAGAAGCATGCACAACATAACTTTCCTGACACTTTTGAATAATGGAACAGCTTTTAATAATAATAATAATAATAATAATAATAAAATAACTACAATATTAACTCTTACTGCTCATCCTAAAACAAAATTACTGAATGATAAATGCCAAATTGAAGGTGTAGCCTAGTCCTAGTCAGTTCATACATTTTTATAATGTTAAATCATTTGCTACACTGGTGACCACGTTGACTGATTGACAGATTAATTAATACATGTATGTATTGATTTATTTGGGGGGGTGGGGTAAATAGTAATACTGGGGACATACTCATTACTCAATCATGCAACTCATAACAACCGGGGTTTTTAAAATGGTTTTATTGTTTCTCTCAACACGTTTAGTCCTCATTTACATGATAAAGAAATATAACTATGGATTCCTGACCCATTTATTCACATCATGTTTGTAAACAGAGCTCTGTTTGCTTTGGTCTCATGCCTCGTCCCAAAGTAGAGCCTTACACCCTAAATAGTGCACATCACAGATAAAAAATAATACAGCAGTTAGACAGCAAATGGATCCTAATTTGACAGGGAAATATGAAACGTATGGCTCACATAAAGGTTTTGTTTTTTATAGCTCTCTATTTTCGACCTAAAATACACTACATGAGTGCAGAAACC
Organism: Hoplias malabaricus; assembly: GCF_029633855.1. Lineage (NCBI taxonomy): Eukaryota > Metazoa > Chordata > Actinopteri > Characiformes > Erythrinidae > Hoplias > Hoplias malabaricus. The sequence continues at coordinate 27,871,339 of NC_089803.1, forward strand.
ATTATTATATGACTGACTGTGCCCTATGGAGGGTGTAGGGAGACATTTGGGATTTGGCCTAGGCTTTGCTGTGACATGAAATGATCATCCACACTTCCAGACAAGGAGATCTACTTTATTAAACTTTAAGCCCAACCAGGGGAATCAATTAAGCAGACAGTCAAAATACAACATTATCCTCCACAAATCTGTGTCACCCTCAGAGCACAGTGACAGCAGGATAGATTTACCCTGTAAACAGGGGGGAAAGAATGAAACAAAAGATTGTGTTTTGTGTTTGTAGCCTCTTACACGTTAAAAGAAAATACGGGTTAAATAAGACAATTACTGAAGCTTGTATGTGATCTCTGTATGAATAACCTACTCAGATTCAGGCAGAAGACCAGAGAAACACATTAGAGTCTCATATGCTAACAGTTTTCCATTAGTTACTTAAGAAAATGCTAATGTGGCTAACAGATTTTAACAGTCTGTAGGCACTTTTATGCCCCTGGTGCAAAGAGGCGGTGGACACCTGTGCTTCTAGGTGTTACAACACTCTCTCCAGTGCAGGGAGAGGAGCTGTGTTAGATCTGTTTACATTAGTGCTGCACTCTGAAACCACTCTGAAATAAAAGGGTCCCCAATATGGGACAGGCAAAAATAAATAAATAAATAAAATAAAATAAAAATATTTAAAAAGTATAAGTGAGCAGAACATTAAAGAATGAGTAACTGTGAGGATAGTGTAAAACATTCTAGGACTGATTGCATAATGTGAACATCCTAGAGCCACAGTTGTGTCTGAAACTGAAGGCAGCAACCTCAATAACATGCTGTGTTGCTGTCTCAAGTCTGTGCCTTACAGGGTAGTATTTTGAAATTAAGTTTTTTTGCATTACAGATATATTTCAGCATGTTATTTCAGGACATCAGGACACCTACAGTCCTCGCCAAAATAATTAGTACTTTGAAGATATTGGAGCAGAAAGTCAGGCAACATTTATAGAAGCATTCATTTCAGACATGACTCTGTGTCTTCCTCCCTCAGAACACTGCCTTAGTAAACAGCATTCAGCTTGTTTCAGACACAGCCGATATGAACAGAGAGAACAACAATGTACAACAATGAGGATGAAACAGAATATTACAGAATTAAGTGACTTAAGAGAACATCTAGAGCAGAACGTTTTTATAAATTAAGAAAGAAAGAAAAACTCACATTCCCTGGATTTGTACAATGTATACAATATATGTCACCTTTTGTGGATAAACGCACGAATTTTGGACAACTACCCAACATGAGAAGTGAACTTTAGCTGAGCCCCTAACCCTATTACTAACCTTACCCTAAGATGTTTCAGGCTCTGTTTTATGTTATTAATATATGGGGTGCTACTTTTCATCCTTTTTGTACTCATTTCTGGAAATGTTTTTGCTTGAAACAACTAATGACTATCTGTTCATTGGTGTATATGTTGTACTTTTGTGGATATTTGTGTATAAGTTTTAAAGGAAACAACTGTAATTGTGGGTGCTCTCTGGACTGTTTAGATTCTGAAACTCTGTGTTTTTAAAGATGGAATAATAAAACATTAGTTGTACATGGCTGAAATTTAACTTGTCTGTAAGTTTTATTCACTGTTTGAATGACCACAGAAACTCATTTTTAAGTCTAGTTGTTTAGCTGTGTAGCCCTTTTGATCTGTGTATCTAAATTGGCACTCTCTCGTATTTAAAGTCAGTTACCTAAGTAATGTGAAACAACATAAATAAGTCAACAGAGAGGAAGCTTGGCATGTCTGACTGGCCCACTTTGTTTTTTTACTCATTAACTGACACTAGGATTTCGTAAACACATTATGCTGCTTTTCAGCACCCAAACATATCTGGGTGCTAGCTAATGGTATGGAAACATTCGAGTTTTATAAAATTTGTTCTGATTAAAATCATGAACATCACCTTTAAATGTGCTCTATAAATAAATGACTTACTTAAGAATGCTGGGATTTACAAACATTAGCTGGTGAATGGTTAGTGGATTCTGGTTTTAACTATGATCTATGAACTACGGTCATAGTCCACTTTAATAAAATTACCAACACTGAATTGACTTTGAAATATCAATATAAATAATATAATCAAATATAAATAAATAAATTAAAAACATAATCAAATAAACTCTGTGCAGGCACATTCAATGCTATTTTGATTTTATTGTGGAGAAAGCATTTGTTTTGAACAGAGAAAAATCAGATGAAAGACAGAAAATAAAACATTGCTTTCTACACTAAATTATATCCATTATCTTCCATATGGCATAATTCTGCATAACTGCTGTGGAAATAACCACCGGAAACCTTGACTGAATTACTCACATTTCTTCATATTTGTGCCTGTTGTCATGGTTGTTGTCATTGTGCAACTTAATTTGCCTGTGATTTTACTTTGCTTCCTGCCATATTTTAAAACCCCCTGAGACAGGGATAGCACAATGAAGGGTTGTTAGGAAATAAAGGCAAGGTGTTAGTGCTCCAAGATATAGTGATGCAATATTCTAAACCAACACAGAGACTAGTATTTATGTGTCCCCAGACATGAACATTAGCTCAGTAATATAACTGCAGCCCTGCTAAAAATGTGAAAAGACTGTTTCGATGGTTTACAGTCAATAGAATACGCAAATAGAGTAGTGCTGAGAGGAAGACTACAATATGCATTGAGCAATATTTACCATATCTTGTCTTTAGGCTTTTTATCTATTTTACATTTAAAAATGTGTTCATTTATGAAAAGGTACGAATATGTCTATTGGTTAAGTTATGCTTCTAGACTCCCAGACCATTGTTCTAACTTTTACCTGAAGAGTAATGTTTAGTTATCTAACACCTTATTTTCAATTATATCAAGCTAACAATGTGAGGGTTATATTGTTATCTTTATTTGTTTGTTTTAAATTTAGAAGTTATGTTCTCATTAGCAATAAGACAATTTTGGTTCATAAGGATTTTTCTTGCATTCAACATTGAAACAAGGGAAGAAATTCAGTTGATTTTTTTTCATTCAAAATTTATATCTGAGATCTCTTTATGTTTGTAAACAGTATATAAGATTTCAGCATTTGAAAGTTATAAAAGCTTTTATTCATTCATTTCCGTTAACTGTTTCATCTTGATAAGGCTTACAGTGACTGCCTAAAATAATTGGGTGAAAAGCAGAAGCATACTTTACATGTGTGCTAGTCCATCACAGGGCATCACACACACCCTGTCCCTCATACACATAATTTTGCACAGTGAATTTGCCAAACACCACGTGTTGACAGAAAAAAAAAATCATTTTAAATGTTTCAAATGTTGCAACTTAGAACATGCATTTGAAAAATATTTTAACAACACTCTGTAAATGTTTGAGAACTAAAGAGATCAACAGCTTTATAAAAATTGAAATGAATTCCATATCTTGCTTGGTATTGGATTAGGGTTTTGTTTTGTCTTCCATTACATTATGTAATTATTATTTTATTGAAATAAGCAAGGCCTTCCCAAAAAATACATTGTGCAGCATGCTGTTCCAAGACCTGTATATTTCTCAGCATTAACTGTGCCCTCACATATGTGTAAGTCACTCATGCTATGTGCACTGAAGTACCCAGATACTGGCTTTTGCACTGTGTGCTTATTTCAACCCAAGTGGTCCCTTTGCTCTTTAGCTCAGAGAACATAACATTTAAAATTTTGATTTGTCAGACCACAGGACCCAGTTTTACGTCCCAGTCCATCTTAAATGAAATTGGGCCTATAGAATGTAGTGCTGTTTCTGGATCTGGTGTTTATATACGGTTAGTTTTTACATGACAGAGTAAATGCAAAGGTGATGCAGTGGAATACCATATTCACAATGCTTTTCAAAAGTGTTTCTGAGCCCAAGCAGTGATTTACAATAAAGCAATATGTTTGTTTTTAATTTAGTGCTAACTGAAGGCCAGAAGATCACAGCCAGCTAATACTGGTTTTGGGCATTATCCATTTCATGAAGACATCTTTCTGTACTGTAATGTGCTGTAGATTATGAAACTCAGGAAATTTTCATTAATTCATTCATTAATTCATCCATCCATCCATCCATTATCTGTAACCGCTTATCCAATTTAGGGTTGCGGGGGGTCCAGAGCCTACCTGGAATCATTGGGCGCAAGGCGGGAATACACCCTGGAGGGGGCGCCAGTCCTTTACAGGGCAACACATACACACATTCACACCTACGAACGCTTTTGAGTCGCCAATCCAACTACCAATGTGTGTTTTTGGATTGTGGGAGGAAACCGGAGCACCCGGAGGGTTTAAATGATTTGCACATAACTGCATTCTGTTTTGGTTTACATTTTTAGAAATGTCCCAACATTTCTGGAAATGGGGTTTATAGATAAATTGATAAGAAATGAAATGAATGCTAAAAAATTCTGTATACAAATAAGGTACAAAATACAAAACATTAACTAAATATATATATATATATATATATATATATATATATATATATATATATATATATATATATATATATATATGAGTCTATTTGGTGTAGCATCGTAATAATTCCCACCTGTGCCATGCACATGGATTTGGGACAAAACCATTTCTCTAGTTCAACACTGACAGAAACATACAACCATTATTCAATTGTGTAATTGCAACAAGCAAGCACTCTTGTTTTTGTAGTGGATTTCAAAAAATTGCAGACAGCATGGATAATGGTTTTGTTCATGAGAAAATGTTGGGCGTTGTTTCTTCCAATGCACGTGCACACACACACACATACATGCACAGAGTCTCTTACACACCTGGGCCACACTGAGCTCATCAGTTCGTTTGATCTAGGCCTCAGAGACCCCACTGAGTGCAGCTGAATTATGGATTAGCAGCAGCATGAAGGGGAGAGATACACTGAATGCAGAATTCTATGTAACTGCATGACAAGGGATGAAGTAAATACAACAGGGTGGGAACAGGGAAAGAAAAAATAGGAATGACAATAGCAACAGCATTTTCTCTTCTACAAATATTCTGTTGCCATGTGGGTTCATGAAAAAAGTACAAGAAATAATATATTTTTTTCTTCATTTAACATAATTAGAAAATACCACTTTGCCCTTTATTTGGTGTGAAAAATTCCAAATAAATTGGTCAACAGAATTGGTCCAACATTTCTTAGGCTATCTTAAATTTGCTTTCCATTGGAAAACCTTGTATGTTACTATTGTTTGGATTAATTTGCCTATATTTTTGCTTTACTTGAAAAGACACACACACACACACACACACACACACACACACACACACACACACACAAAAAAAAAAAAAAAAAAAAAAAAAAAACCCAGCCAACATCATCTTGTATCCGCTGATTAAAGACTAGAAGAAGATGAACACAAACTGTGCAGCAACAGATGATCTTACATCTGCAAGGTGAATCAACAAAGAAGGTGTGTCTAACAGAGTGGCTAGTTAGTGTGCATATAGTTTTTAAAACTCTAGCAGCACTGCTGTTTATGATTCACTATTACCAGCACATCACACACTAACACACTACCAACACATGAGTGTCAATGCAGTCCCAAGTGCACCAGTGAGGTCAGTGGAGCTGATAGGAGGTGAATGTAAAATTATGGCTGACTCATGTGTAAGTGATGTGCAACGTTTGACTGAGGTAAAATAAACAAAATTAATTATTATAAATGAATGTTTTCCTTAAAGGAATACTATAGAATTGCATCCCCCTACCAGTTGCTGACTGTAATGCACATTTCCCATATTGTCAGGAAACATAGACTGACGGTAATGTACATTTCCCATATTGTCAGGAAATGATCACTCACTCACTCATAGCCTAAAGAAATTATGAACTTAACAAACAAATAAAAATAATAAAATAATGAGAATGTTATACATATGCTGAAATACCGCTGACATTTCCAACCTATTTAGACAGCTATGTTTACTAAACATATGAAATTTGAGCCTGGGGAATGTGTGTAATCAAAAAAATGCTGCTAAATACATGAGAAAATGCTATAGATCACTCTTGATATTCATTGGACCACGGTTTTACAAGTTTAAAGGGCAACTTTAGTGGTAGTTTAGCCATTTCAACCACACAGCAACCGACAGAAAAACACTTTTTTCTAGAACCGATGTACAACGCTAAAAAGTAAGTTAGCGTAGGGACCCCTCGTTCCGGCCACTTGTAATTACAGTATTGAAAATTCTAGCTAACTGTAAATAAATAGAAGTACTCTACTCACTCAAATCAACATTTTTCAGGAGTCAAATATGTGTAGATTAATGTCGAAGACTTGCTTGACTTTGAAAGAAAATATGTTTTTAGATAAGTAGGTGCCAATACTGCTAAGATTATTGGTGCCCCCTAACTTCGGCCACCTCCCCTGCTTGTGACAGTCAAATGAGACAGTGGTTACCACATTCAGTGGTTTTGAGAGTCTCACAATGAGATTATGTTTGTCCTGTGTTGGTATCCGTACTCTACATGTAAGGATTACAATAGCGGTAGATTTTCCCCTCAGAGAAAAGGAAGCTAACCAGTAAGCTAACTTTTACACTGAGGGAAATATCTGTCTTTAAACGGAAATGTGTTGTGTTCTACATGCAGTTTTGCACACAAATAATTACAACACTGTTAGAGATACTTAAATATTGTTTAGATATGTGATTTCTTGCAAGACTGGTGTTTAAATGCCCTACTAAGGCTTGAACTTACGTTTTATTGTTTTACCCAATGAGATTGGCGTAGAGAGAGAGAGCGGAATTGCACCATATACAGCAGTGGCCGGAATTAGGGGAAAGACTGATAATTTGGCTAAAGATAGCAACCGCAAAGCCTGACTCACTGCTCAGTAACTCTCAAAACATGATTATAACACATTTTTTAACAATACTAACTATTAACTAACACAACAACACATAAAGAAATTACAGCAGCATGGTATTACTTACTAGTCCAACAAGAAGTCATCGTCTGTCTTGTGTCACATATCTCTCACCTCCCTCCACTGAGTAAAGTCAGTCCAACTCTTGTATGGCCCTCTCTCTCTCTCTCTCTCTCTCTCTCTCTCTCTCTCTCTCTATCACACACACACACACACACAGGAATCGGTGTCGCTGCTCCCTTTGCCATAATGTCCTTGCCGGAAAATGAGCTAGATTCTTCTTATTGCGAGCTAAACACCCATGAGATATGTGGCATAAAGGGTTATGTAGTTCTTATGAGAGTTTTCCTCCCCATGATTCTGAGGTTTCATAGTCTAGTTGTGGAGAGCAGTGGGACAGTCATATTTCTCCCTATTTCATGTCATTTTGAAGTTATAATTTTAGGGTTAAAATTCTGCATTGTATTCCTTTAAAAAATATGACTCTTTCTGACACACCTGCATTAAATACATTTTGAACCTCCCTTTCATAAGATAACAGTGCTGATTCTAGTCTAATGCTGGATCTAATAATGTATGAGAAGAAATAGAATGGATCCGAAACCAGTCTTTCATACAAAATCTCCTGATACCCTAATACTTCGGAGTCTTAAAGGACTCTTCTCTTAGGCTTAGCCCACAGAGTTTCAACAGAGTTGAAGGTCAGAGGATTGGGCCTGTGCAGAGCTTGATTCTGTGGTGAGAGTGCTCTCTCTCTCTCTCTCTCTCTCTCTCTCATATATATATATATATATATATATATATATATATATATATATATAGTGAATCCTAACAAGATTCCCAGGCCCTCTGAAGATAAAATGACCCTAAAACATTACAGATATAGCCCCATGATTACCTCACAGTTGGCAAAAGTACCTTTCTACATGTCTTCTGAAAACACTGTTGTCTTTGGTTTCCTGCCAAAAGTATGTATGCATGTGCATTTCAAGCTTTAGGAGGGAGTTTTTCAGTGTCGGGCCATTATATTTATATTTGCCAAGATCTCAATCATTATAGGTAGTAAAGTAGTATTCATTGTATTTATTGATCATATTCAAATATCCATATAGTAATTCTTTCCCTCTTGGGTAAGGAAAGGACACTCTTTGAAGAACTTGAAAAATGACCTTGGTAAGCCCATTCTGATTAGCTGCAGCCCCTCTGAATTTGTTTGGTAATAAAATCTGAAGGAATGTCACTCTGACCAACACTGGACATCCTGTCCTTCTGTCCTCTGCCATACGTCACAATGGAAACTTTCAGCTTCTCTTGCTGTGAGTCAAAGTGCCTGCAGTAAGTTGTGATAGACAGCTATGTCCTTGGAAACCCTGTGAAAAACCACAGGGACACTGGCCTAATTACACTGAGCCTACTTTAAAGAGCAGTATAGTTATATTGTGTTTGCCATTTCTATAACATAATGAAGCCTTTTAATGCCGTATAGGGGTAAGCAGGGGTCCAGTGTGTACATGTGGACATTATGGTTATTCTAATATATGGGTAATAATGGAATTAAAGTAGGACAAGCACTACCAAAGACCTGCATTTTGAAATGAACCATCACACACAAGCCCTGGAGCATAGGCCATGATGTAAGAGGACTAAGTCAAGCAAGCCTTTCACAGTGATGCTGTGCAAGCCCCTGCCATCTACAATCTCCTCATCTGACATCTGATTGGAGTTGTAATATTGCTGATTGCTGCAGCAGTACAATCAGGTCTAGACATTCCTCATATAGTTTAATCTATGGTACTTTCAGTTCATGGAAGGTTTAAAAAGACTGCATCTTAAATGTAGGTCCAACCTGGTCCATGAATGTTGTTGCTGTTGCAGTGGGTTATATGCCACAACATTCATAATTCATGTTTATATGTCCCAATCTACCTTACAAAACCATAGTTCTATGTATTCATACATTTATATGACATTTATTCATATAATGAAGCAACATGTGAACTAAAAAAACAGTGACTGGTGAAAAGCCTACAAACAAATACATACATGTCTATAAATTCCTTCCCAATTTTATCATTTTATGGGAATCATTTTTTTAAATAAATAAATAAATATATAAATTATAAAGCAAAAAAAAAATAAAATAAACACAAGCCAAGGTAAGTCAAGTAAATTCCGTGCAGTGATAAAGCCAATGATTCAAACCATGGCCAGCATTGTGCTGAGTGGTGAGCAAGAGGGATCTGGCTGTCCTACCTGCCCACTCTGAGTGAAAGAGAGAGATAGAGATACAAAAAGAAAAATTATGAGAGTTCAACTCTTGACTCCCAGCCCCCTATGGCAGTGTGTTTTGGACTGGTGATCTCTTGACTGGGTAAACACTTAAATTGACAAGGATGCCTTTATGCATGATTGACTGCTGCCCTGTTCCACAATTATATATCTCTGCAGACTGGAGACCAGCAAATGGGAGGGACATACAGGCTGGAATAAGTAGGCAGATACCAAGTAGGCAAGTGGGAAATTATGGTTAGGGTTAGGTATTGTTTTAGGGTCAGGCTGTACCTCCCACTTGGAGCTGTACTGCTCACTCGAAGGTGCCTTTGGCCTTCTCCCCTGTCCAGGGTATGTTCCTGCCTTACACCCAGTGATCCAGGGCAGGTGTCAAACCCACCACAGCGCTGAACAGGATAAAGTAGTTAGAGAAAATGAATGAGTGAGTAAATGAACGAATGAATGAATTAATTAATTATTTAATTAAAACTTATTGGTTGCCTTGTATTTTGCTTCAATTAGAATCCATTCTGGGCTAAAACTCTCATTATTCCAGTATAAATGGAATGAATATATGTAAATGCTCTTTGTTTTATTGTTTTATCACAAACTATTCAAATTGAGCTCAATTTACATAAGCATTAACTGGGAAGTAGGTTTCTCTGTAACTTCGACAATGTTTACATGCTATATCCAACTCTTGAACTCTTCGGGGGGAAAGGAGAGTAAGTCTAGTTTCCTGACATATGGGTCCTTTAAGTTCATCGAATGGTGTCAACAAAAATCAAGGGAGAAGTTCCAACTGAGCAAAGAAAGGAAGAGGAAAGACCGAAGAACCCTTGAAGCTGGATTTGACAGCAGGTTTTGATCAGAGGTTCTCTGAGGGATCTTGTGTTTGCAGACATGACCTAGAAGTTCCCTGACTCTTTTTTCTGAACCTGATAGTTAGTCGTCCCTCTCGGGGGATGTGTGGACAGGGGGTCAGTTTCAGTGCACCTACCAGTGTTCAAGCAGCAATAATCGCAATACACCTGCCATTTTGAGCAGGACTTGACTAAATAATATGGACTAGAGTGCACAGAGTGAGAAACTGTATGGCTTCTTGGTAAGAATGAACAAAGCTTTTTTTTTTTTTTAAATGTGCATGAGTGTATGTGAATATGAGTCAGTACATGTATGCATGTGTGGTGTGTGTGTGTGTGTGGGTGTGTCTGGAATTTGCCTTATTATAAAGCAGCTGGTGAGGGCTTACAGCAAAATGGTGAAAGAGGAGGACGTGGTCTTAGATGCTTATTAAAACCATAAGCCTCCTCATCATCCGTCTCACAGGAAACGCACTCAGATCCATCCCAGAGCCCACTATTCATTACAGGTTCATAATGGAGTGCAAGGAAAACCTCATCGCTCTTTTTTCTGAGGTGTGCTCTCCACTCTCTTATAAACAACATGACTTCAAAATCCCCCATAGGAAAAGAGGGCAAGTGTGAGAAATCCATTCCATCAAGACGTGTGTGGAAAAAGCTTCTTCTACACAAGGTACTTTAGTAGTGGAGTAAAGTCGAGTGGAAAGGACATGCAGCATATGGCCAAAGGTAGAGACACATGCTTATCCAAAGATATTTACAGATAGTTTGTCCCTGTTGCAGTAACACGGCCTATTTAATATTTTAGGCTAGATGTTGAACGATTTCTGCTGGGATTTGATTGCATTTGGCCATGAATAAATAGTGAGGTACTGAAATACTGAATGCTCCTGTAATTTCATAGGAATAGGATGGTGTTCCTTCAACTTTAGAGAAAGTTTCCACTACCCAATGCTAGTGAGTTTAATATCCCTCTCACCCTCACCTGCCATTGAGCAAGATGATCTTAGGCTCATGTGCAGCTGCTTCTGAGCAGAGCTATTCTGTGGTCGTAACATAAACTGTGTGTACACAACTGTTACTTGGGTGCACCTTTGCACAATGATCATAAAACATTTAGTAATTTTACATCAACTTGATTAACTTAAGGGAAATGAGACAGAAATATATGTGGGTGGAAGAGAGAGGTTCGTAAAACAGCGATTACATCCCATAAGTTCCACTGTGTCCATTATTATTAGCTAATTATTTACCCTTCTTTGGAAATATTCAACTCAACCCTGTCCTGAAAATGTATACATATATGAATAGTAAACACAATAATAGCAAGCAAAAGAATAAAAGTCTACTCATGAACAGAAAGGGTAATATAAGAACAGAGGCACTGAGTAGGCCTTGAAGATTGTGCATGTGTGTGTGTGTGTGTGTGTGTGTGTGTGTGTGTGTGAGTGTAGGACCTCTTATACTGTCCTAAATTAAGCTTGTGTTTGCAGAATAAAAGCAAACTGGAGGGTACCCTGACTCAAAAAGCCTCCATGAGATTTAAGACCAGTGCCACTTAAGACTAAATGACATGTGCAATCAAAAAGTACAGCACAGCTGCCAGACACACTAAAGAGTGAAGAGAAGCAGCTTCCATTGGTCAGATTCATGACTAATTATAGAAGACAGTGTTATGAAACATATAAAGAAAAATCAAAATTAAACAGTCTTGAGGATCTGGCACTGCCCAAATGAAATTCAGAGTACACTAATAAGTAAGTGTGCTAGCTTAACTTTTTTTCAGAGCTCCCTTTACAGGAAGTGCAGAATGGGCAGCTACCACCTAGTACTTGCATCATCTAATCAACAGCTCTCCACCTAACATCGGTCTCTTCTGATGGAACTTAATGAATCCAAGCAATGACTGGAGTAAAATCAGGAATCATAACTATATTTTTCTAATCCACAATATATAAAAAAATTGTGTTAAGGTGTTAACTCCGTTGGTGAAACGCCTTTGAACAGTTCATTTGTATGCTAACCTTTCTGAACTTCATTGAACCCAAGCTGTGAATCCTCCTCCATACACAAAGAAATCAATTCAGAATTTCCAGACAACCTTTAGAGGGCATGCCAAAGGTAGACTTCTGGCAAACTTCTGTCTGCAGTGCATGCTTGTAGAAAAATGTTTAATCAAAGGCAACAATTGATCTATACTTCAATTAATAGCTAAAGATGTTTCATGTGGGACTATCATAGCAATATCCAATCAAATCCAATTAACTTTAGGAGCTTCCCTCCAGAAAAATGCATTACAGCAGGATTAGGCAGCTATCTGCACTGGACTTGATTAATGACCACACTAATTAATGCTGAAGGGGCTCATTGGAGCGCCTCCTCATGTAAGTGTTCGGCCAGAGTACGGACTGAGGAAATAAAAATGTCAGGAGTACAGGAGACAGCTAGTACAACAAACATGCGTCAAAATGTTTATATGCTTTTACTCTTCTGTGCATTTACACTGCTCCTCTGTGGCTTAAAGTTGAGCAGAGATGTATGCAAATGAATCCGGCAAAAGCAATACAAAGACACCTCCTGTTTGAGTGATGAGTATACATTACAAAGAGTGAAGCAGCCTTCACATTGGACTAGAGTTTGGACTGGAGTTTGCAGGTAACACATTTATTACACATGGAGCCAGCCGAGGAGGGGGTATGTGTTCACGTCTGTTGCCACGCTGGAGCCGTGTAATTGCACTGAGGACCAAAACATGTTTTACACAAGGACACTAGCGCAAATGCCAATGCCTGGCCAACGCTCTGCGGTACAAACACAACGTGTGCTCTTACGTTACTGTGGCAGTTAAAACAGTACTCAGGGGCCAATAGAGGACAAATATAGTATCTTCAAACAGGATAGGGTTATGTCTACAGTAGAGGAGTGGAGTTGATCTATTGCATAGGCAAAAAAAACCTCAGTTGATTTAATTTAATTTATTTAATTAACCAATTTTTAAATAGTTGTAATAAGGATTTCATATATAAAACTGCGTTTACATGTTGATAAGTTCTCATTGCTTATAGTCATATTCTTAGGTTGCTAGAAATGACAGCAGCACTGTAAATATCGGAGTGGTGGAATTGCAGCTATAACATATAAAAGATTATGGCAGGTTGTGCAGGTTTTAATGCTGTGAGAAATTCTAAATCAAATGAGGTGAAGCAAGGGGCCCAGATTTAAATAAAAGTTTATACTGATGTCGCACAAACACTAAACTAAAAAAATATTTAATGCATTGAACAAGTTGGTGAAAGTGCTTAATTGAACTACACCATTTATTTTTCATTTTTCATTATAAGTCAGATAATTTGTTGCTAGTTTATGTCGCTAGATTTTTAATAGAAAAGCTCTACACTGCACTTACCTTTTGATAAAAATTCCGAAGTCGTGTTTGGTTCAAATATCATGCTAGGAAATTGTCAGATCTTCATCAAACTTCCTTCTCAAAGATCCTTCTCCATGTGAGTACCTGGACGTAGGAGACTGCCAGTTAATCATATAAACAATTAAACAAATGTTGGTTAAAATTATGGTTGATTATTAAGGCTGTACTGTTATTACTGTACTAAAAAATCATATCCTTCCCCACACACACATGCTTTCAGTAATGTAACATTTGGCACTTGTCATGAAAATGGCAATGTCTGGGTTTATATAATAATGGTGTTTTATGAGATGATAGACAATTCATTCATTCTCTGAGTCTAACAAGATGAGAAGGATTTGCACAAACTATTCAGATTAGTTATTATCCTCACTTTGGATGGATTTTTTTATTAATTTTATCTGGATTACACAGTACGATTTAACATCATTTTGCTGTCAAAAATAAATTTTAAATGTAGAGCATAGTGTGAAATATTACATCAGCCAGTAGTGGGTCTTTTTCTGCCAGATTTGAGAAAATATATATAGATATTATCTTTGGCAGTTATGCAGTGTTTACACTCGGTAGCAGTTTTGATGTATGTTACACATTAAAATTCTGTTTTCCATCATGCAATGTGACTCAGCGCTGTTGAAAATATAAGAGTCATGTCACATAAATAATGGTAAAGCATAGAATATAACAACCCCCCCAATGGTAACATTCACCTACATCTAAAACATGATACACATTGTAAGTCACTCTGGCTACAAGCATCTGCAAATGCAAAACGTGTAAATGAAACCAGACCAAATTAATCGTTAACAATTCAGTGCAAACAGAGACAATGGAAAAAAAGGAGGGAAAGAGAATCTGCTCCCAGATATTGTACCTTACTTATTATCAGCACCATTAATGATTGATAAAATCTTTATGACCAGATTAGTGGCTCCATGAATGATACTGATCTGGCATATTTAAAACTTATTAGAATTTTCCAATTCTATCTTCTATATTGAATGAGACTGTAATGTAGGGGCTATATCTTGGGGGTATATTCCCACTAGTCTAAGTCTAAGTCTAAATGTTTCATGGGGAAATTTGAATGGGTAATTTGCTATCTAATAATTTGAGATACAAGATTGCTCTAGAGTGAGTTAATAAGGGATTTCTAATATATTTATATACCCATTTTCCATACTTTTTCCTTTCATATTCAGTTTTCTTTATAGATAATCTCCATGACCACTTTAAACAACAGAGAATATAAGAGGATTTGGTTTAATTTTCTTTAAGCAATGCACTGTACAGAGACAGAGCGAGAGAGAGTTCATTGTCTGAAACCGCTTATGCAGTTCAGGGTTGCCGTGGGTCTGGAGCCTACCCGTAATCACTGGGCACAAGACAGGAACACATCCTGGAGGGGGTGCAACACACACACACACACACACACATGCACATTCACTCACACATACAGAAAATTTTGAGTCACCAATCCACCTACCAAAGTGTTATATATATATTTCTAAAAATATTTACACAATATACACATTATTCACATACACAACATGTGGTTTTATGAACATGTGGAAGTTTGCAATGAATATTTGAGGAGCAGACAAATGTAAATATACTAGACTGAAAGTTGAGATGTGGAAATAATTCTGCAGATTTCTGTGCAAAATGTAATGCAAGTCAACAGGAAAGAATCGAATTTGTTACAATGTGTTATTATATTTAGTTGTTAATTACTTTTGCTGGGAAATGAAATATATTCAGTGATATTTGTGTAGTACATGCACTATTTCTTATATTCAACAACATACTTTATGCTTTTTTACTGATGGAATGGTGACCTAATTGAAACAATGTACCCCAAATTATTTTATGTTGAATTGATTTCAGTTGTTGAATTGGACCCTGGCCATTTTAAACTCATAAAATCCTGATGATATGTTTGCAAGTGGTAGGCTGTGAAAAATTGAAAAGTTACTGGGTTATTGACAAGCTTCTGAAGACTGAGAACTATTGCCAGATAACCTGCTTTCAGATTTAAAACTGCAAAGTTGTTTAGTAGAACTACAAAATGTTTAGTAGAATGATAATGAAGCTGCCCTTGTGATACTACAAATATACTGAGGGGTAATTAATGTCTTTTTTTTTTGTGGAGAATGGATTTCAAAGGAAGTAGAAGGTGGAGGTGATTCAGTCTGACATATGTTTAATCGTGTCTGTGTTGTCTAAGCCTTAGGTAAATGTCAGAGAAAATGCTTCATTGCATTTCAGTTTACTGTTATGCCAATAAGGCTCATTTGTATGAATGGAAAGCTTCTGCACATAAAATGTGAAGAAAGGAGATCTAACCCAAAAACAAACAGATTTGGCAAATGAAATACTGCAGCACACCAGCACTGTACACTCCTGCAACAGAAATCAACATAAACAGAGAATGTGAATTAATAATGTCTGTCAGTTGACCTCAAATGTGTTATTTCCAATTTTATTACTGTGCATAATTTAAATGCTTTGACAGAGGTGTCATTAGGTTAAATTTGACTTTTGCCAATGTCCTGTGATACTTTTCAAACCTATAGCATCCTTTGCTAGTAAACTGATTATGCATAGAAATGGATAATCCTTGTTAGGAAAAAAAAAAAAAAAAAAAAAAATATATATATATATATATATATATATATATATATATATATATATATATATATGCTTACCCTGGTGAACTATATTTCATACACAGTGAATGAATCCTGGGAATGTTCTTTTAATAAAGTGAATGAATTCACGTTGAGACCAGGCTGAACTTGGAGGGGTAGTTGAATAAAAGGTAATGGAAAAAATATTTATTCATAAATATTGAGTCTTTTCTTTAATGCACTACAGTAACTATGTTTTATCACAGTTATATAGACTTTAGTTTTCTTCTATAAGAAAAAAAGATAAATAAAGGCTCCAGAAGTTCCCCTTCATGGATGAAGATGACATGATTAAAATCCATTTGAGTAATCCTGGGAGTGCCTCAGACATCCCATCAAAGAATGAGAGAAAAATGTGAATCTTCTTTTACTTCAAAGGCAGTCTAGTCACTCTAATGCTTTAATGTGTGAGCTCCGGCTGTGGCTGTGTGGCTGCTGAGCCGCTGGCATCAAAGCAGGGCCATCCGTCAGCTGCCACTTTCCTCCACTGACTGAAGCAAAAAGCTGCCGAGCGCCAGCTTAGAGGTCATTCCCCGGAGAGAAATACACGGCCATGTCTGGAAGCTAAGAGCACAGGTAGAGCACTGTCCTCACCCCCTACACACAAACACAGACAAACAGAGAGAGAGAGAGAGAGAGAGAGAGAGACCCCCCGAGGGACCGCCTGTGGGATCCAGCTGAGATACACACACACACACTGGCTGCTGTGGACTACTGGCTCCGGTACAGGGGTTCAAGTATTGAGTCCAATCACAAAGAGAGAAAGAGTGAGAGAGTGTGAGCAAGAGTCTAAGGTTAATGCAGATCCGCAGCCCTGCTTTGACTTCATCTTCCAAAGCATGATTTCTCTCATTTCTCAGTGCTATTCTCCTCACAGAACACATGGTAAGGGCAGGGCATAACACGGTTAACAGAACATAACACTGTTAAACCAATTAAAAACGAAGTGTTCCTTCAGATATTTGCTTTAACAAATAAAACATAAAACAAACCCAATGTGAAACATTTAACTTGTTTATTCCAAAAAAAAGTAGGGCTAAACCTTCTGTCCAGGGACTGTGCCAGACAGAGAAGAGATGGAGAGATTTGAGTATTTTTTTTTTTTTTTTGCATTTTCTCTTGGTACATTTTAATGTTAACATATATTATGTTATTCTAACATTCCCACCTCATCCTAGTGTGAATGTGGATGAAAAACTCTCAAATGAAGAGAGTGAGTCAAATAATAAATGAGAAAAAGACAAAATATATTGAATAAAAAGAATATAAAGACAGTGAATATAAAGAATGAAATAGAGAATGGTGGGAATGAGAGAGAGAGAGAGAGAGAGAGAGAGAGAGAGAGAGAGAGAGAGAGAGAGAGAGGGATATGTGATTTTGAAGCATTTTTGGGACAGTCCCCGCATGAAGAATGACATCTGAAATGATTTGGGGTCAGTTTATAATGATCTAGCTTGTTGTTTGTGCTCAGAAGCAAGACAATTTGAATAATGTATTCCAGTCTACTTCATTGGATTTACGCAATCTACTTTGACCAAATTAATTTCAGCTCTGTAAAATATGGCCGCGTTCATCTCTGCCAGATTGGAGTGCCAGGAAGTAACAGATTTACATAATAATCAAGATGGCTATGAAGATCCACTTGAACACGCAAACGAATGATGCACCAATCAAGTTCTCATTTCTATATAATTTCACATGTTTTTTGGCATACATTATACCATATCCCAAAACATGAAAGATATACATCCAAATTGGTAAATATGTAAAAGACATGAATAAGAAAATGGGGAATATTGCAAGTGGGGGCTGAGACACTGAACTTTACTTCTTTGTATTATGCCCTTTTCCCAGTACACTCACATTTTTGTAGATGAATGTTTATTTTATGCCTGTCCAGTTTTACCAGTTTTATAAGAGCTTAGACATTATAAAACAGTGGTGGACAAAGTATACAATTCATGTACTTAAGTTAAAGTACAGATACTCAATGTAAAATATTACTACAGGAAAATGATAAGTCCTAGATTTAGATCTCCATTTGAGTAAAAGTACAAAAGTATTTACCTTCAAATGTACTTAAGTTTTGAAAGTAAAGGTAACATGATTTATTATGGTTCTAATATCCTATTATGATTTTTGCAACAAACATGCTTAAAACATTGTAGGTGAAAAGACTCTAGTGTCACGCTTGATTCACCTGTCTTTTTATAGAATGTCATTAATTACTCTGACACTGAGGAACACAACAGAAAGGGACAAAGACAAATTACAATGAATGCTATATCAGCTGTCACATACACCCAAGGTATTTCCCCTCCAAACCAACAGAGGTCGCAGTCTCCTGAGTATTAAACTCGATTTATGATTCTGTGCTGAACCTACGCCGTAGGGCACACATCAAACCAAACCCTACACCGTAGCCTGACTCGCACCTCTCCAGAAATATAACTAACTACACGTTGCATCAATGCAGAACGCAATGACTGTGATCCTCCAGAAGAGAAGTGCAGCTTCTATCCTCCCTATTACACCTCAGTGAAGCAATAATTTTGAAGTTGTAATTTTAAGGTAAAAAATATTATATAAAGTTCCTTTAAGCTCTCTGCTTTGTCTCCATATTTGCAAAGTAGGCCTATTGTTTGAGCTATTTCTGATATTCTAAGCCTTGTTTCTTAAATAAGTTTAGTTTTAACTTTTGGACTGAAAATGTTGATGTTTGGATTTGCTTTTTGGACTTATCTCGCTGTACTGATTTGTGACCTATTCTATATGTGCAACCTCCATAGAAACAAGTTCATTCATTCTTTCATTGTCTGTAAGAGCTTATCCAGTTCAGGGTTGTGGTGGGTCCAGAGCTTAAACAGAATCACTTGGCGCAAGGCTGGAACACACACCGGAGGGGGCGCCTTTCTTTCACAGGGCGGCACACATGCACACATTAACACCTATGGACACTTTTGGGTCGCCAATCCACCTACCAACATGTCTTTTTGGACTGTAGGAGGAAAACGGAGCACCCGGAGGAACCCTACATGGACATGGGGAGAACACATCAATCTCACTGACAGTCACCCGAAGCAGAACTCAAACCCACAATCCCAGGATCCTGAAACTGAAACATTGTTTCAATCGTACAACTTTCTCCCAGCTCTGGTATGTTTGTGACAGCACACAGTTGCTCACAGTCTGTGACAGCACAGTGGCCAAGAGATATACAGCAGCTGAAGCTCTGGACCTCATATTTGATCATGACCATGATCAGGAGGAGAGAATCCAGGTTGACAGTGAGGAGGCCTTAGAGCAGGAAGTGTCAGAGGTTGAAGATGACACAACCAAGAGGATGAGGACTCATTGTGCTTTTGTTTTTCAATAAATAAATCATACCGGTCAGTTTTGACTGGGAACACAAATGTTTTTTTTTTTTGGTATTTTTTGAGCCACAGTTTAGAAACTTTAACTGGTTTAAGAAAAAAAAAGTAACTTTGGTATACATTTCAGTCAAGTACTCCGTGACAAACACTACAATATGTTCCATCTTATTATTTGACACAGTCATTATGATATGTATATAATGTTTTTCCCCTACAAATACAAGCAAATGAGACCTGCAGGACATAAACAGCAAACACAAGTTCAAAACTGTTGATCATAAGAAGCAGAAGTTGATAAAAGATGATAAAAAGATCTAATGCAACATTAGGTGATAATATAAGTATTACTGTTGATTTATAACAGAATAAAATGATCCCGGTCAAAAGTGACTGAGAACACTATGAACATTAGCCAAAACTAACATAACAGAAGGGTTGACATCTACAGACCCATAAACCGTGTAATGTGAATGAATAGTAGTCACTGCTGACTCTAATTAAATGGTACAAGTCATTTTGTTAATTCATAATGGTTCTGAAACAAGTGATTATTGAAAGGCTAAAATATGTTAAAATAATAAATATGTTAAAATAAAAAGGCTGCCTCTCTTATTACTTTGTTTTAGGCAGAACTCGATGTTTGCTTGTTTTAACACTCCAACTGCTTCCATCCTTCTCCTGGCAACAGTGCCACGTGGAGAGCTATGTGGAGCAGTGAGATTTGTTTCCGCATTTACTATTTTAGCCATACATTGACCAAAATGAACAGCAGATTTTCAAAATATAGTGGAATAAAACGTAAGATATTCATTTATTCATTATCTGTAACCGCTTATCCAATTCAGGGTCACCGGGGTCCAGAGCCTACCTGGAATCATTGGGCGCAAGGCAGGAATACACCCTGGAGGAGGCGCCAGTCCTTCACAGGGCAACACAGACACACACACACATTCACTCACACACTCACACCTACGGACACTTTTGAGTCGCCAATCCACCTACCAACATGTGTTTTTGGACTGTGGGAGGAAACCGGAACAACGTAAGATATTTGACTTTGAAATGTAGTGAAGTTAAAGTAAAAAGTTGCCTAAAATGGAAATATTTCAGTAAAGTCCACTACTGATCATAAATTATATTTTTAACAGTATTAAGAGTACTGTTTATTTTAATAATGGAGAAGCCATATGGTGGGTTTTAGGGACTCCCATCCCAACATGCTTATAAAAATATGGTTAGGACCACCACAGAGCAGAGATGATTTATTTGGTCAGTCATTTTCTGTGCTGCAGTGACACTGACGTGGTGGTGGTGGTGGTGTGTTGTTGTGCTGGGATGAACAGTTCAGCCACAGCAGTGCTGCTGGAGTGTTTTAACACTGTGTCCACCCTATTAGACAAACCTACCTAATTAGTCCACCTTGTAAAATCAGAAACAGTAGCTGATTGGTTCATCCTCTAGTCCTTCACATGACTCTGCCCACCTGACATTGCTGACTGGATATTTTTAGTTACTCCCCTTCTAAAGAAAATTACTTTGTTAAACTTAAAGCCAAATCAGAGAACTGAGTCTCAAGTCTCGAAAGCTGAACTCTCAGAGCTCAGGGAGAACATTACCAGATCATGTATCCTATAAACAGGGAGAAAGACTGAGGCAAAAATATATGTGGCTTGTGCCTGTTGTCTCTTAAACACTAAGACAACATGAATAAAATAACATGATTACTGAAGCTGTGTATATAAATGTCATATTTGGTCAGAAGACCAGGGAAATGCATTTGAGACTAACATGCTAACAATGTTCCATTAGATTACATGTCAACAATGCTAATGTGGCTAACAAAAGATAATTTTTTTCCCCTCATCATACACGGCAGTGAGAGCCTTCACCCTCCTGATGCAAAAAGACAGTAGCAAGCCTTACATCCCCAAGCACAACACCAATGCTGTGTCCGAAATTGTTCCCTATCCGCTATTCTCCATATTACTTATTATACAGTGTACTATTATAGGGAACTGAATTCAGGAGGGTAGTGAACAATTTCAGACACTAACTTATGCTGGTTTTTACCAAACAGTGCAGTGCATTATGGGCATCCTCTGTCCGCTAGTGCCAGGTAGTGTACATGGATTGTTTGAGTGCACTGAAAATTGTCCACTATATTTTTGGACACTACTACAAAATGGCAGAACCCCAAAACAGTGCAAGAGTCAGGTGGCATGGTTTAAAGCACACCATCACTGCTCTCTAGAGTAGTGGAAACATTAAACATGTTCCCATCTCTGTCTATCAGTCTGAGGGACATTTCTGGGTTTGGTGAATGCCAGAACAAACATTACCTGCTTTACTGCACTGTGCCAATGGTGAAATTTGGTGGAGGAGGGAATAATGTTATGGAGTTATTTTTTCAGGTGTTAGTCCTTAGTTCCAGTAAAGGGAACTAAGGGCTTCCGCACAAAAAAAACATTTTGCACAACAGTACACTTTCAACTTTGTGATAATATGGTTTGCGATGGCATTTTTGTTACAGCATGACTGTGCCCCAGTGCACAAAAGCAAGGTCCATAAAGGCATAGCCGGGGGCTTTTGGTGTGGAAGAACTTGACTGGCTCGCAAAGAACCCTGATTATAGCTTCTTTGGGATGAACTATAACAGATATTTTGATTTAACCCCAACCCCCCCCCCCCCTTACACACACCTTGCATAACAGGAGAATGGATTAACCCAGCACACCAAACCCTCCGATCTGGCTCCATACAAATTCATGAACCATTGCAGAGGGTCTTCTGGTAGATATAAGCAAATACAACATTAAAAGTCTCACACAAGGACTCAAATTGGTTTATGGTGCTTACATGGATGAAAAGTGAACTCTTAAGACAGGTGTAACCCATTATGCTACACCAGCCATTACACCTTATCAGTCCTCTTTTCTCAGGCAGTACCACTGAAGGGCAGTGGATTTAGTGCACAAAAACAGTAAAATAGCATGCACTAAATTCCAATTCTTGTTTTATTTTTCCCCCTGAAATATTTAGCTCCATTTGCATTTTCATTTCTGTTCCTTGAAACAGATCCAGCGCAAAAAGGGATGTGAATTCCAGCATTTAAGCATGCTAATTAAGACCTCACATCACTGGGACTAAATAGCCCACTAAATGAAAAGGGGACACAGAGGTGAGAGCCAGCTATAATGGCTGCGAAACCTCCAACCTGTTCTCTGGTTGAGTCCCAGGTTTGTATGCACAGTCATTTTGCCCCTGATCTAAAGCCAGCTGGACACAGCCGCTGGGTGTCTATCCCACTAGCGCTTGGGCTCTAATCCACTCTGACCCAAATGAGATTCACATCACCAGCCCCAGCCTCTAAACAGACACTCTGACATATCAGATACATGCCACAATAGGCCATTTGTTTTCTCTAACTGATCATCAGAGGATCATAGAGGATACAGTGTTTTTGGATGAAGTGGCAGCCTTGGAGTTGATGTGTGCTGTCACAATCAATATTAATAAATGACTTCCATTGAGAAGTCTAGTGATAAACTAATGGCACAAGATATAGAAACAATAACTTGTAAACAATTTTTATAGGCAAACCTGATGCTTTAAATGAAACAAAACTTAAAGGGTACAAGATTGTATTCCAATTAATGTAAAATACAGCTGCAAATTTTTAACATGAAACATGCTTTCTCAATGTAAGAAACAAGTAGAATAATCAAGTTAAAAATCTTTTTTTTTCCTTAATACCTTGTTAACATTTCCATTTTGTTTATAAATTATACACTGGAAGATCTATCACTTCTGAAATAAGGAGGCAGAACAACGGCCTTTCTGAATATTTCTGAAACTGCAGTGCTCCCAAGTCTCAAATGGGAGGATTCAGACAGCCAGGGTTTCTTACAAGAGAAGGTTGGGACCAATTTCATATTCACTGACCTACACATACAGAATGAAGGTGAAGGTGTAGGATTACAACAAGCCTTTATTGATTTAGTTGTTTATTGTTTTTAAGGCCAATGAAATGGACCCATTCGGAAATGTGTGTATTTTGGCTACAAAAATGTCCCTTTTTAATTGTAATAAAAGGAATGAACTTTATTACAAAGCTACTTTGTCTGTGAAGAAGAAGAAGAAGAAGAGCACTCAGTATAGTTCCCTACCAATTATTTCATCACCCTGGCAATAGACACAAAAGCAGTCAAAATAATCAAAATCAAGAGCATTTTATATCTTGCAGATCGACAACAGGTAAACAGCCTCACACACTTGTATACATACATCAGCATTGGAACACAGAATGAAGAGAATTCACCCAGTGCGTTTAGAAATGAGAAAGAAACGAAAACGTTTTTCCACACATGCAGCCATGTTGCTAGCTGCCCACCTATAAACAGCACCAAATGAACAAAAGGCCTGACACTGGGTGAAGTAAATTGCAGTGGATCAATTGAAAATGTCACCTTCATGGCAGGTTTGATTAAAGAGAATGTGCTGAATACTCTTTATCCTCCAGGAGAACATGTGGGTGTCTGGACTTGCATTAACACCAAGCAGAGCAGTAAACACACTGATGAGGTGGCAACTCAGGGACATTTCAAAAATGCTTTCCCCCCCCCATCAGATTCTGAAAGTAAGCCAAAATTAATGTACAAGCACACACACACACACACACACACAACAATGAAAGAGCCAAAAAATTGGTGCACCTACAAATTACAACATATGGTCATGAGAGTGATGATATTCAGTTTATTTCCATTTGTTTCATAATTGATCTGCCATTAACTATTTAAAAATTTTACAGCAAATGAACTTATAGAATTTACTTAACCCAAAATCAAAAAACCATACAAGAGTATGAAAATCACACAACACCTACATAAAACCTTTATGAAAACTGACATAAGCATACATAAACATTTATAAACACTTATTCCAAATGACGTCAGTAAAGGCTGCTTTTGTCAACTTTGATGTCAAGATGACATAACAACTATGTGAAGTTCAGATAGATTTTTTGGGGTGAAATGACATGACAACTGATGCTGTAGTTCATTTTTCCTTTTCGTTATGTCACATAAAAATTGGTTCTTTGGTCAAGGAACAACCTGTCAAGAATTCAGTGTTTTTGAGGGTGGCACGGTGGCGCAGCAGGTAGCGTCGCAGACACACCACTCCTACACAGCTGGTGTTGCAGTCACAAAGCTCCAGGGACCTGGAGGTGCTGGTTCGAGTCCTGCTCCAGGTGACTTTGAGGAGTTTGGTGTATCCTCTCTGTGTCTGCCTGGGTTTCCTCTGGGTGCTCTTTGTATACATTCCCTGTGAAGAACTGGTGTTCCTGCCTTGCACCCAATGATTCCAGGTAGGCTCTGGACAAGCACTTACAGGCAATGAATGAATGAACTTTGTATGTATCTTTTGTTTCCAAGTTCTGGCTTATTCAATAACAATGTATAAGTATATTATAAAGAATAAAATAGAACTCACGTTCTTTATGGGCCAGTGAAATCATACATAAAGGTATCATAACGGTATTGTGCCATTTGATTTAGAATCCATAGATTATAAAGAGTACAATAGAATAACATAATAACAAACAAAAAAAAGCTAGTGTCAGTTGTCACAACGTACTATGTCATGTCACCCCAGAAAATGTTGTGACACACCTTAATGTCACTTGACATAGCTGTTACGTCAACTTGACATCAAAGCTGACAAAAGCAGCCTTTTGGAATAAGCGTTTAAAAATGTTCATGTATGCTTATGTCAGTTGTCATTAAGGATTTTTGTAGGTGTCATGTAGCCTTAAGAACAGCACTCTACAGTAAATTGTTAGCCCTGAGGTGAAATTAAACACAGCTATGTATTTCAATATTCATGACTTATGGTTGTGAAGATGTATTTGTATAAAAATTTAATGTAATACTTGAATAATAACATCTCAACTCGCAGCTCAATACATTTAAAAATATTTTTTTTCTTTACAGACTATCCTAAACTGTTCTTTCATAACATACATAATTCTACATGTTCTTACATAATTGTGAGCGCATCTTCAACCTTCATCAGTTGACTATAAAAATTGAGATGTGAATAAGCATTTTGTAAATGGGAACAGCACAGAGCAATCACAAGTAGAAGCAAACATCTGTGAAAACATCTGTCTAATCACAGTGATATAAAAAAAGTCTGTTGAATGCAGAAGGAGAGAGCCTTGACCTCATAAAATTTCAGTTTGCTGTAGTTGGTACTTGCCTGTGCTTGTTTTAGAGAGTAACTTAGAAACAAATAATATCATAGGAGTTTGAGAGAATATTGATAATGGATACATTTGTGAGAACTGCAGGTATACAGATTTGCAGTTATGATACTGGAAATATTTTCTCATGTTGCATGTTCAGACATGAAATGTTTGGGTAAGTAAAGCATCCATTTCCTGTTCATGAATTAAAAGCTTACCTATGGTACAGATGGATTTTTCAAAAATCTGTTCAGACAATGTAACATCAACAATCACTGAGCTACATACAAATGTATAGCTTTTTATTTCTTATAAACAGAGTGACAACGATGTGGCTCTCTGTGCAGTATAAATCTATAGCTTATACAGGATACATGCTGTGAGACCAACCATATACTGTACTGCATATCTGTCTCTTTTTAACTGTTTGTTTTGTTTAAGGTTTTCATTTATTGCTGAATGTATTTCTAAAGTCCACTACAAAAAATGTGATTCTGTGTATTAAAACCTTTAAACTCACATCTGAGAGCTGGGATAATGTAGTGTACTACACTCCTCATAGAAGACTACATCTACACTACACTACATCCTGGGCAATATGCACTGTGTTGCATTTCAGCAATTTCCCTCTGAGATCAACAAAGTATTTCTGAATCTGATTAGCCTATGTCTGCTGCATGATTAAATCTAAATAAAATAAAATAAACAAATGCTGTAATGATTTGATGTAAATGTTTGTGTAATGTTTGAATCACAATGTGCCTTTCTGCCCATGTTTGATCATCTCTTCCATTTCTAGACAGCCTTCCAGGACAGTAGGAGTTGGGCCAGTGGCAGCGGTCCATCTCTCAGCCCTCAGGGTGGACAATGACATGATGAGGCAGGTGCTGGCATATGTTTTACCCAGAAACAGCATTCCCCAGCCAGGTGGGAAAGATTCTCTGTCTCATCTCCTGCAGGCCCACAGTCCTTGCCATCTCTCTCTGAAGGACAGCACCATTTGTAATGGCCACTGGATTTTTGGCTGCTGTTTCTGTTGCTCTCTTCACAGCTGCCAGGGAATTATCTCACTGCATAGCCAATTCTACAGCCCCAAACAGTTGGAGACTTTGTTTTACCACTCTCCCTGTAATGATTTGTGAGTTCCTAATAATGATAATCATAACTCCATGGATCATTGCAAACATGCTCATAAAATCTATTTTTAAAAGACTCTCTCCTATTTTAGGTTTGAAGAATGATCTCAGGTTAAATCCTGACACAATAAGGAACATAATAATATAATAAATAAATAAGAATTGCCAAAAAAATGGTCATGTGAAATGGAAAAAGGCAATATCCTAATCTTAGAAATGTAAATAACACTGTCCCTCATTCCTACACAGATCTAAGTTGGTGTATGTCTTAGGAACGTAGTGGAAGATTGTGTTTTTGTGCTTTTGAAACTGTTTTAGGGATATCCAGTCAACGGTTGCAGTGTTAGCTCCAAAACACACCAACAGAAAAAGCACAGTGGACTTTTGGAAGCTAAACACATAAATCAAGTACATACTTGGTGTGAGGAGTTAAACACAGCCATTCATAGCTACACAAAGCCACATGTTTATTGTGTATAAAGTCATCCATCTACAATGGCCAGAGCAGTATGTGAAAAGATAAATCTTCATTACCCTGTACAAGAACACAAATGCAGGGAATTAAAGTCATACATAGTAACACTTAAAGCAACTCATGACTTGCTTCAAGACAGAGAGAAGGAACTAAAGACCCAGGAACGACAGAGGAGAGCACTGGAATTGCCATTCATTCATTCATTTTCTGTAACCACTTATCCAATTCAGGGTCGCGGTGGGTCCAGAGCCTACTTGGAATCATTGGACGCAAGGCGGGGATACACCCTGGAGGGGCGCCAGTCCTTCACAGGGCAACACATACACACACCTACGGACACTTTTGAGTCGCCAATCCACCTACCAACGTGTGTTTTTGGACTGTGGGAGGAAACCCGAGCACCCGGAGGAAACCCATGCGGACACGGGGAGAACACACCAACTCCTCACAGACAGTCACCTGGAGCGGGAATCAAACCCACAACCTCCAGGCCCCTGGAGTTGTGTGACTGCGACAATACCTGCTGCGCCACCGTGCCGCCCAATTGCCTGCCAGGAAAAATAAAAAGACAAATATTAAGAGAGAATGACAAAGTAGTAGATAAGAGAGTGTAGTGTTGTGTTTACACAGTTCCAGGGTTCTGTGGTTGTGGGTTCAAATGTTACATCGGGTCACTGTCTGCATGGGGTTTCACAATCTGCTCTGCTTTCTCCAGCAGTTGAGAAACACACAATAGTTGGTAGAATACCTATTGAAAAGTGTCCATATGTGTGAAAGGTTGAGTGTGTGCTGCCGTATGGTGAACTTGTGCCATGCACACAGTGTGTTCCTGCCATGCAAATTTACATATACTGTATATTTACATAGGGAATTCTTTTGTAACTTAGTCAATTATAATTGTAGATTTAAAATTGTTTTGATTTCATATGCCACATCTCCAAGACTTATAGAAATAAATAAGTAAAATAATAACTTATTATTCATTTTACACAGTTCAGTAATGAAAGATTACAAATATAGACCTCTGCTTCTGAAGAAGAGAATATAATATACATTTAGGGAACACAAAACCACTGTTGTACCTTTAAAGTTACATTTAAACTGTGAGTACCTTTAGTTACAATAATGTATCTCTACCAAACCATTTTTCTGAGTGTATGAGCCCTCAGCTGAGTTCACATTTCACATTGTTTTCAGAAAAATCAATAATAGAGTTCTCTGTGACAAAGACAAAATCTGGACTAATATCAGTGAAAAACACAATCTCTCATGGTATGAGCATGCATCAGTGCCCACTGCATGTGTAGTACCTTTTGTCACTTAAAGTGGCAAAGAACCCCCTACTACTGCAGGAAAAGAAGTTTGACTATCAAACAAAAGACCAATCACAAATCTGACATGACGTGTAGAAGGAGGCAGGTAGCCAGTCAAAATGCAACCGGCAGAATCCTAACAGTGGGGCCACATTAACCCAGGCCCCCAGGATTTGCCTTCAAAAGCATGCTACAGGAAGTGAGCGGAAGCATTATGAGAGGACCATTTGAGAGTAGCTTTCCCTTCACTCCCATTCATTTCAGCGTGTCTTTGAATAATAAAGGTATCTCCAAGCCATTTCTGATTACGATATGGCACAGGTTCTCTTTTGAAGAGAATTAACTTTATCATTTTGATCCACAAATGTAAGAAACTCTTCATAGTTTAGAGATTTGCCCAACACTGCTCAAAACAGTTTGACAGGCTTGTGACCATGAAAAGTATAGTCTCTTAATCGTGGTGAAAAGTGTATAATTCTTTTACCTGTAAAACTGCTGTTCAAGATATTCCCATATCCTTTGTTTGACTTGTAATCATGCTTTCTTGTGTGACATTCAAACATTCAAATCCATCTGGTCCTGAAAATACTGAAAGTATTTTTAACAATAACTTTAAATAAAATATTTTGTTTAATGCCTCAAATTATCTCAAATTATCATACACACTGTTGATTTGTAAAAGAGGAGAGTCAATGTCACATTAGCTTGGTTTCTGTATAAATCGGATTAATTTTTGCAATAATACAGTTTTATTCTTTTAAACACAACCTTCTCTTCGTTTTTTAATTATAAAATTATCAAATAAAAAAAAAATTTCAAAACATTAGTTTATTGTCAAGATATGACTATTTCCCCACATCCCAAAAGTACTCCAAGACAAAGACAAAGGAACAGTGAAAAGGAGAACAATAGAGAAAGTGAGTTCACTGAGGGACAGCAGAAGAATGTATCAAAATGAAAGACGGGGGAGGACATGCTGTAGAGGCAGAGAACACTGTGTGTGTGAGAGAGAGAGTGTGAGTGTGAGAGAAGAGAGAGAGAGAATTAATTTCATAGTGTCTAGTAGCAAATATTTTTAGAGACTCAGGGCACCAGTGAGCATCCATCACTGAGGAAAGAAGAGACAAGTGTGTGCAGGTGGAGCAGACTGGAGCAGGGGGGTGTAGCAGTGAACAGGGGTCCGGCCTGTCACTGTAACCATGCCGACACGACAATGAATATCTCATACCTGTATATATCTCATTTTTCATTCTGGAGTAGATAGACCAGTGGAATAGTGAAATATAGATCATGTCATACGTATGCTCTAAATGCAGTGTTTAATTGAGGTGGGGTTCTTTATACTCTCTAAATAAGGACTTAACTTCAAGCAAAATGAAGGAGGAAGATGGGTTTGTATTCCAATTTTGGAAACTCTTGTTTCTCCCCAGTAATCACATTGTTTTTCAACCTTTTTACTCAAGTGGATCATCTTATCACAAACCACATTATGAACATCTCTTTTCTTGTTTCACATTAGACTAAAAGCATCTATAGTGTGCTTGTGTAAATGTTTGTTAATTAATATGTCCCTTCTGAGAGCAGCTTTTGTGTGTAGACACAATGGTAAATTGTTGGTTTTATGACTGGAAAAATTAAAGAGGTAAAGCGACTGTAGCAAAATCACCAACGGAAACAAGACATGCTGATTTTTAGCTAAATGTTCTTTACTGGACAGGCACTCAAACACAGAACCCACTAAATCAAGTGCACTCAAAAATTAATCTTAGAAATCCACTTACCAAATGTCCACAGATCTGAAGGCCCAGAGAGGTCAAATGAGTGAGAAAAATGAACACGATTTGCAGTCCATTTATATTTGAACAAGTGGTCTTGACCCGAGCAGTTTTAAAGGCGCTGTTTCAACCATTGCAACTTGGAGAATTTCTTTCAACTGAGGAAGCCACTGTGCATCCTATTCTGGTGACCTCAAACCTCCATCAATGTGTGTTGACCAGGGTAGACAACACAAAATAATGTAATGTAACATTAAGAATATTTTGTTATGGCAACATCAATATCATTATCCTTTAATATGAAGGATTAAAATGAAGAATAATGGATCAAATTACAGGCTATAAATGACTGTAAAACCAAAGAAAATCAAGTGATGTACTGTGACCTTATATTGATTAAAACTTCTTAGTCACAATAAGGTAAAAAATATATTAAATCTATGGATCTACTATTACAATATTATACATATATACATTTAATGTCATTGCTGCATGGACATCAACCTAATACTGGAATATAGAACTATAGACACGAGTATACATTTATGCGCTATAATACATTTACATCTTTGGTCATGGCGCAGTTATAATGAATTTGCATTTAAACATCTCATCCCACACTAGCATGTAGCTTTTGGTTAGCATGGTGATTCATTCATGTTTCACGATCTATTTAGTCTAATAAAAGCTGGATTATTTAGTCAAGCCAGAAGCTCGATAGCTGAGTTTTTTTTATGTAGATTGAGGCCCAGTCTTGTCACTGCATTTGAGGCAGCAAAATTACTAGAATTGCTTTACTTCCAACTGGGACAAACACTCAAGTGCAGCTAAAAATCACAATTATCAGACACTCAGGCAAGAAAATTGCTTTGCATTGCAAACATGCCTCCGAATTGTGATTCCTAATAACTTTCTCAGTAGTCAGCATTCCATGACAGTGCCTTGATAGCTGCAGTAGTGTCAGCATGGCCTTACTTGAAATGGGTAAAGGGGAAAATAAAAAAATAAAAATAAATAAATATATATATATATATATATATATATATTTTTTTTTTGTCTTTTAGTGTCGCAGTCACACAGCTCCAGGGACCTGGTTGTGGGTTCGATTCCTGCTCCAGGTGACTGTCTGTAAGGAGTTGGTGTGTTCTCCCCGTGTCCGCGTGGGTTTCCTCCGGGTGCTCCGGTTTCCTCCCACAGTCCAAAAACACACATTGATAGGTGGATTGGCGACTCCAAATATTTTATTTATATTTTTTCTAACCACAAAGTTTTCTGAACTGTGATAATTCAGTAATACCATAGTACAAATGAATGCTTTCTTTCAGTACACAATTAATAAGGTCCACAAAGGAATTCCAGCATTGTAATACCAAGCTATAATGCTGATGAAAAACATTTATCAATCATGTTTCACAAAATATATATCTGGTTTGTATGACCACTGAAATACCTGGTAAATGTATAAGGGTTCTAAAAGAAAATGGCATGAAAACATTGTCATACAAGCAGTACACTTTACAATATAACAAAACCAAAGCTCTCAATCCTGCGGCTGGCAAATAGAGGGCACTATAGCTTTGCCCTCCCTGGTGCAATAAAACCATTTGTGGTTTATGAGCTAAACATTTTTATATTATCATTAACTACACATTTGAGATATTAGTATGTTACAAAATAAGTTGTATATAAAATAGTATAGAAATCTTTTCGTTTGCTACTGGGTAATGTTTCCATTGGCTGCTCTGCTACATTTCATGTGGTCTGTGATTTCAGAAACACAGCAGAAAAACGGTAAATATGCATTTAGCACCATCAGTTCAGGCAATCAGCGTCCTCAGATTTGATGCCTCGGGGGCATTTGGTTTATTGCCCAAAGCAGAATCACTTATTGGTGGATCAAAGACACCTGATGGTTATCAGTAATAAACAGGGCACAGGATTCCAGCAGCCACCAAATTCATTAAGGTCTCTCTCTCTTCTCTTTGACAGAAAATATTTGGTGAAGAAACTGCAGGTCAAATATTATCACAGTTTTACAATCATTTTTTACACATATTTATGCATGTTTCTGAACTGATGTGTAATGTAATTGTTAATATGTAACATACCTTGTATCTGAGCACATTAGGGCTGCAAGGTATGATCCTGATAATTATGTTGTTCGGTTTTTAATGTCAATTAAGAGCTCTAGTGTGTTACAGTATGATTTAAATTGCATTTGATTGGTTGCTGAAAACGTGGCACAAACAGCCCCACCTAGGATGTTTTTCACTAGCTAAATCTGAACTGCTTAAGAGCTTTTCCAAATCTGACCAAAAACTACCACCAACTATATCTGGGGAAAACTACACTCTTTGCAGTATAAGAGCATGTTTTGTCAAGTACATCCTCCTCAGTGTATTTATCTGAGGTGGACTGATTTCACAGAACTCAGTTTTTAATGACATGAGGGGGTCATAGTTTACTGTAAATCTGCTCTCAGACCCCTCTTATCCCTCTAATCAGACATATCCTCACATTTAAAAGTTACTGAGCTCTATGGTCACACTCCATGACCACTTTAGACTTGTCTGAGTGGTAAACAAATTTCATGCCCTAGAAAGATAGATGCTTTTTTGATCTCAGAGAGAAATTAGAAATGTAGAAATAGAAGCCCATAAAACTTTGCAGTTTGCTGATGATATTATAACATATATGATATTATGTATAACTAAAACAAAAAGTTTTAACTTACAAACATGATAAGCTTATTGCAGAAAATCAGTGGGAGAGAGGGAGAGTGGGAGAGTAACCCAGCTTAAAAAATTACCCAAAATAACAGTCACCCAGCTTCATAAGAGAGCCAAGAGTTACAGACAAAAACTGTTAGCATTTTCTTCTCAAATAATTACACGTCTGGATATACTTGTGTCCAATATTCCAAAAATGCACCCAACAGGCTAAAGGTCAGACATTCATTTTAAGCAATCACAGTCCCCTGACATCACCATTAATATTCTCCCTTTTAATTCTGATATGTTATTAACTTTATTCATGCTGGACTGAAAATGATATCAAGTCAAGTACCTACTTACATTTAACACCAGTGATGAGTTACTAGAGCAGAGTATTGAAAAGAATGATTAGAAATTGATCAAATATAGCCTTAGCTGTTCAGATGATCTGTTATGGTAATATGTTCATAACAGATTTAGCACATGGAAAAACAATCTTTTTTTTTTTTTTTTTTTTGTAGCCTGTGGTCATATGTTTTAAAACAAATGACATTCTGTGTTCAGGATTTGGTTGAAGGTGTTGGGTCACACATGGAAGTGTCAATAATTCAATCTCAGAAGAAAGGCTATGGCAAAGCTCTGTAATTGAAAAGGCTTGGCTACATCGATCTGTCCACACCTAGTGAGATTAGAAGCATGTTGAAAGCAGAGCTCAGGAGAACTGGACTCATGTTTAGCCCCTGGACATCCTTGATTACTCTATTCCACCCTTGAGGGGGAAAAACTTGGTTAGGGAGTAAAAATAAATTATGAGCAAGACTTCAGAGAGGATTTGCAAACAGACAATATGTAAATCGATAACTGACATAGACTGGTTTAACTCATTATGACTCAGAAGGCAAGAAATCAATATGCAACCGATTTATGATAAAATCTTTCACCATGTCTCTGGTTTTATGTGGAAGTTTCACATCCATAAAAAGTCAGAAACCATCCATCATGTAATTTCTAGTCAAAACAGCCTTCAGGTATCATTCAGTAAAAAGATCATTAGACAGAAAACTATAAGTAATTTCACATTTCCATTATTTACTGTAGATTTACTTTCTGTTTTTCCCTTTTGTCCTGCCCTTGTTAGTTTCCTGTAGGGCTTCTGAAGCAATGAGTTGCCTTGCTTTTTTCCCCACCCATCGTACTCTGTTTCTTTGTTCTGCCCTGACTTGTTTGGTTATAAGAAATTACGTTTCCTCTATATGTTACAGTTGTTTGCAGTAACTTATGTGAGTGGATTACTGACCATAAGAGAGCACTTTCTAGGTCTATAATTACAGGCCACCTGTTTCTCTGCATACTTTATTCCCATTTTACCCTGCTCTTCAATGATCAGGGCCCCCACACCCCACAGTGGATCCCTGAAAAATGAATAACTTGCACATCACAGATATTATGACAGGATTTTAAATGCAAGGAGGATGGTGTCTAAGTTTTGTACAGTACTGCTTTCCAATTTAATACAATGCCATATGGAATATAATGGAAGGCAAAGCAGTGTTCCAGCCTTTAAGACTAATGTTTAGAAATGTCAGGGTGAAGCACTTGACCTTGTGCTTTTTATCCACAGGAAAAATAAATAAATAAATAATTACAAAATGGGCACCTGTGTTTGTATTTCTTGCTCTCTTTCTCTTTCTCTTTCCCTCCCTCCCCATTTCCTTCCTGGTCCCTTAAGGACCTTGATGGTGTAGACCTCTCTGCAGCTGAAATGGCTAAGGTCATAGTTTCTTTACCATCCACACACAGCAATACTCCTGAGAAGTTAAGTTTATCTGACAGGGGCCGGTCAGGAGAGGTCAGCCTTATCTGAGCCTGTAGTTTTACTGACCCGTATTTAAAAGGTTCATGCTTCATACTACAGATATAAATCTTGAAGACATGTGGATTGGGCAGACACTATCTTCCATGATGCACTTCTGAACATAAATGTTCTTTTTCCTTGCTGTCCTTTCCCTGCACTAAAATGCAGTCTAATAAAATGGCAAATGGCACAATTTCTCACCACAAACTGGTCCTATATATCACTGGAATATCAATTTCTGACATTGGCACCAATATTGAGATTCTATTTTTCAAGGCAGTGTAGGAAAACCTTTCTTGTTTTAGTGTAAAACAACATTCTAACCAAAATAGAATGGCTATTTTGGCATTGGAATAAGGTTGAGAATGGGATTTTTGTTTTGGGATTTGTGATTTTTGTTGTACAGGCTCTAGAGGTGCTGCTGACTTTGCCATAGTAACATAGGAATATACAGGCACGGAACAGAAACAGCTATTTTTCAACTATGCCAAGTGTCAAAGTATTCTACTAATGCTGAAGCCTTAACCAGCCCCTTACAATGATGTCGAAAATATCTACAGATCAAAATTTCAGGTCTACACAGAAGGGCTGTCCAGCTCCAGGTTGAGAAGAGCACAACACTGCAAAGTTTCTTTTCTGTTTCTTAGTCAACTTGTCATGTGATACATGAGCTGCAAGGGTGGATAAAATTAGTGTTACAGTTTTGTAACTGTAAAAAGCTTTCAAAACTAGATCGAGTGAATACTGTCTATATTTGTACAACTGTCTGCCACCTCTGTAATATTTAAAATATAAAAAAGGTAAAACAAGTACATTTTCTACAGCTGTGTTTGTTTCAAACTTATTATCAAAACACAAAATGTGGCTTTTTTTAGCAGCATTGAATAACGCATGTCTTAAACTGTGTATTTTGTAATCTTGTTTATGGCTAAAGGCATGGCTATAAAAATGAGGGAATCACATCTTGTACCCCAGAAAAATAGCATTTCATCTAAGTCAAAATCTGACCTCAGTTACAGATTAGATTTCATATTTTCAGTATGTATTTAAACATAAGAACATGTTTCATGAACTTATAAATCATCTGTACCAAAAGTACCAACATTGATAAAGCTAAGGTGAAAATGGCTGTTTATATCAGACACAAGGGCATGGGGTCTAGTTATATGAAATATAGGTGATGCTTCCTGAGTATGCAAGTGAATTTGTGATGCCTTCTCAGTTTTTAATCTCAAACCTGCACCTAACCCTAACAATAACCTTAAACTTAAGCCTATGTGTTAGGTCCAGAAGGTTAGAAACAGCAGGATTTCTGGTAACGTTTTATAATACAGCCCGTGTCTTAATGTGTACTTTCCCGGCACTTACTGTGTATCTTCATGCGTTTCATGGTGTACGTTCCTGTGTTTAAAAGTGTATTTAACGGGTACTTACAGTTTGCTTTCCCATACCTCCCTTACAATTCAGTGCATCTAAAATACTTGTTTTTACGAGTATGTCCCCGACACGTATCTTTTCGCATTTTAAAATGTATTTACAGCGTACAGCTAAAATACTTACCAGCCTACAATTTTACATGTACGTCCCTGACACTTACTGCATCTTCTCAATGTTTTAAAGGGGGATTTAACTGGTACTCACAGTGTACCTTCTCATAACAAACAGATTAATATTTACAGGAATCAGTATAAAATACTTACTTGTTCCTACTGGTGCTGTAACAATTGGGGACTTTGTTTTACGCTTTTATTCAGCAGGCAAGCTTCACTCACAATCCAGGGGCTCATTATGATTCTAATTATCCTGTACTTCATTGTATGGTTCTGAATAATATGATGAGCATTGGCTTCATATATTTGAAATGTCTCCCCAGGTCAGTTCATGACATGATGAATAGAAAGATGTTACTTCTTAAGTGCACAGCTATGGAAGGCACAATTCACTCCTTCTTACAGTGTAAGTACAGGGAAACAAATGGCAGCAGGCTGGATTATGTAGTTCCCCACAGTTCTCTGCTTCTTACACTGTAAGTACAGGGAAACAAAGGGGAGCAGGCTAGATTATGTAGTTCCCACAGTTCTCTGCTTCTTACACTGTAAGTACAGGGAAACAAAGGGGAGCGGGCTGGATTATGTAGTTCCTCACAGTTCTCTGCTTCTTACACCATAACTACAGTGGAACAATGGGGAGTGGGCTTGTAGTGGACAATTGTTACCTCGGTTTACTCTGTAAATACACAAACACAACAGGGAGTGAGCTTTACTTCTGTGTTGTGTTCAAGATTTGCTCTGCCATTGGATTGAAGACACCCACACATCAAAGTAATGTGGAGCATTTATTTTCCTTCTCTACACAAAGTGCCCAAAAGAACAATGTCAACAAGTACCAATTTAAGAAAATTATATTCAACAAAAAACATAAAACTATGTTCTATGAACAATCAGTACCTGTAATCTCACTTCATAATTTACATTCCACCTTAACTCACGTCGGACTCAATCATGAGTAAGAATAAACACATTTAAAACATATAAAACAACAATTTATTTGCACAAAACATACTTAATTTTTACCTAGATGTTGGAAATAAGTGGGTTAAGGCGATTTATGTCAACAATTAGAACATATAATACATTTTCAGGCCTAAAATTAAGGAGCCGTGCCATACCTTCTCTCAACAGTGTTATAAAGATGAGTGGGGAAACTGCCTACTTCCTATATGGAAAGGCAATTGAAACTCCGTCCCTTTGGACAACTTTCTCTAATAAGCTTTTTTTATTTACTTATTTATTTATTGTGGTGAACTACACTATCTAGTCTGCCAAGTGAAATGCAAGATATAATTATTAGAAAAATAATAAGTCCCTGGAATGTGAGTGAAGCTTGCCCATTGAATAAAAACATAAAAATTGACTGTCATACACATAGAATGTACACCATAAATTTGGAGAAATTACATGGTAAAATATTGGAAATTACACTTATAGTCCCCAGTATTTAAGTAACAGAAAGTACCTGTAAGTGTTTGATATTTACCAATTCATATAAATAATCTGTAAATTATATGAAGGTACACTATAAGTATAAGGTAAATTACCCTTAAAATGCTGGAATGTATACCATGAAAAAGGAGATGCACTGCCAGTGCCAGGGAAGTAAATGTTAAAATGCAGGCTGGTAAGTGTCTTAGATATACTGACACATATAATGAAGTTATGGGAAGGTACACTGTAAGTACTGGGTACACTTTAAATCGCGGGAAAATACACCATAAAATGTGTGAAGGTACAATGTACGTTCTGGGTAAGTACATTTTAAGACGCAGGCTGTATTATAAAGTGTTACCGGATTTCTTTTGCCAATTTCCTGGGTAAAGCCCTCCCACAACAGTTTACAGCACATTCACTTGAACTCTTTGACATAATAAGAGTTTGTATGGATTAAGCAAAGCAGTGCCAGTGGGTGTGTCTAAAACAATTATGAAGCATAACAAATCATAAAGCACACATCTTAATAATATCTGGGTGCCTATTATATTAGTATATTATCTTGTTGCATTGACACCTAAAATGAGAAGGAATCTTGACAATAAGGTATCTTGTGTGTTGGCAGGTCCTTGAGGGGGAAATACATTTTAGCTGCCTATTTTTAAAATGACATATCAAAACAGTGAGTAATGGATCTCAGTGTTTGAAATTGGGGATTCTGAGATGTGAGCTCTGCCTTGCATGTATGCGGCAACCCAGGCAGGATTTGAGATTGCACAGAAAAGGATGGGCATTTAGGCTATAGATTACATTCTGCAATCCCCAACAAAAGAGCATTGTTCTGCTATTAGTGCTACAGGACACATTACAAAGAGGCTCATTTGGAGGCCTTTGGAAAGAAGCATTTTACCTGTGCAGCCTTCCATTCACCAGAAACGAAGCACGGCCTTAAGCATAATGAAAAACATGCAGTGCTAATTATGACCCACATGGAAAGGCATTTTCAGTTGTTTTCCCTTAGCAGTAAACCTAAAGCTTTATTTTTTTATTATTATTTCAGGAATGTTTGTTGTGGGTGTTAGATTTGTTTTTACAGTCCAGAGGCATAAACATGCATTTGATGTTACAATGCAACCTGACATTGCAATATAGTTGTTTAAATCAAGCCTGGTGGATTTAAACTGTGTTTGCTGGAGTTTAGCTCAGTGAGCTTAGGCGGTAATTGTACTTCAGTCAAAGCTGCGAGGCGGAGACATTCTGGAGGAATCTGTCAAATATAAATGCATCTCTTTCATTCAGGTCTAAACCAGAGTCTGAAATTGGTCTAATAGAGTGATTTGCATCAGAGCCACAAAACTCTTCTGGAAAAAAGCAAATGTTATGTAGGTTTCAGATCAGTTGCTTTAGCAGCTAGCACTCTGCAGGAGACCAAATATAGTGTTTGGTATCATGTGGTGGATAACTTTACTATGCATGGCAGTATGAGGTTAAATTCCCAGCTTAGCAGGAACACATTGTTGTGCTAAAAGGAGTCATTGGGCAACACCCCTAAAACTTGATCATGATTTAAAAAAATAAACAAACAATAAGTCACTCTGGATAAACTTTTGCCAAATGCAGCAAATGTACAATTTTGTAACATTGCGTGAAGGATTGGTATCTGTATGTGGGATATTTCACACAGCTTATATGTGAATGTCTATAATCATAGCACTATTACAGGAACACACACACAGAGGGATGTGTAATTGACATTACAGATAGTAGCAGTGGCAGAGGATCAGTGCTGGATGAGGCATGTCTCCTACTGTTAGCTCCATTGATCTGGACTTGTTGTGAGCCACCAGGGTCTTGTTGCTAAAATGAGGAGCATGATAACATCCTCTCTCTCCCTCCCACTCTTAACCACACCCACCCTCCCATCTCCTCCACTTAAACAGAGATGAAACTGATGGAACCATGGATACTTTTCTTTATCCCCCACCCCCAAGACTCTTTTGGTGACAGCTTTGGTAGTATGCTCTTAAATATAAGCTTTTGGAGTGTAATCCCTCTTAGATATGTTAAGGAATTTCAACTGGATCTTCTAAAGGTCCCATATCTTCTATTGGCATTTTTTTTCTTTCCCCTGAGGTCAATGTATTACATGTGCATACATCCATAATCTATAATTAATTATACTAATCTTGTCTAATTTTCAGTTAATTTATTCACTTTTAGAACTAAGCAGGCTGCATTTGTTATTGTGCTACCAATCAGTAACACACACACACACACACACACACACACAAGATACTCTGAACAATGATTGGTTTAGTATCTACAGTCACTGTCCATTGTATCAGCTGCACTGACCATACAGAGGCACTATGTAGTTCTGCATTTGCAGACCAGTTTCTCTGCATATTTTATCCTCATTTTACTGTGAAAAGCCCCACGGAACCACCACAGAGCCGGCATGATTTGGTGGATAAATCTCAGCCTGCAGTGACACTGATGTGGTGTTGGTGTGTTAGTATGTGTCCTGCAGGGTCATCTCACTGTCCACTTTGTTAGACACCTACCTTGTTGATTCACCTTGTAGATGTAAAGTCAGAACCAGTAACTCATCTGTTGCTGCACAGTTTGTGTTGGTAGTCCTTCATAAGTGGACACAGGAGGCTGTTTTTGGTTGAACTATGTCAGTCCGACAGTGACATTGAGGGCTTTAAAAACTCGAGCAGCACTGTTGTATCTGCTCCACTCCTACCAGGACAACACACGCTAACAATGCCCTATTAGTGTCCACCACCCATATAATACCTGCTCGGTGGTGGCCCTAACCATTGGAAATCAGTGTGAATTGAGGATAAGAAACTATGTAGAGAAACATGTGGACTACTGTTTAATTGTAGAACTAGAAAGTGCTCCTGTATGGTCAGTGGAGCTGATTATATATACAATAAGTGTATATACAAGGGAGGTGTTCCTAATCCAGTGATTGTTCCGTGTAGATGTAAATTACAAATTGAAATCGTTTGTTTTGTGATTCTTAAAATGTGTCTAAAGTTAATTAACTCTTGTATGAATGGGCGGGGCTAAACTACTGTTGACTAACTAGGTGATTTGTAAAAACGTGACATCACAAATGTCAGTAATTCAAAACATGCTGTTACTTAAGCTTGATTTCCTAACGTGTACTATCAACTGGAAAGTGAATTATGTTTAGTAACAATGTTTACATTGTTTAAAAGGATGTTAACAAGATATTTTTTTGCTTCTCAAAAAACTTTGAAAAGAAAAGGGAATGTAACTCTTCTCTTTTTGACTTGTCTCTTATCTTATATAATATCTCCAACCTATATATTTCCACATTTACATAAATGCAAATGAATTTTCTTTATAGACTAATTACTTTAGCCACTGGCTGCTTTATTGTAAAGCCCAAAGAGCAAATCCCGAGCTCCTCATCCAAAGGAATGTCTCAATCAGCAACCTTTTAATCATCAGACTATTTCCTTCCAGCACATGTAGATCAATAATGCACTCTAAGCAGGGGATTTAATTACTGTCCATCCTATAAGCTCTAGTATGTGCCACTATAACTCTGCCCAACTTATTTCTTTGCATGTAGAGAGAGATGTTGGGACATCAAACATAAATATGTTCAATTTTCTAAGATATAGTATCTCTCCATTCTGTCTTCTCTCCATCATTGTCTTGTTTCTTGGTTTCAGGTAAGCTTAATGCAATGTGGCCAACAGGGTATACTTATTCTTTGAAACAATACCATCATATACATAGATGAGTACAGACTTGGCAGCAATGGGAACATTTTTGCAGAGGTGGGAAGAGTAGCCTGAATCCATACACAAGTAAAAGTACAAAAAAAAGTACACATAACTTGAGTAAAAGTAAAGTTTCAAGTCAAAACCATACCTAACTGCTGAATGATTTATAGAACTGCAGTGGAATACATTTGAATTTTGTCAGCATTGGACATCAAGATTGGATGGTCTTAAATACAATGATTACCTTCAAATATGGGTCATGTTAAAAAAACAAATGTCAATTCATAAGACGAAGAATCAAAAGACATCACTGTCCCTTAATTAACCAATTTGTGCTTCATAGAGTGGGTCCGCCATATGGGGGAATCTATGTGTTAAATAAGTTAAATTGAGTATCTGATAATATGGGCCAGTATTATGTCTGTCTCATAGCATGAAGTAGAACAATGGGAGCAAATGACTGATTACACCTTTAAGTACATGTACTTAAGGAAATATGACTAGTTACTACCCCATCTCTAAGTTTACTGAGCCCAGTCTGTACTTAAAGGCAGCTGCATGCACTGAAGTCATCACGAGTACAAAATATTGATTCTGAAGGCATTGAGTACCAGATACTGCTGCCAGAGACTTGCTGCAGTGGGGTCATCTCAGGTTAATCTCTGGACATGCCACAGTGCCCAGCAGACAACTCCTAAACAGGTGGGTGCAGACGGAATAGTAGTGGCAATACATCACTGAGCCTCTGCAAAAAAAACAAAACAAAACAAAAAAAAAACACTCCATTAATATTTCAGACCTTATACAATATTGAGAAAGAAAACAGAGGAGATGGAGAGAAAAAAAAAAAAAAAAGGGACACTAAGGTGAGGCCACTCAAGCTGGGCCACACTGCATAACCATGTGAGCTTGAGAGAGAGAGAGAGAGAGAGAGAGAGAGAGAGAGAGAGAGAGAGAAATGACTAAAAAGCATGCATTTTTAGATTTATGAGGCCTGGGCTCAGCTGGCTAAAAGGTCTGTCATTGAAGAACAAAGTCAGTAGCTACATTAGAGGATGAGTAGAACCATCACTCTTGTGTTCCATGTTGTGTTTCCAAAACAAACAACAGTCTTGACCCTGAAGCTCTGCAGTTCAAATGCTGGCCAAGGAAGGATACGAGCACAGAGCAGAGCTGATGCATTTCACCACTGAGGACCTCTGAGCACAGCAATTACTCACAGAGAAATGTTGATCTGTTATACTCATGTCACACTCCATTAGCATAATTATACAAGAGCTAAACTGACAGCCTGCAGTGAGGAGGGAGAAACATGCAAGATCCATTAATTATGACCACATCAGCAGTTCTGCCAGGCCAATGAGAAATGCTGGGAGCAGGGGACAAGAAGAAAGGGGTTTTCAGGAGAAGGAAGCAGCCAGTAACACAGCAACCGGACCAACAATATACCCTGCCAGAACCAACCTTGTATCTGTATTTTGTCATTTGTGAACAGCAGTTGCCCGTGACATTGTGACATTTGCAGTGAACAGATGTTGTGTATGGAGTAAGATTTTCAATTCATGTTTATAATCCGTACCTGTGATAATTCAAGTCATGTGTGTAAGTCTTTATAATTGTACATTTTCGAATTCGTACAAAACACACACACAGCAGACTTGTGTACATCTTAAATATTGATGTACGAATGTAGATGAGCATGCACACGTTTATTTTTGACAGTAATCTTACTCCGTACTTGTGAAGCAGTTTCTAAAAGTGAGTGAATATGTGTCAGAGAGATAGACGGCAGTTCCATGAGGAGTTTTGCATTTCAAAACAAAAACTTCAGATTTGTGTCAAAATCCCAAATAGGAGTTCCTACTTTTCTCAAAGAACCCCAGTCTTAATTTAAAATGAATTCGGTACTGTCTGCAGACAACTGAGTATCAAATTGCTGCAATAAAACATGTTTATTATTATTATTATTCTGTCCTTCTAAGATGGTTTCACACTAGATGTTGGAACATTTACTGTGAGGATCTGAAAGCACACAGCCACAATGAAAAGTACTGTGACCTTGTTTCAATGAGCATGGTGACCTAAGACTCATGTACAGCCTCTCCAGAATCTTTCATTCTATTCTATGGAGATTATATAAGCTGTGTGTCCACAATAGGTTCACCTTCAAGTAGCCAGTGCTTATAAACATTAGCTTAAAAAATAACTAAAAAGTTAGTAATTGAATGGCTGTAGCATATTCCGCACTCCTTACAAGTCATTGGTCTCTTTCATGAATAAACTGCTTCTGACAACAGAGCAGATGTTAGCCAGATGCTTTGAAATTATTGCATATTTTGTATAAATATGCAATATCACAGCACTGAAGCTCAAATATTTGGATTAAAACCCAAATATTCTCTTTATAGTTCAAAGGTGGAATACACCATTATCATATCTTGTGTTTCTCGTAGCTCTTAATTATGAAACAAGCCATTTTAAAGGGTGTTTAAAGTGGAAAAATTAAAAGGCATGAGATTACACCAGAGGCCATGTGATTAATACCCATCATGTACTTATTAGGACTTAATTAGAGATGGGCTCCTAATATATTAGCATCTAATTAGAGTTCATATCAACAACTTTCACTACACTGCCAAAGAGATGCTGGATCACTAATTATAAGTGATGTAAAAAATGCTATCATATACTTTTAAAGGCAAAAATGAAAGTTCTAGCAGCAGATTTGTTTTGTCCTCTAGGACCTCTGGGGCATAACTGTTGTAAACAGGTTAGAAGATGGGTCTCGGCCAAGGGGGGAATTACTGTAACATGTAAATCTGGCAAACATGGGAACAGATGTTTGGAACAGTTGTTTGGGTATATTTAGGCTTGTCATCTGGCTTCACATTTGAAGGTTGCATGTTGGTTTTATCATTGGTTGT
The DNA here is from genome assembly GCF_029633855.1 of Hoplias malabaricus. Taxonomy (NCBI): domain Eukaryota; kingdom Metazoa; phylum Chordata; class Actinopteri; order Characiformes; family Erythrinidae; genus Hoplias; species Hoplias malabaricus. The sequence continues at coordinate 27,916,085 of NC_089803.1, forward strand.
TTCCCCACCTGGGGTTGATGGCAATGTAGAGAAAGAAAGAGGCTTCACACACCCAAAGGCAAGGCTACTTGTTTATTTATTTGTTTATTTTCCGCTAGTTTTTAAGTCCCACTCTAAGTCCCACTTGCATATGGGGTATGCAAAGACATTCTACAGCTGCCAGAAACTTTTGACAGAAGAGAAGTGTTTTCCAGCTTGCTCTTAGTAAATCCGAATCCCATCCCCAACGAGATCATGCGCCCACCAGAGCTTGCCTGCCTGCTTTATCTCCTCTAGTGGGAGAGAAGCAAGAGAGAAGCATGAGAGCTGGGATAGAGGCCAGGTTAAGAAGCACCCTTCACAAGCTCTCTGCACCGAGCATGTTCTCAAACACCTGGTTATTATTCAGTGAGATTAATTCAGACTGAGAGTCACTTCACACAAAATAGGCAGTTGTGTTATGATTAATACAGCCAAATGGTACTAGCCCCAGTGCTGCTGTTGAGCTAGCTGCTTGTTCTTTTTTTGCCACAGAACAGCTTAGTTCTGTACAAAGATGATACTGCATTCACGTTAGTAGCAATGCATCTACAAACATGGACATTGGCAAGAGAAACTACAGCAAAGCATTGTGCTAAAAAGTTTTTCCCCATTTATCACCTATTGTGAGCAATCATCAGTACCGCAAACTACATTGCCACAAGCTATTTCTTTGCAAGAATTTGAAATGCTTAGATGTTATTAGTAGACATCCAGCTTTTAAGCATTTGCCATGAGTCAAATACAGTAGCATTCTTGGCTGCTGTCCACACCATCATAAATGAGTATTCTTGTCGTTAACACCAGTATATATTTCAGTGCAATTGCCAACAAGCAGCCCTCAACACCACCATGCAAATGAATTGGGAATATCGCAAGCTCAGACCTCTGATCTTCTGGGTGAGCACCCACTCCTCCTACATTCTACTTCTTAACAGTGTTATACCATATGGCAATGGTCTTACTCATCTACAGTTACATAACTGGCCATAACTAGTAACATTGTCATCAACACAAAAGAAAACAGCTCATTGTGTACTTCTTTAAGGAACTTTAGGAGCTGAAGATTAAGCTCCTCATGTATCCCCAGTTCACACCATTGAAAAATTAGCCCACTTGACCAAAAAGCTACTGGTCAGGTTCTTCTTCTGAGTACTGATCCCCCAGGGGTGACTTCATTCTTCTTTTTCACTCCGAATAACCAGTTTTAACCTGTGTTTAACTAGGTTCAAGAACAGACCAGAATAGTTGAGAGCAGGAGCAATAATGACAATAATGAAAAAAGTCACTGATCTCAAACAAATAGAGCATATTTTGCGATTTTAGCCAGGTCACTGATTATCCTTAATGAGTATAAACTGCACCACATTAACTTTGTATAGCATTCAATGTAGAGACATTTCTGTCATGGTGTACTTTATATTATTGATTTGTGTAGTCACTTCTAAAATTAAATATCACCTCAAACTTTAGGATTTTATTCTTTCAGGTAAACTTTTTTATAAAGTGTTATTTCCAAAAAGTAAGACACTTTGCAGAGACAGCTGATACTGTGTAGGTTTAGACACAGACAGCTTTTTGTACCCTGCCAATAGTGATTCTCATTTTAAGTCAGAGAACGAACATGCAGTCAGGGTATTTCTTCCTTTCCAAATTTCAAAAAAGAGCACATTCTTTGGGGAGTTGGAAGATTGGAATGCTTGAGTATATATTAACCTGCTCTGTTGCTGGGGTGGATATTTCAGTCCTGTTTTTATGTTATTTTCTGATAGTGTTTCAGGTCATGCCCATGTACTCCAGGGGCAGCAAATGAAAACTCCCAAATATCCATAATAAAATAATTTGTTATTTTCTTAGTCCTCTGGCCAGTGGCTGGAAATGTACAATCTACATTTTACCACAATCTATATTTGGAGCATAAACTCCATTAGTTTCTGAGAATGGTGGGATTATGCATGGTCTCTATGGATGACCCCCAGGCTGGCCTGGTCAGTGCAGTTGAAAAGACTGACCCATGCAGTGGTGTGTACTCTGAGTGCTTCTCTATGTGTCCCACTGCAGCCCCATCATCTTAAAGGATGTGACAGATTGAGAGGAGAATGTCATGTGACAGAGGCAAGTTGAATCACAGCATTTTCGCTGCAGGGCTAAAGTGATGTAAAAAAACATCAACCGATGATGCAAAGCAGGATGAACAGAAAAGGTTTTATTCTCCAAGCATGACACCTTTCTTCACAAGTATATACAAAGACTGACTATGTTTCTCTTGTTTTATAAAGTTTTTGTTTTTTGGGTTTAGCTTCAGGCCTGACGAATATCTGAAACTCACAAATAAAATAGGATTCACAGATCAAGTGCACAAGATCACAATGCTCATGTCATTTTGGCTCTCTATAGTCTGAGACCTCTCAGCCACTTCTGAGGTAGTGTGACATTCCTTAATATTTTTAAGCATTTCACTTGCTAAAATCTCCATTTGCTTCCTGCTTCCTTGCCGTTCAGATGCTTTGCTGCTTAGCTCTGCTATCTTCTATTTCTTTCCTTTTATTTTTTCAAAACCGACTTGTTTTTCCTGTGATAGAGTATCTGAGCTTTTAAATATACACAAATCAGCAGCACTACGAAGCCAAAACTGGATATTTTCTGCTTTTGATACTTGTTAAAGTAGTGTGATTGCTCTAGGAACCAGGACTGTTCCAACAACCAGGATATTTCATCAGGCTACAGTAGAAGAAACTTGTGAAATGCCTCTTCATTTTGTTCAACACATGTGCTGTCAGAATTGCTACGGACTTCTACAGAGAATGTCAGCTTTGGAAAGGGATTTTCGGAACCTGTTATCAGAGTTTAAGGACTGGCATGTCGGACCTGCGCGAGGAGTAACAGTGAGTGGGAGTACGGGCAGCAGACAGTGGGCTGAGGACCTAACGGAGCAGCGGACAGTGGAGGGACACAGATCTAGACCAGAGGATCGAGTAAATGGCAACACTGCTGTGAGTACAACTAGAGACGGGCAATGGGTGCAGATTGAAGCTAGACCCAAGCGCCGTGCTTTGTATAGCTCTGTAGTCTCGTCCTCTACTCCTGGTACCACAGCTGGTCCAGGGATTTCAGCTGCTAAACCTAACACTGCTGCTGAGAGAGCACAGCACAGACCCAAACCAGAAAACCGGTCTTATTCACTGCAGCTGAAAAACAGGTTTGAACCACTGCATGCCCTTCGTGAGAATCACAAACGCAGTAAACACAGCACAGAAAGTGCCAGAAGTGTCAGTCAGTCTCAAAACTCTAACAAACCTACTGCAGACACCCTGATCTTTGGAGATGACACTGTTAATGGGGTAACAAACCCAAAACTCATAGTGAGATGCGAGCCAAACATCACCGTGCCTGAACTTACTGCAAAGTTTCCAGCTGTACTGGCTGAGTACACCAATGTGAAGAGGATTATTGTACACGTTGGAAAGAATGACACTATCAAGCAGGAGTCTGAAGTTTTAAAAAGAGACTTTAATGACCTCATTAACACATTCAGTAGGTTCAACATACAATTTTTCATCAGTGGACCTCTACCTGCAGGAGGCACCAATATGTTCTCAAGGTTACTGGGATTAAACACATGGCTACAGAACAGCTGCAGGTCAAATGGACTGAACTTCATTGACAATTTTAACTTGTTTTTTGGGAAGAGAGAACTTTTTAGGAGAGACGGACTGCACACAAACAAGAGGGGTGTTAAACTTCTGACAGACAATCTCATTTTCTCAGTGTGCAATCTATCTACTTCTCTTGGGGGTGGCGCATCAGCATCAACATCCAGGAACTCTCCTGTACAAGCTGATGACACCATGTCAGAGCCGGAACATCCTCTCTCCACTGAGGACGACCTGAGGGAGCATCAGACACTGGACATGAGTGGCAATGACCAACTCTATCAGCTGCCAGAGACACCAAAACCCAAAGAGGAATCCTCCTTGTCCTCTATCTCCCCCCCCACATCACCCCACCTGAACCTCCCAGCAGCCATGGAGAAGCTGGTTTCGGCTGGGACAAGGCTGTCACTTTCCCTGTCAGCCAGCCCTCAGGTGCAAAGAAGAACCACCCCAGCTTCTACTCCACCATCATCTACTGCCACTTATCCACTGCAGTCCCCCAGACTGTCCCCTAAGAATAATCACACTCCATCACCACATAGAGCACCTCAACGGAAAAGACAAGCTCCTCAACCCCCGGAAAGGCACCTTCGCTCACGGCCCCATCGCCAGCAGGAGCTTCACACAGCTTCGTCAGCTGATAAGGGCAAAGAAAAGTGATGTTTTTCGGGTCCTGGCTGCTGCAGTGATGATGTCAGCAGTACATGTTTTCAAAACAAGCTTGGACCTTTGATGCCTGTAATCTCTCCCATTCCAGTACTTATCAGAGAGAGAAAGAACAGAGAGTTCAGGTCAGATTCTGTGAATGTAGCTAATCTACAGCAAATAAAATGTGAAACAGAGATTCTGTGGCAAAGTGCACAAGTTACTAAGTTAGCTCTTCTAAATATCAGATCTCTCACAAACAAATCACACTTAATTAATGATTTTATTACAGCACATGGGCTTGATTTTATACTTTTAACTGAGACTTGGCTAAATGAATGTAGTGCTGCAACTGTTTTATTGGAGTCGGCTCCTCCAGATTTTCATTTTTTAAATGCATCTCGTGCCAGCAGAAAAGGTGGAGGTCTAGCTGCTTTGTTCCATGGTTCTTTTCAGTGCAAGCAGTTATCATTTGGAGACTTCACAACATTTGAGAATCTCTGTGTAGTTTTGAAAGGGACACCACAGATATTACTAGTAACTGTCTACAGGCCTCCGAAGTACAGCGCTAATTTTATTGATGAATTTACAGAGATGCTGTCCTTTATTTCTACAGACTTTGACCATTTTGTTATTGCTGGTGACTTTAACATACATATCGACAATCCCAAGGACTGTTTTGCCAAGGAACTACTTGCCATATTGGACTCTTTTGGTCTTTCACAGCATGTTACAGGGAGTACTCATTGTCATGGTCACACGCTGGATATTGTTATCTCAAAGAGTCTCAACATATCAGTGACTGTGAAGGACGTCGCACTGTCAGATCACTACTGTGTGTTCTTTGATATGTGGGCCTCACCAGTCATCAGAGATAGAAGAGTTTGTGTCAAGAAAAGGATTATAAAGGACTGCACAGCTACACTTTTCATGAGTAAATTGTGCACTTCACCATGTGAACGATCCAACTCTGTTGATGATTTGCTGAATAGTTTTAATACAAAAATTGTCAGTGTAATGGATGAGATTGCGCCAGTTAAAATGAAGGCCTTGTCTTGCAAACAGAAAGCACCATGGAGAAATGCTTCTGTTGTTCAAATCCAAAAGAGGGAGTGTCGCAAGGCAGAACGCAGATGGCGTAAAACAAGTCTTCATATTCACAAAGAAATCTACAAAGATAGGCTACGTCAATACAACGCGACAATATGCAAAACACGACAATCCTATTTCTCTAGCATCATCAACAATAACACTAACAACAGCAAAATCCTCTTCACCGTGGTCGACAGACTTACTAACTCACCCACACCAATGGCCCCTGAATTAGTATCAACTGAGAGATGTAATGAGTTTGCATTCTTTTTTAACACTAAAATCCAGAATATCAGACAAGCGATTAGTACATCTATATCCAACAATGAGTCTGTACCCTCTCCATCACCTCATAAAAACTCCTTAGTTAAAATGTCAGAGTTCAGTACTGTTGATAGTAATATTTTAACTGACACAGTTAATCATCTCAAATCATCCACTTGCAGTCGTGACATACTACCAACCAATTTTTTAAAGAGTGTGTTTCACACTATAGCACCAGACATACTCCACATTGTAAACACCTCACTCATGTCGGGGGTTTTTCCGAGCTCACTAAAAACTGCAGTTGTAAAGCCTCTTCTAAAAAAGAAAAATTTAGAATCTTCTCTGATAAGTAACTACAGGCCAATTTCTAATCTACCGTTCATGGGCAAAATCATTGAGAAAATAGTTTTCAGGCAAATCACTGGTTTCTTGTCCATAAACAGTAGCCTAGACAAATTCCAGTCCGGGTTCCGGTCTAATCACAGCACTGAGACTGCTCTAATCAAGGTAATTAATGACATCCGCTTAAATACAGAGGCTGGAAAGGTATCTCTTCTATTACTTCTTGACCTTAGTGCTGCCTTTGATACCATTGACCATAAGATTCTTATAGATAGACTCGCAAACTGGGTTGGACTCTCAGGAACAGTCCTGAAGTGGTTCATTTCTTACCTGGAAGGCAGGAACTACTTTGTAGAAATAGAAAATAATATTTCAGAGAACATGCCAGTAACCTGTGGTGTCCCCCAGGGCTCTATTCTTGGTCCACTTTTATTTAATTTATATATGCTTCCTCTTGGCCAGATTCTACAGAACTATGGGCTGTCCTATCACAGCTATGCAGATGATACTCAGATTTACATGGCCCTGTCCCCAAACGACTCTGGCCCAGTTGACTTATTAAGCAAGTGCCTTGAACACATCACAAACTGGATGGGACACAATTTTCTGCAGCTGAATAAAGATAAAACTGAGATTATACTATTTGGGAATAGCACTGAGAGACAAAGATTGGCTACGTATCTGGACTCGAGAGCCCTCAAATCTAAAGAACTGGCTCGCAACCTTGGTGTATCAATGGACTCAGATCTCAGTTTTAGTAGTCATATTAAAGCGGTTACTAGATCAGCATTTTACCATCTTAAGAACATCAGTAAGATTAGAGATTTTCTGACTAAACCAGACCTAGAGAAACTTATCCATGCTTTTATTTCTAGCAGGATTGATTACTGTAATGGTCTCTTAGCTGGACTTCCAAAAAAGACCATTAAACAGCTTCAGCTGATTCAAAATGCAGCTGCCAGAGTTCTCACTCGGAGCAAAAGAAGAGATCATATCACCCCCATCCTCAAATCCTTACACTGGATACCAGTCTGTTATAGAATAGACTTTAAGGTGTTATTACTGGTTTATAAATGTCTCAATGGGGTAGGACCAGCGTATTTATCAGATCTGCTACAGAGATATGAGCCGAGCAGAGATCTCAGATCTTTAGGAACTAGTCAGTTAGTCCTGCCTCGGGTCAAAACTAAACATGGAGAGGCAGCATTTAGCTACTATGCCACTTTTAAATGGAACCAGCTGTCTGAGAATATTAGAAGTGCCCCAACGTTAGACACATTTAAATCAAGACTTAAAACTCTCTTGTTTGAGCAGGCTTACAGCTCAGTTTAAAATATTCTGCACTTTTCTGTAACGGCATTTTATTTCTTTTATTTCTTTTCATTTATTGTCATTTTAAATTGTTTTAATCATTTTAATCATTTTACTCTTTTTATGTAATTGTCTTATTGGAATTTATGATTTTACTCTGGCTTTTAATGTAATTTCTTTTTCTGTAAAGCACTTTGAATTGCTTCTGTATGAAAGGTGCTCTATAAATAAACTTGCCTTGCCTTGCCTTGCCTAAAAAGATTGATCTCAGTGTTTAGCACAAACCCAGCAACAATAATGATAGAACTGCAAGAATGTCTAAACATTGACTTCCCAAAAGCTACAGTTAGTGATGTGGCACAATACCTTTTCACTCCCAACTCATCAAAATGAGCTTTTCAGGAGCCCCCAGTATTATGTATCAATGCAGTTGGGAAAATGTTAAATGTGGCATGGTGCAGAGATATCATTATTTAACTTCTTTAGGAGGTGTTGAGGGATCAGGGTTTTCTTTTCTTTTTGTTTTACATGAAAACATTCAGGAATCTGCACAAAAATTTCAGTCAGAAGATAATAGTTAATTTCTATTAATGTTTTTTTTTCACTCTCAGATTAAATTATACTGATCATATCTTTCCTTAAATCTCTGGAAATAAAACACACAACATATTTCCAGCTTAGTAATGCTCACTCAAGGTCCCAGAGCTGGCACAACACAGCCAGAAGAGAAATGCATTTATTGTCTTGGAAACTCAGACATTATTTTACATTTAAGCAAGAAAAAGGAGAGAGCAACATTGTTTGGTGTAGCTACTAACTCTTTGTGAGCTGCTAGCTTTCATTGTCCATAGACTCCATTCCAAAGTAATGTTTTGAAGTTAGTCTAGAAGCCAGCCATTTATTAACGATTGGTCATCCAAAATTTCCTCTGAACATCAAGGGTATTTATAAAGGATTTGTCCCTTTTTCTACAGTAACAGCCTCTACTCATCTGGGTAAGCTTTAAACTAGAAGCATTTCTCTGGGGGTTTGATGCCATTTCAGCCACACAAACATTTGTGAGGTCAGGTATTGATGTTAGATGATTAGTTCTGGATCACAACACCACTCCAACTCATCCCAGAGGTATTGGATGGAGCTCAATCACTTCAACGAAAACAGCTCTACTGTCCCATAGTACAGTGCTGAGAAAGATTTTTATAGAGTGCTAGCACTTGGCATTGAAAACTGTGGCCTTAAGCTCAAGAAGTGCTTTGGAGTAACAGCACTTGTCCACAATGAGTGCACCTTATTCAATAATAATAATGGAAGTCTACAGACAGAAGTGTTATTTCTACTCTATTTCAATAGAACCTTTTGTGTACAGTCTGTGCTTTCTGATGTGGCATATGCTATGAACATTTGTAAAGCTTACCAACTGCCTAAGTACATCTAGGATAAACAGAACAGACCAAATGAGTTTGGGAATATGGTGGAAATGTGTGTACTCCATATATACCATTATAAATGTCTAGGTAAGCATTTTCTAGTCAGTGATATAAAAGTTTTGTTTTAATGGCTTTTTGCAAAACAAAAATGAAATAATACTAAAAGAACACTTTAAATCGCAAAGTACCAAGACAGCCCTTCTATTTAGTGAATTTAGCTACTTCAAAATTAACCTGTTCCTAACATAGGTTATACAGCTTGTGGAATCTCTATAGAAATGCCCCACAGCTTTAACATAAAATACATTTGCAATTAATTGGTAGATGGCACTTAATTTTTGAACATGCAGCTTATATAATCTTCATAGGAAATCATGGAATTAGATGAAAGCAGCAGAATATACCACTCATGGGATGTTTCCTTTGTTTTGGGCCATTTTTTTCACACATTGTGAATGTACAATACCAGTCAAAAGTTTGGACATTATCTTATTCAATGTTTTTTTTTTTATTATTATTATTTTCAATATTGTAAATTAATATGGAAGTCTATTCATTAAAACTATGAAAGAACACATATGGAATTATGTAGTAAACAAAAAAGTTTTAAACAAACCAGAATATGCTTTAGACTTTAGATTCTTCAAAGTAGCCACCTATTGCTTTGATGACAGCTTTGCACACTCTTGGCACTCAATCAGCTTCATAAGGTTGTTACCTGGAATGGTTTTCAGTGAACAGCTGTGGCCTCGTCAAGAGTTAATTTGCAGAACTGCTTACTTTCTTAAGGAGTTTGAGACCATAACTTGGGTTGTGCAGATGTAGGGCTGGTACAGTCATTTACCATGAATAGCCCAGCTCCACCAAGGATTAATGAGTAGGAGTGTCCAAACATTTGACTGGTAATGCATGTCTAAAAGTCACAATGCCCAATAAAAAAAAAAAAAATACTGGACTATATTGATATAAAGCACCTCAGTACTGAGCCATGAAGCACTCTAAGTGCATTCGCTGGAGTGACAGACACCATCCCATAAATTTGTTGGAATCAGAATGATCCAAATCTAATCATTCAAAATCTGCACCTGACCTCACCAATTAACTTGGTGCTGAATGCAATTACATGAACTCTGTTTTCAAGCATAATAATAATAGTGAGAAACAACAGAACCCACAGATAAAAAGCAGTATATTCTTTCACTCTGTGAATAATCAAAGCTGGCACATAAGTTGGTTCAATTCCCTGGTATTGTAAACTCCCTGCAAAATTCTGGCCTTGTCGGACTTTATTCTCAAACCAGTGCAGGGCCATGAAGCAGCACAGAGCCATGATAAACCACAGAGCAAGCAAGCAGAGCTGAACACAACCAATTATGTTCAGTCCAAAGCTCAAGAGGGACTGGGGGAACCTTTTTTCCCCCTGACCCTGACATGTATCAAGAAATATTTTCACTTCCAAGGATTGAGGAGAATTTTGTTGTACTTGATTTGTATTCCCTTTTTCTTTCCTTCTTACTTAGTTTTTTCCTCATCTCTTTGCAGACCATTGCCGATGTCACAGACGGAAATGGGTTGAGGAGATTTTGTGGCTTAAAGATCCATGAGTAATAAGAAAAGAACTTCATAGTCACTGTCTTCCTAAGCCCACAGCTGAAGTTTAGGCCACTGCACATTTTATCCAGAAGATATTTTTTTATAATGAATTAAGGATCTGAGTGGCAATGAGACAGTTAGGGAAATTATACTTCACTGAATTCAGTGTAAAAGGATAAGATCATTGCTTCTTGCGAATGAGGATTGTTACACTACAAGGCTTGAAGGAAGTCGTACCACAGATAAGTACTGTCACTGTGGGACCAGAACCTTGTGTCTCTGTTTCTTATCACTTCTGTATTACTTTTTCCTAAGTTTGAAAAGACCACGGGTCAGAAAGTTGGTGTTACTGGCAGTGTTGCTGACACATCTCCAGGGTTTTGAGGTCCTGGGTTCAGTCATCTCTGTTCATTGTGCAAGGAATTTGGTTTGTTTTCCTTTTGTCTATATGGGTCCATCCCACAATGTGAAAACATATGCTGACAAGTCAACTGTCTATGTGAAACTGTCCATGTGTGTGTGAGTTATTGGTGGAGTGTGTGATATCCTTCTTGCAATGGACTGGCACCTTGTCCAGGTTGAGTTTCTGCTTTGTGCCCAATAGGCTCTGGAACCACTGAAACCTTGTTTATAATGAATGAATGCTATTCTTGACTGAAGTTTATACAGGGTGAAAGCTGAGGTAAAAAACTGAATTGCCTTGGAAGGTAGAAGGGATCAAAATTCATTCATTCATCCTCTGTAACCGCTTATTCAGTTCAGGGTCGCGGTGGGTCCAGAGCCTACCTGGAATCATTGGGCGCAAGGCAGGAATACACCCTGGAGGGGGTGCCAGTCCTTCACAGGGCAACACAGACACACCCACACACACCTACGGACTCTTATTGAGTCGCCAGTCCACCTACCAACGTGTGTTTTTGGACTGTGGGAGGAAACCAGAGCACGCGGAGGAAACCCACACGGACACGGGGAGAACACACCAAACTCCTCACAGACAGTCACCCGGAGCGGGACTCGAACCCACAACCTCCAGGTCCCTGGAGCTGTGTGACTGCGACCCCACCGTGCCGCCTGGGATCAAAATCATATTCCCTAATATTTATTTATATTAACTTCCATTCCAAATTTAAGATGAAATCTCTCCTGAAAAGTCACCATTTTTGTGATACTACATTGTTTCTATCAGCACAAAATACATATATTTGGCAGAAAATACTATTTTATTTTCATTTCAGCATATATCATTCTATCATAAAACAATTATTACAAACTGGATTCCAAAAAAGTTGGGACACTAAACAAATTATAAAAATAGAATAAAGAATAAAAACAGATCAAAAGTTTAATCTGAGTAAATGTAACATTTTAAAGGAAAAATATGTTGATTCAAAATTTCACAGTGTCAACAAATCCCAAAGAAGTTGGGACAAGTAGCAATAAGTGGCTGAAAAAAGTAAATTGAGCATATAACGAACAGCTGGAAGACCAATTAACACTAATTAGGTCAATTGACAACATGATTGGGTATAAAAAGAGCTTCTCAGAGTGTCAGTGTCTCTCTGAAGCCAAGATGGTAAGAGGATCACCAATTCCACCATTGTTGCGCAGAAATATAGTACAGCAATACCAGAATGGTGTTACCCAGCGTAAAATAGCAAAGACTTTTAAGTTATCATCATCAACCGTGCATAACATCATCAAAAGATTCAGAGAATCTGGAACAATTGCTGTGCGTAAGGGTCAAGGCCGTAAAGCTCTACTGGATGCTCGTGATATCCAGGCCCTTAAACGTCACTGCACCTCAAACAGGAATGCCACTGTCAAGGAAATAACAGAATGGGCTCAGGAATACTTCCAGAAATCATTGTCAGTGAACACAATCCACCGTTGCCAGCTGAAACTCTACAGTGCAAAGAGGAAGCCATTTCTAAGCAAGCTCCACAAGCTCAGACGTTTGCACTGGGCCAGGGGTCTTTTAAAATGGAGTGTGGCAAAATGGAAAACTGCTCTGTGGTCAGATGAGTCACGATTTGAAGATCTTTATGGAACACTGGGACGCCATGTCATCCGGACCAGAGAGGACAAGGATAACCCAAGTTGTTATCAACGCTCCGTTCAGAAGCCTGCATCTCTAACGGTATGGGGTTGCATGAGTGCTTGTGGCATGGGCAGCTTGCATGTCTGGAAAGGCACCATTAATGCAGAGAACTATGTTCAGGTTCTAGAACAACATATGCTCCCATCTAGACATCATCTCTTTCAGGGAAGACCCTGCATTTTTCAACAAGATAATGCCAGACCACATTCTGCAGCAATCACAACATCATGGCTACGTAGGAGAAGGATCTGGGTACTGAAATGATCAGCCTGCAGTCCAGATCTTTCACCTATAGAGAACATTTGGCGCATCATAACGAGGAAGGTGCGACAAAGAAGGCCCAAGACGATCGAACTGTTAGAGGCCTGTATTATGAATGGGAGAGCATTCCTATTTCTAAACTTGAGAAACTGGTCTCCTCTGTCCCCAGACATCTCTTGAGTGTTGTAAGAAGAAGGGGGGATGCCACACAGTGGTAAAAAATAGCCTTGTCCCAACTTTTTTGGGATTTGTTGACGCCATGAAATTTTGAATCAACATATTTTTCCTTTAAAATGTTACATTTACTCAGATTAAAGTTTTGATCTGTCATCTATGTTCTATTACGAATAAAATATTGACATTTGCCATCTCCATATAATTGTATTCAGTTTTTATTCATAATTTGTTTGGTGTCCCAACTTTTTTGGAATCCGGTTTGTAAAATTATAGCCAGGTGAAAATGTATATATTTTTCTAAAAGATTATTTGCAAGATTCATTAATTGTGTATGAATTCTATATGAATATATGGCAACCCAGTGTGAAAAAAATAGACTTAAAATTATAGTTCCAAACGTTAACCTAACATTTTAAATATTGCTATTCAATAATTAACTCTAATCTAATGTAATCTAATCTAATCTAATTAAATGTTAACCTAACCTAAAAATTATAGTTCTAAACGTTAACCTAATCGTAAAGTCCAAAATGATAGAAATGCTTTTGCCAATGCATTTATGTAGATTTTAATCATTACAGATCTCATCTCATCTCATCTTCTTTTCCGCTTTTCCATTTCAGGGTTGCGGTGGCAACAGGGCGAGCAAAGAAGCCCAGACGTCTCTGTCCCTCGCAACATCCACCAATTCCTCCTGGGGGATCCCAAGGCGTTCCCAGGCCAGCCGGGAGATATAATCCCTCCAGCGTGTCCTGGGTCTACCCCCGGGCCTCCTTCCAGTTGGATGTGCCTGGTATACCTCCAGTGGGAGGCGTCCAGGAGGCATCCTGATCAGATGACCAAACCACCTCAACTGACTTCTCTCAACGCGAAGGAGCAGCGACTCTACTCTGAGCTCCTCCCTAGTCACTGAGCTCCTCACCCGATCACGGAGAGTACGCCCAGCAACCTGTCGGAGAAAGCTAATTTTGGCCGCTTGTATCCGCGATCTTGTTCTTTCTGTCATTACCCAGAGCTCATGACCATAGGTGAGAGTGGGGACGTAGGCTGACCGGTAAATTGAGAGCTTTGCTTTATGGCTCAGCTCTCTCTTCACCACAACGGTGCGGTACAGTGACTGCATTTCTGCAGACGCTGCACCTATCCTACGGTCAATCTCACTATCCCTTTTCCCATCACTCGTGAACAAGAATCCGAGATACTTGAACCCGAGATACTTGGGGCAGTTTCTCACCCTTTACCTGAAGGGAGCATGCCATCTGTTTCCGGGAGATGATCCGCATACCGACCGCTTCACACTCGGCTGCAAACTGCTCAAGTGAACGCTGGAGGCCTCCGTGCGAAGAAGGCAGAAGAACCACATCGTCTGCGAAAAGCAGAGATGCCACCTCCTGAGCTCATCGACGGAAGCCCTCCTGCCCCAGGCAACGCCGCGCCACCCTGTCCATGAATATCAGGAACAGGAGTAGAGACAAGGCACAGCCCTGATGGAGTCCAATGCCCACACTGAACAAGCTTGACTTACTACCAAGGATGCGAACACAACTCAAACTCTGAGAGTACAAGGACCGTACGGCTCGCCGTAGCGACCCTGGCACCCCATACTCCCGGAGCACCTCCCACAGAATCTCTCGGGGAACACGGTCATATGCCTTCTCAAAATCCACAAAGCATGTGTAGAGTGGAGTAGCAAATTCCCACGCCCCCTCAATCATCTGTGAAAAAGTAAAGAGTTGGTCCACAGTTCCACGGCCAGGACGAAATCGGCATTGTTTCTCCAAAATCCTAGGTTCGACTATCGGACGGCCACTGCAAAGCTTTTTCACCACCTCAGTGACTTCAACCAAGGAAATGGAATCTGACCCACCAGACACTTCTGGCCCTACCCCCTGCACAGGAGGCATGTCTCTCGGGTTAAGGAGTTCCTCAAAGTGCTCCAACCAACACCCAACAATACGCTCAGTCGAGTTCAGAGTTTCACCATCCTTGTTGAGCACAGCTTTGAGGCCGCCCGGAAGTCATTCTCCATGGCCTCTCCAAAATCCTCCCATGCTCTAGATTTTGCTTCAGCAACTGCCACAGCTGCAGCCTTTTTCGCCTGCCGGTACCTATCAGCAGAATCGGAAGTTCCCTGAGCTAGTCAATCCCGAAAAGCCTCCTTCTTCCGCTTGACAGCTTCCCTCACCCCCGATGTCTACCAACGGGTTCTTGGGTTGCCGCCATAACAGGTACGGACAAGCTTTTGACCACAGCTACATGCTGCCGCTTCCATGATAGAGGTCCGGAACAGTGTCCATTCAGACTCCATTCCCCCTACCTCCTCCGAAACATGCGAGAAGTTCTCTCGGAGGTGAGAGTTGAAATCCATCCGGACAGAGTCATCTGCCAGCTTTTCCCAGCACACCCTCACTATATGTTTGGGTTTACCAGGTTTGTCCGGCAGCTTTCCCCACCATCGGATCCAACTCACCACCAGATGGTGATTGGTTGACAGCTCAGCCCCTCTCTTTACCCGAGTGTCCAAAACATATGGCCTCAGGTCAGAAGACATAACCACAAAGCGATCATTGACCTTTGGCCCAGAGTGTTCTGGTACCAAATACACTTATGAGCAATCTTATGTTCGAACATGGTGTTTGTTATGGACAAACCATTGCTAGCACAGAAGTCCAACAACATCACACCACTCGGGTTTAGATCAGGCAGGCCGTTCCTCCCAATCACTCCTCTCCAGGTTACCCAGTCATTGTCAACATGAGCATTGAAGTCCCCCAGTAAAACAATAGAGTCAGTGCATGGAATCCCCTCTAGAACTCCACTCACTGCCTCCAAGAAGGCCGAATACTCTGAGCTGCTGTTCAGTGCATACGCACACACAACAGTCAAAGTTTTCCTCTCTGGAAGCCGGAGCCGCATTGAGGCAACCCTCTCGTTTACTGGGACAAACTCCAGCTGTACAGGCGCCAGCCGGGGACTTGTGAGTATCCCCACACCCGCCCGGCCCCTCTCACCCTGTGTAACTCCTGAGTAGGAGAGAGACCAACCCCTATCGAGGAGTTTGGTTCCAGAGCCTACACTGTGTGTAGAGGTGAGCCCAACTATATCTAGCTGGTATCTCTCAACCTCACACACCAGCTCTGGCTCTTTCCCCCCGGTGAGGTTATGTTCCACGTACCAAGAACCAGTTTCTGCTGACAAGTTCCACAACACCAGGGGCCCCTTCACCCCCACTCTGTGCCCCATGGGCATTGCACCGCACCCCTACTCTGGATCTTGCGGGTGGTGAGCCCACATGATCCTCCCACGTTGCCATTTCGGGCTGAGCACAGCCTGGTTAAGTGGGCTGCCCGGCCACGAGGCGCCCGCCGTCGGACACTACCCCCAGTCCTGGCTCCAGGGGTAGGTCCCGGTAACCCTCTCCCGGGCAGGGTACACTGAATTTTAATGGGTGTACTCATAGGGATGCTGTTGGATCATGTTTGTCTGGATCTTCACTCCAGACCTATTCGCCATGGGAGACCCTACTGGGAGCTAACAGCTTCCCTGAACATTTTTTTTATTTTACACATGTTATTAGGTTATGCAGGTTGAAGATTGTCCTTAAAAAAAAAAAAAAAAAACAAAAAAAAAAAAAAAAAAACATGTTACTCTCTTATCACTAGAACTGTATGACAAGAGATGAGTTACTGAAGTAGATTCTACACTGAGAACAGAGTAGAGAATAATAAAAAATAATAATAATATTAATAATAAAAACTATACTGAAACATAAACTTCATATTGATTCCTAGCAGGAGATACCTTTAGGAGAAAATTGAGGAAAGAGGAAAAATTGGATGTTACTGGGTTAAGCCAAAAGATAGCATGCATATTTCATTGCTGTGGAAAACATTTGCTTCCTCTGCAAAGTTAAGAATAACCCAAATGTCTGGGGGAAAAAATGTTTAGAGTTTAAGGGCTTAAGACTCCGTATATTTCAGACAGTAATTTGAAAAAGAAAACATAATGAAAGCTACTAGAAATGCAAGACACTGCACGGCTATCAGCAGTAAAGAAATAAGAACAGCTTTAGACCTCTGAACAGTGGTAAACATACTGGTGCTGAAGTACAGATGCATTGGATGAAAGCAGATTTTGATTTATGTTCTTAGTCTTTTAACAGTAAAAATCCTAGGGTATGAGTCCACTTGCAACTTTGCTGCATCCTATTTATTTAAATGGAGAACTGTACCAGTTCCACACATTGCATTTCTGTTGTGACACAGCAAAATCTGCCACAACACACATCAAAAGAGTTCAGAAGATTTGTACCCTATGCAAATGAGGCTGTCCACTGAATTGTGTTTATCCAGCCAGGCATTTGTAGATTGATCTTAGTCACAAGCAACAAACATCAAATTGCTCTAGAAGTAATCAGTGCCTTATAATTCCTTCTTTGCACACACAACTGATTTGTATATAAACCTGTTAACAATAAGATTTTGGAGGTATGATCGCATGCTCCCCATGAGAGTGTAACATTTAAAGGTGACGTTGACAGCTGTAATCACAAAACACATTTTACAAAATTCAGAAGATGCTTCCTCACCATTTGCTAGCTCTTCAGTCTTTGTTCTGGAATTGGGTCAAATGTGATAACAAAATAATGTCCCAGTGTTTGTGAATGAGTTTTAAAACTCAGTCTTGGTCCAGTATGCTAGGTTCTCTCTATATATCTCTTAGCTAAAAAAGTGCTAAAAAACCAAACTACTGCAGTTACCAATACGTTTCTTTGGTATATCAAGCACTGAATAAAAAAATACAGAAAAGTTCATCTTCAGCCATGTTCAAACAGTTGAAAACAAAAAACACACCATTCCATAGAAGCTTAGCTTTTGAATGTAAACAACCAGAGAGAACTGTGTTTACTAACAATAGTAAATATTGTCTTTAAATCAATTCCACAGCTACAATATATTGAAACAGTTTTAGACATACTGAAGTGTAAGGTGTGTCTTTCATCGATACTCAATTTGTATAACATTCACAGGAAAACAAATTCTGGATGCACATCAGTGTAGGGTATCTATGTTCAATGCCAAGCAGCAGGAAAATGGGTAGAAAACCTCTCACAACTTGGTGGTACAGCAGTATAATTCCATTCCAACATCAACTGTCGATCAGTACCCGAATCCAATAAAACTTGTGTCAGAATAAATTAAAAAGAATTACACCAACATGAAATATAAAAGCTTTCCAGAATAACAAGGTTTATGCAGCAGACTGGGGTGAACAACCTAATACATTTAACATCATAATTAACATAAATAAGAGAATGTTGGATAAATGGGTATTTAGAAATGTTTGATAATTTAGGGCATATCGTGAAAACTGTAAAACTGTTTCAGTCATTGGGCAAATGGAAATTCTGTGAAGTCATTACACTAAAATCATTATTGGGTTAGAACTCTAATCCTACTATCAACATCTCAGAGCATCTCAGATCAATTCACAGCTGTGATGCTCATATAGAGCTATTAATACAATCATAGTAACAACATGCTCTCTAAGAATAGGATTCTGACTGATGTGGAAACATCGCTTTTCCAATATTCCAATATTTGCCTCAATTATTGTGACAATGAAAAGCTCAGGGCAAGGTCACTAAAAAGTAGGATCATAAAAACTCACTGCTTTAAGTAGATTAGATTACGGTAAAACTGGAAAGAAATTGTACAAAATTAGAGTAGGAAGAGCACTTCAGCTCTTCTGGAGTCCATACTGGTGGTCTTGTTTTGTCCAAGAAACTCATGGTGGCCTCCCTTGTCAAGACTGCATGCATAGGTGCCTCTTTGGTCAAACCACATACATAATCTTTTTTAAGATCTCTGGGGAACCAGTAAATGGCAACAGAAACTGGAACATGATCTCCTAGTTCCTACCCATAACCAGAAACCCAGGCAAGAGGTTAATGATCTGTTACTGGGCTCTTGGAGGAAGAAAAGTTCTTCAGTAATATTGGTTCCCATGACTGAGAAGTCCTTTCAAAAAGTCGGGTCTGAAAATTGGTCAGGGGCCTGAAAGAACAGCCATGGTTGCTAGGGAACCAAAAAGCTTTAAAATAGCAGAATTGACATAGCCCCATTTTTGAGACCTAGGTGGTAGAAAATTGACAACTGAGAAAGGTTATATTTGGAAGAGAAAGCCTATCAGAGTTTGCCATTTAAAGAAAACCTGTGAATCATTTATATGAAGTCAGTATGGTTTGGAGTAAGCACATGTTGTACATGTCTACAGGCTTCCACAGATAAGTCTGGAAAATCACAGTATGACAATTTGAACAAGATCATCTAATCCATGTGAAATATTTTAACGTTCTCTTTAGAGAGAATTGCTATTTGGAAGGGAGCAATAAGGTAATATGACAACAGAAGTTCTCTTCCAGACCAATAGTGATGGAAATTATCCTAACTGCTGACAGCTGAGTGCCATTTGTACATTCTGTAAATAATATTCTGCACCAATTTGCCATCATAAAATATTGGAGTGCACCAAAGGCAAAAATATTTAAAGAACCAAAGAGGCAGGTATATGTCCTAGAACTAAAGATGTTGCAGACTGTTCAAACATGCTTTCTAGTCAGTATATCTTTAAAATAACCCCTACAATGAAAGTGATGTTTCTTTGTTGCCCTGATCCAGCCCCTGACCCTGTGTGTCCTGTACAAGATCCTGGCCTTGTCTCATCACCACTATCATACTTGGCCATGCTGTTTTATCTCAAATTAACTCCGCACCTACTTTTAACTCACACAGAATCACTGATCATCTCCTCCTTCCTCAGACTCATACATCACTAATATACTACATTCACATTACTAGAATCCATTCATCTGTCATCAGTTCACTTTTACTTCTGTTCTGTTCTCTGTTGTGTCCCCGGTGTCGACCCGAGGAGGATGGGTTCCGCATACGAGTCTTGGTACCTTGTTAGGTTTGTTCCTCATGTGCTGTGGGAGTTTTTCATTGCCACTGTTGCCCCCGGCTTGCTCATAGGAAGCTTGGACCCGGATCTCTGTAAAGCTGCTTTGTGATGACTTTTTGTTGTGAAAAGCGTTATATAAATAAAATTTGATTTTCTTTATATATATATATATATATATATATATATATATGCTAGAAGAAATCATACATAAAATAAGCAGTCAATGTCATGGCTGCTTTAATTTCAAACAGATAGATTTAGAGAGTCAGAGCTTGCGTGTAGGTGTCAAATTATATCTATTCATTCATTCATTATCTGTAACCGCTTATCCAGTTCAGGGTCATGGTGGGTCCAGAGCCTACCTGGAATCATTGGGCGCAAGGTGGGAATACACCCTGGAGGGGGCGCCAGTCCTTCACAGGGCGACACAGACACACACACACACACATTCACTCACACCTACAGATACTTTTTTGAGTCGCCAATCCACGTGCATCGTGTGTTTTTGGACTGTGGGAGGAAACCGGATCACCCGGAGGAAACCCACGCGGACACAGGGAGAACATACCAACTCCTCACAGACAGTCACCTGGAGCAGGAAATGAATCCACAACCTCCAGGCCCCTGGAGCTGTGTGACTGCGACACTACCTGCTGCACCACCGTGCCGCCCCAAATTATATCTAATCCACTTTTAAAGCATAAGGGCAATTTAGGTGTGCAATCTATGACCAACGGAAGTCTTTAAATAACAGGACCATCTACAGAGATGAACATAGTGCAATAGTACTATATATATATATATATATATATATATATTTTTTTTTTTTTTTTTTTTTTAAATTTTTTTTTTATTATTTTTATTATTATTATTATTATTATTATTATTATTAGTTAACTACTGAATATATATATCCCCTCCTTGTTCCTGAATAATTTAAAAACTACTTTTTTTTAAACATTTTAATCTTTCATTAATAAAAGACTTACAGTTAATTATTGAGTAGCAATATCAACGTTTTTACAGCTACACAATGCTGAGGAGTCATCTGACAAGACATCAAACATGATGGAATCTAGGAATTTGCTCGCTTATAGCAGCCTTTGGATGAAGAGAAAAAGGCAAATCATTTATTGCATTAGGTAGTGGATTGTAACATTTTTCACAAACTGCTAATGGTGGTCTACGATAGTAGTGAATATTCTGCACCATTCAGTACACTGACAAGCAGCTAAAATTATGCTAGTTGTATCTGGACTGCAACCAAGATCATCATTGAAGCCCACCCAGAATCACCGGACGCAAGGTGGGAACATGCCCCAGAGGGGGCTATTTGTTAATATAGTAAAGTTTATGTGCAGCAGAGGTAACCAGCAGTGAATATACAGTTTGTTTTAATGGTTGGTTCATCTGCACATAACTGCACATCTGCTGTGTCACAACTCATCCATTCAAGAGGGCTGCGTATTGGCTTCCACTTGTATGATTTTGGGAGTACAAATCCCAGGAGAAGTAAAAAATGTGCTAAATATTTTTTTGAAGAAGTTGTTTAATGCTGCTGAAATGTTTTGTGACATTGTTTTTGTCTAGTTTTATAATAAATTGAAATAAACTTCTGGTAAACAGTTGACTGTCAAGCCACTGTTAACTAACAGATTAAAAAATGGAGCTGAAATTACTTAGACAAAAAGAAAAGCTGTTCAAAAGCGTATTATTCCCTTATAACATTGTTATCACTTATCCGTGTGTTTCTTGTTGTCACAAGATTATCTAGCCAGTCTCATAGAATACTGCTTAACTGTTATGTCAGACGTCAGCTAAAGATCAAGTAGCAAAATGAAAAAGACATTCTTGGTTAAAGTGAAGTAACAGATCACTTCTTATTTTATTGTGGGGGTCTCTCTCTACTCTAATGAGGACTGAATCCTTACTAAAAATATTGATTTGAATTTGTTAAGGAATATAAGCAGCTTGAGCTGAAATTAAACATTAAAAACACTGAAGTCTTTTCATCTTCCATGCACAGACGACTATGCAAGACTACTAGCATTTATATTGATAAGTCAGGCCTAGAAAATGAGGGTGTAATGATGTGGTGAAGGAGTACATCACTTCTTTTGCAGTGCCAGTGGTTCTTTTGCCAAGTTGAGGAGAAGACTATTTGAAAACTGTGCCCTGCTAGTAAAACTTGATTCATAGTCTATACAGCTATCATTCCTTACCATTTTGTGCCACAGAGCTGAGATTTGGTCCATCTACAACCACCAGCATGTAAGGTTCAATAGATAGATATATGTGTACACCCAGAACTTTACAACCTCCCCTTAAAATGAGTGAGTTCCGCTATTTTAAGTGCACGCACTAAGAACACAGATGTACAGTTGTATACACAGATGTACAGAAATGCATATAATGAAATGGCATGCTCTGAAACTGCTGCAGATGATCCAAGGTACACCATGGTCAGTGCTAAGGATGGGCTAAAGGAATATAAAATCTCCAAAACTTTGGGGCTGTAGTGTAGTGGAACTGTGTCCTCTGCACTAACAGAGTACCTTCTAGTAATTTTAGGTTGAATAGGAAGGCTCTTGTGATCCAGAACTCATCATCCTATCTGTACCTGACCTCTTGTGATAGAATGCTGTCAAGTAATCACAAGGGGAGACAGACTATACATAACCTTCTTTTCAGATGATATATAGGAAAACCAGATGCTATGTAGCTTATTACAGAATGGTACAGGACTATTGATTCACCTACTGAAAATTTGATGATCAACATTGTGACAATGCTAAATTACCAATGTCTCAAACAAATGTTCTTATTATTTGCAGCAAACCTAAGACCTTGCAGTACACAAGGTTACATGGAAAGATCCAAACGACTACATGAATCATCAGTCATTTGCTTTGGACTTCAATTTAAATCATAGTGGATGGAAAAGTTTGGGTCAAGCAATTAGAAGGAAGCAACTTTGATGGCAAGTATACAATCTGAAAACCTAATGGGTATGTTTGTTTTGCAAATATTTTCCATACTGTCCATCAACATTTGATGCTGGCAACCCATGTTTCACACCTGCTGTATTATTTATGTATTTATGTAGTTATGCTATTCCACATATCAGTTTATTTTAAAATTGTTTGTTTATATTGCTCATAGGTTTTTCCTATTGCATGGCTATTTTAATGCAGCAGTAACGTGTAAAGTTTATACACGTTTTTTTTTTTTTTTTTTTCAGGGATTAATTGATCTATTTATCCATCCATCCAGTTTGTTCTTTGGTTTGCAACTGAATATTTGAAATTTGGTTTAATAGTGAATATTTTGATCTCAGCTGTCCTGACAGTGATAATACCAGTTTCTAAATAATTATAATAATAATAATACATTCTGTATTTATTAATATAAATACAACAACAACAACAACAACAACATCTCCTACAGTTCCTTTCTCATACACGCTTTCATATCCGTTCCTTGTTCAAACTCGCTTTACATTAATGTCGCAGTCACACAGTTCCAGAGACCTGGGTGTTGTGGGTTCAAGTCAAGAGTGTATAATTAGCGACTAATTAACCACCAATATCCAGTGATTATTGAATTATCTCCACCAATAGTTTGATCCCCTCCAAAAAGGAAAAAAATAAATCTGTCAATGTCATTAACCTAGAGGTGTAGAAAGGGTCAAAGCACGTTCTGTAGTCAAGTGCTACCTCCCCATGTGATTGGCTGTGCCTTTTCCTGCTGCCACGTGAGTCTCTGTAGTTTGGTTGTTAGCAGCGCGAAAACTGAAAGAAAAATTTTCCAGTCATAAGCGAGTATCACTGTTCAAGGTGCATCTATGTGGGTAACACGGGTGTCAAATACAAGTGAGGATGGCAGCAAAAAATTCATAGGTCCACACCAATGTCAAGAGCAAATCTACACCATTGGATCAAGTCCCAAGTGACTGTCTGAGGAGTTGGTGTGTTCTCCCTGTGTCAGCCTGGGTTCCCTCCGGTTGCACAAATAAAAGCAAAAATTTTAATTTAGAACAATAGAAACAGACCTGCAATACACTCATCAAATTTGTAACAGAGGCACAATAAGACCGAAAGGTTATACAAGTTTTGGAAGTTTTCACAATTAGCAGTTTGGTTCACTGCTTTGTGCCAAATTTCTTGAGAGAAATGTTAGTCAGTTCAAATACAATGTTTCACAGCACAAGATTTTAGGTGTTTGATCATGTACAGTTCATAATATCAAGAAAACGATTTAGGGAGTCAGGGGAAAGCTTGATGAGTAAAGGCCAAGGGTAGAAACAGCTGCTGAATGTATATGATAATATAGTTTGAGAAACAGTAATGCTACTATGATGGGCGTAGCTCCATGGACACTTATGATGAGTTTAACAGTGCAGTACCACTTGGTAAAACACAAGGCTTTCCATGCAAATATTTCATAAATATGATGCACAATAAAGAAATATAGCAGAAACAAATCATTCTTCCATCCACTTCACTTTTATGAATAAACATCAGATGATGGTTTCCATGAATTGGAACTAAGGAGTAGAAGAGGATTTGCTTTGATCAGAATTATTTTACAGAAGTCTATATCAAAAACAAACTTTTTATCAAAAAAATCTGATTTCATATTTATTTGTTGGGACTTGCTTCTGTCATATACCTTGTTCTTAATGTTTTGACAGCAAAGTAAGGCTACGTTCACACCACATGTAAAAGTGGCCCAAAACTGATTTTGTGACCAAATCTGAATTTTTCTGCTGTTCACACTGTCTATATAATGTCATCTAAATCTGGCATCAGTCTGAACAGATCACGCTCCTACCTGACCCACATGTGCAAAGGACGGTGCTTTAGGCACTGACCAGATTGAAATGTCCATCTCTTTCATACAAAGCACTTTTGTTTTTTGAGGAATGGAACCGGACTGTGTCACAAAACATCCCTTTTCTTTATTCGATATGAGCTCTATGATAAAAACAGAGTATTAATTAAAGACTGTAGAGAATATTCAAATATGAATGGATGTTTCTTTCACTTCAAGTGCAAATTTCCTGGGTCTGTCATGAACACAAGGTCTCCAAAGAGAAGCAGACAATGCTGACATAATGAATTTAGTATCTCCATGATTCACATTTATACAGCTTAATACCGAAAATATCAATATAAAACTGATATAGAACTACTAAAAAATAAGCTCATATCCTGTATGTAGAACCCTTTATACACATTTCCAAAAGTTTTATTTTCTCATAAATGACAGGAACCTGGATTAAGGGATTTGCCAATATTTTTTACAAAGCAAAAATGCTTTTACTTGCCCATTTCCACATCATAAAGATCACAAATTAAAATGAAAAATGCTTTGGACATTGTCTGGATATCTTTCTCAGTGGCTGGAGTGAGTAAAAGTCACATGAATTCCAATCTGGCTGTTCAGAGTCGCATTGCCACAGATTGGATATGGATCAGATCTCAGTACCACATTTGAAAGTGGCTCAAATCTGATTTTAAAAAGTGAGATCCAATGCAATTTGTCCCCACAGCCACACAAACACCACATCTGTGTCACATATGACAAAATTTGGGCCACAGGTCAGATTTGGGCCACTTTTACCTGCTGTGTGAATGTAGCCTAAATATATGTTGTGTGGTGTCTGACTTTTGTGCAGTGTAAAATACAAATCTCAGGTGCTGCTGGTATGAAAACAGAATGGTTTTGAAGTGTGAAGAGAAGAGAAAGGGAAGGAGAGTCTGTAAAATGCCTGTGGTTCCAGGAACAGTATCTCAATCCGGCATTCACAACCAGCCAAAACATTTTTACTTCAGAACCCATCCCCACCCCTTTTCCATCACTCTTTTTGACATATGCATATAAATAAACATTTTTGTAATAATTGATGAAAGAGTTGGTCATTAAAGAGAGTGTAATTATAAATTATACATTGTTTTGGGTTTAATATACACATTACAAAAACAAATAAACAAAAAGCAAATATACTAGTCATATTTATGCAGATACATTATTTGTGAGTAGTATCATGATCAACTGTCCCAGTCCAGCCATATAAACATATCTAGACCAAACAGCTGGAGGGAAGTATTACTGTTTTTAGATTTTCCTAAAGTTACATAGTTATATGTTTATTTCGTTTTATAATTATTTAGAAGTGTTGCATTTAAGCCAATTAGTGTCTTTACCGGTAATGGATTTAATAATTCAACTGTCTTCATTTGATTTAGTAACAGTATTCATAAGGCTAAAAATATATCAACGACTTTGATATAAACCAGGCATTCCTATGCCAAGTGATCTTATGAATATTCACTGTATCGCCCCCCCCACAGCTTTTGGAAAATTAAATAAGAACATAATGTCCAATGCAACTCTGCTTTAGAATGAACACAAACCATGTGAATAAGGAGGGACAGAAATTTGTTTCAATAAATTATGACCCATTCATCCTGTCTTTTCATGCAAAATCTCTGTTTTGACAAGCATGTTCTCATCATTTATCCGTATTGTGTGCAATAGATTAAAGGATGGGAAATCCAAAAGGTGTCAACAATCAATGTTTTCTCTTTGCCATAATATGTTGTATAGCATGTTACACACTCACACACACACACACACACACACAGAGAGAGAGAGAGAAAGAGAAATAGGCAAGCACAATCACCACAGCCTGTGCCATCCAATTTGCAGAGAGAAAGCAAGCTAATTCTCAAGCCCTGATCAAATCAAGCATTCTTTCTATGGTTCTAGGTCAGAGACGCTGTTGTTTTAATCCTGTTTCCACCACCCTTATATAGACACGTTCACATTCATTAAATGCCACATATCTAAACAGAACAATGTCTATCCAAACACTCCCACAAAGACCTGCATTAAAAAAAAGGTAGGTGAAAAATAGCTAAACAAACATCTGTTGGAACTGATAAGCCAGTAAAGCAAAATAGAAAGGAAACATCACTGTAATTAATCAAATGGCTACATCATTCTACGCTTCTAAAGAGCTACAAAAAGCCATTTGTCCATAACACAATCAGCTAGAAAACATGCACCATATAATCACTGTTTACATGTAATGTGGAAAAAATAATTTAACTAGACAAAAACATTAAAACAAATACTATTAAAATAAAAAACTTATAACAGGGAACTGAAAGATTATTGGTTTGATTCCAATGACCGGCAAACTGGGGGCGATGGGAGTGAAAGAACAGCACTGTCCTCCTCCCTTAATTCATGGCTGAGGTGCCCTGAGGAGCACCGAACCCACAATAGCTCCACAGGCACCGTGGATGGCTGCCCGCCACTCTGGGTGTGCATTCACAGATCCCCAAGTTCACTAGTGAGTCTGTAATTCACTGCCACAGATGGGTTAAATGCAGAAGACACATTTTGTTGTACAATGACAAATAATTGCACATTAATTAATAACACTAATATGCATCTGATGGATGGATCATAGATTCATTTTTTTCAGAGAAACAATTAATACAGTAATTCTCAGGCTAATTCAAACAGAATTGGAACTTTATTAAAACATGAGAAAAAAATGATAGTAAATGTATTATCAATATTTAGCATGACTGGCCACATATATTTATGTAAAATGACTTTTTGGTCATCATTGAATTTCCCAGTTGGTAGCGTATAGGATTTGAAGACGTTTTGAGTGGATGCTACAGAAATGCAATAACATGTAATGAGATTACCTTTTTCTTAAGTAGTAATCAAATTACAATTTGAGTGATGGGTATTGCTTTTTTCCTATGGATCACTATTTGGAGAAACTACTTAAAAACCAGCCATAGTGGATATAATGATGCAGAATATAATTCCAATATTCCACATTGGTGAGATGAAACAAGACCCTGCTGTACAGAACTGAATGCAAGTAGCTCATCACCAGATGAGGACAGCTATTTTTATCACTTAATGCTAATTAGCTGGCATAGGGGAGAGGACAGAGAGTGCACCCAAAGCCAGTGGAGAGTTAAAGCCAAACTGTGGCCCTGATTTATGTATTCATATTTCTGGAGGAGGTGGCTAACTTGTTTTTATTGCTGTCTTTGATAAGATTAGGCATTCTGAGTTAATTAAGTCCACCTGGCATTAGAGAACAGAAGCACTGATGTTGTGGAGATATAGTTAGCCTTGTGTTTAATTAAGTTATGTATTTTCCAAAATCACCCACATTGTTTAAATGATAGTATTAGTGTTCCAGAGGACTGGTTCCATTTACTTGGATGGAGACTGTATCAAACATGGTCATCAAGACATTATTTATATTTTACAGGTTATGTGTTCAGTTTCTTCAATTTCTTCAACATGGTCAGGCCTTGGTGAGGGCAAGAGCCAAACAACAATTTGAAACACTAAAGAAGAACAAAAGTAACACTCAATGTCCTACTGTATCTTTGCTCTGCTGCACAGGAACTTTTTAGATGACGTAAGCTTGTCTCTAAAGGTAAAGTTAATCATCTTTTGTATTCATCTTTATCATTTAATTTGTCTTGCACATGCAGTGTCTTTGAGCCTTTTTAATTTATACACAGTAAAAAGAATCATCTGTTGTTTAAATTTTACTGAATTCACTTCATATCCCTAATCAAAAGCTGTTGCAATTTATAAAGGTTATGAACTTAACAGATACAAACCTGAGACATTCTCTCAAGTCCTTGAATCTGTAGCCCTGCTTGTGTGCTGACAAGGCTGTATAACCCTGGCAGCTTCATTACATAGTTCAGCACTGGAGATAAATTGATATTCTGTAGTTTAAGAAACATTCCCACACTTCACCACTGACAGGTTGCTGAAGCCTAGTATTTTCTTTTAAGCTGCTTAATAGATGTTTTTTGTTGTTTATGTAGATGTTACCTAGTAGGAGGACAGAAACTACACATTACCTTATCTGAGGTAACACAAATACATAGATGAAAAGTGAAACATGTATTTATCATTGCACAATATACAACTAAACGTGTCTTCTGCATTTAACCCATCCATGGCATTGAAAACACACACACACACACGTACATGTACACTAGGGGCAGTGAGCACACATACAGGGTGGTGGGCAGCCATTTCTAGCACCCAGGAAGCACACAGGGGTTAGTTGCCTTGCTCAAGGGCACATCAGCCATGGGTTTAGGGAGGAGGACAGTGCTGTACCTTCACTCCCAATGCATTCCAATTTTCCAGCCAGTTGTGGGGACCAAACCAGCAGCCTTTCAGTCCCAAGGCCTCTTTTTACCAACAGTGTAGTTGGCAGTGTAGTAGGTGATTGCTCAGCCATCCACTAGACCTTGCATGGTGGTTAAGATTGGAGGTCTGGATTTTCCCTTTTGGGAGTTAAAAATTACTTATGTATTTATATATGTTATATATTTACTGAAACCTAATATTCATTTGGATCAGAGTTATTTCCTAAAACATTAAGAAATTTCCTAAACGTTAAGGAAATTAAAGAGTGATCTCTGATGTTTCACAGTAGTTTATACACACCTTGAGCTAGTTTACACTGACCAGGGTCATGGAACTGTGACCATACCATTCTTCAATACACATTGCCCTGTAGAAACATAACAAATCACAGGAAACTTGACTCCTTCATAAAAAAAGTACTCTATAAAGTTAGTCAACTTTATACTGACTAATAGTAATATGCTGAATTATAGGACACCCTTAAAACATGTCAACAATGATACCGTTTATAACTGCACAACTCAAATTACAATTAAGGAAAGGTAATGAAACCTTATCTTGTGGAGTATTGACTGTCTAATGAGCAAATTATTTCTCATTGCCTTCTCAGCTGAAAGAAACAAAATTTCTGTTGTTTGGGCTCCATATTCTCTTCATTTTGCTATATGTAATTATGTAATTCTAGCTGATATCTGTATATTCATTAAATCATAAAACTAAACTTTAATTTGAAAAAAAACTAAAGGTAGATGTAGTAAATCTAATGCAATTACCTCTTTATGGCTATACAAAATAAATATGTAATCCCCCCCAAAAAAAAAAAATAAAATACAGCTAAATTAAAACAAGCGCAGGGGCTAGTGGCTTTAGCAAATTAATGCATGGAAACTCACTTTTGTTTATGTTCACATCTAACAGTGATTATTCTCTATTATAAAATGACAAATAGCAACAGCCTCTTGTTTTATGGTTCCCATCTGGACAAATCTGGCAGAGAATGCTTTGGAAAACAAGCTGGAATTAATGTATTTGCGAGCTGAGCGAGGCTGACGGGAGAATGACAGGCCCTGGAAGGGTGGAGAGGGAGAGATATAACTTTGTTAGATTGGCGCTAGCCTGCAGTGCTTTGGAAAAGAAAAAAAGAAATGCATAAGCAGTCACGCTGTGCTTATTCGGAGGGACGCTGTACCTGTGGAAAACATTCAGGCCTCTGAGTAGCGGTGTTTTTTTTTTCCCCCTTCTTTCTCGGTTTGAAGGCCGGCAGATTTCATTCCGCATGCTGCTCTCCCTGAGAGCCAGCACCATGGGGCAGAGATGCTTTAATCCGAGGATAAACGAAGAGAAGGCTTGCTTTTTACCTTCCCGCCTCACACACACACACACAAAAAAAAAAGAAAAAAAAAAACCTGCAGTAAATCTCACACAGCCAGTGTCCCTATAGTCACTGCAAAACTGATGCACAAAATGGATGCTTTGTACCCAGGCAAAACTTAATCAGCCATCAGTCATTTTTACCACACAAAAAAAAAATATATATATATGAAAGTGATTTTTAAACATTTTTATGTATGATGTACAACATAATTCTTGTGAACAAAATTACGCTCCATAATACTGGGTTTCCCAACAGAAGTGTGAATATTCGATATAGGTTCAGTATATTGTAGGTTCTTTGAGTAGTTTCTTTCAGTATAATGGCCATAACAAGATGAAGAACAATCAATGGAGAAAATGACTCCTTGCTTGTTTAAGGTTATTGCTCTGTTTGCACACATGATTAAATTTATCTCCATACATATGCAGATATACATAGGCTGGTTGGAGGGGAGTTTTTATGTATAGAACTGAGTGGTAGGCTTTTTTAAAGGTAACCCTAAGTAGGTCAGCTCAGTCTTTCAGGTGCCTGCCATAACACATGCAGCAAAGATTGGGAAAAGGGAGTAGGAATTTTCATCTCAAACTGCTGTTTTCTGAGTGTGCTCCATTTTCCGCTACCTTACCATTTCACTGAGAATTTAAAGGTTGTATTTTTATTCTTTTATTAATTTTTTTTTCTTCTTAAATAACAGTGAAAATGGAGCCAATTCCCTCTTGTCATTAGGAAAGCACACTGCAATAAAACAAAGCCAGCTCAGTCATTGTGCTGTCCTTGGCTCAGCATTCAAACACAAAATCAAATAGACATTTCAATATGTCAGATATAACTCATGCATTTTATGTTGTTTTGCAGTCAGAGGTACAATGCACAGGAGATCAAAAAAGTAACAAACAAAGAAAAATACCAACTATATTTTTTTCCAGGTTTCCTGACTCGTCTACCCCTACATAATTAATCAGATTATTTTTAATTTGGTTACAACTTTTAACAATGATTCACTACATTAAAGCACTAAAGTACTGCAACATGAGTAGATTTACAAATAGACTAAACCACTATATATTCTAAAGTTTGGGCACACCACTAATTGTTGAGTGTAGCTACTTAGCAAGGCACCAAATTAAGACATTTTCATGCTTGGATATTCTTCAATGAAAAACACGAAGAGTATAGAATGCTCCAGGGCAGCCAAACATGAGCCTAAGATCCTAATACCAAGCACTGGTTAGAGGGTTTTAAAGCCCCATAGAACTTATCTTAGGCACAGTGAAACTACATTCACTAGAGTCACTGCCTGATTTCACTTTTGTTCAAATGGCAGAATGCATTTAAATTTCCACAGTAATGTTACAGTGTTGAATGCAAATAATCTCAGAGGAGTTACTGCAACAATGGGGTATAATTTGTAATGAAATGAAAGGTAATTATTTCAGAAGATATGCTGGGTCGGCTCCGGGTGATTGTCTGTGAGGAGTTGGTGTGTTCTCCCCGTGTCCGTATGGGTTTCCTCCGGGTGCTCTGGTTTCCTCCCACAGTGCAAAAAACACACGTTAGTAGGTGGATTGGCGACTCAAAAGTGTCCATAGGTGTGAATGTGTGTTTGTGTTGCCCTGTGAAGGATTGGCGCCCCCTCCAGGGTGTATTCCTGCCTTGCGCCCAATGATTCCAGGTAGGCTCTGGACCCACTGCGACCCTGAACTGGATAAGCGGTTACAGATAATGAATGAATGAATATGCTGGGTTTGTATAAAAACTGAGATTATGCTATTAATGCAATAACAGAGCAAAGAGTTAAATGAAATCCTACCTCATTCATTATGAGAGAAGATGTGGGTATGCAGAGATGCACCTCAGGCAGGAAACACTCACATTCAATACTTAATCAGATTGTGACTCTCCTCTCCCACAGATACAGCATAGATGCCAAACATAGCCTTTCCAAAATGTAAAAATATAATAAAACAGCTGATACATACAATAAATTCACCTTTCAGCGCCAGGAAATGAACACAAAACATGTATTTAAAACAAAGCAGCTCAATATTTTCAATATTTTTAAAAAATGTTCAATCACTGACTTTAACATTGCTTGTATGCTTATTGGTCACCATCTAAGTAACCTCAAACACATTCCGTGAAGTTGTGCTAAACTGAACATGGTTTAAATTGAAGTTATGTAATAACAATTTTGGAACTCTTTCTCTCAGCCCTTTATAAACCCTGTAAACTCACATCATTTCCATGTCAGACAAACTTGCTCCCACCTCCACCATTTTCTCATATTCATGTTTCCAATGGGGAGTCCAGGTTCATACGCATTCATAAGCCACCCTGAACATCTCCCCATTTCAGCCTTTACGGGCATGGTCTGTGCTAGCAAATTAATTTATTAAAACAACATGGAACTAAGGCAGGTTTACAGTTTTTTTTTTACATTTATGGTATAAATGTGTTTTGTGGCATTCATTTTACTAAACTGACAAGTCAACATTAAGTGGATCTTTACAACAGTATACAGTAAGGCAAAATTATCTTATGTAAGGCAGAGGTTTCTTATTTGAAAGTGGAAAGAAAAATATCACAATGACATGAATCAGATTTTAAGGGCATTCTTTAAGATTTTCTGCTACAAATGACCATTCAGAATTCCAAATATCCCAGCTGTACAGATTTAAGCAGTGCGTAACCAAACTAGAAATGTCTATTCTGACCTGTTTAAACAAAATTGGAGGCGAATGTGTCTGAGAAATGTGTAATGCGTAGAAATATTTCACGACTAACTGGAAGTTGATCCAGCATTGCTGACTCCATGAGGTATTTAGATGTTACATCTTCAATTTGCTTCCCATGAAACATTTGTCTGAATCATATTGTCACATTGTTAAAACTGACATGTATCCTATCAGCCAATGTAGCAAAACCTTGCTCTCATTGGTATCATTGATCAGTTCTCAATATCAGCCAATAAAAAGAGGGGTGGCAGGGGGTACAACAATCTTATTTGGGCCAAAAATAAATTAATAAAAATAAATAAACGGACCTGCATAGTTAATCAGTCCCAATGAATATATACTTAATTTATTGCTATTTATAACAAAGCAGATTTACAGAATTCTGAGTCCTAGCCTCAAAATAGCAAGCTGAGGTGACATTGATAAAGAAAAAAAAGAAACTGTCAGAGCATAGGGAAGAAACCACATGACTAACATGAGTGACGAATAATGGATTTACAATGAATGCAGTGTGGGAATACCAAATAAACAGAAATGAGCTGGTGACTGGACAGAGGTATATTAGCAATTGGATCCAACGACTATTAGAAATTCGGCAGAGTGGCATTAAGGATAAAGCCCATGAAAGCCAATGACTATTGTTCAAACCCATAGCTCAAGTCATTCCTGTTGAAAAATTAACACCTAAAAACTAATGATCACTTAGATGGTTGAAAGCATAGTCAGACTTAGTAAGCATGGTAATATTTTCATAACTATGGCTAGCCTACATACATATACCAATTTTGTCATACAGCTGGGGTCTATTTTAAGAAGGTGTAATTATGTATTTAAGACTATCTGGTACATTTAGCCTGTCCAATACAAAGTGAGACATTGTTCCCAGCTTTTAAAGAGACTAACCTGTTAGAAATGTGCTTCTTATGTCAGGTTTCCTTGAAATTATGTTCTTAATGCAGTACAGCACTTCAGAGAAAAATCCATTGAGTGTCATCATCTAAGCAGTACATTACAGCATGATTCGTAAGCCTGACTGAACAAAGAAGACTCAGTACTCAACCAGGCTCCTGTATTTTGTACATGCACTTCCACCACAAAGCCCATAAGGAATGAAACACAAACGATATATTATATATATATATATATTTTAATAATTATACCATTACAGAGATGATGCATTAAAACATTGATGCATTGGTGTAGATGGATAACCTATGCCCTTACACAATGTATTTGCCCTAACAAATGTGGATTTGGAGACATTTATTTCTGTATTACATTTACACAATACATAAGGGACACTGAGCTACATGAGTGTTGTTAAGTCCACAAGGATGCCTCAAGATAAGACTGGACAAGAGACATTTCATTAATCCTAATACCAACTACATCCACACTTGGACTATTGCATGAGAGGGGAGTGCTTAAGCATGTGCAGCACTTTGGGTGGGTTTAAAATTGTAGGCTGCTTTCGGACAGCAGAGCAGATTCTACAAATTTCCATGATGACTATTACAGGATGTGGATACAGGATGGACAGAGTGGAAAAGCCCATAAAAATCTGCTCGACTTCTCTCCTCTGCTTGCAACATTTTTCAAAGGCAAATTGCTCGTGGTCCCAAAGACTGTGTTAAATTCTCTCTGCCATCCGAACACAGACTTAAAGAAGTACATGCACATGATACAAAGTAGCTGACCTGTGGACGGGGACACAGGGACAATAACACACAGGGACACGGACGCGGACAGTGCTGATGTTTTAGGGCTGTTGCTGGGCAACAGTACAGTCACAGTCCAGTTAGATTAATTTGTGTTGGTGCAACTAAATAAATTAAATTATACACTTACTGTTAATGAAATGGTGCTGGTAACACTTGTATAAATGCACTACCACATACAATATAACAGCTTGTCCTTGAGTGTCTTTATATTTTTATATGTCTTTATATAAATTCTGCACATCTGCACCATTGTGTGTCTGTTAAAGAGAGTGTCAATTTAGTGAGCCAGTTTTGATACCTGTTCTGACCACTGTTATCTCTGCTGTTTTGTACATTTTGAACTGCTCTTTTTGTTTTTGTTGTTTGGTTTAAATTAATGAATTATTTAATAAAACTTTTTTTAGGTGAAATCAAATGGCAGTACTCTTTCTGTCTTGCAAGGAAGGCACAGTCTTAATGATAAGCATTTACTGTATATGTAAATGCTTATTATTAGATTTATTTTAGATAGCAAATAACTGTTTCTGTTAAACTGCAGCTAGATTTCTTATTTTGTTAAATACATTCGGGCCCAACAGCTAGAAAGTTATGTATGGTATATACGTGACCTTTAAGCTCATGGAATTAACTTGTAATTCACCAAACTGCACCAAAAACTGTCTATTCAGTGCTGCGCATTAGACAGTTTTCAGTCTCAAAAACTCTACAATTCTGTTCTAATAAAGGACACAAACTGTCACTTACTGATCCACATACGCAATCACTTTAACTAGAAAAGATAGTAAATGACAACACAGCAATATATGCTGCATAATCTTTATATTCATTCATACCACCGGCAAATTATGATTATTTTATTAAAAAAAGAAATATAAATGAGAGAAAAAAAGTGCTAGGGAACAGACTTCAGCAGACATTAAATTATACGTCTGCAAGTGTTGTGTGAATGTGAGTGATTGGCAAATGCATGGTATTGGGTGTTGCAACATGCAGCAACTGTTGAATATCATGCATTGAATTTCAAACTGAGTGTTGCAGGTACTAAACTATGACAGTAGTAAAATATCCACTCTTATTTGTCTAAAAGGGAAAATGGTCTCACATTGTACAAGACTGAAATAATTCATGTTGTTAAATCTTGTCCTGGTAACACTGTCTCTTAAATAACAAAATATAAATATATTGATAACTCTGTTAACATATAACATATAATCAATTTTAAAAATGTAATAAACCACAAAATAAATATTACTATTAGTTTTTTTTTTTTTTTTAGTCCATAGTTAATTGCAAGGCCAGGTAGGATCACATGTGGAACATAATTTTGCTAAACGTACATGGGTGTATGTGGGTAGGGGACACTCAAGTGCAAACAGTCTGGCCTGTGGAAATTGTGCTATACTGGGCACTTTGTATTTCAGACCAAAATCCAACAATAGCACCACTTGCTTTGGCTTTCGATAACAACCACTGACTATGAAGCTTCTAATTTATGATTACATTTGTTTTTTTATTCAATATTTGACATGCATTACCATTTCCGATGTCAATAGCATTAAGAGACCATATGACTAGATATACACGTACAAAATCCTTTTTCACGCAACACAAACTAAGGATAGTAATTTATTTTCTCAAAACACTGTTTTCCTGCATAATGTTTATGCAGACAATTTTCTTTGGATGATTAGGCATCTTTGGATGATCACTTACCTGAGGTTTCAGTATTTCAACAAGTAAAAGATAACTCAAAGTTTAACTGGCTTTTTATAGTCCCAGGTCATGTTTGGACATGCCCAGTGTGGATCATGTGGACCAGTCCATGTCGGAGATGGAATATAAAATAATTATATTACTTTACTTGGTGTTTTCCCTCTATGTTGCAATGGTTGCTTTATGTTATTGAATGTTTCTTATATGCCAAATGGGTTGCGAATGGATAATGTGCATTATGTGATATATACAAAAAAATAAAAATAAAAATAAAAATAAAAAACAAAATTTGTGATGTGTATCCCTCCTGTTGTTCAACTTCTCATGGTATATTTGTAGTTTCCTGCATGATGTATATTAATGTATATTCTGATTCAAGTCACTAACTGAAGTTTCAAGCAAGTTCTCCTCTAGAATTTAAATTTCAGGCAAAATGGTGTCACTGAACCAGTTTCCAGGTCAGAGAAGAGTGGAGGAAGATCATCATGGAAAATAAGTCATTTTTTGTGTTACCCAATGCAACCCATGAATATTCTCATCTGGATTTGGTCAACTCCTCTTTTAGTTCTTCCTGGTGAGTAGATTCTTATAGATATAAAGGAGCCCCCCCATTCATGTGTACAGTTTAGCACTGATTATTTCTTAGTAGATGTATAATGGCTGTATAAGGCTTCTTCTGTTATATGAACTTCACACTCATATGCAGGGTACTGAATTTCTTTTTAACTCTTAAATAAGGATTTAAATTTTGCCTCTGCTCATAAGCACTCATTAATGTTCCACATTGGCTTTACACTTGGAGAGTTTTGGTGCCCAAGCTTTGATCTGCAGTTCTAAGTATTTTTTTTTTTTTTTTTATGTCATGCATTATTCGTATTGCTGATTCTTGTTCTGGATTTGGATATTTATTTGTCTACTCTGTTGTTGCCTTTGTACTGACCTCTTCCTGCTGTGATAATGATCAGTGTTGGGTTGCCCCAATATAGCTACTTTGTGCTTACACTCTGCATTAAAACTTTTTTACAGGTGAAAAATGAGCTCATTCTTTCCTGCCCTCACCTTTGTAATATTTCACAATTTCACAACAGATCATGCATATCATATGTAAATGAAAAATGTGTAATGTTGAACAGAGTGAATGTATTTATAAGATGTAACCACTTGAGTGTATAATTACATTTTATACACACTTTATTTCTTACCATAGTGCTTGACAAAAATGCCCTCCTTCGCTGTTGGATGTCAAGAGGAATATTTGATATGTAAATGTATAACAATTTGTCATCACTGAAAATGTTCCAGAAAAGGTGAGATGGTACTAATGCTTAAAAAAAATCTAATGTTTCCCTGTTTCAAAGAAGCCTCTTTCTTTTTAACAGATGTTTTAGATCTGTTAGACCTCTGACACACTCCCATTTGTAAATAAATGCATGTTGTGTTTTTCATGGCAAGAAATCAATCGGATTAGTTAGGCCAGACATATTATGGTATAATTGATCTATGTCCATGAATTAGAACAGCAATACACGACCCCAAATCCATTTTTAGAACTTGTGAAGGCATAGCGTTTCGTAGCATTTCATCTCAATAAGGCATCGTTTATTGATTTGTGTTGGGATGGAAGAGGTATTTAATGAAATACAGAAAGTGATTCTAAAATAGGGTGAACATAAGTATTTATTTATTTTTTAAGAGAATACCTGGCCATCCACTGTAGTTAGGATGTTGTGGCTGGGAGGCTTAGTTAGGCCTAAGCTGTAAGACACTGAATGAGTGAGTGACAAGTAAATGTCTCTAAAACCATGCAGCTATATTAAGGAACACTAATTTACTGATAAATAACCTATATTGCTAAATTATCTCCTTTCATATGTCTTAAAATTAGAAAAGAATATATATATATATATATATAAAATGTGAAAA
Source organism: Hoplias malabaricus (assembly GCF_029633855.1). Classification (NCBI taxonomy): domain Eukaryota; kingdom Metazoa; phylum Chordata; class Actinopteri; order Characiformes; family Erythrinidae; genus Hoplias; species Hoplias malabaricus. The sequence goes on from NC_089803.1 coordinate 27,954,621, forward strand.
AATATTAATAAATTCATCAATAAAATAAAATCAGGTAAAGTTATTTAGGCAAATGTCAAATGGTGAAATTTGTCCTGAACCAAGAGTACATAAATAAGACTGATAGATTAATAGAAAAGAAATATAATGGGCTAGAAATAAACCAGTTACATGTTATCACTCTAAATTATATTCTAGTCCTGCAGCTCTATTAAAGAACCCTTCAGTCAGTGAGTGTGTGTCCTGAAGGTTCACCTGAAGGCTTTTTCCTTATGCTTAAACAGATGCATCCAGCCCTCAAGAGCCCCATCATGACCCTGAAGAGTACCAGTAAGAGAAGGCTTATGTATAAAAGATACACCTACCACTTGCATCATAGAAGACATCAAAATAATGAAAAAAAAACCTCATAAATACTTCAAAAACAAATGCTTGTGTATAGCAATAGCATTAAGCAAACACCATGCTTAAGACATCCAATAATCTTATATGGACATGCTCAGGTAAAGTGTTTTTTTTAAGAACCTCAAACCAATAGACATGTTTACACTGAACAGTATTCAATAGCACTCATTGTGGACCATTTTGTTAAACATGCGTGATGACCATGTATGCATGAGTGATCTTGAGGTGCTTCAAGCCAAAATTCATTGCTTGTAGCTTTGCACTGAAGATATGTTGAGAAACTAATGGTGCTAACAAGGAATTTTACACATATTTACATCATATAAATCACAAGCATAATTCACTGTAAACTTGCCCTTATATTGAATTGCCTCACAGCCAGTTATGACTTATTGTTGTCACTGACATTGCATACCATGCCTTGTTTCTAAACATATAGATGTTTATAGATGTGCATATGTTTATAAAAACCTTTAAAATGAGCCACAAAAATTGCAGGACCAAAGAAGCCAACTTGGAACACCAAGTATATTGGCAGATAATTCCACATTTGGAGTGTGGAGAAACATTTGAGCTTTCTCTGAACTTTCTATTTTGCGTAATCATGCACAATTCATATCATCACTGAAATTACTATTTAAATGGGAATAGTTCTGAACATGTTCTACTGTTTAATATTTAATGTTTATTGTTTCAGATGGCATGTATGATTCATATTTCACCTCCCATCTAAAATATACAACCGTGAATTTTAAAGTATTTATGTCAAATGTTTTGAAGCATCTAAAAGTCTGAAAAATGAAGGAGTAAATGGAACATTTTGTAATATCCTTTGGGAACTGTCAAACATAATGAGCTCAAAAAAAAATGAGTTCATGCTACGTTCAATGTTTGGATTTTCAACAAATTCATTATTGGCATATGTCTACAGTCAAAATCATGTTTGTTAGGAATGTATGTAAATCTGAGTGTAATAGTTTAACAATAATTAAAATAAAGTGGGTGGCACAGTGGCAGCAGGTAGTGTCGTAGTCACACAGCTCCAGGGACCTGGAGGGTGTGGGTTTAAGTCCCGCTCCAGGTGACTGTCTGTGACCTGACTGGTGTTCTCCCCGTGTCTGCATAGGTTTCCTCCCATGGTCCAGAAACACATGTTGGTAGGTGGATTGGCAACTCAAAAGTGCTCATAGGTGGGAGTGAATGTGTGAGTGTGTGTTGCCCTGAGAAGGACTGGCACCCCCTGCTGGATGTGTTTCTGCCTTCCGCCAAGTGATTCCAGGTAGGCTCCAGACCCACTGCAACCCTGAACTGGATAAGGCTTTACAGACAATGAATGAATGAATGAATAAAAAATTGAATCAAATGAAGATAATAACTATAATACTAATAATTTGGACAGATGTCAATACAATACAAGGGGAATGTAGTTATTTTTATATAAACAAAGATATTTACCTTACTATGCTGCAACAATGCATTATATATATATATATATAACTTAACACTTTTTGTAATAATGCTCCTTGGCAATAAATCTTATACTGTTGGAAAGCCTGTTAACTTCCCTTTTAAATGCTCATGAAAAATTTGTCAAATCCTCTCTGCCAATGCCAGACAGCTTATTCTGCCATTGCCTAATCTGATGTTTGTTGGGCTTCATGATTGAAGTTTGAAGAAACAAGACATTGGCAATTTAACAATTTATTAATTTAACAAACAGGAGTCTCAGTAGTGTGTGAAAGAACCATACACAGCCACAACAGCCTGGCACCACCTCCTCATGCTGGTCACCAGCCTGGTCACACACTGCTGTGGGATGGCATCCCATTATTCAACCACAATTTGTCACAAGTCAGCCAAAGTGTTTGTGTTGGTCACTCTGGGACGAACAGCATGGCCAAACCAGTCCCACAAGTGTTCAATGGGGCTGAGGTCAGGACATTCCATCATCTCCACTACCAAACTCAGGAGGTAGTTTCTGATAAACCCCACTCTGTGGGGGTGAGTGTTGTCACCTTGGAGGACAGAGTTGGGACCAAGACTGTGGAGATATGGGATTGCCACTGGTTGCAGAATTTCATCTTGATATCTCTCTGCACTGAGACTGCCTCCAATGATGAGAAGCCTCGTTTTTCCAGTGAGGGAGATGCATGGCATGCCGATTTTTGAAGCAGACACCTACTGACCACTGTAGCAGGGCCCAGAAGCTCAAAACAAGTGTCAATAGCAACAGCAAAATAAGCTGTTTGGCAAAGGCAGAGAAGATTTGGCAAATTTTTCATTGGCACAACTCACATACTCAGCTCAACTGCTCATCCCACAAATGCATGGTCCTTACAAATGTGGCACCATTCATACTGTTATATCCAATGGTATAAGATTTATTGCCAAAAAAGCATTGTTACAATGAAGAAATAATCTACAAATCAAAGTTTCCTTACTTTTTTGTGATACATTTATATAGTGAAAATATCACACAAAACCAAATCTTTCTACTGTCTTAAATAAGTAAAATAAGTTGCAGTATTTGTAATTTTAATTTTATAAAGTCTGGTCAATAAATGGTGCAGTGCACTCAACGCTTGATGTCAAGCTCCAATCATTCATTAGCTCACTACAAAAATATCTACATGAATTAAGAGGCCTGGAATGCTTGAATTCATGCACTGAAGCCACTGTCCACTGCATTCAAATCTCAATTAACAGTTTTATAAATCAGAGAAAGAAAGTGTGTCATTCAGCATCTGCATTCAATGAATAAGGGCCAATGAAAGAAAAATATACATGTCACCAAGGTATCAGTCAGAGCAGATATCTACAGTGTACAGAAAGATTTCCCTGAGTCAATGCTCAGGTTTTGAGCATGATCCAGATGAGAGAGCTGCTACTTTTTTGCTTTTCCCAGGAATGGTATTTTACTGAGGAAATAGGATGAGTGAAAGCCAGTTCCTTGAAAGACTAAGCAATTACTGAAAGCAATAAACCGCAGAAGTGCATTTGACAACGGCAATTTTTGGGCCAATGTCCCATATGGAACTGATGGAAGTGTAATTCTCAGCAGTGTGTTTAGTTTGCATCCTGCCTGCTTTCTCACTGCCTACCTCATTACAATTCAGTATTGTTTACCTTCTGTGAACATGGAAAAAGCGACAAAACAAATAGAAGCAATTTGAGCCTGGCAGTCTTTGCTGAGAACAAAGAAAGAGGTCAGGTCTTGGCCTTTAGATGTCCACAATACACTGCATTCCCCTTTTTCTTTCTGAAAGTCTTGAGTGGAATTTCTTTTGCCAGGCTACAAAAAAAAAAGTTGACCCAAGTTTCATCCGTTGAAAATCATGGCCAGGATTCATGGGCACAGACAACTGAATGAGAGCTGCATGGGTCTGTGTTTGTGAACCTAAATGTGAATAAACATTTGCCCCAACACACACACACACACACACACACGCACACACACACACGAAAGAGAGAAGCACATGCACTCTCCCAAGATTTCACACACATCCAGACTAACCATCTCTTTAGCACATGGAGCATAAAAGGACCAATTTGAGAAAGTGGTCAGACTATCTCTTTTCATGCGCCCTCTTTTTCCCAGCCACCGCACACACACATTACCTTTCAAATTGAGTTCGGAAACGGTCTGGGCATTATAGGAATCCACAAAAGAGCCTCTTCAGGCATTCACATAGGAATCTATCAGGGGGGCTCTGCTTATTTCAATTTAATTCACGAATTGAACTCTCCATGGACAATTTAACTTGCCTCGGCTCTATTTTTTATTCCATTCCAATGCGGCTGGGTCTCGGCGAATATGGCAGAGCTCTGGTGGAATGCGGGTGGAGCTGACATCGCAGGCTGACGAGCCACACATTGTTTGGGGAGTACAGCTGCAGTATCCACTCGAAATGTCAGCAACAGGCATCAGTATAATACTCCCACATATCAGCATCGATCCTGCCAGGTAGTGTAATAAGGAAGCGACATTTAAGAAACAATGACTGCAAATGCCATATGACCAAGGCAAAGTGCTGTTAAACATTGATGCCTTAACCGTAATGCGCAACATCTTGTTAGGTGAAAACATCTTACATCTAGTCAATAAACTTTATATTATATTTTATAATATTGTTGTAAATACTATTTATAAATAGTATGTATTCATAAATACTATAAAAAATGTATTCTGAACATTAACATTTTTAAACATTATTTTTTTTTAAAGACAAGAATACATTGTGAGACAAAATAGCAAACATCACGTAAGGAGCAGTGCCTTAAAGGGAACGATTGTGGGCAATCACAATTATCTCTGGTGGTTTACATTCCGAAGCTTAGCATCTTTTAAGGTGGAATGGTGTGTTTGAGGGGGAAAAAACAACAATTGCTTTTCTGTAAGTTTTTATTCACTGTTAGAATTACCACAGAAACTCATTTGCAACTCAAGTTGTTTCATTCTGTTAAAGTGATGAAAAATACGTCCATATTACCCACCTATGGAGTAATCATGAGCAATATCCTAATTTCGGGTCTAGCTTTTTAACATACGGAGTTCTCTCCATTGTCTAAAAATATACCAGATGCCTCATTTAAAGACACTGGGGCTTCGTAAACACATCAGACCGGTTTCCAGCATGAAAACAGACTGTAGAGCAGCAAATGGCGAGGAAACATCTGCATTTTATTAAAAAAAAATAAATAAATAAAATGTTTATTTACCTTTAAAAGGGCACATATGAAAAAATCACCTTCATTTGGGATCAGAAACTTTGTCAATATATTAAGTATTTATCTATATTAAATATTTGTTTAAATCTAAATGCTACATTTAGATTCCAGCCTAGTTTTAAAATGATTCACTTGCAGTGTACTTTTCACTATGTTTGAGAACAGGTGAATTTTATGCCATATCACTATATTATTTTATTGTATAAAAAAAAAAGCCTCAAGTAAACCCAATTTGGAAACTCTGCAGTACATCCAAATAAACTATTTATTTATTTATTGTGTGTTCACTTCTCCTAGTAATGAGTCTCACAATAGCACCAGCTAATCAGAAGAATATTTCCGACAATGATGAATGAGCCACATAAAAGCATGGGCAGCTCCAGATTTTAGAGAACATTAGCATGCTGGCACCAATTGAATTGTGTGCCATATAATTACCTCGGGAAAAGAAAGTGGTAATCTCAGTTAATTATTGGAGTGGGATGAAAATTGACCCACAGTTACGCAAAATTATATAACAATTATAAAATATAAGGGAAATGGAGCACACATCCCCCCCCCCCCCACCCCAAAATAAACAACAATGTCAAGCATGAATCTTGCAAAATATCAATTTGGCACAGTCAAGAATTGACCTCTTGTAATTTTGTCATTTGTTTTCACAACAGCTAAGATGTTTAGGGACTGAAGAGACCAAGTGATGGAGCCTTTAAGGTGCCCCCCCCCCAGCCCATCATATATAATTTTTTGAAGATAGGCTTGCACCTTTGCATTTTTACACTGTGAATTTCTCCAGATTTTACGAGTGATTTTTGTTTTGCACTGTAGATGTGAATTATCAAATCTCTCCCTATATGTATATATGATAGTTATGTGTTTAATTGTAAAATTATATTCTTTATATATTTCAGAAATGTTCTCTGGCTTCTTGGGTCCCATTAATACTTGGATTTGGCTGGGCACTGTTCATGATTAATCATATCTTGCAGCACCTGTTTCAAAACGTATCATTAATTATTTAACCTCACTACTCACCTCAAACTGTTCCCCTCCCAAACTTGAAAAAACAAAATCATATTAGCTTAACTTACTTTGATGAAATGGGTTGAAGTTAGAAATAAAATTAGGAAATAGGGATGCATAGATGGCAGTGGGATATATGTCATTATTTATTTATGTATTTAATTTATTATTTATTTATTTATTGCAAGTCAGCATTGACAAATAACAGAGGTTTGTTATTATAACCATACACAAGATGTAAAATATCCTATGTCAATCCATTAGAGCTTCGCATAGGGCCCACCCCACTCTCTTCCTTCTTGCATCCAAAAGAAAAATCCTGTTATCACCCATTGTGCCTACACCTAACCACTAAGGTTGCTGTGGCCCTTTATGATTCGATCAGCAGCCAACTACCCATAACAATTGATGTTACTCACTGAGCCCAGCCCATGAGTATCAAACTACCCACTGCATCACTAGTTCTTCACAGGAGTCATCAGGTAGGCACCTGCCCTTGTCAGCGTTTTTTCTGAATTAAACCCATGACACTTCCTGAAGGCTCAACAGTGAAGTCTGGTCCAACCCTCCATGGATCCACATTGTCTTCCCTGGTGACTAAGGCTGTACCTAGCCCCACTGGCACCGTTAATGCATGCTCAGTGCCACTAGTTCAATGTGATCTTCACGTGCTACATCACCAACAATCCCAATAGCACATCTACAGTGTATTTCCCCAAGTAAGCTGTGCTTTCCTTATCCACAACCACTGACTAGATCTTTCAGCTGTTTCTGATTACTCCTTCACAGCTGCCCTTAATTTCCAGCCCGATGCCGAACTGCACAAGTAGGGATGTGGCAGACTTAGCTACGAATCCCCTAACATCTATCTCCACTGGTCTTACATGTGCCTGCCACCCGCGTTCCCTCACCTCAGCTGGCAAGTCTACATACTTCAGCTTTTTCCTTTCGAGTGCTTCATCAACTGCATCCTCACATGGAATTGTTAACTTTATGAAGTAAACTATCCGATTACTTTCAGAGTACAGCACCATGTCTGCCCTCAGTGTAGTTAATGCAATGTACTCTGGGACCTGCAGAACAACCTATGTTCACCAGCAATTTCCAATCTTGCGCTTCACCTGATCTACCAATATTTATAGCCTGTGCACACTCTTGAACATGTTCACCCTCATGCACAAATCAGCATACAGGGATGTATTGAGTGCCATTGAGAGTCTCAGTGGTTGTATGATATATTGTTGTATGGTATAAAATGCATGCTTGGTAAATTGGCAAAAGAAAACTTATTTGCCACAATGCAATTATGAATGAAATTAAAGTCATCCATTGTCTGTGACAGCTTATCGAATTCAGGATCATGGTGGGTCTAAAGCCTACCGAGAATCACTGGGCACAAGGTGGGAACACACCCTGGAGGGGGGTGCAACTCCTTCACAGGGTGACAAACACTCAAACATTCACACCTATGGACACATTTGAGTCACCAATCCACCTGCCAACATGTGTTTTTGGACCATGAGAGGAAACTGGAGAACCTGGAGGACACAGGGAAAACAAACCAAACTCCTCACCGACAGTCACCTAGGACTGGAACCCACAACCTCCAGGTCCATCGAGCTGTGTGACTGTGACACTACCTGCTGCACCACTGTGCCACTTGAGATTAAGCAAGAAGGTTAAAGGATGTTTTGCTGCATCACACAATACATTAAGCAACAAATCATATATTGTTTATGCACTTTTTTATCCTCTTTGAAATGTTACAATTTTGACTTCTAATAATGTATAATGCAGGCGTTCATTCCTGCAGGGCAGGCTGTGTTTAGTGAAAATGTGGAAACAAAACCAGAAACTCAATACAAAATATGGCAGTGAAAGCTTTTGAAGTGTGTAGGTCCTCTGTAGCTGTGTGTGACAGTGGAAGTGACAGACAGATCAGTAGGTGTGCAATCACGTCCAGTTCTGCATGGCTGTTCTGATAGTGAGGGACATGGTGAGGATGGAACACACCTATTATTCTAAAGCAAAGCCGTGTGTGTGGGGAGGCAGCAGCCCTCAGAGTGGCACGGCGCCATGATGGATGGCCATCATTAATCACAGCAGACCCAGGCTGGAGATTGATGTGCAGAAATTCAAATCTTGGAGCACCATTTTTGAAGATTAAAGCTGCATGGCAAGGTTAGGATCCTTCTCTGTGACGTTGAAGGAAAAGGCTGGGAGCAGTGTGCTCCCTGAGGTGAGAGACAGTCACGATGAGGATATGACAGCCACATTTAACCTTTGAACTGCCAGCTGTTTCTGCTTCATGCACCTTAGTGCTGTCAGTTTGAGTAACCAGACAGCAGATATGACACAGTATCTTTTGCACATTTTAATCAAAGTTGAGTGATCTAATTGTCATTTACTGAGCAACATTCATGGCTATTGGAAAGTGTGTGTATTTTTTTTAATGCTTTCCAATAGCCTAGGCTGAGCAACCTTCCAATATGCATATTCATTTTAATGAAAGTTCTTTAATGGTCAGGACCCCTATAAAACCACTACATTACTAAGACACTGAAATTGTGGTGGTGTATTTCTGCTGCCCATTTCAGACACTGAGCTCTGTCACTGGCCATGTTAATAGACACACCTATCTTGTTGGTCCACCTTGTAGATGTGGGTATAGAGACAGTAGCTCACTCTAAACTTAGCTTATCATCACATCCAAAATTATCCAGTCAACAGCAACCTGTGGGCATCCTCTCACTGATGACCGAGTGGTGGGGGATTGGGGGTTGAGTCCTCAAAAATCTGGCAATGTGGTCCTTCAGAGGAAAACATTTAAATACCTCTAGTCCTTCTAGTCCTTCATCAGTGGTCACAGCACACTGCTCACATGATGCTTTTGGTTGGATCTTATTTTGCTGGTGGACTATTCTCACTATAGCAGTGATAGTGAGATCTTACAAACCCAGCACTGCTATCTATTGTTTCAAAACCATAGACTACTGTTAAAGAACAAAATTCATGCTGAAGAAATTTTTTTTTTGTCATAACTGCATCAAGGATTCATCTTTCTGATAATACTTATTAAAAGCAATCCTGTTAAAGTTGTTACAATGGTTTTAATGCATATTCTACAAAGAACAAGCACAGTGATATATTATGATCCCTTAGCCATGATGTCAGCACCGCAAAACAATACATTTGCTTCAGATATAATAACCCTAAACCTAGCTGTCTGTGGTATTTGGTTTTTTAATGAATTTCTTCTTTATTTTTGACACCTAGGGAAAAAAAATATTCTAATTTTGCAGTTGCATTGAGAAGTTTATACACAAGTTGTCAGTTCCCAAGATAAAAAAACAAAAGTGTTGGACAGGAGCAGTAAGATCTGTCCCATATAAATAATAATTATAAATAAAGATTTCTGAATGCAATCATTGCATATATATATATGCACAACTAAATATTTATGTTTGGTAAATGTCCCTGGAATGCTATAGAATAAGAATAAGAGGATTAGAATCTATGCCTCAGGTCCTACACAGAATTAACAGCATCATCAGTGCTGATGAGGTTAGCATTTTATTCCAAATATCAGAAGCATTTGATGAGCTGAGATCACAGAGCGTGTAATGTTGTTTCAAATGAGTTCCTTTTTCTATTTCTTTGTTGCTGGGCATTTTGCAGCTGACACCATAAATCTCCTTGCGACACTCGCTCCCTTTCTAGTTCCATTTCTGTTTTCTTTGATTCAGAGCTTTAGTAATGATGTCGAATGTCTCCCATCTGCTCCCCCCTTTATGGTTTGCAGTAAAGCATTCCTGTCGCCACAATGGCTTTGAACCACGTTGTGCCTATGATCGCGCCACACTAATAACCAGATATGTCACTGCAAACTGGGAGGACAGCAATCTGAATTATTCAGTTCATTTAGGGATATGGGAGGATTGTGTGTAACAGTGTATTTGCATATGATGGGGAAACCTTGCAGCTTCTCGATTGGCAGTCAGAGCCGGAATCTTCCTTATACAAAACATCTCTGTTAATGCTACAGTAATTCTTTAGTAAATTTAGATACTGTTTGCAAAAAGTGTTCTTACTAGCTTTACAGAGACCTGTTTAGTTCTACAGTATGATAGAAAAGAATGTGTGAATAGTCAGAGTTTAAAAGTGTAGTGTACTTTAAGTTACAGATTAATATAAGACTATAAATGCTGCTGGCAGGGCGATCCTATAGGGAGAACAACCAGTGAAATTGCTCCAGGCCCCTCACTTCACAGAACCCCCTGGCGAGCTGAACCTGATTGAACAGAGACGAGGCTTGATCTTGGGATCAGGGTCCTTGGAAAAGCATGGATGAACCCCAAATCCCCAAATACTGCAGAAAATAAATGCAAGGACTGTCTATCATAATGAGCTGCACTGACACCTAGCTACTTGCTGTATGTTTCTACTATATGTAGGGTACTGAATAATCTTCAGACAAACAAACATCTGTTACTGTGGCCAAAGATTTAATAGCCTCCTCTACATTTTTAAACCAGAGATTCTGTTTTAATATACCAGTCATTATGGCAGAGAAAATGTAAAAGAAAAAGTGAGTGATATTTTAAAACCAAATGCTCTGTCTGTTTGTAAATTTGAGAATACTTCTAAGATAAGGGTTACCAAGGGTTTTAATAATTAAATAAAAAATAATAATAAAAAGGGGAGTAACATTGAGATGGCAAAGCAATCTAATATTTTTTTTCAGTAGATGTGTTAAATTGTAGATATAATAAGAGATAGTGTTCAAAAAATTACTTGTCCATAGCACAAAACACAATGCATCTGACTATATTGCAAAGTTGTGTGTTGCAGTTCCAGTAAATAAATGCAATGAATTAAAAATAAAATAAACAATCTAGTTATTCAACAACTGCATCTATTTAGTAAAATTAGGAGTAATACCCCAAAAACAGTGAAATGGTTCTCCTGAAATAATATGGTGTTGGTAAAATCATATAAAGGTTTTTGTCCATTCTTCCACAGTAAGAGGACTACTTTGTGCTATGGGTCAATGCTAAGAATGAACGGAATAAATAAAGTATATTTAGCTGTTGTGGTTTTGAATAACTGCAACATGTGCTTTTATTTTCCCAGATGCTAAAAGTGAAAAAAATGTAATAGTACTTAATGACTGTTTTTTCTGAAAATAAAATGATCTGAGCTCTTCTGAGGAAACCAATAGGTGCTTTCATGTATACACACTTCTTAAAGTAGGCAGGTTTACAGCTATGTAGGTTCAGTACACTCTCCTCCATTAAAATGAAACCTATTTAGTTACTTGCAGAGGTTCCTAACACACTCACCCTCACGCTAATGGCCTAAAATAAGCCTATTACAGCAAACCCATTTTGCAGACTTGTCACACGGCTCTTTAAAAAGAAAAGAACCTTCCACTCATTAGGCAGTGGCTTTTTTTATGCCTGGATTATGCTCTGTAATTTTTACACTCTGACACATTGCCTTATTCAGCCTCCTTCACTACAGCTCAAGGTTGTCCTGCGGTCAACACCAACCATTTGACATGAAATATTCAAAACATTTGGCCTTTCCAAATACGTCTGCATCTTAATTGTAGTATTTTTCAGGTTCTCTTGCTTCATCTGAATGATCAAAAGTGTTAGTAATTTCAGGCAATCATATAAAGTGTCTGAAATACAGCATGAGACCAGACAACTTCTTTTGGTCTTTATTACTGGCTGACAAGCAACCACAGAAGCAGAAGCAGACTTACTGTAGTACTATGCCAGAGGGTATTACTAAATTATACTTTAAATTAATATCAGTAATGTCATTAATGTTAATATAATGCTTTTATCTATTTATCTAGTCGCAAGAATCTAAAGCATTCTCGACATTAAACATTGTGAAATTTTAAAAATCAGCATACAGTCTGCCTATATGACCTCATCAGTGTGTGTACTTAAGACAAAAGTTAGTAAAACAGAATCAGTAACTGGTAACAATACAAGCTTTATTGGCACTGCCAAAAGAAAACAACAGTATTGTAGACTTGTCATAATAAAAGCATAGTTCAAGGGTGGCCAACCTATCAGACACAACAAGCCAGAAAAACAAACTAACTTCTACCAGGAGCTACAAGCAATGTATTTCCAAACATATCAGTTCACACAACTAGAGTACTGCGGCAAAACTTATGACAATCACAAACTGACTTTTCTACATATACATTTAATTTAAACTTGGGGACCCCTGATTTTCACTGAAGGCCAACTTTATACCAACGGATTAAAAAAAAACAATTTGGTACAGAGATCTTCAAATTCACCCCTTGAATCCAGTTTATCTTCTTGAGTTTTGTTATTAGTGGCTGCTATAACTCTTGGGGTCCAATCAGTGACATCAATACTTCAGTAATCTACCAGCAAACAAAAAATACCAGACCGGAAAATGGAGTTGAGGTCCAGAATTTTAGGACCTCTGTTACAATGGCAGTACAGTGTTACGCTGTAAATTATGTGAAGTGTTGTCTCTTTATCTTTCATTGTAAATCATTTAAAGATCATTTTCCTACAATGAAATTTTAAACTGTATAAGGCTAGCTAAAAACAGTAACCAGGACTGAAAACTTATTGGTGCAGATCAACAGTTGGAAAAAAAAAAGTGACCCTGACACAATGAAATATGGTGAGAAATCATGTAGATGTTCTATGACATGAGCATATAGTCACTGAATCCATCCATATGAGGAGCTTCCTCACCTCTTTTCCCCCTCAGGGAAAACCTAAAGTATTAGAGCCAAGACTGAGAGATGAAACATGCTTATGAAATCTCTGTAGGTTGTCCCTTGAATATCAACATTACCCAGGAGCACGGCTGTATGGGAAGAAACCTATATAATATTCATACAGGTTTCTATTGGATTTTGTCTTTGTGCATGATAGTAACAAAGGATATGAGAGACAGTTTATCTGATTATGTCAGAAATTGTGCTTTATGGTAACATGTTGCCACACTGCTCCTTTTTCCTCTTAAACAAGGATAGAGCAAGACAATATAGTATTCTAGATTTCATCATTGTGTTTGTGTATTTATCAGTCACATATTTCTGTTGTAAACAATACCATTGTCTGCTTCTGTCTACACATTTCAACCCAACTGCCATTTGTGGTATTCTAAAGCAGTAAGGGCTGATTTTGTAAAGGTGAAGTGATGAATGTCAGCAAGTGCCTCTGGGGACAGCCTGAGCCCAACAAGAAGTGAGAGAGACAAGGAGAGTCCCCAAGGCAGATTCCCTCATGGCCTGGCAGCGTGAATAGGTGGCTAGAAATAAAGACTTACGGCACGGAATGTAGCGCCCATGGGAAAAAGTGTTTTATCAAAAATTCAAGTGGGTAAGGTGAAACACTGAGAAGCAGAGAAAAAGGTATAAACTATACTGTTAAAAGCAATTGTTTCAAAACACTAGTGCAAAACCAGATGTGGCAAGTCCCTTATCTCAGGTGAAACAGAGTTTAATAGGGCTCCAAAAACATATCTTGCTTGAGAAAGGTTTATGAATCAACACTTTCAAAGGCTGGCTACTCATTAAATTCTTCTTGCAGGATCCTAATGACAAAATTAATCTAAGCAAACATGCAAACACCTACAGTACCAGTGAAATGTTGGGACATGTCCACTCAGGGAGGGTTTCCCTTGTTTTGGGCCATTTTCCACATATTATGTATGTACAGTATCAGTTAAAAGTTTGGACACATCATCTCATTCTCTGTTTTTTCTTTGTTTTATTTTTTTAATTATTATTATTTTTTTACATTGTAAATGAATATGGAAAATATTAAAACTATGAAGGAACACATATGGAATTATGTAGTAAACAAAAAAGTGTTAAACAAACCAGAATATATTTTATACTTTAGATTCTTCAAAGTAGCCACCTTTTGCTTTGATGACAGCTTTACACACCCTTGGTGTTCTCTCAACCAACTTCATGAGGTCGTCAGAATTAATTTGTAGAACTGCTTGCCTTAATATGTTTGAGGCCATAACTTGTTCTGTACAGTGAATAGCACGGCTCCTTTGGAAGATGTGTCCAAAACTTTGACTGGTACTGTATATACAAATAAATGAGCTGAAAGTATTATCTGCGATTACTATACAGCAGATGCATCAGGCTGAGATTAGACTGAAATACTTATGTCCAATAATTTGTGGACACTTGCCTCTCGGAAAGTCCAGGCCAAAACCATTAGTTGCAGATGCCGTTATATTTCTGGATGCTATAACATCCTGTCTACTGGGAAAGACTTTCTGAGTCTATAGAAATGTGTTGCCATTCAGTTAAAGATGATGAGTTAAAGGAGATTACAAGACTAGACACATCCATTCACTATCTGTAGCCGCTTATCCAGTTCAGGGTCGCGGTGTGTCCGGAGCCTACCCAGAATCATTGAGCAAGGCAGGAATGCACCCTGGAGGGGGCACCAGTCGTTCACAGGGCAACATACACATTCCCGCCTAGTGACACTTTTGAATCGCTAATCCACCCACCAATGTGTGTCTTTGGACCGTGGGAGGAAACCGGAGCACCCAGAGAAAACCCTCATGGACACGGGGAGAACACACCAAACTCCTCACAGACAGTCACCCGGAGCGGGAGGTCCCTGTAGCTGTGTGACTGTGACACTACCTGCTGCACCACCAAGCCGCCCGGACTACATACATACTCAGTAATTTAGTTCAGGCTTTAGCCATACAATATATGCGAAGTATTAACATGTTATTTATACACTAATATTTTCAAAACTACAGCAAGAAAGTGCTCTGTACAGAGGAAGTATTTAGATCCTTAGAGACCCGAGTTTCTCAGTAGCTCGTATATCCCAGTTTTCCATAAAATGTTCCCCACACCTTGACACCAGCACCCTGTCTGTTTAAAGAAAGTAGCACAGACGAGGGCATTCTTGAATTCAAATTGATTTCAGCCGGCTTGCCCGTGTCCCCTCACACTGTACTCAGACAAGAGGATCTGCAGTCCCATGGCACTGTTATAATTTATGTGGAGAATATTAAACACTAAGCACTATTGATCTTCTGCGCTTTATGTGATGTTCTCCTGCTGGGAATAGCAGCTGAAGCCTTGCTAGGCGCTTGTGAGGAGAAAAAGAGAGCCTGTCAAGTGCACTGGATCTTTTCCTCTCGCTCATTCTTGCTCTCTAGCTCTCTTTTGCCAGATATACACTGGAATGTCATTTGTTACTAAAGTTTGGCCTGTGATAATGCACTTAACTATCTTCAATGAAGACAAAGCATTTTGGGTCATTCTGGGCAAAACTAAAGCATTAAATATCAGCTGGTTTTGGCGGTTTCCGCCCCGGATGACTGCCTGTGAAGAGTTTGGTGTGTTCTCCCCGTGTCCATGTGGGTTTCCTCTGGGTGTTCTGTTTTCTTCCCACTGTCCGAAAACACACGTTGGTACGTGTATTGGATTGGCAACTCAAAAGTGTCTGTAGGTGTGAATGTGTGTGTGTGTTGCCCTGTGAAGGACTGGCGCCCCCTCCAGGGTGTATTCCTGCCTTGCGCCCAATGATTCTGGGTAGGCTCCAGCCACACCACAACCCTGGACTGGAGAAACATCTACAGATAATGAATGAATATATATAAAACACTGACTTAGAGGTGCTGTGTTAGTATGTGTAGCACTGATATGAGTGGATCAGACACAGCAATGCTGCTTGAGTCGTTGAGTGGTAACTTGTTGGTCCACCTTGTGCACACACCTTGTGTAGATGTAAAGTCAGAGCTAGTAGATCATCTGTTGCTGCACAGTTTGTATTGGTCGTCCTCTTGTCCATCAGTGGACCCATGGATGCTGTTGGCTGCATATGTTTTGGAGGGCTTTAAAAACTCCTGCAGCACTGCTGTGTCTGATCCACTCGTGTCAGTGCACTAACACGCTAACACGGCACCACCACATCAGTGTCAGTGCTTCTCTGAAAATGATCCACCACCCACATCACACTTGCCCTGCGGTTTTCCTGTGCTTCAGTTGTCAGGTGGTAGGAGACTAACAATATATGTTGCAATAGATGGACTACACTCTGTAATTGTTGAACTACAAAGTGCTCCTGTATGGATAGTGGAGCTGAGAAAATGAACCATGAGTGTAGAAACAGGGAGGTAGTCATAACATTATGGTCGATCAGTGTGTGTGTGTATATATATATATGCAGCTTGAAAGCCCCACCCTGTATGTTTACAGGTTTGGTTCCTTAAACTTATCTCATAAGAACCAATGGAAATAATGCTCACTCATGGCGCTGACAGCTTAGTTTGCTCAATATACATTTAATCCAGCATATTAAAAAATGCCACCCAGACATGTAAACAAGATTAAAAGCTTGACTTTTACTGCAGGGGATCTTTAACATTTATTCTTATTCTCTGTAGAGCATGTGTTGATTTTTTTAACTAAGAAAATCAAGAACACATTTTTTGACAGTGTAAACAAAATCTGAATAAATACCGTGTTAAAAAAAAAAAAAAATTATATATATATATATATATATCTGTTCATGCTTGTGCATGTGTTTCTGTGTATGTGGACGGGACTGTAAAATAAATGGCCAGTCTAATGCTGCTGTATAATTCAGGCATAATCACTTCCCATAAGCGATGACAATGCTCTAACCCTGGGAAAATATCATTTTAATGCTTCTAAATGAGGTCACCATGCTGATCACATATCCTGCCTCATAATCATAACTCTTTCAATAATATTTCCTCAGTCCCAATAAAGCAGGTCAAGTTCAGTAAAAGGAGTCCACTAAGGTCCAGGAACTGGAGGAGAACTTAGAGCACTTGTTTATTCCCTCTTTAATTTAGTAAACAGGGGAGATATCACAGGACACGTGTGCAAGGAGCCTGAATTCCCTCAGAGCAGCCCTATTAAGTAAATTCCATGTGGAAATGGCTGCAGATTATGGCTTAATTAGTCAAGGTTTTAGTTTCTGTTCAAGCTCACTCTCTCTTATACTCTCTCTCTCTCTCTCTCTCTCTTTCTCTCTATGATTGCCTATAACTCAGTTGTATGCTCATATGAAATTAGTTAATTTGCTGCCAAACAAAGTCCTCCTTCTCTGCCTCCAAATATGAAATAAATAATTCACAAAGCTAAAATCACAACAAAGAATTGTATCAGTTGTATATATACAGCAATATTTCAAATGATAACCATAATAAGATTTCTTTTACAGAATGCTATCTCTATAGGCATATAAAACCCATCTGGCAATACAAACATTTCTGGCAGAATTAGTTTGAATGAACAATGAGATTTGAAACTAACATTTATTTAAAGGCCTAATTCACTACTGTAATCAAAACACACTTTTTGTTAAAAGTTATAACAATCTCTCTCTCTCTCTCTCTGAAAGTGCCAAATAAGCTACAAATGAGTTTCTGTGGTAATTCAAACAGTGAATTTAAACTTTCAGATGAGTTCAACTTCATCCATGTCCAAACATTTTTTCCAACTTAAACACACCATTTCACTTTAAAAGACACTTAGCTTCGGAATGTAAACTGCAATTGCCCACAATCATAGACGTCCATTTTAAGGCAAAATATGGTAAGAAATGGGACAAGAAATATGTTTATAATGGGATTAGAAATATTTTGTTCTTCTAAGTGTTTTGTTCTTTGTTATTGGAGGGCATGGAGGGCACATAGATTTTCATTTAATTTTACTCAGTTTGCTTAAAAAGAGTTTTTTTTTTCTTTCATCTATGATTTCTTCCTCAATAATAACATTATAGACACATTAGAAAGTCTGATTTAGCCAAACCTGGCCTCAATTTAATCTAGAAATAATATCTAAAAAACTAAATTCTAAATCTAACTCACCATTTCCAGACATTGTGAAGCATAGGCAGCCTTATTACAGACATTGTTAAAATTTTGTTTGGCTGGAAAGTAGGCTCCTCTCAGTGGATTGCAAGAGGAAGCATGTCAAAATCTTCCAGTTTTAACCCTGTGATTAGGAGATTGCTTATTCAATCCCTAGTGAGTTGAAGTGAGCAGAATTATCCTTATGCTCTCTGGTTGAATAGGATGAACTTTTCTCCCCATGAGCAATGTGTAAGTCGTTTAGATAACAGAATTGGTGTACTCTTCCAAATGTGTTCTAGCTTGGTAGTCTGGTTACCATTTTGAAAATTTCTTAACATCAATGGATATGCTGAATGATACATTGAATGATATGCTGCTTTGTTTACACACCACTGACCTGTTGAAGTGCTGTTGCTGTCTCCTGCTGCTTAAATGTGACTCCTGAAACTAAGACCTCACTAATCTCCTGTGTGTCTCCCCTTGGGATATAGTAAAGATCTCAGTGAAGTCATTAATTCTGCTCAGATTTATGAGATGAACTAAACCATAATATCTCCTTTATCTCTTTGTTGTCTCATGTCTTTTTTTTCTCATTCTTTTTCTCCTAAGGAATTTTAAGAGAATTACTATTTGTCACCTGAGCTATTTCAGATGAAAAACCTATGAGCAATTAATTTTTACTCTGGGTTTTTGCTTTTTAATGGAAGGGTACAAAAAAACATTCCTTTAAAAGACAAATAATCAAATATTTACCAATACTACAGGAACAGCACTGCTACTGTTTCTCAGTCTCATGTGCACAGATCAATGTTTGGTAAAGCTTTGCATTTTTAACTATTTCTGTAGGCTTTAGCTTCAATCTTTGTCTCTTTAGCACCAATGCTGAAAGATTGCATCATGTATTGTTATTGCTCCTCATCCATAGCAGAGAGTCAGTTAATATGAATGAAAACAAATCACAGGGATTGTTTGTTTGCAGACTTTGGTATCGAGTACTGCATTTAGAAGTTGATTGGAGTGATTTTGCAGGTAATGTTGTGGAAATATTATTTGCATTTCAAACAACACACTGTAAATATCAGGACTGAAGCTGGCCATTGTGTGATTCTAAAATATTTACAAAATTAGTAATTTAATAGTCCTTTAATATCCTCTGCATGGGTATAGTGTTCCATGTCTTGGAGATGCTGTCCAATAGTTTACATATCACAGTCTCACATGTCTCACATGCCCAGCCTTGATGTTGCATTCAACTGCTTTGAAAACTGAAATATATCATAATGTTGATTTACTGATCTTTTCAGTTGCTGGCAGATATTACTGGCAGGCATCAACCATCACATCACTAGCTGCTAATTTTGTTTAATTTTACTTCAATGTTGAAGTTCTTAGATGTGTTTTTTATGTGTTATGTTATCCTCTCTCTGTATAATGAATTACAAATGGATGAATATATATATTTTTAAAATGGGGCTGTCATTTGTTCTTTTTTCAGAAGATCTCCTTCAAACTATCTGTTCATATCAGTTTCAAACAAATTCCTACACATTTTTCTGCCTCCCTGCGACTTCTTCTTAACACCAGAAAGCTCCCAACACTTTGCAAGGTTTTTACGCTGTGTACCATCTCTAAGCAAAAGTATTCATGACAAAATCCCTTGTGTGTTCTCTGAAGCACGAAACAGGGAATACATAAATAGAATTGGAAATCAATGTCAGAACTCAATTTCACCAGAACAAACCATAAAGAGAACTGCATTTCTGTCTCTATTAGCAATATGGCAACACTCAACTAAAGTGGGGTCTCCACAGATAAAATGGATCTTATCAGTATAAAAGCCCGTAGAAGGACTGACTTGAAAATAACTTCATGTATATGTATGATTTTAGACTATGTACAAATGTCACGTGTGTTCTGCAGGCAAATCTCTGAGGACCAATTACAGGAATAGGCACCAGGAAAGCGTACATATCTATATGTGTGAGTAATAAAGACATGGATGGATGATGGAATCAGCCTCAGAGTAGATATTTACGGTCAGTGTGAAGACAATTGCTTTTACAGAGGCTGCCAAATAAAGAAAAGCATTAGGTTAAAGACTAAGCACCACTTAATGGACCTCCATGAATATTTCACATTATTTTAGTTACTGGCATATATAAGTATGAATTAAAATGAAAATAGCAGCTTAATTTGCTTTAGTGGACAACAGCTGAACAACGCCGCGGTAAAACACCGTTATGACTGACTGTTATGACAGTATCTAGCTAAATAACCAACATTATTCATGACAATAGTCTAGCAATAAGCTAAACTATAATGTAGAGGTACCGTTATTCTTGTAAATGTGATCGAAGTCGAACTCAAATTCATCCGAGTTCACTATAAACCTCCGTAATGCAGCTACGTAGCCGAGTATAATCTGAGCCACCGAGTTTAGCAAGTCAAGCTACCGTTAACTAACACCAACTAAAACAGGCGAAGTGAGTGTCCTTAGCCTGTTTACCTCCATGTTACAGAGGCTCTTGAACACCTTTCGTTGGTGTCCTTACATGCCCATATTGTTGGAAAAGCGCCAGTGAAATGAGCTACAGATAACGGAGTGAGCGGAGGGTCCTTTCCAAAGTGCCCGTTTATAGTTGACAAATTTAGTCCATTAGGATATTTTGGGATTTTTGGGCTATTTGTTCACAGATGTCCCACTCTAAATTGCAGCCAAAAACAACACACCTTTTCGTCATTTTACATTAAATTAAGTGCAACTTCTAGAGTTGTTGTCCACCGTCTACGTCACA
This sequence comes from Hoplias malabaricus, assembly GCF_029633855.1. Lineage (NCBI taxonomy): Eukaryota > Metazoa > Chordata > Actinopteri > Characiformes > Erythrinidae > Hoplias > Hoplias malabaricus. The sequence goes on from NC_089803.1 coordinate 27,975,437, forward strand.
GACAAGGCGCCTATTAGAGTTTCCGAACACCGTTGAGGGGGGATTGGGACCAACGGTCTTTTAAACCTTACTCCTTCAATTAGTAAGAAATAACATTTTTTCTGACTATCAATAAACACAAGTAAGAAACTCAAATTCCACTGTATTTATTTGTTTGACACTTTCATATCGCTAGTGCTTAGCCTTAAAAAAAACTATTTAATGGAAGTCAGTGTAAAAGGATTAGATTCCAAGTAATCTTGGAATTGGAATTTTGAGTTCATACACATTGTTTGGGTTGCTGAAAAACAAACAAACAAATAAATAAATAAAATCTTTATAAAAAATTACTATTTTTTCCCCAACAGGAATAATTTGTCACTTTCCTATCCTTGGACTGCTGTACAGCATTTTCATTTGTTCATTCGCTCATTTATTCATGCATTAATTAATGCATTCATTTTTTGTAATTACTTTACACTTTTCTTTAACCAACTTGGAAACACTGGGCGCAAGGCAGGAACACACCCTAGGAGAGGCATTATCAACTATCATGTGTTTTTGTACTGTGGTAGGAAACCCACAGAGTCATAGGGAGAAACACACCACTCTTCTTTCAGATAGTGACCCAAGGCAGGTATTGAACCCACAACCCTAAAACATTGGAAATGTGTGACAACACTACATTTTGTGCAATTTTTTGCAATTTTACCCTAAACATAACATATCAATTTGAGTTCTTATTTCAGGTCTGAGTGGCATAACCACACAAATGTGGGTCCTGTTGAAGAAAAATATAAGTAGAACTGGACAGGAAATGAGAAATAGTATTTTTTTTTTCCTGCTATAAAACAGTTTGCCCAGGGAAAGAGTGATTTAGAAACTTATAATATTTGTTTTGCATATACATATAAACTTTTTAATTCCTCTGTAATAATAACAAAACTTTCAGGTCTTTGAAGGCGTTGCCAGTTGGTGATTCTTCATTTATTGGGACAATGTCAGAGCAAACTACTAAAGGAATGCTTTGAATATATTTGGTATTCCAGCCAAATTACATGACAGTGTGCATTCTGTGCACTTCATGAAAAAATAATAAAAAATAAAAATAAAACATAATAAAGAACGCTGTTCTGCTGTTGTACAGCATTTCTGTCAAAAAAAAAAACAAAAAAACAACATGTATCATTTAGTAACTACTACTCAACAAATCCTTGCCCTTTCCATTCTAAAATGAGCGTTTTCATGAATGTGGGTCACCTGGCCCTAGATCATTGTACTCTTATAAATATGGGCTCAGGTGTTAAGCAATTGCATCATGAATCTTTGCAGAGCATCAGTGTTCCACGGCTACAAATGGAATCATAATTTTTTTGCTTAGATCTAACGATATATCTGTTTTCCTAGACTGCTCTGAATGTATGAATGCAGTGTTCAGTACTGAAAACAGAGCAGGTAGAGGATTTAAAGGGCAAAGGTTCACCCCTGTGTACACACAATACAAACATACAGAGGTGAACTTTTGCCTTTTAAAGCCTTCCTTGATGTATGCTACTGTATTTGTTTACTTTATTTTTTTATTCTCCCAGAAATCGATCTGCGGTGATGCCTCCTTTCATTGTGCTTTGCACATATCCGTGTTTAATCCATTTCTGGCAGCAGAAGAAGCAGTGCAGTAAGAAAAATAGCTTTAGTTGCATAAGACATGTCAATGCAAATTTAATAATTCGGCATATATGGGATTCATAAGCATAGTTTCAAACAGTACTGTTATGCTCAAAATATTTGGGCAAAGGGCTTGTGTATTTGACAGAAAAAAGGAACTAAATTATTTTGTGAGGCACTGTGAAGCGTTTTTCTGGATGTGTAAATTAAACTATGTATGTGAATACTTTCAAAGTTACTAGAGTCTTGTGATGGTTTGTTTGATTGCTTGTTTGAGTTTAATATATTGAATTGTGATTAAATATACAGCAGAAACTTCACTTACCCCTCATCTATTCTTCCATTCATTTTTTTTTCTGTAACCGCTTATCCATGTTCTACCAACATGTATCATTGGACTGTACGAGGAATCTGAGGTACTTGGAGGAAACCCATGCAGATGTGCAGATGTGCAGAGAAAACATATTTCATACTCCTCACATACAGTGACCCAACGAAGCTCTTAAACTCATAATGCACTTACTGATGTTTAAGGATAAAATGTTAGACTCTTAATAATGAACAGCAAATAATAATGCGCATAAAAACTACAACTGCTTTTCTTTTACACATTAAATCTCAGCTATTTGAATTTTAAGATGAAATTGTGGAGAAAAAAAAAAACATTGCTTCTTAAAGAGAAGCAAAAGTGGGAGTGTAAGCTCCTCACATGAATAATTCTCTTTAGCAGAGGTGAGGGAAAAAGAAAATGTTACATCAACATAATTAAATTTGTGAGTAAATTAAAAATGGTGAGTAACGCCAATCAAGATGTTAAAAAAAACTTTTATAAATAAACATGCATGAATATATCAATGCAAAACTGAATTAGTAAATAAATGATTTATTTATTAAATAAATAAATAAACAACTATTCATAGCCAGGAGTAAAATTCCTTTCTCGGGTGCCCTATATAATATAGTCTGCCCAGATGTTTGGAGATATATTTTATAATGAGTGAATTGCTATGCAAAGTTGTGCCCAGTATCACACTGCTCAAAGTCATATAAAGTGACAACATACCGCCAACATACACTCCACCCCATCTTTGAGCTGTGGGACTGTGTTCTTTGGAGGGAATGGACTGCATACAATATTTTTTTCCCTATACATTTGGAGTGGCTTTGAAGGGACAATTTGCGAGCTAATTATTCATCTTAAGTTTCTCATTTTCACATTGCAGGGTCCTATCAATTTTTTACAGAAACAACCCAAAACTGTTTGTACAGACACACATACGAGCTGTTTCTTTCAATGCATGTATATGTATTTGATATCTGAAGAAATGATAGATGAACAAACAGCTAGCCAAAACAAATCAAATTATATACCAAAAATTTATAAAACGTGGCTGCCTACATGTGGGGAACCCACAAAATGGAGCATTTGTATGTTCTGCACCATGCAGTTGCATCATATTTGTTGAATCTTGTTGTAAATGAAAGAGCAAAACTAAACTAAACTAAAACTAAAATTAAAGGACTATCGGTTTAGATTTTGAAGCTTGCTAGGCTTGTCCCTCTTGTTTTAGGTTTTTAGTTTTTGGAGGGATCTGCATTGCATTGCCCAGTCTACCTGCTAGTCTACTGGTTTACTAATCACTGTCTGACATCTGAAATATCACAAGACAATTTGATTTTCCCCCAACACATACATTATATGTTATTCCATCTTGTAGACAGACTGTGCAACTTCACAGAAGGACACCTTCCAAAAACTGTCAGCTTTAGTAAGATTTTGTAAAGTTTGCCTTGAGAGACTTTCTTGACAAATTAATATTTTGAACCATTCTGAACCTCTCAGTCACAGCAGTAAAATCATCCCTTTTAAATGGCAAACAAAACATCACATCTAATATAATATAATGTTTATTGCCAATTATTTGGAAATGACAGTTTGGAAATGAAGGCTGTCCCATCCTTCCCATAGTTAATTTATACCATGTGTCCAAATGTTTGTACCCAGCTCTTCAAATTCAGGAATTCAGCTATTTTAAGGTGCTGCCACTGTGTATGTAGGTGTTCAGTTGTGCTCACATAATTTGTGTAATCTGTACACAAACGCTATCAATACAATGGGATGATATGAAGCAGGTACACACCATGACCAATGCCACATATTGGCAAGATGGGTATAAAGCCCCCTTGCTGTGCAAGAGTGAATCTGCTTTCTCTGGAATGATGGAGCACCATAAGTGTGAACTAGACCTGAGGTCATTAATGGTTAGGTGATTTGATGCAATCCAGTTCTTACAGAATTATTTCATTATCAAGTGCACATTTTTTCATAGAGTAGTAGAAGCTTTTACAGCAGCAAAAGAGAGCAAACCCCCTGTGTTTTCCCTTCATTTCATAACTATTAACAAACATTAAGTGAGCAAAAGCCTTTGGACCATTTAGTGAGAATATAATCTATAAGATGTTAAATAAATAAAATATAATGGTACTGTAAATAACCAAGTTTGCATTAAATCTTATTATTTTTAGATTTATTTTTACTATTTTGATTTTATTTACACCAGTAAAGCAGTTAAATATTAAAATGATGTTATATTCAGTGAAGCTAAATTATTCAATATCCAGAACTGCATTTATTTGAAATGACTTGAAATGGATGTTAAACCTGAATGCTTTGCGTGAGACATCACCTTATGTGAGCTATCTGATGCCTATGATTCATCCAACTTGCAAGTGTAGGCCTACACAGAACTATTTGCTGCCAAAGTAAATAATTCATTTTAACTGAAGATGTTTTAAACCTCAGAATTTCCTTCTTGATGTTTTTGACAGCCTTGCTTTTCCATTATCATGGTACGTCTTTATGTACATAGTGTGTTTAGGATCAAATCAAGTGTTATATTTAGACCTGAACCAATCATTCTGCATTTTATGATTTAACCTGAAAAGCACATGGCACTTTAGCGTGATGGCTAGCACAAAGTTCACTTCACTTTTTTTTGTCCTCTGCAGTGGTTCCTATTCATACCCCAGTGTAACAGGAAGTCATGGATGACTGCTTAAAAGCCCTTAATAAAAAAAATAAATTTTATAAATAAATAAATAAAAACTACAACAACCAAAAAGCACAACATTTAAATAGGAACATGCTTCACTTGTGGCACATATGGCTTGTATACAGGTTCAGGTGTTCAGTTTTAATTAACTATATTTTTGCCCTATAGTTATGATGGGTTTTAATTATGGAGATTGCTGTATATACCATGTTGCCTCAAGGACATTCTAAAGTACCAAAAACCTGTAGCAGCACATTAGGTTGTGAGATACATCCAGGGAATACTTCTATAATGACACCTACCTGCATACCTGAAAAGTGTCTGTGATGAGGCTATTGTCCTGGGCATCAGGCCGTGTCCTGGTCCATCCGCAGAGAGCTAAGACATATCGGTTCATTTTATGTCAGGAAAATTCAGCTTAAAAGATGAACTATATAAATGAGGCTGTAAGTAATTAAGGCTTGCTAACTTAAGGCTGCACACTCACAGCCACATATCTGACCCTTGGCTATGGAGAAGAGCTGACCCTAGGTCTGGGCAATGACACAAAGTACTTAGGCCTCTGCTCCCAGCTATCATGCCTCACTATATATAGTTTACACAATTAACCAGAGAAGACCTTCATTAGCCTGTCTCCATTCTGCAGGACCTGCCGTGGCCCAATAAATGGACTGAACAGGTGTTCCTTAATAATATCTGCCTAACTGCCAACTACTCTGTTCTGCTCTGAGCTTTTCCCCTCCATATGGTTCCTGCTGTTCTGGTCTGGATGCTGTGGCTCAGCTGAGGTGTTATGCTTGACATTAATGTGCACATATGTTTACTGTATTCTTGTCCCATCTTGTGTGAAGTCAGTTCCGGATGAGAGTATGCTGGCACTGATTGACTGCTGCTTCTCTCTATTTATTCTATATATTTATTATGTTCTAGTCATTTTTGTTCATTTTACTTCTTTTAAGGAAAAAAGTGTGTTGTGTTTTTGCCTCCTCTGCTGCTGTCTTGTGACTACTGACCAGGGTTGGCTAACTTCTTTGTTACTGCTTGGCAATTACCTGCATGCTGACACAGATGCTAATGGCTGGGACAAACCTTGATGCCTACTTGCTATATATTTTCACTGCCTCCAAAAGTTTATTATTGGTCATGAGATACTGGGACATCTGCACACCCAACTGAAAGGTGCATACACATCTGTAGTTCTTCCTTGATGCTCAGTATCTTGAGAATTCTTCTACATGCTGTGCTCATCACTAAAAACAAACAGCAAAGCGGGAGCTTCAGTTGTAGCTGGGAAGTGAGCTAGGAGATCACATAACACTGTTAATCCAATTAATTACAAAGTCTATCCTCTGATGTGTGTGAGCCAATGAAAAATATAAAACCTATCCAAAGAGTGATGTTTAAGTAGTTCACTCAAGAAAATAAAAAGGATGACTATGAAGCGCCCCTCTAGGCATTGCACAGAATGAAGGACTGAGAGCTGAAAAAAAAAATCTGACCACCCTAATCAGCTGGGACTGTTGAGCAAGGGAACTTGCTAATGTCGACTGAGGGAGCCTTTATCATTACAGTGGCTAGTGGCCTGCCAATATTGCTGCTAGCTGCTGCTAACATTGAACGAGGGAGCCTTCTGTAATCTCTTCTGCCTGGTGGCTAGCAGCCTGTTAATACTGTTGCTAGCTGCTGCTAATGTCAACTGAGGGAACCCTTGTGACAGTTACAGTGTCTATAAATTTAATTAGCTCAATTTAAACTGGTTATTTTAGCACTAATTGTACCTACTTTCACTGCTGCTGCCTTTGCTCATTTATACTTTATGTATATCTGAGTCTTTGTTTGTATAATGGTGTTATTTGTTTAACTGTATAGAAACCTCGGGAATGAGAGTATGAAAGGTTTTTTATAAATTAAACTTATTAATGTTGGATTATTAATATTTACCTTCATATTGGGTTCAGTGTTAATGTGGAATATATCAAAGTCTCTAGTCTGATCTTGCAGTATCTCAATCAACAAAATCCCTAATTCTAGTCAATATTTATTACTGTTCATGTAATTTTTATTAGTCACATCATAGTTCAGAGCAAGGGGAAAACTACTATAATGCATAGAAGTGGATGAAAAAGCACAAAAGTTAATACCAGTGTCTTTCACAAGCAGGCTGGGGTTTAATACCCAGTCTGGGCAGGAAAATCTCACTCCACCACTAACTGTCCTTTAATGCTCCATTTACATGATATGAATTAGTCCAAGAGGGATTACTGAGTGGCCCAGCAGTCAAAGCATTGGCCCTATAATCAGTAGATTACTGGTCCGATCCCCAGTGATGCCTCAGCAATCCAAGGCCAGGAGTCCCAATAGAGCACAAACAGCTCTCTCTGGGTGGCAGAGATGGTCCCCTCCCTCGCCTCATCACACAGCATGATGTGACAAACATAGGCAGTCAGTGTTCTACTCTGACACACAGGGCTGTTGTTGTGAAAAGAATGTGGTGGATGACAACTCATGTCATGAAGAAAGCATGCTCTTGTACTCATCCTCCCAATGTTGGTGGCATCTTGTGTGATAGGGGAAGTTAATCAGCTAATTACTCAATACATTTTCCACTGCAAAATTATTAACAACATACTTACCAAATTATTTGTAATGATGGTTATGAGGCTTACAATCTATTGTACTCTTGTAGGTATTTTTTATCGTGTGCCTCTGTATCTTACAGTAAAACATTGAGCTCATTTTCTTTTCTGTCAAAATAAAGTCATTTTACCATTATCCTCCCTACTGACAGGCAATCTTATTGCATCCAAGCCATCACACCTCTTGCTGTGTTACTACTCTTCTGCCAGACTTAAGGCACTTAAAATGCCATTTTGGTCTGGAAAAGTGGTGTCACTATCTATAATGATTACACAGAAGCAAACATTTCCTTTGGACAGGACTGTTCATCATCAATTATTGCACACAGAATATGTGTTGCCTGTTATGGACCTGTAATGTATGCGTATGAGAGTATTTCTCCTCTTCAGGCAAAGTTGACAATGTGCTGATTGCTTTCTGTGTGAGTGAACACTCGCACTAATATAATCAGCGGCACACTCGCTCTGTTGCACTGTGGATCATCAGTGGGAGGGGAGGAGATGAACTGCCTCTTGGAGTGTAACTCTTGACCAACATATTACAGGCAATGTTTATTCAGGAGATAAATGGGCATAATGTTGGAGAGACCTTCCCTTTCAGTTGGGCTTGTGGTGTATGTGTACAGAACTTATAGAACAACAGACGCTAGGTCAGCCTTGAAGTTGATATATTATTCCACTGTGTCCACAAGTTAATGTCTGCGGCATGCTTTGGTAAAAATACACATGGATCAAGCATCACAGTTCCATTTTCTCCCTGTATAAACAACCTTATTATGATCAACTGATTTCAGTGCAGGAGTTGGTGTGTTCTCCCCGTGTCCGCATGGGTTTCCTCCGGGTGCTCCGGTTTCCTCCCACAGTCCAAAAACACATGTTGCAGGTGGATTGGCAACTCAAAAGTGTCCGTAGGTGTGAGTGTGTGAGTGAATTTGTGTGTGTGTGTCTGTGTTGCCCTGTGAAGTATTGGCGCCCCCTCCAGGGTGTATTCCCGCCTTGCGCCCAATGTAGGCTCTGGACCCACCGCGACCCTGACTTGGATAAGCGGTTACAGATAATGAATGAATGAATGAATGAATGATTTCAGTGCTTGTTCTTTTAAGAAAATGAACCACAGCTCAGTTCAGCTGTGCCCATGAGTGAGGAGCAAAGCACTAATTTCTAGCCATTTTTGCTTGGTTCTCTTACATTTCTGTTCTCATTTTCCCCATATTTAATCATTACACTTATTTCCCCACCTGTTTGTTTTTACTCCCTCTGTTTAACATGTTTTTTTCTGCTCTCATATAAACACAGGTCCAGTGCAGTGATTAGAGATAGATCAGCTGTGGGATGGGACATTTCTAAATTGTTAGCAATTTGAAATCAATTCAAAATAATTCTCATTATGAAATTCTTGTAAAATTATATTACTCTACCTATTTCTAGATAATATTTTATTTGTATATTATTTGTGTGGCACAGTGGAGCAGCAGGTAGTGTTGCTATCACACAGCTCCAGGCCCTGGGGTTGTGGGTTCAAGCCCTGCTCCAGGTGACTGTCTGTGAGGATTTTGAGATTTTGATGTGTCCTTCCGTGTCCACGTTGGTTTCCTCTGGGTGATCCAGTTTCCTCCAACAGTCCAAAAAAAAAAAACACATTGGTAGGTGGATTGGCTACTCAAAAGTGTCCATAAGTGTGAGTGTGTGAGTGACTGTATGAGTGTATATTGCCCTACGAAGGCATGGGGCCATCTTCAGGGTGCGTACCTGCCTTGCACTCAGTGATTCTGGGTAGGGTCTGGTCCCACCGCGACCCTGAATTGGATATGTGGTTACAGACAAGTTACAAGTAATTGACACATTCTCTAAACAAAATGGTTTTTAAGAAAAAGTACCCTTTTCTATAAATTTGTTGAGAAACTTTATAATATAATCTCATAATCTTAATGAGAAGTATTGGTTGTATTGGTTATAAATGTAAGATTTGACACAATAAGATCTCATTTTTTGTAGTGTGAACTTCTGATAAATCACCATATTTCCATATGGAAATTTAATTAAAATTTCAGTTTGTGCATAAGGCAACATAACACCTACATCAACATTTTATCACAACTGACATTAACCTGCATCTATATCTATATAAAACCTAATTCCAGAAAGTTTGTTTAATGCAGAATTAGAGCATGAAGTCAAAGATGAGAGGAAGGGTTTTTAATGAATAGCGTTAAGAAGGTGATGGTCAAGTATTTGTTTGGAAGCGCTCTCATGGTAGTTGTTGTTATTAGATAGAAAATGAGGGCCAGAAGAGGTGCATTTCACTTATGTATTAATACATTTAAGAGCCAAGTGAGTACTTGCATGACAAGCAGCTTAATTATATAGTCCTCCAGGCAGACGCAACTTTGTATATTATGAATAATTTTAGACCATTTATAGCTATTTCTGTTTTAATAGTGTTAGCTCCAGTTACCTGGATCATGTTTTAGTGTTTTGATGCGCCTTGCTAGATACCAAACTATTTGTCCAAAACTAAATGGACCTGAGTGTTTTCATCAAGCCCAGTCAACTTTCTATATCATTCATGTACTTTTTTTAGGCTCTGGTCATGTTCACATTTCACATCTGGCTTCTCACAGCTCACCTTACATTTTTAAATTTTTTAGATATAATTAGATAGATAGCATTTTGCTTGCTTCAGTTTATCTTTTTCTTTAATCCACTTCCAACATTTTAAAAGAGGTTTTAAACTGGCATGCTAGAATCACCAATTACAGTTGTTAACGTTGTGATCCATAAACATTGCCTTACTGAGGAAAATTAAAATCAGCAGCAGATTGATTCTGGAAAAATGTAGGCCATTACTAATTTTTAAATGCATTTTGTTATTATTTTTTTCACTTTGTTATACGTACTGTGTAAAGAAATGGAGTTTTAGAAATCAACAAGTAAAAATTAATGACAGTACCACCCTAATTACCAAGCAACGATGCAGTATGCACAGTTTAAAACAAGTTATGAGATGTTGCCTTAAATCATTTTTGGTACATATATTTGTAAAAAAAATATTTGACCTTTGGAAAACATCCATGTTTTCTTGACATCTTCGTATTTGACGCTTATTCTATTTTGTTTATTCATGATGAAATGATGCAATATGGTTATTGTTCAGGGCTTTAAGTAATTGGGGGAGGTTAACTTGGGAGTGGACAGATATTTTGCTAAGCTTCAGTCAGTTTCAGACTCAAAAATTAAAGTTACATGTTAGCATGGGTCAATGCCAGAGGCGATTGCTCTAAGACTGCAAGGGAAGCTCAGCTTCCCCTAAAATGTCAAAAAAATAAGTGATCAAATATATACTGTTGTGTGTACATGTCATTGAATAAATATGCACTACAACGCGCTCAACTTTTGTTCAGAATCAGCTTCTTATCACTGGTAAAGACGCGGCTTTCCTTTCAATCATTCAGAGTCACGGTGATTTAAACAGTGCAGACGCTGAGCGTCCACAGAGTTCAATGGAGAAGCAGCAAAGTGCAGGGAAACGAAACGAGTGATTGGATAAATGCTGGGCTTTGTCCCGCCCATCGAACGCTCAGCGTCTCTGGGGGTCTATGGGGCAGTGGGCTGGCCTCGGCTGGCCCGGACGCTCAGCTTCTGCATGATGATTGGATGATCTGTCTGAGGCTGAATCCCTTTTTGATTGACAGCGAAATGAGCGAATCAGCGATCCTTTGGTGTAAAGATCCGTGGGAGCATTACTTTTTCATTCTGTTCCGAGTTGAACCAGAGACTTAGCGGTATTTTCTTTGTTAAAAACGACTAGCGACAAATCGAGCTTCTATTTCTGGTGTTTTTTTTTGTAGCTGCTTGTGTTTGGAGACTGACTTCTATCGCAGTTTCTGTCCAGCGGGTGCTGCTGAGTCCCTCCACCGTCACAAAGCACGTGTCTGTCCCTGGTATAGACGCCTTATTGGTACGACAGGGTCACAGATCATTTTCTTGAAAAGGAACGGAGGGTAGAATTTACGTATAAATAAACCGACACATTTTATGATGTAGGCCGGAATTGAGCTTCCCCTCCTTGAAAGACCAGCATCCGCCACTGGTCAATGCCCAAAATCAAGCCCTATTAAACCTCCGCTGAATTGGGAAGAGAAGCAATCTTCAAATCAGAAATGGATTTACTCTCAAAGACATATTATATAAAGGTAAGAAGCACTTTGGGACTGTAGTAACACTAATCAAGATATAGCAGTTGGGATGTTCAGTTCATTTAAAGCTTGTGCCTGCATCAATATATTTGTCCAGAGATAATACTAAAATATGTTTAAGTCTATTTAAGATCAGACATACTCAAGACTAAAATGACTCAAGAATAAAAATGCTTCAAGATCAAATTACTGTAATCATGTTGACAGAATAACAGTACCCTTGTTAAACACAGCTGAAAGTGAGTTTTTTCAACAGCTGTGCTAATCTGTCTATTCTCTCAGGTGTGCTAATTGGCTTAAATACAGACTTATGAAAATTCACCCCAGTCAGTTATCTTTCATTGATTTTCTAACTACAATCACATATACATTTTCTTTAGTATTCACAGTTAGATAATAAATCATTTTAAACTGGTCGTCAGAGACCCCCAAACAGTCCACAGATTTATGCTGTCCTTATCTGTTGCAAGCTAGGTTAGCAGAGAATCTAGATCTTCATGAGGACCACTTCCAGGTTATTCAACTAGGAGTACCCAAGCTTTTACATTAGTCTGTATCTTATCTGTATAACATTGTTATTATATCTCTTGATGAGTGTTTACAACAAACAGTACCCAGTAAAAACTAGTTTGTTTCATGACTAAATAAATATTTCCAGTCGATTCGATCAGATAGTGACAAAGAGGCTGATATGGGAACAGTAGAAGTTACCCAGCATCATTACACACACAAACAACAGATGCCCATGGAGTCACTTCACACATCAATTGATATGATAGAACAAACAGTCCAAGTGGAAGAGAAGATCTGACGACTTGCGTGAAGTACAATCACAGTTTCTCTATGAGTGACGTGGCTTAGTTGGACAATCATACAGTAGGACGAAACACAAACATCGCAAACAAACAGAAACAGCAAAACCTGATGGTATTACTCACCAGTAAATATGTCAGATTTGACTCATGGTTACTTCTGATGATTCCAATGCATTTAAAGCTCAGTGACTTTTTTCATTTTTGGATGAATCAGATGCAAGGAAGCAGTTAATTTCAGGTTCAACACTGGATAAATCCCATAAGAAGCAGCAGCCAGGCCTGGCGCAAGTTTAGATCTTGATTATGCAATCAAAACCTCTCCTTTCCGCTTCTTTAAATGAGGCCCTGCTGTGAGTAGAATCTTAGGCATAGACTCCTTTTACTCCTGCTCTGCGAGAAACAAATGTCACCAGTTTTGGTTTAGTTCAGCTGTGGAAGAATCCGAGGCCATTTCCAGTGTACCTCACAGGATCTGGCTTGAGTCCCTCTTCATGCTGGAGCTAAAGAGGAATGTGTTGAAATTAAAAACAGTAATGTAGCCAGCAGGTCCATAGATAATTGCAACATATCTTCAGGAATGGAAATGCTGAGTGACATATGAGTTCCTTTGTGTTCCTCCTGTCCAGTGACGCTCTATATACTCCTATATATCTCTCTGTTTTATGTGCTAGCATGTGTGTGCTAGTGTGAGTCAGTCTGGTGAGGAGGATGAGAGAGAGAGAGAGAGAGAGAGAGAGAGAGAGAGAGAGAGAGAGAGATGCTGAACACTGCAACTGCTGTAGCATCCTTTTCCTCTACAGTGGCAGCAGTGGTCTAGACTCATATAAATGGCTGTTCTGTTACAGCATTCTGCTGTATCATATTATACCCATTCTCTCATTCTTTCTCTCTCTCTCTCTCTCTCTCTCTCTCTCTCTCTCTCTCTCTCTCTCTCTCTCTCTCTCTCTCTCTCTCTGCCCTCCTTCACTACTCTCAGACAGTCCCGCAATCCCCCCTCCACCCCAGCACCTCATTTGGTCACACAAGAGGAGACACGCAGGAAAGGCTGGAATACAAATAAGCTGTTTAGTCTGCTTCGCTTAAAGACACTATTGTACTTTCCGCTTTGACACTCACAGGAGATTGAGCTCGTAGATGCATCTCCCATTGCTGCAAAACAAGGACACAGATTTGTGATCTCTCTCACCTGCCCATGGCCTGTCAGTGTGGAAATCACAGGATTAACCAGCTTTCCAACAGGATTTCCAATACGGGGTCTTTCATGGGCTGTTGTCGAGAGACACCCTTGCATGTTGATGCTCTTTTGCATGGATATCTAGAACATGTTTTTTTTTTTCCTTCTGGGGATGGCTTTACAGACATTAAAAAGACATTTTATAGGTTATTTTTTCTTTATTATTTTAGACATCCAGAAATATTTGGATGGCTGCCTGAGATTCCCAATTTGCCATTATATTGCCTTATCTTCTTCGGTTATGCATTTTTCTATGTCTTGACATACATCAATTTCATTTGTGTGAGTGTGGTTCTTGGTTTTCAAGCATTATTAGGGTTTAGTATATATTTTTTTGTATTCTTGTTTCTGGTATGGTATTTGCAAGCTTCTATAGGTTTCTGTGGTATTCTTGCTCTCTCACTCGTCTTAGTCTTGGTGTATGATTGTTATTTGACAGTCAAGCTAACAAGATTCCAGTCTTGCAACATCAGTTACTTTTGTCTATTTAATTTCCTATTGTCTTCACCCGCGCTTCCCAATTTGCTTTTCTTCTGAATCTATGATGAACATAAGTGGATACAAATCTTTTATCAATTCTTTTATAATTTCTCCCTCTGTTGTCCTTCTCCAGTAGGAGTGAAAAGCACCTTCATATAGAAGGTGCTGCAGTGGGTGCTTTATTCTTGCTCACTGGAAAAGTACAAGAACAGGATAGCAGTGTTATCAAGAAAATATTACTTAAAGCTAATACTGGGTTTAATAAGAGGTTATCCAAGTTTGGCTGGCCATCTAGCATTATGAGCACTGCATCTCAGTCCTGCCTGGAATTACTCCAAGTTTGATGGGGACACACTGCAACCTTTGGCCAAGAGGCTGGTGTCGTTTGAAGCAACCCTGAACTTCCAGTGGCTATGGAAGCTTTAGATGTGGCATCTATAGAAGCTTTGTCTCCAGGTGGCTCTGCAGTTCCTACTCTGGCAGATTCTACATCTTGTGTTTTGGCAGCCACTTATTTTGTAGTCTGCCAGCCTTTGCATTTCCTGCTAGGGTTGCTGCCTTTGTCTTTCCTATAGCCACTACCACTATGATCCCTCCAGGTCTGCAGTGCTACTGGCAAACAGTGCTTTGATCACTTAGTCCTAACAGTGTCACATGGTGCCCTGGGTGTCCTGCCCCACAAATCTAACCCAGTTTCTGCACCTTCATTTGCAACATCCTGGAACTTGTTACAGGTTCATGGAAGTGGTACCACTGGGTGCCTTGAGGGTTGTGCCCACCCTGCTGTTAGAATATTTGAGGTTTGGAGAATGCCATTGTTTTTTATTATTATTATTATTATTTTTCAGTCATTTTCTCTTTCCATACACTTGAGAAGAGCCCCTAGTTTGAAACTACTATGAATGACCCTAAAGGATACATGGTTGACTCTGCTTGACTTTCTTGCTGTGCTGCACCTTGGTTTGTGTCATTATCTGCTTTATTGGCACTGTTTGTCAGGCATCAGTATCTTCAGATATTTGTATTTCCTTTTCTGTGGGGTCCTCTGCTGATTTACTTTTGCCCTGGCATCTTATTTTGTAAATCTATATCTGTAGTGCATATGAGCAGCTATTTCTATTGTGAGCTTTGTACAGAATATTAAAAATTACCTTTAAAGTTTAGTCACGTTTACAGTTTTTATTTTATTTATTGTTCCCATTCCTGATGTTTTCCAATTATCTTGTGATTTCTGACAATGGATTTATTGGTGTTATCCCTGTCTGCCTGTATTTTGACTCATTCTGCCAATTTTGGCAATGACTCATGAAAAACAAAACTACTTTTGCTCACATCCAACTGTCTCTGGCTTCTGTGTGTTACATCTAGTCTCAGCATGAAGCTGTATAAATGATTAAAATTTGGGAACAAACATCAAATTTCTTGGGAGAGGGCAATGAATCTGGTGGAACATCATAATTAAAAAATGTTTGCAGCTAGTCTAGGAGAAATATCTCATATTTATTGTGACAAAACCTCCTGTGACATTTTCACTCCTGTATTAAAAACCGGAACTTGAGGGTCTTGTGTAAGAGGAATAAAATATTGTAGGTCACAGAGATCTACTGTTACCCATGGCAAGGTCAGGAATTGTTCCACTGGCCTTGTCCACTGTCTTATTTGATTTCACACAATGGTATCAGATGAATCAGTCAGCTGGAGTTATTTCTTCTTGAGATTGTCTTATCTTATAACTGTGACAGCTGAGCTCCACATAAGTTACCAGTGCAGCACAGAGCCCTTTCTTATCACCTGCTTTTTACATGCGGCTCATACACCAAATGCTAGAGAATGGAGTGCATTCTTTTTTTCTCTCTCTCTTTTTTAGAGAGAATCTTTAAACTGATATGGATTGCTAAGTGTATTTTTATCAGGGGTGGGTTTGGGGGCATTGATGAAACTTTAACTTTTACTCTATAAGTAACCTCTGATTGCATGTCTTCATTTTTATTTGTTTCTTTTGTTTTCCAAAAATGCCTAATTTCCACAAGATAATGTAAATTGGTGCAAACAGATCCTTAATAATAATAATATTATTATTAATTATAATGGATGGAACAGTGACACTGCAGGCAGTATTACTGTCACACAGCTCCAGGATCCCAGAGTCTTGGGTTCAAAAATCACCTCAGGTGACTGCCTGTGAGAAGTTTGGAATATTCTCCACATGTCTGTGAGGATTAACTCCAGGTACTCCAGTTTCCTCCATATGCTGGTCTGTGAATTGACTGTGCAAAAGAGCATTAAAAGTGCATAAAATAATATCTAAAAATATCAATTTCCAAAATGGCAACCTCATTTTGGTGTATACAATATGGCTTACTTTTCTTGGCTTAATTTTCCCTCATCTGTTTTTGGCTAGTTTAACTGTGTTTTGACAAAAGGTGTCTGGCTTAGCCACACTATTTGTTAGCTTGAAACATCAATGTGATATGAGACGTCAAAGATAGAAGCAGGTCATCTGTCAAAAACAGCACTCTGCCACTCCCTCCTGGTGTAGACAGCTTTGTTGATTACAGTGACAGCATTTGGGTTTTGTCATTGTCGGGCGCTTGCATCACCTGATGTTATTTGTGAGATGCTATTAGTTACAGTTCTTTGCAGCAGACCTGTAACTTGCAATGAACCTCTCACTTGTTTTGACTGTTCCACTTTTGAACGGCTGGTTGTTGTTGCTAGGCTACAGGTAAATAAGTCAGAGTTCTATGATATTTTGATCAGAAGGCTTCCAATCCAATCATATTTAGAGGGCAAAATTAACTGTGGTATGCATCTCTAAATACATTGCATTTATTTCACATGTTCCAATTTTTATCCTCATTAAAATGTTTAAAACATTCATAGCATTTAGATGCTTAATGTAACAAAATACAGTAACTAGTGAATACCATAAATAATGAAGCCCCTCTCACTTTCAGATGTTTACATATTTTTAACTCATGGTACTTTACTCTATATCCTATGCTTGTTTCAAATGTTAACCTTCACTTTGGCAATAGTTCCTTGGAAACAGTCAAGTCTGGTCTGTGAGAGTTAATTACAGCAAGTAAAGTGTATGTCTACATACACTGATTATGGGCATGTATGTATTTAAAGACTGGGCATGGGGTTTCGTCTGATTACTGTTTGCTAATTTGTTTCACCCTGCATGCATGTCTCCAGGTTAAGAAAAGGATGCTGATGAAAATCTCTGGGACATTTACCAGGCATATAAACACATATAAGTGAGGCTGTCATTTAATGAAAATGATATTAAGGAATACACAGGGAATAAATGTCAATTTTAATCTGAATTTAAAGTGCCCAAAATTGCATACATATATATATATACAGCTTTAAAAATATGACAAATGTACATATAAGAAAATGGGGAATTATATAAAACCTCAAGTTGGAATTGGAAAATTTGTACTGAATATGAAAATATGACTTATTATTTAATTTTCAAACATCTTTTTTGTATCTGACGACGTATATATATATATATATATATATATATATATATATATATATATATATATATAGTCAGTATCCTTAGCTCTAGCAGTGCTGATGAATTACATGTGGAAATCAAGCATTGTGTGCTCTGTATCCATACTTACTATATAATTATATTTATTAAACTCTTAATTTTTTAAAGAATTTATAGCATTATTAGCAAGAAATAATGTTTCAAGTGTTAATAGGGAGGTGGGCATGAGTCAGAAAGATCATCTTGTTTATATCAGGGCCAGTGCCATGACAATAAATCATGTTCTCTCAAGTAACTGCGTTATAGAAGGTGAAATGCAGATTCTTCCAGCTTAGAATAACAACAAAGGACCTTAAAAAAACTGTCCCTGGTTGTTCTGCTTCTTGACATCAGTGTCACTGAAAGCTTCATTTAGGATATGATACATGGTTGACAGTTTTTCTCAGAATGAATATATGTTTTCTTCAAACTGAGGGATGGACAGATAAATGCTTCTCTGTTGATTATTTATTTATAGGTCACATACATTCTCCCAACAGATTAATGCATGTCACCCTCAATAAATTAATTACATCAGTTATTCAAAGTCACAGAGGAATGCAAATGTGCCCCATAAATATGAAGAGCAAAAAGCAGAGCAGATCCGAGGGGCTGCATCACAGTATACAACAACATCTGCCATGTGAGAGACAGTTACCAGTACACAGCAAGATGTATATTTATACTCTATGCCATATGCTGAAAGATTACATTCTCACATTTTATTTTACTTTGAAAGACAAAGGAAAATGTTTGTTGTTTATTATATGCTAATCAGAATGCAAAGTAAAAGCAGCTGTATTCATGTACAGAAAACAGTAATAATCTTTCAGATTTTTGGTCATGGGCTATGTTTTTCTTTCATTAGGGGTTTGTTCTTCATCAGGAGTGTTGTCACCTCTCTGCTGTTTGGTCCTCCTGAAAGAAAGAAAACACTTCAGACAGCTTGTTTACTCTGGCAACTGTGCAAACATAGAATGGTTAAATTCAAATTGAGATGAAATGCAATTATTGTTACTTTCTTCACAGTTTCACTAAGGTTCAGTGGGTGTCATCAGATAGTGTAAATAGATCAACCTGTAAAAATCAAGTATACAGAAAATATACCACCCTCTGGTCACTGCATTTCAATGCAAAATATAAAAGCTATACGTGTACAGATAAATACTATGACATTAGTGGGTGCAACTTTATTCCTAACCTTGTATTCAAACATTTCACATTATTATTCCAAATGAAGTGTGCCTTAATCAAACAGCTCATTAAATCCACTAACAATTTAATGACATTTTCAGAAAACAGAGGAATACATCAACCTCTTTACATACAGCAACAGGAATTAAAGCCACAATTGATGAGCTGTGTGGTGTTGCCCCTTTAGATTAGGTTATAGAGTATTTTTTTAAGATGTAACGATAACCCATTTTCAGAATTTTGCCTTCTCAGTATTGGCAACTTTGTATGTTTGATGCAAACCTAGACCTAATTAAATTGTCTGAAGGGGTGGCATTATGCTCTTTTTGTTGCACTGTCCTTTATATCTAATCTAAAATCCTCAAGTCAATTGGCCTTTTTTCTATTTTATCCTTTTCCATGGCTTTCAAATCCCGTGTAAAGCATGCAAACGAGGTATGCAGTGTTGGAGGGTAGTGGGATCTGGGGTTTTTGCTCATCTCTGGATCTGGTATCAGCCACAGTGGGACTTGCAGGAGCAAATGCTGCAGCAGTTGTTGGGAGGAAGATAATTAACTGCTTCTCTCTGTGTAACAGTCATATGTTTACCCTATACCCAACAGATTTCATCTTCAGTAATCACCCTTCTCTCGCACAGCAGCTCTTTGAAAAGCATGCAATGTGGCAAGGGGGTCAGGAGAAGTGCTGGCAGGGACAGGGACAGGCACCGTGTTGGACCTTTCATATCCCTACTGGATCACAGCCTGTGAGGCTTTGTATACAGCACTGATATGGCTGGTCTTACTGGCTGCCGAGTGTGGACCCTTGGGTAGAAAGAGGGTTAGAGGTTATCCAGACAGCAGATGGTACTGTTGGCCACTGTGGGAGTGTGCATCAGTGGCACACCACTGGAGTTAACCCTCACTGAGTCTTCTTTACAACCAAATGAAGGTGAGCTCACACTGTCAGATACACTGCATTATAAAACAAATATAATATTGGAGGCTCTGAATAGGACCAAAGGGAATGTAGGACATTTTTACAGATACGATAAAAATAATTTTAGTATAAACAAATGGGGTAATATAGAGTTAAAAGTTGGAGGGGGGTTACCCAAGACTTTTTTCTAGGGCATGCATAATTTTAGCACAGAAATTCCATCCTAACTGCAATAGGTTTAATTTTAAAGCACAAACCCATTGCCTCTTCTAATTGATACAGTTGTGTAGATTATTTAATTATTTATCCTGCCATTTCATATATCATAAAAACCAATATAATATCATGCTTAATTATTATTATTTTGATACTTAATTACTGTAGTATTTATATGACTGAGCAGTAATTACTGGGAGGAGCTGAAGCTTCACTGCACTGGACATTAATTTACTGTTAATTTAACATAACACTTCAGTACATTTGAGAAATTAGCCATTGCTGTTTCCCCTCATCCCATGACATTTAAGGACAGCTCATGTTAAGTCTTTGCTTTTTTTTCTTCCATCTGTATGAGTTTCATGCTCAAAATGGATCCATACCCACAAACATGCCTACTACAATTCAGTAACAACAATCAATGCACTTTATTGACAGATACCAATATATCATTAACATGGCAGCTTTGGTTGGATTGAAATCAGGCTGTATGTGACACATACTATTAAAAAGTTCATAACACAATTTTTGTCTAATGAATCACACTGGGTTATGTCATAAAAGCGTCACTAACCTACATTTAGAGAGTATGCCAACATTAAATTCAAAACACTCTCCAATCACAAAATGTAAACGTCCATGTTATTTTATGAATTATTAGCTTTTATGTTTATGTTATGTTTATGCACAGTTAAAATTGCACAAAAAACCCAAGTATACACAAATATACATATTCCAGAGAGCTCTATAAATTGTTGTGTTTACAAATCAAGTTCTACAAGTCAAATATGCAAAAATACACATTAACAGAAAAATATATATATAATAGCCCCTCCCCGGATCACCACATTAACGTGGTGGAGGGGTTTGCGTGTCTGCATGAGCCTAGGAGCTATGTTGTCGGGGGCAATAGCCCCTGGAAGGGTCTCCCAAGGCAAATTGGTCCTAGGTGATGGGCCAGACAAATAGTGATCCATGAAGACAGAGATGAAGGGATCAAGGACAGGGACACAGCTTCCCTCACCCGGAGTAGGGTTAATGGGGTTTCACCCTGGAGCCAGGCCTTCGGGAAGGGCTCCTTGGCGAGCGCCTGGTGGCCGGACTTTCACCCATGGGGTCCGGCCGGGCTCAGCCCAAAGGAGCAACATGGGTCCACTCTCCCATGGGCCCACCACCTTTGGGAGAGGTAGGTCCGGTGCATTGTGGATCGGGTGGCAGCTGGGGTCGGGGGCCCTGGCGTTCAGATCCTCGGTTACTGAAACTGGCTTTTGGAACATAGAACATAACCTCTCTGGTGGGAAAAGAGCCTGAGCTGGTGCCCAAGGTTGATAGGTACCGGCTAGATATAGTTGGACTCACCTTGACACACAGTATGGGCTCTGGAACCAATCTCCTTGAGAGGGGCTGGATGCTCTTTCACTCTGGAGTTGCCCAGGGTGAGAGGCGTAAGGCAGGAGTGGGTTTACTCATAGCCCCCCGGCTTAACGCCTGCACGTTGGGGTTTACCCCAGTGGACGAGAGGGTAATTTCCCTGCGCCTTCGGGTTGGGGAAAGGGCTCTGATGGTTGTTTGTGCTTATGCACCAAACAGCAGTTCAGAGTACCATGCCTTCTTGGGGACCCTAGAGGGGGTGCTGGAGAGTACTCATTCTGGGGACTCCATTGTTCTGCTGGGAGACTTCAACGCTCACGTGGGTAATGACAGTGAGACCTGGCTCCGCTGATCTGAACCAGAGTGATGTTCAGTTATTGGATTTCTGTGCCCGTCAGAGTTTGTCCATTACGAACGCCATGTTCGAGCATAAGGGTGTCCACAAGTACTCCTGGCATCAGGATACCCCAGGCCGCATTTCGATGATCAACTTTATAGTCGTATCATCGGACCTGGGCCATATGTTCTGGACACTTGGGTGAAGAGAGGTGCTGAGCTGTCAACTGATCACCACCTGGTGGTGAGTTGGATCAGATGGAAGGGGAGGATGCCGGACAGACCAGGCAGGCCTAAACGTGTACTGAGGGTTTGCTGGGAACGTTTGGCAGAGTAACCTGTCAGAAAGATCTTCAACTCCCACATCCGACAGAGCTTCGACTGCATCCCGGGGGAGTCCGGTGACATTGAGTCAGAATGGGCCATGTTCCGGACTTCCATTGTTGAGACGGCTGAACTGAGCTGTGGCTACAAGGTTGTCAGTGCCTGTCGGGGTGGCAATCCCCGCACTCGGTGGTGGTCAGCCCGGGTGAGGGAGGCTGTCAAGCTGAAGAAAGAGTCCTATCAAGCCTGGTTGGCTCAGGGGACTCCGGAGGCAGCTGACAGGTACCAAGGAGCCAAGCAGCTCGTGGCTTCGGCTGTTGCTGAGGCAAACCATCAGGCGACCCAGGAGGGGAAAAAGGTTTTCCACCAACACTGTACATGGTGGGGGTGGGGAACTGTTGACCTCGACTGGGGATGTCATTAGGCAGTGGAAGGAATACTTCGAGGATCTTCTCAATCCCACCAGCACGTCTTCCGCAGAGGAAGTAGAGTTTGGGGACACCGGGGAGGGGCTTGTCTATCACTGGGGCTGAGGTGGCCGAGGTGGTAGGAAAACTCCTTGGCGGTAGGGCCCCGGGGGTGGATGAAGTTCTCTCCAGTTTCCTCAAGGCTCTGGATGTTGTGGGGCTGTCCTGGCTGACACGTCTTTGCAACATTGCATGGACATCGGGGACAGTGCCTCTGGACTGGCAGACTGGGGTGGTGGTTCCCCCTTTTAAAAAGGTGGATTGGAGGGTGTGTTCCAACTATAGGGGATCACACTTCTCAGCCTCCCGGCGAGGTCTATGCAGGGGTACTGGAGAAGAGAGTCCGACTGATAGTTGAACCTCGGATCCAGGAGGAACAATGCGAATTCCGTCCCGGTCGTGGAACACAGGAGCAGCTCTTTACCCTCGCTAGGATTCTGGAGGGTGCGTGGGACTTTACTCAACCAGTCTACATGAGTTTTGTGGATCTGGAGAAGGCATTCAACCACGTCCCTTGGGATATTCTGTGGGGAGTGCTCTGGGAGTATGGGGTGCTGGGCTCTTTGCTACGAGCCATCCAGTCCCTGTATAAACAGAGCAGGAGTCTAGTTCATATGGCAGACTGGTTTCCAATCAGAGTTGGACTCCTAACTGGACAAATTTTTATGGACATTTCTCGGCGTAGCCAAGTGGCGGAAGGTGTCCGGTTTGATTGTCTGAGGATTCCATGTCTGCTTTTTGCAGATGATGTGGTCTTGTTGGCTTCATCGAGCTGGGACCTCCAGCTCTTGCTGGGCCAGTTTGCAGCAGAGTGTGAAGCGTTAAGGATGAGGATCAGCACCTCCAAGTCCGAGTCCATGGTATTCAGTTGGAAAAGGGTGGAGTGCTCTCTCTAGGCTGCACGTGATATCCTGCCTCAAGTGGAGGAGTTTAAATACCTGTGGGGTCTTGTTTACGAGTGAGGGAAAGATGGAGCGGGAGATTGACAGGTGGATCGGTGCAGCGTCAGCAGTAATGCGGGTTTTGTACTGGTCTGTTATTGTGAAGAGAGAGCTGAGCAGAAAAACAAAGCTCTCGATTTACCATTCAATCTACGTCCCAACCCTCACTTATGGTCACAAACTTTGGGTAGTGACCGAAAGAACGAGATTGAGGGTACAAGCAGCTGAAATGAGTTTTCTCTGCAGGGTGTCTGGACTCTCCCTTAGAGACAGGGTTAGGAGCTCGGACATCCGAGAGAGACTCGGAGTGGAGCCACTGCTCCTCCATGTCGAGAAGAGCCAGTTGAGGTGGTTCGGGCATCTGCCTCCTGGATGCCTTCTTGGTGAGGTGTTGCAGGCATGTCCAACGAGGAGGAGGCCCCGGGGCACACCAAGAACATGTGGAGAGACTACATGTCTCGACTGGCCTTGGAACACCTCAGTACACCCCCGGAGGAGCTGGAAGCGGTGGCTGGGGAGAGGGAGATCTGGGTTTCTTTGCTCCGACTGTTTCCCCCGCGACATGGACCCGCATAAGCGGTGGATAATGGATGGATGGATGGATAGGAATACAGTGTGAGCGAAGCATAAATTAAGGGAGAATCATTGAAAAACTGGAAATATTAATGGGTATGTTGCACACTCACTTATGCAACCAATAATAAAATAAAGATTTAAATGCAGTAATAAAAAAGCTAGTAGCACACTGAAAGCTCAGAAACTGAGTGAACAGTTAATGATGTAGTCATGGTAAGATTAAGTTGCTTTTGGCTGCTAAAAGTTTTTTGCTAGATGACTAGACTAGCACTGAATGACTTTCTCACTTAAAATGTATTTTATAATGGGTCAGTGTTGATATTCCTGTAAGAATCCTGCACTGTACATTGCAAAATGACTTGCAATGGTCAAGATTAATTCATTTACATAAGAATTTGGTTATAGAGTAATGTAAAATGTGTGAGATGTGGGTTTGGGTGCATGTGTTTTTGACAATAGCACCATTTCCACTGTATTGTAAATACATTCTGCTTTGCAGCACAATGCAATGAAAACAAAGCTGGTCTCTTGCTTCTTTATTCTAATTTAGGCTTGTGTATGTAGAAACAAACCAAATGCAGGAAGTGGAAAAGAGGAAAATATATTCTTATAGTCACTGCTGTGAAATAAGGATGCTGTTCTTTTCCCCAGACACTGGGAATCTACTGTGTAATGTTGTCCTATACAACAACTATAGAGTCTAAGTATTAACCTGGGTATGTATAAGGCACAAACATTACAGCAGGAAGTTATTTTTGGTTGTAAGTTGGTAAAGCTTGGGGTTAATTAATTTTGGACTGAAATATGACTGTATGTATGAACTCTGTAAAACAAGGGATTTTACTAAAATGACAACAGTTGAACAAATGATAAGCAGATAAAGGACATGTTAAAATACTCAATGAAGTGAGAAAGTAATTTCAGTATAAAAGAAAGGTTAGTGCCAACAATTGCACTAAATCTGAGTGTAATGTCATGCTTTTAACAGGAGACAGATAATTCGATATAAATAGCAAGCACCTGAAGATAAAAATGTTTCTTTGGACCGTTCTCAAAGTATTTAAAATTTACCAACCCATGAGAAAATAACAAAAAGGTCCAAAATACACTCTCCCTCTTCGGGGGAGGCATGTCCATTACGAGAGAGTCGCAGACACCAGTCGAGTGAAGTTCAAAGCAAATCAAAGTATTTATTTACCAAAATACTGGATCCAGGAGAATTCACACATTGAGAACAGTCTAATACCCCTCCCAAGTGAAAATTCTGACCTCCCATCATCTGACTCCGAAAGTTATACCCATGATGACGTATAGCCTGGTGGTGAGGCGTTTCTGGCTGATTAGCGTATATTAATATGCATAATTTCACGTGTTAGTACTCAGCTCTTCACGTGCAATATTCAGGTGCCTGTTGTGACCCTGAAGACATTCATTATCTGGTCAGGCTTACAATGGGCCTCTCTTCTCAGCACTTTTTTTCCTAGAGACTAAAATTTAGGGAGTTAGAAATACACTTCAAGGCCACAAGAAGAAGCTACAGATCAGCGCCTCCATGCCCAACACTATGATGTCAGTGTGTTACAATTCTGGAGTGCACATCCGTTCAAGGTTAGACGTTAAGAATTAAAACTGTGTGTCAATATCAAGTTATCATGCCATATAGTGAAGTTAGCTTATAATATGTTTTGAGGAGTAATTATCATATGAGTTATTAGTGCAGAATCAAGCAAAAATGTTTAACTACATGTGTAAGTAATTAATAATGTAAATACTGGTTAGTCATTCATATACATGCATATAGGGTACAGGATTTTACACCATGAGTATGCTAATTTAACTAATCATCATTTAAGGATATTTGTCAACAAACACAAAGTAATAAAATTATTTTCTACAACACACCCAAGTCTATGTTTCCTTTTACAGTCTAGATTCAGTATAATTTCTAGTTGGCAGACAGACACTTACTGCTTTATATCCAGAGCAATTAAGGGCCGTAACTGGAAAGTGTAGATTGCCTAGGCAGGGTATTGAACCCTAGCCTACCACATGGAAGGCAGCTATAAAATAAATTATCATATTTCTGCTAAGTGTGAGATTTTGTATGTTCCACCTTCTCGTTGTAAATAATAATTTAATTGATATATTTTTCAATGTTCTTTCTGTTCAATAGCTGATGTTTATTAATCCACATGATCCTGATCATGGTTGTGGTTTTTCTAGAATCACTACTCACACATCCATATTAATATAGAATCACTATAATCACTAGAATCACTGGGCACATGGCAAGAACAAAGCCTGGAAAGAGCATGCACCAGTCTCACACTCTCACAGCTACTCACACATCCATATTTGCAGACAATGTCACATCACCAATTCACCAACAACTATTTCAGAGTGCCCAAAGGAAACCAACATAGACAATAGGAAAACAATCCAAACTCCATACTGAGAGTAGCCTGAGGTGAGGATCAAGCTGTACACCCCAGGACCCTGTTGCTGTGTGTTAGTTTGTACTGAACATTTACACAATCAATAGCTAGAACTTAGAAGAAAGTGTTACCACCTAATGCTGATTGTGCTTCTGTTATTTGAGAAACTGGTTTGGGATTATTCTGGAGAATATAATTAAATAATGATTCACAATCTGTTGTGCATTTGTACCAGTGCTGAGTGTTGATTTTCCTCTTTAGTCCATGTTCTTGTCTGCTTTGCTGTATCTGGCTACTGGAAAAACAGGTGACCTCTGATGAACATAAGGTTCTAACAGAGAAAGGAACACAATTAGTTTCTGTCATGCTCAAATGCAGAGTCTAAATTGAATATTTGCAGGCCAGATTAAAAACCAATTAATATGCTCCCAAATGAACGAGCAGGGCTCCTGTAACTTTGAGGCTGTATAAAAGACAATTTCAAACAGAAAATAAACAAATCTCACTGTGTCTTATTACATTCACTCAAACTGAGATTTTTCTAGACAGCTAGTCTTTGTCAGTGGTCCAAGTAACACATTGAAAACACAGCTGTCTTTTCCTGTTTCTTAAAAAAAAAAAAGTAATAAATGTGAATTAAATGGTTATTTAACACTCTCTGAAAAAAACTGTTATAGAATATTAAAAGTACATTTATAAATACACTGCGGCTAACCCCTTAAGCGCTATCAGTGTCACCACTTCTAAACCTGCACTATTTGAATTTGCACATTTATTAAGTAAGTACAGATTCTCTTTGTATTGTTACAAAGCTTTATATAGTTGATAACTTCTTTTAAAGAGGTCATGTCGCATAGTCTATTTTTGAAGTTTATTTGACTAAAAGTATGTTACCAGAATTCACATGTGAATTTCTGATGCTTACCTTGCAGAAAATATCAGCCCTAACCCTGTCCATAACTCTAATTTTAGCCTAACCCTAACCTGCTGTTTTAACGTGTAACATGTTCCCACAACAGTTTACAGCACACTTCAAACAACATGTATGTATTAAGTGAAACGCTGCCACCAATGGAACCTCCTTAGTGATCATAAGATAATTAAGAATCATAACTAATCTTAATGCATGTTACACTTACTTGGGATGCTGTTTCATTGTATTGGTATTCATAGTTGGGATATCACTTTTAAATTATTTACAAATTGTTTATAAATTGATTATAAATTAGGTTGAAAAAATCATTAAAAGTCATTCAAATCATGTATAACACATAGAAAGATAGGACAACAGTGACCTTTTCTTTGCCAAATAGTGAACCCACACCCATTTACACTGTTAAATCGTAGTTTCTCTGGATACTGACTTAACTTTGTCTTCTTTATCCATTGACATTAAGCCTGTCAGCTTCAACACGTTTGTTAATAAATTTAACCATTTAACCACCAGTTTAATCAATAAACCACTGATAGAATGCCTTTTCATATATAGATGATAATGTGTTTGTACCTTAACATATATAAATGATTAAGTACATTTTCTCTAGTCTTATTTTACTCTTTAACTCAACAGTTTTAGTTAGTTCTCTGACACTTTCAGTATTAGATTAAAATGAGTACACAAATATGTGTTACAAATTATTATTAATGTCCTTTTATGCATTTACAAGCTAATCAATAATCATGTAATAAACAGATTTTTAAAACTTTTATAAACCTTTATAAGTGTAGTCTTATTTTAAAATGGTACCATTTTTGGAAATTTTGTTGCACACACTACAATTTTTGTATTACTTTTTATATTCCCCACCCTCTTAAGGTTACTTTATAAAGATTATGTGATGTTTTTTACTTGATATTTTTCTAAATATCTTGATGTCTCTTGGCTGCTTAGTATTGTGCAGCCCCGAATGAAACACACCTTATAACTTCAACATGAATCTTTTGTAGTAAAAGGAAATCCCAAATTGGCAAAAATCTTAACTTTGTTTTTGTTTATATGTTATTTATTTATTTATTTTGTAAGGGAAATGGAAGGATATGTGTGCACTAATGATGCAGTCCTTTTTCATCAACAGGTAATGTGTTCTGTGATGGACATGAGGGGTGTACGTGCAGTCAGTGTTCAAATCCAGAGCAGATTGTTTGCAACCTAAATTGCATCCGCATGTGGGACATCCCATGCTGGATTATTCAGGCCTTTTTCTCTTCATAAAGAGAGATTTGAGTGACAGGTCAGTTCTCTCCAGGCTCCGCCTCACTATCCAAAGGCTGAGTTCTGAAAGGTAAAAATTGAAAATGACTGAATCATCCATCATGAAATAGAGAGATGGAGAGGGAAAGATGGGGAGGTATGTGTGTGTGTGTGTGTGTGTGTGTGTGAGAGAGAGAGAGAGAGAGAGAGAAAGAGAGAGAGAGAGAGAGAGAGAGAGAGAGAGAGAGAGAGAGAGAGAGCTAGGGGGAGAGAGATAATGGGGGAAATAGATATCAGAGAGAGAGGCAGTTTGGCTGGTAGATGACAGTGGTGATGGATTATGTGGAGGGCTTGGCCTTTTCAGAATAAGGTGCAGGGCTACTGTCTCCACAGCCACCGGTGCTAAATCAACCTTGACTTGGCTCTGCCACATTTACCTGCACATCCAGGTTAGGTTCACACGTGCACTCTTACATAACTACATATCTGCACACACCGGCTTTTTTAATGCAATGAATATCCCACTTCCAAATACAGAGTCAGTCAATCTTGATTTCAATTTTGAATAGTGGACCTGAGCAAGGACAATAATCAATTTGCAATTTTCACTGACAATCCATTCAATTTAGTTCAGTACAGTAAATAGCAGAGAGAAAGGGAGTTCTAACTCCACCTTAGTCCTACCTTGTCAACAGTGTTTCCACCTGTGCCTCTTTTGTAATCCTCTGCCCTTGTTATCCATCTAAGGTGTTCTTGTGTGTGAATATATATACCCCTTGGTTTCAGCGCTCCTTTGTCTGGTGCTGTGTGTAGATGTGTGTTTACACATGTTTATACCAGTTCATGGCTGTTTCTGTTGGTTTCTGTTCTATTTGGTGTTTCTGTCTGACGTTTGTGTTAAATTTCAATTTGTACTTTATTTGGTGTTAGCTTTTGTTTTTGCCAATTTGTCAGAAAGCTCTAGGTGGCCCCTGTCTGTCATGTTTGATTGTGTCTATGCCACTCCCAGATGTTGCCTGTGCAATGTCAAATTTCAGAAAGTATACATCAAATAAAATAATGCTGCTTTTTTCCATTATGCAGTGTATTTGGAGTATATCTGTTATACCAAATAGTCAAATTAAATTATTGATATCTGCATTAATAGCATCTTCACCTTGTTATTGCCTGATATTGAAAGGAAGTGGAAGAAAATGGAAAAAATTTATCAGTATAGAATTTTTAATGAAACAATTAAAATAATTTAATGCAATAATTAATTTCATTTGATTAATGTAACATAAGAGTAATTCCTTGCAAAATTTTATTATGTTCAACTCATAGAGGAGTTAGCATGGACATAACACTCTTAGACTCAATTTTATTGCAATTTTATTTGATATCCATTCATGACTTCTGGAAATATATTGGGAGACAGCAGTTTCATTTTTCATTCCTCAGCTGGCCCAGCACGTCCTAACAAAATGTAAAGGTGGTTCTGTTAGTTCTGATATTGAGAAACTGAGCAGTACAAACAACTCCAAAACTGTATTACCTGTTACTGCAGGAGTGTATGGCATGACAGAACAGAGGGGAAAATAATTCTGGCAGCAGCTAATTTTCTACTTTATGTTTTAATTCAAAATGCAGGTCTATACATGCTAAATGTCTCAAAAATATCTGTATAAAATATGCATATCTAAAAGGTGTTATTACATATAATACCTGTAGTGAAAAAAAAATTATAAATTACAAAATTTCAGTACTGACTCTCTCATATGAATCATTTTTCTTGTCTTATTCATATGTTCATTTTTCAACTGTCGAATGTCCTGCAAGACTTATTGACATTCCAGTGTGACAGAGGTTTTGTGGAGTATGAATGGCTGGGTAATTGGCATGCCTCGCTGAGGCCTAATTTTGCTTGTCAGAGAGATTGACATTTATTAAATTTCACTAGCACTCTGAACGCCACTCTTCTCATGAACAATGTAGAGTGGCAATACGAGAAAGAAGCCAGGCCTGATATATTGGGTGTTAACGAGATGCACAATATGAAGAAACTCATAATAAGATTAAACAATGCCACAACTAAAACAAATGAACAATTGATGAAGGCGTCTGATTATTCTCTTAGGTCCCTGCTATAATGTTCTTAGCTTTTAAGTGGCACCAATAGATTTTTAGGTTCTAATAAGCAGTCTGAAGACTTTTCTCTGATTACACAGATGCTAGATTTGTAGCATTATTGAATATGCAATATGTTAATAAAAATTACAATAATTTATTTAAAATTATATACAGGTGCATCTCAATGAATTAGAGAAATATCATCAAAAATGTAATTTATTTCAGTAATTCAATTCAAACTGTGAAACTCATGTATAGATTAATTACAAAAAGAATGATCGATTTTAATCGTTTATTTCTTTTAATGATGATGATTATGGTTTGCAGCCAAAGAAAACCCAAAAGTTATCTCAGAAAATAAGAATAATCAACACACAAAAAAAATATCCAAAGGTTTCCTAAACCTTTAAAATGGACCCTTAGTCTGGTTCATTAGTCTACACAATCATGGGGAAGACTGCTCACTTGACATATGTCCAGAAGGCAATCATTGGCACCCTCCTGTTTTATCCAAGTATATTAACAGGAAGTTGAGTTAAAGGAAAAAGTGTGGTAAAAAAAAAGGGCACAAGCAACATGTATGCCTTGAAAGTATTGTCAAAAAAAGCCATTCAAAATTTTTGAGGCAATTCACAAGGAGTGGTCTGCTGCTGGAGCCAGTGCTTCAAGAGCCACCACACACAGACGTGTCCAGGACATGGGCTACAGCTGTCGCATTCCTTGTGTAAAGCCACACATGACCCAGGAACAAAGCCAGATGCATCTTTCCTGGGCCAAGGAGAAAAAGGACTAGATTGTTGTTCAGTGTCCAATGTCTTGTTTTCAGATGAAAGTAAATTTTGCATTTCATTTGGAAATAAAGGTCCCAGAGTCTGGAGGAAAAGTGGAGAGGCACACAATCCAAGCTGCTTGAGTCTAATGCGAAGTTTCCATAATCAGTGATGATTTGGGGAGCCATGTCATCTGCTGGTGTTGGTCTTCGGTGTTATTTCAAGTCCAAAGTCAACAGAGCTGTCTTCCAGGACAATTCATGCTCCCACTTTGCTGACAAGCTTTATGAAGATGTGGATTTCATTTTTCAGCAGGAATTGGCACCTGTCCACACTGCCAAAAATACTAATACCTGGTTTAATAACCACAGTTTCACTGTGCTTTATTGGCCACCAAACTCGCCTGACCTTATCCCCATATATTCTCTATGGGGTATTGTCAAGAGAAAGATGAGAGACACCAGACCAAAAGAAGCAGACAAGCTGAAGGCCGCTATCAACACTACCTGGGCTTCCATAAACCTCAGCAGTGCCACAGGCTGATCACCTCCAAGCCACACCACATTGATGCACTAGTTCAAGCAAAAGCAGCCCTGACCAAGTATTGAGTGCATATACTGTATATATTTTTCAGTAGGCAAACATTTCTGTATTAAAATTGTTCTTTAAATTGGTCATATATAATATTCAAATTTTCTGAAATGATGACTTTTGTGTTTTCATTTTCTGTAAGCCATTATCATCAACATTAAATAGACCACACTGTTTGTAATGAATCTATGCAATATGAGTTTCACTTTTTGAATTGAGTTACTGAAATAAATTAACTTTTTGATGATATTCTAATTTATTGATATGCACCTGTATATAATGTCTTATTTAAAAAAATAATGCATGCTGGCTGAGTTGTTCTTCGGTGAAGAAGGGAAAGGGTTAAAAAAGCCTATTTATGCAGTACAATATTCTTCTACTTTTTTCATCAAAAAGAGGAAATAATGTTTCCATTGATCCATGAATTCATTTTCAGGAGCAATTTTCATTTATGCTGTCAGTTCCTGGGTAAATATGTCTGTGAAGCATGTTTCAAATCCAAACTAACCTGGCTTAATTATCAGTTTAATTGTTAATTCATTTCTCCCTTTTACTTGTGTTTGCAGTGTCAATGCAAAATAACGAGAAATCTGGAGATGAAAAATGTTGAGAAACAAAACAATTGTTAACTGTTACCTAGGTTACTGATTTTTTGAGTCTCCTGCTTGTTGCTACTGCTGCAATAAAAAGAAGGAAAAAGAAAACAAATGATAGATATTTTATTTTAATGTAAGTGTTATCTTTTTAAAAACAACACTGTTTGCTGAAAAAAAACTCTTAAAATTATTCTTCTTCTCTTCTTCCTTCTTCTTATTTACTTTAGTGCATTAATCTGAAATTCAAAGTTCAGAATTATCACAAGATCAGGTTTAAGGATTAGCTCAATGTGAAGGATTACTTCTACATTTAAACATCCCTGTTACCTGTTTTTAACACTACAAGCTTTTCATTCACTTCATAAACACATTTCACAGTTTGAACAGCAGCTTGACTGGTTCTGTTGGTCAAAGCAGGAAGAAGACTGAAGATTTAAACAAATAAATAAAACACAGAGCTTAAAAACTGGGATGATGAATATTCATGTCCTTGTGTGCTCTAACAAGCAAACTGAAATGACTTTCCTGGGTCTCCAGACATATGCTCTGTTCCTTTTGTGCACTAACCGTTTTTGCCTGATTGCTTTTTTTCTGTTTATGAATGGTTTGTTTGCGGAGAGGCTGGCATCCGGTTAAAGGCAGGGCTTAATCCTCTGCTATGGAGAGGGGAAGGAGGGAAACAATACATACTGTATGTGGCATAACCTCCCTTCAGTATTCAGTCTCAAAATGGCTTCTCCATGGAATATTTCACTGTCATAATCTCCTGGATTTGGTTCAGAAATAGAAGACAATAGTCTCGCTTGGTGAACACCCAAAGACATAAACATCCAGGCCTTAAGACTCAAAGACGAAGAGCTTTATTTCATGGGGAAAAAAAGTCTACAAGTCTCTTCGGTGTGGGAGTAAATCACAAGCGCTCTCTGAAAGCACTCATAATAAAGCATGAAGTTCGATCAGGGTGGCACAAACTGCAGCAGAAACATAAACAGGCCCTACTGCAATTCTCGCACCTTAGTAAGTCCTTCTGTGTTTTGGCCTCACTATCAAATGATAGAAGCAGTCTGCTAGTCTGTAATGCTTCAGCATTTCCTTTTGAAACTTATCAAAACATGATCTCTAAAGTTATTACATACACTAATAAACAAGCACCTCTTATATTTTGTAATATTTTAATGTTATAATATGTTATGGTTATTTATATTTCCAATAATCACAAAGACAATAGCAAGCTGCTACTTCTAAAATTTTGGAGGTTAGGGTAAGATGTAGATATAAGGCTATTTTTATTTTATTTAGGTAGACAGCACAAATTAAAATGTAAATCTGTGAAGGGCAACATACATTTCCTACACACTGTATGAATCCTGGAAATAAACTTTTTAGCAAAATATGTATGAAATCACACTCAGAACAGGCTGCTTATCACAGTAAAAAGCAATTTCCTTACATGTTACTTTACTTCAGTTACACCCTCAAATCCATTTAAGCAGAAAGTACAAGTGAACATCCAGGTGTCCTTCTGTAATTTGTTTTTAAAAATTGTGAATTAGAATAAACTTTGTAAAATGACTGTCACTATATATAAATATAATAAACTTAGTGATCTGCATATCAGTTTATCATAATATGCTGACAACAAGAAGACTGTACCAGTTATTTGGTACCTCAATTATGCTTTCTATTAAGATAACATACTATTATATAATATTAAGGAATAATCAAATGCTTCCTTGACAACTGAGGTAATATAGCTTATGTTCTGATTACTTTTTCCCTCTAAGTTTTAGAGGAAAGTTTACTTAAGAACAGCTTGGTTCAAGAGGAGAGCAATCAGATTGGACTGCAGCATGCTGACACTCCTATTTCTGTGTTCCTACAGGGTGAAATAGATTAAAATAGCAATAAAAATGCAGCATCCATGTAGAATCCATAGCGTTAAACTATGAGGCGTTTATGCCTGCTGTGGTGATTTTGACCTGAGTGTAATAAACAATGGTCCCATGCTTTGTGAGGAATAACTGGTGACATCATCACAGTCTAACTAGCCTCTCTCAGTAATCTCTCTCATAATGCTGGATGTCTATTGTAGTGCCAACTACTTAGGCAGCAGCCTATGTAGGCAAGGACCAATAAGGCAGCTCAGTGCAGCTCACTCTATCTGTGTGTATAGACAATTTCTTTGAATGTACTATATGAAAAGAAATAGTTATCATATGATAACTGAATACAAGTTAACAAGTAAGAATATTATAATAATTTATTCATTGTAATGTAATTACATTGATTTAGAGCCATACCCTGCTTTACTGCAGGTTACCAGTCATTATTTCACTTTTATAAGTTGCTTTGTGTTCTGTTACTCCCAAGAATGTAAAGCCAGCAGCTCAGATCTAAAAGATCTAGTTTCAGCTCTACAATTAGCACAAGATATAGCTTTTTATTTAACTTTTTTTTTAGTATTTTAACATGAAAAACCGAAAGTTCCTGTGACTGTGAGAGTATAATAGGGAAGATGCACTGGTGAGGAAGATGAAATCTGACATCCAAATGCTTCCCTACTCCTGCTGTATGAGTGAGCACAAGTCTGAATTGTTAAAATATTTTTTACATGCAGCAGGCTCCAGTCAAACACACAGACAAAATGACATACGCCTTAAAGGACCCTGCAGTGCTCTGTGTGATGTCGCTAGGTGAAGTTCCTTCTTTGACATTTATGTTGTTTCTAGAGAAAAACAGCTTTTGACTGTGTTGTTAGCAATTTCTTTTATTCTCCTTGTTTGTCATTTTTATGGCATTGTTCAACATTCAATTTGCCTTTTATATTGTGCTAAAATTCTATATGAACAGGTAAACATGAAATGCTCCAAAATCCCATGAAATTAGTAACATTAACACTGAAAGTAAATAAAGTTCCACTGCTGTAGGAAAAAATTAGATTAAAATGTCATAGTTATTTCTTTGTACTATAATAATAATAATAATAATAATAATAATAACAAAAACTATTTGACTGCAGGACAATGGACAGTAGACAATTCTAATTATATATTCAGTTACACAGAAAACAATAATTTATATTAGTTTTCAGCATACCTCGAGGCTAAAAATATGGAAAAAGCAGAATTATAAATATATGAAAAATTTGGCTATATCATTAAATCTTTTCTGAGTATTTGTAAGTAGCTGAAATATTGGAATGAATGCTTAGTTTGCAGAACAAAGATTTAAGTTTAGGTTTGAAGTAAACTGTTAGGTTTCATTTGGGGCTGGGAAATTATAAGATGATTAATAATATGATAATATTTTCATTAAATATAATTAATGAGAATCATTAATATGACAAGTGATTGCAAACATTTTGATTTACGTTTCATTTGCAAAAAACAAACAAACAAAAATCCCTGCACTATTCATTATGACTTCTTTGTCATAACTTTGTGCCCTAATGTGGAAAGGGGCTTTTTTTTTTTTTTTTGGAGAAGAACAAATGTCTGTAACAACAGCACAAATGCTCACAGGCAGTATATATGCTCCATCATCTTCTTTCTTCTATTTACTGCCGCTGTGCAGTGCCCTCTGTTGATGACGTATTCTGTGACGTATCTTAGGTTCCACTAAAACTGATGTAAATGCAGACTGGCTAGCTGAAAATCACAAAGGTTCTTCTAAGCCTGAATGGAACCAGTTCAAGAACCAAAAGAGTTCTTTTGGTGGAAAAGGGCTAGACGAGGATTTTCTTGCCTTGAGTCCATGTTTACATAGTCAAAAACTTTAAAGCGGAAAGATGGAATACAAAATTGGAATTTTTTTTTCCAGACATACTTGTTGTTTCCCACAAGATGAACAGGTAGAAATAACAATATGAACTCCATAACCTGCACAATCTGACAAGATGACATTTTTTGCATCATTAGTCAAAGCAATACAATACTGAGGTGGGGGAAAGTGCTCTGATCCGATTTACCTTGTCCAGACACTGAGATGGAACAAAAGGTATGTTTGCTCATGAAAAGTAAATGATTTCTCTCCATCTAACTCCAAGGTTATCACAAGAGAGCTCATGACTAGTGCTCCATAGAGCCACTGTTTCATAGACCACTGTGTGGAGGAAATGAAATAGATACAATCAGCCTCACCACTGGATCACTGCAAGAATCCTCATAATGTTTCTGTCACCCTCCAATACGCTGCCTGTTTCCTCAGATGCTTCTGCAGTGAAATATGACCAGATAGAGGTAAATAAAACTTGCACTTGATGGCTCGATCTGCTATTATAGGTGTTTCCAACATGGAGGTTTCTCTATTAAGTCAGCACCTAGAAAAACCCAATGTATATAGCCACTAAAGATTTTATAGTTCTAGGCTTATACACATTAAAATTTTTCTCGGTTCTGCTTTTGTTCTGAAAAAGACACACTCAGCTAACCATGCTTCAGAGTTACATTATAATGATCAAACTAACATGCACCTTTACCAAAAGAGATTTACACTACATTTGCGTTAAGATTCATGAATAACAAAACAGTTTGTTAGTGTTAGTGTACTCAGTTTATCTAATTCATCCATACTGAACATTGATGTTAAGTCTCTATTTCAATATTCACTGTTAAATATAGACCCCTTAGATAGCAGTGTTTATTCAGACATTCAAGACTTACAAAGCTGATTATATAAGTTGTGATTTTTACCCCGCAAAATGCGGAGTTCGGGTTCAAATCCAGACATCTGTGGGTTAAACCAACTGATAAATGAAAAATAATAATAATTTAAAAAGAAATCCAGAATTTAGAGGTTCTTTAGAAAGGTAAAACTTTTTCTTTTATGGCATTACTTCAAAGAATCCTTTTTCAGCACCTTTCTCATAACACTGTAATGGATGAGCTAAATGATGTACAGTATGTGTGCTGACTGAGGGAAGCAGATGGTGCGATAGACTGGCAGGAAACAGTTCATCTCTAA
Source organism: Hoplias malabaricus (assembly GCF_029633855.1). Lineage (NCBI taxonomy): Eukaryota > Metazoa > Chordata > Actinopteri > Characiformes > Erythrinidae > Hoplias > Hoplias malabaricus. The sequence continues at coordinate 28,013,042 of NC_089803.1, forward strand.
TTAACCTTTCTTTTTTGGAGGAGTCATTAATGTCAGTGGAACGATGTCACGAGAGATTGAGAACAGGGAACCAGAGCATCCAAGGTTGAGAGTAACAGTAGAGAGAGAGGGAGAAAGAAATGAAAGAGACACCTACAGTGGTTCACGACCCTTTTGGCTTGACAGCTGAAATGGCAGAGTTGAGGTCACCTAAGCTGTCAAAACTGCAGTCATTCAAATTAGGAGACCACAGTCAAACCGCTTCCAATGAGGAATAAAGCTGTTTAGAATTTCAACAGTTTGTCTTCTTTTGAAAATGAGGCAGAAGCATGTTTAAGAATAACAAAGAGGGCATCAGAACTTCTACTTTGAAAGACTCTACGAACCATGTCTATGGCCATCAGTGTAGTACAGAAGATGACCAGTACAAGTTAAGCAACGTGGAGTCCAACAACATCTTTAGTTGTTTGTTTGTTACTGAAGGCATCAGAAAAAGATGATCAGTGCACATATGTTTAATACATCATGCAACAGCCTGTGGGGAAACATTCTAGAGGAAGATAGCACCTCTCCGCTTCTGAGAAGATCAGGTACACTCTAAAAAGAACCAACTTAATTGAATTGCTTCAATTGGTAACAAGTAATTCAATTAAGTTTATCCAACTTACTTTTTTAAGTTTTTGAAGGTTGAACTTAAAAAATTAAGTTGGATAAACTTAATTGAATTACTTGTTACCAATTGAAGCAATTCAATTAAGTTGGATCAACTCTTCTCTTTTTAGAGTGTAGGAAAGTAATTTCTGATTGTTATTCTAATGTTTACAAATTGAATAACTTGCTCTTAATGGCCATTTTGACAGGATGGCCCCTGACTTCTCTGACCTTAAAAAAAAAAACATGATCAGGAGTGATGTAGGCTGAAGGTAGTGATGATAAACCAAATATTACCCGTATAAAACAGCACCTTTTTCCCTTCCCCATTCCCATTTACAATTTACAGGGTGTGATGTATGGGGCTGCTGAGTGGTTCTTCAGCAGAAGAAGGCGGCAGCTGTAGGGAACTCCCTCTGTTGCTCATAAGTCATTAACAGCACATCATTACTCCCCTCCTCAACACCTGCAAAAACAGGTGTTGCACCATGGCCTGCTGCAGGAAGGAACAAAAAAAAAAAAAGAAAGGAAAAAAACAAAAAATGGACAACTGAGGCTTGCATCCTCGCCCCCATTTATCCTTTCTTTCCATTTATGTTTCTCCCTGTAGTTTTACCCTCAGTTTATCTACTCACCTATAGCAGATCTCACACATTAAATATACTACAAAGAAAAGCATGTCTACTTTACCTTAAATACTCTTAATTTCAAGAAGCATTTTAGAATTTTTGAAGGGTACTATGAGTTTCTGATATGTCTGTGTATCTTTTCTTTAGTTAACTTTCCAATGCTCTGCCTACAAATGCAGTGGTGTATTTGTTGTGAAAATCTACACAAAGTTGAAAAATCCTATCAAGCCTTATTGGAAAATGAGATACACATGAGCCTAAGGTCACATCTACAGTGCCAGGCATGCCTTCTAGAGGTTTAAAGCCCTATAAATCTCTTTGGGCTACAGCTTTGAGCTATTGATCACTGAACCTTGGTTTTCTAGAGTAATAGGGCTCTATCCAATATTTTGAGGTGAGTTGTGTTTCATTATCCATAACAAATAATCTAACACCAGTACCTGACCACACTAATCCTGTATGGTAAATCCAGAAATAGTACAATATGTGAATATATATATATATATATATATATATATATATATATATATATATATATATATATATATATATATATTTAACATGTAATTCTAAATTATGTCACAATTTTAAATGAAGGTTTCACAATTGGTTAAATATGTTAATTTGCCTAAATTCTGCTAAGCTTATCTAATCTATCAGCTGTTGTTATAAAAGGACACTTTGAATCCACTATGTTTTAATGAGAACAGACTGCTGCTTGTGCAATGACCTAATTACAGTTTGACTGGTCAATACAATCTTAACTTTTTCATTGCTGGAGGCACACAGACATTCAAATATATACTAAAATGCAATAATACTACACATTTATAACTGACAGCTTGTTTGTTTTTTGTCAGTTATCAGTGATCATGTGTAGCAAAGTTGCTTTTGTGATCAAATGACCAAGAAACATAGTGCCACCTTATTGGAAAATAGTTGACAAAAAAAGTGACAGCTAAACTCTGAAGCCAAAGCTAATCAATTCAATTATCTTCAACAATTCCTTGTTTCATGGGATTGTGAAACTGTGAAGTTAAGATTGAACAGAGTTCTGTCTGTGGTTGTAAGTCAAAATAGCTGTATATGATAAATGTAACTGAATTTAAATATTATGAGTTTAAGCAGCAATTTTCAGCCAATATGTTGGATGGACTGGAGGTTCACTGCTTTTAGTGAATTTCATGTGGACAGGTTCATGTGTTTATTTCAATGAGAGGGTCAGTGGCGCAACAGATATCATCACTGTCACACAGCTCCAGACTCCAGGGATTGTGGGTTCAAGCCCCACATCGTGTTGTTCCCCCACAGTACAAAAACACGCACAGGAACAAGGACCAGCCATGCAAAATTTTCCATAGGTGTGAGTGTGTGGTGCCCTGTGATGGACTGGCGCCCTGTCCAGTGTTTATTACTGCCTTGAACACACTTGAACTGGAAATGTGTATATAGATGAATGAATTAATTTATGGTTAAGTTACAAGAATTCTTACACAACAAGTTCAGACAACATTAAAATATTTTTTTAAATACATAAAACCAATTAGTTAATTGTACCAAATGCATATTTTTTGAGTTGTATCAAGCATTAGACATGTAAAGTAAATGTGTATGCATACTTCTTACATTTGAGTTCATGAACTTAAAAATATCAAGGCAGCTGACTGCCTTAATTTATGAGTTCTGCTGACATTTTCAAGTTTACAGTGTGGATCCTAATGCCAGGAGAGTCAGACAGTTCAACGGGTCAAACCCTCCATGGATGAGAATATGGCAGGATCTCTCCTCATCAATACTTAAACAATGAGTTCAGCTTCTAGCAAGAGCCAGATAGAAGTAGACCCAGCTCCCCAAATCGCTGTGGAGCTAACATCATCTTAAACAGCTGAGAGAGAATAAAGGAGTCTTCTGTGGTCCTTTACAATCTCCTTCGCAGCCGTTAAGAAAGACACCTTTGTGGTTTAAGAACTATGAAGTTTGTAAACTAAATGTTTTATCAAGTCTGTCTGTATCAAACTCCAGAGCAAGAAAAAAAAAAATACTTGCACTCATGGTAAATTCCAAACTTCTTTACATTCAGTATACTTTAACGTAAAGGTTCTGAATTAAGCTGTACCTTAGTACTAGATTGAAAACTGTACAGACCTGCCTTTATAATAACCTATTTTGTATTGTCTAAATAAACAATAGAAGCAAAAAACAGGACAGAGCTTATACAACCCAAGTAAACACACACACACACACACACACACTCGATATCAGTCACCAGTGGGTGAACATGCACTCTAAAATGACAGACCCAGGCAATGAATTCAAGCTGAGAACCAAGAAAATACAACTGAAGCTCATTCGTTCCTGTTTTATTTTTTTAACATTTCACTCAGGCTTTATTTTCCCAGGGAGAGTTTACTGAAAACATGGCTGATGCACTATTCTGACTTAAATTTGATTTTAGTTCAATTTCATTTCTACCAAGCAATGTTCATTGAAAACACATTTACAAGCATACTCTGCAAAGACTGGAATTAGATGGTATGGCAGTAAAGCCCTAAAGCAAAACAGTGTTAAAGGACTTGTTCAACGCTACTGTGGCAGTGCTTAGTGCACAGAAAGGTTAGAAAGTGCAGACCTGCAGACCTCTGGTCAAGTTCCAATTCCAACATCCACTGAGGATAAGAGCATGTGCCCATTGGCTATAAATGTCACAAAGCATACTTCATCCAGTCTAAAGAACCCATAACATTTGCACTTCTGACAAAACAGCTTGAGGGTCTAGTGTGTGGATACTCTCTACAAAATAGTCAGCTGTACACAAAATCTATGCTCTCACTGTATCCAAAGTACTCAGAGACATCTTGACATTTATTAGACTTCCTACATGGAAAGAATATTTTACTATGACATTTTTAGTGACTGGGTAATTAGCAAGATACGTTCACCTGCTAAAATTATTTGATTATCCGCATCATGCAGAACTTTGAAAATGCGAGACACAGCTTTGTATTTATTCTAAGGAACATAGAGCCTTTTTCTTTCTTTGATGAGAAAAATGATACCTCCATAACACCATGTACTTCCACTCTCAATGCATTAGTCATATAAAAAGAAAAGTGTAGGGAGGATAGTTAGCTTCCCAATAGCCCTATATCTGACGTTTGTGAACTGAACTGAATGGGTTCATGAGAGAGAAAATGTGTTCATCACATTGTGATGTTCCAAACACAGAGATAAATGATTTTATTAATTTGGAAGAGTATAAATTCTAGGAAACTTTTATTTTGGTGTTGATCTGTGGTGGGGTCTTTTTGGGGTTGCATTTTGAGGAATCCGCGGGAACTGCACCCAAGCAAGTGGATGGCTCATGCCTTTCCGAAATCTTCAAAAAAGATCTGTGCTGGGTTTATTTCTAAATTCTGCCGTTGTGTTCTTCCAGTTGTCTGCTTAAACAGTCCTGAAGTTAGTGGTGCGTAAATACACTACAGGAAAGTCAAAGGCAGATGTAAGAGAGAATCATCAGAGGTCTGCTTAGGCAAAGGTCCAACAGAGAAAAAAAAAAAAAAAAAAAAAAAAATATATATATATATATATATATATATATATATATATATATATATATATACATACATACATACATACATACATACATACTCATTCATTCATTATCTGTAACCCCAGTTCAGGGTCACGGTGGGTCCATAGCTTACCAGGAATCATTGGGCGCAAGGTGGGAATACACCATTGAGGGGGCGCCAGACACTTTTGAGTCGTCAGTAACGTGTGTTTTTGGACTGTGGGAGGAAATCGGAGCACCCGGAGGAAACCCACGCAGACACTGGGAGAACACACCAACTCCTCACAGACAGTCACCCGGAGCAGTATATGAACCCTCCAACCTCAAGGTCCCTGGAGCTGTGTGACTGCGACACTACCTGTTGTGCCACCGTGCCATATATATACATATAAAAGCCATAATTTATTGCTAATATGGACAGAGATGAGCTTCTGTGTAGAATTAAATACAGTTTATAATATTTTTACTATTGCAGTTAGCATGAGACCCGATTTACCTCTTTACATTCAAAACAGTGTTCATTCTATATATATCAGCTTTCATTTTATATATATCAGCGTTTATTCTATATATATCAGCGTTCATTCTATATATATCAACTTTCATTCTATATATATCAGCGTTCATTCTATATATATCAAAGTTCATTCTATATATATCAACTTTCATTCTATATATATCAGCTTTCATTCTATATATATCAAAGTTCATTCTATATATATCAACTTTCATTCTATATATATCAGCGTTCATTCTATATATATCAGCGTTCATTCTATATATATCAACTTTCATTCTATATATATCAGCGTTCATTCTATATATATCAAAGTTCATTCTATATATATCAACTTTCATTCTATATATATCAGCTTTCATTCTATATATATCAAAGTTCATTCTATATATATCAACTTTCATTCTATATATATCAGCTTTCATTCTATATATATCAAAATTCATTCTATATATATCAGCTTTCATTCTATATATATCAGCTTTCATTCTATATATATCAGCGTTCATTCTATATATATCAAAGTTCATTCTATATATATCAACTTTCATTCTATATATATCAACTTTCATTCTATATATATCAGCGTTCATTCTATATATATCAAAGTTCATTCTATATATATCAACTTTCATTCTATATATATCAGCGTTCATTCTATATATATCAAAGTTCATTCTATATATATCAAAGTTCATTCTATATATATCAACTTTCATTCTATATATATCAGCTTTCATTCTATATATATCAAAGTTCATTCTATATATATCAACTTTCATTCTATATATATCAGCGTTCATTCTATATATATCAAAGTTCATTCTATATATATCAACTTTCATTCTATATATATCAGCGTTCATTCTATATATATCAAAGTTCATTCTATATATATCAAAGTTCATTCTATATATATCAGCGTTCATTCTATATATATCAAAGTTCATTCTATATATATCAAAGTTCATTCTATATATATCAACTTTCATTCTATATATATCAGCGTTCATTCTATATATATCAAAGTTCATTCTATATATATCAAAGTTCATTCTATATATATCAACTTTCATTCTATATATATCAAAGTTCATTCTATATATATCAACTTTCATTCTATATATATCAGCGTTCATTCTATATATATCAAAGTTCATTCTATATATATCAACTTTCATTCTATATATATCAAAGTTCATTCTATATATATCAACTTTCATTCTATATATATCAAAGTTAATTAAATATTTCCTGTTTGGCTTGCCATAATATATATATATATATATATAATGAACTGTGATATATATATAGAATGAACATTCATTCTATATATATCAAAGTTCATTAAATATTTCCTGTTTGGCTTGCCATAGACAAGGTAATGAGTCTGCAGCATGAATGCAAACAGCAAAGTATTTTTGCTGAAAGAACAAAGACAACCATAAAAACTCATACGGCTAATAAACGCATTAACATTCTGCAACTGCATCTTCTGCTTAAGTGCCTCCTTGGCAGATGCAGTGTTCAATGAATTACAATAAAGTCTTTAGTCTGTGTGTGTGTGTGTGTGTGTGTGTTTGTGTGTGTGTGTGCATGTGTGTATCTGTGTGTTTTCAGGATATCTGTCAAAGTTTATGTCCACTCTACAAATAAGGATAGAGCTTCTTGTTTTCCTCTTGATTTGCTGTAACAAAAGATTGCACACTGTGAAAACTCTCTCTCTCTCTCTCTCTCTCTCTCTCTCTCTCTCTCTCTCTCTCTCTCTCTCTACATTAATGTAGGTCCTAGTACTCAAACAAAACCCTGCAGAAAAATAAAATAAAATGAAATAAATTCTTCATAATCGCTAAAAGAAAAAATAAATATCATGAAATGAACATCTTTATCAAATCTATACATGGCACAGTTGTTGGTGTGCCTTCAAAATGTTTTAGGGGAATCCAATAATATCTAAGTAATAAATAATAAATAAGTGTGTGTGTGTGTGTGTGTTTTAAATTTTATCTCATGAGTTAGGGATGCTTAAATGGTTGGCCTTCATTTCCTGTTTCACATATGAGGCTACATATATTAAAAAACAATAAACATTCCTACACATTGACTGGGAGGGTTACCAAGAAGAGAATCTGTAGTAGATGTTACTGGAACCTTCCAGAGCTGTGTTACATGGTTCTCTGATGAAATTGAAACAGAGAATTGTGAGAAGATAAAAGAATGTGGGTGGCTTACATCAGTTAAACTGTCCCTCATTCTGGCTTTACTGATGAGCTCCTTAATTAAATAATAATATTAATAATTAATTAGTTCATTCATTAGCTATAACTGCTTCTCCAGTCCGGGGCCTACCATGAATCACTGGGCGCAAGGCAGGAAAACAAACTGGAGGGGGCACCAGTCCTTCACAGGGTGACACACACTCACACATTCACTCACACCATCACACCTATGGACACTTTTGAGTTGCCAGTACTCCTACCAACATGTGTTTTTGGACCACTGGAAGAAACTGGAGCACCCGGAGGAAACCCAAGCAAACATGATGAGAACAAACTCCTCAGCGACAATCACCTGGGACTTGAACCCACAAACTCCAGGTCCCTGGAGCTGTGTGACTGCAACACTACCTGCTTCACCACTGTGCTGCCCCATATAATAATAACAACAACAATAACAAACAAACAAACAAATAAATGAATGGACATATGCTACAGCCGCATAGTCATCTTGAGGTCTGTGAGTGTTTCTCCAGGTCTTCCAGTTTTCTTGAACAATAGACTGGCAATGAAACAACATGTCTATGTGTGTGTGTGTGTGTGTGTGTACATGTGCATGCTTGTGAGTGACTGGTTGAGTGCGTGATGCATTGTGATGGACTAGCACCCTGTCCAGTGTGTGTTCCTGCCTTGCACCAAATGTTTGCGGTTAGGCTCTGGACCGTGACCATGATCTGGCTGAAGTGCTTACAGAAGATAAATGAATGAAAAATGAATGAACTATGCTTGGCTAAACTAGCATAAACTAAAATGACACCTGTGTCACTGGACACATTTGTAAAATGTGAGTGAGTGACAGACAAACCATTTCTAAGAGGTGCTATGCATCTAAAAAATCCCTTTAACAGAATCCTGATGAAGAACCTTATGTGATCATTTTAATGTATCTTACAAAGTAGATTTGTCGTCTGCAGATGTGGGCTCCAGCCAGTAGTCCGCATATGTCCCAGACTGCTCTTTCTATCTCTCTTTGGAGCTTGGTGTAAGCCTCCCGTTACAATGTCAGGTCTCAGAGGAGGACACCCGCAATGCCCTTCCCTGCATAAACCCTCTCAGAGGTGAATGTTCTTAGAGGTGAAAGCTTTTTGCTGTACATATTTCTTTATATATTTATTTACATTTTACTATTGATTGGTTCTTTCTTCTGACTCCAGGTCATTCAATAATATTGAAATAAAATGTGGATTTTCCATCAAATTATTGGTCAAAACATTGTTCCACTCTTACCCTTGCAGGTCAATGCATTTACAAATCACTTTGGTGATTAGAATTCAGTAATGCTGGACTTAAGTTAATAGTAGGATATTTTTGAGCTGTAGAGTGCCACTGTATTTGCATACCCCATCAAAATATATATATTTTTGTTTTGTTTTATTTTGACTACACAACAGAGTGAGATTCTGCCTCTGCATTTAATCCATCCATGACATTGAACACACGCACACACTAGTGCACAGAAGCACTGAACATACACATACCCAGAGCTGTGGGTTTCCATCCTATTGCCTGAGGACCAGTAGGGCAGAAGGTGCCATGCTCTGGGATACCTGAGCCATGGATGTTGAGTGAGGAGATAGTGCTGTTCCTTCATTCACCCTGCCCCAAGTTTTCATTTCAGTTGAGGGAATTGAACAAAACAATAGCAGTAGGCTGAGTATGAGTATTTGCTTGTAACACACTGGTTAGCTTCCACTGCATGCTTCCATTGTATAGGGTAAATGAGCACCATCGCAGTAGCATAAGTAGCACAAGTCTTCACTGACCCAGCACTGCACTAAAAGTTCTCAGATTTCAGCATCTAATGACACTCTAGGACAACCTTCCCTATGCAAAAGAAATGCCATCAGCTTCAGCTCTGAGACATGCCCAGCTGATTAGCATATTACAGCAGGGTTTTGCCACCTGTAAGCCTGTGCTGAAATGCAGGGACAAGGAAGACACTTTAGACCCCTGACAAAGCTCTGCTGTCAGTTTGATGGACGACCTTGTTCAAAGAGAAGAATAATAACAACAGCAGCAGAAAATAGAAGAGGTGAGGTGACTGGGCTATGATTTGTATGTACAGGGGTGGGCTGGCAGAGGTGATCCACATAGGCCGCAATGGGCCCTGTAGCAGGCCTGCAGGTTTGGCTTGACGTCTCCTGGAGGTTAATTGAAGAGGACAGGGGCAGATGGGTTGTGACGTGAGCTGTAAGCACCTCCGACAGAGGCAGACACTGCTGAGCTGGTATGTGAGAATGATCTGATTTAGAGTCTGTCGACCACCACCGACCACCACACCGAAATGGAAAGTAAATCTGCAAAGAAATGAGGCCCTTATTTGTTGGGAATTGGATTTGACCTATGGTAGGCAAGGCATGTTTTTTGGTGAAACAGGATCAACAAATAGGGTCAATTGGCTCTAACCCTGTGTCTTAAGAGTAAGTGATATACATTACATTACATTACATTTTTATGACACATTTATAATGTTTCACTACCCCCAAGCCAAAATATCAGCCTTTTCATGGACAGGTAATGTAAGATCTGATATGTCTCTTATAAATATGACAGATCATGATCATATTTTAAATTAAGTGATGCAACTAACATAGGGTGTTAATTTAAGCTTAAATATGCGGGTCAGTGTGAAATCTTTAATAAGCTGTCATTCTGGAGTGAGTAATGGAGTGACTGTTGAAAGTGAGTTTGGAAATAATGTGAAGAGGTAGATAAAATAGCTGTTATGGCTGATTTGCCATAGAATTTATACAACAGCAATTCCCACTACAGAATATGGTTTAATTCAATAGTCTGGAATTCGAATGAAATCATCTTTTTCTGACTTTTAAAGGGATGTCTGCAAACCAAATTATTACTACATATCACTTTCAAATGGTAAAACAAATCACCCAGATAATTAATGTCATAGCAAAAAAGAACTGTGCTTTAAGTTCTGATTGTTTACCACAATTCTGCAATTGCAATAGAAGTACAAGCAAAGTGTAAATGTTGGGCTACAGAACTCATTCACTGCAACTGAGTTCACAACCAAGATTAATCATTTAAGTAAATGAACAAACCTAATTAAAAAGATTATAGTAGATGTTTCTATGATAATACCTGCTATTAATTATGTGTGCTATCAAAACACCATAATTACTCTTCTTGTAATAACACTCCACCTAATTGTGTAAATGTTTCTTTTTTTTCTTTTTTGAAATGTTGCTTATGCTAATTAGGCATCTGAGTGGAGAGCCTAGCTATATTAAACCTCCTTTTTTTAGGTAATTTATTTATGCTTTTCTTGTGGATTCCATTTTACCACTGCCGGCCTGTCGGGAGATCAAAGAAAAATACCACTTATTAAAATTGCCCTGTACAAATTCTTTAAAATGTATTGCTATGATTTGATTCAAGACCATGCAAAAAACAGAAGTGAAACCCACTAGGCCCTTCTACACCCCCCCCCCCCTCTTACAGAGATGGCTGGACAAACTGAGTAACAATGACAGGCCACACTCGCACCTCCCGATCTTGGCCGGTCTGAGGCACCCGGAGGTCTCGGACTCATGGCAGTCCATCAGTCAGCCCAGTGCCACATTAATCTACCCTGACACGCCAACTCTCCTTTTGGAGGACATCTGAGAGTCTGGGACGGCATCCAAAACCTGAAGGAGTGATGATGATGCAGGAGGAGGAAAGCAGGACTGGGGTTTGTGTCAGCATCTGGAGGAACATTAGCATGCACACAGGCTGCTATCTGCAGGGTCGAGGCAGGATTATATTTCACTTTGCCTGCAATCCTATGCTTCATTCTATATAGTAATTCAAGCAATGAACAAGCAAGCAATCTTAAGGTGTTTTCACATAGACTCATGTTACTAAGTCATAGGATGTGTCTCAAATAGGTTCCCTAGTTCAGTAAGCTGCCCAAGGGATCTGTCATTTTCTAGGAGGTCCTGTTATCAAAATTAAAAACAGTGCACTGGATAAAAGCACTATCTTTCATACAAAAAACTGGGGCACAACTCCTAGGTTGGACACAAACACTACACCAATATGAGTCTTCCCAATAATCAGTTACATCTGTAATATTGACTGACATTGTAAGTTGTTCTGGATATGACCATCTGCAAAATGGCAATGTGAAATCATTACAGGGCACTGGAAATAGTGTTCCCTAAAACTTTTCAAATATACACAGTAAAACTCTGTGAACTTTCTCGCTTCTTCTGGTCAACATCTTCCTGTTGCATGTTGCTCCTAGAAACTGGGATCCAGCCAATTCCTGAATTCTTACTCATTGTGCATTCATTCACTCGGTATAATTTGTTTGTGGTTCTTTTTAGTACAACACAAAACATCACCAGTCCACATTGCATTCTATTGCATGCTTAAATGACCTTTAGACTATAGCCCAGCATCTCTCTTCAGTTGTATTGCAGGTTAAAAGAAAGCATTCTTTAAGAAGAACCACTGCCAATAGGTTTCTGCGATCTTGTAATGGGACATCAGTAATGGCACATTATAACCTATATGCCATGATAGATCGCAAATGTATGCAATGATTTTACCATAATCTTCTATATGACATGTTTGATAATGCCTGTAAAAAAGTGACAATGATATTGTAATGTATTTTAATTTTTAGTTCATTGTGATATTAGTGTATTTTTGTGCAGTGCAGGTGTTGGAAACCACTGGCTTTTATTATTTATATTTTTATTTTTTAATCTGATTATCTTTAATCTCTTAATCAGTCTGCTCTGGTTTTGAGGGAAAGCGAGACATTTATGTTAAAGAGGCTGTCATATATCTGCATTTTGTTTTCTGTCATTTATTTTATAAGGTCTCAGCAGCAGATATACAGTACCAGTGAAATGATTGGACGCGCCCACTCAGGGAGGGTTTCTTTTTTTTGGACCATTTTCCACACATTGTAAATATAAAATACCCGTCAAAAATTTGAACATCTTCTCATTCAATGTTTTTTCTTTGTTTTTTTTTTTTGGTTTGTTTTTTGTTTTTTTCTCCTATATTGTAAATTAATATGGAAGACATTAAATCTATGAAGGAACACAAAAGTAATTATGTAGTAAACAAAAAAGTGTTAAACAAAGTAGCCACCTTTTGCTTTGATGACAGCTTTGCACACTCTTGGTGTTCTCTCAACCAGCTTCATGAGGTCGTCACCTGGAATGGTTTTCATTGAACAGCTGAGGCCTTGTGAAGAGTTAATTTGTATAAGTGCTTGCCTTCTTAATGTGTTTGAGACCATAACTTGGGTTGTGCAGAGGTTGGGCTGGTACACAGTTCTATACAGTGAATAGCCCGGCTCCATAAATGACTAATGAGGAGATGTGTCCAAACTTTTGACAGGTACTGTATATTTATTAAAATATTAAAGTATCTTATAGCATGCTAGTCACATAAAGGATACATATAAAGTCCATCTGTCTCTCTCACCATAGATACATTTTGCTTTAAATTATGGTTCTAAGGCTCCTATAATATAAATAATAATTATAATTATTAGTAATTAATTAGTAATAGTAGTAATTAGTGATTAATTAATTAATAATTATAAGTAAAATAGTTAAAAAATTAAATAGTTAAAATAAAAATAAATAGATAAAATAAAAATAAAATAAAACACAAACATATAATGAGCTTATCCTTTATGTAGACTGTCTACAGGTTTCAGATTTGTAAATTTGAAGGCATTTGATGAAAGTGCAGTGTATCCTTAAAAAAAATAAAATAAAATGGAATGTCTATAATTTCCTCGAGTCAGAAAAATATACATGATTATGAGAACTCACAAATCCCAGCTTAATTTTGCAAGTTCAAATTTGTTTCAAATGAATCTGCACACTTAGCAGAATCAAACTAAGAATGTCCTTGAGCTTTTCACTCTGAGCAAGCTGAGAGTTTTTTCTGCCCTAAACAATCTCCTGAAACCCATTCTGTGTGGTAATAATTTGAACCGATGCTTTCTCTGAATTGTCCCAACATCCAGAGGATCATGCTTTACATCACTAACTGCTCAATTACTATGCCTGAGGAGAGTTAAGATTGAGTGCTTCTTAATTTGATCCACTGCATTTTATGAGAGGTGCACACTTGGATGCCTTGCCAGGTTTTCTCTCTCTTATTTTTTCCCCTCCATGCTTCTCTTTATTGGATTGAGTAGTCTTGCGCTGACCTAGATGATTACATGTCTTTCTGCTGAGCTTAGAGTAAAATTGACAGCTCTGTAATTACGTGTTTTATGAACAAGACATTCCAGACATGTGACATCCATCTTGGTGTCCTCATAATTATAAAGTACCAAAACAAACATTACACAAAATGGCGCATCACAGAAAGTAGAAACCATACCATTAAGCAAGTAATATAGTCTCAGATTTATATCGTTTTAGCCAGTGATATTCTTTTTTTTTTTGACATCTGGACAGATAAACATTCATTCATTCATTCATTCATTGTCTAAAGCCCCCTATCTATTTCAGGGCCGCGGTGTTTCTGGAGCCTACCCAGAATCACAGGGCGCAAGGTGGGAGCACTCCCTGGAGGGGGCACAGATAAACATGACTTAATATATTGTTTGGATATATGTTTTTAAACATCCATTCTTCATATTAGGGTATTAATAGGGACGCCATTTGCTGAAATATCCTCCTCGATTATTCTAGGAAGACATTGCTCTACCATTTCAAAAGTTTCATCACTCAATTATATTTAGTTCCACTGCTTTATACCCCTCCAGTTCACATTTGACATTGAGCATGTTGGACTCAGATGTGTGGCTGCAGTTTAAAGTAGCAGAAATCACTCAGTAGAATATGTCGACATAGTTACTTATAAATCAAGTAAGCAAGAATAAATAACTACCTAGTAGCTTTTGCTTATTTATCGCTACACTAACATGTGCATGGTTGTGAAGCATGTTTTGTAACCCAGTGTATGCATGGCCCTTCCTCTTCCAGACTGTAATTCCAGGTTTGGGAGTCCAGGCGTAACACATATGATTTCCCTAGTTTAAATGCCTCTGAGTGCATACAGGCTTTTTACGCTCAGGGGCGACAGTTATATCTTTACCTTCCTCCCTCTCAGACCTCATTTCACATCTGAGTGACAGCGGTAGGGCAAAGCAGTCTCAGGAGAGCAGAAACATGCCATATTCAGCATCAGGTGGGGGGCTGATTTACTGCCTGCCAAATACTAGCCTGGCCCTAATTGCCTCCATGAAATCTCCTGGCTGTATGGATTGTGCCAGAAATGCCTGTCATTCCATCAGATTGGAAATATTAACTTCTGTTAGGTTGAGTGCTGTTATTACAATGTCTGGTTATGAGCACCTGTTCAGGTTTGGTTGGCAGTGAGGTTTATGGCAATTTTAAAATTTTGGTGCTGCATCTCAAGGACAGTGCATCTATATACCCTCTGTCCTTGGATAGCAATTTGGCTGTATTGAAGTTTGACTTGGGAAGACAGTTGTTTGGAAAATATTTGGATTTTGATTACAGAGACTATAATTGTTGTCAAAGTGTTAGCTATAATTTAAAATATTTTAATATTTTCTTTCTGCATTGTTTGAACACAGCAGCTGAGAATTCACTGTAATTTTATTTGGCTTCATGACATGTACACAAGCCCTTAATTACAGCTGATATAGACTTACATGAACATCTAAGGGTTACTTCAATAAACTCAAGTTGACATAAACATTGATTACTTTCACACTAGAAAGTGTTATGATCTCATGTTTGTTTGGAAAATGCATTGCCAGGCTTACAGTTGCATTTAGATATGAAGATGTGCACCTATATTGTTGGAGCCCCATGCATTGGTGTTTCGGATAATCATCGAATATTAATTTTTTTGTTTGTTTTGTTTTTCTAAATTCTTGCAAAATCAAGAGCAAAGAGAAACTATGTAAGCCTAGTTTTACCAGCCTCTATTAGCCATATAGCCATTGTCAGGGGTGTTCCTTTGTTTCCTATGTGGTTTTTATTATTTGAGTGTGTTGTACAGAAAACATGGAGGGCAGGTAATAAATGGAGAAATGAGAAAAGGAGCACAAATTTTGTTCATGATATACAACACCAGTGTTTTCTTGTTCATTTTATTTAAAGATAAATACTAGATGATCTACCACCAAAGAACAAATAACCTTTTGTTGATTTTAAGGATTACAATAATTTATTTATTCAATGTAACTGGTTAGGGTAAATCATGTGATTAAATGTGGCTGTGCGCAGCTATATGAAGTTTTATAAATACACTAATGCCCACAAAATGTCTCCCTACCACCAAGACACACACTCAGGAGAAATAAGACAAATTCAGCAGTCCTCCTCTCTCTGTGAGATATAATAAATGTGTTAATGTTGCCCAGTTCCGAGGCGTCCTGCTGAGCTAGTGAACTAACCAACACCAAGCCGAGGCTCTGGCCAACTCAAACACTCAAACGGTGTTCCTGTCTTATTTCCTATTATTCAGTCATGGTTCACACTGAAGAACCTAATGTAAATATTTACATCAGAAATAAAGAACGATCCTGGTGCATATTTAAAAGGGCTTTGTAAGTTTAGCTATGCCTTAATGAAACTTATATTGACGATATTGACTGGTCAAGCTTGCCCTATATCTCGCCTGTAATCCATCCTTGATTAACAAGAGCATCCTGAGCTCAACTCACTTGACATTTTATGATGTGCATTCACTCAGATAAAAAAGGAGTGTCCATTAAGTGTCTTGCATGACTCTTTGACATAAGCATTTCTATTCCTCTCTCACAGCATTCCCCTTTTTTACAGTATTCTCTGAAATCCTTTCTAATATAGCTTTTAAATAAGGATATAAAATATAATAGTAGTTCAAAAGCTTTGTGTCTAAGAGTCTTGTATATTAAGAACTCTGATAATCTCAGCAATAAAACCTAGCAAATTATCTTTCAAGAGAAAGATCCTTTTCAAACTTTATTTCCAGCTCATTGCAAAATAGCTGTTAAAGAAAAATTGATAGAGGACAGTGAAGGCATAAACTGAGTAGATAATTACTTCTCACAACAGAGTAGGAAGAGTAGGAAAAAACAGAACAAAAAAGAGTTTTTGTTCTATTGTAGAAGTTGCTATAAATCAGCCATCTTTTCATATAATACAAAAAGAAAACACACTAAATAAATAAAGACCTTTATCAAGTCTTGGAAAACCTGTACTACATAAACCATGTTTATTATTTTCTTGTTAATACTATACAATTAACATTCAGTAGACTGAATTAGTATGGATTTGTTTCAGTGTTCAACTAGACTACATCAAATATTTGTATATGTACACTGAATGCCATCACTCTCTAAAGAAAAATATGTTTTTCAATTTTTGTTTATTTTTTGTTTGCTACAGTGAAAATATATATTTGTTTTAATAAGCCCTGTGTACAACAAAAAAAGGTTTACACAGAAACAGTTTCACAGAATTCGAAAGAATATTAGCAAGAAAAGTGAATGTTGTTGAGTTGTTTGTGACTCGATGAATCATGACATTTTATTGAGTATGTGTTTTCTGCGGGCAAGCTGGCCTCTTTGGCTCATCCAGAAAGTGGCAGTTTGACTGGTCTTCAATTTTCTGAAGTTCTCTCATGTTACTCCCCTCCTGCATTCACTTCACTGGCTTCTAGCAGTTGCTTGCATCAGCTTTTTAAACCCTGTTTCTCACCTACAAAAGCCAAGAATGGGCCAGTCTCTTTTTACATTATCCATCCATCCATCCATTATCCACTGCTTATCCAGGTCCGGGTCGCGGGGGAAGCAGTCAGAGTAAAGAAACCTCCCTCTCTCCAGCCACTGTTTCCAGCTCCTCCAGAGTCAAGTCAAATCAAAAGAGTTTTATTGTCAATTTTGCATATGTACAGGACATACAAAGGACTGAAATTACGTTACTCTCCTCTCCAAGATGCAGTAACATTTAACAAAAAATAGACTAAATTCAACTAAGCTAAGCATATAAATATATGAAAGTGAACAAACAGAAGACAAGTGCAGGACATACAATGACAGCAGCTCACTGATAGACATACATGAGACAATGGGACACTGACTAAAGACAGTAACGTGATTTGGAAGTAGAATACTGGCTGTACAAGGCAGTGTAAACAATAGTGCAATATAATTGTAATAGAAGGAGGTAGGATACTGGATGTACAGGGCAGAGTAAACAATAGTGCAAGATAATCATAATAAGAGGAGGTACGATGTTGGATGTACAAATAGGAGGAGGTAGGATGCTGGATGTACAAGGCAGAGTAGACAATAGTGCAAGATAATTGCATAACAACTAAATAAAGTGAACAAGTGCATACCGGTTCTTTTGAAAAAGTCACAGTTAGCTCTGTTGAGGAGCTTAAGTGACAGCACCAATATAAACAGACCCGGTGTCAACAGTAGTGCAAATACAGGGATATGAAGCCTGGAGGCTGGTTAAAGCAATTGAGTGCCTGCCTGATTTTCAAAGTCACAGTTGGGTATTGGTGGAAATTGATGAGGTTGCTGAGTAGTGTGTGTGGAGGGCAGAAGTGGGAGGATGGGCAGAGCAGGGAGAGAGTTCAGCATTCTCACAGCCTGATGGATGGAGCAATCCCTCACTCTGCTGGTCCTAGCCTTACGACTACGCAGTCTCTGCCCTGATGGCAGCAGGCTGAAGAAGCTGTGTAGCGGGTGGGTGGGATCACCTGCCAAGCAGAAGGCTTTTCGTAGGAGGCGGGAGCTGTATAAATCCCGAAGGCAGGGGAGAGATGTACCAATGATCTAGGTTCAATGATCCCGTACCACGCAGTGAAACAGCTAGTCAGGATACTCTTGATGGCCCCCTTGTAGAAGGTGATCATGATGGGGGTGGGAGCTCTTGCTTTTCTTAGTTTGCGGAGAAAGTAGAGCCATTGGTGAGCCATCTTGATGTTGTGTTGATGGTCCAGGAGAGGTCCTCTCTGACGTGCACACCCAGGAACTTGGTGCTGCTCACCCTCTCCACATCAGCCCCATTGATGGATAGAGGGGCATTTTGTGTGCGAGTTCTCCTGAAGTCCACAACAATCTCCTTGGTCTTCTCAGTGTTCAGAGAGAGATTGTTGTGTTTGCACCAAGAGGCCAGCCGGCTCACCTCACCTTTGTAGTGTGACTCATCATTGTTACTGATGAGGCCTACCACAGTCGTGTCATCTGCAAACTTGATGAAGAGGTTGGAGGTGTGATGGAGAGCAGTCATGGGTTAGCAGAATGAACAGAAGGGGGCTCAGCACAGATCCTTGGGGAACCCCCGTGTTCAGCGTGATGGTGCTAGACGAGTTACTGCCAACCCGTACTGCCTGTGGTGTGTTCAGTCCCAGTCTGTCCAGTTTCTGAATGAGCTGTTGGGGGATGATAGTGTTTTAATGCAGAACTGAAATCAATAAAAAGCATTCTGACATAGGTGTCTTTCTTAACCAGATGAGTAAGGGCTGAATGGAGAGCAGTGGAGACAGCATCATCAGTCGAACAATTTGATCAATATGCAAACTGGTAGGGGTCCAAGGAGGGGGGGGGGGGGGGGAAGACCTGATGTGTTGCATGACTAGCCGCTCGAAGCACTTCATGAGGATGGAGGTAAGTACAACCGGGCGGTAGTCGTTGAAACAGGAGGGAGATGACTTCTTTGGGACAGGGATTATAGTGGTGGCTTTGAAGCATACAGGGACCACAGCCTGACTCAATGAGCTGTTGAAGATGTCAGAATACACCTCTGCAAGTTCACCAGCGCAGACCTTCAGCACACGACCAGGTATGTTGTCATATGTGCTGGGGTGTGGTTTAGTGCCTCAAACTGAGTGAAGAACCCATTCAGGTCATTCAGCAGAGAGGAGGTGCTGTCACAGATCTGTGGCAGGGGTTTGTAATCCGTAATGGACTGAATTCCCTGCCACAGGCTCAGAGTATCTCTGCTGTCGCTAAAGCGTTGGGCTATCCTCTTGGAGTGCTTCCTTTTTGCCTTTCTGATGCCATGTGACAGGTTGGCCCTAGTTGTCTTCAGGCCTGCCTGGTCTCCAGCTTTGAAGGCAGCATTCCTAACCTTCAGCAGATTTTGGACCTCACCTGTCAGCCATGGCTTCTGGTTGGCACGAATAGTGATGGTCTTGAGGACAGTTACATCATCAACGCACTTGGTGATGTAAGCAGAGACAGTTTCTGTGTACTCCTGAATATCTGTGGAGTTGTTGTAAGTAGCAGCCACTTTAAACACATTCCAGTCTGTGGTGCTAAAACAGTCCTGAAGTGCCTCTGATAAGCCATCTGGCCACACCTGTACCTGCACTAGAACTGGTTTGATGACTTTAACCAATGGTCTGAAAGCTGGCATTAACATAATAGTGAGGTGATCAGAGGCACCAAGGTTGGGGAGGGGCAGGGCTTTGTAAGCTCCTCTCCGTGTGGTGAAGACCAGAGTTGTCCAGAGTGTTGTTGCCCCATGTTGGAAAGTCTATGTGTTTATAAAGTCCAGGAAACACAGCCATTGGGTCTGCATGATTGAAATCCCCAACCAGGATGAGAAATCATCCGGGTGGGCTGTCTGTTGCTCACTGATGTGCCGATACTGTTCATTCAGTGCCTCATTCCTGATGTTGGTGGAGCTTGGGGGAAAATAGACAGCAGCTAACGGCAGAGCTGAGAAACCTCCATTTCTCCATCTGCAAGCGGTGGATTCACAGCTTCTCGCGGAGTTCGGGGTTATGAGACTCTGTATGAGAGTTCTGGGACGTGAACGCATGACGGAGACATACAAAAACACTGCAACTTACAAGACAAACACATTTTAAACGCTGTAAACTGTATACTCCGGAGAGAGAGCTGGTCCTGTGTTCCACGACCAGGGTGAAACCTGCATTATCCCTCCCAGATCTGAGGTTAAACTATCAGTCGAACTCTCTTCTCCAGTATCCCCACATAGGCCTTACTGGGGAGGCTGAGGAGTATGATCCCCTATAGTTGGAACACACCCTCCGATCCACCTTCTTAAACAGGGGAATCACCACCCCAGTCTACACATCCAGAGGCACTGCCCTCGATGTCCATGTGATGTTGCAAAGATGTATCAGCTAGGACAGCCCCACAATATCCAGAGGCTTGAGGAACCCAAGGCGGACCTCATCCACCCCCGGGGCCCTACTGCAAAGGAGTTTTCCTACTACCTAAGCCACCTCAGCCCCAGTGATAGACGAGCCCTCCCCAGGATCCTCAAACTCTACTTCCTCTGTGGAAGATGTGCTGGTGGGATTGAGAAGATCCTCAAAGTATTCCTTCCATCGCCTAATGATGTCTCCAGTCGGGGTCAACAACCCCCACCATATACAGTGTTGGTGGAAAACCACTTCCCCCTCCTGAGAGGCCTGATGGTTTGCCAGAATCTTCTCTGAGCCATCCGAAAGTCATTTTCTATGTCCTCAACGAACTCTTCCCATACCTGAGTTTTTGCCTTAGCTCAGTTTTTTGTGACAGCTGAAGCTGCAAACCACTTGGCTCTTCGGTACCTATCAGCTGCCTCCGGAGTCCCTTGAGCCAACCAGGCTCCATAGGAATCTTTCTTCAACTTGGCAGCTTCCCTTACATGGGGTGTCCACCACAAAGTGCAGGGATTGCCACCACAACAGGCACCGACAATCTTGCAGCCACACCTCCATTCATTCTCCTCAACAATGGAGGTCCGGAACATGGCCCATTCTGACTCAATGTCACCGGCCTCCCCCGGGATGCAGTCAAAGCTCTGATGGATGTGGGAGTTGAAGATCCTTCTGACAGATTCCTCTGTCAAACGTTCTCAGCAAACCCTCAACATACGTTTAGGCCTGCCTGGTCTGTCCGGCATCCTCCCCCGCCATCTGATCCAACTCACCACTAGGTGGTGATCAGTTGACAGCTCAGCAACCCTCTTCACCCAAGTGTCCAAAACATATAGCTGCAAGTCAGATGTTACAACTATAAAGTCGATCATCGAAATGCGGCCTAGGGTATCCTGATGCCAGGTGTACTTGTGGACACCTTTATGCTCGAACATGGTGTTCGTAATGGATAAACTGGGATGGGCACATAAATCCAATAACTGAACACCACTTGGGTTCAGATCAGCGGAGCCGTTCCTCCCAATCACTCCCCTCCAGGTCTCACTGTCATTGCCCACGTGAGTGTTGAAGTCCCCCAGCAAAACAATGGAGTCCTCAGATTAAGTACTCTCCAGCACCCCTTATTGGGTCCCCAAGAAGGCCTGGTACTCTGAACTGCTGTTCGGTGCATAAGCACAAACAACCGTCAGAGCCCTTTCCCCAACTGAATGCATAGGGAAATTATCCTCTCGTCCACTGGGGTAAACCCCAGCGTACAGGCTCTAAGCCGGGGGGCTATGAGTAAGCCCACTCCTGCCTTACGCCTCTCACCCTGGGCAACTCCAGAGTGAAAAAGCATCCAGCCCCTCTCAAGGAAATTGGTTCCAGAGCCCATACTGTGTGTCGAGGTGAGCCCAACTATATCTAGCCAGTAACTCTCAACCTCGCACACCAGCTCAGGCTCTTTTCCCACCAGAGAGGTTACATTCCATGTTCCAAGAGCCAGTTTCAGTAACCGAGGATCAGAACCTTACATTATGGCATTCTTACATTATGGCAATGGTCAAAGCCCAATCCATGCCTCAATTGCTTTAAATCTTAAATATGGCTTGTGGAATTAACTTCCACTGGCTGTACAAGCTGAAGAGTCCTTTGCTGTTTTTAAACACAGACTGAAGGCTTATATATTTGTGCAGTATTTAAATGACAACTAAATCTGCATTTCTTAAACATAAAACATGAATGTATTTGGTTGTTTTTCTTTCTCTATAGGGATAAGTATTGATTTCTGTATCTAGTGTGGGTCTTAGTTCAATGGTATTTTGGCTCTACTTGTACTGGTGAGGATATATTCTCAGAACAAGATGACAAATAATCTTTGTAAATCACTAGATTTAGATAAGAACATCATTTAAATGCCATACGTGTAAATGCGAATGTAAAACATATCTGAAATATATGTTTCTATATGTTGTGTTTGTGGATGGTGTTTCCAGACTCAGCATTAGTTACTAATGAATCCTCATAATCAAAGCCAGTTACAAAGCTAACACAGGAGAGCCTAGAAAATTTGTGGAGATTTGATAATCATTTAACAAATAAAATGATTAACAAATTTCCACTACTATTTTCAGCAAAATCTCATAAAATTCAGTTATTATTATTATTTTACATGTTTGTGTGATATGTTAATGTGTATTTATATGTTACAATTTGTTCTGAAATTGTATGTGACCCCATTTTTCATATGCAACTATGCTTGTGGAATCTGTGCTAATTTTATTAAACCTCATTATCATTATCATCTCATTATCAAAGAAACCCAGACTTCTCTGTCCTTTGCAACATCCACCAATCCCTCCTGGGCCATCCCCAGGCCAGACGGGAGATATAATCCCTCCAGCGTGTCCTGGGTCTACCCCGGGGCCTCCTTCTAGTTGGACGTGCCTGGTATACCTCCAGTGGGAGACGTCCAGGAGGCATCCTCATCAGATGCCTCCATGCGAAGAAGCCAGAAGAACAACATCATCTGCAAAAAGCAGAGATGCCATCTCCTGAGTCCCTCAACAGAAGCCTTCCTTTCCCTGGCTATGCTTTGCCACCCTGTCCATGAATATCAGGAACAGGAGTGAAGATAAGGCACAGTCCTGAGTCCAATGCCCACACTGAACAAGCTTGACTTACGGACAAGGATGCAAACACAATTCAAACTCTGAGAGTACAAAGACCGTACGGCTCGCCGGAGCGACCCTGCCACCCCTTACTCCCGGAGCACCTCCCACAGAATCTTTAGGGGGAAGAAAATCCTTCTCAAAATCCACAAAGCATGTGTAGAGTGCAGTAGCAAATTCCCATGCCCCCTCAATAATCTGTCAAAAAGTAAAGAGTTGGTCCATAGTTCCACGGCCAGGACAAAATCTGCATTGTTCATCCAAAACCCTAGGTTCAACTATCAGACGGATTCTCCTTTCCAGCACCTTGGCATAGACATTTCCAGGGAGGCTGACAAGTGTGATGCCATGATAATTGGTACTCTTTCTCTGGTCCCCTTTTTTAAAAATAGGAACCACCACCCCTGTTTGTACCATTCCCGAGGTTCATGCAATATTGTATATGTGTGTCATCCAAGACACATCCCCACAGTATCAAGTGCCTTCAGTAACTCTTTGCGGATCTCATCCACTTCTGGAGCTTTGCCACTGCAAAGCTTTTTCACCACCTCAGTGACTTCAGCCAAGGAAATGGAATCCAATGGCCCAGACACTTCTGGCCCAACCTCCTGCACATGTCTCTCAGGTTAAGGAGTTCCTCAAAGTGCTCTTTCCAATGCCCAACAATACGCTCGGTCGAGTTCAGAGTTTCACCATCCTTGCTGAGCACAGCTTGGATCCCCTCCCCCTCCTGAGCTATTGGAGTATTCTCCATGGCCTCTCCAAACTCCTCCCATGCTGTGGATTTTGCTTCAGCAACTGCCACAGCTGCAGCCTTTGGCTGGTACCCATCTGCAGAATCTGAAGTTCCCAGAGCCAGCCAAGCCTGTAAAACCTCCTTATTCTGCTTGACAGCTTCCCTCACCCCCGGTGTCCACCAACGGGTTCTTGGGTTTCCGCCATAACAGGCATCAACAAGATTGTGACCACAGCTATATGCAGCCGCTTCTACAATGGAAGTCCGGAACAGGGTCCATTCAGCCTCCATCCCCCCTACCTCCTCCGGAACATGTGAAAAGTTCTCTCAGAGGTGAGAGTTGAAATCCATCTGGGCAGAGTCAGCTGCCAGCTTTTCCCAGCACACCTGCACTATACGTTTGGGCTTTAACTGCCATCAGATCCAACTCACCACCAGATGGTGATTGATTGACAGCTCAGCCCCTCTCTTTACCCGAGTGTCGAAAACATATGGCCTCAGGTCAGAAGACCCAGCCACAAAGTCGATCAGTAACCTTTGGCCCAGGGTGCTCTGGTACCAAGTACACTTATGAGCAAACTTATGTTCGGACATGGTGTTCATTATGGACAATCCATGACTAGCACAGAAGTCCAACAACAGCAGACTCCCAATCACTTCTCTCCAGGTTTCACAGTCATTGCCAACGTGAGCAAACAATAGAGTCAGTGCATGGAATTCTCTCTAGCACTCCACTCACTACCTCCAAGAAGGCCAAATACTCTGAGCTGCTGTTCGGTGCATACGCACACACAACAGCCAAAGTTTTCCTCTCTGCAAACCGGAGCTGCATTGAGGCGACCCTCTCGTTTACTGGGACAAACTCCAGCTGTACAGCCGCCAGCCAGGGACTTGTGAGTAGTTGTGAGGTACTTGTGTGGACTTGTGGCACTGAGTTCTAATCATTGTACTCATAGGGATGCTTCTTGGATCATGTTTGTCTGGATCTTCACTCCAGACCTGTTCACCATGGGAGACCCTACTGGGAGCTAAAAGCCCTAGCCCTGGAGGTCATGAGACCACACAAGCCCTTCTGCCACAACAAGGCCCTGATCTAGGAAGGGTAAATCTCATTATTAAAAAAGGAATATGTTGATAAAGTGTATACATTAAAAAGATTTGAAAATAGCAGCAAAAAGGTGTTACAATGTCATTACAAATACAATGATATCCATATCTTGTATTATTATTCCAAATTTCGGAATCAGTAACTTACACGAACAACACTGTATAAATGTAAATTGTGTTGTATAATTGCCTTATTTTGCCAGTATCTGTATAAATAAGCTTGCAATTTAATTACTGAATTTTAAGAAGATTTCTGACTTAAATATTGAAGAGGCAACACTGCTTTCAGGCTAGTACAGAGAACATGATGTTACTACTGGAATGACAGACTGTTATACTATGCAAATATCTGGGTATATTTTACATTGTGATGTAGCTCATTTTTACTACAAACTAATGGCTAACACTTTATGTGTTTTTCATTGTTATTATCAAGCTGGCAATAATAAAAATGACACCTGCTGATTAAGGTACCAAAATGCCTGGGAGTTAAAATAAATCACTTGGAAAGTTAGTCCTGGTTTCTTCCTCTTCCCTTTTGCCACTTCTTTTTCATTGTTTGACCTAAGTTATGACTTTGAAGACTAAGAGATGTCATGCCTCATATGCCTGCAGTCATCTGTCTTCATATAGACAGAGGCCACTTTTAGATACTCAGTGCATTATCCTTGATGTTCTGCACAGAGAGAATGTGTGTACTTAGGGGTTGGCCTTTTTTCCTTTCATTACCTGAGTGGTCAGACTGGAGAAATGTACACAAATAGCTCAGAAGCAGGACCTCGAACATACTTTGTATGCCGCTCATGCACAGTGCTGCTGACCTTAAAGGCCTCACGTGGCCATGGATGCTGAATGCGGTGAATTGGCGGGCTCCGAAGGTGTCCATAATTGCAGTCATTATGTCTTTGTAGAACTATCAGCTTAATTGAGCCAGCAGCGAGCTAATGCTTTTCCAAAAGAACGAGGGGGGAGCGCTTCACTAATGGGAGGAATGCTTGTGCAATTCCAAGCTTTGTGAATGAGCACAGGGGGAGAAGACTGGAGTCACTTAATGGTCCTGTTTACACCTGCCAAGCTGCTTGTTCGTCTTTTTCCCCCCAAATGTCATTCTGACAGCTATAGAGGTTGAGAGCTGTCGGGCCTCAATGCACGACTGGAGCGGTGATTTTAATGGTGCCTATCCAGTGCCTGACCCACTCAACTCTGCACCGACTGAGAAGAGGAATGATCTTAGCCAATACTAAGAGAACAAAAAGGACTGAGAGAAATGTACATTAGCCAAATGAGTCATACTATTAACAAGAGAGTTTGTGTAAAGCCCTCGAGGATATTGAAGAACACTAATGAGACTGCTTTAGGCTTGAAAGGAGCAGTTAGGTTGTGACACAGGAATGAGACATAGGTATATATACTTCGCTTTATGAATATTCAATGGGGTCTATATTAAGCATCAGCAGAAAAGGAGTTGTGAGAGAAATTTTATTCCAAGGTAATGCTTATAAGAGTTGCACTGTGTCCTCTACTAAAACTGCAATCATGAAACATGGGAAGGTCCTCACTTGAAATGTAGGTACCTTCTCAAAATCCACATTTTCAATAGTTAGCTCTTCATTGTGCTCTGAAATGTTTTTCAAAAACACTGCCACTGAAGGACCAGGTGAAGTGGAGGCTGGATGCATTTGTGAAATTGTATTAATCTTGACAGGCCTGGAACTGAGACCTGAAAAATGCATTAATTTAAATCCACTGCCAGAGCTGTTATGTCATGTGCATATTATCCTATCATCATCTTATCAGTTCCAGCATGTGAAACTGTGGCTTTTAGTGTACAATTGTGTTTCAGATCACTACAAAATTTGGGTGATGCTTATTTTCTTGTTGGATGCATGCATGTCTTGTTTTTCGTTGTGTTTGAGCATATGTTTGAGCTCAGTCTATGCGCGATTCAGATTGGTTGATTTTGTTTTTGTAGAAATAAAGCACATCTATCTGAGTTTTGAAGTGAACAAATCTTAAATTTTCAGATTTGTTAGGTCAATAATTAGCTTTGATAGTTTACATGTTAAATGTATGTAGCAACTCAAAGGAGAAATCAGGTTGTTATTATCATAGTGGCTGGTATTTGTTGTATATGTAGCTGCCCTCCACACATCAGAGACCTTAGGCGAAATGTCACTGGATTATCCTGCCTTTATGAAACAATTCAAAAAGTCACTCTAGATATGAGTGTGTGGTATAAAATGCAGTATATGTAGCAACAACAACAACAACAACAACAATAATAATAATAATAATATAGGGTTGAATTAATTAGCACTTTGCTTTAGGCTGAGAACAGATTGTTACATAAAAACACAATAATTTTTCAAGTTGAGTTATGAAAGAGGAAAGGCTAGAACAGTCATGAAGTGAGCAAACACAAAATCAAATCAATACCAAGTAAGGAACATGGAAGAAACACACACACACACAGAGACATATATATATATATATATGTGTGTATATATATATATATATATATATATATATATATATATATATATATATATATATACACTGAAAGAGACAGTTGCAAACAATGATTAATGGGCGGGACAAACTTTTAGACACAGGTGAGTGAGGTGACCAAGGGGTGGAGCTTGACAAGGAGACCAAAAAATAGTAAGATAAGGCTGGGGTGGAGACTGGACAGGGACACAGTGACAGCTCCCAATCAGCATGAGAAGGTCAACTTCATCCTCACTTATCACAGTAGGAAGAGAACTGAGAAACCATATTTAGCACCATGCAACAAAAGCCCATTACTCAAAAACTAGGTCTGTGCACAATGGGCCAAACAGTCATCAATAATTACTTTGCTCTGTTATGACTGCTGCTATTATAGTCAAACCCTAGCTCCACTTTTTCCACATAAAAAATATTATTAAAACTGGACACACAAATCAAAAACTCACAACCGCAATACACATTTCTAAAAAAAAAGTTGAGACACTGTGTAAAATGAAAACTATATGCCAGTAATTTAAATCCTATAATTGCATTAAAATAATGTGAAATAGTGCAAAGACAACATTATTCATGTTGAGACAGAGAAATGTTATTGTTGCTTGAAAAATATATGCTCATTTTCAATTTGATGTCAGCGACACATTATAAAAAGAATTGTGGCAGAGTAACAAACCACTGGTAACGTTGTTTAATGCTACAAAAAAATAAATTAGTATAATTGGCCACAGGTAAGTTACATGACAGGGTTTAAAAAGAACATATCTGAGAGACTACTCTTTCAGAGGTAAAGAACTGGGGACTGACCACTCTGTGAAAGTCTTCATGGGCAAATAGTGCAACAATTCATGAAACAAGTTTTTCAACATAAACTAGAAAACATTAATTTATTCATTATCTGTAACCACTTATCCAGTTCAGGGTTGCAGTGGGTCCAGAGCCTACCCAGAATCATTGGGCAGAAGGTGGGATCATAACCTGTAGGGGGCACCAGGCCTTCACAGGGCAACACATACACTCACCCAGAGCGGGACTTGAAACCACAACCTCCAGATCCCAGGAGCTGTTTGACTGCAACACTACCTGCTGCACCATCGTGCCGCACAACTTGTAAACAACTTAACAATTTTCATTGAACATACATAATATCAGAGAACCCTGAGAAACCTCTATATGAAAGGGAAAGGGCCAGTGGCAACTGGTGAAAAATACTGTAGGTTGGACTTATGTGCCACATTATAAGTTTCAACAATCACTCCAATTCCATTTAACACATACTGCAGGACACCAAAGCTCTATATTCTTTTATTTTATTCTAAAATAATAAAAAATTGCAGTTCTAATATGCTCAGATATGAAGTACTTTACATTATATGGATAATATATTAAGGGAGGCACTGTGGCGCAGCATGTAGTGGACCCTGGGGTTGTGGGTTCAAGTCCCGCTCTGGGTGACTGTCTGTGAAGGGTATGGTGTGTTCTCACCATATCCACGTGGGTTTCCTCCAGGTACTCTGGTTTTCTCCTACAGTCTAGAAACACATATCGGTAGGTGGCTACTCAAATGTGTCCATAGGTGTGCAAAGGATTGGCATCCCCTCCAGGGAGTGTTTCCGGGTAGGCTCCAGACCAGAGTAACCACCAATAACCGTCTTTATTCCACCACTGATTGACCCTGCTTGAGGCAACAGATGAAGTGCCCCAGAGGCATTAGTTTTGAAGTCACTGTTAGGCTACATTTATGTTGCAACATTCACGTTTTCTCTCTGCAATGGTTTTCACTCACTGTGCACCTGTTGGGTGCCTGAAATGTTGTCCTCTGCAGCAGAGCAACCGATGGAAACATTGCCCAGTAGCAACACAAATAAGAAAGAAAGAAGCTGCATTTTCCCAAAATATTTAATATGTTAGATATTATTTTACATCTGTAAGATAATCATGTCTCAAATCAGATATCACACCTCAAATTAATGATTATAGATAAATATTTTTGTAAAAAACTAAAGACCTATATATATTTCTACCATGTATTTCTTCTAGCACCCTCCATTGACCAGTAACCAGTAACAATTCCCCTTATTAGGTAATAAGGAAAGCAAAATCACTCTCACTTTAGGCATCTCTACAAATACTGACTGGGGTATCTTATTTTCCAGTGTGGGTTGGAAGGCTATAGATAACCAAATTAATGTGTAGGAAAAAATATGTATGGTATGGAACAGATATATCATTCAAATTATAAGTATAATATTATTTATATATGTACTAATTTATTTGTATCCACTCAGAGTACCTTATGTGCAGCATTTGGTTTTATTAGCAGTTCTGACAAACTAATGCTTTAGAAATGGAGGTTGGGGTTATTGATGATATCTGTACTAATTTGCATCAATCAATGCTCTGGATTATTTCTAGCTTCACATATAAGCTCTGCGGTATGCTTTGAGAACTAAATGCAGCACAGGTACTGATACTTGTGTTACGGATTCAGACTCAGACACAGATTCAAGTGCCAAAAGTCTTGTCCAAGAACACCTCCTCGGTAAAGCATGCTATTGTTTCTGGGAAAACTGAAACCTGTATGCTGCCCTGAGTGCATTAGTAAGCTTATCATACAATACCATATAACCACTGCCCAGTGAAAAATATCATATGCAACATCCTGCCTTTGACCTGGATTAGACAAAATTTTCTTCAACTTTCATTCATTATCTGTAACCACTTATCCAGTTCAGGGTCGTGGATTTTCTTCAACATTTTATTCCCATATCTTTAGTGAGAGAGCTGGAGAAAATAATTTTGTGTGCTATATCTATCCCTCTCACAACTCTTGTCTCAGGTAAAGTCCCATCTTTCTTCCCCCCATACGTACGTCATCTTCTACCAAAACAGCATGCCTGTTATAAATATGAACTACAGAAATGAGCTTTAGTACTCCACATGGCTGTTGAAACATGATGTTGAAGTAGACAAAAGACTGTCAAAAAATACCATGATTCTGTACTGAAAAACAAAACTGTTATGATACTACAGGGCCACTTCACAGATATTTCCAGAAAATTCCCTAATTCTCCTTTTATCACGTTCAAGTATATTCTGAAAACAAACTGCTTCTGTTTACTCTGTGTCAAACTCTAAAGTCAAAAATGTTTGCTATATACACTTTAAAAATTTTTTCCCCATCTATTATCAATGTAACATTTAGGAGAAATAAGGTGTTGCTTTGACAGCAACATTAAACCAGGGTATATGAAGTACAACAATAGGATTCATACAAGGTCTCAGTAACCTATATGACAGGACAAGATGGATTGTGCACTATACAGTACATCACTGGCTCTGTGTATAGGTTTGAATGTTTGATTAAATGATGCTTCTCAGAAGCAGCAAACATTTGGGTTGTCATAATAAAAACATGAGCAATTCCAAAATATAATTTGCAATATTACTTCTGCTCCCTCTAAGGTCTTTTCCTACCTTATGCCCAGTGATTCCTGGTAGGGTCTGGATGCACCGTGACCCTGAACTGGATAAGTGGTTAAGTCTAAGCTCAAAACCTAATTATTCAGGTTAGCATTTGGTAACAAATCTCTTCCTCTAGATTAAAGTTGTTGTTTCAGGAACTCTTGGACATGGGGATTCATGGTAAACACCTTAACTCCTCCTTGGATCACCACCTTAACGTGGTGGAGGGGTTTGCGTGCCTGCATGAGCCTAGGAGCTATGTTGTTGGGGGGAATAGCCCCTGGTAGGGTCTCCCAAGGCAAATTGGTCCTAGGTGATGGGCCAGACAAAGAGTGATCCATAAAGACACGGATGAAAAAGACAAGAACACGGACACAGCCTCCCTTTCCCGGAGCAGGGTTACCGGGGCCTCACCCTGGAGTCACGCCTGGGGGAGGGGCTCCTTGGCGAGCGCTTGGTGGCCGGACTTTCACCCATGGGGTCCGGCCGGGCTTAGCCCGAAGGAGATACATGGGTCCACTCTCCCATGGGCCCACCACCTGTGGGAGAGGTAGTAATCTGGGTCTGGTGCATTGTGGATCGAGTGGCGGTCGCGGTCGGGGGCCCTGGCATTCTGATCCTCGGTTACTGAAACTGGCTTTTGGAACATGGAACGTAACCTCTCTGGTGGGAAAAGAGCCTGAGCTGGTGCGCGAGGTTGAGAGGTACCGGCTAGATATAGTTGGGCTCACCTCGACACACAGTATGGGCTCTGGAACCAAACTCCTTGAGAGGGGCTGGATGCTCTTTCACTCTGGAGTTGCCCAGGGTGAGAGGTGTAAGGCAGGTGTGGGCTTACTCATAGCCCCCCGGCTTAGCGCTTGTACGTTGGGGTTTACCCCAGTGGACGAGAGGGTAATTTCCCTGCGCCTTCGGGTTGGGGAAAGGGCTCTGACTGTTGTTTGTGCTTATGCACCGAACAGCAGTTCAGAGTACCATGCCTTCTTGGGGGCCCTAGAGGGAGTGCTGGAGAACACTCATTCTGGGGACTCCATTGTTCTGCTGGGGGACTTCAACGCTCACGTGGGTAATGACACTGAGACCTGGAGGGGCGTGATTGGGAGGAACGGCCCCACTAATCTGAACCCGAGTGGTGTTCAGTTATTGGATTTCTGTGCTCGTCACAGTTTGTCCATTACGAACACCATGTTCGAACATAAGGGTGTCCACAAGTACACCTGGCATCAGGACACCCTAGGCCGCATTTCGATGATAGACTTTATAGTTGTATCATCTGACCTGCGGCCATATGTTCTGGACACTTGGGTGAAGAGAGGCGCTGAGCTGTCAACTGATCACCACCTTGTGGTGAGTTGGATTGGGAGGATGCTGGACAGACCTGGCAGGCCCAAACGTGTGCTGAGGGTTTGCTGGGAACATTTGGCAGAGGAACCTGTCAGAAAGCTCTTCAATTCACACATCCGGCAGAGCTTCGACTGCATCCCGGGGGAGGCTGGTGACATTGAGTCCGAGTAGGCCATGTTCCGGACCTCCATTGTTGAGGCGGCTGAACGGAGCTGTGGCTGCAAGGTTGTCGGTGCCTGTAGGGGTGGCAATCCCCGCACTCGGTGGTGGACACCCCGGGTGAGGGGGGCTGTCAAGCTGAAGAAAGAGTCCTATGGAGCCTGGTTGGCTCAGGGGACTCCGGAGGCAGCCGACAGGTACCGAGGAGCCAAGCGGCTTGCGGCCTCGGCAGTCGCTGAGGCAAAAACTCGGGTGTGGGAGGAGCTCGGTGAGAACATGGAAAACGACTTTCGGTCGGCGCCGAGAAGTTTGACCTCGACTGGGGACGTTACTTCGAGGATCTTCTCAATCCCACCAGCACGTCTTCCGCAGAGGATGCAGAGCTTGGGGACCCCGGGGGGGGGGGGGGGGGGGGGGGGGCTCGTCTATCACTGGGCCTGAAGAAGTGGCCAAGGTGGTAGGGAAACTCCTTGGCGGTAGGCTCTGGATGTTGTGGGGCTGTCCTGGTTGACACGTCTTTGCAACATCGCGTGGACATCGGGGGCAGTGCCTCTGGACTGGCAGACTGGGGTGGTGGTTCCCCTTTTTAAAAAGGGGGATCGGAGGGTGTGTTCCAACTATAGGGGGATCACACTCCTCAGCCTCCCCGGTAAGGTCTATGCGGGGGTACTGGAGAAGAGAGTCCGACTGATAGTTGAACCTCGGATCCAGGAGGAACAATGCGGATTCCGCCCCGGTCGTGGAACACAGGAACAGCACTTTACCCTCGCTAGGATCCTGGAGGGTGCATGGGAGTTTGCTCAACCAGTCTACATGTGTTTTGTGGATCTGGAGAAGGCATTCGACCGTGTCCCTCGGGGTATTCTGTGGGGGGTGCTCAGGGAGTATGGGGTACTGGGCTCTTTGTTACGAGCTATCCAGTCCCTGTACAAACACAGCAGGAGTCTGGTTCGTATGGCTGGCAGTAAGTTGGACTCCGTCAGGGCTGCCCGTTGTCACCGGTTCTGTTCATAATTTTATATATATATATATATATATATATATATATATATATAATTTTAATAAGGGTGTCCGGTTTGGTGGTCTCAGGATTCCATGTCTGCTTTTTGCAGATGATGTGGTCTTGTTGGCTTCATCGAGCCGGGACCTCCAGCTCTTGCTGGACCAGTTTGCAGCAGAGTGTGAAGCGGTAGGGATGAGGATCAGCACCTCCAAGTCCGAGTCCATGGTACTCAGCTGGAAAAGGGTGGAGTGCTCTCTCCAGGTTGGAAGTGAGATCCTGCCTCAAGTGGAGGAGTTTAAATACCTTGGGGTCTTGTTCACGAGTGAGGGAAAGATGGAGCGTGAGATTGACAGGCGGATCGGTGCAGCGTCAGCAGTAATGCGGGCTCTGTACCGGTCTGTTGTGGTGAAGAGAGAGCTGAGCAAAAAAGCAAAGCTCTCGATTTACCGTTCAATCTACGTCCCAACCCTCACCTATGGTCACGAGCTTTGGGTAGTGACCGAAAGAATGAGATCGCGGGTACAAGCGGCTGAAATGAGTTTTCTCCGCAGGATGTCTGGACTCTCACTTAGAGACAGGGTTAGGAGCTCGGACATCCGGGAGAGACTCGGAGTGGAGCCGCTGCTCCTCCACGTCGAGAGGAGCCAGCTGAGGTGGTTCGGGCATCTGGTTCGGATGCCTCCTGGACGCCTTCCTGGAGAGGTGTTCCGGGCATGTCCAACGGGGCGGAGGCCCCGGGGCAGACCAAGAACACGCTGGAGAGACTATATGTCTCGACTGGCCTGGGAACGCCTCGGTATACCCCCGGAGGAGCTAGAGTCGGTGGCTGGGGAGAGGGAGGTCTGGGTTTCTTTGCTCCGACTGCTTCCCCCGCGACCCGGACCCGGATAAGCGGTGGATAGTGGATGGATGGATGGATGGTAAACACGGATGCTGTGCTCTACGACTCTGTGCTCACAATCACTCTGGTTTGACGATGGTAAAGTAGATGCATGCTGACGTTTCAGGGTTACCTGAAGTCTGTTCCCTTTGGTTTTCCTCCTTCCAGTGAGTCTGTTACAGTCAGATCAGCTGGAGTCACTACACTAATGAAAATCTTTATATTTGCTTTTCTATTGCACTCAACTAAACTAACTCCTTCTTTTTACTGTTTTCCAAGAAAATGGCAGCCCACTGATGGAGGATTGTCTACCAGGTTGGTGGTCCACACCAAACCAGCTGCACACCTCCATCTACTGCTGCAGCCTCATGACCCACCATCATCAATTACACTGATGTAGAAATGGAATTGGATTATTAACACTCAGACTTATGCTTCTAACTATTGTGGCCCCAGACTGATGCCACTATCACCATTATTTTTATTATTAATATTATTATTATTCTCATTTTATAGCATAATGACAGACTTGACTGGTGATACTTAAATTAGTAGTTTGATCTGAGGAGGATGGATCCCCCTTGTGAGCCTTGGTTACTTCCATACTTTCTTCTTCCAGCCACAATGAAGTTTTTCCTTGCCACTGTCACCTTTGGCTTGCTTGTATGGGGCTTTCTGAGTTGCATTGCCACCTGTTCTGATACTAATTCTGTAAAGTTACTTTGTGACAATGTCAGCTGTAAAAAATGCTATATAAATAAATTTTGATTTGATTTGATATTCAATATTTTTTGATTGGTGAATAAACACCTGGTTGACTGAGCTTTGCTAATTGATAGCTGAATCCCATTGTTGCAAATAGTTTTGTTGTAGTTTTGCATAGTTATGTGTTTTTCCTGCACCTGACCCATATCCTTTTTGCTAATTTTCAAGGGGAAAATTTTGAATTATTTCCAGGACAATAACTTGTTACAAGAGCAAGAAAAAAAAAGAAAAGAAAAGTGCAAATAATTTAAACTGTATATTTAATTGTGCTACAAAGACAATATTTCAAAGTTTGAAACTAAAAAATGTTATAAAAAAAAAAGCAAATGATCAAGGACAAGACTGGGTGAGCATCTCTTTCATGGTTTTTCAGAAAGTAAAAATGGGGACGGGTTCAACACTTCAAGAATAACAAAGAAGTTGGGAATTTCATAATCGCTGCTGCGTAGTATTACATTAATTTTAAAATCTGGAGAAACCTTTATAGGCTTGGGACTAGGTTTTCTGGAATTAAAATCAGGCCCTCTGGCATTGAAATCAGATGTTTCTGTACTGGAAATCATAATATGGGCTCAGAAACACTTCCTAAAACCACTTTCTGTGAACATCAAGACATTGCTGCATCCTCAAATGTGTGGCAGAGCAGGGTTAACACTCTATACTCAAGGGTATATTCCCCCAGACTGTGGCTCCACACCTGTAGGCTATTTAATTGATGTGAATGACCCTGGTTGGGGCTCACCAGACTTCTGACCTTGTACCCCTCCAAATTATGGTAATTTCCACTGTTTTGGAGAGAGTCAAACACTTAAAGTAACATTGTTGGTATGTCCCCATTTATATTTATTTTGAACCCAGTCATCAGAGCTGAGTCACATGTATTTGTATTAATGTATTATTTCTTCTGGTTGGCTAGCGATTGCAAATTCTTTTCTTTTTATTAAAAAAAAAAAGATTAATCTTTGACTTAGGATTTTATCAAAATTATATTTGTCGAATTTCTCTCTGTATTTTCAGTTTAATAAAATTCTGTGTGGAGAATTCTAGTCTCATCACCTCTCAGTACTCTCAAATCTGTGTAGCTGTCAGTACAAAATTCTCTGCATGAAATACCCAGAATGGCTTTGTTGGTTTAATTTGCTTTAATCATATTTTATTAGTCCCTGGAATATCTTTTTTATGCTCACCACAAAAGTTAAAAGAAGAAACCATAAATAAACAGAATCCAGAAATATTGCTGCCTTCAGGACCAAGTTCAAAATTGACAGGATAAGGAGCGGAAAAGTCTCCTGTGATCCAGTAAATCAAAAATTAATATTATCTTTGGAAATCATGGGTGCTGCACCTTCCAGGCTAAAGGGGAGAGGAACCATTCGGTTTGTTTTAAGTGCACAGTTCCAAAGCATCCATGATGGTATGAGGGCACATAAGTGCACAAGGCATGTGTGTCTTGCACATTTGTAAAAGCACAATTAATGCTGAATGATAGATACAGGTTTCAGAGCAACATGCTGCCAACCAGTCGCTGGGCCTCATTCATGAGACATGAGCAGAATGAATATGTGCGTAAATCGTTTGTTAATCACTTTTTTTGTAAAAATCCTGATAAATCAAAACATTAGTAGTCTCAAAATGTTCATAGGTACGAAAAAAATTTACACCTGCTCCTGCATAATACTAGTGCAACACGTGTGCTTAATGTCTGACATGACTGAACTTAAAATATAAGTTAATAAAAAAATTATTAAAACGCACACAAACTAAATAATTAAACAATAAATAAATAATCAAATGGATAATAAAAAAAATCAAATAATCAAATCCTCTTCCTAATACAACCTGTTATTCAGAGCAAATTCCAGTAGCTAAAGGGCAATATTTTGCTAAATTATTTTGTTACTCGTGAATCAAACAGTTAATGTAGATCATTGCAATATAAAACAGCTTAGTCTTTTAGTCTGTAAAACACACCTGTGTAAATGGCCAATGTTACGCTGCAGCTGGATATAACATACAGCTCTGCACAGAGAACTTTAATGTTTTTTGGAGAGGATATGTGTTTATGGTTTATTACTAGACTTATCTCTCGCCAGTCAGTTAAATATCAAGATCCATTCTTTTGTATTTGTGCCACATTTATGAGCCAGCTTTGAGAAAGGAGTCTAGCAGATCCTGTGTTGTTCCCAAACCTGTAGGAGCTGTTTGTGCTTGGTTCCTTGGACACTGGAGTGATTAAGGCAGAAATGTTTAAGCCCTCAACCTTCCAAGCGACATACCAGGAATTTTAAGCTGTGCTATACTTGATGCCCTGTAACTAGCGCGAGGGTGTGCCTGCCCAAATGATATGAGTGAATCTTGTGCATTTGCCCCACACACTGTTGATGTGCGTGGTCGTGCACTTCCGGTGTTTTATAACTTGCTTCATACATATCGAACACATGTGAAGGTACTCTTGCTGATCAGGAATACAAAAAGGAATAAATAGTGCTCATATATATATATTTGGATACACGTGAAATTTTCAACTTCTGACATATTGCATTGAAAATGCTTTAATTCAGCACATCAACCAGCTGCTGGATTTGAACCCAAGACCTTTCAGTTATTAAGCCAACTGCTATCAGATAGTACTACCTGCATTTTTGGCTTTTTACTGCTTTCATTACACTATTCAAAATGTGTGTCAATATATAGTCATGCATGAATATATTCATCATTTTAGACTAGCAACTTTTGAAGTAATTCCGTCAAAATATATTTCATTCTATTTTCAATTTGAAAAAAAAAATTGACATTCCAGTTTTGCCACTTAAACGTCTGTGGGATTTGAACCTTGGCTGTCCAGTTCCAAAGTCAATCACTAAGAGGCTGCTCTACTTGTGGAACATGCCCAGAAACATTTTCACTGCACTCTTTTAATGTTGCGATGAATAAGGAGTCACGCATAAAACACACCAAATCAAACAGCCACAGGATTCAAACCCCTGATTATCTGCATTCTAAAAGCATGCACCACAGCCTTCCTCAGTCATAAATTAATTCAATTCATTAGTTTGATACTGAATATCAGTAATTTTTTAAGATTTTGTATTTCCTATGAACATTAGATGTCTTTTCATTCTAACACCTTCCTATAACATTCTCTACATATAACACTGCCACAGCAATTGTAACCACATTGTTCAATCACTGCGATATCATGGCTGAAACATACCTATGCTACTAAAAGACCACACCAGCTAAAACGTACATTTAACAACGTTTAACTTGATATGCGCCCCCTAGCCTCTAAGGCCGCTTGGAAAACTGCATGCTGAACCAAAGCATTCAAGTAGAAGATTATTTCACTTTTTTTAGTGGAAAAATGTGTAGGGCAGCACGTTAGTGTCACAGTTTTTGGACTGTGGGAGGAAACCGGAGCACCCGGAGGAAACCCACGCGGACACGGGGAGAACACACCAACTCCTCACAGACAGTCACCTGGAGCGGGAATTGAACGCACAACCTCCAGGCCCCTAGAGCTGTGTGACTGCGACACTATTGCTCTACAGTGCAACCATCAGGCTGATTGGGGTAATTTAACTGGGAGAGGAGTACTGCTAGTTGACCATATTTCATGTCCCTACATCTTTGGTCTGGTCTGTGCAAAACTTTACTTATGAAACGAAAAATAATCTATACTAATCATTTCAGTGTTGGAGTATCATTAGCAACAATAAAACACTGTACTGGAAGATTGTCTCACATTTGTGTACAAGGTTCTAACGACATTCACAAAAACACTTTTCTGTCACTGCAGTCCAGCTCAGGATATGAACCCTAGACCTATGAGTGAAGGAGACAATTTTTTTGCAGGTTATGCCACAAAGGACCTGTGAACCCCCTCCACACTTTGAGCCTCTTTAAATGGTGGAGTAATATGGAAACAAGCACCATTTTTACAAGCATTTCAAATACTTTGAATTATTATCATTATAACAAAATGCCTGTGAACATTTATTTAACATTCTGTTTCAGGTTGACATTGGGAAAAAGGGTTTTAAATTTCATCACAATTTGAACATCCAAAATAAAGTTATAGAAGTGGTTAAAAATACACCCAGCACCACACGGATTGATTGTTATACTCCAGCCAAAAGATGCAAAAATCTCAACATTTGTTTGATTATTATTTACTTTCAGACTCCACAGATTATTTTAATACCAGGTTTGAATATGTGTGTCTAAGAATATTTTTCTTTTGATTTTCTGTAAAGATATTCAAGGTTTTTGCTTCAGTTCCTCAGTCAGAGCATTTTTTTTATATGGCAGTCATTTGCAATTCATGGGCGGAGGTTATGGTAATGGTATGTTAATTACAAAAAAATGTGCACGCCCTCCCAACTTGCAAACATTTGGTGTTCACTAACATAGTTCTACTGTTTACGCAGCATTCATGAATCTGGGAATGTTTTCAGGAATGTCAACTTCTTCATAAGCTATGTTCAGTTTTTTTTTTTATATAGGTTTCATGAATGAGGCACAATTACTTTTTTTTTGGGAAGGCTGAGATGTTGAGTGGCTGAAATTCTATAATAAAATAGAAAGAAAACACAATAAAATAAAAACACAAAAGCAATTGCTCTCCAAACATTGTTTCCAACACATTGTGCAACACATTGCCATTGTTGCAGTTGTTTTGAATGTGTTGCTGGCATCAAATTCAAAATGGGCAAATATTAAGAAAATAAATAAACAGAGTTTCTATTTTGACATTTAAAATGATATCTTTGTATTGATTTTAGTTAAATAAAGAGTTTAAATTATGTACAAATCATTGCAACCGGTTTTGTAGGAAAAAAAGGAACAGATGGTATGGTCCACTACTCCTGATTAAATGACTAGATACCAAGATGATAGACTCATCAAACCTACCTCATTTAAGCTGCATAAATGCCCAATAATTGCCCAATCATATCCTCTCAATTCCATCACTTGAGAGAATAAAGAAAATAGAGACTGTTCAAAAAAGTTGCTTCAAAGTTAACTGAAGGTTAAAAGGTAACATGAAATATAGGTCTAATTTAATTCACTGTCAGTTATAAGCTGACAGCATCAGAACAGATCTGCACACCCTTGGTCGATACACTTCAAAAGTGATGAGACAGAATTTGAGATCAGCAAAATCTCCAGTATGATATAAGGAAGGACTTATAATTTCAATATAATTTACATAGGTATGCAAAAAAATCTGATGGTTAATTTAATTAATTTTCTCACATTTGTGTAAGTGAATTAAATTCTACTTGATGTACTAGATAGGCTTCGAATTGCTGGGTTTGTTCTGTTTACGTAAGAGAGAAGACAGAATAAAAGTTGTGCAGAGACACTGAGCTGTTATTCTTTGGTTGGTGTAATGCCTATATTAGGATTTCTCTATAGGATAAAAAAAAAGAAAGCCAATCTCAGAATGACATACACACACTTTCTGTCCATTTTGCTTAGATCTGGAGTTTCTCACATGAACACCACACTGACTACAAATCGACAAATCCTCAATGCTCTGTTGAGTTCTGCAACTACATTGTACTGAATATTTGATTATAAAACCTCACAGTTCTGCAGTTGGTTATATAGACACTACTATCTTTGCTGGGAGATGCCGATTCTTAAAAGTTATGCTGGGCTCTGGACAAAACAAAGCCCATTCTCATTTAAAGGAACATATGCTGAAACCATTTTGAACAGGGCTATTTAGACAGGGGGACAGTGTTGGCCTGTTTTGTCCTTGTGGTGTTTTTTTACAAAAGCATGTCATTAAGACACCTAGATAGCTGTATATACTTGTGGGAAATGGATAAAATATGTGAAAATGCCACAGGGGGATTCATTCTATTTCATTTTACCCTTCATTGCTCACTAACAGCTAAACAGAGTCACATCATTTCACAGAACAAGAATCAACAGTGTTCTAATTTATCTAATCTAAATACAAGGGAAATACTTGGATATTTTACATGAATAAATTAATGAAAACAAAATCCATACAAGGTTTCCAGTGCTCAAACGTGGGTGTTGGATATGTTATTGTAATCCCTGTTCTCTAGTTAACTTTGGATTGTAATATGTGGGTTGTGTTCAAGTGTGTCTTGCTTCTCTCCAGAGAAAACAAGCACATCAAGTAGGGTTTGAAATAAAGTTAGTTTTTTTTTTTTTAACATCAACATTTGATTGCAGCAACTGAACTTGGAAGCAGTGAAAATTGGTTCTCATCTGACTAGCCAATAGGAGGATTCCTATCAGCTTCCCATCCATTCTCCCCTGAGTATACATCCTTGATTTAGCAAATTATTTAAGCTACCGCTTTTGATGAAACAGGAGAGGATATTTGTTTTAATATGTTTTATCACTACTACCTTAATTTGGCGTAGGTCTGTATAAACTCTGTTACTACAATGAAAGTTTGAGGTAAAAGCCCAGAAGGTAAAAGCCCAAAATAGCTTACTCTACAAAGTATTTAAACCCACAGTTCTCTCCATCTATAACCTCAGTACCACAGTCTTGTAAACAGAATGTTTCAAAATCAGAAAAAAAAAGTTCAGTGGGCATTATTTTGAGTGGAAGTGTTCACAGAGGATAAACAGTGCCTTTCAAGACATGGCAAGGATTTATGAAAGTTTATTTTGTTGGTTGAATGTGAGATCTTTTCCTGAGAGTGTTATTGTACATTATTTGAAAGCCAGAGACACTATTTTCAATGTTATAGAAATATTTTCAATGTTATATAAATTGACTCTCGTCATTCAGTTTGCTTATAATAGAGTGAGGCGGAGAATATGTTGACACTTAAAACCCCATATTTTCTTTTTATCAGTTGTTTTTGGAACCACCCAAATATTGTAAAACATAGACGGCTATAACAGAGAAAGGAAATATTTCACAGAGGAATACTAGAAAAAAAAATTAATTCATTCATTAATTGTCTGTAACCGATTATCCAGTTCAGGATCACAGTGGGTTCAGAGCCTACCCAGAATCACTGGGCACATAGCAAAGAAAAATAACCCATACACATATTATTTATGAATATGATTGTTATTATTTATAATTTTTTTAAATATTTGTCTCTATAAAGGCAACACGTTTCTGATGAAATTTATATTGTTCAGGCCCAACGTGAGCCACACTTTGCCCAATTGATGATGGTCTTTCATGTTTAAAGTCATGTTCTTTAGGTGACATTATAATGTTTTATAATTATAAACTGTTTAATAACATGAAGAAGTATTATTGAAGAAAATTATGCATTTCAAAATGCATAATTCAACTTTATTCATGTTCACTAAATATTATGTATGTATTCTTATGATTTCATTTGAAGTTAATGTGTAGTCCATCACCTTTCAAAAATCGATTATCTAGATTGTTGCCTGTAAAATAGAATTTCTCTGATATTTATTAAAGCATGTTTCTGTTCAGTACTTCTCACACCCTCTGGGGATACTACACACGAGCTTGTCAATCAGTGATTTACCTCTGCTCTATTCATCACTCCATTAATCACACACACACAAACCTGCAG
Source organism: Hoplias malabaricus (assembly GCF_029633855.1). NCBI lineage: Eukaryota > Metazoa > Chordata > Actinopteri > Characiformes > Erythrinidae > Hoplias > Hoplias malabaricus. Next base: position 28,055,975 of record NC_089803.1, read on the forward strand.
CTAATTCTGGACCTGTTCACTCTGTGGAAGTATATTGCTATGGTTTTTGTCAACAATTTGTGTCAATATATTGAGCAGATATATTTTTTGTTTGTTTGTTTTTTTCCTGTATTTTTTCACATGTTTTTAATAGTTTCTGGTTACTGAACTAGTATTATTATTATTATTATTATTATTATTATTATTATTGCTCACCTGCCTGCCTATGCTTGGACTTGTCTTTGGATTTTTGCTTTGCTCCTAATAAAGCTCATTTGCATATGCATCAGTCCCACTCCTGGACATTACACTGCATGCACCAACAAATTAAGCAAAGTGGAGAATTATATCTGCCCCCTACCTTTTTTAAATACTTTTTTAGATCACAATGAAACAGTCTTACGCCAGCGGTGTCCTCTGCCTCCAACTGTCTTAATTCTCTGAATTCTGTGTGAACACTAAGCGACTCTGTGTTAAATGGCTCCAGTCACCAAGGTGAAGTCCCACTAGGGTTGCATCTCTCCCTGTGTGGTGGCTGTATTTCCGTAACGGAGCAATTAAACGCCAGCCAGCTTATTAATAAACACAGCTGTGGGAGATGTGCAGTGTGGTTTGCAGCGCTGCTTCGTCTCTGCGTGTCTTAGGGGGCAATCACAAACTGCTGAGAGCACAAACAATACTCAGTTGCCTTTCTTATTCTCTCCAGCTGAATAGTAGCTGATCTACTAAATGGGTTCATATTAAATTAGGTTGGGCTGGGACTTGAAAAGGAAAGTATGCACTTAGAGCAGTGCAAACAAACCCAGTACTTTCTCCATAGTGTTATGGTCCATTAAAATAATGATAAATCTACACCTTATACAGCAAAATTTCATGAAACATTGGATGTAGTAGCATTTTGGCTTGGTGTACTTTTTTTCTTTTTTTTTCTTCTACATTTATGGAAGCACAACCTTTGAATGTAATCAAAGTCAATTATAGCAATGTCCAATTTCAGACATTGTAATGCAATTGATTCTGCCCTCAGTTAATCAATGATATTAAACCCTGGTCTTAGGCCACAGCTGACAAGCCAGGGCAGAAGGATTTATCCTCCTTAATCGAATGAGTGCCAATGCTGCTTTGACCCTGCTGACGATTTTAGACAATTTTTGAGAACAGTCAAAAAAGGTGTTAATGATAGTCATCAATCAAAGAGCCATGGAGAGGGTGTTTCAGTTGACCCAGAAATGTCAAACCTCTTCCTCACCTCATAAGCTTCAGCAGGGAGTGGAGGTTTTAAAATGTACTGCTGAGGTAATGGGGTCCTAATGAGGTGCAATGTGAACGTGTCACCGAATGGGTGTAGTACATTGCATATGAAAGTGATAAATAATCACCGCAGCTTTGGCTTGGGGAAAAGAGGGCTCATTATCCCTCAGGTGATATAACTCAGGTAATGATAATGGATAATAGGGTGGCAGAACAGCAGTGGGTAATTCCGATCTGAGAGATCTTCTGTCGCATTGACAGCAGGGATAATGCAAAGTCTATTATTATAGTAAAAACACATATTATGCAGTCAGAATGACAGATATAGGATAATCATCTACAGATGAATTCAGTAAGCATCAGAACTTCTATAGCCTCAGGGAGAATGGTGTCTTTTTAAGCATTACATAACAGTTTGATCCAGCCACAAGATCACTAGCTATAAAAGTGTTCCCTCAATAGTGAAACTGATCACGCAATGATTTGATTGTTGTTTTTATTTTATTATTATTTTATCAACATCAATCATTGCACAAAGAGTGCTAATGATTACTCTATATGAAGATAGATATATTTAAATAAAGCTTCAGTACTTTTCTTTCTAAACTGTTTTAGAAAAGAGGGCCAAAAGATACAAGAGATAAGACTAGATATAAATAAACTAAACACAGCAAGAGTAAGGAAACCTGAAAACTAGGCTAAATACATAGAACTAGACTGAAACATATAAGGGGTAAACAACAAGAAACAAGAGGCAAGAAACAACTAATCCAAGAAACAAGTGAAAGACAGAATAACAAGGAACAGTAGAACTACACTAAGAAATAAATCTGATACAAACAAGGGACTGACCAAACAGGACTAAGCTAGGACAGGGCTAAAAGCTAACAAACAAAACACTAAAATTAACAAATCTGGGTCACAGTAGACTAAAAGCTAAAAAGAGGTAGCAAAGCAAGCAAGCCACAAACTAAGCTAGAAAAAAAAGACAAAGCCACTTGAAAGACATAAATATTAGCAAACATAGAGGAACATATTTGTGAACAACTTAATACTACAAAAGTCAGGCTGACAAAATGAACAAACACTAGTACAAACCAAAGGCTAACACACAAAGCCCAAAAAAAGAGCAAGTAGTTGAAATATCCTCCTAAAACAACACTGAACAAGGAGCTTATATACAATGACCTAATAGGAACAATGAACAGGAACAGATTGGTGCACTTTGACAAGGAGCAGAGCTAAAGAACAAGGAAAGCAAAACAAAACAAAGACAAGCAAAAAAGAAACCAAAAACAAAAGAGAGAACAGGACTGAAATGACAACCATTTATTTTTTAAGGCAAAGAAACACAGTAGTCAAAGTGTACAATGTCAAACCTGAATTTGAATTACACTGTGCTAAAAGTGTTTCACTGCCAAGGATGGGTTAAATGCAGTGGTCAAATTTTATTGTATGTTTATACAGTGATCATAAATGCAGTGATTCACAAATTTATACACTACTGCAGATATATGATTTAGATGTTTTAGGTTTTAAACAACACTCACCAACTCTCTTTTCTTGCAACAGTACTTGAGAGAGTCAAGACTTCATACTGGAACACAGTGGAGGGTCCCTGTTTCAGTCCGTATGTGACAGCCAAGTGTGTGGACACAGAACTGGAGGGCTACGTGTTGGCCTGTTATTCTCTGACCACTGCTACAGTTCCCCTGAGTGAGACTCTTAACCCCAAGCTCCATCAGTGGATACCTTCTTGCTTTCCTCAGCAACAAGAAAGCAAGAAGTGAAGTAGACAAAAAAATAATAATAATAATAAATTAATTTCTCTGATAAATCCCAGTCTGACTTACAGCTACTCCAAGGTTGCAGCACAACAGCAACCATGTTGATGTGAAATGGATTGGATCCCCACTAAGACCAAGTCACTTTTTCCAGCTGGCACGTTTACACCATCGACACACTCCTTTGGTTTTTATCCAGACTTGCACGTCTCATTTCCCCTTCTGCACATAGCTAAACGTTTTCAATGACTCCTCTGCTATGACAATTCTGGGCATGGTTAGCCCAGAGCTGGCATGGCTCCAGGCAGAATCAGTGACAGTGGTAGGCTGTGAGAGTGGTGATGACTAAGAGCTGCTGTTCTGCCATGGCACCGCTCCCTGACTGAGGGCCAGCAGGAAAGAGCACTGGGAAGTGTTAATGTTTGGAGACTCACCATTTTTTGAATGATTAATGGTTTTAATCTTAACATGTCACTGAAGCTAAGCATCTCGAAACAATGCCAGGCCATTGTTTGTGGTATAAGCTGAGATATTATATGTCACTTCATGATTTTTCCATAATATCCTAAGTATTACAAACTCTATTTCCAGAAAAGTTGAGATATTTTTGTTACAAAACATTTTAATGAATTTATTTAGATCTTTATTTAACTGACAAAAAAAAAACATTTCCATGTCAAGCTATTTTGTAGAATGGAATGTTTGCTATCTGCTTAATGTAGAAATGTATTTTTTTTCTACAGTCATTGTTATTCATTCATTCATTCATTCATTCATTCATTATCTGTAACCGCTTATCCAGTTCAGGGTCACAGTGGGTCCAGAGCCTACCTGGAATCATTGGGTGCAAGGCAGGAATACACCCTGGAGGGGGCGCCAGTCCTTCACAGGGCAACACAGACTCACACACATTCACTCACACACTCACACCTAAGGACACTTTTGAGTCACCAATCCACCTACCAACTGTGGGAGGAAAACAAACACGGACACGGGGAGAACACACCAAACTCCTCACAGACAGTCATCTGGAGCAGGACTCAAACCCACAACCTCCAGGTCTCTGGAGCGTTGTGATTGAAACACTACCGGCTGCGCCACCATGCCGTCCCATTGTCATTATTAATTATTTTTAGAATTATTTATTTTACTATAAAGTGCAACACACAAGATAAGAATCTAATTTTTTAGCAGTCCCCGAATGAGCCAGCTCCACATAGAGTTAACCCTGTTTGCTTAGTAAAGTATATCAGATAAATGTTTCAGTTGTTTATTTGATTTTCAACTGTAAATCCATTGTAATTCCTTTAATAATTAGCTTTTTTTTTTAGCAATTCCCCAGTATGTAGATTTCAATAGTATACAGTATGAGTTATCTGTCTGTTATGCATTATGCATAATTTATCATCAGTCATCTTCTAGTTCTTCATCAGTAGTCAGTTTCTGACCACAAATTTACTCATGGCTGGATTGTGGAGCACTCCTGACCTGACAGTAATGTGTAAATATTACACATTAATCTGCTCCACTCCATAAACATGTCAGTGTTTATACACTAGTGAAAATTGTTAATAGATTACTATTTCATGAACTATAGATATTGGTCTGAAAGGTGATTTTATAATAAATAAATAAATAAATAAATAATTGTGTGGTTGTTGTTGTTTAAACATTAGTAAAAGAAATAGTTTCACCCTTTATATTTTATTCTCTATGTATTTGAAATGTGCTGAAAATAGAAGTGAATGTCTTTTGAAATTTTTTCAAATCTGGTGTGACATGTATTTTACAACACGTGGAAATAGACTAAATATTCATACTCATTCTCCATCTTACTTGGGTGTACTTTATAGGTTACTGACTGTAGCCCATCTGGTGCTGCACAACTAATCAGCCAGTTTCTATCCTGGTACACCACAGGCACACCATTAACCAGATATCTCTTTGATGGTTGAACATTATAATCACCACAGTAACGACCAGTAACATATATTGTGGTGTTGGTATGAATGTAGGTATGAGAATGCATCAACACTGTAGGGTTTTTTTACACACGACTTGATATTTTAAGCCTTTAAAATCAGTTTCAGGTGCATGAAGTTAACTGGTGCATTACTTTACATTAGCGGTTTGTGAGCCATATGCATGGATAAATACAAGCTGCAGCTCTTGTCCTCATGCATATGATTTTTAAGAGGGCAAAACCTAAAAGGTTGTAGAAATTGTTGGGGGGAGACATTACAGATGCAAATATTTACATACGCTGCTCGATTACAAAATTTTGAGCACTTTCCAACGCCTGGTTTTGAATCAATATTTTTCTGGGTTTTAGAAAAAGAAGTACATATATGCATGACTTTTAAAATGCTTGTTGTCATGAGACCTTCTTTAACAACGACAGCACACACAGTATGTGCCTGAGAAATGAGCCTCAAACATGTGCTGAAATAATGTTTACCAACAGAATAACAGTGTTCAGACTCTCAGGTCTAGGTGCACATTAGAAGATGCAGCAGAAAACACACACAAAGAGAGAGAAAGTGCACATATTATCATTTCGCAAACTCTGCTTTCTTTGCCAGAATAAAATAACAGCCCTGTTGAATGTTTTGGCAGGAAGAAAACTTCATTCAACACTGCTCTCTCTTTATAATTGAATTATTTATTTATTAATTTATTGTTTTATTTTTTGCGTCAAGCATGTTGACAGCTCCATTATTTCACTCCTCTTTTTCTCCTCTGCCCTAAAGTGACATTTAGTAGAGACTATGGACATAGTGAAGGCAGGTTTTGTATGTTTCCTGGGCAGTTTATAATGCAGTTTATAATGCACACACAACTTGTTAGTTGTCTGTATAGAATCACACATACAGGATGAGTGTAAAACCACAATTTTTGCCAGCCATCAATTTAACAAAATATATTTATATATTTTATAGTTTCTGACCCCATTATTAGTACTGGTCAAGGGCATCGAATTAGCATGGATGGAATTGATGTGTCCCCACCAATAATTTGATCCCCTTCAAAAAAAAAAAAAAAAAAAAAAAAACAGATCTGATAACTATCAATATCTCATTAACCTAGAGGTGCAGAAAGGGTTAAAGTACGTTCTCTACTCGAGTTCTGTAACACATATGGCCAGTGATTGACTTATCCTTCCCCTGCTGTCAAATGAGACTCTGTAGATACATTTGGTTGTTAGCGGCGCCAAAACTAGAAGGACTTTCCAGTCATAAGAGAGTGTAAAAGACTCAGATGCAACGTGGGTAAAACCTGGGTGTCAGAAGCGAGTGAGGATTGTACATAAAAGAAGAAGGTGGACAAAAGGAGCTATTTTTCAAAGAAGCATGTAAGTCACTTAAAGTCAATTTTGCTAATGAAATGAGTCCATCATAATAGCGTTAATGGCAATGCACAGCATACAGCAGGTTAAAATCGTCTGTAGCTATGAATAACGTGGTTTTGAAATTAACTGCACAACAAACTGCCAACTGTCAGTTCTCTTACAGTCTCGTTTTATCATGGCACAAAGAGAAAACAACAGCAAAAAATGGCAATTTGTGGGGTAGATTCATAGGTCCCCATTTTTGGATTTTTTTGGTTGGTGGGCTAATTAAACCCTGCTGTGCTCGATGCACTCATACGAGCACTGCACAAACTAGATGCCCTACATTGGTGGCATCATTATTGTGTTGAGAATGTTCTACCACCTCAGTTAAAACTGGCTCTATGGTGGGTCTTTTATTCCCCACTAATAGATGATGCAGAAGCTGTCTCCTAATATGTTCTGTAAGTGATGGCCTACTGTTTTTCAAGTCTATAAAGCCCTCCATATTCTAAGTGTACTTCATAAAAATGATGGTTCTGGTTTTTACTAAGCCTCTAGTATGCACAGATTCATTTAGTGAAATTTATTCGCTTTTCTCTACGAAGCATTAATGTGTCAACAATTCTGGGAATTGCTGCTATTAAACATTTAGCAACAAATTTTGCATCTATAATTGTGAGTTGCACTGAACATTATCTAGCTATTCCTTACTATTGGAAACAGCATGGTCTGAACTTTTTTCACATGGCTCTATATTCTGCAAAATGTACAGCAGTACATCTACCCTGGGTTTCAAATTATTTTTGGAAAGTCAGCATGCTGAAAGTTATAGAAGCTTTTAGCTGGCATGTTACTTTCTTTTGGGTGTTTGTTTTTGTCAGAGTGCTGCTTTTTGATACATTTTATGACCCAACTTCCATTCTCTTGTGAATTTACATTACCTTTATTCAAAGATCAACACTGCCTCCCAGGGTATGACATGGAACTGCTCTCTCTCTCTCTCTCTCTCTCTCTCTCTCTCTCTCTCTCTCTCTCAGATGGGGGAAGTTGTCACAATGATACTTGGTGCACCCAGAAAAATGGGAGGAGGGAGAGAGAGAGAGAGAGAGAGAGAGAGAGAAAGGTATAGAGAATGAGAGGGATGGTAAGGCATGAATCAGCACCCAGGGCAGCCGTTTGTGTGGGAAGTCTTCAAAGAAGCACCACAGGGGATCTCACTACTAGTGCTCACTGCACTTATGATGTGCTTTGGAGTAGTAAATCAAAAGAAGCATTGAAACAGTGGGTGTAGACAGTGAGACAGCTAAAGAGAGGGGGGATAAATAAGTGAGAAGGGTTCTATTGGCTCCTTTATGCTGGTTTGTTGACACTTTAAATGAAACTGCGATCAGCATGAAATCAGGAAAATGACTAGCTTCCATTTCCATGCTACAGAACTGGAGAACCGGAATGTGCAGCGCCATGTAGAAGGAATTGAGAGAGCTTTTAAACCACAAACCGAACAACTACAGAGATGTTGGGGTAGGGGTGTTACTGTTGAGAATCAAGGTTTCCTCCACTGTGTATGGGATGCAGCAAATATCATAGCCTGCTTCCCAAATGCACAGCGATTACTACTGTATGGTTGAGCAAGTATCACTCTGATCACTTGCCCCACCAAAAAAGCTAACCTTGCAAAGCTTTTGTGGAAAGGTTGTATCTCATCCACATGCCATTGCACAGCTCACATTAAGACCAGCACCTCGTTTAGGCCTGATTGTTTCAAGTATCTTAGATTATTTTGATTATATCCACACTGGAATCATCCACACAAAAATACAGGTCTGAATAGGCAAGTTTATGTGACCAATGGGGCATAAAACTTCGGGGCTGTTGCCATGGTGAAGTTGTCTAAGAAGAACAGTCAGTAACTTAATTTCCACAAGGTAGAATAAAAATGAGCATGCTAAAACCTTATTGGCATATTGGACCATTTAAGGGACTTGGCTTCTTGTCCTGTAGCTATAGTTTTCTGTAATGTGCACATGTTTTAAGGACATTAATGTTTTACAAATTTGTGTTTATTGATGCAGAAATCAATTACTGCATAATACAGGAAAACCAGACACAACAAAGGGGTTGAGTAATTGAACTTATTTACATATTTCGACTCTCAGCATTTGCATGTCACTCTTTAGCATGTGGTTAAAAGCTTTTCGGTATAAAATCCAGATAAAAATATATATGACTGGGTGTAAACAGGGTCTAGAACATCTGGCAAAAGTGTTTAGAAAATAACACGCCCCAGGAACATTTGGCATGAACATCATTCAGAAGTTAAAAAAAAATCAAAATCAAAAGAAGCATTCTAAAACATTTTTTTTTTTTTCTGTGCCCAATTATTACTTCACAACACATCCAGATGGTACATTTATGTTAGAAGTGAATGGTTCTGTGGTGGTTCTAAAAAAGGGGTATTATTGGATTTAACCCAGTTGACTGTGTTTCTGTTTCTGTTGAGATAAGACCACAGAAGTGTGTGTGGGGGATAAATCAAGGTGTGTTGTGGTCCACGGCTATCATGTGAAGGTTTAATTCTTGTTGCTGCCTCTTGCTTGCTTCCTCTGACCTTTACCAATAATCCCCCATAAGAGCACTGTTTGTCCCTGCACTTACTTCAGGGAGGGATGAAATCAAATTCACTTCATTTAAGACAGCCCCATCTTCTCTCAGGTCACAATGAGGGATTTGAAAAATGCTCCTCTTAGTCTCGCCATAGAGGAATAGGTCTATCGTAGGTGTCAAAGACCTTTGTAGCTTTCAGGGAAATAGTGTCTTGCTGCTGGTGTTCCATGTTTTTAGGTGCGATTTAGCGCAGCAGTCCTGCTTCATGAAAACAGAAGACATGGACATACAGCTTTAGAAAAACATTTTGTAGGTTTTTGGAACCCCTATATTTCATGGAAGTTTTCATGGAAATGCCACAGAAATATTTAAACCATTATGATAATACCTGTTTCATAGTAAATTTTAAAATATTATTATGTATGATTAAAAATTGTTATCAAAATACAGATATTTATGAATGTGTAAAAAGTGTACATTGGAAATGCAGTATATTAGTCATATCTAAATTAAAAATAAGACTGCTCTGTATTATTAATAATCAGAAAATAAATGACCATATTTGGCTTTTAGCTTCATAATCCTCTGTCCCTGCCCATATGTTTCTTTCCACCTTAAATGGTGCATAAATTGGATTGTGGAAGAACATGAAGAAACCCCCACAGGCACTGGGGAGAAAATGGCAAAATCCTCATTGGTTCAAACCCAGAACCAATGGTGGGCAAAGTACACAAACCATGTACTTGAGTAAAAGTACAGATACTCAAGGTGGTTTGCAGACACCAACGCAACAGTATAAACTTTTATAATGGCATAGGACACTTGTGCATAACATAGTTTTTTACTCATTTAGGAAACTAGGTAAGATTTGGGCAAAATTGGGGAAATTGGTAGGGGATGGAAGGGGTGGTTTCCTACTCTCCTTAATAAGGTTACATAGTGCAAAGTAAGATATTTGACTTTGATATTTGATATTTGCCGCCCAAAATGCATATACTTCAGCAAATACAGAAACACAAAAAAACTACTTAAGTACAGTAACGGATCACATTTCCTTTATCAGTGTCCACCACTGCCCAGAACCCCAGTAGCAACACTGTGCCAACCAGTTCTTAAACATCAACTTCTTATTCATATTTGCTTCACCTTACTTCACCTTAAATAGGCAACCATACTTGGCTGGGTTATTGAAAGTATCTTTATTTTATGTGGATGGTCTTTGAGTTTTAAAAACGTTTAGCACATGCCTGGTCTTAATAAATAAATAAATAAAAAATGGCTCTCTAAAAATATCAATTGAAAGTGATTCTATGACACCAAAGGAAAAAAAAAAAAACACACTTCTTGACACCTTTAGTTTTAGGAGTCCATCTGTATATGTGTTTTTGCATGGTGTTCTTATTTAAAGTAAGTTACATAAGGTAGTGGGCAGAGCTTCATTAACATTGTATGCATCTACAGGAATATGAGTGCTCTTGCACATATAAGCATATTTGTGTAGCATTCTCGTGTGGAGTTCTGGCTGTGGCTGTGGTGGCTGCCACTCCCCAGCTGCCAGGAAGGAGTAATGTAACATGAATTATGTATTGATATCTCAAACATGTTAGTGCCAAGTGCCCGTTTCTTTCTGACTTTTTAGAGAAAGAGAAGCGGACAACAAAAACAGTCCAGTGTGAAGAAAACCCTTCAGAGTGAGTGGAGTTGCTACAAATAACTGATAACTGGAATAGTCCCTGTTCATTGATTTTGCGTTAGCCCACTGGTACAGGGACAAGAGCACAGATTCAGCCTCTACTCTCTGAAGGTCTCTCTCTCTCTCTCTCTCTCTCTCACTCTCACTCTCACTCTCTCTCTCTCACTCTCACTCTCACCTTTCAGCAGGATTAACAAAAATGCAAGGCTGTTAAATGAGATTCATTGATAATGTGTGATTGAGTAATAGCACATTATTAAATGGTGTTTTTTGAGGTTTATTCAGATCCTTTAAGTTAAAAGCATGTTAAATATTTTAGTGCAAATGCAGTGGAAAAAAAAAATATTATCCCAATCATTTGTTGCTGTATTCCTCATGAGATTTTGAGACAATGTGTATATAATCTGTATAAAGACATTCTAAGTGAAAGTAAGTTAAAATGTCCTAAATTTAATTTAGGTTTAGCAAGTTTTCTTGACAAATGTCTTAGGTTTTACGAATATACAGACTATGATTGCAGAAAGTTTTTTTTTTTTTTTTTTTTAATATTTAATAAAAAGAAAACTCTCTGATTTTAGGGAAAGGCTGGAAACTAATGTAGAATGAACATGACTTTCAAAGTTTTACATGGTACTACATGAGAAACCAATATGCTTCTGTAATTAATAAAGCTACATGGGCCTTAATTGGAGCACTTCAGAAAACCATTATGAATTAATAAAGTTAGCCACATCAAGAAAGGCACCCATAAATGAATACTGGCTTTTGGTCTGTGTTTACTGTCATGCAGTAAGCACTCTCCCAAAGTCAGTTCTATCTTCAGCAAAAATAAGTCATTGTTACCCACTTATGGAGCAGGAATAGAGCAGCATCCTCATCTTGGTTTGTGCTTTTGAATGTTTGGAGGTCAGTTCATTTAAATTCATTCATTAACTTAAACACAAATGCCATTTTTAAGCCATGAGCAGAGAAAGAGAGAGAGACATAGCCTAGCATATCAGACCGCAACCCTTGTGTTTTTAACCATTTACTGACACCAGAGCATTAGAGCATTTTTGAGCACTAAAACCATGTGCTTTTTTTTTTCAGAAAGCCATGTTTGTTATTTAAATCAACTCTGCGCTAATTCAATGGTAAATAATGTAAGAGTGTAAGTATAAGAGAGCTATGCCACTTATTCCTTATAAAAGCTCGCTCTCTGTCTCTCTCTCTCTGTGTGTGTGTGTGTGTGTGTGTATACATGCATGTACACACTTGTGTGTCTCTCAGCATCTTTGGTTCCTTTCATCTGTCAGAGATAATGAACAGATGTTACAAGGCTGTTGAATGTGGGATGATGGTGTGTGCCTCTGGCGGTCTGTACCAAGTGTAAGGGTTTTGAGGGGTGCGTGGAAGGTGTCTGCAGCCTCCACTTTGATTCCTGGGTAGGCAAGTTTGTAACACACACCCACACCCACCACACACACACACAGAGAGAGAGAGGGGGGAGAGAGAGAGTGTGATCTTTGTGTACTGCAGCTGAGATACCTGTCAGCTCCTCTACACCGCAGCCCATCACTCAGCTCCATCTTACCTCCACACACTGGGGATTTATTGGAAAGGTTGAAGTAGGGCAAGTGCAGCTCAGCCAGGCCACACAGAGTGAGAGAGGTCAGCAGATGGAGAGCTAATGCATACTGAAACACTGCAGGTGTGCTGTGTTCCTCTTTATTATCTCTACAGTCAAGCATGCATCAGTACTGAGGCTCCCTTCACCCACTCAGTCTACCTGGACATACACTTACTAGTCACAGTCCCATCCATTCAAGACAAAAGGCTATGTTCATCCAACCATAAACCCATCCACCTGCACATTGTAACGAATGAAGTAATCAGGATGCAAGTGTAAAATAGTTTTAATAGTGGTTAGTGTCAGCACAGGCTGGAGTCAAAACGCAGACAAACACAAGGTCCATTTACAGTATCCAGAGACGAGTCAAAAGCTCATCCACACACTGGGAATTTTAACAGGATTGTAAAGAGTAACAGAGCTCAGAACTAATAAAGGCTCTGCAATATATAGTGTCTTAAAATACAAACATAAACTGTGGGCTTTATAATGTAGAAAGTCACTGATTTACATGTAACTGCATAAGTGGTACAGCCAAGAAAGAGTCGGAACAGGGCTAGTCCATTCTTTAGCTGGGAACAGTTCTGTCCAGACTGCCCTGGGGAAATATTTCACTCATCCCTCTATCCAGCAATCCATCAACCCAGCTATGCTGTTATCCCCCCATACATCCACCCATGTCTTTCTAAATGATGAATCCAAATTGTTCTCTAATATTTTCTGAAAAGGTGCTGCTTGTGACTAGATCTCCTGTGCCACTGTAGACTACACACACACACACACACACACCGGAAACAGCAGAGATTAACCTTCTGGATGCAGGTCCAGAGAAGCCTGCATTTTGGGATTTTTCTTTGCATCCTGACACGTTTTCTTGTCAGGTTTTGTCTGAAATTTTCCTTGCTCCACCAGTCCATTGCCTGGTATTTCTTGGTACTAACATATTTTTTCCACTTCTAGATTAGAGTTTCAACAGTACTGATTGGTATTTTCAAATATCGTATATGCCAACCTGAGCATGTATTATAAGCCTGAACAATGTAAACTTTTGATCAAGGAAATCTGTGTGATTACAATTGGCATTTTAATTACTAACATTTTGTCACATCACATCATATGTAACGATAAATATATTTACCTGAGCAATTACAGTATTTGCAGGCATCAATCATATATATATATATATATATATATATATATATATATATATATATATATATATATATAATTTCATCTGTGAAATGTGCCCTGTCTGAAGTGTGAAGACATTTATACAGAAGATAGCTTTTTCTATGCCTTATCTCCCTAGGAAAAATACATCATAGCAACATTCCCACATGCCTCATGAACAATCTGGGGAATATTACGCATCACGTATGGATTTCTGTCATGTTTCTTCCAATATCATGCTGAGCAAAGCTTTGCTGTGGTGCTGAGGATGAATTCCAAGAACAATGAAGAATGACTGACAATCCTGCATTCTTCTTTTGATATAACTTTTCTTGGTGATGTCTGAAAAGTGTCAGGAGAGAAACAATGGTATTAATACTGAGCTTGATTATATTCACTAACATTTTGTAGAATATTACAAACTATTAAAATCATTAACAACCACAGAAATGTACATAATTTGTATTTATAGAACTCTGATGTATTCCTCTGGTAACCACACTATTTACTTTAAACAGACTTACATTAAACCACACATTTACTTTAAACTGAATTACAAATTATATATATTATTTATCTAAGAGTCAAACAGCTCTCTCTCAAAACAGTTCTTTAACTATTGTCTTGCATAATGTATTGATATTTTATTAGCATTAGCATGACAGAAACATCTGGGTTTATGATGAGTAATCAAGAGGGTGAGACAATGTGCAACAACTGTATATTTATTAAGCCTAACAAACCTAAAAAATAAAATAAATAAATAAAATGTCTGTGCCAAGGTCAGGGCACATTCTAAACCAAGAAATGAAATGTTACCAGAAAAAATACCTGCCCCAAAGGAGAATTGCTGTTTCTTTCTTATTTCCTTTTCTTGTATATCATATGTTACGTTATAAAGTAGTAGTTTGTGTTTTGTATACAATGTTTGAATTCTGCAGTAGATAGCAATAAATGACCTGCTTTATTTTCTGAAGGTCTGGGTTATAGCTTAAATTTGACTGTACTTTTTTGCAGTTTCCCCTCATTGTCATTTCATGGACAAGGACACTGGCAACTAAAGTAGCACAGATCTCATCACTAACAAATGTTCTTCTTGCCCTTCCTCTCCCTTGCCAGCATCCTCAAAGTATTCTTCTTTTCTTTTTTTTTACCTAATTTCTTTAAGCCTTACTGAGATCCATTGTGTCTGATGATATGAAATCAACTGTTATTAATAGTTATTCATTCTTATTGGTCTGACTGCTCTGTCCTTTAGGGATGTATCAATTTATGAGGCAAACATTATACAGCCTGCTTTTTAAAAGAAAGGTTTGTGATTATTTTGAATAATTTTTATATTTTTATAGCTATAGTTTAATCATTTAATCTATTTGATTAGAACATTGATTTCCGCTTTTTCATACAAATGACCAAATTAGCCAAATTGGATTTGGATATCTTTATGAATTGTTATTATTATTATTATTATTATTATTATTTTTATTTTATTTTTATTATTAATACAAATATTGATAGCAATATTGTTGTTATTATTATTATTATTATTATTATTATTATAACATAATTGTGTGTGTTTGTGTGTTTCAGTTTTAATATCATAATGCTGGGACTTTCAGTTTGTGCTATTTCAGTACATTGAGAATAGTATCAGCTTCTGTTTTGATATGCATAGCACATAACTAATTTAATGGGATAAAAGCACCTTTCCTATTTCCTATGAGTGTGCTTTCTTTCTACTCAGCATAATAACAAATATCTATCTTTCTCATTCTTGTAAATGTTATTTGTTTTCAGTGGAATTGCTTTTATATAAGTAGCTCACGTCCTTGTGCTTCTTGTAATGAAATGAAGCTGTTAAAGATCTACCAAAAGCTTTGTCAATGAAGTGTGTGTGTGTGTGTGTGTGTGCGTGTGTGAGTGTGCTTCTTCCATTATATCTTTAAACAGAAACTCTCCGTGATGATACTGAATGTTGATGCTTCCTAATTTAAATCCAAATTTATTTTTTTTCTTGCCATTTTTCTTAGAATTAACTTTTTTTTCCAATTTCTAAATTTGTAACTGAAATGAAAAAGGAAAGCCATCCGTAAGTTTGCTTGGAAATCAAAATAATATATTTAGGTTGTAACATTTGTGTGCATATAATAAATGTATAAAAAGCAATGATTATATAATAATATTATATAACTATAATATACAATATAATATTTGTAGCATATTATTTATATATAAAATTATGCATCTGCTTAAGATGACATGTAATCATGTTATATCAAATTTACTTGTGTTATAACATGAGTAGAAAGAGAGTATGAGGCACATATATTGCCATAAACTTCACTGTGAATATGTTACTGTTAAATATATAATTGTTGCATTTTTAATGTGTAATTACACAATTAATAGAGAGAGTATGAATAGGACCAAAATGTTATTTGTCTGCTTAAGGAATTTCTGAGAATAGCATACTCCTCTGTGCAAGAGTGTGTTTATTATGAATTTGATCAACTGAACGCGACAAGAACAGTGTAATAATTTCATTCCGGCACTTGCTTAGGCCTGGCCTCCATACTATCATTGATTGCCTAGGGGAGAAGCCCACTTGAAGGAGGCCAGTGACTAACTTGTAGTGACTACATTTAGACGCACTCTTTTCTAACAGACATGTCAAAGCAGTGAATGTGTGACAGGGTTGACCCAGTGTAAGTGACCCCTGTTGCTGATGTGCTCCAGGGTGGCACTCAAAGACCTCAGAAATCATAGAAACCACTGCTCCAGTAAGACAGCCTGTCAACTGTGATAGAACTCAGATATAAATAGGATGAAAAAGAAGTACAATCACTAACAATAGAATAACTGAATATTGGTCTCTACAAATGCATTGACTATACTGTAAACCATTGTGTTCATAGGATGTTATTTATTCAGTTTTTGTTAATAAGTTTCATCAAGTTGGTTGCCATATATATATATATATATATATATATATATATATATATATATATATATATATATATATATATATATATGGCAGCCATGGTCTTGTGGTTAGGGAACTGGCTTGTAACCGGAAGGCTGCCGGTTTGATCCCCAGAGCCGGCAGGTCATGACCTAAGTGCCCATGAGCAAGACACCTAAACCACAACTGCTCCCCAGGTGCCGTGGCTAGGGCAGCCCACCACTCAGGCATGTACACTCTAAAAAATGTTGGGTAGAAATTGACCCAAATTGGGTCATTTTCACAACCCAGTGCTGGGTCAATATTGCACAAACACAGCATTGGGTAGAAATGACCCAGCATGTTGGGTTATTATTCTGACCCAGCATATTGGGTCGAGCATTTGACCTAAATGCAATTAAATTTTAACTACTTGGCTGGGTTAACAGAACCAAATTTTGGGTTGTATTTTGATTACAATTACAAATTTGTACATTAATACCCATTTTTAAACAATATCCCTTACTAAAAATGCATTGAAAGAAACAGATACAATTTTAACCACCACTAAAAGGCTTTATTACATATAATTATATATCTAGATTATAAAAAAAATATGTAACATACAATTTAATCAGTAAATATCATTCAACCTACATTAGTATAGATATTATACAATAAACTATTACAATGCTATTCAATAATAGTTAACATACTATTTTATAAGAAAGCTATCATTCAGTAATAGTTAATATACAATAATGCAATGAAAATAGCAGTGTGAAATTTACTTCTTATAACTGTATATAATCATGTGATTTAGTTATTGTACTTAGAATAATCAGCATCAATTCATCCAAACCTTTACATGTAAAATCATACATTTTAACACTAACTTGTGTTGAATTAAAGCAATCAACATTTCTTTGTATTGCAATTTTTTTTTTTACACAATTTTAAAGTTAAGTCATGTAATTGTTGAAACAGTTATTAATTTTCCAACAAGAAAAAAATACAATAAAAAATGGTAACATATCATTCTAGGAACTGCATCTCTACCGTGTGGCAAAAACGAATGCCCGCAAAAGTCTTATTGAGGGAGATTCCTGACCTGGCAGCTCATATACAACAGTCTGAAGAAATTCCCACGCTGGAGCACACTGTCGGGGAAAGTTGATATCAAACACATAGAACGCCTTAAAACAAATGTCAACAGCTGCAACAAGGGTGCTCTGCTCCATGGCTTGTCCATTAATGACCACAAAAGACTGGCAGCAACGCTGATCATCACCTAGGGCCAAAACAAATGGGTACGGCCTAGTGACTTGTGCCTCAGACAGGAACTCCACCATATTGGTCCCAACCTGTTGTAAACATAAGCATTTAAACATGGCATTAGCACTTAAATTTTACAAACACCCTAATTTAACTGATGCTTAAACGTACCATATTGACTTATGGTTATCTATAGATGTAGAAGGATAGAGGGTTGTAGTGAGAAACAGGTTTGTAGAATTACAGAGGATTGTAGAGGGAGGGATAGACAGATTTTAGAAGGATAGACAAACATGATTAATACAGCTAATATCTATCAAAATGTGACAGGATCTTCCGGATAGGACTGAGAAATCTCTAATGTGATGAGAAAACTGAATCCATCCTAGAAGTTTAGAGGCAAGTGTAATTACAGAGAAGAATGTTACCAAACTTCACAAAGCCCACTTTCTATATGTTTTTACTTACTGGTTTCAGATCAATGAAAGACTTTCTTGTCTCTTCACAGCTGGGACGAAAGGACTTCCGGCCAATCCGATAGACTGGAGCTGGTAGTACTACTGGCAGTAATCTCAATGCCATGTCACCTTGTGCATCTGGCAATAAGAATGTCTTATTAGGAATAAGATTATTAATGTAGTTACTTAGCAAATTCTGAAAAAATTCAATTTCCAACATGCCAGCTGTTGTTACTGCTTGTTTCCCCAAAAAATAATTACACTAATTTCTTAACAGTCTAAACCTCTGTGAGGACTACCTGCACACACAGAATCCACTCTTGAAAGAAGACCCAAAGCTTGCTTCTCCTGGCTGGCAAAACCTAAAATTCTGTCTTTGAATACAGGCATCCACTTCTCTGAAAGCTTCCCAGCACAGGCTGGATGTAGAACAGCAAAGTCCTGTGCAATCTGTAAAAAATTATTTTAATTATTTTTCCAAATAAATTACAGATAATGTTTAGTAATGCTAATGTATAATTATAAATTATAATTAACTGATCATTTTCATATCCTACCATTCCTGGAGTATCCAGTAAACGTGGATGCTCTCTGTTAATCTCCTGCACCGTCTTTGATCCATGATCCCTTATCCACTTAGCCCTGTAGATTGCCGTTTGCTTCATGTATTCTTCTACTTGGTTCAGGGGCCAGATGTTATTTTTTAGCCACTCTGTCATCGCCACTGCTCTCTCATCAGATATATCAGTCTCCGGGGAGGGAGGTGGGGGTTGGGTCAGGTGTTGTGGGTGTTCAAAAGAAATATGCAGAGAAAGACCATGACTGTTTGAACTCAAACACATACACTGATGTTCTTAAGTGTTAAGTTATTTAATAAAAAAATAAAAAAATAAATAAAAACCCACACCATAACTGCCAAGTACATTATTTTTAAAAACCATTTCTACTGATATTTTGTTATACAATGTGACTGATGTTTGTGTGACACATAATTAATTAAATCAATTTCATTATCATATATCAAGACATTTTAGAGTTCATCATTCTGTAGTGGTCAATGTAAAATCCAAAATTGCCCAGCAAAGCCACATTGAACTAATTCCATCCATTCATCCATCCATCCATTATCTGTAACCGCTTATCCAATTCTAGGGTCGCGGGGGGTCCAGAGCCTACCTGGAATTTCCATACATTCATCTATAACCAAATTTATGTCTACACAAAATATTCTCTAACAATAAAGCCACTTATCTAATATATTCTTTGTATGAGAACCTGTTTGTGCATGTACCTTGCAAAACCAGACTACTGGTAACAGTTCTCCACAGGGTTAGGTCTGCACTTTCCACTACGGAGCCTCTTCCTTACATTTCTTAAACGTTCCTCAATGAAGCCGGTTGCTGGTCTGTGATTTTGCCCTGGACTATACCATGCTTCCTTTTTAAAAAATATAAAGTGTTCTTTAACATTTCAGTCCTAAAATAAACTATAGCAGGTCAAACCCATCAAAACCAAGCCCCATGTGCTTTGATGTCACTGGTACTTACAGTTCCATTTCCATGCTGATCCTTTAAACATGGAAATTCACTGACTAAAGATGAGGCCAGGTTTTTTTTTGCAACCGATGCTGGACTGTAAAGAGATTATATATATTTAAACATACAACAAGAAATCAGTGGAACATCAGTTCATATCAAACATGTAAAAAGCTTACTCACGTCTCTCCAAACCGCTCGATGAGATGTGACACTAGGATTCTAACCATAGCTCTCCGCTGTTTGAGTGAGATGAATTGTTTGGTGTCAAGGCTGCAAATAATGTCTTTACCCTCTGGTGTTTTTTCAAGGGCCTCCCTAATTTTCTGCAAATACAAGATGAGGGAGGGAAAGAAAAAAAAAACCCCACACCACCTATTCTCAGGGCCTGGCGCAAATAGCCAATTTGACAAGTTAAAAATCCTTTGTGAATGACCCTTATTTCCCCATTGTGTGCGTGTCAGAAATTTAAGAAAGAAAACAAAAACAACAACATACAAACGTTCCCTCTAGACCTGGAGACATGGCCTCATGCTGCTGGTCCAGTGATGGTCCTGCCGATGGGCCATACTCAACCGGCTCAAGCTGCAGTTCCTTTGGAGACAACTAAATATTAAACTTGTATTTGAAAGCAAAAAAGATAAGACTTAAGTTAATCACATGGTCATAAACCGAAATGCCTAAAATAACTCCAAAAACAAGAACACAACCAACATGACAGTGAGAACAAAAAAAATGCCTAAAACAGTCTGTAGCGCAGAGAAACATAGCAATTATCATCAACTTCTTTATAGGACCTTGCAACATGGAGAGGATGGTGGTCATCAAGAGAGTTCACATCAATGACTTCAAGCTGAGATGCAGGAGACACACAGTATGAAAAATAGTGTCTATGAAATCCTATTGTATCATACTTCCTTACAATCAGTCTGATGGAGGACTCCACTGATACAATGCTCTCTATCGTAGCAAACTGAGGCTCACCATCACACGAATGGGAGACTAGAAGACACATTCCAGGCCTATATTCAGTGCCCCTCCATCTCACCCAAGATGGAACATACACTTCAGTGAAAATCGGCACCTTTTCGAATTTGTGCTTGATGTTTTCATAACCTTCAATACAGCCCAAAAGGTTTGTGTATCCTGCACCAACTTCTAAGTTGTGGGTGAACAAATTACCCGAAAGAAGGTGATAACATAGCAGCATCTGATGCCTGTAGGCCATTGTTTTGCAGATGTTGCGAAAGTTACACGTAACATGGCTGAGTCTTTTGAAAAACCCATGCTTGGCCTCAAATCGCATAGCCCAAAACAGAACAATAGGGCCTAGCTTCCTGATTGCACCTGGATAATGGATCATAAAGTGATGTTTTGGTTTAAGGTGCCTATCAGGGTAGAGCTCCAGAAAAAGACTGTGGTGCTCCTGGATTAGGTGCCCTAAAAAAATGGATGCTTCTAGAGTTAATGATGGAGAAAAAATAAATTCCATGCAACTCAGTAACAGAAGAAGCAACTCCCAGTATTGGTTGCCCTGTGGGATAAGGTCACCTAAAATAAGAGGCAGTAATCTTAACAGACACCAGGTCTGTGATGCTGTCTGCCTGAGAGCTCCATCTGGGTTTTTGAGCTCATGTGCTTTAATGAGGGAAGGCTTGTTGTGACTGTCACTGAACCCATAATCAAAACTTGTAAGTCTATAGTTGATCTGATCTAGAGTTACAATCTTTTGCTCAATGAGGGAATTAAGAACAAGCTTAACTTCATACCCCCCAATCCCCTCCAGTATATCATGCATGATATCTGGCGCAACATTGTCAACAACTTTGTAGAACTCCAGCCTGTTCAGCACACTCTCCCTCTTAAGACCTGTCACTGCTGGATTATGCAGATACAAGTCTGTTTGGTAGTTGATGTTGTTTCTTAACAATGATTCATCCTCAAAAGTCTGCACATGAAGGATTTCCTTTTGGACACGGCACCAGCGGCAGACACTCTTTGCAGAAAAGCTCTCTGTATATCCAAGGACTGCATTGAGCCCCAAGTTGTCACCACAAACTTGCGCAATTCCAATCTTAACTATTCCTTTAAAACAAGGAGTGTCAATTTGAAGTCCGTTCATTTCCAGACTTCGGATCTCATCAACAACCGGCTCCAAGACAACATCCATACCATAGGTTTTGACATCATCTGATTTGTACACTGCCAGCAGGAAGTAGGCACTAAGGGTGGAAAGAAATTCTGGTGGCAGGCATTTCACTGTAAAATAAAGAAACCCTAACTTGTGGACAGAAGTCTTTGAGCCCAAAGGATTAACTGTCTCACATTCATCACAATAAAGCAACAGTGGAATCGCAAACTCTCTTGAAAAAAGAGCACTTGCTTTGAACATGGTGCCATCTCTAAAATCCTGAAGAGCACCAATTTCTTGCTCTCGCCACGCCAGTATTTTTTCCATAGTCTCTGGACTCTCAAGGACTAACTTGAGCAAAGGACGCAAAGGAACCCACTGAAAAGTATCCCTCACAGCTACCTGCCTAACACTTCCTGTTGTGGACACTCTCTTTTGGGTGTAGGAAAACCCAGGAAGAGGCTCCTCTACAGGTTGGACTAAGTATCCCGTGCTAGCAAAATATTTCATTTGCTTGTACTCAGACTCAAAATTCCTGAATGGCTCAGCAGCTGCTGCAAATTTCTGTTCCAATTCTTGGCCCTCTGGAGTCTCAGCTTGACCAATCTTTTTTAAAAATGACATGGTCTTATTCCTCAAACTACTTACTATGTCATTCACTAGAGTAGATGTCTGCTGAACAACATAAGTAATAGCTGTTAGAGTCTGTGAAGAATTTGCCCTCAACTTGGCAAGAAACAGTGCCACCCTATGTATTACACTACCTTCATCCAATTCATCCCATTCCTCTAAATCACATTCGACTCCCCTTAGATCTCTGGATATAACATTTCTAGGATTGGCAGAGCAGTGCGCCTCACCTGCGGCAGAGCAGTGCGCCTCACCTGCGGCAGAGCAGTGCGCCTCACCTGCGGCAGAGCAGTGCGCCTCACCTGCGGCAAGCGTTGCCTTGTCATTATGCTGAAGCAAATGCCTCGCAAATGAACGAATATAGCCAAAGCTTCTACAACAACCGGCTTCAGCACACTGAAAGTATGTGCTAGAACTATGTACGTTATGGACCGCTCTGAGGTGAGCAAAAAGATGACCAAGGTTTCGCCCAGCAAATGTACAATTAAAACAAGAATACCCCATCAGAAATCTCTTTTCCACTTACTTCATTCAGTTTTTTAAGGTGTGATTTCAGCTTCAGCCTTGGACCAATTACAGGAACCAGTGCCGCAATGGAAGCATCATCCAATATAAAGAAGCTCTCCTTATCAATTTCTTCATCTAAGAGGATATATGCATACATTTACAAAAGAAAGAAAAAAAAAATACTTTAGCAGAAGTGCCAGTTGAGAATATTCATTTCATTACAGCAGCAACAATAGGTTTTTTGCTCCTTGGCTCCCCTACAGTGGCAGAGTGTATCTCATTTTTACAACACTCACCTGAAATCAAGGGAGAGGTTGTGGCTTCCTACCCTCCTCCAAAAATTACATAATGCAGTTTCTGCAGTGCTGAGCCCAGAGTAGCAACAACAGAGGCTCTATTCGTCCCATTACAGGCCAGTGAAACATCACAATGATTCTGAAGCTGTAATTTTAATGTAAAATTACTGTGTGATGTTTTAATGTCTGAATATAACCTTTAAATCAGGGCTCTGAAATTGTATGAGAAAAGACTCTGTGCAGCCTACAACTTAGAAATAATTAACTGCTTCAAATGGATTGTTATCCAATGCTTAAGTGAAATACTTTCAAGTCATTTTTATACTGGGAAAACTTACGCTCAAACTTCGGAATCAGGGCTTCCAGTTTCCATTCGATTAGTTTCTCTCTGACAAAATCATCCATGGAACAGAACTGAAGAGGGGGGGGGGGGAGCATTAACTAATATCAATGCAATTTATTTCAGTTTTATTAGATTAAAAGACACAAACAAAGTCTACAAGTATCTTAAATTAAAATGTAATTCAAGACAAAATTACAGCTTCCCATCTAAAACATAAGGTCACACACAGTTCAGTGCAGAAGTCTTAGGCACCTAAGAAATGTATATATATTTAAACTAATGCCTCCTCAGTAAGTGTGGTGCTTGTATCAAAGTTATATATAATCACAGTAAATACATAAGAATAAATTATGGTCGAAAGTTTTGTTCATTTGAAAAAAGAAAAAAAAGAAAATTGAAACTGAAAATTCTAATATTGAGACTGAAGTTTGAAACATACAACATTGCATTCAAAATTAAAATAAGTGTGGGATGATTATTTTTCAGTGTAATCAGAAATTTGATTCAATTATGGCAGCCAATGGAGTCACAATCACACCTACTGGGGGTTGTTTTGCTGGCCCTGACACCAACAGGTCAGTCCTAAAACACTGGGGAAAACAATTTGTTCGCCTGCTGGCCACATTTGTGGATCAGGCTGCGTTTGTGTTTGGATCGGGTGAAACCAAAAATCCGCGAGTGGCAATGCACAAATGCACGTCACGGAAATCACGAGTGACTTGATCCACAAAGATTCAACAATTTACAAATAAATATTAAATTCGAGACTTTATAAATATATGAAATGTAAATTAAAATAATTTAATTTGTCTTTGCATATAATTATGATGTATATACAAACCAAAAACATGTATTAATGAGTGTAACTATATTTGTACAGATTGCAGACTGAGACAGATTAAGATGTATTCATTTGTGAACAGTGAAACATTTGTGACTAATCTGTCTCCATACTTGAAAAGGCGACAATAAAATCAGCGTTCAGGAGCTCCAAATAGAGACGATAAAATCAACGTTCAGGTGCTGGATATAGCAACGATAAAAACAGTTTTAATGAGGTCGAAACAACGACGCTGTAATATGAAAAAACTGTTTCAGATATGGTCAGCTCCATTGTTTTAACGGTTAGCCTGCTATGCTAGCTAGCATTTGTGTAAAAATTAAAAAGCCTCTCCAGACACACGTTGAACAGACCGAATACGTTTAGGATACAGCATAAAATATTTTTTTTCTGTGAAACTACTGCGTTATTTTAGCTCTTCCTCGCCGTTTTAATCATCAATTTAGCATATTAGCTATATTAACCAGCTATCGCTAGCTAACTTACTTCATTGTTGGGTTTTCATGATGCTAATAATACGCCTCTGCCTACATTCTTGAGATAAAATAAATTAAATTATATTTTACATAACTCATTGTCAATGTATAATCACCAAAAACCACAGGAAAGTCAATTTAGCCACTTACTTTCTTCAGCCGTTGAACCTGCTGCAGTAGCCTCTTCCAGCTGAAGCAATGTGGGCGGGAAAGACGTCGAGCCGTTACGTGCATGTTCCCTTTCAGGTCCGCAACGCAAACCCAACACTGCTGGGTTGTATTAAACAACCCAACAAACGACACAATACCCCAAAAATATGACCCAGCTTTACTGACACAGCAGTTGGGTTCTTGAAATAACCCAGCATTTCTTAGAGTGTATGCTCACTGTCCCCTAGTGTTCACTAGTGTGTGTGTGTGTGTGTGTGTGTGTGTGTGTTTCACTGCATGGATTGGGTTAAATGCAGAGAACATATTCATCTGTGTGCAAGCAGTGTCCAATAAAGTGATTCTAATTCTAATTCTGTCTATCCGTCCATCTAAATTGGTCTTCAGGCCTCTTATGATTTATGAGTCCATTTAATATTTCTATCCACCTTGTCGCTGGACGTCCTTATTCAGTTGTAGATTCAACAATGATAATTTTCTTATCTATAGAATGTGTGCCTGTTCTTCTCATATTTTTTCCAAGTTGTAGTTTTTATTTGTTTATTTTTACAGTTAACAATTTATGCCATCTCTTGGAATACATAGCACAATAAAATAGCACACTGTAAAATAAGTAGAGTATGTTATTTTTAAAACAGGGCATTGTAATACAGTGTAAAATTCCGGAAATCACGGAAACACTGGGCAATATAACAAACAACAATGAACAACAAACACTAAATGACACAGAGGGAGTTTATCAAGTATTAAACACATTAGGAACACGTGCACCCTGTCACATGCCATGCTCAGAGCTCATATGCACAGATGTGGCAAAGGGACAGGACAGGGAGGAACACACATAATATGACAGGCAAAACGCATTATAGAATTTATCTGGTAATCAAAAAAATCAAGATCCTTGTGCTCAAATATGTTCCAAGGAGGAGACCAGATGACCTCTACTTAGGACAGGGAGTTCTCTCAGAAGAGCTAAAAACACCTGCAAATCCTTAAACACATAATTTAGTAACACCCATGTTTACACAAGCTAACACAAACTGAGGCAAATCACAGCCAGACCCCCCTGTAGAATTAGTATGACCTTTAAGCCCTCAGACAGTACTGCGTGAGAAACTATCATGATACACATGATAAACAGAGCCACAGGGCCTCAGGACTACTTCAGAAAACCAGCGTTACAAAATAAAGTCTATCACTACATCAAGAAATACATGTTGTTTTATGTGTGTGTGTGTGTGTGTGTGTGTGTGTTTTCAATGCCATAGATTATTTAAATGTGAAAGCACATTTTGTTGTGGTCTCTGGAGCTGTGTGACTGTAACACTACTTGCTGCCCCAGCGTGCCGACCTGTCCCAAAGTTGATCAGTGAAAATATTGGAAAGCATTTCTTTATGCTTCATTCATTCATTTTTCAAGAGTGAAGTGTACAAATTCTGTTGGATTAGTGAGTGCAATGTTTACACTGGTTTGACTAGAGCTGCAAATGACTGCACTTCTCTGGAGGAATGGATTACACAATTAATTCATTATAAATCTCCTGAACATACACAAATACACCCATTTCATCCAGGTACACCTTTCTTTCTTTTGAAGTGTGCAGGACATTGCACAAGTAAGAAATGGGAAGAGTAAAAGTGAAATATGTTTTTCCTGTCTCTTATTCCCAATTCAATTCGGATTGCAATTGCTTTGTTTCACAATTTGAATCCCAATCTACCACACTTGCCAGGTCCTCTCATCTGGATTCTTTCCTTGGACAGGACTTCCCCAACTGGCCCAGACAGGAGGTGAGAGGAGGGAATAAACAGGGCAGGCCAGACCACAGTGATGGGGTGACTTAAGTCAGAATATAGGTCAGATGTCTGCAAAACACAATCTGTCCCACTACAACAAGATTCCCTCACACAGGCCATCCTTATTCTTGGGGCCCACACACTGAGAAGGAGAACACTCACTCCGAAGTCAAAACACATTCGTGCCCCATTTACCACTGCGGCAGCACTGTCAGCCCCTCTGGTGGAAACCTCCAATCAGTCACAGTGCTCCCCCATGTCATGTATATGGTAAATAGTAGCAGTCTCATAATATGCTGATACACCCTGAAGCATTAAAATGAAAGTGGTGATGTCAGTAGTAAGTAGTAAAGATTAATATAATTGATTTTAGCTAATTATAACTGATGTAATAACTTACTGAAATGGATGAATGAATGGATGAATGAATGAAACAATGAATGTGCAATTTAAAATGTACAACAAAATATGTCTTCTGCATCTAGAGTAGTGAACACACACACACACACACACACACACACACACATTAGTGCACTAGAGGCTGTCAACACTCACCCAGAGCGGCAGGCAGCCATCTCTGGCGCCCAGGCAGCAGTTGTGTGCTTGGTGCCTTGCTCCAGGGCAGCTCAGCCATGGTTTGAGGAAGGAGGACTATGCTGTTCCTTCACTCCCACCGCCCCCAATTTCTATTCTCTAAATTTCCACTGTGCTGTAAAATATTAAATAAATCAAAGGAAATAGAAGGTATGATATAGGTGCTTTGAAAATCAATTGGACAGTGCACAACTGACCCATTTTTTTCATTGACATTTTATACTTTGGAGCTAGAAAGTTAAAAAAGAAACAACAGCCTAAAGTATATACCATTTACCAACTGTTTTAGAAAATGAACAAATGCAGTTTCCATCAATGAAACAGATTTCCAGGGTGAGCAACAGTATGCCATTACACTATAAAATATACAGGTGAGTCCACTGTCCATACCCTCTGGGATATCATAGAGGAATTCAATATTTCCCATCACTGTCTTCCTGGTGGGGAGAAAAATCATATAGCTGTGAAGAGATCGTTTGTCAAGCTTCCCAGCAGGAGCGGCTGGAATGATTTCCATCTTTATGCCACTTCCCTGGAGGAAACAGGGAAAAGCATTGAGGGGCTTCGTCATGCATCACTGCTGTGTTTAGTTCTCTCGCTGCTTGCAGAATACTCTGTTTGCTTGAAGATTAACAAGCTGGAGATGATGGTCCAAGGCTCATTGCCTGTCACCTTTCCTGTGCTCTGTGCCCTCTCCACCTGGATGCTGTTGGCCTGAAAATGCAGCGTCTGTTCTGTAGTATAGTGATATAGTCAAGCACTCGCCAAGGCTTAGGAAATGCAAATCAGAGTCTTTCCAGCTCTGTGGGCAATGCCTGTCATCACCGCCTGCTTTACAGTCAGTTCCAGCTGATTTTATACAGTAGAGGGGCTGCTTACATGTAATTTTGCTTGGTCTTCTCTGTGATGTAGATCTACTTCAGCACTTAAATCCACATCGAAACCAGTCATGTCCTTCCAGGGAACTCCACTAATCACTTAAGCCTGCATATCCTGATGAGCTCGTTGATTTCTTTCACACTTAACATTATTGGCAGCAATAGCTGCACTAGTTCAGTTTGTCTGAGCCCTCAGAGTCACTACTGGACTGAGAAATGTTCCCCACAGTATGCAGAGCACAATAGGGAATACAGTGTGTAATTGTAGCCTTACATGGTGCTCCTGTATGGTCAGTGAAGGTAAGAGTGGAAAGAGAGTGTAGAAACAAGAATGTGGTCATAATGTTACATTGTACATGGAATGGTGTCAAAGGTAAATCATTAATAACAGGCTAACAAAAGACAGTTGTAATGGCACTTATTAAAACATTTTCATAGTTTGTTCCTATGAACTTTCCATAATTCTAGGCCAATGCTATGTTTCCACAAGCACCCCTTCTCGAGACACCAGGGGTTGCAGTAAATTGCTGTAAATAACAAGCCAATGCAGTAATTAAACTGTAGTAAAATAATACAGTATCAAACTGTTAATTAAATTTACAGTATATTTACTGTTAATTTACAGTAGTGTACTGACATTTGTCCTGCCAGTAATCTGTAAAATTTACAGAAAATTGTTTACAGTGTATGTTGAGATAAAAGGAAAATTAACAGTATGTATTCCACAATGTTGCAGGGCCGCATGTCTGTTTTTTTTTCTGTTGGTATGTTCTGAACAGTCTGGTGCACAGCATGAAGCAGAAGCGGACAAGTTGCAGTCTGTTCTCCCCTAAAGACAATGCCTAATGAGCCCTTCATAAGAAGTGTTTTTCAGCCAGCATTCTTGTAATATGGTTACATTTCCGGTAAAAATCACCTGTTGGATGTTTCCTTAAGATAGAAGTTTTCCTTAATCTTTTCCTTTATATCAGTTAATAAAGACCCTCCACCCTCCACACACACACACACACACACACACATCTTCAACTGTTTTCCTAAGAAATGCCTGTTACTTTATCAGGGAACTGCTCCTTGTCTTGGTGATGTAATACTTTTTAACATCAATGGAACAATTATTTAGAAGTAATATTTAATCATTTAAATTTGTCCATTGTGAAACTTCTCCAATGATGTAGCAAAAGTATTATTATTTTTTAATATTTAATTTTTAATTTTATTTATTTATTTTGTGCAACTTACATGTACTGATAATGATTGAGTGCAAATCACATTGCAGTAGGAACTCCTTCAGCACACACAGAGTAACTAATCAACCACCTTCCATTGCCCCCACCCCACCCCCTCTGCTCTTTTTTGTCATATTCTCAAAGGGCACATCAGTGATAAGAAGTTAGTGATTGCTAATTCTGGATGACAGGACATGCCATCAGATTTTTTTTCTCTCCATCGTGGACCTGATTATCATCAGAGCTGCCCATGCAAATGACAAGGGGACCTTAAGGGACATCATTTTCTATTAAAACATGTCTGAGACTAATTACTGATAAATGCCATACTAGCCATTAGACTGGGCCACAGTGGGAGTTGATAACACTGTGGGGGGATGACACCTTATTCAGCTGTGTGGGAAAAGGTTTGGACAGTAAAATAAAAGTGTGAACACAATAAAAGATGGCAAGTTATTTTTATTTGAACAGTGTTTTAATCACAATAGTAGTGCAATTTCCATAATATTATAAGGTGATTTTTATGTATTTTTGAGGTTTTATGTGATGTAAAATGTGTGTGTGTGTGTGTGTGCTTTGCATAGTAGTGCTTCATATTTGTAAATAAACATAAGTAGCTGAATAGTTTGCTACCATTGCTGTACTTATATCTGCTCCATCAGAAAAAAATAAAGAATAATAAGCAATCTAGTGGTCCCACTTTAAATTAAGTGTTTCTAATAACTGTGTAGTTACACATGAACAATATATGCAACATGTTTAATTTGTTTAATTACAAAAGGCAAAACTGAATTTGATACACGTGTAATTGCATAAGCTTTACTACTGTAATCCATCTGTAACAGGTACTAATTCATCAGTAGTTACATTGTTGTTGCATATGTTGTTCATGTGTAACTACACAGTTATTAGACACACTTAATATAAAGTGGAATTTATTTTTTTCTTTTATTTTATTTTCTTTTTCTCTATTCAGTTTTTCAGTACATTTTTAAACAGCACTTGAATCTCCCAGGAAATAGATAAACTTTTAATGAATAAACTTATTAAAACAGCAGTGGCTATTTCCAGAGAAATCCCCATTGGTCTCTCCATGCACCAGATTGAAGCTCTTTTCAATTACAAACACTAGTCCTCCAATGAGGCTGAGAGCTTTCATGGCCTGCTCTGAAACCGCATCATTAAAAGGGGAATTGATGCCCAGCAAGTGGGCAGAAAAGCCCCCAGGACTATGGCTCGAGTCCAGCTCACCAGGGGGTAGAGGATTGATCTATTTCCCCACACTCTCTTGCACTCCCACATGTGTTTAACTCTGGGGAAGACTCTCCAACCTTGAGAAAATCACAAATACCAAAATCCTACTATGAAAAATGTGATGTTTTATCAATGCAATAGACAGCCTATAGTTGTATTTAGCAAGACTTGATTTTATATACTCTCCAGCTGCTGAAGGTTAATAGATTTTTCCTATAAACATGTTTTCAGCACAATGTCATTATAAGCCATTGAAAAAAAAAAAGACTTGGTTAAAACATGTATCAAAAAGACACATGGAGACTGTTGAGAGATCTAAATTCAGGCCACTCTGCTTGATAGCTGGACATTACTGACTGCTTGGAAGGACAACATGGGTCAGGATTCGAAACATCAAGAGCACAAGCTGTCAATGCTAGCTTTTACTTTGTCTCCCATTTGTGAAATATCAAAGCAAGAATGCAATTTCTTTCATGGCCTTTCTCTGTTTTATTTTTTTTTTCTTTATTGTTATTTAACATGCTTTCAAACACAGTTTTATGATTTATCTGTGGGATTTTTAAATGCCTTCCATTTTGTCAGTTAATATTGAGTTAATTGAAAACCAATCCATTCAAGATTTTTGCTGCATCACATACTGTAGGTAGTTAAAGTGATGTGACTTTCTCCTAAGGTTTCCTGGTATTCTGGTATTCTCTGGAAATGAACATCCCCCCCGTGTTCAGAAAAGTTAAGAGAAAATGGCATTGTGTGCAATTAATTTAAACCCTTTACTGAATTGAAATATTACAAAGACAAAATTCAATACGATGAGAAACTGAGAACGTTTATTGGTTTCTTGAACAATATTTTCTTCCATTTCGAAATTGATGGCAGCAAAATGTATCAATAAAGTTGGGATGGTCATGTTTACCACTGTGCTGCATCACCCCTTCTTTTAACAGCTCTGTTTGTAAACCTTTGGGAACTGGGGATATTTGCTTTAGTTTGGAAAGTGATTTTTAGAATTTCAGCTTCAGAACAGCTCAGGGTCTCTATTAGAGCATATTCCATTTCATAATTCACCAACTGTTTTCAATGACTGACAAGTCTGGACTAGTTTTGCACCCAGACCCTTTTACTAAGGAGGCATTCTGTTATAATCCATTCAGAATGTTGATTGGAATTTTCTTACTGAAATCAGCTGAAGCTCAGGCCCAGAGAAGGCAGCAGTTCTTCTGTATCTTGTTTATGTATGATTTAGTAAACTACACCCCATCTTTGCTTCTGCCTCTCAGGGATGCTCTATTCAAACCCAGTCATGCCACTGTCCTGTTGCCAATTATTATTTTTATTTTATTTTATGTTTTCTAGCATTACACAACTTTAACGTTTGCTGACCAATTCCAGCTGTTTTAGAACATGTGGCTGGCATCAAATTCAATATGGGAATTCATTCATTCATTCATTGTCTGTAACAGCTTATCTAATTCAGGGTTGCGGTGGGTCCGGGGCCTACCCGGAATCACTGGGCACAAGGTAGGAGCACACCTTGGAGGGCGTGCCAGTTCTTCGCAGGGCGACACACACTCACACGTTCACTCACACACTCACAAGTTGAACCCACAACCTCCAGGTCCCTGGATCTGTGTGACAGTAACATTACCGTGTACCGTGACAGTAACAACCGTGCCACCCCAATATGGGATTATATTTTGAAAAATAATTATAAATCTCTCCATTTAAAATTTTCAAATGTTAAATTTATATTTACACATCATTGCATTCTGTTTTTTTTTCTTACAATTTGAACAGCACCCCAACGTTTCAGGAAATTAGATTTGTACTTGAGTCATTTGAGTCACGAAAGTTGAGATATTTATACTCATAGTCTACAAACAAAAGAGCTGATCCTGCAGAACATGAACAATCACTTGGTGTCACATGGGGCATCTGTGCCAAGAAGTGAGTCAAGCTTCTTTGAGACCTAGAGAGGTAATATTAAAGGCATTGGTTATGAGCTACTGCCTATTTATTTTTGAAAAAATGTGCACAAGTCTTCAGTGCTTCAAGATTGATATTTGCATGCAATGGTTAGACTAATTAAGTGACATGACGGCTGTTGCTACTGTTTATACCTCATTGATATGAGACTGATATTTATCAGTAAAGTCACTTGCTTTTTTCCCTCTCTGTTTAAATTAATTAATTTACCCCATTTATTTATTTCATATTTTTCAGAGATCTCTGAGGATTTTACTTGTTTTTCTGTTCCAGGCGGCTGCTACATGAGCTCTTACATGCTGTCCTCTGCCAATGAAATTGCTGTTATTTGTTTACGCTGCAGTTATTCAGCTGCAAAATTAGCCATATACACTGTAGTTAGTCAGGCAGAACACAAGAGAAAAAACAGGGTGGGGAGAGAGAGAGAGAGAGAGAGAGAGAGAGAGAGAGAGAGAGAGAGAGAGAGAGAGAGAGAGAGAGAGAGAGAGAGAGAGAGAGAGAGAGAGAGAGAGAGAGAGAGAGAGAGAGAGAAAGAGACTGCACATTGGGGTTCCATCACCAATTTCATGTGTCCTCTCAGCTGGCAAGAGTGTATGCACTGTCAGCACTTTCATGCTTGATATCTTTCTTCTTCCCTTCCTCCTTCTCCTCTTCCTCCATCCTCTCTCTCTCTCTCTCTCTTTCTCCCTCCCTCCTTCCCTCTCCCTGTCAGTCTCCACAGTTATGTTTACCCATGCATGGAGGTATTGGACAGGGGGGGAAAGGTGAAAAACATTACATCAAGTTTTATATTTCTCATGGCTGTGGTCTGCAGTTGTCGATATTTTCGAACACTTTATCAGCCCCTGAAAAAGACACAAGCAACGGAATTTGCTTATTTTATTTCCATATGAATACTATGTGTTAGTCTTCGATTCCAGTTTTATTACTTTGCCAGTAATAGACTTAATCTGTTAGAAGTCAATAAAGTAAAATGATGTACGTACTGAATCAAGTTGGTGGAGGTGACACTCTATGAAACAGAACAGGATTTGGTACCCTGCTCAGTTAAGCACACGTTGATACACCAATAAAAGTCTTTGATGGGTTTAAAGGCCCAGGTTTGTGGCATGTTTTAAACAAGTTTAAAATGTTACACTGCCATTCTCATTACTAAGAAATGTGCTCATCAATCCCTCACCACTGCTGCACATTTGCTCATATTCATATGTATTTTCATTGTGCTGCTTTAATTTGACTCGTTTCTGCAATCCACATGGGCAAGTGAAGAAGTGACTTGAAATAAATACAATTATTACAACAGCTGTAATATGTTTTCTGTGAATGGTTGTGCTTTTGTAATCAGCTTGTTTTTTTGCTCGACTGCTTGTGTTGTTTGCTGCTGTTTATGCGACAGAGAAGGCCTCTGCTTCTCCGAGGAGCAATGGGTGCAATTACAACGGTGAGCTGCTGTGCTGCATGCCTTTAATTAATGAAAAGTGCTCAGGTGAGACTTATCCCTGCCTCAGAAAACCCTGTTATGGAGAAGACCCACACAGCCACTGTCTTGGTTTCTTCAGCTTAATTCAGGTGGCTTTTATATACCAGGACATGTACTGTACTGGCATTAGGTTTGACATATATCAGTGTTGTTCTCCATAGGACACTGTATTTAGGGGCTACACAAATAAATTATGTGTGTCATCAGTGTGTTGTTAGGTGGTCCCATTAGTACATTGCATCATGGCTGCTAGCACAATTGCAATAACAGCGACAATACTAGCTTTGACTGGAGCTTGGCTGATAACTCTCTATTGGGAAAATACTTCCAAACACTGATATTAGTATCTGAAACATCTTAAACATTACTTTCTATTGACTCATGATAAAATATGGGTACGATTATTATATGTATAGTATCTAATCAACTTATTTCTTGAGAGTAATCCTGAAACCCTTCTGAATATATCAAGAGAAGTATTTAAGATATTTGTTATTTTAAGGGTGGTGGCATGATGGCGCAGCAGGTGGTGTCACGCAGCTCCAGGGGCCTGGAGGTTGTGGGTTTGATTCCCACTCCGGGTGACTGTCTGTGAGGAGTTGGTGTGTTTTCCCTGTGTCCCTGTGTGTGGGTTTCCTCCCGGTGCTCCGGTTTCCTCCCACAGTCCAAAAACACACGTTGGTAGGTGGATTGGTGACTCAAAAAGTGTCCGTAGGTGTGAGTGAATGTGTGTGTGTGTGTGTCTGTGTTCCCCTATGAAGGACTTGCGCCCCCTCCAGAGTGTATCCCTGACGTGCGCCCAATGATTCCAGGTAGGCTCTGGACCCACCGCGACCCTGAACTGGATAAGCGCTTACAGATAATGAACGAATGATAATGAATGTTATTTTAAGGTATATGTGTCATTCCACTGGCAAATAGCTGTGCTCATTTTAAGCATAATTTGCATAAAAAAATAGAATTTTCCCTGGTGGAATAAGACACTTCTGCAAGAAAATATTTTATCACATTAAAACAAAAAAATAGTCAATACTTGTACTTGATACCACAGTATCTAATGAAAAATATAGTATTGACTAGATTTAAGATGTTTTACTCACTAAGCAAGCTTAGTAACGTCACATAAATAGTAAGAAAATTACTTAAAAAGAAACAAGCACAATGTCTTGTTTATTGTTGCCATGCCTCACATCAGAGATTTTAAAATCTCAGTTTTGCTTGTCCTCAAATACAAGCAATGAAATCACTCACAATTACAAAAATAGTGCACTCAAGTCAGCCATTTATTTGTGTTTACTCTTGAAATAACTTTGGTATATTTCACTCCCTGAATAGTTGATTGCTGAATGCTTAGACCACATTACAACATGCAGTGTACAGACCAGGTACACAAGGGTTTCCAATGTAGAAAATAATGCAATGTGGCTCGTATCTTACCAACAAGGAAGTGTTTCCCACAGATGCCAGTATTATCTACAAATGTATGTTGATATCATTTATGCAATAGAACACTCTAGGTTGTGTGTTATCATGAAATAACAGCACAGCTGTGATGCAGAGCAAACACGAGCTAAAAGCGAGTGCTTTAGCCACCTCAGCCTTGCTGTTATTTCATGATAATACATAACCTAGAGTGTTGTTTTGCTTTTATACAACATTCTGGGTAATAAATAAAGTATGAAATAAATAAATGGATATGTGAAAGTGGCATCAAATATGTTTAAAATTTATAAAGTCTTCCACCAAATTATAGTTCCTCAACACTGGGCACTCACTGCTCAGACTGGATCAGCCCACTACAATATAACTAACCTGCCAAGTAAATTACAGACTCCTAATCTCCTGAATAAACAGCTTCAGATAAACTTACTTATACCCAAAAGTGTTTTCATCTAGCCTGGTGTGCTCGATCGAGCTGCCACTGTCTCAAATCTCTGTAAGTTCCCTTTGTAGTGCAAAATAAGTAGATACTTGGTTTTAACCAGCCAAAGAATGTGATATATTTCTAATATAATATCAATATTATGTTAGAATGGCTGCATGACTTAATTTTAAACATTTTAAACCCGCACTTACGGCTGACATGTAATGTGCACTATGTAGGGAATGGGGAATGATTTGAGACATGTGCTGACTGTGCTAAAAGCTCCTAACAAATGCTAAAAACAGGACCAATTCAGCAACTGCATCTCTGATGGGCTTTATCTTCACTGTTATCTGTTTTCTCTCTTTGTTGTTCTTATATGTTTTGTATTTGGTCTCAAGACTTTTAATTTTGTTTTAGTTTGTAAGTTCAGTTTCTTGTTTCATGCTCTTTCAGATTAAGGATTATTTGCTTCGTTATATTTTGTCACTTAAAACTACACTGATTAACGTCTTTCTATTTGTGTTGAATTAAACTTTCTTTAGTGCTAGTCACTGCCCTCAGTCTCCATTTATTACAAAGTAAACAGAAGACAGTTTGTTGGTGTTGGTGTTGGTGCACACTCTAGAATGCTTCTCAACCAATCAGAGTGAGTGACTGGAACTCACTATTGTATAAATTCAAATACATACCAATGATTATATTAGTGAATTTACAGTGCTTGTTTATTAACTTGCTAGCATACAGTACATATAGCACTCATTTTTGATTTGTTTATGTGAGAGAATATGAATGCGTCACACATACCTCAATCACTTTTTTAAGAGGCAGTGTTTCCAAAATGTCAAAAAAAAATTTAGGTCATCCCCAGGTCAGTTCGCTATGTAGTAAATGTATCCATAGTTTGAAGGCATGTCTTTTTTTTTTTTTTTTGGCATGTGCACCATGTTGGGAAAAGATTTCTAGGTTCAGAGCACAGAATTAATGTTCATGGATGGATACATTTATTTCATATCTAACAACACTCAGACTCAAAGAAATCCTACTGCCTCTATGCACCAGGGAAGTAAAATATGCCACAATATATTATAATGAGCAGAAGATGCTCAGAAAAGACTCTAATGTATTTCTCGGCTCTGGTGATCAAATCTGAGTGAGTTATTCCTACACAAATCATGGTAACACTTTACAATAAGGGTAAATAGTTCACTATATTTAAGACAGTAATAAACCTTAATAAATGGTTAGGTATTGTCACAAATAACCATTAAATAATGATAATAATACACTAGATCTAGTTAGTGTAATTTCACTTATGGTTGGTTTTAGTGTCTAAGTGACTAGAGACACAAGCCACAAATTCTTTTGCTTTACTCCCTTCCCCTTTATACCTGGTAAAAAATCTTATCTTGGTGTCGCTGCTCTCTGAGAGTGGAACAGATTCTTGGAGGATAATGTTTTATCGCGACTGTCTTCCTACAATATTTATCTGATTTGGCTTAAAGTTTAATAGTCATCCTGGTCTGAAAATGTGAGAGATTTTTCTGTGCCGCAGAGAAGCTGAGGCTGCACCCCAAATGTCTCTCTACACCCTTCATAGGGCACAGTGTCAGTCATAAAATAATGGTTATACTCATTGTAATGTGTTATAGATTGAAAACAAATTTTAGTAAGCTATAAAGTTCATGCTTCCCTGTTGAATTATTAGCTAATTACTGTCTGGGTACAGTATTATTAGTTTTATTATCTGTGATGTGCACTATGTAGAGAGCACAGCATTATTTTAGGGCATGTCCCATGCTTCTCTACTGACTAACACAGATAATGTGGATAAATGGGTCAAGTACCCATAATTATATATTAATGTCTAAATGAGGACTAAAAGTGTTGAGAGAAATAATAAAACAATTTAAATAT
Source organism: Hoplias malabaricus (assembly GCF_029633855.1). NCBI lineage: Eukaryota > Metazoa > Chordata > Actinopteri > Characiformes > Erythrinidae > Hoplias > Hoplias malabaricus. The sequence goes on from NC_089803.1 coordinate 28,093,990, forward strand.
TGGGGCGGCACGGTGGTGCAGCAGATAGTGTCGCAGTCACACAGCTCCAGGGACCTGGAGGTTGTGGGTTCAATTCCCGCTCCGGGTGACTGTCTGTGAGGAGTTGGTGTGTTCTCCCCGTGTCCGTGTGGGTTTGCTCCGGTTTCCTCCCACAGTCCAAAAACACACGTTGGTAGGTGGATTGGTGACTCAAAAGTGTCTGTAGGTGAGTGAATGTTTGTCTGTGTTGCCCTGTGAAGGACTGGCGCCCCTCCAAGGTGTATTCCTGCTTTGTGCCCAATGATTCCAGGTAGGCTCTGGACCCACCGTAACCCTCAACTGGATAAGGGTTACAGATAATGAATGAATTTAAATATCACACTTCTCATTTGAGTTGTTTTTGAGTGAGTAATCAGAAGGTCCGCACTATGATGGCAAATATACACAGTGATGTCAGCTGAAATACATAGATGGTAAATAGTGAATGAATTATTAAGTGAACAATTCCAAACACAGCGAGATTCTACTAATGTTCTGAACAACAATTCTTGGAAAGCACTGGCATCATATCAACCTACAGAGACCACTGTCTCCAGACTATTGTACACCTGGTTTATCTGTTTGAATGTCTCACTGTGAAGTAATGCCTCTGTCGTGTTAAGGACATGTAGAGCATTTTTGTATTGTGATATTTATAAGTACTGTGACGCTCTAAACGGTGGCGAGGGACCACAGGAGAACATAAGTCAGAGTTCAGCACTCAGCCATTACTTTTAATGCTCACAACATAAAGGGTTAACGAAAATCTCAGGCGTTCAAAAGGAACCACGTGCAACGAGCGTCGGCGCCAGTCAATACGCCCGGGCTTCTCCTTCTCTAGGACAGCGGGGCGGCGTCCAGGGCGGCGGCCGGCTGCGCGTCCGCGCCAGATCAGTCTGCTCCAGAGAAGAGAAAACAGAATAACAACAGGTGGGAAGAGGGAGAAAGACCAGAGCGAAATGATTAGTCGAATCAGCAAAAAGTCAGTTTCGCGTGTCGACCAGCGATTACCCCCTTTCTCTCTCTCCCCCCCCGGAGATCCCTCGGCGGTCTTTTATGTCGTCGCTTCCTCCCTGGGAAGTAGGAGGAGCTGGGCCCCGTAACTGCCAGGCGCGGGTGGTTTCTCACCCCGCCCTGAGGGGCCGATGGCTGGCGTGGCATGGAGCTGCTGGATTGGTGAGACGGTCCCCGGCCACATTCCCCCCCCCTTAGAGACACGTCAGAAAGAGGGCCTCTGGACGCCCAGCAGACCGGCAGGCGGGAGAGGGCATCTGCGTTGCCGTGTAGGACCCCTGCCCTATGCTGTACCCGGAACGAGAAGTCCTGTAAGGAGAGGAACCAACGGGTGACCCGAGGGTTGGAATCCTTGGCCCGGGCCAGCCACTGCAGAGGGGCATGGTCCGTGACTAGAATAAAGGGTCTACCCGTAAGGTAAAACCGGAGCTCCTCTATTGCCCACTTGATGGCCAGGGCCTCTCGCTCCAGGGCAGCATAGCGTTGCTCGGGGGGAGTTAACTTACGGCTTATGTACAACACAGGATGCTCCTCTCCGTTGAAATCCTGCACCAGGACCGCCCCGAGCCCCCGCTCCGAAGCGTCTGTCTGGACCCGGAATGGTCGGTTGAAATCCGGGCTCCTTAGGACGGGTTCGGAGGTTAGGCATGCCTTCAGTTGCTCAAAGGCGGCCTCGGCCTCGGGCGTCCACTTAACAGTCTCCGGCTGGCCCTTCCTAGTAAGGTCAGAAAGAGGGGAGGCAATAGAGGAGAAGTTAGATATGAACCGCCGGTAGTAGCCAGCCAACCCCAAAAAGGCACGTACCTGTTTCTTGGACCGGGGTTTTGGGCAGTTAAGGATGGCCTCAACCTTCCTTACCTGGGGCCTCAGTAGCCCTCGACCAATCCGATAACCGAGGTAGTGGGCCTCTGTGAGCCCCAGGTGGCACTTTCGGGGGTTGGCGGTGAGTCCAGCCTCACGGAGTCGACTCAATACCCTCCTCAGGTGGTCGACATGTTCAGACCAAGTCTCAGAGTGGATGATGACGTCGTCCAGATAGGCTGCCGCAAAAGGCAAAAGTGGCCTTAGGACCACATCCATGAGACGCTGGAAGGTGGCTGGGGCCCCATGGAGGCCGAACGGGAGAACGCGATACTGCCAGTGGCCTGCAGGGGTGGAAAAGGCCGTCTTGGGACGGGCCTCTGGAGTGAGAGCCACCTGCCAGTATCTCTTGGTGAGGTCTAAGGTGGAAATGAAACGGGCCTTACCTAGCCGATCGATCAAGTCATCCACCCTGGGAAGAGGGTAGGAGTCGAACTGCGAGACTTCATTTAGTTTCCTGAAGTCGTTGCAGAATCTCCATGAACCGTCCGGTTTGGGAACCAGGACAATGGGGCTGGACCATGGACTGTTAGACGGCTCGATGATACCGGCGGACAACATACGCTCAACTTCCTCCTCTATGGCTGTCCGGCGGGCCTCGGGGACACGGTAAGGCCGCTGTCGAACTGTCACCCCGACAGGGGTTCGGATATCATGTTGAACAACCTGGGTCCGCCCCGGGGTGACAGAGAATACGTCCCGGAACCGCTCCACCAACTCTACAAGCTCCTGGCGTTGGGCGGGGCTGAGGTCGTCGCCCCACTGAATCTCCGCCCGAGCTGAACTCTCAGTGGAGGCAAACCCAGAGACCTGAGGGATCGGCTCCACCCACTTTTTAAGCAGGTTCACATGATAAACCTGCTGGGTTTTTCTCCGACCCGGCTGGTTAAGGCGATAATTCACGGGGCCGACTCTTTCATGGATGGTGTAGGGTCCCTGCCAAGTAGCCAGGAACTTGCAGGTGGTCGTGGGGACTAAAACCAGGACACGGTCCCCCACCTGGAACTCTCTGGGCTGGGCAGGGCGGTTGTAGATGCGCTGTTGGGCCCGCTGGGCTTCCTCCATATGCTCCTGTACGATCGGAGCTACCGCATCCACCCGCTGTTGCATTTCCTGCACATATTCAATGATGGAACGGTACGGAGACGGCTGCTGCTCCCACGCTTCCCTCACCACATCGAGAAGTCCTCTGGGCCTACGAGAGTACAATAACTCAAAGGGGGAAAAGCCTGTCGAAGCCTGGGGGACCTCCCGGACTGCAAAGGGAACATAGGGCACCAACAGGTCCCAGTCCCGTCCGTCTTGAGCAACCACTTTTTTTAGCATCCGCTTCAGAGTTTGATTGAACCGTTCCACTAACCCGTCTGTCTGGGGGTGGTAGACCGAGGTGGGGAGGTGTTTTATCCTCAGGAGCTTACAGAGGTCAGCCACCAGCCGGGATACGAAGGGGGTGCCCTGGTCAGTAATAATGTCTTTGGGAATCCCCACTCGGGAGCATAGCAGGAACAATTCCTGGGCAATCGCCTTGGAGGTGGCCTTCCGGAGGGGGACAGCCTCCGGATACCTAGTGGCATAATCTACCATCACCAGGATGTACTCATGACCGCGGCCAGACTTCGGCAATGGCCCGACGATGTCCATCCCGATCCGCTCAAAAGGAACTCCGATGATTGGGAGCGGGATGAGAGGGGCTGGCGGTGGTTTCTTGGGTGAAGTTAATTGGCACCTCGCACAACGCTGGCAGTAGTTCTTGACTTCTGCCTGGATGGAAGGCCAGTAGAAACGGGGCAGGATACGGGCCAAGGTATTTTGCCAGGCTAGATGTCCCCCCAGCGGGTGGTGGTGAGCCAGATGCATAACCGCGTCAATGCGGGACCTGGGGAGGACGAGAGCCTCCTGAGGCCCCTCTGGGAGTTGGCGTACCCGGTAGAGGAGATTTTTATGGACAGCGAAATGTGGGTCAGGAAGCGGACCCGTAACGTGGGGAACCCCATCCAGAACCGCCACGTTCTCCCAGGCCCGCTTCAACCGATCATCCTCCCTCTGCTCTCGGGCGAACCCTCCCTCTGCTTGTATCTGCTGACAAAGAGAGGAGAGAGGATTAATGATATCCTGGCACTCACCTTCACCGCTGGCTTCTGCGCTATCCCCCTGGGGCCGGGCCAACAAAGCCGACCGGGCCCTGGACCGGCACTTGCGATGGTGACGTCGTTGCCGAGAGGGGAACTGGTTGTGGCCTTGGGCGAACCCAGGAAAATCCCGTCCCACGAGCAAAGGGACAGGGAGATCGGGAACAAGGCCCACGGTGAGGGGCCATTGACGTCCTTGCTCGCCCAACAGGACGCGGGCAGTGGGGAACTGCCGCACCTCCCCATGCACGCAGGTGACGGGTAGGGTTTCGAGGGAGGCCTGGAGCCAGGGAAATTCAGCCGGGCGGAGGAGGGTGACGGTACTCCCCGAGTCCATGAACGCCCGGACGGGCCGGCCATCTACATGCAGCAGGCGGTGGGAGCCGTCCTTCTGAAAATTCCCATGCACACCACACCCAGCAAGCCAGGTCTTCGCCGGCCGGGGAAGAGGGCCTAACTCGGGCTCTGTAGGCATCGGCTCCTCGTGCGGATTTGGAGGAGTGGGGAGTTCTAGTTCCCTTCTAGTTCCTTCGGTGGAGTCCGTCGTATGAGGAACCGATCGCGGCGCGCTAGAGAAGCTGCTTCCGGCCTATCAGCCCGCATGAGCCCGAGCATGCGCTCGGCTGCCTCCGTGGCCTCCACCATGGCCCGGGGATTGACTGAATCCCGCATGGCAACCGCCCTACGCAGGTCCGTTGGTAAGGTCCTCAGGAACCGCTCCATGGCTACATGCTCTGCCACCTCTTCTGAGCTCCGGAGCTCAGGGCGTAGCCAGCGGCGGGTGGTCCGTAGTAGCTGCAGCATCTGTTGCCGGGGGGTTTGGCCAGGCTGATAGGTCCACCGGTGGTATTCCATAGCGGCGGCCGCCGGGCTAAGACCCACTCGTGCGAGGATCTCCCGCTTTAGCTGGTCGTAGTCGTGGGCATGATCTGGTGCTAGAGAATAATACGCAAGCTGAGCCTCACCCGACAGAAAAGGTGCAAGTATTTCGACCCAGAGCTCTCTATCCCAAACTTCCCGTTCGGCCACTATCTCAAACGTATGAAGGTAAGCCTCCACATCATCTTCCGGTGCTAGTTTCATGAGGAGGTGGTGTGCAGCTTGTTTGGGGCTAGGCAGTGTAGGGACGGGAGGGGCCAGGCGGGTCGCAAGCAGGTCCTCGGCGAGAGCTCGTACGCCCCTCGCGAGCTCCTGTGTGGCTGCCTGGTGTTGAAGGCTGGCCTCCAAGAGGTGTTGGATAACTGGATCCATGTCGTAGATTGGGTTAAGAGAAGGAAAAAGAAAACAAATGAGGAAAAAAAAACTTTTTTTTTTTTTTTTTTTTTTTTTTTTTTTTTTGGTGATCCCTTAGGCGACCGCAGATGCCCGCATTCTCCACCACTGTGACGCTCTAAACGGTGGCGAGGGACCACAGGAGAACATAAGTCAGAGTTCAGCACTCAGCCATTACTTTTAATGCTCACAACATAAAGGGTTAACGAAAATCTCAGGCGTTCAAAAGGAACCACGTGCAACGAGCGTCGGCGCCAGTCAATACGCCCGGGCTTCTCCTTCTCTAGGACAGCGGGGCGGCGTCCAGGGCGGCGGCCGGCTGCGCGTCCGCGCCAGATCAGTCTGCTCCAGAGAAGAGAAAACAGAATAACAACAGGTGGGAAGAGGGAGAAAGACCAGAGCGAAATGATTAGTCGAATCAGCAAAAAGTCAGTTTCGCGTGTCGACCAGCGATTACCCCCTTTCTCTCTCTCCCCCCCCGGAGATCCCTCGGCGGTCTTTTATGTCGTCGCTTCCTCCCTGGGAAGTAGGAGGAGCTGGGCCCCGTAACTGCCAGGCGCGGGTGGTTTCTCACCCCGCCCTGAGGGGCCGATGGCTGGCGTGGCATGGAGCTGCTGGATTGGTGAGACGGTCCCCGGCCACAGTAAATATAAATGCATATAAATGTAAATGAACCTGCCATTGAACACAAATAGGTTGGTTATTAGTTGTAAACACATTTTTATTAATAACACTGCAGTGGACTATACATAATATCCCATAAAGTGCATAATATTTACCACCGCAAGTGTTTAAACCCATGCAAAATATAAGAGAGTGTCTGGCTCACAAACTTCTTAAATTCAGTGTAACAAATATGTTTGTTTTTTCATTAATGACAACTTACCAGTGCCAAACACTCTAAATAAACTATAAAATATGGTTTAAGTCTACAGACAAAAGCATGCAAACGCCTGGTAAATGTATATATGTGTACACTTCAAACAGCTTAGTTCAAATCCATGCTTATTAATATGCATTGGTTCTTCCTTTGCTGCAGTAGAAGCCTCCACTCCTGAATTTTCACAAGCTTTTGTCTAAAGGGACTCACTTCCATTCAATAGTACCAGTGAAGTCATGCACTGATTTTGGTACAATAACACTTGACTCACAGTCTGTATTCCTTTTATTTTCAAAGGTTTTGGACGGGGTTGTTCAGTGCAGGCCAATTAAGTCCTTTCAGACAAAACTTGAAAACTCCGTAGTCCATTTCTTTATGGTGAATGGGTTTTATATTTGGGCAATTATTGTCATATTGCAAGCCTCACATTTGGAAAATCATATCCACAGAGAGAGAGAGAGAGAGAGAGAGAGAGAGAGAGAGAGATAGAGAGAGAGAGAGAGAGAGAGAGAGAGAGAGAGAGAGAGAGAATTATAAGGGGGTAAAATGGCACTTCCCATTCCATTTAATGCATATTTGCTTCCAAAATGCATTGAGCATCTGGTTGGCATTACCAATTGAATACATATCCACACTTTTGTCTGAAATTAATTCATTTTCAGTTGCCCCAAAACTTGCCCTATTCTGCCACCATGTTGTGAAGGTGCCCCTCGCAAGCTCAATCAGAATCTAAGACGAGAGGCAAGAAAGTCCTAGACCTAGCAGCTTCCATTACAGCAGTGAAAAGGTCACTAGATGACCAGCCAGCCTCCACCACTGCAATGAGAAAGATTCTGTCCCAGGTCAGGTTTGAGTCCTCCACTCTGGCAACAAAAATGTTCCCGGGCCAGACTGAGTCAGGCCCCACCATTTCTGTGAGAAAGTCCACATCTCACTCCTCAAATAAAGCTTCATTCAAAGCTGAGCTAGAGCTGCTGCAGGTAGTATCATTGCCACACAACTCCATGGTCTTGTGGTTGTTGCTTCAGTCACTATCTGTGAGGCACATCAGAATGGGCTTCCTTCAGGTGCTCCATTTTCCTGCCGCAATACAAAAAATACCATTTGCTGTATGAGTGATTGGGTGAGTGTAAGATGTTCTGCAATGAACTCATGACCTGTCCAGAGGGTGTTCCTGCCTTGTGCCCAATGAGTCTGTGTGGGCTCACCATTGAGACTAAACAGGATGAAGCAGATAAAGATATTGAATTTGTGAATAAATGAAAAGCTGAGCTGGAATCTATCCAAGCACTGTAGGACAGAGACAGACATAAACAGAGTTAAACTTGTCCACTGGCCTTCAGTTTTTGTGTTTATTAAGGAATACATTTCAAGAAGTACAGATTAAATTGAGAAATTGTCTACTGTAGACAGTAAGCTAAATATTATTTTACAATGAATACCGGAACTAAAGGGAAATACAAGACTGTTCAGATGGTTGGATTTGTCATTGGCACTTTTCAAATGACACAGGTCGCGTACAGTGTTATCTGATCCATTCCACTCTAATTATCTGTGACATTGTCTCTCCTCCCAGGCTGAATTATATTAGATATTTGGACCCAACGGGAGCAAATGTAATCATTTACAATAACGACACTCATTTGAAACCTCTCTCCATGTATAACAGTCATGGGAATTGCATTAGACTCTCTCTCAACCACAAACACTTCTAACAGTAGCAGATTCTGTAATGATAAATGCGTACTTATCTGGTAATTATTTCACAGTGAGTGGCTAGACCTCTGTGGGCCATATTTGTGAAGGAGTGCCAATTCTGGTGGTAAATGGTGCCTCTCTCTCTCTCTCTCTCTCTCTCTCTCTCTCTCTCTCTCTCTCTCTCTCCCTCTCCCGTTCTCTCTCTATGTGCCATTCCTCAAATGCCTGCCACTGTCCATTGATCTCTGGTGCAAAGATTCTCAGCAGGATGGATGGCACCCAACAAATATAATGGCAACTACTGCTTGTAGCATTCTATCCATGCTAAACATCACAGAGAATGGGGACAGAATGAGACAGGAGACACACACACACACACACACTGAGAGAGAGAGAGAGAGAGAGAGAGAGAGAGAGAGAGAGAGAGAGAGAAACCAGGTGTCACAGAAATGAAAACCTGCTCCATTATCAGCTCCGGCCGACACTCAGGTGGTCAGCTTAATCTCTGGCAAACAGGGCTACATGTTTTACAGTCCCAACACATTGGTGAAGAGACAGGGCTTATCTGCAGGTATAGGGTTCACTAAGGGTTCACACAGAGGGCAGTGTTCCTGATACCTGAAGGAATATTTGTAGCAGATATAAGGCAGGGGGCAGAAGGAACCTCCCTGTCACATTCCAGTGGACTAGCAGAGATCTCATCAAAGCCAATAGACAGCACTGACTGATTCATGCTCCACCCACCAATGCATTTTTTTCTGTCTTAACAACTGTTGTGTATGATAGAGTTTTAGGGTCATGACACTGAAAATAAAGTCAGAATCCTGAGAATAATGTCGGAATAATTTGCTGCACCTATAATGGGGTAGACACAACCACAATATAATAGAGGAATGCAGTGTGTTGCTGAAGTTATATTAGGGTATAGATTTCAGAACCAGATTGTGATTAGTATTTAAACCCAGAATCGATGCAAGAACCTGTTTATTCAGAAGAGGGCATGTGGTTTCACAGGATACAATTAATGATCAGGAAAATGATCAATCCAGAGTGAGTGGAAATCTAGCAGGAATGGATTTTTGGTCTAAAAATTATAAAATGAAAATACATTGTTAAAATAATACCTCATTAATATTTCATGTCTTTAAGTTTAGCTTTAATTAAATATTTTAATATAAATAATTTAGTTTTTCCACATTTTACAACTTTCATAATAATGAAAGTTGTAAAATGTGGAAAAACTAAATTATTTATATTAAAATATAATGTATTTAGCTACTTATTTAAGAGCTAATATTTGTAACATCCTGCTGCAAATTGCCCTAATATCTGAGTCACCTTGAGTCTTGTGGCCCATGGTCATCTGAAGCTGTGGGCAATCAAAATCCCCTGGGCACTGGCCTCAAATACCCAGTTTGTAATCCATTTCTGGTAGCCAGTGAAGCTGAAATGTGATTGTGAGTTTGTATGAATGTTAACAAAGTAAATTATTTTGTCTCATGGCAATAAATCTAATTTTTGTGCATAGGAACATAATCCTTGATGACTATACAGCAACATATACATATGTTCTTATTTGTTTTACTATAGCTCATTTCAAGAGTAAAACGAATTAGACTTTGTTATTGGTTTTATTAGCACTTATGTGCCATTTGCAGTATATTGTTTCTACTTTTTATGACTTCATATTTTGCAGTGTGAAGCAAGGTCAAAGGCTGAGGACACACACTTCACTGTTTCTCCAAAAGTTATACAACCATCTTGCCAACCATGAGCAAATACCACTCTAGAGTGCTGCCTTATAGAGATCAGAGAAAAGGCTAACTAGGAGTTTTAAAAAATCCTTGGTAAATACAGGTGTCAGAGGTACATTTTCCACAAAAGAAAACAAATGGATCAAGGCCTGATTTATGTCTGTCACCTGTATGCAATAACACAGGGCTAATGCGTGTAAAGAGGCATAAATGGACGTCATGAAGCACTTCATTTCCTGCACAGCATGCATAGATTGGCTATTAAATCTGATTACTGGCATGCACAACTATGGAGAGTGTCCTTAAGCGCTCTCCCAGGCCCCAGAAGGGTACTGGTACTTTATCATAAATTATATTATTGTGCTTCTGTCATTGATAAGAATACCAATTTTAATAAGATTTTTAACATGAGACATCAGAATATAAGCATAGAAACCAGAATCCCTTCTGTACTGAACAAAGAGCCAGAAAATTAAAGCCCCCTTTTTAAAATGAAAGTCACAAAGTGGCTGCCATGAGGCCATGTGATAGATGGTACACTTGCACCCATGGTAGTTTTTTTTTTTTTTAGTTTAATGAAAGTTACTGGCATATAAGTGCATTTTTATATGCAAAAGGCACAAAGTGGAGTGAAAAAAAAAAGAGTGCCAGAGAAGCCCAGGTAATGAGAGCAACTCAGACAACAGAAGTGATATGGAATTCATGACTACTTATTTAACAAGCAAAAATGTATTAAACTTTTAAAACAAACGATTGAATTATGAATATATTTATGCAGAAGTCTTGGCAGAGAAGTGATACTAGCCCCCGGTAGCACACAGAAATGGATCTGGTTGACAGGCACTTTCGTTTTACATATTTATCTGGACATTACGGCTTCAAAGCCTTGGCACGTCTAGAATATGGAGAGTGGTTAAGCACATAAACCATGCGACACATGTGTAAGTCTTGAAAGAGAGAGAGAGAGAGAGAGAGAGAGAGAGAGAGAGAGAGAGAGAGAGAGATACCCTAAATGCTTCAAACTTTCCTTCAACTCAAAATAGAACCCTGGAAAAATTAATAACTTCCCAAACCCAGCTCCCTGATCCTCTGATTAGCACTGCCAATAGTAACACAATAATTCACATTAATTAATGGGAAAATGCTTAAGGTGTTAAAAATTCTTGTTTGGGGAAAGAGTGGAGAAATAATCACAAAGAGCTTTTCAGGCAGATTTTTATTATTATTATTTTTTTTTTTTTTTGTGCAAGCACAAGATTTGCTATATCAATAAAAACCAAGGGTGGGTTATTTGCTCAGACTGTGAGAGGAATTCTGCATCTATTCTCAAGAAAAAAAAAAGACTATTGGAATGTTCCCAAGTGCAATTAGAACAAGACAATTCAAAGCATGCCTTGTTGGTCCAACAAAGTCTGTTTTTCTTCTAAAAAACTATGATCTGTCCACCACCAAATTTTATACCACATACACTGTCAGAAAAACAGTTACCGTGGCAGTATCTTTTGGTGTCTCTTTGATGGCACACTTAAAGATTCATATTCATTCTTTAGTAAGGGAACATAAGTGTACCTTATTGTTTAATAATTTTAGATTTTATAATAGTGTTGATTTCATACCAGCACTTCATCTCCAGGCCTTATATTAAGTTTTATTTTTTTGCACAGTTCTGTAAGGAAAGAGTACAAATATTGACCCCTCCTTCTAGAGAAGCGAATGTAATGTGGGGAACAAAACTGGACAAAACTATGTACCTTTAGTGACCAATAATGTACCTCTACCGGACATAGTTGCAAGAGTTTGAAGGTTGGATAGTGTTCAACCACAAGAACATTAGTTCATCTTGAAGTAGTAGAAAGATCAAATTATGATTATTGGATTTTTGTACATGTAGAATGGCCATACTTCCTCCTTCATCTGACATGTAATTTTTTTGGACCTAAAAATGTTTGCCGTTTGCCGTCTAGTTTTGCAGAGGGAGCTGTGTCGCACACTCATGGTCAGTCCTGGTGTTCTGTTGTGCTACTGGGTTGATCTTCTATAAGAAGTAGCTTAGGTTTGTACAGATAGTTGCTGGATTTGGTGCTAGTCTCTTTTATCTTTAAACTAACTCACCAGAAGGTCTGAAAAGTCACTGAATCTAATGGTAATTTCAAGTTGGCCATACTGAGCAGCAGGTTGGACCCGAACATGACGTTTCACAATATCAATAAGTCACGACTTAAAAAGTGGACTTTATGCAACTGCTGCACAATTTAAAGTGAAACAGGAAATTTTGCACAAGGAGCTGACTTAAGCTTTGTGAGATTAAAGCTATTAAAATATCCCAGCTGACGTTAGAGTTTTACATGGAGCTTTATTATACCCTCTGTCATCATTATATTTGACTACTGGAATAAAGTGCCCTAATTTTGTATTTATCATGTGATCCCAATCTTTAAACAGTGCTGACAAACATCAAGTGCAAACATTTATGACTAACATTACAAATTACAATTACAAATTAATTGACAGCATGTATTAACAAAGAAAAACATATTAATCATATTTTTTTTTAGCTATCTTGCTAACATTAGCTAGCTAGCACTGATAATTCAATCATTATCTGTAACCACTTATCCAATTCTGGGTCCAGAGCCTACCTGGAATCACTGGGTGCAAAGCAGGAATACACCCTGGAGGGGGCACCAGTCCTTCACAGGGCAACACACACACTCCGGAGTCGCTAATCCACCTACCAACGTGTGTTTTTGGACGCTGGGAGGAAACCAGAGCACCCAGAGGAAACCCAGGCGGACATAGGGAGAACACACCAACTCCTCACAAACAGTCACCTGGAGTGGGAATCGAACCCACAACCTTCAGGTTCCTGGAGCTGTGTGACTGCGACTCTACCTGCTGTGCCACCGTGCCGCCCAGCACTGATAATTTACCTCTTTAATTACATGACTCATAAAATTGTCATGGCTGGGCAGGGAAGACAAGGAGACAGATGTACATGCAAAGAATGTTTATTTACAATAGAACAAAACAAAACAAACACAAGTAATGAGGCAGAAACACTAACTACATTAACTGGACCTGCTCCTAGCCCATGGCAAACAAGGGGGACAGACAGCTGGAAAGCAAAAGGCAGGGCCAGAGTGTGACAAAAATACAAAAATACCAACTTGCATTATCCAACATAAATGTATAAAGTAAGTCCAAAGTTGTATACAATACATTAACGTAACTAAACTTAAATGTAACCCACCTTTGCCTAACCAACGCGTCAAGGCTGATGTCTGTTGGTGAATGTCCATTGGTGGGTCCTCACGCTGATTTAGCTTCTGCCGGTCCCATGTTCCTCCGCGGTACTGGACCAGATCCACATATCAACACTAAATAAACATGTGGAATTGGACTCTATCCCGAAGTCGTATGGAAGGCATGAAATGAGTGTGACCTTTATGCGGATCTACCATCAGTAAAACGAATCTGTGCCCAAGTTAGTGCAGCCAGGCCAAGTCCTTTAAGTCCTGCAACTGTTATGTGAATCTGCCGAAGGAAACGCGGATCTGTATTGTCTAATAATGGGGACTGGATCTGAGTGTTATAGGTTTTCTGTTGAGGTCATCTGAACAGCTTAAACATCACACGAAAACAAGCGAAATCCACATATTATTATTGACAGAACACAGCCAACAAGGGGTTATGCAATATAATCGAGGCACAGGTTTATCCATGAAACACATAGAAATGTAAATATTTGTTTCTGGCTCCCACTGATGCCCCTTTTCTTTATCAAGTATATTTCTCCTAATTAATAAAAAGTAAAAATGCCATGTCTATACAGTGATTCAGTTTTGTAGCTTGGTATGAACAGAAAATAGCAAGTTTTCAATTTATTGTTTATAGTTTATTTGTGATGCAGTGGGTGGTTTGGGTACTCATGTGATGGGCTCAATAAGTAACCGTAGATGTTAACGGTAGCTGGTGGCTGATCGGATCATAAAAAAACACAGCAAACTTAGGGTGTAACTGTATGATTGGAACAATAGATATTATGTGACTGCTGGTAGGAAGAGAGCTGGGGCCTTATGTGAAGCTCTAATGGATTGGCATATGATATTTTATATATTATCTTGTTATAAGTATTATTGTTTAGCCCCAAATGTTGAATAGATAGGATTAAGAATATCTGTCAAGAAAGACATTTGTTCATTTCCTGTTAAAGGGTGCCTGTTTATGTGTTCAAGTTCAACAACATAATAGTATTCAGCAAATTACACCTTGACCCTACGTACATTGCTATTGTGCCAACACACACCTGGGTGCAAGTGTTTGTCTGCCCTATGCCTCAATTGTACACTTTTAAACCAAAATCTCGTCACCCAAGTAAATGTATACTCATGTTTATAAAGTTCTATTGCAATGATAGCAATAATACCCATTCATTCATTCATATTCTGCAGCAGCACTCACACAGTCACTCACATGTTCACATGTGAACAATTTCACACCTACCATCCTGTGTTTTTGAATTCACAGACAGTGACCCAGAGTGAGGACTGAACCAAAGGAACCGCCTTTGGACACTACCTGCTAATACTGCACAGTCTTCAACCAGCTTTCCGATGTTTAACATAGTAGATTCATGTGATTCATCAAATATATTTCATAAGTTTGAGCAAATACATATATTTTGCACATGTAGAAGGGAGTATACCTTGCATACCAGTGGCGGATGCTGGTCTTTCAAGGAGGGGAAGCTCAATTTCGGCCTACATCATAAAATGTGTTAATTTATACATAAATTCTACCCTCCATTCCTTTTCAAGAAAATGATCTGTGACTCTGTCGTACCAACAAGGCGTCTTTTCCAGGGACTTGACTAGTGTCCTCTCAATGGCCAGCAGAGCTAGGCTGCTTAAACAGCCTTGGCCCATGTGAAGTGTGTCCGCCTGTGCTCCCACGGATCTTTGCACCAAAGGATCGCTGATTTGCTCATTTCGCTGTCAATCAAAAAGGAATTCAGCCTCAGACAGATCATCCAATCATCATGCAGAACCTGAGTGTCCGGGCCAGCCGAGGCCAGCCCACTGCCCCATAGAGCCCCAGAGACGCTGAGCATCCGATGGGCGGGACAAAGCCCAGCATTTATCCAATGACTCGTCTCGTTTCACTGCACTTCTCTGCTTCGCTATTGAACTCTGTGGACGCTCAGCGTCCTCACTGTTTAAATCACTGTGAAACTGCAGGAATGATTGAGAGGAAAGCCACATCTTTACCAGTGATAAGAAGCTGATTCTGCACAAAAGTTGAGCGCGTTGTAGTGCATATTTATTCAATGACATGTACACACAACAGTATATATTTGATCACTTATTTTTTGACATTTTAGGGGAAGCTGAACTTCCCTTGCAGTCTTAGAGCAATCGCCATTGCTTGCATAGCACACTTGATTCTTAGTGCATTGTTTTCTTTAAGGGTTTTATTTTAAAAAACCTATTCCAGGGAACTCAGGAACTTATTCGAATAGTCATGGCTGTCTCTCCTAACTAAGACAGGAGAACTGACTAACACTTAAGAAAGGGAAGGCTGAGGTGAGAGAGACCTTGATAAATGTGCTTTACAAAGGTAGCACTTCAGTCCTCACTCACAAAATTCAGACATTCTGAACAGGCTGTACCAACATATTATGGCTTACTGACACAAGAAATATGATACATTTAAACTCATGTTTGAAACATTTGAACAAAAAATATACATTGACAAACTGGTGTGCCACAGTATCTCACAAGATACATCTAAAGTCTTAGATATCCCAGAATTGAAGGGAATCGTACAAAATGGGTCGGCTTTTTCGGTGACACGACAGCCCTTCCTCAGCTGCGTCTTAAGCTTTGAAAAATGTCTTTTAAGTATTAAAAAATACTTTCTGACATCAAATTCTTTCATTTTACTCTGTGTTAAATATTTTTTAACCCTGTAAAATATATTAAAAAATTGCATTGTGTTGCGTGCACATAGCATCTTCAACATTTTTCTAATTATTGCCTTGTTTTCATGTCTTGTTCAGTTCATGCAAATCCTTAAATTATCCCTTTTTTCCTTTCACCTCTTTACAGGCACAACTGAGTGTACTATTTAGGCCTCTTATTTTGGTGTAGTGAGTTGCCCAGTGATGGGGCTATTAGAAGGTTGTTGGATCAGTCCCAGGTAAGTACCTGGAGGGCTGTATTCACCTTGTAGTGGACCAAAGCAGTTTATAAAGTTTCTGCCCAATGAGCCCTACAGTAATACCCAGGAGCTAGGCACTTAACCCAAGGTCCACCAGGTGTCCAACCTTTTACCCAAAGGCTTTCGGGCAGATGTGATTATGTTCTGAAGCTTCTAGCTGTGTTTGTTGTTTTTGTTTTTGTTTTTTGTTGTTGTTTTTTTTTTTTTTTGCATTAGTCAAATGATAATGTTGTTTGTTTTTAAGATTCCAAATGTTATTGGATTGTCAAGCTAAGCGGGTCACAATTTGCTGTAGGGTAGTGTTAAATGATCCCATAAATTGTGGAAGCAGTGGAACTGTGCTCTCTGGAGTGATGGAGCACCATTCAGTACCTTTGGGATGCATTTTAGATTGGATAAACTCCTATTTAAGACCCTTGACTTCAGATGAAATACTGGATGAGCAGGTGTCCATATTTTACCACATCAATAATCAGAGCACTGGTTTGTATAGGTATACTCATTGTCTCATTTAATGCACTGGCATGTCAACAACAGGTACAATCAACCAAAAACACTGTAACATCACCGTTTTTATTAAAGGTTTTCATCTGAACCAAGCGTGGCTGAGACAGCCTTCATAGCGCTTGTGCATTGTGCACATTTTTTTGCAGTCAGCAGTAAAAAGCGCTGGCTTGGCACAGGTAAACTGAGCTCTTAATTCTTGGTGTATGTGATGGATGACCGTTGAGGCTATTGGGACAGTAAGCCACCCTGGTGTGTCTTATAGAGTTTGATATGTAGAGACTCATGGGAAGTATACCCAGACATGGTGGGTTGAACACTCTTTCCTGTATCTTGCCATAGTTAAGCTTGGCACTCTGGTCCCTGATTGTCTTATTTCTTTATGTCTTTATTTCGTATTTTGGCATTCATTCATTCATTCATTCATTCATTCATCCATTGTCTGAAACGGCTTATCCAATTCAGGGTCGCAGTGGGTCCGGAGCTTACCTGGAATCACTGGGCGCAAGGCGGGCGATTTTTTGGCATAGTTAATGGTATTAAAAGACTCTTTAATAAAGACTCCATATGGGTGGTCTGTGGAACAAGTGCCCAGCTTTCTTGTACAGCATCTTCCATGCTGTGGTAGACATTTTTTTTTCACCTTCGTGGCAAGAAACTGATGCCCTGACACCCAACTTGCTGTCGACTCAGCATAAGCACCAAGAAGATAGAAACATGAGGCGGAGCTAGTACTTCAGCCCTGATATGGGTCAAACTCAATTAGTGGGACATTCATTTTCCATCTCCGCGAGCAGCCAGCCCACCAAAGCCTTGGATGTCTTCAACTTATGGGTCTGAACTAGTACAGACAGAAGCTAAAAATACTTTTACCCACCGCAACCCTGAGCCCTAATATTTGTGTGTATATATATATATATATATATATATATATATATATATATATATATATATATATATATACAAAAGACAAGATTTTTTTTTTCTGTTATTATCATAATAATAATGTAGTGCATTCCATGGACATTTCCTCTAAAAGGATAAAGTTATTACCCCAACATGCAGGCTAAATGTTCCACTGTGGTTATGTCTGGACTCCTATCATGCTAATCATCAATCCTAATCATGGGCTTAATCCTTCCCTCTCGTCTCCTCTGTCTAATAGCTGATGTGTGGTGAGAGTGCTGGTGTGAACCAGTTGCCTTTGCATCATCTAGGTGGATGCTGTACATACGTGGTTGTTGAAGCAACTTACAAAGGATGTACAGTGATTTGAGTGTCTAAAAATTTAACTAGTCTAGTGTAAATGTAACTCATTCATTGTGGTTTATAGATATATAAATATACATTTTAATAATACTGATTCTTAACTGAGATTATGAGGGACAAAAATCTTTCCAGCACAAGTAATCAACATTGCAGGTGACTATTATATGGCCAAAAGGGGTAACTTTGGGATGTGTTCTTGAAAGCGGATTTATTTTACTAATCAAATCGATAGAATTGAAGACCATTTGTAACATAATTACAAAGCAAGACAATTCTCCTGCGAGCTCTATTTCACTTCAGACCTTTTAGCCACTGCAGACAAATTGGGTCAGACTTTTGCTCATCTCTCCATGGTGGCAGTTTCTTATTAGGATTGGCAAGGTAACAGAATTGTGTTTGAACCTAAAGTTCAACCTGCGTCTCATCTTCCCCTCCTCCTGTTCATTACCTGGCCCACATCACCCCCACTGCACTTCAATCTCATCAAATAAGAGAGGAAATAAGGGTCTCCTGTGGCTGGGCTTAGAAATATGGTTTGGGGGAATACAGTGGGATGGAGACCGTTTGGCATTTCCAAAGCCGAGCTCAGAATGGCATTTATTTGAAAGCAGAGTCACTTTAGATCTTTTTTTTCCCCTCTTCTTTCTTTCTTGATGCTTGTGTCCTTGTTGTATCCTTTGTTGTCTGTATATGTTCTGCTTTAGGTTTCCTGTGCCGTGGTGTCCTATATCTCTAGCATGAGTCAATAGGAATATGGAACATGGAGTTTAAAAAGCATACAGTAAGGAGGCTAGAGTAATGTAGGACAGAATATGCATTGTGTTGATATAGGCATATACTCCCCGTTCCAAGTCTTGGGTTTATGTTTGTTTATATTTTTATTTATTTGTTTATATTGTTATTGGTTTATTGCTTGTGTCATTTGAAGCCATGTATAAGGCTCGGGCTGGGGGGATGTGATATTGAAATTTGAAATTGAAATCACCGTGAGCGGATGTCTTGCGGGAAGATGCTGGAGCCTGGCATGAAGGTCTTTGTACATATGCACTCACTGAGAGGAAGAGATATAATAGCATATAAAGTCGCCATGAGCCAGCGGAGCCCCTCAGGGCTGAAGCTGGGGCATGAAAGCCCACTGCGCTTCCAGCTCATTTCATCTAATGCAGCTCCTCTCGCTCTAACACACTCTCTCTCTCTCTCTCTCTCTCTCTCTCTCTCTCTCTCTCTCTCTCTCTCTCTCTCTCTTACTGTTACTCTCTTATTCTCCTATTTTACTCTACATATTTCTCTTCTTCCCTTCACTCTCTCTCTCGCCCTCACACACTCACTCCTTCCACCATATGCTTTTCATCCTGACACTTCTCCCCACACAAATAATTCAGAACCAAGCTCCAACTCCCTTCATCCCATAAAACTCACCCCTCTTTCCCTTACCCCCACACCTACCCCATTTCCACATGCACATATAGTACACCACTGCTGTCATCAAACTCCTCCTTTTCAGCTGCATCGCACATGAGCACCTGAACCCATTCCTCACAGAGGAGCTGCAGTACAGTACACTCCCTCTTTCCTCATGTCAGCCAGGCTCCTCCTGTCTTTAAGACTCTGGCTTATCACCACCCTGCCCTATCCCTCTCCCTCTCCCTCTGCAACTCTACCCTTAATAAACTGCCTCTTATTTGGAGCCGCACTCTGCTAGGATATCCTCAGTGGAGATATGTAGCAGATCTGGGCTCTAATCATGCTTTATGTAAGGGTCTCATAGTGCAGTTATGCCTGGCAGAGGTTCTACATCTTTTTTACAGCTGTTTTACATTTAGGTTTTGTAGCTGTCATAAGAAAATGATAATTAGACAATTCAGCTATTTTAAGGTGCACCCATTGCTGACAAAGGCTTTCAGCTGTCTGCAGGCAGACTATATAATATCCAGAGAAAAGCACTGCAGCCAGAGGTCATAGGTTCTTCATGCTCAGTGCCAAGTGGGGGGCTAGAGAGGTATAGAGCCTTACAGGTTTATGCTGTGGAGATGTAGAACTGTGTATCTTCAATATCTTTCAGGTCAGCTGAACTGGCCTGTGATCCTGAAAATCATCCAACATTAGAAGCTGACCTCACTAATACTCTCATGGCTGAACACAATTAAATGACCACAGCAATGTCCAACATCTAATGTTCCACGAACATAAGACCTAGCCATCCCTGAAAACAGAAGCTGGTACTTAAAGGGGAAATACTCTCTATGGATACCCTTAATTTTATTAGAGTGCCCTACAGTACAAAAGCAGATGTTGGTAGGGGATATTGTCCATATAGGTGTGACTGTTTGAGTATGTAAAGCCCTGTGATGGACTGGTACCCTGTCATTGAGTATGTTATTTTCTTGTCCCTCATGATTCCAGGTAGGCTTTGACCCCACTGTGACCCTGACCAGGATGAAGCAGTTACAGAAGCTGAATTTCTATAGAAATTTTAGATAACTGGCCATATAGTGAGGAATTCCAATGAATCTGGTTTCTGCAAAGAGAAATTAAGAGACTTATCAGTACCTTTGTGTGTTTGAATATGTGTTTGCGCTGGGTTAAATCAGAAATGTGCATCTGTTTACTCAGCTGCTAATGAGGATGTTGGTTGTGTTTTAGTGGAACTGAGAGGGGATCAGGTCTTTGATATCGGTCTTTCATATCTTGACAGCTTGAGGATTATTTGTTTAATTGTATTATCTCATAAAGGCTCCTCTCAAACAGCTTGAAGCTCAGAGCACATTTGGAAAATGTGAAGCTTCAAGGGATCTTAATTTTGCAAAGATCATGGAATACTAATGTAAGCAGAAAAAAAAGTTTGTTCAACAGCCATCCATTTGGCTCCTGTCCCTGTTCTCTATAATCATCAATACTTATACCATAAGCTGATCTGTGTCTAGTTATGGCTTTGAATATATTAATAGTATTAATACCCTCACACACCTTGGCTGTAGTTTCAGCCTCTACTTTTCTGAGAAGACTTTAAAGGAGAACATTGTTGTGAGGGTTTAATTGGATTCAGCCATATAACACACAATGAGTGTGTTGGTCCTCGGTTTGAAGGTATTTCACTGGCTGTTATTACATTGCTGTGAGGATTTAACTGAACTCAAGCAGGTCAGGTAATGATGTTTAACAATCAGGTTTGGTTCACAAACACCACTCCAAGTCAACACAAATGTACTAAATTCCTGGGTTTTGAAGACAAGCTCTAAGACATTCCGGAGAAGCTTTAACATTCTTTTCTCTTTTAACATGTCACTTCAGACAGATTCTAACCAAGGGTATATGATTTGTATCCCTTATATTGTTCATCAAATGCATAAGATTGTAAAAGCAGCCTTGCAGCAATAAATGTAAGGGCCATCACAGTGGAGGGATGTAGTCAGGCCAAGCCCAGGTCAGCAAGGGCACAAGTTACAGTTGTCTTGGTAATGTACACTTAGCTACATGCTTGGACTCACTCAAACCACTGGGATACAATTTGTCTGCTTTTAGTTCCTTGCTCCTTATTCACAAAGGATCTTGGAGTGGAAATGCTGATTAAGCACTAGAGCTGTATTATGATGGAGGATTCACACATTAGTGATCCAATTTTGGCTTCAGCTGAGAGATAAGAAGTTCAGGAGGCACCTAGTATCTCACAAAAAAAAAAGTGAATTATGTGTTACCCTAGACCTGCTCAGCTGACCAGCTGAGAAACTGTCAGTCATAACAACTCACAAAGTTGAGTGATATAAAAAACGAAAAAGATTTCAAAATTTGTTGTAACAAGCATGTTTCAAATGTATTTTAAGTGACGTTATACTTGAATATGTTTAATATGTACTTTTCCAAGGATTTTTGGACTATTTCAATTGACCCATTAATAATACAATATACACACACTGTAATGTTATTACTATTACGATTATTACTAATACTTAAGGAATTTAGGAATTTGGAGTTTTCCACTAATCCCACATGTAGTCAAACATTGCTAACAAACAATAGAGATTATCAGTCACACAAACCTTTCTGTGAATACATCCTCTATATCTTTATCAATCCATCTCATCCAGCTCTTCATTCTGATCCCAAAGTTATACTGGTGTCATGTTTGGCCCAGTATGACATACTCTGCATTAGAAAAATAAACAAAATGCATAAAAAATAACTGCCTGCTGTGTTCAGCATGTAGCTCATCACAGCAGGCAGCCTTTTTAACAGGTGTCATTAGGGATTTTGATTTCCCTTCAGAATCTGACTCATGAAGGCATGAGGACTTTTGATTATGTTCACAGTTATTGCTGTTTCTATTCATGAATATGTAAGTAAGAAATACATTTTGAGTTTGAATACAAAAGATTAGTAGCTATTTTTGCACAGAAAAATGAACAGCATTTGTACTGATCATATTGCTTCATTTTGTGCCAAATTTTGCGTTTTCAAAAGAGGGGTTGACTGTGAGGAGTAGGGTGTATTCTCCCTGTTCCTGCGTGAGTTTGGTAGGGGGATGATCTACTCACAATTGTCCATGTGAATTTGTGAGGGAACGTTTGAGTGTGTGTCACCCTGTGAAGGACTGGTATTCCCTCATGGGTTTTTTCCTGCCTTGTGCCCAGTTATTCCGGGTAATCTTCTGACCCACCACATCCTTGAACTGGATAAGTGGTTACAGACAATGAATAAATGATTGAACAGAAGTGAGGGAATCAGAAATAGGCACAACATGACTAAAATGGCTGTCTGCAGGGTTTCAGTTATGTTCAGTCTTAAAGTTCACATCATCTATGGGTAGTCACTGTCACACAGCTGAAGGGTCCTTTCCTCCAGGTGCTCTGGTTTCATCCTGCGGCCCAAAAAACACACATTGGAAGGTGGATTGGTGACTCAAAAGTGTCCATATATTTGTGAATTTGTAAGTGTATTCTACCATGTGAAGGACTCGAAATACCTCATCCTCTGTCTTAAACCACACTAACAAAATCTATAACCTTGATTAAGTTTTGGATCCAGTTTGAGTGCACTAAAATAAGCTCTTCTTCTTCTTTTTTTATAATTTAATGATGTGAGTGGCTATTAATTTCTAGTCTTTGCTAAGATAAGTAAACTCCAGTGGTAATGAAGCATAATTTGAACATCAAACATGTCTTGGTTAATTGGCTACAAATAAAAGTGGTTTTGTCAAAGGATACTCTTAATCCAATGACCCCCATCACCAGGAGCAGAGGGAAGATCTATCTATACATTTCAACCCTTGTTTCTCTGTGCCACACACACAACCTACATATTTTGTATGATAATTTAATCTTATACACTGGTATAATTTGGATTTTCCTTATAAGCATATTGTAGCCTCAAGGCTTTATTAGCTCAACAGCTCTATGAATGTGTATGTAAATTTTAAAATAATCTCCAGTAAGTGTGCCCAAGAGATCTTATATATAGAGAGAACATGTCTCTGAATGTGTGACCAAGGCTGAAGCTGAGGAATACCCTTACCCTATAGTTCAAGGAAAATACTGAATTTGATATAATTGTATTTCTCTTTCCATTGTAATACCAATCCTGTTCCCTCTGGAAGTTTGTAATCTGGGTCAAGGGTACAGGTAGGACTGTTGTGTAACTAACATAGAAATATTCCTGCCAGCATGCTTAATTTTAGCTATTGCACAAAGTTTTAAAGAGTGGTTTTAATTTGGGGAAATTGCTCATACTGATTTGCTTTTGCAGCAAACTACACAGACCAAACAGTCTGTGGATGATGCCTTTGAAGTTGTCAGTGCAGAGCGCAGATAATGAAATGCATGTACTGTATTCTGGTTGAAAGTTGTTGGTTTTTAAACCCATCCTATTGTCTCTCATCTCTGTGTGCCCCATAGTGTTAATTGGCTAATTTTCTCCATTCACAATGCTCTGTTTGTTTTCATGGACAAACTGTCCAAAGCGTTGAATTCAGGTAAACAAGTTGAGTATATAAACAAATTCTCAGCACACATTTTGTGGGACTTAAGGGAGTGACGAAGAAACTGCATACAGTTTACAAGTTCTGTCCAACGTGGCTTTACGTTAGAAATGTGTCTTATTGGCATTCAGGATGACATCTGGCCTCTTTATGAGGGGAAGGTCTTCAAGGGTAGGTGTTTGTCAGATGCAGTTTGGAGTAACTGCAGTTGAGTTAGTGGCTGTTCCTTAGTTCTTAGCAACACCGTGTTTTTGGCTTTGGCTTCCAGCTGCACTCCAGGCAGAAATTAAGTAGTAGAGCATGATGGCCCCGAACATGCCAATAAAAGGACATCCTAGCTTATTTTTGGATGCCTGTTTGTGTGTTCATACACGCGTGTCTGCACTTTTTGTTTGTGCTGTCCTGTTCACCAAGGAGAGGTTTAATTGAGGGCACATCAAACACAAACTTACATGAGGACCTGGACTGTCCATCCCCTCTATCTCACTGCCCACTCTTTTGACGTTAACCACTCCAGATCTGGCCATAATGGTATTCATGGTTGCTGTGGGTTCTCTTTTTTTTGCACAATATTATTAAGACCATTTTTATTCATGATATCTCTCCAAATTGTCCTTGGGAGAGAGAGAAGATTATAGCAGACTACTGACCCATGACTGGTGAATAAACATGGAAAAACAATCAGAGTCCCATTTAAAATACGCAAACCACATCGACTCACAGACCCCCAGGGGCCTCACGGCAAGTAATGGACTCGTTAAAAATGAATTGAAATAAAAATAAATGACATTGTCCTCTAACATTTTATTCAGCTTTATTACTGACTTCCCGTCTCTGCCATAAAGGCCCTCCACCATAAAGGCCCTATTTTAAACAACAGGCTATATATATATATATATATATATATATATATACATTTTAGTCTGCCATTTTATATGCCCAACGCACTTTGATATACAAAAGACTAGGGCTGTAAAAGCATGTGGCTTTGGTAGACATGCATCTAAAATTTCAGACAGTGTCATCATAATATTAATTGGATTTGGAGGTAAATTGTAGGCATAAATTTAAATGCACATGCCCACACACAGACACACAGTACTGCAGTCAAAAGCTTGACACACCTAGTCATGAAATTTATGACTTGTTTATTTTTCATTTTTAATTTTTTTTAAACAACAATAAATCAAATCTTTTAGAATGGTGTAGCGAATGTAAAAGATGCATTATACAAATATACATCTAGAACTGTACTAATGACACATTTTTTCAAAGTATCCTTCATTGCTTTGATGCAGCTCTAACTTTCTTTGGCTCAACAACAAGGTCATTAATGTTTTATCACATGTGAGAATTGTTATATTGTAACTACACATTATGAGCACTAAAAGATTTATAGCTTTCAAAATGAGTGAAGAGGCTGTGCGTGGCAATGTGGAAGCAAACAAATAGAACACAAACTTCAGTTGTTCATGCCACGGAAATGTGATTCGGGTGGGAAGGTGTGGAGAGATTATTGTCTAACCAGTTGTTTCTCTTTTATCTCATGTCTCTTTTGTACTATTCTTTCTGATCTTAACTGTGTTCTTAGTTATCACAGAACATGTGTTCTTAGTTATCTACAAATAAATCTATACAGGTCAGACAACCAAAATCCATTGTTTATTTTAAGGCGTCATCACTGTGACGGATTAGCTGATCTCTTGAATGTGGACAATATCAAAGATTTAGTTGGGATTGTAGATCTTTGAATATCAGTTGCTGTTTCTGGTAATCAGCTGCAGCTATGAAAGCTAATGCAGAATATTATGACCTTGTCATCCATCCAGATAAGAGGGGGACAGACACAGAGAGGAAGTGATGGAAAGAGAGAAGGAGGGATCAAAGCTGACAGTGTTTTTTTTGCCAAGAGCTGCTTCGATTCCATGGCAGTTCAAACTGATTAGGGCCTTTAATAAAGGTCACAACCTCCAAATGATTGAAAGCTGAATTTCTTTCAGTACTGCTGCCGACTAAGCTTTTAATACTTCTGGTGGAATGCAAAATATATTTGCTCTTATTTTCATTCAAGTGGAAACATTTCATAGAAATACGTGGCCTTCTGTATGGTCTCTTAATGTCAAACTGACCCAAAACCCCCAGAACTCTAATGATGCTGACTGTTTCAGAATGTTGAAAATAGTGAACCTGTGTGAATGTGAGAATATGAGTATCATATAGCATTGTGAATGAAAAGGGACTTTCTAAAGCAGTGTGGATAAATGGGGAGAGAGAGCATCCTAGAAGAGTGTGAACAAAGGAGATCATATAAAGAACAGAGTGAAAAGAGCAAAACTTTCTAGAGCAGTATGCATGAGGAGAATGTTCTAGAGAAAACATTTTAGAACAGTGTGGGTGAATAGAACATTACTGAGCAGTGTGTATGGAGCCTACTTTCTACAAGAGTGAGAATGTGGGAGAACACTAGAACACTGGTATTCAACTGTATACATGTCTGTATCTCTGTTATTCATAAATATGCTTTATAAATAGAATGAAATGCTTTGGAAAAGTCATCTATGATGCTCAAGATACCGTGCCCAAAGCCCTGTGTTACCTGTTTAGGAATATAGTGTACATTCTATTCACTCTTTTATATAATGTTATCCCCAGTTTATATGATTGCTGTAATTTAGATACTGATATTCTGGGGTAGTTCTTAACCACAAACACTTTTAGGTTATCCCACAGGCATGGGAACTCCTGGTAGAGCCTAGTAGAACCTAAGACAAAGGGTACACATTAAAGTAGGCGGGTTTTTCAGTGTATGCCTGTGTTTCTGATGGACTTCCTCTAGATGTAGGCCATATAAAAGTATACAAAATTCACTTTCTTGAGTACAGAACAATCCATGTGCACCAAACAGAATTCTACACCAACAATGATTGTTATAGGTAGCAAAGGGACACCAATATATCCATGTTTGAATCTTGTTCCATTACAACTATGTTGAAAGTATACCGCAGTGCTATCCCCATCAGATCCTCTATTTATCTGCTAGCTGACTCATTTGAACGCTTATACAACTTAAGGTGTAATTGCTGAAAAAGATGGATTGCCCCAGAAGTTTGTTGATGTGAGAATAAATCATTGAAGAGGACATCATTAGCTGTGTATGCAGCTGGCTGGTAGCTGTCAGCACTTCTTTTGTCTTTGACAGAAAAACCTATAAGTCTACTGACGACCTTTTGGTGGCCTAACAAAGAGAGCAGAAAATGGGAATTGGCTCTGTCGCCCTCACTTTTCCTCTCCACCCATAGCCACGTTAAACCGTACAAATGCAGAAGATATCCCAAGCTCAGTCAAGAGCAAAGCAGTTGATGAAAGCTGACAGAGCTGTGTTTGAAACTATTTATGTCACTTGGGCCCAAAAGTACGTTTTATTTGTGCACTTAAAGCTTGGAAAAAATTATACCTTCTAGGTCCAGTAATTGAATCTGTGAATTTAGTTAGCACAGGAATGTGATTTAAAGGACACAATGAACGTTTGACATTAACCCCTTACCGCGGAGATAGACAAACTGCTGTTTTGCCTTTGAATCTACTCTTCTTCCCCCATGAGATGATATTTCAGTGCTATTTTTTGCATCTATTTTTGCATGTTACTAAGATTTAAATATTTAAATCACAAAATCCTCACCTCAGGTCTGTAAGGAGTTTGTTGTGTTCTTCCTTTGCCTATATGGTACTTTCCTCCAGGTACTCTGGTTTCCTCCCATACCACATGTCAAAATCCTGTGTAGGTAAGTGGATTGGCTGTGTGTGTCTGGGTGAGTTTGTGATTGATACAGATGAAAGTTTTATTAATGAAAAGAATTTTTTCCTAAATATGTAAACATGCTGTCTTGGAAAATATAGCAGTTCATCCTACAAAAGAGGCAGAATTGCTGTTTTTACACAATGGTGGAAAATATTCATAGTATAAAATATAGAAATAAATGATGATTTCTACAGTATCGTTTCAACATGCTGAGACATTCTGCTGCAATGGAAGTGCATCCATTATAACTAATATACTGGCTTATTCCACAAAGTCAAAATCTTTGAATGCCTATGATATAATATGTCAGTTATATTCATTTTATGTTTTTGAAAACCCAGAAATTATAGCCACACTCAAGGGATATGGGTTTGGTTTGCCAGAATATATTGGTTCTTTGCTTTGTAATAACATGTATCGTGACAGTGTAGCCTTACCACTCAAAGTTGACTGGGAGATAGTCAGTATTTGTCTGGGCATGAAATCAGTGATGAGAAATCATTAACATAATCTGTTTTGCATAAACACAATGGTGCATTCATTTAAACCAGCACCTGCTACCTGCACAGTATTTGGGTGTGATATTGTATTTAGCTGTGGTATTATTATCACTTCTCTCTCTCTCTCTCTCTCTCTCTCTCTCTCTCTCTCTCTCTCTGTGTGTGTGTGTGTGTGTGTGTGTGTGTCTGTGCGTATTCAAGGTGCATTTCACCATTTTCCCCTTCTCTATAATCCCCAGCAGCACTGTGAGGAAAGCGACAGCTTGGGGGTCTGATAAAATTGACCTTGATGTTAATGAGCTTCTCTCAGATGGAGTATGTTCTCTCTCCTTCTTTCTCTTTTGTACACACACACACACACACACACATGTATACCTACCCACTCACATTTACATGCCTTAATTGACACTGCTGCCCTGTTAATGCAGTGTCACTTACCTCTGTCAATTTGAGGAGACTTTCAGCCTACACTTGTCATCTCCATTAGGCCAAGCAAGTGTAGTTAAAGCCCTGACATTTTTTACAGATATATTCCCCATTTACCCTGTCATCATCTTCATCTATCACATACATTACTCTCATACATCTGTCCAACAGACTGGGTCTAAAATCCAGTATATTACTGCTTACCATACCTTGTGCCATCTGTCAATTATGGATCAAATATGTGCAAATACTATAATGTTACCTCACACAGCTTATTACAGAGGCATACTTATGAATTACAATCCATGACATATGTAATGACTATAAAAAGTATTAAATAATAATAATAATAATAATAATAATAATAATAATAATAATAATAATAATACTCTTCCAAGCTCAATATTGCATTCATACCTGAGTAATTAACTATGACTAAAGGTTAATGAGTATTGGCATTTTTAACCCTTTAGCCCTCATAAATTTGTTGAATTATAGGTTAAATGCTTATTTGTTAAATATTTAAGCATGATTTGAGAAAAGACAGGAGATATAAAAAAAAATAGTTCATGGATAATTGGTGAGTTAATGTATTCACAACTACAGTTTTGTGATATATTATTAAAGATATGGAGAGGGGATCTCTCAGGGCATTCTAAACAAGCAGAATGTAAAGCTAAAATATTTGTGTGTAGGTTTTAGTTCATATTTATTCCATAAGACATCAAATGTTCATTCATTCATTCTCTGTAAGCGCTTATCCAGTTCAGGGTCGCAATGGGTCCAGAGCCTACCTGGAATCAGGCAGGAATACACCCTGGAGGGGGTGCTAGTCCTTCAAAGGGCAACACAGACACACACGGGCAACAGGAAACCCACGCGGACAACACACCAACTCCTCACAGACAATCACCCGGAGCGGGAATCAAACCCACAACCTCCAGGTCCCTGGAGCTGTGTGACTGTGACACTACCTGCTGTGCCACCGTGCCGCCTGACATCAGATATGTTGTTTTTAAATTTTACATTTATTGCATTAGAACTTTTATTTCACTGTGGAGTTTCGGTTGGAAACCGATAACCAATTAAAGTCTGTCCAGTCATGGTTTTCACACACTTATAATTACAGATGCAAACAAATGAACTCTCTTAATGGTAGGATGTCAGGAGCTGAACTGAAGGCCTTGCATATGAGATTAACTAACAGTGGAATGAACCATTTGGCAACATCCCACATTTTGAAAGGGTGTACTTCATTAGATGAAATGCAAGCTATAGAAGCTCATTTGCATCACACCTGCTGCTGATGACCCAATGCAGTGTGCATGCTTTAGTCATGAATTAGTATTCTATTCATCTAATTGCTAAATGACAATCTGTCATTTATAATTCTGTCCTTCGAGTCAGATTTATTTTGCATAAAGACCTGCAACTGGGCCAAATTCAGCCTCCCCTGAATGTACTGGTAGCACTGAGGCTAGCTCCAGTTAAAGCAAACACAGGACACAGCAGAGCAGCCTAGCGACAATAATTCACATTTTATAGACAGAAGAAGTCAAGTGTGTAAAGTTCAGCAGAAACATCACTGGAAATGAACTGGGTCCATGACATTTCAATCCGAAAGCTTCTCCTCCATGTAAAAATAGTACTGCTGTTGACATGTAAGTCAGTCTATGGGAACGAGTGCATTCTTATAGAGTTTCACTACACAGCCTCAGCCGTGCATTGTTCCAGAGGAGACACATCAACGTCGTTCAGACGAAGGATGAAGGGATGGATATATGGAAGGACTTACAAACAAAAAGCCACCAGACTTCTAATTAGTGAATACAGCTACTTTAAGGTGCAGCCATTTTTTCCCACACATTTTCATGCACATCCCCAAAGCAAAGCACTGCCAATGAAATGGGATGCCTGAAGCTACACAAGAGCTTCAGAATACTATTATCATTACCAAGTGCCAGATTGGTATAAATAATTTTCCTATGTATATATTTAAACAAGATTGTTTCAAAAGAGAAAAATGACAAAAATTAATCAAAATAATTTTGCACAACAGCAATGGTTTTTGCATTATGTGGTTCCTTCAAGTTTTTTAAATCTCTCTCTCCCTCTGTGTTTCACATGGCCAGTCTCAGCAGATGACTCTGTAGATGTCAGGCAACTTGCCCACTTTTTTGGCCCATGCCTTGAACATCAATCACTGGCTCTCACAGGGGGCTGTGTGCCTGCTCTTTCCATCATTCCACTATCTCCCTAATGCCCGCACCACTCAGCAGCAGGACATTTTAATGCACTCTCAAAGTCAGACATTTCAAATCTGGAGAAGAAGGGAGTGCAGAGGGAGAAAAGGAAAGACAGAAAGAGAGAGAAAGAGAGGAAGGGGACACGAAAGGAGAGATTATGCATAAAAATGCCATATCTCCACTTACAGTGCGAATACATGCAATCTCTGTGGATGGCGATGACATTTTGACGCGGAATCTGCTTAGTGCAGTGTCTCTCTGTACGTGAATGTAAAATACACAGAGGGCTAAAAACTGAAATACCAAAGGGGTGAGAGATGGACTTTGATATAAGGCTCATTCCCCGGCATCTCACATCAAATTTTCCCAGAGAAAACACCCGTCTCATTCGAGTACCTCTCACCATGACACGAGTACACAGTGAGATAAAGATCTTAAAGTGACAGTCTTCTGCAGAGTGACAGGAACAAGGGAACAGACATGGATGTCCAATAGAATGAGATCTCCTCTATGACTCATGAAGCATATTCCCCTAAAGCAGGGGCTTTAGGAAAACACACGCACACAAACACACGCACATTTTGGCAATGGACATAAATAACATAGAAAAGTCACAGTTACATATTGAAGACCAGGACATTTTTACCCTTACAAAAGGTGGGTGGCTGAAGGGTCACTTTCAGAAAAAAGCTTCAAAACCAGTCACTCACACGCTAGCATATTTTTTGCTGAACATTTTACACCGAACACGACACTTCTGTGAAAGAAGCTGTAGATGAAGAACTAAAAGCTCATTAACAGAAGTTAAACAAGCTCTGCATGTGTCAATAAAACAGTCAGGGTTAAGTGTTCAAGACATTTGCTGTACAATTACAGACTATTACTGTACAATCAAATACATTAGGCTGGATCAATATCTCTCAGAATGTCCAGCTGTGTTTACTGCACTCTGCTTTCTTTAAAGAAAACATTTGATTACGGAGGTACTTCTGTTGTTAATGGACAGTGTAAGTGTTTTGTGCACATTCAGTATTAAGAAACATTGTTTTAATATCCTGTGATATCTCCAGCAACACAGAATTGACTTGATTCAAATGTATGCATCAGTTTCACATGAATAAAATATATAACATCAACACAATTACTGCCAAAAGTAAAAAAAAATGAACACACACACTCATGTGGAGGTTATATATTTTATTCATGTGGACATGATTTACACATTTGAATCAGGTCTGTTCAGGGATATACTTTTTTTTTTTTCCAGTGTGTGTTATATAAAGATTTTTAGTATGCTTGTCCTCCCTCAGCCAAGTTGGCAACAAGAAGTGATACAGGTGGTGGGAGCAGATTGAAACACTTGAAAAAAATAACTACAGAAAAACCACGTCTACACCGTTCTGCATTTCTTTGCATATCAAGACCTATAGCATATCAGTCAGAGGAAAATTCAAAATTCAAGACCCATTCACTCAGTAAGTTATTCAGAAAGTTGTGGCTGCAAACAGAAAATGATTGCGCACTAAAAAAAAAAAGGTTTTTCCCATTAAAGAGAATTCCGAATTCACACACAGCAGTTAATATATGTCCAGAAGTTTGTAGATACACTTTTAACGAGTGATCCAAGCACATCGTATTATGTAATGTGGAGCAGTCTAATGGTTAGAGAAGTCCACTGGTTTGATTCCCATGACCTAGGGAAGGAACATTTTACGGCTGAAGTGACTTTCAGCAATGCACCTAAGCTCCAAACTGCTCCCTGTGTACCGAGGATGGCTGCCCACTGCTCTAGGTGTGTATGTGTTTACTACCCCTAATCACAAGTGTGTGAGTGTGTTCGCTGCCATGGATAGGTTAAATGTAGAGGTCACATTTTGCTGTACAGATGTGCAATGGTTATTAACTATGTCACTTTCACTTTTATAATCTCCAAATATTGGAATAATTAAAATTCTCCAAAGCAGCAGCATATGAGCTCAAGGTCAACATGCTCAAAGCTGATGTTGGCTAGAGAATTAAATAGATCCCCCAACACTTGGTTGTGAGGCAGTAAATCTGTTTTGAAAAGTAGTTGTCTGGGAAAAATTACCCCTTAATAGTTGTCATTTCATAAGAGATATCTGAAGCAAGTTTGGAGGTGTCTACAAACATTTGGCTATATAGTATAACATCTAGAGTTTAATGTTCTCATCTACAGAATAAGCTTTCCTAAAAGACAGTAGACTGTAACCTTAGCAAAGAGGGACCTAACTGCCTATTGCCCTTTTGTCCGTATAAGACCTTAGGCAAGCAGCTGTCTACAAACTTTTGAACTTATAGTGTATCACTTCACACTCTCAATCTGATGGGAATACATTTTCTTCTGTTCAGTGGTAGCAAATGACAGGAGTTGATCAATATCAATATCAGCATCCCTTTTGAAAAGAGCATCATTCATTGACAGGCTCTGCACCTACAACAGGACTTGGCAGCTCCAATGATTTCAGTAAATGTTTTTTACCAGCTGCTGCTCCACAGTCTCTCAGGGTGATTACCACTCACGTGTCATTTTTATGTGAAAACGGCATGATGAAGAGCAGTAGGTCAATAGCCTCCCAGGATCTAAGCAGAGCTCAGTGATCTGGATGCCTCTCTTTCCCCTCCTCTACATCCCTAATATCCACTTTAGAGGACCTCGGAATCGATCTGCTCAAGAAAAAGCAACAGAGGTTTAATTCATTGGCCATGTGACAAATCTTTCTTTTTGCATAAACATGTTGATTGATGCAAAGGAGTCCACTGTAGAGTTTAGGGCATTACAGCTGGACAACAGATAATGTCATCATTATCAGGCAAGGAATTTGTCATCAGATTTTGAAATATACCGTCAAGCCATAATTGAATATTTTAAGAATATTCTCATTCTTACAACCATTTTAACAGACTCCCCCCTCTCTTTTTTCAGTAGAATCTGATCTTATTTCTTACTATTTCTTTCTCTCAGTGCCACCACAAGTCATCTCCATATCTGCTCATTAGCAGGCCTAGTGTTGGGCGTTTTTTTTTTTTTTTTTTTTGTGGAGCAGTGTGCTATTAAACAATCATCATGTCATGCCATATATCCTTTAGGTTGCAAGTAGCAAAAAATAATAAATTGCATTTAAATCTGCATAATTAACATATAGTGGCTGCAGTGTTTTTAGAAGTGTGCCGTGTGTTGTGGAGACATAAATTCACAGACATATTTTGTAGATGAACAGACCTTTGGTGATTTACTGGGAGATTACTGGGAGGCAGTCCAGATAACTCACTTTTGAGTGTGTGGTGTTTTTGCAAAAAATAATGAGGATCCAGATGCAAAACAGATCTACTGTAAATGTATTGCCCTGTATATTCCTTAAAAGAGCAATGAAACATTTTTACCACCAAAAGCAGCAAGCAATATTTAGCAAAGCGACCAGTTATAATTCATATGTATATATATGCAGCTCATATGACATATAGGAAATAGGCAGTCTGGTCTCAAGATCAAGTTCATACAATGTACAGTACACAATGAAACAAAACAAGTTCCACCAGAACTAAGGTGATACAAAACCAACTCCCATAAGGCTGCATAATAAAATCCACCTTAAGCTTAACCCTAAACCTAATTTCAACCATAAGCTCCAAAAGATCAAAAGGGGCAGCATTATCTTTTCTCAACAAATACAAAATAACATTCTCCCGCAACAGTTTACAGCACTCTTCGTTTATTCTTGAATGTTTTCTTAACTTTATTATGGGAGCAGAAAATAATGCAATATGTAAATCTTATTTTTAAAAATTATCCTATTTGTTTCCTCAAAACAAATTATTTGATATTAACATAAAAACCAAGAAGCAGTGTCTGTGTTTTCTGTTTTTATTATTAATATTAATTCTTAATATTTTAAAGTAATTACATAATTGAATAGAAAGAATGTTTACTGTAAAATGTTACCAGATTGTATTTATAAACTTACTACTCCAAAGCAATTCCTTTCTCCTGTTACTATTTTGTTATAGTTATGCTGGTGCATGTTGATCACATTCTTTGTATCTTTGTAAGTCATTAGCACCTTAGACACAAATATGGCTTTCAGCACTTCTGATTTTGTGACTGTTAGAAGCAAGTGGCATTTGTTAGAATACCCTGCAACTTGGATATGTGTGCAATTTTATTTATAAAGTTGTGCCGTGGTGTGAAGTGATTGAAACACTGTCCTGTAGATCCTCTTGGTTTGTGGGGCCTGTCCAACATCTAATCCATCCTGCCACATGAAACACCAGCAGAATGTAAAGCAGCATACCGTTAGCCTGCTGAGTGTATTTGAGAGAGACAGAGATAGAGAGAGAGAGAGAGAGAGAGAGAGAGAGAGAGAGAGAGAGAGAGAGAGAGAGAGAGCATTAGACCCATTGCTTCCAATGGTGGAAAGAAAATAGCAATTCCTGCAGACTCACTCCACTTTTCTTCATTTGGCTCTGATTAGCTCTGATAATGTATCGGTGCCATTATGGCACTAATAAA
Organism: Hoplias malabaricus; assembly: GCF_029633855.1. Taxonomy (NCBI): domain Eukaryota; kingdom Metazoa; phylum Chordata; class Actinopteri; order Characiformes; family Erythrinidae; genus Hoplias; species Hoplias malabaricus. Next base: position 28,129,078 of record NC_089803.1, read on the forward strand.
AAGGAGGAGGGTGGCAGAGAGAACAGGGGTAATGGGGCCCCGACTCACTGTCTAAATAAACTCCACACTGACAAGCTCTCAAGAGGCCTCGTTCATACAAAGCGTCACCTAGTCAGTTTCGCCTTGGTCCTGCTAAATGCAACAGTCTTTCAGCAAAGTCTTAGTGAGCCAGCTAGCTCATAAAAGCTTTACCTGCTTCTTTACAAAGCACAGGAAAGAAGGGACAGTCTCCTTTATACAATCATACACCCTTCCTGATGGGGACAGTGTCTCTGGTACTTATATGTACTTTCATTTAATGGGCCCTTCATTTTCCAAGGCTTTGAAATGTCCTTTACTGTTCTTGAATGCTGAACGTGTTCATGCTGGTCTAAAGCATAAGTAGTCAAACACGCTCTCACTAAATTAATCACTCACTCAGTCATGTTTAAGAACTGCTCAGCAAGGAAATTCTCTTTAGTGTGTTGCATCAAAGACACTTCGTTTAATGGTCTTAAAGTTTTTTCAATTATTCATATTATTAAGCACATTTTTTCAAGTTTAACTGTTCAAGACATGTGAAGTGGTGCTGTCTGAAGCCCAGCTGCACAAATACTGTTGCTATCTGTTTATTGTTCAAATATGGCTCATTAATCTATAAATCGGTCCCATTACAAAGTCTATTTTTACTGCAATGTTGTGAATTAGTTTGACAGTGTTTATTAATTATTAGCATATTGTTGATTTGGGTGGTAACACTGGGTCTGCTTCTTAACATATGCAACTATTGGAAGGTAAATAGAAATATGTCATATGTCAAGGTAAAAAATCTAGTATGAGTATTAGCATTAATGTCATGCTAATAATGTTCCTCTGTAAATTAGTGATTTATAGTAATATATTATATCTATATTGTCCATGTGCCAATGATAATTTATTACACACCCAAACATAGTAGCCTGCTAACAATGAGAAAATAATCTAATTAATTGTTCTGATTTATAGGACGTAAAACCATATTCAGAACCCAATACATGTATAAGTACATTTGCAGCTGAGAAAGAGGGTATTTATTGTTATACATTCCATGTTTGCTGATTGGTAAATTAGATATTTAAATATATTTTAAATATTACCCATGTTACTCATATTAACTTTCACTGCTGATGTGATCTTTTCCCTTTTGGTCTTTTTAGTAAAAGCAAACAAGATAACTGAACTACACAAATAATCACAATGCACAATTTTAAACATTAGACAGCTCTAATATTTTTTATTCTTACTTACTTTGATTTAAACCCAATCTTAGCTGGTCAATGCCCTTTTTTCCCTTTTGCTTATAAACCACTAAACAAAGGGCACAGTAATACACCACTCATTTCTACTTTATTGTGAAGCTCACCTCGCTTCTGTTAATCTTTGAAAGCACTGGGGCCACAATTGCAGCTCCAAATGAGGGTCATGGAGAGGTTGGAGAACTGCTGACAGGTTTATAAATGACTCCCCCATTTGATGTATGTTCACTGAACTCTGGGCCAGTTTTGTTTGGGTGTTGTTCTCCCATTGTTGTTTTTGGCAGTGTTATATGGCTGTTGCATTTTTTTTATGAATAGCCTTGTTGTTCGCTGACACCAAAATGGCTTCAAAAGGTTAGTTCAGAGTGTTTACTACCATTTTGGGGTGTGTAGGGGGGTTATACTTATGGGCTGGAAATTGAGTAATTCTCATGCCGTGCAATGTAACAAAAAATTGTTACAAAATGTCACCACACACCATGAGATGAGGCGAAAAATTGAACATTTCATGAAGAGGTCATTGTTTCCACCCAAGTGAACATGAAAGCCGGGGAGTGAGAGAGAGAGTGTGTGTGTGTGTGAGAGAGAGTGTGTGTGTGTGTGTGAGAGAGAGAGAGAGAGAGAGAGAGAGAGAGAGAGAGAGAGAGAGAGAGAGAGAGAGAGAGAGCCTGCTAATTCCCAGCTTAATTAAAGCAGGCGAAGGCAAGGGCCTTGTTGCTGCCTGAACTCTGAAGTGTTTTGATGACAACACCAATTACACCTTCCTTCCCAGCATCACATGAATGCTGCTTTGATTGGAGGCTAAGCCCTTACGACGGCGCCAAGCCTTTCTGATGGGCTGCCATTTTCTGGAGCGCTGTGCATTTTTCCCTTTGATTCACATCAGAGAGGGGGAGAGAGCTCAGAATGACTGAGCCAATCTGTTCCTTCATCATGAGAGACAGTCATAGAGCTGTGTCCGTGTGTACTCTTTGTCCGCGTACTCTTTGCTCCACCATTCCTTTTAGTCACAATCCCACTTTCCCTCCCTTTTTTTCAGGGCCCTGCCCAATCCATGGCTATATGTGGCTGCTTTTCGCTGTTACCATGCCTCAGCGTGCCTCTGACAACTGCAAGATGTAAAGTTCACAGCTGAGTGCTTTGCATTTGTAACACATTGGGCTTGGACCTGTTTGATGAAGCAAGGGAACTAAAATTCCACCAATGTGCTGGAAAGTGTGCCATTGCCGAGGCTCAAGGTGGAACAGCGTTCCCTACAAGTGCTATAATGGGCTCACAGAGTACTTCAGAGCCCCCAAAACAGACTACTGCATGTGGAGTGACATCAGTGCTTGTGCTGGGTTATAAATAACCTTAGCTCATTTAGCAGACCTCCGGAACTGTCCAAGAGCTATAATTCAACACAGGACTCACATCACTCATCATGACAGCTTCAAGACCACAATATATATTTTTCAAATGTTTGCAAAGAATGTTTTTTTTCTGTTTTGATTTTTCTTTTCATTTGGTGCGGTAAAAACTTGTACTCTTCCAGGAAGCTTTATTCTGTTAGCATTTTATTGATGACCAGAGAACATTAGTGAGGCCAGATACCAATTGCAATTGATTAGTTCTGGTTTACACACACTTCTCCAACGCATCCCACAAGTATTGAATGATTATCTACCACTTCAGAAAATGAAAGTCTACTGCTCTACAGCCTATCCTTGAGAGGAGGGGGGGGGGGTGGTATCATATGAGTTCTGAAGTATCATATGAGTTCATTTACACTTGGCAGATAAGAAAAGCCCACACAATTACAGTTAGAGCCTGGGATCACCAGCTGAAAATCCAGTTGATTCTTTCTGTGTGTACTCACAGTTTTGATTGTGCCTTGTATTAAGCAGAAACCTGGAGTGTCATCAATTGATTTTTATCTAGAAGAAAATCTTTCCCCCCCTACTTTACCTTTTGACCAAGGAATATGAAATCCTAAGGGATTTCAACCTAATGATTTTTATTGATTTTCTTCCTGGAGAAAGAGTAGAAAACACTGAATGTGTTTTGACACAACTCTTAAGGTTGCCATGCATCAAGGGTGTCAGACTTCACTCCTTTATAGCAAAGTAACACACCCTCTTCATCTCATCATCTAATTACCACGCTTTTCATCTGCTGAACTGTGTGTTAAAGCAGAGTAAACAGTGAACCCTGCAGAGTCCAGCAGGCCTTGACTTTTATAGTCTATTATACAGAGAAGTGAAAGGACGTTTAGACTTTATTTAGAGTGGAGATGGTCAGTGCTTTCACTGCTTTCATAAATCAGGTCCTTGATGGTTTTAATCAGGACAAAAGTGTACACTGTGCCTTGGTGTATTTTTTATTCCAAAGCTGGAGGTAGTCACCTCTCCTTCATGATGTTGTTTCCTTAAAATAAATATATAGCTTCTATTTCATTGCTGCCAAAGCAAGGCATCTAAAAATATAAGGTATAAGACAAAGAATGATCTTAACTCTAATATGCATTAATGCAGGGGTTAATACAGGGGTTGGGCAATGAAACTGAAACTCTGAAACACCTGGTTTTAGACCACAATAATTTATTAGTATGATGGAGGGCCTCCTTTTGCGGCCAATACAGCGTCAATTCTTCTTGGGAATGACAATGACATACAATTTTAATCCATTCTTCTTGCAGGATAGTGGCCAGGTCACTACGTAATGCTGGTGGAGGAAAACGTTTCCTGACTCGCTCCTCCAAAACACCCCAAAGTGGCTCAGTAATATTTAGATCTGGTGAGTGTGCAGGCCATGGGAGATGTTCAACTTCACTTTCATGTTCATCAAACCAATCTTTCACCAGTTTTGCTGTGTGTATTGGTGCATTGTCATCCTGATACACGGCACCGCTTTCAGGATACAATGTTTGAACCATTGGATGCACATTGTCCTCCAGAATGGTTCGGTAGTCCTTAGCAGTGACGTGCCCATCTAGCACAAGTATTGGACCAAGGGAATGCCATGATATGGCAGCCCAAACCATCACTGATCCACCCCCATGCTTCACTCTGGGCAAGCAACAGTCTGGGTGGTATGCTTCTTTGGGGCTTCTCCACACCGTAACTCTCCGGACGTGGGGAAAACAGTAAAGGACTCATCAGAGAACAATACATGTTTCACATTGTCCACAGCCCAAGATCTGTGCTCCTTGCACCATTGAAACCGACGTTTGGCATTGGCATGAGTGACCAAAGGTTTGGCTATAGCAGCCCGGTTGTGTATATTGACCCTGTGGAGTTCTCGACGGACAGTTCTGGTGGAAACAGGAGAATTGAGGTGCAGATTTAATTCTGCCGTGATTTGGGCAGCCGTGGTTTTGTTTTTTGGATACAATCCGGGTTAGAACCTGAACATCCCTTTCAGACAGCTTCCTCTTGCGTCCACAGTTAATCCTGTTGGATGTGTTTCGTCCTTCTTGGTGGTATGCTGACATTACCCTGGATGTTGTGGCTTCTGATACATCACAAAGACTTGCTGTCTTGGTCACAGATGCGCCAGCAAGTCCTCTTTTGAACTCTGGTATGTCACCCATAATGTTGTGTGAATTGCAATATTTTGAGCAAAACTGTGCTCTTACCCTCTGGTAACTGAACCTTCACACTCTGCTCTTACTGGTGCAATGTGCAATTAATGAAGATTGGCCACCAGGCTGGTCCAATTTAGCCAAGAAACCTCCCACACTAAAAGGACAGGTGTTTCAGTTTCATTGTCCAACCCATGTAATTGTTAAGGCTAACAGAAATGCCCCCTTGTAAGACCACTACATGGATTCTTGAAATCAGTTCAACATCAAGACTAGATGTGCTTCCAAGTGGCACAGCACTGTTAGCAAGGATGTGCTTCCAAGTGGCACAAAGGTAAGTGTAGACCTTACCTTTGGAAAATTGCTGGTTTGATCCCTGCAGATGCCTCCTCAGCCATCCAGCACATGCAGGAAATACTCCTTAACATTAGCAGCACTTTTCACACATGCGCTGACTCAGATCTTACCCAGAGTTTTTACTAGGGGCTAGTGGGTCCACGTAAAATCCAGTACAAAATGTTTTGGTTTTTCACATTCATACGTATAGCTCATCCAGGTAAACTCCTGAACATTTCTGGGCTTATATGCATATATGGCAACTGGCATTGATCTATTCCAGTGGGTAGGATAGCCCATCCCCTTCACAACAAGCATGTTCTTGTCTTACACTCCCAGTTTGATAGCACGGTTTTATTGGGGGTTAGCTAATGAGTGGAATATGCATTGACTAAATTCTGGAAAATACTGGAAATAAATCAAATAAGAAAAAGGACTGTGTGTGGACAAAAAATGATCAGTTTTTAACTAAAAATAGAAATACATTTATTAGTTATTCATTTTGCACTCATTATAGGGTTTGAGTTAAGGTTAGAGAAGGGATGGGATTCAAAATTTGCCCATTAAATCCATTGGCAAGAAAAAAACTTTTGGGACTCTGAAGCAAGAGAACATTTCCAAACAACATTCATAACTGAAGTTCCCCTTGAGCATGACATCTAAGCCCCTAATGCTCCTCACATACCAAGTTGGCTACCCTTCCAGGTATGTGTGTTCACTGCCATAGGTGGGTTAAATGTGGAATCCAAATTTCACTGTATTGCAGAGGACATATTTGTGCTCTCACAAAGAAAGAAAATATAACTAAAAAACCCTTTGCACTTGACTGGTCTAAAGTAAAAGTTCTTCCCCCATGAGACAAGACCAAGTGAAAATAAATAATGTCAAGAACAGGACAGGACCAAAACCATTAATTTGTGGTCTGTAGACCAAGACCAAACTTGAGTAATAATAAAGCAACTTCTTCTGTGTTTACTTTCTTGTCTCAAGCAGTGAATGGAACGGTAAGATGTCAAAAATTTGTTTCACTTGAAAGCACACATTAGATCACTTCAGTGCCTCAAAGGCCTTTTTCCAGTGAGTGAGGAGCGCACAATATAAACAATTCAATTCTATAACAATAATAATTACATTAAGTCTTTGTGAGTTCATGAGTAAATCTACCTTTGTGTTGGCGACGTTGTGTATTTAATTAATTCTTCAATTCCCTCACCAGTTGTAGCAGATTGTTTGGGGTTCCTCTTTTTAATTAGCTACCCCTCGAGCGTCGAGACACCGTGTTTCAATTAGTCACTTAATGAAATTCAATAATCATAAAACAATTACCACTTTGTTGCGGCTTTTCACTGAAACCAATTACGGCCATGGTAACAAGTGAGGAACAGCCGCTTCATCATGGACGGCATGCTGGTAGTGTGGAGAGACCTTGTGGGGGAAGGGGAAGGGGAGGGTTTTCCTATCCTTACGTCAGCAGGGTTAGCACCTAACACTAGCTGCTTGAGAATGAGCTGTGGGGGGAGGCCTTGCACTTCACTGGGCCCTTGAGATGTGCAATTACAGGTGATTGCTAGCCTGTGAAATGGTGATAACTAAATGTGTGTGAGTGTTCCTGCACCTTCCCTGGGGGATAAAGACGACTTTGCTTCCTTTTTGTTCAAAGGCTGACTCAAGCCGGTGCGCTGAGCTGGAATCTTAACACCTACATAAAAATGAATGTCACATTTCTTTCTTGTATAAACAGTCCATTTTCACCTCAAATGTTCCATACATTCCTACATTAATTGTACATTCTGGCACCTGAGGCACTTTGTGTACACTTAAGTGTTTTTAATAGGAATCTCAAGCTCCTTTAAGAGGCTCTAAACCTGAGAGAGCAGAGAGCATTTCAAGGCTTTTTTATTAATAGGAACTTAACCTGTTATTTAGCTGATTTCTCATTTTGGACGCCGACGAGTAAAAAAAAAAAAACTCCTCGTTATATCCGTCAGTATATCTCAAGTACTACAAGTCCAAGGTCGACAGTCAAGGGGCAAAATTAAAGCTTGAAGTCACGGCTTTTCATTCCCAGACAGCGAGCATATATTGGTCCACTGGCATTAAAGGGCTGGCACACCACTCACTGTAAACCAATGCTGGTCTGCCATCGGACCACTCAGATTACTGTCCTGTACAGGATATAACTAATTTTTTAATCTCCTCAAACAGATTTTAAATTCACAGAGACTTCTATTCTGGAAAACAAACTAGTACAAATATTACCAACAACCAGATGTAATAATGAGTATAAGCCTGATATGAAATGATTATGCTAAAAATATTGACACTGTTCTGGATTAAATTTATTTACTAATCTTATTTATAAATGATAACAAAAGAACCCAATGAATGAAAAAATTGTAAATTTGACTGTGAATGGAAAAGTGCTAAAATGTGGCATTTTGTCTAAAATTCTGTTTAATCACCAGTGGTCCACTCAGAAAACGCTGTGCAAAACACTAGTGGACCTCCAACTTTGCCCTCAGTGGGCCAACAGTGGTCTGCCATCTCCGTGCTATCAGGGTATTGCTCCGGGTCATTGTGATGTCAGTGTTCCGTCTGCTTGTTGCCTTGCCCACAGGCCAGCTATTGCTCCGGGTCATTGTGACATCATCAGTGTTCCATCAGCTTGCTGCTTGGCCCACAGGCCATCTATTGCTCTGGGTCGTTGTGACATTGTCAGTGTTCCGTCGGCCTGCTGCCTGGCCCACAGGCTAGCAACCCAGACAGCGAGCATGTATTGGTCCACTGGCATAAAAAGGCTGGCATTTTGTCTGAAATTCTTTTTAATCGCCAGTGGTCCGCCCAGAAAATTCTGTGCAAAACACTAGTGGAGTTCCAACTTTGGGCTCAGTGGGCCAACAGTGGTCCGCCATCTCCTTGCTAACAGGGTATTGCTCTGTATCATTGTGACGTCAGTGTTCCTTCTGCCTGCTGCTGGGCCGACAGGCCAGCTATTGCTCCGGGTCATCGTGACATCGTCAGTGTTCTGTCAGCTTGCTGCCTGGCCCGCAGGCTAGCTATTGCTCCAGGTCATTGTGTCATCGTCAGTGTTCCGTCTGCCTGTTGCCTGGCCCGCAGGCCAGGTATTGCTCCAGGTTATTGTGACTTCGTCAGTGTTCCATTGGCCTGCTGCCTGGCCCACAGGCCAGCTACCCAGACAGCAAGCATATATTGGTCCACTGGCATAAAAAGGCTGGCATTTTGTCTAAAATTCTGTTTATTCACCAGTGGTCCGCCCAGAAAATTCTGTGCAAAACACTAGTGGAGTTCCAACTTTGGGCTCAGTGGGCCAACAGTGGTCCACCATCTCCTTGCTATCAGGGTGTTGTTCCGGATCATTGTGACGTCAGTGTTCCGTTGGCCTGCTGCCTCACCCAAAGGGCCAGCTATTGCTCCGGGTCATTGTGACATTGTCAGTGTTCCGTCAGCCTGCTGCCTTGCCCCCAGGCCAGCTATTGCTACGGGTCATTGTGTCATCGTCAGTATTCTGTCAGCCTGCTGCCCGGCCCACAGGCCAGCTATTGCTCCGGGTCATTGTGAAATCATCAGTGTTCCGTCGGCCTGCTGCCTTGCCCACAGGCCAGCTATTGCTCCGGGTCATTGTGACATCGTCAGTGTTCCGTCAGCCTGCTGCCTGGCCCACAGGCCAGCTATTGCTCCGGGTCATTGTGACATCGTCAGTGTTCTGTTGGCCTGCTGCCTGGCGCACAGGCTAGCTATTGCTCTGGGTCATTGTGTCATCGTCAGTGTTCCCTCTGCCTGTTGCCTGGCCCACAGGCCAGCTATTGATCCGGGTCATCTTGACATCATCAGTGTTCCGTCGGCCTGCTGCCTAGCCCACAGGGCAGCTATTGCTCCGGGTCATTGTGACATCGTCAGTGTTCTGTTGGCCTGCTGCTTGGCGCACAGGCTAGCTATTGCTCTGGGTCGTTGTGTCATCGTCAGTGTTCCCTCTGCCTGTTGCCTGGCCCACAGGATAGCTATTGCTCCGGGTCATCGTGTCATCGTCAGTGTTCCTTCTGCCTGTTGCCTGGCCCACAGGCCATGTGTTGCTCCGGGTCATTGTGAAATCGTCAGTGTTCTGTTGGCCTTCTGCCTGGCCCACAGGCCAGCTTTTGCTCTGGGTCATTGTGACATTGTCAGTGTTCCGTCAGCCTACTGCCTGGCCCACAGCCCAGCTATTGCTCCGGGTCATTGTGACATCGTCAGCGTTTCGTCAGCCTGCTGCCCGGCCCACAGGCCAGCTACCCAGACAGCGAGCATATATTGGTCCATTGGCATAAAAAGCCTGTCACACCACTGACTGTAGACCACTGCTGGTCAACCATTGGACCATTGGGTCTGCCATCTCCGTGCAATCAGGGTTGTTTTAACCATTTTATATAAACTAAATAAATAAGTATTTTTGGTCTAAATATAAATATATATAAACTTCAGGTTTCTTCCTCACCAATAACAACACCGCTGCACCTTGAAGTCTGAAGAGCCCACAAGAGGATCACACTCAATGTTAGCACAGCAGTGCTTACCTTAGATAGTCCCCTTCAAAACAAGACCAAATTTGAATCTCTCCGTCAAACCGTTTGTGAGCATTTAAATGCAGCAGGGGGTGTGGGGGCGGTTGCCTCGCTCTACAGCCAACCAGAGTGCAGCTCTCGCCTTTTAACACATCAGGCATTTAAAGGGACAGTGTACAGGATGAGAAACAAGTGTAAACATCAGAAATAAACTCAGTACAGCAGAATAAAACACACCATACCTTTTTTACTCCACCATACCAGTTTTTACTGTTTGGTGAGGGGTAAATGGCCACTTGGTGAGGGACAGGAGACTAGTTATACACTGTATTTTTGCACTTAAAGTAATAATTTTCCTTATGGAGAGCTTGGGGTCTAAAGAGACACTTGGAGAGGCCATCTGCCCACTGTCTGCTCCAGCATGAATAACTTAATCTCTAACTTAAGGTATCAACTCCAAATTTTACATGGTGAAAATAGACCCCTGGAGACATAAGTTTAAAAAGAAAAAAAAATAATGGGACTCGTTTTTTTTTTTAATTAAGACAAGTGTGTAAATTTTTTTTGTGGTTTTCATAAGCTTTTGACCACTTCATATATATTTCAGAACATCTAAATAATTTCTTTTACAAATTTGAAGGGTTTTCTGTAAAAATAAATCATAATAATGCCTCTAGTTAATTTGCTGCTTGAGCAGATAGCCTCTAGATTTTGGTAATGTTATTTCAGACAGAAAATGGACAAAAGGCCTGGAGTGTAACCTGTCTGCAAGCTGTTTGAAAAAATTCAAAAGTAAATTTTTACTGATTTCCCACAGCCATCACAGCTGACTATAATTTTATGAGGATGATGAAAATGACAGTGATGGAAATGCTGAAATTGCAGTCTGTAAAGATTACATTAAGACAATGCAATTTATAAAGATTAGTGCCAAACTAATCAGCAGTGGAGAACTTTAGTTCAGGCTTTCACTTTATTTCTCTCTGTTTCTTGGGAGGGGGATGAAAACTTTGGCACTGTGGAGGGTCTGGGCATTTAAGAGACGATCGAATCATTCAAAAGGAACGCTCAACACGCGCGGGATTTGAGCCTGACGCGGACCGACTGCCACGGAAAATTGGCCAGTGACCCCCGAGACGGGTCAGTCCCAATTCACAGATGGCAAATTGTGTGGAAGGCATTGATTAATGGGGAAGACACAACTCGTTATAGCCTGCAGTGTCATCCTCGTTCTTGCACACATCCCCCCAGCTCTCCTCATCTCTTGCCGTCAGCACAATCAAGCCAGCAGATAAAATAACAATCCAACAATTGATCTCACCCCGGCGATTAATTGCCCTCTCTCCAGTGTAATTTGTAGAGGAGAAAATAAACACTAATGTTACTGTGCCCAAGCAAATGGAAAGGAGAGCGAGCGAGTAATGTTTATCACCTCTTGAGTACATAAGTAATTTAAGCTGATAGTTGCTCAAAACTAATTGAGGGTTTTATGCTCCACAACACTGCATAGAAAGTCATAAACTAAAGCCTTCATGACTAGAAAAGGTGGCATTAAAAGAAATGACTTTGCAACAAAGTCCATGAGTGCTGCATGCATTTAACTGACCACAGGTAATTTATTATCTTACCTGCCCACAGATCTTCGTTGTGCACCATCAGCCCACACAATTCCTTGATTACTACATTTCCAATTAACAATATTTCATTTGCTAGTAGTTGTTTTCTGTTCCGGGTGGCACAGTGGTGCAGCAGGTAGTGTTGCAGTCACACAGCTCCAGGGACTGTCTGTGAGGAGTTTGGTGTGTTCTCCCCATGTCCACAGGTGTTTCCTCCGGGTGCCCCGTTTTCTTCCCACTGTCCAAAAATCCCAGGTTGGTAGGTGGATTGGCGACTCAAAAGTGTCCGTAAGTGTGTGTGTGTGTCGCCCTGTGAAGGACTGGCGCCCCCTCCAGGGTGTGTTCTAGTGCTTCTGACCCACCTGAACTGTTTAAGTCGTTACAGACAATGTTTTTTATTCCAGTTTATTTGTTCATGAGTGGGTTTGAGGATGTAGTTTAAACTGTCCCATTATTTGCAACAGATTGTAAATTCTTTACGTCCCTGCTCTCTCTATATATAAGGTTTATAATTCATGCACAATATGACAAAGTACATTAAATACCATGTTTCTATCCTAAAATATGTTAAATCATAGATTGGCTGTGTGCTTTTAGGAGAACTCTGAAGGACTTCAACTTTTAGAAGGACTGTAGCATATTAACTTTTGGTGCAGTATTATGTTTGTTATTATTGCACTGCAGCACATGGAAAAAGCAAAGCAAATATTATATAATTGGTCAAAGTGTTATTTGACTGTTATTTGAATTTATGGAAAAGTATTGTTGTGTATGCATGTTTTAGTTGCATATAAATCAAACATTTTTAAGCAAATATTGCAGGCATTGATATGCTCTAATTTTTTTTACAGTATTTTGTCAGTTACATGAAGCTACATTACAATGTCATCATCATCATCATCATTTTCTTCTCAGCTTCTCCATTTCAGGGTCGCGGTGGCAACAGGGCGAGCAAAGAAGCCCAGACGTCTCTGTCCCTTGCAACATCCACCAATTCCTCCTGGGGGATCCCAAGGCGTTCCCAGGACAGCCGGGAGATATAATCCCTCCAGCGTGTCCTGGGTCTACCCCGGGGCCTCCTTCCAGTTGGACGTGCCTGGTATACCTCCAGTGGGAGGCGTCCAGGAGGCATCCTGATCAAATGCCCAAACCACCTCAACTGACTTCTCTCAATGCGAAGGAGCAGCGACTCTACTCCGAGCTCCTCCCTAGTCACTGAGCTCCTCACCCGATCACGGAGAGTACGCCCAGCGACCCGTCGGAGAAAGCTCATTTCGGCCGCTTGTATCCGCAATTACCCAGAGCTCATGACCATAGGTGAGAGTGGGAACGTAGACTGACCGGTAAATTGAGAGCTTTGCTTTATGGCTCAGCTCTCTCTTCACCACAACGGTGCGGTACAGTGACCGCATTACTGCAGACGCTGCACCTATCCTACGGTCAATCTCACCATCCCTCTTCCCATCACTTGTGAACAAGAACCCGAGATACTTGAACTCCTTCACTTGGGGCAGGTTCTCACCCCTTACCTGAAGGGAGCATGCCATCTGTTTCCGGGAGATAACCATGGCCTCAGACTTGGAGGTGCTGATCCGCATACCGATCGCTTCACACTCGGCTGCAAACTGCTCAAGTGAACGCTGGAGGCCTCCGTGCGAAGAAGCCAGAAGAACAACATCGTCCACAAAAAGCAGAGATGCCACCTCCTGAGCTCCTCGACGGAAGCCCTCCTGCCCCAGGCTACGCCGCGCCACCCTGTCCATGAATATCAGGAACAGGAGTGGAGATAAGGCACAGCCCTGACGGAGTCCATTGCCCACACTGAACAAGCCTGATTTACTACCAAGGATGCGAACACAACTCAAACTCTGAGAGTACAAAGACCCTACGGCTCGCCGGAGCGACCCTGGCACCCCATACTCCTGGAGCACCTCCCACAGAATCTCTCGGGGAACACGGTCATATGCCTTCTCCAAATCCACAAAGCATGTGTAGAGTGGAGTAGCAAATTCCCACGCCCCCTCAATCATCTGTGCAAAAGTAAAGAGTTGGTCCATAGTTCCACGGCCAGGACGAAATCCACATTGTTCCTCCAAAATCCTAGGTTCGACTTTGGACGGATTCTCCTTTCCAGCACCTTGGCATAGACTTTCCCCGGGAGGCTGAGAAGTGTAATGCCACGATAATTGGCACACTTTCTCCGGTCCCCTTTTTTGAAAATAGGAACCACCACCCCGGTTTGCCAATCCAAAGGCACCGTTCCCGAGGTCCATGCGATATTGTATAGGCGTGTCATCCAAGACAGCCCCACAGTATCGAGTGCCTTCAGTAACTCTGGGCGAATCTCATCCACTCCTGGAGCTTTGCCACTGCGAAGCTTTTTCACCACCTCAGTGACTTCAGCCAAGGAAATGGAATCTGACCCCCCAGACACTTCTGGCCCTACCTCCTGTACAGGAGGCATGTCTCTCTGGTTAAGGAGTTCCTCAAAGTGCTCCTTCCAACGCCCAACAATACGCTCAGTCGAGTTCAGAGTTTCACCATCCTTGCTGAGCACAGCTTGGACAGTGTCCCCCTTCCCCCTCCTGAGCTGTCGGAGTGTTTTCCAGAACCTCTTTGAGGCTGGCCGGAAGTCATTCTCCATGGCCTCTCCAAACTCCTCCCATGCTCTGGATTTTGCTTCAGCAACTGCGACAGCTGCAGCCTTTTTCGCCTGCCGGTACCCATCCGCAGAATCGGAAGTTTCCCGAGCTAGCCAATCTCGAAAAGCCTCCTTCTTCCGCTTGACAGCTTCCCTCACCCCTGGTGTCCACCAACGGGTTCTTGGGTTGCCGCCATAACAGGCACCGACAAGCTTTTGACCACAGCTACATGCAGCCGCTTCCACGATGGAGGTCCGGAACAGTGTCCATTCAGACTCCATTCCCCCTGCCTCCTGTGAGAAGTTCTCTCGGAGGTGAGAGTTGAAATCCATCCGGACAGAGTCATCTGCCAGCTTTTCCCAGCACACCCTCACAATACGTTTGGGTTTACCAGGTCTGTCCGGCAGCTTTCCCCGCCATCGGATCCAACTCACCACCAGATGGTGATCGGTTGACAGCTCAGCCCCTCTCTTTACCCGAGTGTCCAAAACATACGGCCTCAGGTCAGAAGACACAACCACAAAGTCGATCATTGACCTTTGGCCCAGAGTGCTCTGGTACCAAGTACACTTATGAGCAATCTTATGTTCGAACATGGTGTTCGTTATGGACAAACCATGGCTAGCACAGAAGTCCAACAACATCACACCACTCGGGTTTAGATCAGGCAGTCCGTTCCTCCCAATCACTCCTCTCCAGGTTTCCCAGTCATTGCCAACGTGAGCATTGAAGTCCCCCAGTAAAACAACAGAGTCAGTGCATGGAATCCCCTCTAGAACTCCAGTCACTGCCTCCAAGAAGGCCGAATACTCTGAGCTGCTGTTCGGTGCATACGCACACACAACAGTCAAAGTTTTCCTCTCTGCAAGCCGGAGCCGCATTGAGGCGACCCTCTCGTTTACTGGGACAAACTCCAGCTGTACAGGCGCCAGCCGGGGACTTGTGAGTATCCCCACACCCGCCCGGCGCCTCTCACCCTGTGCAACTCCTGAGTAAGAGAGAGATCAACCCCTATCGAGGTGTTTGGTTCCAGAGCCTACACTGTGTGTAGAGGTGAGCCCAACTATATCTAGCTGGTATCTCTCAACCTCACGCACCAGCTCTGGCTCTTTCCCCCCCAGTGAGGTTATGTTCCACGTACCAAGAACCAGTTTCCGCTGACAAGTTCCTCGACGCCAGGGGCCCCCTTGCCCCCGCTCTGTGCCCGATGGGCATTGCACCGCACCCCTACTCTGGATCTTGCAGGTGGTGAGCCTACATGATCCTCCCACGTTGCCATTTCGGGCTGAGCCCGGCCGGGTTACGTGGGCTGCCCAGCCACCAGGAGCTCGCCGTCGGACACTACCCCCAGGCCTGGCTCCAGGGGTAGGTCCCGGTAACCCTTTCCCGGGCAGGGTACACTGAATTTTAATGTGTGTACTCATAGGAATGCTTTTGGATCATGTTTGTCTGGATCTTCACTCCAGACCTGTTCGCCACATTGTTCCTCCAAAATCCTAGGTTCGACTTTGGACGGATTCTCCTTTCCAGCACCTTGGCATAGACTTTCCCCGGGAGGCTGAGAAGTGTAATGCCACGATAATTGGCACACTTTCTCCGGTCCCCTTTTTTGAAAATAGGAACCACCACCCCGGTTTGCCAATCCAAAGGCACCGTTCCCGAGGTCCATGCGATATTGTATAGGCGTGTCATCCAAGACAGCCCCACAGTATCGAGTGCCTTCAGTAACTCTGGGCGAATCTCATCCACTCCTGGAGCTTTGCCACTGCGAAGCTTTTTCACCACCTCAGTGACTTCAGCCAAGGAAATGGAATCTGACCCCCCAGACACTTCTGGCCCTACCTCCTGTACAGGAGGCATGTCTCTCTGGTTAAGGAGTTCCTCAAAGTGCTCCTTCCAACGCCCAACAATACGCTCAGTCGAGTTCAGAGTTTCACCATCCTTGCTGAGCACAGCTTGGACAGTGTCCCCCTTCCCCCTCCTGAGCTGTCGGAGTGTTTTCCAGAACCTCTTTGAGGCTGGCCGGAAGTCATTCTCCATGGCCTCTCCAAACTCCTCCCATGCTCTGGATTTTGCTTCAGCAACTGCGACAGCTGCAGCCTTTTTCGCCTGCCGGTACCCATCCGCAGAATCGGAAGTTTCCCGAGCTAGCCAATCTCGAAAAGCCTCCTTCTTCCGCTTGACAGCTTCCCTCACCCCTGGTGTCCACCAACGGGTTCTTGGGTTGCCGCCATAACAGGCACCGACAAGCTTTTGACCACAGCTACATGCAGCCGCTTCCACGATGGAGGTCCGGAACAGTGTCCATTCAGACTCCATTCCCCCTGCCTCCTGTGAGAAGTTCTCTCGGAGGTGAGAGTTGAAATCCATCCGGACAGAGTCATCTGCCAGCTTTTCCCAGCACACCCTCACAATACGTTTGGGTTTACCAGGTCTGTCCGGCAGCTTTCCCCGCCATCGGATCCAACTCACCACCAGATGGTGATCGGTTGACAGCTCAGCCCCTCTCTTTACCCGAGTGTCCAAAACATACGGCCTCAGGTCAGAAGACACAACCACAAAGTCGATCATTGACCTTTGGCCCAGAGTGCTCTGGTACCAAGTACACTTATGAGCAATCTTATGTTCGAACATGGTGTTCGTTATGGACAAACCATGGCTAGCACAGAAGTCCAACAACATCACACCACTCGGGTTTAGATCAGGCAGTCCGTTCCTCCCAATCACTCCTCTCCAGGTTTCCCAGTCATTGCCAACGTGAGCATTGAAGTCCCCCAGTAAAACAACAGAGTCAGTGCATGGAATCCCCTCTAGAACTCCAGTCACTGCCTCCAAGAAGGCCGAATACTCTGAGCTGCTGTTCGGTGCATACGCACACACAACAGTCAAAGTTTTCCTCTCTGCAAGCCGGAGCCGCATTGAGGCGACCCTCTCGTTTACTGGGACAAACTCCAGCTGTACAGGCGCCAGCCGGGGACTTGTGAGTATCCCCACACCCGCCCGGCGCCTCTCACCCTGTGCAACTCCTGAGTAAGAGAGAGATCAACCCCTATCGAGGTGTTTGGTTCCAGAGCCTACACTGTGTGTAGAGGTGAGCCCAACTATATCTAGCTGGTATCTCTCAACCTCACGCACCAGCTCTGGCTCTTTCCCCCCCAGTGAGGTTATGTTCCACGTACCAAGAACCAGTTTCCGCTGACAAGTTCCTCGACGCCAGGGGCCCCCTTGCCCCCGCTCTGTGCCCGATGGGCATTGCAACGCACCCCTACTCTGGATCTTGCAGGTGGTGAGCCTACATGATCCTCCCACGTTGCCATTTCGGGCTGAGCCCGGCCGGGTTACGTGGGCTGCCCAGCCACCAGGAGCTCGCCGTCGGACACTACCCCCAGGCCTGGCTCCAGGGGTAGGTCCCGGTAACCCTTTCCCGGGCAGGGTACACTGAATTTTAATGTGTGTACTCATAGGAATGCTTTTGGATCATGTTTGTCTGGATCTTCACTCCAGACCTGTTCGCCATGGGAGACCCTACTGGGAGCTAACAGCTCCCGACGACATAGCCCTGGAGGTCATGAGACCACACAAGCCCTTCCGCCACGACAAGGCCCTGATCCAGGAAGGGTACATTACAATGTGCAGAAGCTTTTATGACTTTTATTTGGCATCCGATGAGTTCGGGGTTTGTGTTTGCAGATGAACAACAAAGAAACATGCTTTGTGATAAATCAACCATTATAATGTAGAATGTATATTAAATATGGATGTGATTCCTCAAAATATAACATGTGAGAAACATATAATTATATTATAATTACATTAGATTTGTAAGCAGAACTGTAAAATTCAAGGAATTAATCTTAGTTTATTAACATTGAGGTTGTGATGCTGATGCACATTTATTGTTGAGGCTAGTTCCATTTAGATACCTCAGGAGCACATGAGTCAGTAAATGAGCATACGAACCTGTAACAAGGGCTTCAAAGCGTGATGTGCAAAGCATAGGAATTACTGAATTCTGAATAAACTATCAAAACAGACATTCATTTCATAATAATGTCTGTCTAGAGGATGCATTTCCCCTATTCCCTTTTTAATTTCCAAATAACACTTTTCAAAATGACAAAGGCTTATGTCAGTGAACACAGGTGGAGCTGCACATACTTAGTGATTGACTAATGATTCATTACCAGCTGGTTTCAACAAGCAGATCTGAGCAAACAAATACTTCCATGAAGCAATTTTGTGTTGCCTATTTAATAGTTTGCTTCATGGTCCTGCATGAGGGTAAAGAGAATAAAATCTGTTTTATGTGTGATCTGGAGGGCTTACATTAATGAGGATGGCCTCATCCACTACTGTCCAGGAGAACAGTGACCAAAGTCAGTATATTCAAAAGGAAATATGACAGAAAGTGACAAACTACAGCTCCATCCATCATAAGCAAGCTCTGGCTAGAGGCTCAGGCCTCCTGTTGTTTACTGGAAATTGGAAGAGACAGCATGCCTTAGTTGGAAACCAGAATGTATGAACCAAGAAAGATGAGCAAAAAGAAGTAAAACCAGTGTATAACATTTTATTTACACTAGAGGCATTGCTTAAAATTCAACTTATTGTTTTAACTGAATTGTTTTAATCTTTTTAAACTATTTTAGACTGAGATATACAGTTTTTAAACTGGATAACACATAGTCCATTCTAGTTTGTGCATGTTGACATATTGTTAAAATGAACCCCTACAGTATGTGGGAAAAGCTGGCAGAAGTCTTGTTATTTAACATTCCTTCTGAAATAAAGAATATAATAGTAAAATGTATGTTCCTCAGGAAAGATTTTATACATTCCTTTTATACATACAGGGAAGATTTGATTGCATCCAGACATGGGTATGATTGAGGTAAGGTACTGGTGTTTGATTAGTTCTGGATCTCAGTCACCACTTCAACTCAAATGTATTGAATTGTATTCCATCACACAGAATGCATATGGATTGACTATTTTACTTCTACACAGTCTAGTGCTAGTGAGATGGCTGAACCTTTCTAGCTCATGCTTGGCATTGAGCATGGTGACCTTTGGCTCATATGAAGCTGCCACACACAGACTGGTATCAAAATGAAATGTACTTATTTTACCAAAATGCCATTTCCAGGATTTGCAAATTTGTGACGTGAATATCTGGCAACCCGACATGAAAAAGCAGCCTTAAATTTTTTCAGTAAACTTAACCCTTAATACTAAACCTAACACTAAAATTATCCTGAACACCTAAATACCAATTTCAGGAAGTTAGAAAAACAGTGTTTTATGTTTGTGTAATGCTAACATTAACAGAAACGTTTACTGTATTTATAGGTCTACTTTGGGTACGTATCAGAATTTGAGTGTGTTTGGAGAATCAGTGCCACCAGTGGATTGGAAATTCCTTTAAGAGTGTACGGTAACTCAAACTATGCTGAAGCAAAGTGTCCTCAATTTACAAATGACATTTTAGCAGGTATGGTGTTTTAGTAGTACTAACTACATAAATACAAGTTTTAGACATGATACAAGGTTATCTTTACAATAACCCATTTAATTTATGCTTTAAAATTTAAATTAATAAAAATTAATGCTTTTTATCGAGATGGTACTCTCCAGCTCTAATGATATTTAACTTGGTTGACATGTTCTAATCACTTTACCTTAACCTTAACCTTTACCTTAAATTCCTTCTGTCACCTCCCCCCAAGAAATATTTACCTGGGTGAATCCCTATTATATTAATTACATGCTATTGTAAAAAATACAAATATAACTGAATTATATTCTAGCAGGCCTTGCTGTGTCTGACCCACTCATTACAGCATTACTCACACTAAAACACCACCACCACATCACTGTCACTGCAGCACTGAGAATGACCATACCTGCTCTGTGGTGGTCTGTGGACGTCTTGACCATTGAAGTGCAGGGTGATATGGGGATAAGAATATATGCAGGGAAACAGCTGGAATGCACTGCAATTGTAGAAATAAAAGTGCTCCTGATGGACAGGGGAGCTGATTAAATTGACAATGAATGTAGATACAAGGTAGGTGTTCCTAATCCAGTGATTGTTCACACTACTAAAATGCAACTTACTGTGGGAGGAAACCGGACATGGAGAGAATACACCTACTCCTCACAGACAGTCACCCGGAGCGGGAATCGAGCCCACAATCTCCAGGCCCCTGGAGTTGTATGACTGTGACACTACCTGCTGCACCACCGTGCCGCCCCAGCAGGTTTACAGTTAAGTTTAAAGGAGTCATCTGTAATAAATGTCCAGGTTGTGTGAAGCTGAAACTGAAACACTGGTGCCTCTGAGAACAGTGCTGAAGCTAGTGTAGTCTCTTTGAGAAGTGCCCATTCTGAAGGTGAACTCTATTGTTGTTTCAGCCTCAGATCCTGCCCTCTGTCCAATCACAGTCCAGTCCCAACACACCAGGTTGCCAGGTACACACAATAGCAGACACAAACATAGGATCCTGCAGCCATGAAGTTACCAAGCACACTGAGAAAATGTTAGCTATTACAAGACCTTAAAAGCCACAGTACCATTCTGAAAAATCTCACTGACCAGAGACAAAGAAAGACAATAGGGAACATTGGCCTTGTGTTTGAAATATGGAGGCAGCTTAGAAGCCAAGCTGAATTTTCATGCTGGCTGCAAGAAATTAATATTTTTGATATTGCTTATCAATAGTACACACTTTCATGTTTTGAAAACCAGTTATATTTTCTACACATTATATAAATCCTAAGGGTTTTCATCAAAATATATTCAGTGTCACCTTGAGACCAGTCTGGTGCAAGTAATTACATGTGAATTTTTTGTGTAAAATGACAAAACCAGACACTGTTCTGTGGAGAGGAACACTTTCCCTCTTCTAATATTTCAAGTGCAACAAATGAAGGCCTAGCTAATTGACTAATGAGTTGAGACTGTTGTGTTTAATGAAGCAGAACTCTAATCTCTGCAGAGCTAGGCCCTGGATGGAGCTCAATTTGATACTCCTAGATTAGACACTCATATTGTGTATTCATTCCTCCCCACACACACACACACGTTTAAGCCATCGCTATCATTACACACATTGCATGGTATCAATAATATACAGACACATGTCCAGAAATCCTAAAATATTCAAATAGTGTGGCAGAGAATTATTATAGGACTGGGACCACTGCATAGAACTCCAACAATGAAGCACATTATTCCTTCATTTAACACACCCTTAACCCACTCTTGGCTTGGTTCCTAATGTGATTAAAGCCTCATTATCATATTTGCAGGAATTGGTGAACAATAGAGCACAAGGCCACTGTGCTAGTTTCTGGGATTAATACGGGCTGGAGTATTGTAATGTGAGCAGAACAAGCTGGCTCCTCCAGACTCGTGAAGCATGTCGTCGGAGGCATCCTGCTGCGGGGGTGCAGTGCTAAGGCCTTCTATAATCCACTTAAGATGGCTCGACATTTCGCTCTACACAGTGCACTTACATCTTCTTAGACTCCTCGCTGTCTCTCACTCTCATGTTTTACAGCCATTCCAGTATTCATTCTGTTCAGCTAAAATTCATTAGTAACACTTTAGTCCCATGATGACACTTTTCATCTTTAATTAACCAGAGAATGCACCATGAGACTGTTGTCCATTGTAATATAATGGTTTCATATTGGCTGCAGGCAGATCTTCTATGAAAAAAAAAAAAAGTTTAATGATGGTAGATTAAAAGAGTCATTTTTTTGTGGATTTGTAATATCACTTATATCACCAAACCGAAGTTCTTATACTTTGCAGTGGTTTCCCAGACAGGGATGAAGTCTCAGGGATCAGGGATTCTCCAAAACTGGCTTTCTAGGGAATCACTCCAGAGAACCCTTTATGGTATCTTTATTTTGAATGGTGTGTATACAATTTAGTTGTATAGGCTTAATCATAGTTAGGAAAATTAACTATTTAAAAGTAATTTAACTAAACCTTAACTGCTAATTACTATGACAGTATATCCATAGCAGTGCCATAGCTAGTGGGATGCGAACCCCTTAATTTCAACATCAGTAAAAATGGCTTGCAATGAAAATGTGATATAATGTAATTTGTCTTCTGTATTCTGTAATACAAGACAAATATAAAGTACTTTATATTTACTGGTAGTTCTTGCCTTTTCTTCCCACATTTAATAAATAAAAGTAACTGTCAAACCTCTCCTTAGATCCTCAACAGTCCAGTTGTTGTAAGACAATTGTGTTTAAATGAAATGGCAGCCACAGTGAAATGTTAGTTGTTTTTAAACCCTAATACAGTGAGGTCTCTTTGTATGTAAGTATGTCTTTGTTGACCCCCTCAACTGCAGTGTCTTTCTTGTTTAGTCTTCATTTTTGTGTGTGACTACAGAGTGACCAAGAGCAGCATATATATCACAAACACAACCTACATGATGCACATTACATCATCAACCGAATGCTATAGATGCTTCTCACACCTGTACACAGAGCTCAAATATATTTTTCAACTGCATGGCATTTACTAATCATAATCACCATTAAAAAAAAAAAAAAAAAAAAAAAAAAAAAAACTTAATACCACCATCCTTTATAGTCTAAGCCAGGAGATTTGATACACAAGAAATGAATTAGTATGATGTGTTGGGCTTTCACCTCCTAGCAGAGGTAAAGTTGAATATTTCAGCTTGCATTTAGATGAGGTTTTCTGTTTTGGAACATGCTGTAAACCTCGTGGACTTTTTTTTTTTTTTTTGCCTGAAGCACAAGACATGAATAGTGAATGTGTCTTAGCAACAGCAGTAATCTCCCAAGAGTTCATCAAAATTCTCAGCAATCTATCTGGGCCTGGGTCTATTTTTATGCTGTAAACTGTGCTGAAATAAACACGGAGGTAAACCTGAGAACCTGAGGCCTTGGCCGTCGCATGGAAAGTTGAGAAAGATTGTGCTGAAGTGCGATTGTAAACTTAGCTCATCTTGCAGCATGTCCCTGGTGTCAAATCCATTTCATCACTGTTTAAAAGTTGGGCAGGACGGGGTCTGACCACAAAAAGAATAAATCCACCTCATTTTCTTCAGAGTCTAAAAGAGAGAGAAAAAAAAGGATGAGAGAGAAAGAGAGAGAGAGAAAGAGAAAGAGAGACAGCTCTGTAGGATTCTTATTTATCTAAGTGTGCCATGCCATAAAAAAACAACTCAGTCACTTTCTCAGATTTGCATCTCACAATATGCACATTATATAAAGACTTGCATGACACGGAAGTGTACAGAAACGAGATAAATAGGCGTTTAGAGGAGATAGAGGGAGACAACGAGAAACGGTGAAAGAAAATGAATGCCGTAAGATAGAGAGAAAGGTATAGAAAGAAAGTTGAGAACAAATAAATAAAAATATATTCATGAAACAAATATAAAATATGTATCTCTTTGGAAAAAGCAGAAATGAAGAACAGAAAAGGACAAAGAGAGTGAGGAAAAGAGGGAGAAAAATGCCAGACACCATAATTCATTCATTTATTTTCTGTAACAATGGTCAAGGGTCACAATGGGTCCACCCGGAATCACTGTGCGCAAGGCAAGAATACGCTCTGGAGGAGGCGACAGTCCTTCACAGGATGACACACACTTACACATTCTTACCTATGGACACTTTTAAGTCACCAACGTGTGTTTTTAGCCCATGGGAGGAAGCCAGAGCACACGGACACGGGGAGAACACACCAAACTCCTCATAGACAGTCACCCGGAGTGGGCCTGGAACCCACAACCTCCAGGCCCCTGGAGCTGTGTGACTGTGACGCTACCTGCTGCGCCACCGTACCGCCCAGAGACACCATCCTTTACAACTCAAAATGTGTGTATTGTGCTGTGAGTGAAGCACTGATGAAGCTCTGTATGTTATGGATGTAAATCCTCCGGTGCAGAAAGAATAGAAACACCTTTCCCCTGCTCTATAACTCTTCTCAGCTCTCAGAGAAGGACTGGAGCTCATCCACATTAACAGTGTTTACTCTGCAGCACTGTAAACTTTCTCGCCCAGAGACAGCTTCAACACTGAGATGAATTGCTCTCTCTCTCTCTCTCTCTCTCTCTCTCTCTCTCTCTTTCTAATCCAGCCATAAATGCTAACCAATTACTTTTGCACCACAAAAATGAAATATTGATCAGCTGCTGTTAACTTTGCATCTGAGTAGAAATTAAAACAAATATTAATCATATGCAGGAGGTATTAATAAAAGTTATAAAGTCCAGGGTCAGGTTGTGCAAAGAAGTTGAGGACACAGGGAGAAAACTTTATTTCTGTTTGTGCTTGCCAATTTACATTCATAATGCAGGGTACAATCTCTGTTTTGTTAATTGCAAGCATACAAAATATATTCATGTGTAATGAGAGAGAGAGAGAGAGAGAGAGAGAGAGAGAGGTGCTTGCAGCTCATAGGATGACTAAACGCTGACCTTCCTCACTCATATTACCCTTGCCATATATGAGAGACTTCCATCTCCATCTTGTGTTTAAAACCCACCTATGCTTGTTGAAGGGTGTTAATGGACCTATTCATCAGCCATCTGTGTAGAGAGAGAGAGAGAGAGAGAGAGAGGTGGGAAAACTAAATGTGAAGAAATGTCATTGGGTAAGTAACCATGATGCATATTCATGAGGAAGTATATAGATTCGCATAGGGAAGTGAAATTCAGGCTTCCATATGGAGTTGAATGAAGTTTTACTAATTAATCAGCAGTGGGATTAGCATGGTTATGTGTTGGGGGTATTCATGATGTATGCCACCTAATTATTTAGCTGACAAACAAACAAAAACACATTGTTTCATCAATGCAATTAATTAACCCCATTTAAATATGTTACGTTATATGTAATTTATATTATATAATTAATTTCTAATCAATTTGATCAAATTGTCCGTAAGTTCCTGTTTTTTTCAGTAACTCTTCTGAGACTCATAACACTGAAGTGTCTTCTCACAGAGGAAAAATGGACAGAGACTAGTGGGTATTTTTCAGACCTGAGGCAAGAATGAAGCTCTCTTGTTTCTCTAAGATGAAGTCTACAGTTGTGGTGATCTTTCTTGTTTGTTTGTTTTAAACATCAATTTTTCTAACTGTTCAAATTTGGAAAAAGAGTTTGGTTGTCTATAACCGCTTATCAAATTCAGGGTCCGAAGCCTACCTGGAATCACTGGGCGCAAGGCGAGAACACACTCTGGAGTGGGTGCCAGTCCTTTATAGGGTGACACACACTCACACATTCACAACTATGGACATTTTGAGATGAAAAAATCCAGCTACCAACGTGTGTTTTTGAACTGTGGGAGGAAACCGGAGCACACAGAGGAAACCCACACGGACACAGGGAGAGCACACCAAACTCCTCATAGACAGTCACCCGGAGTCGGACTTGAACCCACAACCTCCAGGTCCCTGCTGCACGACTGTGCTCCCCTATCATTTCAGTATTAAAGTTGGTTTCCTCCTCCAATCCAAAAACACAAGTTTCACTGGGTTGTGATTGGCTGTGTGATATTGTCTACAGGTGTAAGTGTGTGCGTGAATAGGTGAGTGTCTGATGCCCTGTGATAATCATCACATTATTAATAACAAAATTAAATAAATGCATTGTGTCACTTGAATTTCTCAAGTCATCTTGAGTAGTGCAGGTTTGTTTTTTTTATTTGTTTCTAATTAGTGCTGTTTTTTTCTCTCAATCAGGTTAGAGGTGAAACAGCTCTGTGTGGCTTCTCTGTGCTGGTCTGAGACTCACAGGTGTGAACAGGTGTCAGATGCAGTCAAGCAGAAATCTATCTGTCTGCTCGCATGCCTTACGGCTCAGGAGAAAATGAGCAGCATCTGCTGAACATATTTGTCTGTTGTAAAATTGGATTGCCTTGTCTGCCCACAGTCCTGCTCCTGTGGTAGGAGACAAAATATCAGTTTATAAAGAAGCACACTCTTAAAAATAAGACCCTGTTTACACCTGGTTGGTTCAGGTGATGTGTATCTGGTTTGTAACCTGATAACATTTTAACACTATTGGTAACCCATTATTCAGCTTGTCAGTCCGACTGAAAACTATGTGACCTGTAATATTATGATTGTCAAAACCAAATTTTAGATTTAACATGATTCATACACACCAGCTGCCCTTCACTGTTTGACTGGATTAGGAGCTTTTTCTACATTAACTTGCAAAAAAAACATAATTCAATGTTTCTGTAATATTGCACTTTAGAAAATACAAAAATATATGATAGTTTGCAAATCAGCTTATTACAAATTAATCCCTGTATTTCCTGCTCTAGTTGATGCCTCACATAATCACTATTATTTAACGCTATGAATTCATTTTCAGCTTTCAGCAAAGTCCATTAAATCATAATCAGCCTGATTTCACTGGATGGGTAGATGGCCATCAACACACAAACCAGCCAGTAGATGGTCAGCCAGTGCTGGTCAGTGCTTTAGTCAGTTACACAACATAGCAGAACTGACGATTCTTTTTAAAATTTGTTTAGTTGTCCAATGATACGCTGATAAAGGTGCTGAACTTTTTTGGGCACTTTTAAGTTAAAAGAGAAATACGCTGCTTGTATCTGATATGACATCACTGCATGAACTGCAGATCAAAATGTGGAGGGCAGGAGTTGATTTTATACACAGTGAGTTGATGCTTGCATAAAGCCTGTGGTTTGTGTTGTTTATGATCGCTCTAAATCATTTCAACTAATAAACCACAAAGAACATCTTTGAACATTCAAAAGCTGTTCTTTATGAGAGAGGAAACATCAAGTATGTGACTGAAAACATCTGAAAACTGAAAGCATCTTCCTATTCAGAAGCATCTTGTTTGAATTTA
The DNA here is from genome assembly GCF_029633855.1 of Hoplias malabaricus. NCBI lineage: Eukaryota > Metazoa > Chordata > Actinopteri > Characiformes > Erythrinidae > Hoplias > Hoplias malabaricus. Next base: position 28,155,958 of record NC_089803.1, read on the forward strand.
CTTGTGTTAATCCACAGGATAATATAAACATCCACAAACACTTCCAACATAAGTTGTGATCTTCTTGTTTGTACATTTCTCTGGTAATTCATTCTCTGTAAGTGCTTATCCAGTTCAGGGTTACGGTGGGTCCAGAGCCTACCTGGCATCATTGGGCACAAGGCGGGAATACACCCTGGAGGGGGCGCCAGTCCTTCACAGGGCAACACACACACACACTTTTGGGTCGCCAATCCACCTACCAACGTGTGTTTTTGGACTGTGGGAAGAAACCAGAGCACCCGGAGGAAACCCATGCGGAGTAAACCGGGGACACGGCGAGAACACACCAACTCCTCACAGACAGTCACCCAGAGCGGGAATCGAACCCACAACCTCCAGGCCCTTGGAGCTGTGTGACTGCGCCACTACCTGCTGCACCACCGTGCCGCCCGTTTCTCCGGTAATTTCTCTGTCTAAACTAACACATGTGCATCTTACATTGGGTTTTCACTTCCTGCCATCCATCTGGATTTCAGAGTCACGTTTATGACAATAGCCTATTAAATACTAGAGAGTTTCTCATTAAAACTGAACTACGTTGCTTAGTAATAATACACTTTGAAAAAGAAATTCACACTTTAAAAAAGATTTAATTTAGCCTCTGCAGCATCCACTCCATTTTTACATGATTTATAATAATACTACACTAATCTTCATTATATTATGCAAATCAGTATGATGATGATGATGATGATGATGTCAGACTCATGCCTTGCTGAACAATCCGTAGTTGGATATACAGTAACCAGATTTTAGGAAATCTTAATGCTTATAAAGTTATCACACTTTCACTCATTGTAGCAATATAGCAAATCAAGTGACAGCATCAGACATAATGTATCTTTGCTTTTATACCCCAAATTTACCCCTTTAAATTTACTTCACCTATAAAGGTTTATAAATTATTTTTAAATATATTTATTTAATGGTTATTAATTAGGCTTTCTGCCATCTATTTATATCTGAAACTACCACTCCTATATTAAAGCAAGTTTCTGCTAGCCTCTATATTGGTGGTTGAAGTGTTATATTAGCATCAGACCAATAATGATGAATGTGTTCCTTCTCACACTGTCACAGCTCTGATAGGTAGAGTTTCCTTTTATAGTTTGGATTAATGGTGGGTTTGGATTAACACTGATGGAAAGCACATGACAAACCCTACTTAGGGTGTTTGTTTACGGTGTAAAGAGGCAATGGATAAAACATGTTGTGCTGCTACAACTGCATGTACATTACACTTTGATGAAATGCAGTCAATGGATAGATGAATGGAGAGAATGGAATAGTTAGATCAGGGGAAGAGAAATATGTGCAAACGTAGTGAAGAAACATTGAGGGACCTGTGAAAACTTAAGGCTAATTTAGATATCTGTCAGAGGAACTGCGGGAGTAGGTTTTTGCAAGCCTGCTTTTCTCTCTCCAGGCGGCAGTGTATTGATCGCAGTAGCTTTTTTGAATAATCCTCTGTGATTTCATCTGCTCTTGCTTGGATTCCCTGGCAATCTGTTTATGCTACGGCTCACGCTCCTCGCCAGTCCTCCAGGATGCCAGGCTCTTCTCTAACAGCAGGGCCAAAGGAAAACAGCAACTCCCTTGTAAGTTAGTCTTTGTCTTTGTTGTTGTTGTTTTGTCTGATGCTCTCCTCCAATGCCCCTTTGCAGATATGGATTTGGATGGAACAGATTTGGGATGGAACTGCTCTCCCCTCAAGAGCCACCATTAAACTGCACTCTTACAGTTGTGTCAATAGCAATTACTTGTCAAGGCTTTTTCCAAAGCCACTGCAGAAAAGGCCTCTAACAGAAACTTATCAGGTTTTTCTCATTTTTTAAGGACTCCCTTTGGTAAAATTCACTTGTAGATATAATTGCTTTTTCAATTTTAACCTCAACAGACAAGCCAAATATCAAACATCTCAGCCCTATCTGCAGTAGTTTAATTTAGATTGAATTTTAACACGATTAAACATTGGTAGAGTTTTTTTTTTTTTTAAACATGGCATGTCTCCCATGTATCAAATATATTTAACCACCCCCTTATGCATTGTTGTCAGCAGTTTCAGTCAAAAAACCTAAGGGTGAAAAAGAATAGGTGTAGCTGGAGAGGAAACTGAAAGTGCAGCTGTCAGCACCTTCAGGGATATTAGTCGGCGTAAATGTATAATTACAGAAACAGACTTTGACTCTGGGCACCCGCTGTGGGGAACATATTACTCCCAGCGATCAATATTCTCAACTCTGTGTATGCGTGCTGCAGCGATCCATCCATCAGCCAGCTTCTGTACAGTCTACATTGAGGGGCCATCAATAATTAACCCCCAGACTCAAATAATAGAAGCATTTAAAATGCTAATGCAAATGTCTCTCATCAGATGTTAGAATTGGTTGCATTTTTGTGACTGACACCATAAAAATGTGATCAGAGTGTTGGGGGGGGGGGGGGGGGGTTGAGGGGCTGCCTTGCTTTAAAGTTTGGAGTTTTGTCAAACCGGTAGTAACAGTCACGGAAGGCATTGCTTCTGACTCTCAGTTTAAGGTTCAAAACAATGTGCCAAAGCATGCTACTGTAATTTGACTTCCAAACAATTGCACTGTAAGCGTTCTTTATTACAAATCCTTTTTTTGTTTGTTTTATTGTAGTTGTTTTTTTTTACTTTGCTCATATTGCTCTCTCTCTCTCTCTCTCTCTCTCTCTCTCTCTCTCTCTCTCTCGCTCTCGCTCTCTCGTCCTCTTGTCCCTGAGGGAACTTCGATGCATGAAGCAGGAGGCAATAATCCCAATGTGAATGTGATGAGTGAGCATGAATGAAGCGTAAAGCGACTGATTACCATCCAACTCAATAACCTCTATCCTAGCAGCCAGCATTGTGAAACTGATGAGCTATGTCCATAATCAGTCATATGATTGGGCTGTAGGGGGCCGAAGTTAGGCTGTCCAGAATAAACAGTTGGTCCTGTAAAGCCTGTTTTCTTAGGGGAGTAGGGGTAGCAGATAGCACTGAACGCTCCAGAGATCTTTATTATGGTCATCCTTCAATTTGCATGTTAAGTCACATCTACAGACAAAATCCTATTTATACATGGTATGTGGAAATATTGGATTGCACCTCTTTTATGGACTTGTTGCTCTTTGGGATGTGTGTGTGTGTGTGTGTGTGTGTGTGTGTGTGTTGAATTATGATTAGGGATTATATGGCTGTCATGTGCACCTCAATGAGGTGCACAACACAAAGACAATAGATGTGACTTCTTTATGGTCTCACAGTGATTTTACCTGAAACATTCTGTTCATCTCTGCACTTGAGGAGGAATTCACTTACTATATAAATGATCTACTGTCTTTTCTAAATAGGGATTCTTGTTTTCCCAGATGCAGTTAAATATGTCTGTCTCACTGTACTTACATTCAGTTGGCAGATGAAGCAGTTGGGTATATTTCAAAGTCTGTGTTTTGCAAACTTACTGAACTGTACAGCAATAACAGTCAATCAGCACTGACTGGTTCAGTGAAGAACGGCAGATTTGCCTTGTGCATGCATTCTTGCATTCGGTTAGCATCACTAGATACAACGCTAGACACAACACTAGCTTGGAGGACATTTTGAGTCAGAGAAAATAAACCAGACATGATTTCAGTGGCTTATTATGCTAATGGGTATGTTAGCATAGCTATGATGCAGATAAAGGCAATTACATTTCCCTGTAAAGCTCAGCGAGTCGCAATTTTATGTAGTTTGGTGTCCATGTTTGCTCCCTCGATGCTACTGGTGTGATTCATCACCATTTGCAGGCAATAAAACACAATCAACTCGCTCGCTCATTTCACTAAATCCAGGCCAAAGTGGCACAGTCTGGATTGAGACAAGCATAAAGTCTCGGTTACTTTAAATCAAGAATATATTTGTATTTATATTAGAAAGAAAACATTTGGGCAGTTTAATCTTGACAAATATAGGTAACAAAACCCTCATAACGCCCTGCTAAGAATTGGTGTTATATGGCAGGGTGTATACTCTGTGTGATTCATGTTGGAACAGCTTGTTAAGAATTTAGCCCCTGGGTTTATTTATTTATTTTTTTACCTCTTTAGGACCTAATATGTAGACTGGTTTGAGAACAGACATAAGAGGACACCTGTGGTTCCCCAAGCTCTTGTCCTGCTGATCCACACAGGCCTGGGGACAGAGTCAGAGTGTGGTTTGTGTCCCACAGGACAGAGCAGCAGCCTCCATGTAGTGTCCTGCTGTCCTCTCAGACAATAGGAAGGGTAATGACCTCCCTAAGGCCTTTCCCTTTCAGTCTGATTAGAGCACTGGCGTCACAGCCGCCTGCCACTAAAACAATTAGCTCCATTTATCAAGCCTGCATCCAAGAGCTGTGGGAGAATGAAAAAGAGAAAGAGAGAGAAATAATCAGACAGACACATTAGGAAATCAAATGTGGGCAAGTCACAAGTAATAAAAATGTAAAAGACCACATCTCAGTTTTGGGGTTTGAAAATTATAATGCGTTTCACAATCCCATAAATATTTGTACCTATCAAAGTTTTGGACCAATGCTAATAAAGATTAAATTGTTTCCTCTGACCAGCATATCTGATTTAACCAAAAATCTTGCCTCTACGTGTAAGTAAACTGAAGAACAAAAAGAACAAAGCAATGTACTTACACTGCTTCTCCTGGTAATCACACAAGATGCTTCATTCTTTCCTATATGGTGGTAATCAGCCACATTTTAATTTACAGTTTAATATTTCTTAACCATTTTTCAGCGAGTGTCTTATTTTCAATGTTTCTCAAGTAATATAACAATATAACAGTAATAATCTTTCATATTACTAACATGGCAATCAAAGAGGTGTGTTGATCCAGGCCTCTTACTGTAGTTTGTATTTTCACTGAGATTCTTTAAGGTTAGATTTTTCTAAATAAAGTTTTAGCTTGGCCTTTATTAAAAACCTTTATATAGATTTTATTATTTAGGGCTACTTAATATGTCTACCTCACAATTACAGCTTCAAAATGATTATGATGAATCACTGAGATGTAATAGGGAGAAAAGAGTGGTCCCTGTGGTTGCTACTCTGGGCTCAGTGCTGCAGGGCCTACACTATTTAGTTTGTGAGGAGTGTAGGAAACAACCTCTCCCTCTTCCTCCCTACTGATTTCAGCACAGTTCTGTAAAAGTAAATTAAACTGGGGGTAGCCCCAGTAGCAGAAAATCCTAATTTTACCTAGTGTTCCTTTAAGACGTTCAATGAGACGTTATCAGAAAGATACATTTGGTCATCTAGACTTTTGGGCCTTTAATCCAATATTCTGTTTTGTGCAACTGTATCACTGGGATGTGTTGTCACTTATATCCAAGTACAATCAGCATGAAAGTGAAAAGCAATTTTCAGATTATAGGGGCTGGACATAAGAACTGTGAATAAAAGCAGAACAGTATGGGACCTAAACCAGGGCCTTGTGAGACATCACGTTGCACACAGTGACAAATTGGAAATGATCTGTCAAGAAAATCTAAACCAGGCAAAAACTTGCCTAAACAAGCAACATTTCAAATGGTTTAATTAAAGTATCAAGTATTTTCGCTTAGTAGAAAACTGCACTCAAATCCAGCTGTATAGGTCATGGTTAAAGAATTGCCTCTCCAGCACAACATCATGTTGGAACCTGTATTTAAAAAAATAAATAGTAAAGGAGATTTACATTTGTCCACAAGTGGAGGGAAAAGTCTTTGCCATGCATGTTGTTTTTTATTCACTGAATGTATAAATGGGTTATTTCATGAGAAAGAATGTGGGAGCAAGCATTCAAATGAGATTTTCAATTTTTTGTACGCTTAGTTACTTGTTTGAGTTTACTGCAATAGGGGAAGTTCACGAAGGCAAACTCACCATATAATTCACTATTGGATTGGGGAAGTTTAATATACCAGTGTGTGCTCAATCTTAAGACTACAGATACTCCATATTTATAGAAATAAATAGCCTCCAAGCAGCACAAGGACTGAGCTTTTCTCTGGAGAGTGCGTGTAAAAGGATAAAAGTAACAAACTTGCATGTATTTATGGACTGACCTCCACATTGCTGAGCTATTAAAAGTGAGAGTAAATAGTTCACTGAAGATGAATAGTGTGGAGAGGCCATTTCTCGTCACAGATCTCTTGAGAGATCCACCACAGAGTTAATGGTGGGGGAGATGGAGCAGGGTTTGGTAGAGATTGGATTTAATCTTTTAGTTTTCTAAATATAATTCACATTGTTTGTCATGGATTGGGAACATTCTGGTGAAGAATAGCAGAGCTTATATGGGGAAAGGGTGCAGTAGCAGGTTCTGTTTAACATTACGAGCTCCCGTAGTGTGATTTCACCTTCAAACTTTAATCTGTAATCTACCACATATTGAACCAGTTTAATCATGTTTTCCACGGAGGTGAGTACCTCCTTTGCCTCATGGAACACAGCTACATGCCCTTGACATGTTATCATACTCAAACAGATGGTAGAAATTATGATGGTTAATTCCTCATTGGAAGTTCTAGAGTATGCATTTAACTGATTTCACACTTATCGCCACTGGAGCCATATATATATGCAGAGGTAAGACACTTATCACAAAGACTGGAGAAGAGGTAATTATCATTCCACTGAAGAAGTTCCTCATAATGGAGGGCATAGGGAGTGCAAGGGTCTCCCATTTTGGCTCAGTTGCTGCGCCCCCATAATCCCTCTTCTCATCACTGTTGTCAGCAAGAAAGCATATCCATCGCCTGGACTCATGGCCTCCACTCTGCAAAGTCTTTAATTAAGCCTTGATCACCCTGTCCCCCCCTTCCTGGCATTAGTGTGTTTAATTTCCTGCCTTTCTATCTCGAGCCCTCTCAGATATATTATTAATCAACTTTCTACTCTCGGCTGTGTTTGGAGAGACCACACTTCCCATCCTATCAGCTTGGGGAAAAAAAAAAAAACAACACAGCAGCATAGTTCCAGCCATTGGTCTGGCCATTGAGCTCAGCTTTAGGTGGTGTAATTTCATGGAAACATACATTACTCAAGGGATCAAATGGTAATACATAGATAAGGTGGGTTGGGTCAGACTGGGGCTTTTAAAGCCATAGATAACGAGAGTGTTGAATAGGCCTACCTAATGTGTTCATACTATAGTAGTCCTAAAATTGAAAAGATGGTTTCAGCCTGCCTAAGGGATTGAATATGGAATAGATCCCCTGAATATTGAATAACGTGCTGATTCATGCACTGTGGTTAATAATGATGGACTGCAGTATTCGCCCCACTGAGTCAAACACTTCAAAACGAAGCTGTACAGTACAGTTGACCATTTTCATTAGGTTCTTTTTCTGGTTTTGATATGGCAGCAAAAATTATTCTTTGAAGCACTTTTACCTTTGGCTCAATGGCATTTTATTAAACATATATGTAAATGATTATGTGAGATTAAAGAAAAAACTACAGACATGTTTTTGAAAGTCATACATCCAAGACAAGAACCATTTAGGAATATGTAAAGGAAATAGCAATATTTGACATTGAAAACTGAAGTTATAGAAAACCTACATATGATCCATGTAAACACCTTGAAGAGAATTATGACTTTGAACTGCTCATATAAAAATAACACATATGTAGTTGGAGATTGCAGTGAATGGTTATTGAATTTGATTTAGGTACATTTTTCTACTTATTCCTCACACTTTCATCTACTTACGTTACCGTACCACGCCATCCAGCAACTGAGAGCTTCATGGGCAGGTGTTCTCAGTCATCCACACTAAAGCAATTCATTCATTAACATCCATCCATTATCTGTAACCGCTTATCCAATTTAGGGTCGCGGGGGGTCCAGAGCCTACCTGGAATCATCGGGCGCAAGGCGGGAATACACCCTGGAGGGCAACAGGGCAACAAACACACACACATTCACTCACACACTCACACCTACGGACACTTTCGAGTCGCCAATCCACCTGCAACGTGTGTTTTTGGACTGTGGGAGGAAACCGGAGCACCCGGAGGAAACCCACATGGACACGGGGAGAACACACCAACTCCTCACAGACAGTCACCCGGAGCTGGAATCTAACCCACAACCTCCAGGTCCCTGGAGCTGTGTGACTGCGACACTACCTGCTGCGCCACCGTGCCGCCCTGATTGTAACATGTATTTTAAAAAAAAATACAAAAAGGAAAAAAAAACTGATTTTATTTGATTTGATGTGGTTTGGATTTAGAAAAATGCTAAAAATTCTTGGGGAAACATGTAAACAAAACAATCCGCCATCTGTGCCTAGGAACCAGATTTGAGCTGAACCAGAGTGGCACAGCAAAGGGGTAAGAAAACACAATAAAAATGTTATTTAGACAATTTTATTTTAGGAAGTGCTGTTATATTTTAGTCCCCTCCAGGGTGTGTTCCTTGGGCCCAGTTATTCTGGGTAGGCTCCAGGCCCACCATGACCATGAACTGGATAAGTGGTTACAGACAATGAATGTATGTTATATTTTATTATTACAGAGAAAAACATTTCAACAGTTAATGATAAAAACAGGCCTTGGGGGTGTAATTTAATGATGAGTTGACCAATACAAATGTTCCCAAATTATGTTTATAGAACATATTTGACTTCTATAAAGTTGCCATTGTACTTTGTACCATACTTTATGCAACACTTAAGTCTATCAAACACAAACGTGTCATCAATTAAAGCTTCTGAATCTATACTATAAACCCAAATATTCTGTGTGTTTCATTGTGCTCTGAATTGGACAAGTGCAACATGTTTTGCCATCACTAGTGAGAAGTGTAACTTCTAAGACTAGAATGAAGTCAGAAAATTGTGAGAGGTAGCAAGCTTTCCATCTAGCTCTACATCCTGCAGAGTGGTGCACTCAGCCTCCTACTGCTCTGTTCTGGCATGTAGAGAACAAACAAGCTGACAGAATGTCATGCAAAAAGTCAGCAGGCCGTGTGTGGTGTCCTTCACACTGCATTTGTTGGTGGAGGTTCAGGCCCCAGTGTGCAGGGTAGGAGCAACTGCATTTCTTCTTCTCTGGACGGATGAGTAGACGCAGAAGGACAGAGAAGGCAGGGGCAGATCTATGGTCAGTTTGCTGTTCCAATTTCACAGTTGGGCTCCTGACTGTGATGTAGCTGATGCTGCTCTCCTGATGGGCCTGCAGTTTGACTGACACTGAAGAGCTCTGGAGCACAGATACTGTACATGTGTATGTATTTTTTTATTCCCTCATTTGTGCCCTTTTGGCATTTTCATTATCTCTGAGACATGCTCATCCATCTTTTTAGAGTGACAAGATGTAATATAAAGTGTGACATCTGACAAGATTGGCTTTCTAAATCAGATCGAATCAGAACTGTGTTAGCTCTCATAACTGGTGAATTTCGCCGTGAGGTGCGCCCATTGTGGACACAGATGTTCATCTTTTATAATCTCCACAGAAAAGCAAAAAAATGAAATGGATTGCTCTGGAGGTGTAGCCACCATGCTCTATGCCAAATGTCACCTACAGGGGTATAGCATCCCCTACATCAGGCTGTGGAATAGTGGAATAACCTTCACTGGGATGATGCAGCACCATCCAGTGCCAGGAATATTAGTGGGCAAAATCTGAATGTTGAAAATCTGAACTAACCACAGTTTGAGTTGTACTTGGCAAAACTGAATCAGAAAACAAAATACCCCCAAAATAACTCAATTTGCTGGAACATGCCCAGTCTTCAAATCTATTTTATATTCAATGTTCCTGAGCTGATAACCCAGCTGATGATAAATATTTATGCTCAATTAAAATAATGGAAAGTGCTACAGCTTCAGAGAATTTACCTGAAAACCATTTAATTTTACCAATAAACAGCTAAACATATATATAGTATATAGTAAATACAGTTTGTTGGTAGCATAATGCATTAAATTGAGAATCTGGATATCTTAGCGAACAAGATGGGTCTTAATATTCCACAGTTGACCTCATTTATCATTGTATAATTTGTTGATATGACCACCTTTTTTTTTTCCACACTCACAGTCGTTTTTTAACAGCTCCATATGAGACCATATGTGCATGTTATAGTGCTAAAATTAGACTGCTCTTGCTCTGCATACTTTGTCAGTCTCCTTTCACCCTGTTCTTCAATGGTAAGAACCCTAATAAGGCGACTACAGAGCAGTTACAGATATTCTGGCTGGTAGATCATTCTCAGACAGATATATCCAAAATACATAGAGTAATATCTGAGACGGCACTGGTTCCTCTCTGCTTGGGAATGTGGATGTGTTTATTTGTCCTGTGTGTGTCTGTGTCTTCACTCCTACCTACAATGTCATGTTCCCTGCATTGATCTGTTGGCCCTCTGCTCCCACACAGCCACAGCTCTAGACTCAGACTCACTTAGGTATGACAGGCAAGTCTGAAACAGGTCAAAATCATCTTGGGAGATGTATACCTCCTATCCTCTATCTTTCTCCCTTTCTCTCTCTCTCTCTCTCTTTCCCTCTCTGTATCTCTCTCCTCTATAGTTCCCCTCCATCCTTCCCACCACCGTTGCCGATAGTGGGTCATTTTTCTTTCTAGTGACCAGCTCTCCCTCCTCCCACACCAGCCAGGGAGGCACCCCCTATGGTGGCAATCAGCACTCTGCCGGAACTCTGGTTGCGGTCAGCTGGTATTTTTTGCTGCCCCTTCGGCACTACCTCAGTGCTCTGCAATCCTTCATATAGCAGCTGCGTTGACACACTCCTATATAAAGGCAATGCATCACTGGGAGGTGGGAAAGGCATCAGTTAAAGGATCTGGATTGGAAGTGAATGTAGGTAATGAGTCAGAATAAGCTCAAAGAAAGAGATGACAGCATAAAGGCAGCTTCAAATGATGCAGCGCTGCACTTTCAGATGGAAAAGTGTTTTTCAAACATTTTCACACACTGGCACACATGTCTGGGCAAAAATGCTTTTTATGACTCTCCAACAACCTCTCTAACCTTTATAGAAATGGAAAAATAAAAAATTCCCAAACTCCAGCCTCTACCATGTACATGGGTGTACCTGATTAAAGGACAAATCATGTCTCGTTTTTTAGGTTAGATTTCCAAGAATTCATTCATTCATTATCTGTAAGCTCCAGTTCAGGGTCACAGTGGGTCCAGAGCCTACATGGAATCATTGGGCGCAAGGCAGGAATACGCCCTGGAGGGGGCGCCAGTTCATTACACACAAACACCTATGGACACTTTTGTGTCTCCACTCCACCTACCAACGTGTGTTTTTGGACTGTGGGAGGAAATTGGAACACTCGGAGGAAACCGGGGACATCATACCAACTCCTCACAGACAATCGCTCAGAGCAGGAATCGAACCCACAACCTTCAGGTCCCTGGAGATGTGTGACTGCGACACTACCTGCTGCACCACCGTGCCGCCCCATTTCCAAGAACTTTCCATTTTCACAGTGCTTAGTAAAATGGGATAATTTTTAAAGACTTAAAGATTCATTTTATTCGAATGAATCTGCCAAAACCAAATTAATATTTTCTTGGTTCTTCCAACAAATGCCATCTTTCTTTCTGCTCCTGCAACATGAGACAAGCTCAAGGCTAAAACAAACAAGTAGGTTGCAGTTATACATTTCCTACTTAATGCTGCTATAAACATTTTACAATTTTCCCACAAATTTACTAAGGGTTTTAATGAAATATCTGTGAAACTTTATGGTCAAAATACCACAAAGATCAAACAGCATTTCTTTTGTCTTGTCTATAAAGCCCTGTTGAGAATGACTTTATTCAGCCTCTGTGTAAACATCCGTCTTTAAAGCATAAGGTTCAGACACATTGGCCTTTTAGTCATTTCTGCTTTGTGGGCTCTTTCTTCTCTGTTCTTTTTTGTAATATTTTATCAGTACACATTTATTTGTAGTCATTTGCTAATTGCAGCAAAAAATCAGAATGACTCATTTTATCCCATATTTTTAGATTTAGGCAGATTACCAAAAATAGTTTTTTTAGCTTTATTTCACAGTGTGTGGAATGTTAGTAGCTATTTATTTATGTTTTCTTAGCATAAAATACTGAACTTTTTAGAGTATATTGCAATAATGAAGCCATGAGGCATACAATGTTTAAACACTTTCTAAAAATCAGTAAAGGACAAAAATTACTTAACTTTAGATAATACACTATATTTAACTACTGCGTTTAAATGTCAAATTTAGTAAAGCCATTGAGACATCTATCTATTAATGAAGAACTGCATATATTTTTAAGCAGAACCTACTCTAAACTTCTGTATTTTGACTAAACGTAAGCACTACTATTTTTTTAACATTTCTTGCTACTAAGCTTTTACAATCTAGCAACAGTTCCTACAAAATTACACATGTAAATGATACTAGGGTTTCCATCTACAATATGTCCTAGCAAACAAATACTGAGGTACTTGAAGGAATGATAATGTGTCTCTACATTACTTACACCACCAGAAAATTACAAACTGGACCCAAAAACATCTGCAGCCACTTGAGGTGAACTTGGAAAAGCATGACAATGGCAGAAGCATGGCGGATGGGTTTACACGCCACATTTGGTAATTTGCACACCCACCTGCACTTCAGAGCAGCACAATTACGAGACGTCTCTGGGGCCAGAGGCCGCTCCACTCCTCACTACAAACAGTCACACACTCACACACTCCACTCTGGCCCGTCCAGCCTCGGCAATGTGCCCGTGAAATGGATGTTAATTCCTGCTTCTATCTGTCGCACACAGGCTGTCCTAAACATCTCTCTCGCACAGACATACTCTCTCTCTCTCTCTCTCTCTCTCTCTCTCTCTCTCTCTCTCTCTCTCTCTCTCTCTCTCTCTCTCTCTCTCTCTCTCTCTCTCTCTCTCTCTCTCTCTCTCTCCCTATCTCCCTCTCTCTCGCTCTCGCTCTCTCTCTCAGTCTGATCAGTCAAAAAATGGAGGGGGAGAAAAGAAATGGGAAATATGCAAACATCAAACAAGCCTGTGAAATGCAAAGCAGCAAGTTTTTTAAGCCCTCATCAATTGGACTTAATGAGAATTCCATGTTCTGGATCTGAGTCCAAGTTCATATAGTAAATAGAGAAGTCAGATTATGTCAGATTATGTGAGAATGAACTGTAATAAATAAATCTTTCAGTCAGGAGCTAACAAAAATGTTGTCAAGGTATACAAAAGTTAAATGAGGTGAAATTAGAGCTTATCACTATTGGTGCTCATATTTTGGTAACTAAGCACTCTAATATGAAAAGTTTTTTTGTTTCTCATTTCAATAGCAGTACTGTCCATGGTGCTGAAGTGACTGCAGGTTCTTGTATTTAGCAGTATAGAAAATTTTATATGAAATATAATGACTATTCTAGAATGTGAAATATTTTAACACCCCATTTACAAAAAAAATACATAAATAAATAAATAATAATAATAATAATAATAATAAATCATTTTTTTTTTAAATCTGTTATGTTATTTCACTTGAATGTTTTTAACAGGCAAGAGATTTCCAATGTTTTCACTGACTAACTTAAGAACTTAACACATTGGGACAGAGGCATGTGGGTTTGTCCCACAACCAAGTAAGCTGACTAAGCAGACACTGACTATATTGGCAGCTGTTTAAGTAGGCAGCATTCTAACTGGCATCTGTCCTCATGAGGCAGATTACTGAGACGCTCTAGTTAGAGAGCTATTACGTCATGGCTTGTTCCCGCCCACTGCGGACAACCTGTGTTTACTTATCTCAGCTGATAGAGTCGCCTCAGCGTGTCAGCGTGATATATTCTCCTCTTCACGTTTTTATTGCAATTTTAATTAGTTTTGCTCTGGAGAAAGTGTGAAATAGATGGGAGTTGTGCTTGAGTTGCATCATGGGATTGCCTTAGCCACTGAGGAATAGTTCGATGCTGCCTTAAAATTTGGCCAGATTAAGGTATATCAGCAGGCAGCATAATTAAAGGTATCTAGAAATTGGGACAGTCTGCATGTTGGGAGCATACACACTATGACATAAAGTGCTCTCTATGCAGAAGGCTCACTACATTTTGAGACCCACTGTGTTAAATTAGCTTTCTGTTAATTACAATGTTTAATCATTTGGGAACTGAAAACAGTAATTGTCAAAGTTTTGCTAGTGAATTTAAAGCCCATTTTTCTTTGATGCAAGACTTCAGCTGCTCAAAAGTCCATGATCATAGTTGTCTGAGTTTCCTCTTCATGATGCACCAGAGAAGGGAGATCTGGTCTGCAGGCAGGTCAGTCAAGCACACAGTCTGTGGTCTGTGCACACAGTCTGTGGCCATGTTGCTGTAGAAAATACAGAATTAGGCTTGGAACAGGAAACATTTCAATGTCATCATATGTCTCGCAAAAATTCCAATATACGCCTCCATATCAATGATGTCTGCTCACACATTCAAGGAGTGATGGAGGCTTTTGGACTATTCATTGACAACTGGTCACTTTTATTCATGGCACAAAGGACTCAATATCAATATTTCTTGAAAATGGAACAATCTGAGATGAGCATAGATACAGAGAATTTGGCTGCATTTCCACACAGAGTTGATATAAGGCTTTCTCTTTGTGTAATAAAATTTCAGGTTGAATTTCTTGATGCAGCAGCAGAGTGTTTTAAATAACAGCAGTTTACTTATGAACTCCCAAATCCCTGGGTTAATATCACAGTGACGGTTTCTCCTGCAGTGCCATCTGAAGGCTCAAAAGTCATAAACATTAAACTGCCCTGTCTGTCCTTGCTCTACATAGACTTACATTTCTCTGGATTTCCTGAATCTTTCCACAATGCCATGTACAGCAGAGGATGAAAGACCTAAATTCTTTTCAATCTTGAGTAGAATTGAAATGATTATTGCATTTTACAAAATGTTGCCAATTTGCTGAAGACATGTAATTCCAGCTGTTATGATATGTGCGCATACAGTTGTATAACCTTCATGGAGAATCTCAGTAATTGATCATGACCCTCTGGAGGAGCCACACATGAGACATGCCCAAGGTCATTATACCCAAAGACAAGTGACATGTAGAGAGGTGTGAAATGGTCTAGCACTGTGTAGTTTTATAGTGTAAAGTCCAAAAGAGTAGAAACTTTTACTGTGGCCAAAGAGGGCCCACATTTCTTTTGATTTCCAAAATAACATTGGACAAGTCGGCGTCTACAGACTTTAGAACACAGTATAAATTTAAAACATGTTGCGACTTTCGTATCGCGAGTCTTTTGTCTATTATTCACCCCACACACACGTCAGGGCGCTTTATCATTTTCATTAGCCGTCGCTGCAGGTACGGAGTGTGTCGGTTGTGCTGCCCTCACAGAAGGATATCCCTTTTAACCTGTCCACACTATATAGTTAGTCAGCTTGTCCTTTGCCCCCCGGGTGGCAGTGTGCAAAGTAGAGGAACTGACATGTTAGCTCACAGCAGAGTTGTGCTTATCGCCAACGCTGATATGATGGCCATTGGCATCTGTCGCAACAAGTTAGCCAGCGCCAGATAGTGACCCTCCCACTCCCTCTCCTCCTCCTTCACCCTCCATCCCAACTAGGTCTTCATGAGTATTTAGGTGTAAAGCAGCGTGACAGTGCCTGGAAAGCAGAAAGGAACTGGCTCACACACACCCACGGAGACTGCACTTGCTCACAGATGCACACACCACTTCCATTACTGCCAGATGGGTCTCGGTCTCTCTCGGTCTCTCTCTCTCTCTCTCTCTCTCTCTCTCTCTCTCTCTCTCTCTCTCTCTCTCTCTCTCTCCAGGCCTGCCAGCATGTAATAGTTTGTAAGTACTCCCTTGTTACAGAGCGCACCAGTGCACAGTCAAAGCCCATAAGGCCATGCAAATGTGCAAGAGGAAGGTATTTTATGACGGGTATGGAGATCACACTAGAACAGAATAAAAATAATTAAAAATAAATAAATAAAGCATCTTTGTCTTTTGGAATTAATCTTTAATGAATAATATTACAATTCATGTCCTTTGTAAATCATATTGACTGCTTTGATTGGAGATATGAGACTGGCTCCACCCCCTCCCCTCATCCCCATTCATCTGCTCTCCACACAGTCTGATGTCTTCACATGCGTCCCTGATTAATATGCACCAAACAAACAGTAATGAGTGAATAATAATCTGGATATAAGCAGCGCAATAGCAGCTCTGAGGCTTCTACATGCATGCAGCCATGCTTTGCTGATCCAGATTTGCTCTTTGGATGTGGTGTGGCTGCGCTAGTCCCATTGTGTTTTTTTAATTTTTTTTATTTTTTTTTTTTTTGCCAAACTGCAGTGCACTGTTTCCCTCTGCTGGCCACTGGCTCTGAGGAAGAAATCGAACAGGTCTCTATGACAGAGCCAAGGAGCATTTTCCAAGAAAATAAATCATCCTTCCATCAATAGCTTTATCGTTATCTTGAAATTGAGTAAAAATCTTGATTGCAAGAAAACGGCAGGAAAATCACTGCGAAGGGATTCAACCGCATTGATTTCACGCCCTTTATCGCTCTCTTACTCTCTACCCTCCTTCAATCTCTCCCTCTCACTCTATTTCCTTTGCTTATTCTTTCTTCCTCTGTATCTCACACTCTGCTTCTCTTGCCTTCTTTCTTTGGTTCTCTCTTACTTTCTTTATTTTTCCCTAACTCCCACTGTATATTTGCCTCTCTCTCTCTCTCTCTCTCTCTCTCTCTCTCTCTCTCTCTCTCTCTCTCTCTCTCAGTATTAATTTCTTACTCCTTTACAAACAGATACTGTACTGTGCAAAAGAGGCCACCCTTCATTTATTTGATATCTAGACATTAATATAACAATTAGACATAATATTAAAATGACCCCCATGTTTCTACGTTCATTGCCCATCTTCTTAGCTCCAGTGACATTATATTTCTATAATTACAAAATGTAGACCATCTGTTGTTCTACATACTTTGTTTTCCCCCTTTCACAATGTTTTTTTTTAAAGGTCAGGACCACAAAACCGAAGGTATTCTTTGTGTGCTGGATCATTCTCCACACTGCATTCACACTGATGTGAAGGTGGTGTGATAGTTTGTGATGCACTGGTTGACTGAACATTGGATATCTCTACAAAGTTCTTTAAAATAGTAAAAGAAAGTCTCCAGAAAAGAACATGGGTTTTCTGGGTATTGCCTGTTACTGAAATAAGAATCGTCAAATGGCCTTTTTTAAGTGGCCTGGAAATTAAATAAATTAAGTGGGCTCTCTGTGATTTTTATGTAGTTCAAAAAGCACACACACACACACACACACACACACACACACACACACATGCACACACGAGCTTATAATGCTTCAAAGTCTAGCAAATCCCAAGGACAGGTGTGTATGTGTGCTTACTATAAGCCTGGCTTTATTTATTAATAACTAGGCACAGAAGTGAAGTAGTAGAGTCAAGACTGAGACTGTCTCTGTGTTTTCAAACCCAAATTCTGCATGCTTCCTCTTCACCTTATCATCACTGTAAGGGAAAAATGTGAAGTATACTACAAAGAATGTGTGACAGGAATCCTCCAGCACCAAGAAAT